>NC_065451.1:177206322-178495072 GCF_917563875.1 Diabrotica virgifera virgifera
ATCACACACCTATACTCCAGTAAGACATACTACTGAACTAAAAGATTTGTAAAACTTGTAAATGTCTGAGGGGACCGATTATGCGGGTGTGAAAAACAGATGTCATCAAACGAACCGCCTCTTAAAACATCTTTGACAAAGAATACCAAATTTTGCCGACCTTAAAGCTGTTTCACAATATAAATTTCTCGAACTATAGACTAACATTAAGAGCTGAATATTAATGGGTATGTTCGCCACATGTCAATAGTTTAGCCGACATAAATATTATTTAATGCTTATTACTTTGTAAAAAACGGCAGATTGTAATAAATTGGGATGTCAATAAAAAAAAAATAAAAACAAAATTCTTTATAACTTGAAAACGATCAACTCTAGAGAAAAATTACTACAGTTCTTTTTTATTCTAAATAATCCAAATATATGGGAACATTACATGAAAAATAATCAGTATTTCTTAAGGACTTCAGAAGGCAAAATATACACGGTGTTCCATTTGAAATAACAAAGTTCATTATATTTCTAGAAAAACGGAATATATGGCAACAATATAAATTTCACCATAATATTGGCCGCCATCACAAGACCACAGAAATATTTATAAATTTTGCAAGCCGTTTTCGAAATAATCGAGGCGTTCCATATACAAAACTTATTCTGTATACAGGGTGTTTGGTAAAGAATGGGCCATAGCTTAACCTAAGATTCCTGAGTTTAAAATAGGTCGATTTATAGGTCTATAGGTAGATAATAACCGAAATACAGGGTGTCAAAGTTAAACTTTCATTTTATTTATTCTTGAATATTTCCTGACCGGCATGAAATAACAACACGAAATTTGGTATTCGGGGGTTTCTTGGGACCAGAAATCTAAATTCGCTACCAAAAATGATGTGTTACCCAGAGGGCGCCACATACACCTTTCAGCGCTCATTTAATACGTTAAATTTTTTTTACCCCCCACTCTACATACTTTTTGAAACAAAACTTTTATTCTCTTATTATTTTTACTTAAAAAAGGTATACTATATTTATCTCGCTAAACTCAATCGTTTTCGAGATAAACGCAGTTTAAACTGCGATGCAACATAATTTCTTGCATAATACCATTATAGTTACATCCGAAAAATAAACTTGAAACCATAATAATTGTGCAAGTTTTCATATTTATGACATTACATTGCAAATCCCATTTAAAGGAGTTTGCGATACATTTTTGGAAATTATTATGGTTTTAAGTTTATTTTTCGGGTGTAATTATAATGGTATTATGCAAAAAATTATGTTGCATCGCAGTTTAAACTGCGTTTATCTCGAAAACGGTTGAGTTTAGAGAGATGAATGTAGTAGGTATACCTTTTTTAAGTAAAAATAATAAGAGAATAAAAGTTTAGATTCAAAAAGTATGTAGAGTGGGGTATAAAAAAATTGAATGTTATCAATGAGCGCTGAAAGACGTATGTGGCGCCCTCTAGGAAATACATAATTTTTGATGGCGAATTTGGATTTTCCGTCCCAAAAAACGCCCGCGTACCAAATTTCATGTTGTTAGTCCATGCCTGTCAGGAAATATTCAAGAATAAATAAAATAAAAGTTTAACTTTGACACCCTGTATTTCGGTTATTATTAACTTTCGTACTAAGGTAAGTTAGCTTAAATCGACCTATTTCAAGCTCAGCAATCTAAGGTTAGGCTATGGCCCATTCATTACCAAACACCCTGTATTGAGTATTTGAGTCTACTGACTAAACCATGTATGTGGCATGTTCATTTTTCGTAAATTTTGTCTGCCACATCTGTAAGTACATATCTGCGATGGTCTTTGGGTTGTATTGTTTAGTCTAGCTAGTGGAAAGAATGGTATACTTACACCCGATAGCTATTTTTTAAGTATGTAGACAGTTTTTATTACTTAGTCGCACACTACTTTTAAATCTCACCCTTATAATTAAAAACGTCTAACTGTAATCCTTTCTTTTATTAACCTCATGGAGTAGTTTTCAATCACTAGCGAAGCTTACATATTATCAAACATCCACGATTTCAGGGCATTTCTCATCTTCTCGTTGAGATAGCTGGTGACATTAATTTAAGTTTTTTGTAGTGAAATACTCATGCGTGATAAGTCTTAAATTATTCTTCTACTTCGTACAAACAGTAATAAAATAATATTTTTTTGTTAAAGGGTTTTTTGGCCCGCTTAATCATCAGGCTTGCATTCTTCTCTTGAATTCCTGTAGAACCGTCACTACTGTGAGGATAATGCACCCTTGCCACTTGCCACTTCTTTGGAGAGTTCGTCGGCTTAGTTTATTAGGTCATTTGACCCTTTTACTATTTGCGATAGAAATTCGTATACAGAGTGGGCCAAAGAAAACAGTCCACCTCGATATTTGGCAGTATTTATTAGATTTTAAGGAAATGACGAAACAGGTCGATTTTTGATCTAAGGGAGACACATTTTTACGGTAAAATTCTATGACAATAAAGCATACCTTACTTACTTACTTAAAAATACTGAAATGGAATAAAAATGCGAATTGGAATAAAAATGGCGAATTGGTGGCGCCATCTAGCGGATAATAGCTAAACTATTCCTTCGCTGTGACGTCAGCATCTATCTCACTCTTACTCACCTAAAATGTACTTCTCTCTCTAACACATTGATTTCCCTGTCTCTGTAGTCATAGTAACTTTGGTTATCTACTGTTATCTAAATGATACATCGCCATCGGCAGATTTAAATGTGCCGTACCTGCCGCTTAATGCCTACCGAGAAAAATATACGTTTGGTTGCTCTTCGACTCGTATTTCGTTGGGTTTTACGTGTAAATCGTCAAGCTCGAGATGAGCTGGGGTCGGCTTGCCGGAAGGGCTCGGATCATTCATTTTTTGAAAAGTCTCTTATGCGCAGGGATCACTTAACGCTCGGATTGGCCGAATCCTTTTAAAAACCATGAATAAAATTCAGTCTGTATTATCGGACAGATTTTTTTTATTTCACAGATACAAATGACATCAACTCTGATCTGAAATTAAATATTAAAAAAATCTATATCTATAAATGTGTGGGTCGGCACTGCCCACCCTGCCGACCCTGACCGGCCGCCACTGCATCTGCCTCTTGGTAGGTTGAATATTGAATTTAAGTGAAAAACAATATTTGTTTGTCAATTAATCATTTTTTTCCGTTTTCTGTCAGTAGTAGAATGTATTTTGAGTTAAATAAATTGCATACATTCTTCTTTTTGTGTAAATGAATTTAATTCAAAGCAGTTTTTCTTGGACACCCTGTATAAATAATTATGTCAATGTTAATATGACTGAATCGAGAATTGAATAACATTTCAAATGAGGTAGCACACGACCCCTATTCCCTATTTAAAAATAAGGGGTGGGGGACATGGAAGGGAGGGGGTTGACAAATGACAGATGTATGTACTGTAAAAATGTGCCCCCCTTAGATCAAAATTCGACATGTTTCTTCATTTCCTTAAAATCTAATAAATACTGCCAAATATCGAGGTGGGCTGTTTTATTTTGCCCACTCTGTATATAATTAATAAATAAAGGACATTTATATTGATACCTACTGAATTAAAGAGCTCAACTGATTTTATGAACTTATAATTATATTGAATCAAAGACATAATTCATTTTATGAACACATTTTTTGTAATTATTGTTACGCAATTTGTTTATATTACGAGTAGGTTATGTGTTAATTTTATTAACCAAAAAGCTTATCTGGGTTTAAAGCGTCATGGTCTGATACATGACGTCCCAAGGGCTTTCTTCCTGTTGAAGCTTTCTCTCAGATTAATTTGGTAAGGCGGTTATTAGGGAGTCTATGGACATGGCCAGCCGATCTTGGGGGTTGAGATTTAATTTCTTGGACGACGACATTATTTGTATATCTGTTTGACGTCATCATTTGTTCTCATTTGGTATTGGTTACTATACGGGTCGTGATAAGTTCCGAAGATTTTTCTGATGATTTTTCTCTCAAATCATTTAAGTTTTCTTTCCATTGCGTTTGGTAGTATCGACGTCTCACACCCATACATGAGCACCGATCTAATTACTGTTTTATCCTGATTTTTTATGTTCATGTTAGGCTCTTGGATGTAATAGTGTTGTGAAGGCTATAGATACATACATCTGTTTGCTGCCTGAATTCTCCCTTTTATCTCTTTCGTGATATCATTATCTGCGGTGTAGATAATGATATCACACATGATACCAACTTGATACCAACATAAACAGCCAATGGGACCTCTGTATCTATCTATCTATCAGCCTTGCGACATCCAATATTGGACATAGGCCTCCCCTTCGCTCCTCCATCTTTCTCTATCCTGAGCCATGTGCATCCATTTTGAGCCTGCTTGGTGTTTCAGGTCATCTACCCATCTCATCTGTGGTCTCCCTCTCTTTCGTTTGTATGTCCATGGTCTCCCCTCTATTAAAATAAAACAACGCATAAGGAAAGAAAGATCATCGTTCGTCTTTTTTATGAAGTCACGATTTACCAATTGGTATCAAAATCTCTATCACCAGATGCTATTGTATTTTAGTTATTATACGGCTATTCGAATATCTTAGCCATGTTATATGGATGATACGCAATTTCGGTTCCGCAAAGGACTTGGAACAAGAGAGGCATTGTTTGCGTTTAATGTCCTCTCTCAAAGATGCTTAGATATGAACCTGGATATTTATTCCTGTTTCATCGACTTCGAAAAAGCGTTCGACAGGGTCCGACATGAAAACTAATAGAATTATTGAAAAACAGAGATATAGACAGACGAGATTTAAGAATTATCATCAATCTGTATTGGAATCAAAAGGCCAATATAAAGATAGAAGAACAAGAATCCGAGAATATTGATATAAAGAGAGGATTAAGACAGAGTTGTGTTCTGTCGCCGCTACTGTTTAACGTGTACAGTGAAGCCATATTTAAGGAAGCGATAGCGGAGCTAAGTGATGGAATCTCTATAAACGGAAGAACAGTAAATAACAATAAGATTCGCTGATGACAGCGTTATAATGGCAGACACCCTGGAATCGCTACAAGAATTGCTAAATAGAATTAACGATTATTGCATTCGATACGGACTAAAAATAAACAAGAAAAAAAACTAAATTTATGATTGTCTCAAAAACACAACATGGAAATGAAAGGTTAATGATAGAGCAAACCTAAATAGAAAAAATAAAAACATACAAATATCTGGGAACCTTGGTTGATGACAAAAATGACCAAAGCAAAGAAATTAAAGGCCGAATTGAAAATGAAAGGCAAGCATTTATAAAAATGAAGACACTGCACTGTATTACAAACAAAGACCTTCAGTTGCCTCTCAGATTGAGGGCTCTAAGATGCTACATATTTTCTATATTACTATACGAAATGGAAGCTTGGACATTGAAGAGACAACACATAAGAAAAATAGAAGCGTTAGAAATGTGGTGTTACAGAAGAATACTGAAAATTCAGTGGGTTCAAAGGATTACCAATCTACGACGAAGTGAAGTGCTACGACGTTTAAATAAGGAGTTAGAAATTATGAACAGTGTAAAAACTAGAAAACTGGAATATTTGGGTCACATTCCCAAAGGAGAAAAATATGAGTTGCTGAGAATTATTATGCAAGGAAGGATCCAAGGTAGAAGAAACATAGGAAGAAGACGCATCTCCTGACTGAGGAACCTTAGAGAATGGTTTAACTGTAGTTCATTACAACTGTTCAGAGCAGCAGCCAACAAAGTGACCATAGAAATTATGATATGTAACCTCCGATAGGAGAGGGAACTTTAAGAAGAAGAAGGCCATGTTATAAGAAATAAACAGAGATATGGCTTGTTACAACTCATTCTTTAGGGCAAGGTATTTGGATAGAGAGGATCAGGGAGAAGAATATGTTAGTTTCACAACCCGAGAAATTGGTTTAATACGTCTACAATCGTATTATTTCGAAGAGCTGTAAGCAAATTTAGGATAACCATGCTCAGGGCCCCCGTAACCGAGCGTGCAACGCGTGCGGCGCACGCGGGCGTAACCCCAAAGGGGCGCCAAACCGAAGGTTTAGTTTTGGTATATAAGAGATATTTATTTTAAATGAGATAATCATTTTTTATACAATTTTAATTATTTCACGAACAGCCAGAGAAATCTCAAATATTGTGTTATTACTGAAAAAATCATTATTCCCGTCCTGAAATGTTGAACTTACTCCGTCAAAAATATTACATTTTGTTGTTCCTTCCTAATTTTTTTCTTTTAAGTAAATTGAATTACGCTTGGCATACCATCCACATCCCACATCCAACCGATTTTATGTTGTAAATTAAAGCGACACTCAAAATAGTCAAATAAACATCAAATCACACTCCTTGACGAGTGTAAACATCAATTAACACCCATAAAACGCAGTTTTACTCCTATAAAGTGAATCTTTTACTCGAATTTATGATAATTACCCTTAAGTAAACAAATACTCTATGAATTATGATTATGTATTTGACTTGAGTATTCTGCACAAAATGCTTTGTATAGTCTAAAAACTTAAAAACTAAAATGGAACCAAATATAAAATTGTGTCAATCTTATAAGAGTATCAAAAATATGAATTTCGATAAAGACTAGGTAATACCTACCTTATATTTCACAATATCGAAAATTATTATTATGAAAAGTTGTTTGAAAGTGAAGTTGTTTGAAAGTTGAGTTGTTTGAAAATGAAGAGGGCGTTGTTGAAAAGTACAATTAATGTACGATAAAAAGTTCTTTCTAAACAGCTTTATATGGTCTAAAATCTAAGATGCAACCATCAAATCCTATCAAATTTTTTCAATTTTATATGAGATATATAAAAAAATATGAGTTTCGATCAAAAGTACAGTGCCTTTCTAGATCACAATATATTTCAATTAGAAGGATGTAATTGCATATAGAAACATAGTTTTTAATGCTGAACAACTTTTCATAATAACTTTTCAATATTGTGAAAACTAAACGTACTTTGCTCTTGACCGAAATTCATATTTTTTGACATACCTCGTATAAGATTCATAAAATTCGATATTTCATGGTTGCATTCTGATTTCTAGACAATGCAGAGCTTTTTATGAAGAATAACTTTTTCTGGTAAAATTAATAATAAAACAGTTTCCCATAATATGGTTCCTAGTTATGTAGACACCCTGTATAAAATTTGTTTGAAAACTTTGAAATGACAAAATATTATTGTTTATTTACTTAAATGTATATTTTTAATTTAATATGCAGTGTGCTTCATTAATGTTGCAAAAAAAATTAAGGGGAAAGGCGCAAAATGTCGCCTGTCAAAAGTTTTAATGTGTTTTAAATGTATTCATTTTTTTCGAATCCTGAGAAAACTAATAAGTATTTTTTTAAAATTTAAACGCAGAATGAAGGATAAGAGTAGTCTTTCATTCTGGGTTTAAATTTTTCAAAAATATTTATTAGTTTTATACAGGGTGAGTGGGGAGGAACGCACCAAACTTTAAGACTGTATAATATACGTAAAAATAATCAAAAATAATTCCGAGATACGGGGTGTTAAAATTTTTCTTACAAACTAACGACTTATTTATTGCTCGAAAACCGGTTGAGGTGTGCAAATGAAATTTGGTGGGTTTTAAGACATAGTTGTTACAATTAAGAATTTTATATTCACCATTGGCGCGCGTATGGGTAATAGTCTGAAATTTTTTAAAGATAAAAATAGTACGCCACTGAAATATTTCAAATTAAAAATCTTTCTTGAATTCCTCGTTCAATTTGTGACAAAAAATCTATCTTTCCTTTTTTCCATGCGACGCTTGGTTTTCATGCAAAAAAATAAAACATCTTAACGCTTACAAAGTTTTCGACGAAGTTTCTATAATATGAATGTGTAGAAACTTATTTCGAATACTTTGTAAGCGTTAAGATATTTTATTTTTTGCATGAAAACGAAGCGTCGTATGAACAAACATAAATATAGATTGTTTGTCAAAAATTGAACAGGAAATTCAAAACTAATTTTTAATTTGAAATATCTCAGTGGCGTACTATTTTTTTTGTTTCAAAAATTTTAGACTATTACCCGTACGCGCGCCAATGGTGAATATAAAATTCTTAATTGTATGTCAAAACATGTGCACCAACTATGTCTTAAAATCCACCAAATTTCATGTACACACCTCAACCGGTTTTAGAGCAATAAATAAATCGTCAGTTTGTAAGAAAAATTGTAACACTCCGTATCTCGGAAACAAATGAAAAGCGAATAACAACATGAGTTATTTTTGATTATTTTTACGTATATTATAGTCTTAAAATTTGGTGCGTTCCTCCCCACTCACCCTGTATAGTAGATTTAAAGGGCGCTAAAATATGTCCCGCATGCGGGCGCCAATCAGCCTTGCGAGGGCCCTGACCATGCTGATCGCCAACATCTGGAATGGATAAGAATTGTAAGAAGCAGAAGATCCGATATATCTAGAAATACGTATTTGAAATTCATGACTTGTTCTTTCATGTGTTCGTTAATCATTCGTTTACACATCGATGGGCTCTTGCCTCTAACCATCGTCTAGGTCTTCTCGTGGGATATTAACACGTTTACCTTTATCATCATCATCAACCGGTACGCGTCCACTGTTGGACATAGCTCCCCTCAGCTCTTTCCATCTGTCTCTTGCTAGTGCTTCTTCTTGTGGCCTCTACTAAACAATACGTTTTGTCCATTAGTCTGGGCTGATTATCGGAGAATAGGCCATTTTTGGGAAAAGTTATTTACCAGCAATTTTATTGCTGGAATCGAATCTTATGATTGTATATATTAATAATATAGGTATGCAAAGTCCGCAGATAGTGTGCTACTTTTTTTATAAACAAAATGGCGCCCGAAAATCGTGTTTTTTTCAATTTTTGCTCTACCTATAACTCCAAAGATTTTAACTTTACACCAAAAACACTCAAATAAAAATTCACCGCAATTAAATTCTGCATAGAGACGTGTTTTTTTCGATTTACTTCGACGAAAACTTTCCCCGGAGAAAGCGGGTTTTTCCAACAAAATCATTAATTTTCAACTAAAGTTTTAGATAAGTAATTGTTAATCAATAATTAAATAACTTTAATAATGCAAAAGCCCTTTTCGTATAGATTATAATTCCAGAAGCCGATGGAAATTGAATGAACAGTTTAGCAACAATTGAATTGATAATTAAAAATTTACGGTCGCTATAATAACGACAATAATTATAATGCTTAAGAATAACTATGATTTTTTCATAAAAAGACACTATACCTATCTAATGTACTTTACAGAATTGAAGTTGGACAATTTAAGCGGCCTCAGGAATATTTTAAAATTATAAAGAATTTTTTGGCTTATAAACAAATAGAATATCTCGCCAAAATATTAAACCAAATTAAATTATAAAAGCGGTATTCGAAAAACAGTGGCAAAACGCTTTACTTCTTTTAAAAGAAAAAACGTTTAATTATGATGAGTAGTTCCTGAGATACAACCGGTCAAATTTGACCGGAATTTACGGCAAAGATATAAACAATAGGATCATAATTTTCAAACCATCACCTTTTTATTTTTGTCCTCTTTCACCACACCAATTTTCATATCCTTAAAATACTCATAACATATATTATTATAATAAAAACTATCGATAATACGTGTGAAAATTGCCAAAAATAGCAAAATTCCAATCAAAAATTAGGTTGGAGAAAATGTAACCCTCAAAGTTCAAAATCGGTATACGTTAAAAAAATGCATTTTCTCGGCTTTCCATGGAGCAATTTCCTTCATTCTTTTTTTGTTCCCAAGTAACTCGAGTAGAGCCATCGAACTAATGCATCATTAAATGTCAAACTTGCTTTTGTGTTATAATAATAAATTAATTTATTTATTATAACACAAAATTTTAATTTGTTTAAATAAAAATTGTTTAAATAATTATACAATTTTCAAATAAGAATATTTATGTTTTTAACTTTAAAAGGTACACTTGTAGTAAGTTTATCTAAAAAAAGCCTACAACTGGAAAAAATATGTAGTTTTCTGTTCTTATAAATAAATTAATCTATTATAACAAAACAAAAGCAAGTTTGACATTTAATAATGCATTAGTTCGATGGCTCTACTCGAGTTGTTAGGGAACAAAAAAAGAATAAAGGAAATTGCTCCATGGAAAGCCGAGAAAATGCATTTTTTTAACGTATACCGATTTAGAACTTTAAGGGTTAGGTACATTTTCTCCAACCTAATTTTTGATTGGAATTTTGCTATTTTTGGCAATTTTCACACGTATTATTGAGAGTTTTTATTATAATAATATATATTATGAGTATTTTAAAGATAGGAAAATTGGATTGGAGAAAGAGGACAAAAATAAAAAGGTGATGGTTTGAAAATTATGATCCTATTGTTTATATCTTTGCCGTAAATTCCGGTCAAATTTGACCGATTGTATCTCAGGAACCACTCGTCATAATTAAACGTTTTTTCTTTTAAAAGAAGCGTCCTGCCGCTGTTTTTCGAATGTCCTTTTCACAATTTAATTTAGTTTAATACTTACCAAGATATTCCATTTGTTTATAAGCCAAAAAATTGTTTATAATTTTAAAATATTTCTGAGGCCGCTTAAATAGTCCAATTTCAATTCTGTAAAGTACATTAGATAGGTATAGTGTCTTTTTATGAAAAAATTATAGTTATTCTTATGCATCATAATTATTGTCGTTATTATAGCGACCGTAAATTTTTAATTAACAATTCAATTGTTGCTAAACTGTTCATTCAATTTCCATCGGCTTCTGGAATTATAATCTATACGAAAAGTGATTTTACATTACCAAGTAATTTAATTATTGATTAACAATTACTTATCTAAAATTTTAGTTGAAAATGAAAGATTTTGTTGGAAAACCCCGCTTTTTCCGGGGAAAGTTTTCGTCAAAGTGAATCGGGGAAAACACGTCTCTATGCAGAATTTAATTGCGGTGAATTTTTATTTGGGTGTTTTTGGTGTAAAGTTAAAATCTTTGGAGTTATGGGGCAAAAATTGAAAAAAACACGATTTTCGGACGCCATTTTGTTTATAAAAAAAGTAGCACACTATCTGCGGACTTGGCATACCTATATTATTAATACATACAATAATAAGATTCGATTCCAGCAATAAAATTGCTGATAAATAACTTTTCCTTGTATTTTGCTAATTAGCCCAGAGTACATCGGTTATCTGACAATCTGGCGACGTATCCTGTCCAATTTTACTTTAGTGACGCGATTTTTTCGTCAGCGTCTGTTGTTTTTGTTTTACGACGTATTTCTTCGTTTGGGATTCGGTCTCTCAGGGAGACATCCAACATCTGGCGCTCCATAGCCCTCTCAGTTACGCGAATCTTGTCCATTGCCTTTTTTGTGAGTGTTATGTGATGTTTCCACTGCATAAGTAAGTGCATGCAACACACACTGGTAAAAGATTTTTTTTTTCAGGCATATGGGTACGTCCGATTTAAATACATAGTTCAGTTTACCACACGCTGCCCACGCTAATCCTATGCCACGTGGGAGCTCGCACGCCTGGTTATCTCTTCCCAACCGAATTTCATGTCTTAAGTACTTATAAGATGCAGTCTGCTCAATATCCATTCCACCAACAACAATATTATGAATTAACACCAAATTAGTCAATATTTGATTCTTGTTTATGTTAATATTTAGTCCGACCTCTAAGGAAGCGTGATATAATTTGCCCAGCATTATTATTGAATCATCCATACGATCGGCTATAAGGACGATATCATCTGCGAATCTCAAATGAGTGAGGTTTAACTTGTGTGATGTAATATTGCACCTGTAAAGTAGGCGCTGAGGATCATCTTCATTTTCTACCATGATTGTTGCATCATCCGCATAACAGAGGACACTCAAAGCTCAGTTTCCCTTTTTGTAGCCAATGGTGGTTTCATTTACATTTATGCTTTCTATTATCTTGTCCATGATCATGCTAATGAGGTCAAGACTGAAGCTATCCCCCTTCCTGGTTCCTGTCGACACGTTTATTGCTTCGACCAGTCCATGTTCCGTTTTAATTCTTACTTTATTGCTACTTTTAAGTCTCTAGATATTATTGCTATGTGAGTTTTATTGCCATTTTCCTTATTCTTAATTTGAATTACGTCTTTCAGTCAGAACCTATTTTACTTAAAATCAGGCCCGAGGCACTACATAATTTTCGGGCCCCTAAATATAATTTAATAATAATATTAATTAAGTTAATTAGTTAATATTGATATCAAATTTTTTAATTGCTCTAAGACCTTCTTCTTCTTAACGTGCCCTATCAAGTCCTCTTGAGGTTGGCGATTAACATGGCGAAACTGTCTCTGTCTCGAGCTATTCTAAATAGCTGTTCTGCTTTCTTTATTCCTGTCCACTCCCGGATATTCTTCAACCAAGAGGCCTGCTTTCTACCAATTCCTTGCGTCCTTCGATTTTACCCATCATAATAAGTTGAAGAATATTATACCGCTCTCCCCTTACTACGTGTCCAAAATAGGCCATCTTTCTATATTTGATGTTATCAAGCAGCTCGCGGGCAGCATTTGCTCTCTTAAGGACTGCCACACTTGTCAGACTAGCCGTCCATGATATTTTCAGTGTACGTCTGTGCAGCCACATTTCAAAAGCCTTCAAACGATTAATGGTCGATATTTTTAATGTCCATGCTTCGACACTATACAAGAGGACTGACCAAATGTAACATTTAATCATGCGCTTTCGAAGTTTAAGTTGCAAGTTATAATTACAGAAGAATGACCTCAATTTTTAAAATGTCGTGCGGGCTATCTCGATTCTACATTTTATCTCTTTATCTGGATCTAGTTGTTCAGTATGGCAACCAAGATATTTAAAACTGGGTACTCTTTGAATTATATGACCATCAACATATAACTGTGAATCTTGATGGGCCAAACGGCTAAATACCATGTATTTTGTTTTTGAATAGTTTATGTTTAGACCAAACTCTCTTCCCACTGTGCCAATGACATTTAAAAGGTGTTGTAATGTATTCATATTATCACTTAAAATAACTGTATTATCTGCATATCTGATTGTATTTATCAGAATTCCATTAACTTTCACCACCCCATTCCAAAATATGGAGCGCTTCTTTAAATATTCTATCTGAATATAAATTGAATAACAGTGGGGACAGTATACAACCCTGTCTGACACCTCTTTGTATTTTGCATATTTCTGTTAATTTTCTTTTTATGCAAGCTGTCGCTGTTTGACGCCAGTATAATTTTTCTATGATTCGTACATCTTGACTATCAACTCCTTAATCCTTTAATATTTTAATTAATTTGTGATGTTGTACTCGATCAAAGGCCTTCTCATAGTCAATAAATACAGCAAATACGTCTTTCCTTTGATCTCGGTATTTCTGCAATAATACATTTAGTGCAAAGAGTGCGACCCGGGTTCCCAGTCCATTTCTGAAGCCAAATTGTGTTTTATCCTGGTCTTCTTCACATTTATCTCTGATTCTACTGTGGATGATACGTAGAAAGATTTTCAAAGTGTGGCTCATGTGGTTCTAAGACCACAGTTGACAAATTTGAAAATTTATCTTGTTTTATTGTAATAAAAAACTTTTGATGATCTTTCCGGGCCCCATTAAAAGGCGGGCCCGAGGCAGGTGCCTCACTGGCCTAGTGGTAAAATAGGCCCTGATTTCAGTTGGACTATCTCAAATCTTTTTGTGAGATCCACCAATCATAGGATAAGGGTTAACACCAACACTGAAAATACACTTCTGATAAGATTTTTTTTGAGAAATAATTTGTGTTGGTCAGCTATCTGGTAGACTCAATTCGTGGTGAGTACTTTAGCCTGCACTTGCTTTATTGCACACTTCAGTTAGGACTTTTCTAGATATTGTATTAATAATTCATTGACTCCTACTGGTAGGTTTAAAACACTAGAAAACCATAACAGAACAAAAAGTAATCACAGATGTTTTCAATGGACATTGCTCAGGTGCCACCTTAGAAGTGAACAAAGTGGATACAACACACAGAAAATGAAGTGGAATTGTAGGGAAAATACAAATCAAGCAAGACAATCCAACTTTTGCCTGTGCCAATATTGATCAAAATTAATGTAAAATTTTATAATTTTTAACATCAATATGTTTTAGTGAATACTCTTTCATTCTACTCCTAGATTTAGGACTACTTTTCTCCTCCCACTTTCTAAATTATACACCTAAATTATGAGATAAAATATTCATTTTCAATGTAGTTTTTTTTTTAATTTCTCCAACAATTTTACTACGAAATTAAGCAATTACTTATAGTCTAAGATACGATATAAGGTAGATTTGCACCGATCTGTTTAATGGATAAAAATTGTTGGATATGTAATTTAGCATGCTAACAATTACAAAAAACAAGGGTTATTAATAATTAAAAAATTACATTTTTTTATAAATTAAAAAAATTTTCGACACGAGCAGATATTATTTTAGATTTTCTAGGTCATTCTAAACAAAAAGGTCTTTTGTAATTTTTCTCTTAAGTTGATCGTTTTCTAGTTATAAACAATTTAAAACTGAAAAAAGAACGAAAGATGACGATTTTCAAGGCTCAAAAACATAAGTATATAATATCGTTTTTGAAATTACGAAGTACCTAAATTCAAGTTCAAAACTTAATCTATCAGTTCTTGATAAGCCTTTTGGACTTATGTTCTGAAACATTGTTTTTTAGTAGTTAATGCCCGTCTCCCCATAAGAAACCTTCCTCATTACCAATTAAAAAAATATGTTTTAGAATAAAAAACCCTAAAACCCTATCAGGTTTTAGGACCTGATAGAAAAAGGTTTGAGCTTGAATTTATGTAATCGATGATTACAAAAATCATATTTTTTACTTGTGTTTTTGAGCCTTGAAAAAGTGTCATCTTTCGTTCATTTTTCAGTTTTAAATTGTTTATAACTTGAAAACGATCAACTTTAGTGAAAAATTACGAAAGACCTTTTTTGTTTAGAACGATCCAAAAAATCTGAAATAATATCTGCCTGGGTCGAAATGTTTTTATTTTAATTCATGAACAAAATGTAATTTTTAATTATTAATTAAATATAGTTAGAACAAGATTAGATCGGGCAACCCTTGTGATTTGTAATTGTTAACATTCTAAATTACATATCCAATAATTTTTATCCATTAAACAGATCGGTGCAAATCGACCTTATAATCGGATCCTCTACTATTACATCATACTTAACATCTACATAAACTACACATTAGAAGTATCCCTCACTATAATACGATTTGAAATCTGAACATTTTCACTTCCTTCATAATTGCACATGATGAACAAATGAACACGACTAAAATATTTACAGCTTGGTATCATTATTATCAACAACATACACAACTCTGGAGAAATACCAACAGAATGGCTGAAGTCTGGGTTTATTGCACTTAAAAAGAAACCAAAAAGCCTAATGAATTATCTCCTAAAATTATTCCTAAAGATAACAGGTAAAAGAATTTAAAAGCTATGTCTTCTTTTTCTTTTTGTGTAGACATGACTCTGCCTGTTTTTTCAATGTGCCTCTAGTAAGTTGTCATTCCATCGTTTTCGTGGTCTTCCCACTGATCGTCTTCCTATTGGGGAACCGTCTCTCACTGCCCTTACTACTCTATTTCTTGTCATTCGGCTTATGTGGTCATTCCATTCTATTCTTCTGTTTCTTACCCAATTATTAATGTTGTCCACCTTGCATCTACGTCGTATATCTGTACTTCTTGCTCTGTCCCATGGAGTCTTACCATCGATTTTTCGGAGGGTTTTCATCTCCGCTGTTTCGAGCAATCTTTTTGTCCTCTCTGTCGGGTCATGTTTCTGCCGCGTATGTCATTATTGGTCTGATGACTGTTTTGTACATTCTGCCTTTCATTTCTTTTCCGATATGTTTATTTCTCCATATTGTGTCATTCAGGCAACCTGCGGCTCTGTTTGCTCTATTCACTTGATCTTCCACTTCTGTTTCGAGCCTTGCGTAGCTAGATAGTGTGATGCCTAGATACTTAAACTTCATAATTTGTTCTATGATGTGCAAAAGCTATGTGAAAGACAAATTTTCCCCAACCAGTTCGGGTTCATAAATGCTGTTGGTAAAATAGGTTTTTTTCCCAGTACCTACAAGTCTTATACCAGAGATGCAGAGGCGTCAATTGCGACGTATACGCATGTCTGGTTGATTACGAGAAAGCGTTTGATCGGGTAAAGCACGCCAATATGAAGCAAATACTAAAAGAAGCAGGAATTAACAACCAAGATCTGAAAATAATTAGAAACCTTCACTGGAACCAGACCGCAAACATCAAAGTTCAATTAACGTGAACACACCAAATGTGAAAATAATGCGTGGAGTGAGGCAAGTCTGTTTTGGTCTCTACTCTGAAAGAATATTTAGCGAAGCTGTGCACGAAACTGAAAAAGGTATTTTACTGACACAATGAGTGACGAACTCCAACTACCGGCACCATAATAAATGAAGAGAAGACCAACGACTAGGAAATAAGAGAGCGCATCGAAAAAGCTAGTAGTTCTTGGGCCCACATATAAAATTATTATTTATGACCACACCGTCGAAACTTTTTGTACTTGTTATGTGGGTGGAGTCGTACAAATATGGAGCTTGGCGCATTATGGTAGTGGGGCGTTTGTCTGTCAAGCTGTCACGAAGTTGTCAATTTTATGCAAGAAAAAAATTTATAACCACATTGGTCATTTTATTTTAATCTTACTTACTTACTTAGTCCTAAGCCTTTCTACCTTTAGGTGTAAGGCTGGTGGAGTTGAGTTTGGCATTGTAGTCTCCATGCTTTCCGATCTTGCGCTAGGTTTCTTGCACTTTCCAATGTCAATCCCTTCTTCTCGACTTCTTTCCTGATTTCATCTACCCACATAACTCTTGGTCTCCCTCTTTTGTTTTTCCCCTGCACTCTCGTTTCGAACACTCGTTTTGTTAGCCTCTCGTTCGACATTCTACACACGTGCCCGAACCATCTAAGTTGTCCTTCTACTATTTTTTCATTGATTGGTTCTAGTTTTAGGTTTTGTCTAATTGTTTCGTTTCGTATTTTGTCTGTCCTTTTTCTGTTTGCTATTTTCCTCAGGAACCTCATTTCCATAGCATTGACTCTGGATTTTTGTCTCCCCGTCAATGTCCATGTCTCGCTGCTATACATGATTGTTGGTCTAACTACTGATTTAACGACTGCCGTTTTTACTTTTTCCGGTATCCCTTTTTTCCCAAAAAATGTTGTTTTCATAGTGTTAAATAAGCTTCCTGTTCGTCCCATTCTCTCGTTTATTTCCATGTCTTGTTTACCATTTGATTCGATTATTACTCCTAGGTATTTAAAATATTCCACTTGCTCTAGTTGTTTCCCGTCTAATTCTATTGCGTGTGTCTTCCTCGTATTTGAAATTATCATTGTTTTTGTTTTCTCTGTATTAATTTTCATATTTATGTTTGATAGTTCTTCTTCTAGGATTTCAAGATTGTTCTGTAAGTCTTCTCTGTTTTCTGCTATCAATACCATGTCGTCTGCAAATAGTAGCTCCGATAGTTGAGTCTGTTTCATTTGCCAGTATCCTAATGTTAGTTTTCTCATTCTTCTCTTGGCTTTCTTTATCGCTTCATCCAGTACCACTGAGAATAGCAGTGGACTCAGCACGCATCCCTGTTTGACGCCTTGACTTGTAGAAAATTCTCTGGATTCCTCGTTATTGGTTCTTACTGTATTTGTATTATTTTTGTACATATCCTTTATTACTTCTATTATGTGTCTGTCGACTCCCCTTTCTGTCAGTGTCTTCCAAACGTCCTTTCTTCGGATTCTGTCAAACGCCTTTTCCAGGTCAATGAAGCACATATGTATCTCTCTATTTTTCTTAATTACCTTCTCACTTACTTGTCTTAATGTGAATATTAGGTCTTGCGTGCTTCTGTCCTTCCTGAATCCACACTGTGTGTCTTCCATAGTTGTTTCTATTTGTGTTTTTATTCTTGTCTCTAGTATTCTTGCTAATACCTTCCCAGGGATACTTGATATGGTGATACCTCGGTAATTATTACAGTTTCTCTTGTCTCCCTTTTTGTGTATTGGTAATATAATGTCTTTCTTCCAGTCCTTTGGTAATTCTGCTCTATTTATGATATCATTCATTAGTTCTTTCATGCTATCCATTCCCTCTGTCCCCATGAATTTTATCATTTCCGGGGTGATATGATCCTTGCCTGGTGCTTTGCCCAGTTTTACTCTTTCTATTGCTTTCTCTAATTCCTCTCTTGTTATGGATTCCACTTGTTGTTCTTCATTCCTTTCTTGTATCTCCCCTATGTTGTCCTTGTCTACATGAGTTAGCTCTTTGAAATGTTCTCTCCATCTTTCCATTATTTGTTTTTCTTCTGTTAGTACGTTTCCATTCTTGTCTTTTATATTCGGCATCGTGTGCTCTTTCTTTTGTCTGAGTTGTTTTAATGCGCCGTAGAAGAGTTTTTGGTTTTCCCTATAATTTTTTGTCATTTTTTGTCCAAATATCTCCCATGACCTTTCCTTTCCTGCTTTCACCGCTATTTTAACCTCTTTCCTTTTTTCTTTATATGCTTCGTAATCTTCCGGGTGTTTTGTGCTTAGGTATCTTTTCCATTTGTCTTTTTTGTTCTTTATTTTCTCTCGTATTTCTTCCGTCCACCATTCTGTTCTCCTCATGTTAGTGTTTGCTATTTTTGCTTTCCCGCAAGTTTCCTCAGCTGCTTTGATTATGCTGGTTTTTAGATATTCCCATTTTTTTTCTATATTTGTATTTTTTGCCCTACCTTTCAAAGTATTATCTAATTTTTCTTGGAATTTCTTCTTATATATTTCCTCTTTTAATTTGTAACTTTTTATTTTTTCATTTACTACCTTTCTTCTCTTTTCTTCTTTTTCCTCTGTTGTTCTCATTCTCATTATTACTAGATGGTGGTCACTGCCAATCTCCGAGCCTCTTTTCACTTTCGTATCCTGTACTCTTTTCCATTTGTTGCTGCTTACCAAAAAGTAATCTATGATTGATTTTTCGTTTCTGCTGTCTTGTACTCTCGTGTATTTGTGTACTTCTTTATGTTTAAATTTTGTATTTGTTATAACTAGTTTATTCTCCATACATATTTCTATTATTCTTTCACCATTTCTGTTTAGCATTTCTTCTCCTTCTTTTCCCATGCACTCCTCTATTCCGCTGTTGTTGTTTCCGACTCTACCGTTTAGATCTCCCATTACAATTATGTTTTCTTCCCCATTATCAATTTGCATTTGGAGCTCCTCGAAAAATTTATCTTTCTCTTCCTTTCTTGCATCTTCATTTACTCCGTAGGCTGTTATTATTGTCCATATTTCTTCGTCCATCAGTTTAATTTTCACCGATAATATTCTCTGGTTAACATATGTTTCTTCTATAACGTGTTGTAGTCTATTCGGTGCAATTATTATCCCGACTCCTTCTTTTGCTCTCTCTTTTGTATCCGCTCCTACCCAAAGTAACCAATATCCTTTGTGTATTTTCTTAAGACCTTTTCCTTTCATCTTCGTTTCTGTTATTCCTAGTATTTCTATTTTTTGTCTTATCATATCTTCTACCAGTTCTTCCTCTTTTCCATTGATGCTTCTCACATTCCATGTTCCCATTTTTATCTCTCCTTTTTTCTGCAATCTAGCTTTCCCCTTTTTCCTATTTTCATCCTTGTTTACCTTTGCATCATCTTTTTCCCTATCGCTTTTCCCATTCATTGCCTTGGTTGTCATTGTTGTGGGTCCGGTCTCATTATTTTCTTTTAGTTTTTTGAAGTCCCTTCCCCGATATTTCTGTGAGTTAGTATAAGTTTCTCTTTATTATGGTCCCATTTCCACTCCTTTCCATTAATCTCCAGTTTCATATATCCTATCTTCGTAGTATTACCTTTGTCTTTTTCTTCTTTTGCCATTTTCCTAATTTTTGCTTGTATTTCCCTTTCCTTTCTTGTTAAATCTGATTCTATATACACCTTTTGTCCCTGTAGATTTTTCAGTTTTCCTTTGTTTTTTAGTACACTCATCTTATCCGTTAGGTTTTCCATTTCTGCTACAAAGATTTGGTCGCCGATCTTCACCGCTCCTCTCAGTCTGACCTCTAATTTCAGATTTCTTCCTATGAAGTGTTCTACTGACTCCTTTACAGGCTTTCCGTCGGTAGCATCTAGTGTTAGGCCTTTTAATACTATATTATTTCTCCGTCTATCTTTTTCCAATTGTTCTATTCTATTGTTTGCCATTTTTAAACCTTCTTCCAATTTTTCGTTTTTTTCTTTCAGCTCCTTAATATATTCCATCGTTTCTTTTTGGTCTTTCCGTATGGTTCTTATTTCTGCCATCATTTCATCATTTTTCCACATAACTTCCCGCATCATTTTTATCATCTCTTCATTTGTGTCGTTGCTTTTATTCGGTGTTCGTCTCGTCAGGTTACTCTTTTCAAAATATAATTTATCTTCTTTATATTTTTTCTTCTTAGATTCTTCGTCGCCACTATCAGATAGTTCTTCACCGGGGAACCGTCTCTCACTGCCCTTACTACTCTATTTCTTGTCATTCGGCTTATGTGGTCATTCCATTCTATTCTTCTGTTTCTTACCCAATTATTAATGTTGTCCACCTTGCATCTACGTCGTATATCTGTACTTCTTGCTCTGTCCCATGGAGTCTTACCATCGATTTTTCGGAGGGTTTTCATCTCCGCTGTTTCGAGCAATCTTTTTGTCCTCTCTGTCGGGTCATGTTTCTGCCGCGTATGTCATTATTGGTCTGATGACTGTTTTGTACATTCTGCCTTTCATTTCTTTTCCGATATGTTTATTTCTCCATATTGTGTCATTCAGGCAACCTGCGGCTCTGTTTGCTCTATTCACTTGATCTTCCACTTCTGTTTCGAGCCTTGCGTAGCTAGATAGTGTGATGCCTAGATACTTAAACTTCATAATTTGTTCTATGATGTGCAAAAGCTATGTGAAAGACAAATTTTCCCCAACCAGTTCGGGTTCATAAATGCTGTTGGTAAAATAGGTTTTTTTCCCAGTACCTACAAGTCTTATACCAGAGATGCAGAGGCGTCAATTGCGACGTATACGCATGTCTGGTTGATTACGAGAAAGCGTTTGATCGGGTAAAGCACGCCAATATGAAGCAAATACTAAAAGAAGCAGGAATTAACAACCAAGATCTGAAAATAATTAGAAACCTTCACTGGAACCAGATCGCAAACATCAAAGTTCAATTAACGTGAACACACCAAATGTGAAAATAATGCGTGGAGTGAGGCAAGTCTGTTTTGGTCTCTACTCTGAAAGAATATTTAGCGAAGCTGTGCACGAAACTGAAAAAGGTATTTTACTGACACAATGAGTGACGAACTCCAACTACCGGCACCATAATAAATGAAGAGAAGACCAACGACTAGGAAATAAGAGAGCGCATCGAAAAAGCTAGTAGTTCTTGGGCCCACATATAAAATTATTATTTATGACCACACCGTCGAAACTTTTTGTACTTGTTATGTGGGTGGAGTCGTACAAATATGGAGCTTGGCGCATTATGGTAGTGGGGCGTTTGTCTGTCAAGCTGTCACGAAGTTGTCAAT
Source organism: Diabrotica virgifera virgifera (assembly GCF_917563875.1). Taxonomy (NCBI): domain Eukaryota; kingdom Metazoa; phylum Arthropoda; class Insecta; order Coleoptera; family Chrysomelidae; genus Diabrotica; species Diabrotica virgifera. The sequence continues at coordinate 177,228,109 of NC_065451.1, forward strand.
TTTATGCAAGAAAAAAATTTATAACCACATTGGTCATTTTATTTTAATCAATGGTTTTTATCATATAAACAGTGAAAACAATTTTGTCGGACAAAAATATTGGGTCATATGACGCGTCGGACACGCTAAATATGTCAAAATTTTTGCAAATAATAAATTTATTACCACATGGCTAATTTTAACAGAATATACCATAAAATCTTTTTACAATAATGTGGAAACCTTGTCGGACAATTTTCACGGGGCTCATGCGCAGTCGGATGCGCCGAAGATGTCAATTTCCTGGATTTTTTTATTTAAAACTATTTTTCCGAGAAAAATAGGAGGTTATAAATAATTATATTCTAAATAAAAAAATCTAAGTGTCCGACAAAATAAAAATATTGGGGCAAATCGACAGTCGGACAAAAAAATTAATTTTTATTAGTAAACTATACTTTTAAACTATCCTGGGTTCGTGCAGCCCTTATCTTGACAACCATTTTTCCGACGAAAGTAGTAGGTTACAAGTAATTATATTCTTAAACAATAAATGTAATTGTCCGACAAAAATGTTAGGGCAAACGAACAGAAAACATAATTCTTTTAGGTTATCGACGTCCTTAAGAGGAGGCATTGCTAAAAAAATTTTTTTAAACAGTTTTTCTCGGTTACTTTTAAATCGATTTAGCTGAAAATTGGTACACACACTAAGTACAACATTTAAAAGGGCGTGACGTAGAGTTGTAAACAAAATTTTCCAAAAAAATTTCCGACAAGGGGGAATAGTTAGGAAAAATTTTGATCTGAAAATTTGTATACATACTCCCTGAACAATAACAAACATAGTTCTGTAGTTTTTTTTCTCGAATTTTCAAAAAAAAAATTTCCGACAAGAGGGAAAATTTTGGAAAAATTTTTGAAAATTTTGTACCCATTATTTTTGTCCGACAAGTGATCCAATATGCATTACACATGTAAAAAAACAGTACAACATAAAAATGTCATCTGTGGTAATAAATAAAAAACATTCCAGGAAATTGACATCTTCGGCGCATCCGACTGCGCATATGCTCCGTGTAAATTGTCCGACAAAGTTACCACATTATTGTAAAAAGATTTTATGGTAGATTCTGGTAAAATTAGCCATGTGGTAATAAATTTATTATTTTCATAAATTTGACATATTTAGCGTGCCCGACGCGTCATATGGCCCAATATTTTTGTCCGACAAAATTTTTTTCGCTGTTTATATGGTAAAAACCATTAATTAAAATAAAATGTATGACCAATGTGGTTATACATTTTTTTCTTGCATAACATTGACAACTTCCTGACAGCTTGACAGACAAACGCCCCACTACCATAATGCGCCAAGCTCCAAATTGGCCCGACTCCACCCAAATAACAAGTACAAAAAGTTTCGACGGTGTGGTAATAAATAATAATTTTATATGTGGGCCCAAGGACTATAGATCCACCTTCATCCGGATGCTGCGTCTTCTGCCCTTTTTTATGGTGTGAATCGTGGACGTTGAACGAAGATATGTGCAGAAAACTGGAAGAATTTGCGATGTGGCTATATCGGTGGATACTTAAGATCCCGTGGACTCACCGAGCTACAAATGACGAGGTCCTCAGAAGAATGGAGAAGAATCGAGAGGTACTGACCACCATCGAAGTTACAATAGTTCGCACACATTATGCGAAATGGTAAGCGTGGCCAGGAAGAAGAAGAACATCCTGGTTAAAGAACCTCAGAGTCTAGTTTAATACAATATCTGTGCAGCTTTTCCGTGCTGCCGCAAATCAGATAAAGATTGACATGATGATCGCCAACATTCGCCACGAATAGGAACATCAAGAAAAATAAATCATTTTCGATAACACTAAAGTAGGCATACTATTGTTAAAGTTATTTTTTTTTTTGCAAAATCCCATATAGTATTATATTGTTAGATATGCTACAACAAATTTTGAAGAGGTTTTATGTAATTGGCAATTCAATACAATTTTTTGAAAATGTGTACATACAGGGACTAAGTAATGTTTTTTAGAAATTTACATCAGAATCGGAAGAGCGTCTACAAGGGAATGCCATTTTTTTATAATTTTAAGCAGTAACTCAATATGTTCAAAAGGAACACCCTGTATTTTATGACCACCAAAATAAGAAATAAATTAAAAGACTAAGTTTTCACTCTAATGGCATATAAAACAACGTAATGTTACTCTACATCCCACCAGACTGAAAACAATGGAAACCTTATCTGGTTACACCTCCGAGGTTTCTACAATTTGCAAGCCATAACGGATGCTGAGACTAAGGAAGAGGAGGGAATTTTACAATTTATAATTCACGTCCCATCTGCTCAGCGCGGTAAAGTTCCAACGAGAATTGTTCCCTTCGTACTCCAATCAGAGTAAACATGTAAATCAAAAATGAAAAACCATTTTCAATTTCATTGCAAAACGAAAATACAGCCGCATCATATTCTAGTCCAATCAGAGGGTGCAGCAAGCACCTCTACCGGTTTCGAAACTTATTAGTCTCTGATCAGGAGGCACATATGCTGTTCTCCCTGATCCAACCAAAACAAACCCCGACTTTTTGCGTTTTGCAACGAAATTGAAAATGGTAATTCATTTTTGATTTATATGTTTACTCTTGATTGGAGTACGAAGGGAACCATTCTCGTTGGAACTTTACCGCGATGAGCAGATGGGACGTGAATTATAAATTGTAAAATTCCCTCATCTTCCTTAGTCTCAGCATCCGTATGGCTTGCAAATTGTAGAAGCCTCGGAGGTGTAACCAGAGAAGGTTCCCATTGTTTTAAGTCTGGTGGGATGTAGAGTAACATTACGTTGTTTTATATGCCATTAGAGTGAAAACTTAGTCTTTTGCTAGCTGTTGCCGCTAGGGCATGTATGCCATTTCGTTCGTTGCAATCCGTCACTGCACGCCGGAGTTTGTTTTGGTTGGATCAGAGAGAGCAGCATATGTGCCTCTTGATGAGAGACTAATAAGATTCGAAACCGGTAGAGGTGCTTGCTGCACTCTCTGATTGGACTAGAATATGACGCGGCTGTATTTTCGTTTTGCAACGAAATTGAAAATGGTTATTCATTTTTGATTTACATTTACTCTGTGTGGAGTATGAAGGGAACCAGTCTCGTTGGAACTTTACCGCGCTGAGCAGATGTGACGTGAATTATAAATTGTAAAATTCCCTCATCTTGGAGGTGTAACCAGAGAAGTTTCTCATTGTTTTCAGTCTGGTGGGATGTAGAGTAAAATTATGTTGTTTTATATGCCATTAGACTGAAAACTTAGTCTTTTGCTAGCAGTTGCCGCTAGGGCATCTATGCCATTTCGTTCGTTGTAATCCGTGACTGCACGCCGGGGTTTGTTTTCGTTGGATCAGAGAGAGCAGCATATGTGCCTCCTGATGAGAGACTAATAAGATTCGAAACCGGTAGAGGTGCTTGCTGCACTCTCTGATTGGACTAGAATATGATGCGACTTTATTTTCGTTTTCCAACGAAATTGAAAATGGTTATTCATTTTTGAAGAAATAAATTGTGTATTGAATAGTAATGGGTTCCAGATACCTAAAGTTAATTGAGTTAATAATTGTCGTTTTAAGTTCCATAAAGCTGTCATTTAATCCTGTGGCAAGTTACTTTTTCAGAACGTGGTTAAGAACACAGAAGCTGGCTTTGTAATGGCAAAGGTAGACGGTGTCCACTTCTACAGTTGTTATGCTCAGCCTGGTCTTCTACTGTTGAACCGTTGCTCAACAGCAATCAGTATAATTTTCGAAAAGGGCACACAACACTGGATTTTATTAACCTTCTCGTTAATACAGCTAAGAAGGTGAACGCAGGGACCAGATGAAAGAGAGGTACGAAGAAGTGCTATCTAAAAGCCACATTGGGCATCAAAAATGCTCTTAACTCCGCCAACTGGGATTGAATTATGCGAGAACATATCTAAGGAGAATAGTGACTATCTGCTTGACTGATCGAGTTTTGAAGTTCGGTCAAACAAAATGATGTTTTACATGTTTACTCTGATTGGAGTATGAAGGGAACCATTCTCGTTGGAATTTTACCGCGCTAAGCAGATGGGACGTGAATTATAAATTTTAAAATTAACTCATCTTCTTTAGTCTCAGCATCCGTTATGGCTTGCAAATTGTAGAAGCCTCTGAGATGTTACCAGAGAAGGTTCCCACTGTTTTCAGTCTGGTAGGATGTAGAGTAGAATTGTTTGATGTTGCTTTATGTGCTATTAGATTGAAATCTTAGTTTTCTGCTAGAAGTTGCCGCTAGGGCATCCCTGATATTTCGTTCGTTGCAATTTGTGACTGCACGCCGGTGTTTGTCCTGGTTGGGTCAGAGAGAGCAGCATATATACCTCCTGATGAGAGACTAATAAGTTTCGAAACCGGTAGAGGTGCTTGCTGCAATCTCTGATTGAACTATAATATGATGCGGCTGTAGTTTCGTGTTGCAACGAAATTGAAAATGGTTATTCATTTTTGATTTCAATATTCATTTCAGTACTGTTTATTATGCCGCATACTGTATTTGTTAAATCTCTCTATATAAAAATCGAATTCCAATATTAAGTTCTTAAAAAAATACTTAGTTTCTGTCTGCATATTTTCAAGAAAATGGGTTTGTAAATTGATTCTAGATTATACCACTGTTAAAAATCCCGTATCTCCAGAATTTTTACATTCTAGAAAACATGGTATATTATACAAACTACGTACAAACATTTATTCAGAATCTGAAATATAATAATATACAGGGTATTCCATAAAAAATATAAAAGTTGATTGCTACTTCCAGTTTTACCAAAAATGACAGTAAGCTGTAAATATTTTAGATGTGCATATACAGGGTGTTTCATTAATAATTGTCCATATAGTAACTGGAGAAACCTTATCACAAAATACGAAGATTTAACCTAAAACACTTAAATAAAATATGGTTCCTTACTGAGTTACAGGGTGTTTGATCTAAAAATTTAAAAACTATTTTTGCTCAGAATTTTAAAACTATTCGACGTATCCCTTTTATACTTGGCAGAAAGTGCGACTACTAGACACTCTACTAAATTATGATAAACAAATGTTTCTAGCTACTACCAGAGGCGTACGACAGGGGATGGTTAATGGTTGACCCTTCTCAAATTCTACGCCACTGAAGGAATTACTATTTTAGTGCCATTTTTAGATTCTACAATACTTTCTACATAAATAATATACTCTTCATTGGTAACGATAAAGTCATTATATTAGTTTCATATTATTAGTTTTCGAGATATTTGAAGTTAAATATGAAACGGCACAGTTATATTGATTAATTTATTATATGATTTATATGATTAAAATATAAAAATTATTTGTACCCAGTACTTTAAAACTATTTGGCGTATCCTTCTCATACTTGGCAGAAAGTGTAGGTACTGTACACCCTACTAAATTAAGATTAATAAGCGTTTCTAGCTACTGCCAGAGGCGTACGATAGGGGATAGTGGCTGGTTGACCCTTCCCAAATTCTACACCACTGACGAAATTGTTATTTTAGTGTAATTTTTTGATTTTGCAATTGTTTTTATGTAAATAATACACTCTTCATTCGTAACGATAAAATGATTAGTTTGCGAGATATTTGAAATTAAAAATGGAGGGACACAATACACTGATCAAAATAACCGTGTCGTTTCATTTTTAATTTCAAATATCTCGAAAACTAATGACTTTATCGTTACGAATGAAGAGTATATTATTTTCATGGAAAGCATTGGAGAATTCAAAAATTAAACTAAAATAGCAATTTCGCCAGTGGCGTAGAATGTGGAAAGGGTCAACCATTCACTTTCCCCCGTCGTACGCCTCTGGTAACAGCCATAAACGTTTATTTAACATAATTTAGTAGCTTGTATAGTACCTATACTTCCTACCAAGTATGAAAAGGATACGTCGAATAGTTTTAAAATCCTGAGCAAAAATAGTTTTTAAATTTTTAGATAAAACACTCTGTAACTCAGTAAGGAATCACATTTTATTTAGGTGTTTAGGTTAAATCTTCGTATTTTGTGTCAAGGTTTTCCAGTTACTATATGGACAATTATTAATGAAACACCCTGTATAATATTAGCTACAGTAGCTAAGCTAGCTAGAATAGCTTAGTAATATTTAACCTGTTAAGTGTTATAGCACTTAGCAATTATAAACACTACATTTAGTTTGAAAATCTATCACCAATAGTTTACTTTATTTAAAGAAGATGCGATGGAGTGATACTATATTAAAAACAGTGATGATGTAAGCTAAACTGAGAAATACCAGAACAGAAAAAAAAGCTTATACTCACCTCGAGAAAGAAAGTCTGCAGAGAAAGGAGTAAGGAAGAGTAGGAAGGGTATGACACAAAGCAAGATTCGACAGCGAACATAAAAATAAAACATAGCTAGCGTGCAAAAGAAAAAAGTAGATGATAATGAAGATGGAATGTAAAATAAAAAACATCTTTGAGCTGAGAGCCCAATAAAATATGTACAATCCTGTAAAAACTTTTTTTTGTGAATTTTTTTGCGAACCGTGCTTTGTTTTTGTCAGATTTTGGCTACAACATTTTTTAAGACGCAGTTATTTTTACGCACATTTTTTTTTATTATTTAATACTATTCCTCATTTACTATTACAAATTTAACAGCTATTAGTACCCGATCTTTTGTTAAATTTTTATTTTTTTTGAAAATATATCTCAATCTTTTGTTTTTAGAAATAAAGACACATTTATATCGTATCCATTAATGTTCAGAAAGTATACAGTGATGAGTGCGCTAAGATCCGGCAAAATAACGCAAAAGCTGGAAAACATAATACGTTGTGAAATAAAAAGCGACGAAATTGGTAGAAGTGGGAAATTATCTATAAAAACCTATATTGTAGTAATTTACATTACAGTACATTACCACTATCGATAGTTTCACACCTTTATACGTATCGGAGGAGTATGGCAACCAATAGTGTGACAGGAGAATTATTTTATAAAATTTTATAATAAAATATAATTTTATAAAATTCTCCTTTCACAGTGGCAGTTGCCCACCTCCGTTATATCTAAACGTGGGAAACTATGAATATAATGCATAGATTTCTATTGATAATTTCACGCCTCTACTAGTTTCATCTCTTTTTATTTTACAACTTATTATGATTTCAATCTTTTGCGTTATTGCCGGTTATTTGCTCACTCATCACTGTAAAATAGTCTCTCGGGAAGTATTGTGGGGACAGTGTACAAACAAAAAATAGTTCCTACTGAACTAAGTATGTGAACATACATAGTGAAAAATATGTGTAGTGGAGAAACAAATAACGTTTTGGATCAGATGTATAAATTTCATGTAAAAACTGTGTCAGAGCTCTGAATTCATCGAGGACTTGTCCAATTAAAGAACACAAAAATCAAATCGACTACATCTTCGTTTGGAAAAGGAAAACCTCAGCATCAAACGTAAAAGATAGGCCTGAAGCATACTGTGGATCAGATCACACGCTGCTAAAAATGAACTGCAGACTTAAATTACACACAACTAGAAAATTACGTCAGACAAAACAGCTAAGGGTAAATTATACAGAACAATTCCAGATGAAACTGATAAACAAGGAACAAATATATAAATATTAGAAGACATACATAAAACATGTAATGGAATAAAAAGCTGGATACATTCAATGGAAAAAGAGTAAACGAAGCTTAAAAACCAAAATAACAAACATTGAAAACCTTAGAATTATTAATGTGTAAAAAACTGGAGCAACATGCAAAACACCATAACAGGAGAAGTAAAGCCCAACATAGAGATCATTGCAGAGACCTGGAAAAGTTACTGCTGAGAATTATACAAATACACTTCAAACGATGAAAGATCTCAACTAACTAAGCAACAAAAAACCCCAGGTATCGATGCCGTACCAGCACAGACTCTAAAAGCAATGAGCGAGATTGAGGTAGATGTAATGCTGGATATATGTGCAACATGAAATGTAACACAGGGGAATGGTCTGATGAGTGGGGCTAATGAGTAGTGAATGAAAATGAGAATCTGAGCTGATTCTTTCTGGCTGTCGCCTATTGCATACTGTATTGTAATATTGTAATAGAAAAATGAACGTAAGGGGGGAAAAATAAAAAACAAATCAAAGGATATTCTCTGTAGAGTTTGATTTGAAATTCCGAAAAATCGATAACAAAGCGAGAGGAAAGAAAGAAAACAAGAACGCATAGGACAAGAAAAATTTTGATTTAAGTAAGAACTAGTATAAACATAGGTAAGGAAAAATTATTGGCAAAAAACTTGCAACGTGAATACAAAGGAATTTTTATCTATTTTCCTTCGTATTCACGTTGCGAGTTTTTTGCCAATAATTTTTCGTTATCTATGTATACTAAGAGTACGTAAAGGTTGGAATAAATTCATTTTTCACGAATGGGCGATTTTGGAAATAAATCCTCGAAACAGGTCGATTTTTATTTTTAAATTACGTTTTTTTGGTGTATATATCATACTAGTGACGTCATCCATCTGGGCTTAATGACGCAATCGAAGATTTTTTTAAATGAGAATACGTGTCGCGTGATAGCTCATTTGAAAGGTTATTCAATTCTATATTCAGCAATATAAACATGAACATAATAATTATTTATACAGGGTGTCCAAATTTTTTTTGAATTAAATATTAATTGAGACAAAAAGAAGAATGTATGCAATTTATTTAATACAAAATAACATTTTACTGCTATCAGAAAACAGGAAAAATGTTTATTTGAAAAATAAACATTGATTTTTGCTTAAATTAAATGTTCAAACTGCCAATGTGCAGGTGGGTGGCAGCTTTAACATTGAATTTAAGCGTAGAACAGTATTTATTTGTGAAATAAACATTTTTTCCTGTTTTCTGACAGCAGTAAAATGTATTTTGAAATAAATAAATTACATACATTCTTCTTTTTGTCTCAATTAATATTTAATTCAAATTTTTTTGGACACCCTGTATAAATAATTATATTAATGTTTATATTACTGAATAGAGAATTTAATAAGCTTTCAAATGAGCTGTCACGCAATCCCTATTCTCATTTAGAAACTCATTGATAACGTCATCACGGTCAGATGGATGACGTCACTAGTATGATATATATGCCAAAAAATCATAATTTAAAAATAAAATCGACCTCTCCCGGAATATATTTCCAAAATGGCCCGTTCACGAAAAAATGAATTTATTCCAACCTGTACGTCCTCACTGTATAATAAATTCTCCTGTAGGACAAGGATAAAGTTTTTTGTGTTGTAATATTCACAGTGTTCTCTTTGCAGTTATTTAATAATCGTATCGAAATTTATAAAATATTCGCCTATTATCAAACACTCCTATTAAATAAAAATGGTTGCTAATTATACGTTTCAGATCACTAACTCTTTCTATTTTATAGTTACACGTCCGGACGCGTCATCGTCCATGAACTACTCTTAAATAAATGTTGTAGCCAAATATTGCATGGTGATTGTCCAAATGAAACGTTAGTTGATTAGTATTTTTTTTTAATTTTATTGGGCACTCATACTGTATACATTGAAGAAACAGTGTTAGAAAAACCATCGATGAACATACTATAAACTACAAAATAATGTGACTAGTAGTTGTATTGTCAACTAGTTATATATAGTCTGGCTTCGTGGAAAGATATTTTATTGATCTGTCGATTTACTTCATTATTTAGCTTTTAGTTTTTTTTTTAAGTTTTTAGATACTTTGGTTTATTTAAAACTTAAAATAGGTGCATGTCTTATTATATGTACTAGGTACTAGGTATAGTTATCTAAGTATAAATTTAATTTAAAATTGAGAACAATAACAAACATTGGATCAAAGGAATTAGCTTTGTAATGGAAACCAGAGTCAAACCAGACATAAGTGCCAGAAGAGCAAAGATTGTTCTCGCATTTGCAGATGATGTAGATGCAGTAGCACAGACAACACTAAACGTCGTGTCGAGAAAGGAACGACAGAGAATTAGACAGAAATAACATTACCATAAACGATCATAATTTTGAGGTGGTAAAATAATTCAAATAGCTAGGAACAACAATTACCAGTGAAAACAAAAGAGAACGTTAGGTTAAAATACGAAAACTGGCGGGGAATACATCTTAAATCTTTCTTTGCCGTTCAACATCTAAAGAGGTCAAAGCTTCTCTCAAGACGTGCCAAAATCCAAATGTAAAAAACCATAATACGACCAGCACTGACATACGAAAGTGAAACATGGACATTGAGAAAGAAAGAAATCAATAAACTATTAATGTAAAGACTGAAATAATTTTGTACACACTTATGACAACAGGTAAAAGGGGGAGAAGTGTACTTTTGAAGTGTGTAAAATAAAAAATTCTTAGCTGAGCGCTTTCGGCTTATAAAGCCATCTTCGGAGCTATGGTTAAAAAGGTCAAAATACCACTATGAAGAGAGATGGGTTCCATGTATGATATGAAATACTTCTGTTTCTTATGTAGTTTTTTATTGGTTGGAAAAAACCTTGTCTGTCTGTTTAAAAAATTGTTCAATTTGCTGTTGGTTATTTTTGTATCCAGAAAAGTTAAACATCAAGAACGAGCACAAAGGACTTTCACACTAAAATTACATTACATATAATGTAATTGACATTATATGTAATGAAATTATATGTAATGTAATTTTCGTGTGAAAGTCCTTTGTGCTCGTTCTTGATGTTTAACTTTTCTGGATACAAAAATAACCAACAGCAAATTGAACAATTTTTTAAACAGACAGACAAGATTTTTTCCAACTAATAAAAAACTACATAAGAAACAGAAGTATTTCATATCATACATGGAACTCATCTCTCTTCATAGTGGTATTTTGACCTTTTTGACCATAGCTCCGAAGATGGCTTTATAAGCCGAAAGCGCTTAGCTAAGAATTTTTTATTTTACACACTTCAAAAGTACACTTCTCCCCCTTTTACAATAAACTATTAGTATGGGAACGCAAAATCCTTCGAGTTATATAATAATATAGTCTTTGCAGCGACAGTGTGAAAAATGAATGGAGGAGCAGATACAACAATGAGTTAGAAACTATCTGCGGTCCGAGAGACATCGAAAGATACATAAAAGCCAAGAGACTAAGATAGAAAGGCCACGTGGTACGGGGTGATGACAGACTGATTAGCAATGTGTTTTGGGAAAGATCAGACGGTAGAAGATGGGCAGGATGGCCTAGAAAAATGTAGAAAGATGCAGTCAGAGAAGACCTGGAGAAGATGGAAGTGAGACCATAAAAAATAGAACAACAGGATCGGAACCAGTGGAAGACAATAGTAAACGCGGCAAAGACTCACGAAGAGTTGTAAAAGCCAAAGATGATGATTGGACAAAATTACTATACACAAAGGGAGACATGATGGTGTGTGATAATTATAGAGGAATCACTCTACTCTATATAAATATTATATAAAGTACTGTCCAACGTATTGTACCACAAAATGCTCCCCTACGTCGAACGAATAGTGGGAGGATATTAGTACAGCTTTCAATATAATAAATCAACAACGGATACAAATCTTCACAGTGGCACAGATTCTTGAAAACAGATAACTAGTGAAGAGCAGCCAGGGACAGAGACACTTGGAGATGGATGCTGAGGGAGGCCAGGGTCCGACTTGAGAGAGATTCTTGAAAAAACCGTAGAGTTTGACGTGCACACCCACCACATATTTGTCGATTTCAAACCGGCATACGACTCAGTTAGTAAACATAAACTTCTTCTGGTTGTGGTGTAATTCCAAATACCGCTTCATTTTATTCAGCCAATTAAAGTTACACTCACAGGAGCAGCGAGGATGGTCAAAATCCAGAAGGATCTTTCAAGAACCTTATATTGCAAAAATGGACTAAGAAGGTGGGTGAAGGGCTATAGTGTCTTCTATTTAACCTTGCTCCAAAAAAAGTAATTTTAGAATCCCAGATTAATACAAATGGCATCATCTTTAACAAACCTGTACAAGTGGGTCAAAAAAGACCAAATATATGTGTTGCACTAGATCAAGCAATCAAACACCTGTAGACCAGGACCAATCTGTAAAAAACGTGTATTTTTTCATGTGAGAGGTGGCATTCGGATTTTTGCAGATAAAGTTAGGTAACACCTTCAGTAATAATAATTGACTTATGCTCCTTCTCAAATATGATCGGAACATTAATAAAAAAATGATAAAATATTTAAAAATTTCGAAAAACATCGATTTTTTTCTGCTTTCTTTGCTTATAACTTTAAAACCGTTCGTTTTGGAACAAAGTCGTACAGAAATAAAATAAAGATAATTGAATTTCGTATGATATACGACTGGTAAAAAATGTCTTAAAGTATTACCTTTTCTGCAATATAGCAATAAATACAAAATAAGGGGGCAAAATACACCTGTTGTTATTCAATATTTCTTAACCACTTTGGTGGCACTTAGAACCTTAGTAATTCGCTTAGAAAATTCTTATAACTTACTTAAATGGTCTACCAAATTTCATTAAAATCCACCTAATAGATTTTGCATAATAAATTTGCAATATTAATGTTCTTAAAAAAGTTCAAATTTTTTAAAATCTTTCTGAACAAAAAGTAGACCATTTAGAAGTTGGCTAATTTTTTTACATATAAAGAGGTGCTCTACCTATCTAATACACTTTACAGAATTAAAATCGGATTATTTAAGGGGTCTCAGCAATGTTTTAAAATTATAAACAATTTTTTGGCTTATAAACAAATAGCTTTGTTTAATAATAAAAAAATTAATTTTTAGCAATGCAAATAATTAAAACCGGTATAATTTGACTTAAACTTTTAAATGCTGTTTGCAAAAATTGCTATTTTATTTTTTAATCAAAAGTTATTCTCGTTCAAAAATTGCAATTGTTCGATTTTTTTAATGTTTCACCGCGTTTATCTCGCTATGCATCCTACGAAAAAAATTGTAAGAACATTTTTTGTTTAGAATTACCCAAGAAATACAAAAAAATGTTTTATTTTGCGAAATATCGATGTTATGTAATTCCTCAAGTTCTTTGTTTATAACAATCTTATCGACACCCGTATCAACTGTTACCCAAAAAATTCGTATTCTGCGGGTCAAAATACATAAAAAACTTGGGTAAGTCCATCTAAATCAAGGAGCCCGTAGCACCCCCTTCTGGACACAGCACTAATTTGTTTATACTACATTCGCTCTCGCGAGATTTTTTTTGACACTGACGTTAGTAATTTCGTTTTTGAAAAATTCAGTTGTCAGAAGTGACTGGAAATTACTACAAAACCAACGCACCTGCTCATATCCAATATTATTAATAGTAAACAGACATAAAAATAACATAAACCTTACGCCAATCAATATTTATTTATTTAAACGATTATAAAGTATTGATAGCAAATGAGAAAATTATTTATTGTACAAAATAAAAATATTTTGTAGAAATAAACTTCACAAAATTTTATGAGATTAGTAGACACTCCCACTATTTCTAATAATTCTTCTTTTTTTAATGAAAGATTAAGTTAATTTGAGTTGATTTTAGCAGTTAATAGTGTGAGGTAGGAATTTTTGTGTTGTACGTTTCCTATTCCGAATGTCTCAAAAAAAATCTCGCGAGAGCGAATGTAGTATATAAGCCAAAAAATTTGTTTATAACTTTAAAACATTTCTGAGGCTGCTTAAATAATCCGATTTTAATTCTGTAAAGTACATTAGATAGGTGGAGTGCTTCTTTATATGTAGAAAAATTGGCAAATCTTTGTATGTTCTAGTTTTTGTTGTGCAAGATTTTAAAAAATTTTAATTTTTAAAAAAAGTTTAGATTGCAAAATTTTTAAGTAAAATCTAGTAAGTCAATTTTAATGAAATTTGGTGGACGGTTTTAGCACATTACAAAAATTTTCTAAGCGAATTAGGAGGGTTCCAAGTGTAACCTAAGTGATGGAAAAACAATGAATAAGGACAGGCTTGTTTTGCCCCCTTATTTTATATTTATTGCTATTTTGCAGCAAGGGTGTTAAGTTAAGACATTTTTAACCAATCGTATCAGATAGAATATTTAATTATCTTTGTTTTACTCCTTTACGACTTTATTCCAAAATGAATCGTTTTAAAGTTATAAGCGAAGAAAGTAGAAAAAAAAAACGAAATTTTTTGAAATTTTTAAATATTTTTTTTTTTATTAATGTTCCGGGCATATTTGAGAAGGAGGATAAGTCAATTATTATTAACGAAGTTATCACCTAACTTTATCCGCAAAAATCCGAATGCCACCTCTCACATCCACCTAAAAACAGATCCTTCCTGATCTACTAGAAAAATGTGTGGACACCTTCATATTATACGCATATACCTACTCTCTCTTGTGACTAAAGATAACATAACAGACCAAGAACTGCTTGCTTCGAGCGAAAAATCCTAAGAAGAATATATGGAGGAATAAAAGAGCAAGGTTTGTGGCACAGGCGTTGTAACTGTGAATTGAATAGAAGTTTTGGGGAACATGATGTAAAATTCATTAAGGTAGCACGTCTTAGATGAATAGGGTATGTAATCAGGCGAGAGGAAAATACAAGAGTCAGAAAAATTTTTGGCCGAAGAGAGCTGATGGGACAACGAGCTGGAGGAAGAAAATTTACAATCTATTGGAGCTGTGGTCCAAAAATGTCTGTAGAGTTTTCTCTACCAGGGCCGGATGCATTAGTAAAGATGATTCGAGAGCGGACCTAATTTCCTGTCTCTAACTAATGCGTTTACGTCCGCTGCCTTCTCTCATTTGGTAAAGCTTGTCGCAGTTTCAAATATAACTTCAGGAATAAACAATTTCAAAGAACGGCCTATCAACTTGAAAACAAAATGTAGGATTACAAAACACCAACCTCGAAAATCTATCTTCTTCTTCAGGTGCCGTTTCCGCATTCAGACGTTGGCTGTCATCTTGTTTACAAGTTCCTGAAACCTCTCTCCATTATCTGCTGCGCGAAATAATTCTTCTACCGTGAAACTACGTCATTGTCTAATATTACGCAACCATGAAAGTTTCTTTCTACCAATCCATCTTTTTCCCTCCACTTTTCCTTGTATTATATTGCGAAGTAGATGGTAATTAGGTCCTCTAATTATATGTCTAAGTATTCCTGTTTTCTCCTTTTTACGATGTTTATGAGCAGACGTTCTGGATTCATCATTTGGGGAACATCTTCATTGGAAGCATGTGAAACCCACGATACCTTTAGGATTGGTTGATAGCACCACAATTATAACGTCCATGTCTCACAACCATACAATAATATAGACCATACGTAACATTTTAGGACCTTCTTGCGAATATTCATCGACAGACGAAAATCTATATTCGATACTCTTTGATAAATTCGATTTCTCTCCTACAAAGGACTAAGTACTCAAATTTAGGATCTAAATTTCAATATATCTGTATAAAGCAGTACCAATAAAAGGTCCTGTAGATTAAGCTAAACTGAAGACGTTTTTTTAAATATGGGTGCCCCATGTAAGTTTTTAATTCAAATCAATTCCTAAGTAAGTAATTAACCATGTTATTCCCTGGTAGTGATCAACAAAGAATATATTAAATGGGAGACGAAAAAAAGGAAAGCCCAGAACAAAATGGTTGGATGACGGGGCAGATGATCTGAAAACTATGAATGTATGACAATGGAGGAGAAGGACACAAGAGAGGTCTGAATGGAAGGAGATAGCTAGACAGGCAAAGACCCATCCAGAGTTATGACGCCAAAAGAATAAGAAGAAGATTCACTGGTAGTGGAATGTTGTTTATGGAATCTTTCCAGACTGTCTTGCCATCCAAATCTGCTCGCCATGGATTTGCTCAACTCTTCACATGATAGGATATTAAAAAGAACACACAATTTGGACATCTAATAAATCTGGGGAAACAGGATGTTGGCTGATGGTGCGGTGAAACAACAAGTTTTTTAATCCGATATTTTTTTAAACGATTCTTGTTTTTTTAGATTTATAAGACTCATATTTGTTGTTAACATTGTTTATCTATGTTTAACTCTGTCTGGTATGTTTATAAACTAATTGCTATGCCACAGATTACAATTAAACTATTATAATAATGTCCTATTTGGGTTCTCGTGACTGGGTGACTTCCCACTATGTTATTTTGCATAAATTATACATATAGCTTATTGGCTGTAACGGCGAAGATTGCAATAAATATTGGACGTTAAAGAAAATTGGAAAAATAGTTTTTCTTCAATGAAAATTGAGTATATTTTATGATCAATATTGCTAAAGCCACTCGGATTTAGATAACTATGAGTAGCATGCGTTAAAAATTAAATTTTAAATAAAACAAAGTATGCTGATCTATATATAGCGAGGTTGCCAGATCGCGAAAATATCTTAACATCGTTTATAGTACCTAAGCCAGATAAACAACATGCTGTAAAACGTTATACTTTTTCGGTAGCAATTTTATTGACAAAAGTTTTAACATGGATCAAAGCTGTTTGTAAAATGTGAACTGTTATCACTTTTACCACACCGTTAAAAATAAATAAGTGGACTTATTTGTTCCCTGACGTGTAGAGCTGAAATTCATAATGTCTTAACCCTTAAATATCAATACGTGAGTAAGAAAAGAACTCTACTAAAATTAATAATCTTTTCAATCAAGAAACAATCTAAACTGCTTCTCTCTTGTGATTTAATCGGAAGTGGCTCAATCATCGTGAAAATCTGCACAAAGTAAAAACTTTAAAATGCCGTTTTAATAGTTAATTTTGAACCAAAATATTTATTACCACTTTTTGTATAGAACGAATCTATCTCTCAGAAATAACCGACGATTTTGAATGCCAGTTAAATGCGCGAAATCATTAAAAAAAATTCTATCAACTTGACGGCAAAAATTCGATGTCTTTTGAATAGAGTGTCCTATCGAGAAAAATCAAAATACATTTTAAATGTGAAAAGGGCTTTCGTATTCAATTTTTGCATTTTGCCGCAAATGAAGTCAATATCTACAAAGCTGTTAAATAAAAAAACGTTTCGCGATGTCTGCCATTTTTGCCATTTTAATTTTTTACTCATGAGATGAATAAAATTTTATATCTTATTATTCATTTACACTACGACGAAAATAAATAAAATGTGTTAAGAAAAATAGTTATATCCTGACTAGAAATTTAGATGCACATGGTGCCGAACAAGTAATAGGTGAAAGTAATAAAGATCTTAATATCAAATTTGTTCTTATTCATTTGTCAATAAATTTTTGCTTCCAAAATGATAAATGATTGGTATCTTATATAGTGCAATGGTAAGTTGTAGACAATGGCAGTTGAACGGTAATAATTGGGTATAGGTAATAGTAATAACTTTGTATAGGTAATAGTAATAGTAATAACTTTCTAACATTTTCAGAATTCATAATTATTTCACCAAAAATTAGAAACTGAAGTATACATAAATAATTACTAGAATGCATGGTACCATTTAGTTAATTTTGACGAATTTAAATATAATCTTGTAATAGTTAATGTTCTTTCTTCCTTTCCTAATAATTTCCTTTGTAAAAGCCTTTGTCAAACTTTGGGTAAGATAATAAAAAAATTCGATTTAGTATTTAAAATAATAAAAGAAAAAGTAAAATAAAGTAAGTACTCTATGTTAAAAATTCAGAACACAACAGTGTTCTGAAACCGAACAACAGTCTGACCATCAACCGAACTCGAAGGATTCTTTTCAGAGTCATTTGACTATTATTAGCAAGGGACTAACCAAGAACAAGCAGAATATTCTTGTCCAACTCAAAAGAACCAAGAAACGGGGTATTTTATGTCTCCAGAAAGTACAAAGAATGTATTTCCAGTGAATAAAAGTCTCCTGCCTGGTCAAAGACAGATGGAATGCGTCTAATCGTAGAGACGTCACACCCAAACACGGTATGCAATTTTTGCAAAACCGGATCTGATAGTGCTATCACCATACAGAGCAACACAAAACGGTGCCAACCATCAAGAGTAGTGGGTGTACAGTAGTACAGCAGTACAGTGATATCAGTATACAGACCACCAGGATAAACGCTTAGAGCTCTTCAGACCCATAATTTCAGAAATCTTGGGCCTGACGTATGTGGGGACTGCACATCGTATAAATAATTCAATATTCGAAGAACTTAGTATAAAAACTAGACTCACCATAACTATCAACCAAAATATACTGAGATATTTTAGACATAAAACCAGAAGAAGAAAAGGCATGGAACGAATAATAATTACAGGTAATGTAGAGATCAAAATATCCAGAGGGAGGAAGATCTCCAGTGCGATGGTCGGACCAAATAAAGGACATGACTGGTTACTCATTTTCCGAAGCAAAACAACACGCACAGGAAAGGGATAATTGGATAGAAATAGTCAAATAAATTACATGACGCCACTACATCCTTACGAGGGAGAAAAGATAGAGGAGCAGGAGTTCGATACAAAGATCCAATCTGCTCTAATTTCAACTCAATCGTAGAACGATCTCTTTAAACTGCAGGAACTTTATTTTCTTCGTGGATTTTAATAAAAGACATTTTAAATATGTTTAATTCCTATTGCAATGTACAAAGAATGGAGGAGCATCAACTCCCAAAGCTGATAATGGAATGGCAACCCCCGGAAAGAAGGAAATGGTGCAGACGAAAACTAATTGGATAAGTGGAATCCAAAAAGCAATGTCTGAGAGAGATTTACGACCAGGAGATAGGAGAGATCGACGTGGCTGAAAAATATGAACCAGAAGGCGGTTTTCTTGTAGAATTTTACTTTTTAGTTATTTTCTTTTCGCGGAATTAACCATAGATGTTTTGACTTCTTGACTTCCAACTTGGAAATCGTGTGGAAAATACAATGTTTTTTAAACAATTATTTTGACTCATTTTTCAAAGATTTTTATTTTGCAGACTATTTTCTACTTGGAATTAGAAACTTCAAATAAAATATTGCTGATTATACTAATCTATATTGTTATTTGGCTTCTGCAATCTCAAATATAAGACTTTATGGACTTTATGGAATATAAATAAATATTGCATTAATGTAACACACATTTTACTACCCAATTGTTAAACGTTCAACCGCTATTTTTACGACTGCGTCAAATTAGTGTTACATGATTCGCTTTACAGGTTAAATAAATTAATAATGTATGATATAAGTATGTTTGAAGTTAACATGAACCCGCTAACGAATTTGTTATTGTCGGATATTTGGTGTTAAAGATTGTCTTAGAGCTTGCGTTTTGTATTTGCTACCAAGTCTCACGAGACTTTAATAAGTATTTTATAGATTACATAGAAAGATTTTATAAATATTTAATAGCCCAGTCGCCAGAGATTTGACCTCTAAAAATAAAATGAACAAACTGAATTTTGGTAAAAATGTTAATTTTTGGACCCAAAAAATATGCAAAAAAGTTGGCCACGTCTACCCTCGGGCTTCCCCATAAAGCCTCCTCGAACGAGGGTCGGAAAACATCGATTTTTCAAGAATCTGTACGCCGAATAAAAAATATTTCAAATCGAAAATTTAGCTGAGATAAGTTTGAACAAAAATGGTTATTAGCAATTTTTTTGTTAAAATGAACCGTTCTCTCAATTCTTTGAAAATTTGTATTAACTCAAAGCACGGTAAAATTCGATATCTTTTAATCAGAATGTCCTATCGACACAAATCAAAATGGGTTTTAAAGGTGAAGATAGCAGGTTTGTGCATATTTTTCATTTTCCCATAAATGAAGTCAGTTTCTATACAGCTGATAATAGTCCACAAAGCCACTACGCATCCGCTAGGAAAAATATTCCGATTCGGATTTTTTGGACAGTCTTACTCAAAAAGGACCCCTTTTAACAAATTTGCATGTTGCCAGGTCCAAAAGTGGGTCAAAATTTTTTTAAACGTATTTTGTTTGTTTTTTTCCTAAAATTATTTTTTTTGCATTAAACAAACTTTTTTTATGTTTTTTGGATCATTTCAATCAGAAAAGGTCTTTAGTGACTTTTCTCTAAAGTTGATAGTTTTTGACATATAAGCGATTAAAAATTTAAAAATTGCGAAATCCGCCATTTTTAACCCTCAGAAACTATGTGACAAACTGAAAATTTCGATGTTGCCAAGGAAAGAAGATATTCTTTGAACATCGATTGATGAAATCCCGAAGAGTTTTTTGCAATAAAATATCGAAAACACCTTTGTTTTTTAATTGCGAATCAAGCGGGCGCTTGATTGGCAACCGTTGCATGTAATATGCGTAAATATATGTGCGGAAAAATATTTCGATTAAATTTTTTTTCACCATCTTGCTTGAAAATATACCCTCTTAACAAATTTGTATGTTGCCAGGATCAAAAAGTCAAAAATTTTTAAACGTTTGTTTTTTTCCCTAAAACTAATTTTTTTGCATCGGACAATTTTTTTTAGGTTTTTGGATCATTCCAAATAGAAAATATCTTAAGTGACTTTTCTGTAAATGTGATAGTTTTCGAGATATAAGCGATTGAAAATTTAAAAATTGCAAAATCGGCCATTTAACCCTCAAAAACTATGTAAAACACCGAAAATTTCAATGATACCAAGGTACGTAGATATTCTAAGAATTAGTCCAGAGAAATAAGGTTTTTCTCGTGACACATCCCCCTCCAGGCCGAAACTAAATTTTTTGAGTAGTATGGACATCTATATTATTAACCTATATGTTTCCTGCAGCCGATTTTGATGATATACATAGTTATAAACAAATGAAGATCGAAAAACGGTAAATTATCGCTTTTTTCGTCTATTACCAAAAAGTTAAGCACTTTAAACAAATTTGAGAGTAAGAATCTCATAAATCGTATAAAAAACTTCACTATGGCATTCGCTGAATATGTCCAACCTTATTGGTTGCTTAGAAAATTGCTAAATAAATCATAAATATTGAGTTTTTATAAATATTCGTAACTTAGGTAAAAATTAACTTAGAATCTTCTTATTACGCGGAATGCCGAGACTTCTTGTACTTAAATTATATTTTAAATTTCAAAGCAATTGGTCAAATAGTTTAAAAGTTATTTAATTTATTTTTCCCAAATTCATTTTTTTTGCAACACTATAAGTCAGAAAATTATGAGGTTACAATAATACTTCGGACAGTTTATGAAAGAAGAAAATTTATACTATTACCTTAATTAAAAATAAATGACAAAAAATAATTTTAAACAGTGTAAAATTATTTTGCAAAAACATGTCCATTTTTTGCTTACTTATAAACAATTAGAATAACTTTTTAACCGTTACCCGTAGAAAAATTATTTTTTCATATTTAGAAAGACTGAATTTTTATACACATTTAGAAAGAAAAACAACTGTTCTAGGACATTTAGGGACAAAGTTAGCCCCCCCATTTTTTTAATTCACATGTTTTGCAATATTATTTTGCAATATCTATAATTATTTTTTGTCATTTTTTTTTAATTTAATTAATACTGTAAATTTTCTTCTTTCATAAACTATCCAAAATATTACTGTAACTTCATCATTTTCTGACTTACAGTGTTGCAAAAAAAATTAATTTTGGATAAACAAATTAAATAACTTTTAAACTATTTGACCAATTGCTTTGGAATTTAGGGTGTAATTTAAGCACCATAAGTCTCAGCATTCCATGTAATAAGAAGGTTCTAAGTTAATTTTTACATAAGTTATGAATATTTATAAAAACTCAAAATTTATGATTTATTTGGCAATTTTCTAAGTAACCAATAAGGATAGACATATTCAGCGAACGCCATATTGAAGTTTTTTTATACGGTTTATGAGTTTATTACTCTCAAATTTGTTTAAAATGCCCAATTTTTTAGTAAGAGACGAAAAAAGCGAAAATTTACCGTTTTTTGATCTTCATTTGTTTATAACTATGTATATCATCAAAATCGGCTGCAGGAAACATATAGGTTATTATTATAGATGACCATATTACTCGAAAAATTTGGTTTCAGCCTGGAGGGGGATGTGTCACCAACACGATATTTTTTTTCCTTATTTCTCTGAACTAAATATCGATTGATGAAATCCTGAAGAGTTTTTTGCAATACAATATCGAAAACCCCTTGTTTTTTAATTGCCAGTCAAGCGGTCGCTACACTATTTTTAACCGTTGCATGTACAGTATATACCTATACAACATTGTATGTAATATAATATGCACCATCTTGCTTAAAAAGGTTCCCTATTAACAAATTTGCATGTTGCCAGGGTCAAAAATATGTCAAAAAAAATTTTAAACAATTTTTTAAACTTAAAATGTTCTCCGATTACATATACACATGCAAGGGTTGAAAATAGTGTCGCTCCCGCTTGATTAGCAATTAAAAAGCAAAATGGTTTTCGATATTGTATTGCAAAAAGCTCTTCGGGATTTCATCAATCGATATTCTTAGAATATCTACGTACCTTGGTATCAATAAAATTTTTCGTGTTTCACATAGTTTTTGAGGGTTAAAAATGGCCGATTTTGCAATTTCTAAAATTTCAATCGCTTATATCGCGAAACTATCACATTTACAGAAAAGTCACATAAGGACTTTTATATTTGGAATTATTCAAAAACTTGGTGAAAGTAGCTGAAACTTGCGTTCAGGTGGGAGTAAAGTTTGAATTGGTTCTAATGAACTGTCGACTAATTTCCATCCCCAGTCTTTTGGACCTAGTTGATAACCAAGCCACACTTGAACTTGGTAATATACCCGCAAAATATTATGTTGATGAGCAGCCGCTGAGGTTGGAGAAAGACGAGATAACTGCACTTGTTTTTTATTTTGAGTATTTTTAAAGAAACATGCATATCGAAACTTATCTAAGCACGTAGTTTTTTTAGGCGCTCCATACATAGAGAGAAGAAAGCCAATTCCGTTGGAAATAACTTCTTGTGGAGTTGAATTAGTTTTTTTAAACTTCAGCACATTCAAGTAAATCTTGTTTTTTAATCATTTTAAAAACAGTCGTTTTACCCCTCCTGAAAAATGCAGATGTATCACAGCCAGTTATTGCGTGTAAGAATTGTATATGATTTTGATACTTTGCAAAAGTAAATAAACTTTTCGATGAATATATTTCCGATTGATGTTGAGCTTTTCCAGGTTAAAAAAAAGATAGTTTTTTCGATTGGAGTTCGAGCAGTGAGTAATACGAGCAAGTCTACATCTTCACCTACAACAATAGTTGTATTTGTTAAATTGAATTGATCTATGGCTGTTTCAAGCAGCATCATTCTTTACCGATATATTTACCCATATATTTTCAGCAGTAATTTTTTTTCAACAGCATATTTTCAACATTTTGCCTAGAAAGTTGGCTTTCATTATTATGTTCAAACCCTTCTGAGAAAATAATAGGTAGGGTGATTAGAATAGCCGACGTACCGATAGACCGTGTTTATTCCGACAAAACCCATCTTTACAAATTGAATAAGACCCATTAGTAAAAATAATTATTATAAGTTAATACTTTGTAATATCAAATTACTAT
The DNA here is from genome assembly GCF_917563875.1 of Diabrotica virgifera virgifera. NCBI lineage: Eukaryota > Metazoa > Arthropoda > Insecta > Coleoptera > Chrysomelidae > Diabrotica > Diabrotica virgifera. The sequence continues at coordinate 177,251,770 of NC_065451.1, forward strand.
TGTTGTTAAGAATAAGCCCTAAAATTGAAATAATAATTATTATTATTTTCGCGTTACATTCACTTTAAGATTTTTTTGTTGGCATTGTAATATTATAATACAGCTTATACATTGCATCCCTTGGTAGACCGCAAGCTGTATAGTAGAAATATCATATTTATAATATCCTATATTATTATGTGTAATATAAATTAAGTTGACCGATAGAATATTATGTTTACTTGTATTACAGCTTCAGTGATGTATATACGTGGTGTACTAATATTACATATTATGACGATTAGAACTCTTTCAACTCTTTGAATCATTGTATCTCAAAAACGGTAGCTCCTACGAAAAAAGTATTAACATATTTTTTATAGATAATTATTGAATCTACATTTTTTGTTAGAACTAATTTTACGATAAAACGTACCGTTTCGCTGAAAATTGCTAAAAACCAAGAGAAAATTTCTTCCAAGCTTGCGGTGGAACAGCGCAGTGGCTACTATGTTAAACGAGTTATCCCTAGCTTCTTGTAGGACAAGTATATGATACTTGTTTTATCTTATATTTCAAAACAGTAACTTTCAAAGTAATCCTTGTAAGACGAAGTAGTTTTCAATCCTAATAGTAAATTATTAATATTGAAAATATTAAAAATATTACTAAAAGATTTTTAAATTGAAAACTTATTGGTACACTTTCCTGGTGACACCTCCAAGACTTCTACAATTTGCAAGTCAAATGGATGCTGCAGTAAAGACGAGAGGGAAGGAATTCTACACTATGCAATTCACATCCCCCGTCTGCAGCTGGTAAAGTTCCAACGGAAAAATGCACCTAGTTACTCTACGGAGTAATACGACTATAAAATAAAAATGTATACCACTTTTATTCAGTTGCAATGCGAAGGCAAAACAATCTTACTTTTCAATTAGAATACGGAGTGCAGTCCAGTCCCTTGAATCGCGATTTTCGGCTCTTATTGGAGCCTTCATCGGAAGGAACGTAGGCACTGTTCTCCATATTTTAACTGATTCGTATCGAGAGGTTTTCCCACCCATTGCAACTGAAGTGATGATAGTAGGTGGCTAGCGCCATCTGGCATTGAAAGACGAAGTAGTTTTCAATCCTAATAGTAAATTATTAATATTGAAAATATTAAAAATATTACTAAAAGATTTTTAAATTGAAAACTTATTGGTACACTTTCCTGGTGACACCTCCAAGACTTCTACAATTTGCAAGTCAAATGGATGCTGCAGTGAAGACGAGAGGGAAGGAATTCTACACTATGCAATTTACATCCCCCGTCTGCAGCTGGTAAAGTTCCAACGGAAAAATGCACCTAGGCTAAGCCGAAAATCGCGATTCAAGGGACTGGACTGCACTCCGTATTCTAATTGAAAAGTAAGATTGTTTTGCCTTCGCATTGCAACTAAATAAAAATGATATACATTTTTATTTTATAGTCGTATTACTCCGTAGAGTAACTAGGTGCATTTTTCCGTTGGAACTTTACCAGCTGCAGACGGGGGATGTGAATTGCATAGTGTAGAATTCCTTCCCTCTCGTCTTCACTGCAGCATCCATTTGACTTGCAAATTGTAGAAGTCTTGGAGATGTCACCAGGAAAGTGTACCAATAAGTTTTCAATTTAAAAATCTTTTAGTAATATTTTTAATATTTTCAATATTAATAATTTACTATTAGGACTGAAAATTACTTCGTCTTTCAATGCCAGATGGCGCTAGCCACCTACTGTCATCACTTCAGTTGCAATGGGTGGGAAAACCTCTCGATACGAATCAGTTAAAATATGGAGAACAGTGCCTACGTTCCTTCCGATGAAGGCTCCAATAAGAGCCGAAAATCGCGATTCAAGGGACTGGACTGCACTCCGTATTCTAATTGAAAAGTAAGATTGTTTTGCCTTCGCATTGCAACTGAATAAAAATGGTATACATTTTTATTTTATAATCCTTGTAAATTCATATTTATACATATACCTAAATGTTAATAAACTGCAAATGGTCATATCTGCCATATCCGCCTCGACATACTATTAGTAATGTACGTAATTATTTACGTATTTAATTTGACATTTAATTCCCAGCAAGAAGGTATAATTACATAAAATTATTAAGACAATTATTGCAATTACTGATCTATAAAAATTATGTGAAAATTATATTAAATTGGTTATTTTTAAATTCATATTACTTTTTAAAAATTATTTGTGCATTTATATTATTCCGAAGCTATTTTCTTGGGACATATTAATACACTTTACTATTTTTATCGAGAAGAAGTCGCAATTTTGTAATATTTTATTTATCTGACTCACTCATATTAACAATTTAGAAATATATTATACATTTTAATATATGTTCATTTAAGAATATGAGTTTAAAATTATATTGTCAATATTTTTAGGTTGCGTTCTTGGGACGATTTTATTGAAAGATAGTTCAATCGGTTACGTGAAATCAAGTTTTACTTAAGAAAACCCATCAGAAGAATCATAGCACGTGATTTTGTCTTTGCAAAGACAACCACATACAATGATGGCAATAAAATTCTCCTGTTAGTTATCTCTCCATAGTAAATCATGAGGCAAAAACCAGGAAAACAACCTCGTGATACTATCTCGAGATGGTAAGTATTAGATAAATGAGGTATCGTCGATATGTTATTGACTTACTAATAGTGGTATTTTCTTTCTATTAATTTCCTCTTTTGATATGGGTGACCAGGTCCTACTTCATTCTGCCGAGGAATTTGCGACGCAATTGGTTTCATTTAACATAATAAGAGTTTCTTTAATTTTTCTCTAATATTTCTTTCAGTTATTAATGTTTTGTTTTTTGAGAACGATTACCAAAGTGAAAACTGAAACCAATATTCTCAATAAAAATAATAAATTTCTGTAGTCTAATGAGTAATATAATAATTATTGCATTATATCCTCAAGATCTTCTAACTTAAGAAAGCAGATTCTTCGCCAGATTTCGGTTTTAAACATTTAGTGTAGGAAACAGAGGTTGAACCTAGCAAAATGGACACAAGTGCGGTTTTATAAGACTAACTTTTTCTTAAAAAATTTCGCCCCGGAACCCCCCTTTTCTTCCCTCTAAAGGGTGTAATTTGTGGTTTTTCGGAAACGTAGCCCTTCCTGTACGTTTTGCAAAAAATTTACTTAATAGTAAAATGGAGAGGACTATATTTCCTAATATTTATTTCTCGATATGTCTATCACCCACCGTTTAGCGGGGGTGGCGTCCCAAAGTTGACAAATTTTAAAAAAAGATGTTTAAAAAAAATATTTTTCCCTAACTGTAATGAAAATTAAGAAGAAACCCCGTGGCAATTATTCACAAATAAGTGGCTGATTTTTTGGAATAGGTTTCATTTAAGGGCAATTGCAAATTTTTTAATTACAGGGTGTTACATTTTAAAAAACCCCTCTTTATACCAACTGAACCGCCTATGCTAGAGTAAAGAAACTTTCAACGATTATTCATGTACTGGTGTTATTTACAAATTTCTATAATGCACCCCCATTTTTTTTCGGAACCACCCAAAAAAAAAGAATTAAAATTAAAAGAAAAATATTTTTTTAAAAACATCTTTTTTAAAAATTTGTCAACTTTGGGGCGCAACCCCCGCTAAACGGTGGGTGATAGACATATGCTGTCGAGAAATAAATATTAGGAAATATAGTCCTCTTCATTTTACTGTAAGTAAATTTTTGCGAAACGTACAGGAAGGGCTACGTTTCGCAAAAACCACAAATTACCCCCCTTAAAGGGATGAAAAGAGGGGTTACGGGGCGAAATTTTTTAAGAAAAAGTTAGTCTCATAATAAGCACCCCTTGATATACCATAAAAAAAATAAAACCGGACTTGTGTCCATTTTGCGAGTTTCAACCTCTGTTTCCTACACTAATTAACAATTTTTAAACTTTAACAATATAAAAAATAAATAAAAACCGTATTTTGCTGTATTAATTTAGTGACGAAAACAGAAATCTCGTATATTCTATTGACTTATTTACTTTAAATTTTTCTAAGTCGTTACGTTTAGCTGCCGCAGAGTATTATTTAACAGTTCTTGCAGTTGTTTTTCTATCGACTACTGGTTTGTCCATTTTTAAGTATTCCTCAACTTCTATTCATAAAAATACTAATAACACCATGAGATTGTACTACATTTTAGAGCATTAGATTTTGGATCACATTTTTAATGTAATTTTTAATTAATTGTAAAAACATATTACCACAAATGCTTTACTTTTGGTAGAATACATAACGCAAGCAATCTCTAATACAATTCCAAAATTAAACAGACTTCAATATGGAAGAGACATTGTAGTCCATATTGTGAAGCCACTCCCGTATGAAAAAATTTCTGATTCGATTTCTTTGCGGATTCCCGTTCAAAAATTTACCTTTAAACAAATCAGAAGGATGCCGGGCGAAATTTTAGATCAGATATTGTTTAAACAATATTTTTAAATAAAATTAAAATATCATCCTTTTGTGCTCTAAATATATTTTTAGGTGTTTTGGGTAATTTTAAACAAAAAAAGGTAAGTATCTTTTCATTTTTCTCAAAAGATGATAGTTTTCGAGTAATAAGCGATTTAAAATCTGAAAAATGCAAAAATACGCATTTTCGAGGCTTAAAAACTCGTATATAAATTAAATGCCTACATTGAAGTTTAAACACTTAGTTTCAAGATTCCGAACTATAATCGGGGCCTCAATTTAGACCGTTGTTTTGTAATTGTGAATTATGCGCATCTACTCGATTGTGCGTCTCTGTCGCACTATATGATTGGAGTATTATTTAATTAGCACATTGGTAATAATTAATTTAATAAATAAATGAATTATTAAAAAAATTATGTCAATAATAAATAATTATAAAATGGTAATAGAATAACAAATATTTGATTTTTACGCATAAGTAGGTACATGTAACAGGTATAAGTGCGACAGAGACGCACCATATATGCTGCAGCTTGTCGAGTGGAAGCGCATAATTAACAATTAAAAACAACGGTATATTGTGAAAAAGGCCCTGATTATTCGCCTTAATCTTGAACCTGCATGTATGAAATTCAATTTAGGCAGTGGAAAATCTCAAAAATAATAATTTACATATGAGGTTTTATGTCTCGACAATGCGTTTTTCAGATTTTAAATCGCTTATAATTCTAAAACTGTTAACTTTTGTTGAGAAAAATGAAAAGAGACCTTTTTTATTTAAGATAACCCAAAAACCCTAAAAAGATTATTACGGAACAAAAACGTAACCTTTTAAATTGGCTTAAAATTTTTTTAAACAATTTCTGCCCAAAAATTTCGCCCAGCACTCTTCTGATTTGTTTAAATAGGAAGATTTTGGACAGCACATAAACCGAATCAAAAATATCTTCAAAAGGAAGCGGCTACACAACATGGACTATAGTGGGAGATGTGAAATTAAAGAGATTTTCGCAAAGATATCTAAAACTTTGTCATTAGTTAAACCTACAAAAATATTTGTACTATTTATAAAAATAACTAACTGGTTAGAACACGATGTCGGCGGTACTTAAATTATTACATAAATAAATTAATATTTATAGCATGTGGGTGACACTGAATGATGCAAAATATTTAGCGTTATGTTAATATGTATTATTTATAAGTACGTGAGACTGTAATATTCTAGTGTGTTATTAATGACAAGTAATAACAATTATTGATTAACTTTTTTGATCTACTGTACGAAAATGGCTAAATAGCCTAAACTTATTGACAATTAGTCCTTAACTTTAAAACCGCAAATTAAAATGGCTATTCTAAAAAAATTCGATATTATAAAAATCGAAAACGTTTTGTTGTGATGTAGTTTAAAGAGATTTTAATAAAATTTTATACCTTTTAAAAAGGATTTTTTCCAATTTTTGTGATTGATGGTATAGGTCTGGATCCCGCGTATGAAAAAAAGTTGATTAATAGCAAGCTGAAAATTTGTTAATAGCTTAAGGGTGTCTAGTCGGATAAACTTTGATATATGGGAACACTGGAACAGGGGCAGTTTTAATTGTGAAACAGGTTAAAAATTTGGAACGGTCAGACCACGAAAATGGCACATTTATTTTGTCCGACAGAATAGACTTAAACTCTCCGAACAGAGATTAAACTCTCATGCAAAAATCAGACTGCTATTTATCACCTGTCATAATTCCTGTCATTTGACATATTCTACATGTTCCACTCATTAAAACGACCATTTGGTGATAAATAGCAGTCTGATTTTTCCATGAGAGTTTAATCTCTGTTCGGAGAGTTTAAGTCTGTTCTGTCGGACAAAATACATGTGCCGTTTTCGTGGCCTGACCGTTCCAATTAAACCTGTTCCACAATTAAAACTTCCACTGTTCCAGTGTTCCCATATATCAAAGTTTGTCCGACTAGACACCCTTAAGCTATTAACAAATTTTCAGCTTGCTATTAATCAACTTTTTTTTTAAAACGCGGGATCCAGACCTAGTATACAGCCAACTACAGGAAAAACATTTTCTTTTTCTTGTAGATTTTCTGATTTGATCTATTTCTAATTTGATTTGATTTGTCTTAAAAATTAAGCGTTTTCCACAAAAATTTATTATAAGTTAAAGTCACTACACCGGTTTCGGCAGAGTACCTTTCTCAAGTAATGTGTTTTTACTATGCATCTACACTTTGTAGTCTTTATCTGAATAGGTTGAGGGGTGGGGAGTTATTTGTCCCAAGTTGGTTATTCAGAATTATATCTGTATTTTTTAATTAATTAATTTCCATAGATTCTAATAAATGAGCCTTATTTATTCTAATAAATAAAATAGCTTAATGTCTTTATTTTGAATATAAAGAATTTGAAACGGTTCATTAAAAGAATGATTATGATCTAAAAGGTGAAGTGCATACCTACGTAGAATCTGTTTTTTTTATTATTGAAAACTCCTTTGTGTTCTGCTATACGTTTATTAAAGGTTCTGTCAGTTTGACCAATGTAAGTTTGTTTACAGTCACCTTTTTTATTTTTGTAATAATTTAAGTTACTTTTTAGTTAGGTCATTCAACTGAGGCCTAAGTAACGCTCATGAGCACAGTGTTGACGTTTTTAATACAAATGACTAGAGCAGCCATGACTAGCTTGTCAAAAAATACATTGTACTTCATCAGATTAAATACGAAATATAAAATTTGAAAACGTGATCAAAATTTTAATTTTTTGTTTTAAAAAATAGTAACAAGTTGTATATACAGATTTTTATTTGGCCTTTGTAAAAGTGACGAACGAATAATAAATAGTTGTTGAAGGTATTTGATATAGATTGTAAAATATATAAAACGTGTGAATGGATTTTAATACTACCAATATGTCAACGATTGTCTTGTAAAATGGTCAAGTAAAAGAAAAGAAAGAAGGTAAGACACATGAATATTGACTATTCTAACAGAAAACATTATGCGTAATCTTTCTGCTAAGAAGAATTTATATATGTGATAAAATAGCTAATTAAAATTTGGTACCGATTGAAAATAGCGCGCAAAATAGCAAACGACAAGCGTCACGCAACAAGTATATAATGGTAGGGGAGCAAAGTATGCTAAATGTGCAGTCACTCGAGCGCTTTGGGGACCTATTGAGTTGTGAAGAGTAGGTCCTAAAACCAAAAAAAAGTTAAGTACAGTTTTCCATTTTAGTGGAGACTTGTCCATTTTTAATTTAATTTTCCATTTCCAACAATCGTTTTTTTTTAGATTATAGCGCCATCTATCCATAATTAGAAAAAATGTCTCGAATAAAAGTTATTGTGTTATTTTTACGAAAGGAATCCAAATCTGCAATAAAAAATGGGGGCTCCCATTTAAGATTTTAAAGTAACGCCTCACCCCATCTCCGTGGGGGTCGTGTTGAGTGCCATTCGATAGATTTTAAAAAAATATTAAATAAGTGTATTTTTCAGTTTTTCGATCTGATGTTCATTTCGCGAAATATCTCGGGATTCGTATTTAAAATATTAAATTTACCCCCCCCCCCCTCTCCGTGGGAAGTCGTGTTTAGCATCATTCGAAAGATTTTTGAAAAATATTGAGTACTTTTTTAAGTTTTTCGATTTGTCATTCATTTCGCGAAATATTCGCTTTTTTCTTGTGAAACTTTGGGACTCACCCATTTCCTTACGCCCCGCTCAAATCGTCAGATTTTTGAAATATACACTGTTTTGCATGTACTTAACTTACCTTATCTTAATCTGACAATTTCGAGTTTTTTTAAGGATAGATTTTTTTTTTCAGGCTCCCTTAACGAACTCCCCTGTGTTAAGTACCAATATATGGTAGAAGTGCATCTGCAGGGTATGGTCGAAGCGAAGATCGGTGGGATATGTGCATTTTATCAATGAAATTCGATATTTTTAAGATATTCCAGAAGCCGCTACAGATAAAATGTTTTAACAACCTATTAGTCATTCAGAATTACTCGACGGATATTAGTACAGTTAAAATAATTAAGACGATAACCGGACAATAATGATTTAATGAGTGAAATTTGAAGTTTTTTTACTTTAATGACAAAAAGAGCAAGCCCATTAGCAGAAACCAATTAAAAATTATTTTGCACATCATATTTGAAACATTATTTGGTTAAAAAATCTCATTTTTGTTGGCAAAAAAAATATATTAATTTGTTTGGACTAAATTACAGTTGTGTTTATCTTAAAAAGGATATGTTACTATCAACATTTACACAGTGTTGCCAAACTGAATTTTGTTATTTTGGGTGTAAATTTTTTCCAAGGATCTCCGAGGGTACAATACCAGGTTTCTCCCTGGTAAGTACGCGCTCGAGTAACTGCAAAAATCCCCGCTTGGGCTCCCCTACCATTATATTAATGACATGACCGGATACGATAGAATAGAGTTAAGTACAAGATAAAGTTAATTTTCTTGCCATACTACAGCTTATATGACAAATGTGTTCAGAGTGGTCCAGGGCTTAATGAAACCACAGTGTGATGAAAGATTATGCCATGTACCTACACTTAAATTAAGTGCATGTTTTTAATTAATTTTTTTTATAAACTAAATTTTGTAAATACTAGAATAATAAATTAGAAAATAATGTTTCATTATGTTTTTTAAAAGTACATGGGGATATAAATATTTCACCACTAGAAAATTCGATGACTGTCCAAGTTTTAACTTCATATTTAAACAAGTTTTTTTGTTTTCAGTTGAGAGTCTGTTTGAGAGGGTTTACAGAAGTACAAAGCAAATTATGGGGAAATAACATTTTAAATTAATATCAAAATTATTTACAGAAATTTACTAATCTGAAAAACAATCGTTTGTCTATTCTACTGATGATAAACGATTTTTTTATTTTCAAAAATAGTAATCGTACCAAAACGTATTCGAGAAAATTTATATATATTTTGTACAAAATAGTTTTCTTTGATTTTAGTATTTTCATTTACAAAAAATATTTGACTGTACATTATACACAGTGAGAATTTACAAAATATATCAAATACCTCTTTATGTTAAAAAATTCACCAAACCAAAGACCACCGTTTCTTTTTCGGTATATGATTTACTGTAATCTTTCTTAATTTGTCCAAAGGTACCCCCTTTCGAGGTTTGAATAAATTTACCTGAAGGCCGACTTTAATCTTCTTGGTGAGCGCTCCCTCAGGGAACACCGCTTGTACTTGTGGTACCACCGTGCTGGACACCATACCGCCCTCGGGACCGATGGCGTGCACTTCTTGTCGTATCCTAGACACGACTGCGAAGTACTGTGGGAAATCTTGGGTTACTATCCTGGTTATTCGGCCCGAGGAGATATCTTCTAGTTGACTAAGATCTAGAACAAAAAAATGAAAACCTTAGGTACCACTTTCAATATGTTTCCACAAATTATATATATAATATAGCTCAACAGGCCTTAAAGGCCCATGGCTTGGAATTTCTCCACGGTTTTTCTCCATTTTCTCCTGTCCATGGCCGCAGTTCTCCAATTTGATATCCCGATTGTTTGCAGGTCTTCCTTACATGCTTCTAGCCACTTTTTCCTGGGTCGTCCTCTTCTCCTCTTTCCTTCCCCTCTCAGCAGCGAGTCCTTTGCCCACCTTCCGTCAGCCATTCTCGCAAGATGACCTAACCAACTTAGTCTCTTTGTTCTGACCATCTGGCTTATTTCTGGTTTCCGGTACAGCTCTCTGATCTCTGCATTTGTTCGTCTCCTTCAAATGTCTTCATCGTTTTTTACTCCTCCGAATATCTTCCTTAGGACACTCCGCTCCCAGATGTTCAGCATATTTTCTTGGTTTTTGTTCATGACCCATGTTTCGCTTCCGTAAAGAACTGTGGGCTGGATCACTGTTCGATAAAGTCTTAATTTTGCCTCTCTGGAGATGTTTTTGGCTCTTAGTAGTTTGTGTAGGGCTCCGACTGTCTTTCTTCCTCTCGAGATTCTTTTTTCGATTTCCTGGCTTTCTTCCCCTTTACTTGTTAGCGTTACTCCTAGATACTCAAACTCCGTCACCTTTTTGAAGCAATACTCTTTATTCTCATTGTTTGTGTTAGTTTTCAGTTGTGTGTCTTCATTTGAGGTCTGTCCCATTTCCATATACTTTGTTTTTTGCTCATTAATTCTCAGTCCATACTGCTTAGCCTGTACTTCAGAGTTTGAAAATCCTCAGCAGTTCCCTTTCCGCTCTTGCCATTAGCACTATATCGTCCGCAAAGGCCAGAACCTGGTTTCTGTTGTCAAAGATCATACCTTTCGTTCGTATTCCACTCTCTCTCAATATTGCCTCCAACAAGAAATTGAAAAGTACTGTGGACAGCGGATCTCCCTGCTTTAATCTCCTTTTAACTTCAAATTTTCCTGATAGGCTTCCTTCTATCCTTACTCTGTTGTCGGTCTTCACTAAGGTCATTTTTACGAGTCTGATCATCTTTTCCGGAATTCCAAGTACTCTTAGGGCCTGGTACAAATGCCTTCTTATCACAGAATCGTAAGCTTGTTTGAAATCTATAAAGAGGAGGTTTAACTTTAACTGTTGCTCGTATGTACTGCTTTGAATCATTTTCAATACGAATATTTGATCAATGGTGGATCTGCCCTTTTTGAATCCTCCCTGGTATTCACCCACCTGCTCGTTTAAGTGCCTTTCCAGTCTGCTTCTTACGACTCTGGCGAGTACCTTATATGTTACGTCTAGGAGAGTGATACCCCTATAGTTTTCACACACTCCACACTTTTCCACAAATTCATATCAAGTAAATTAGGTAATCATCAAAAGGTAACAGAGTAAACAATCAACAAAATAAGGTGAGATAATTAGAAAATGATTCATAGTGTCTGACACTATACATATACACACACACCCAAACTTATATGGAATCATCTGATATTTGTTACTATTTCGTGCGAATTTAAAAAAACGAACGAAGGGATACCTCAATACTTCAATGAAGGGATACTTCAATGATGTCTGTAGTCACTCTAATGGTATGTAGAGGTCCATTATCATGCAATAAAATTAAATTATCAACATACCTGCTGTGAGCAGTTAAAGTTGATTGGATAAAAAATTAAGTAAGTTTTTTTACGGATCACATTTCCTCTCCAGAACATTATACTTCCCCTTGTATATTTGTGAACAGATCTGACATTTTTCGTTCTTGCTTGTCTTCTTCGACCTCTAAGTACACGATTTCGTGGGTCATCTGATTTTACACAAATCCTGATTTTTTTTTGAAAGTAGCACATTTTGTCAATTACCAATGTTTCAGTTTTGGTGGTGAAGACGCCAACTTAACCGACCAATCTTGTGCTGCCTGTATAACTCGAGAACTCGTAACTGTCTCCTGCTGTATACTTCTTGGTACGAACTCTTCTTCTTATCGTTTCAACTGAAACAATTACACCTGTAGCTTCCAAAAGCTGCCTTTGACGCTATAGGTGAGAAATGGTTGGGTGTCTTCCAGCTGATTGGACAATTAAACGATCGTGAAGAGCCGTTATTACTTTTGGCGACTTTCCCTTGCTTTATTTTTGAGCTTTCCTAGTTCCTGTTAGCTAGCATAGGTTTTGGACAGAACGCCCTGTATTACGCCTAACTCTACAGCTATGTCCCCCTGAAAACATTACTTTCTTCACAAGACCAATAATCTTTCCTCGTTGTAAGTTCTATAACCCCACATGAGACATATTTTCGTTTTTGGACGCAAAAGTTAGTTTATTTATTTTCGTTCAATTTGCAACTCAAGCAAATAACCTATACCGTACCTAGTCCAGAAAGCCACTGCGCATCCGCTAGGAAAAATATTCTAATTCGGATTTTTTGCACAATCTTACTCAAAAAGGACTCCTTTTAACAAATTTGAGTGTTGCCAGGACCAAAAGGTGGTCAAAAAATTTTTAAACGTTCTTTTTTTGTTTTTCTCCTAAAATTATTTTTTTTTTGCATAGAAAAAAGTTTTTTTTAGGTTTTTTGGATCATTCCAAACAGAAAAGGTCTTTAGCGACTTTTCTCTAAAAATGATGGTTTTTGACATATAAGCGATTAAAAATTGAAAAATTGCGAAATCGGCCATTTTTAACTCTCAAAAACTATGTGAAAAACTTCAAATTTGAATGTTGCCAAGGTAGGTAGATATTTTTTAAACATCGATTCATGAAATCCCGAAGAGTTTTTTGCAATACAATATTTATAACTCCTTTGCTTTTTAATTGATAATCAAGCGTGCGCGACACTATTTTCCACCGACAGTATGGTGCAAATGAAAGGAATACATTCGTTATTTCGTAAACCGGCGACTTTAAGGAAAAATCCCGAAACAGGTCGATTTGTATTTTTAAGTTACGATATTATGGCATATACGGTATACTAGTGACGTCATCCATCTGGGCGTGATGACGTAATCGATGATTTTTTTAAATGAGAATAGGGGTTGTGTGCTAGCTCATTTGAAAGGTTCTTCAATTATCTATTCAGTAATATATACATTTATATATATTTTTTTTCCTTGCAATTTTTAGAAGGATGGGAATATGTATAAGAGAGAATCTGCTTCCGAACCAAGAAATCCAAAGATTTTATTATTTTTAAACATTTATTTGTTTAAAGATGGAGTCTTTTGGGTTTCGACAGTTTATTTATATAATTATTTATACAGGGTGTCCTTCTACATATTTTTTTGTCAAATAATTTAATTTAATAAAATTTTTTTGGACAGCCTGTATAAATAATTATGTAAATGTTTACATTACTGAATAGAGAATTGAAGAATCTTTCAAATGAACTACCACACGACCCCTATTCTCATTTAAAAAAATAATCGATTACTACTAGTATACCATACATGCCACAATATTATAACTTAAAAATAAAAATCGACCTCTTTCGGCTTTTTTTCTTAAAGTAGCCGATTTACGAAATAACGAATTTATTCCTTTCATTTGCACCATACACCATACTGTATACACATACACATGCAACGGTGGAAAATAGTGTCGCGCACGAGTGATTAGAAATTAAAAACAAAGGAGTTTTGAATATTATATTGCAAAAAACTCTTCGGGATTTCATCAATCGATGTTTAAAGAATATCTGCCTACCTTGGCAACATTCAAATTTTCAGTTTTTCACATAGTTTTTGAGGGTTAAAAATGGCTGATTTCGCAATTTTTCAATTTTGATCGCTTATGTGTCAAAAACTATCAATTTCAGAGAACAGTCACTAAATACCTTTTCTGTTTGGAATGATCCAAAAAACCTAAAAAAAACTTTGTTCCATGCAAAAAAAATAATTTTAGGAAAAAAAAACAAAAAAAAAACGTTTAAAAAATTTTTAACCACTTTTTGGTCCTGGCAACATGGAAATTTGTTAAAAGGAGTCCTTTTTGAGTAAGATTGTGCAAAAAATCCGAATTAGAATATTTTTCCTAGCGGATGCGCAGTGGCTTTCTGGACTAACCGAGCTGTACTATCCGGTTGTCTTGTATATTTGTTTATTTTCAAAAAACCTTTATTCTTCGCAACAATAACAAGTTTTTTCAAAAGAAATAAATATTACTTTGAAATACATGGTGATTCCATATAAGTTTGGGTTTCACATATAGGTTGTAGCATTTGTTTTACCCTGAATATCATAATGTTTTAGATAATGTTTTGCGTTTTAGAATTTCGAACAAGAAGAAATAGAAATACTATGAGTGTTTGTTTATATAGTCTTCTTCATTGTACCGAATAACGCTTTCTCTATAATAACTTAAAAGTCTTAAAAGAGTCCATGGGAATAACCAAAATCGAATCATTTATTTGCATTGTGGTTGGAAAAAGTGGTTGTAGGGATTTACCGGATGCCTCCCGTCAGATTGCTCGAAAGGCAACCAATCACCCGCTACATAAAAGTCATGAGTTTTATTTTACTGGCAAAAAATCATCCATGCGTTAGAAATAAAGTTCATTCCCGGTTGTGAGTTTGAAGACGGCGGTGATCTGGAATTTTTCGCCAGGTACTGAGGTTTGTCCCAGTACCATCAATTTACAGTTTAGCTCATTGAGTGTCAAATAAAAAATTATGTCTTCATTCGTCCGCCAGAAATGAGAGTTTTGTGATTTTATTGACATGGCTATAAGAATATAGTATGAAATTAGTAAAAATTACTTACCATCTGCTTCGAAACTGTCGTTTAGGACTTGGTTAAGGATCTCTTCACTGGCATCTACAGAGTGTTCTTTCCACGACTCGCCATTATCAGATCGAAGTATCACAATTTCACGTTCTTTACCGCGCAGCGCAGCAAAATGGGGTACTTCTATTATCACAGGCCTGTAAATATAATAATATAATTAAATTACGTATTTAGATTTATAATTAACTTAAAAAATGTGATTGATGATGAATAACAAACATCGGTTTCTCATAGTTTACAACTTACAAGAATAAGTCAATTATACCGGGTGGTTAATAGGGTGGAACGAAAAAAATGTTTTTATAATTTCAATGTGTAATAGTGATATAAAGTTGCCTATATCCATTGTTAAGCCACAAACAAAATATTTTTCCAAACAAAATATTTTTAGAGGTGCCGCAAAAGGGTCGAAAATTAAAATTTTTAGTTAAATTTTGCGAATTTTGATGATTTTGGTTTGGTAAAAAATAGCTATTTTAATGTCTTAATTCCTATTTTAAATGATAAATACACACTCTAAAACTACTCTGTAAAGATAATTTTAGTTTTAACTTCCAACAATCCAATATTTATTTTTACTAAAACTGGCAAAGTTTGAAGTAGAATTCCACATTTAAAGAAATATTTAATAATAAATATTTATTTCATTCCTTAATATAATTTAACATTCCAACTATAGTAGAAGAGCACATTTCAATAGGAGAGGAACCTGGATCAACCTTCCTAGGACATATTATAACTCCTGCTTTCGGAACAGGTGAAGCTATAAAAGATAATATAATGAAGCATTTTCAAGGTGACAATCCTTTGAACATTTCCAATATATAAGCTGTCGGATACGATGGAACTGTCACTAACACCGGTGTTAACAATAGTGTAATTGCTTTAATAAAAAAAAAAACCTAAATAATCCGCTGCAGTGGCTGATTTTTTTGTTCCATACCAATGAATTGCCTTTGCGTCATTTGTTTTGCATATTGGATGGAAAAACTAAATGCCTTAATGAATTTGGAGGGGTTTTAGGCAAAGAACTTAAAATCTGTAACCAGCTTCCTGTGGTTAATTTCGCTCCCATGCAAAACAACCTCCCTCTTCTAGAGATTAAGGAGATAAAAAATATTTACTTAAAATGTGCAAAGCAATCTCCAGTGGTGTATATCCTGTTGATCTTTTTTAGAACCCCCTGGGAAATTAACTCGTTCATAATACAAACTACGACTTTATCCCTTAAAACTACCCTCGTCCCAAATCTGGTTTTCGCCCCTATCCCTTTGTCTCCCCTCAGCATTCCGCCTCTTGAGATTTTGCTTAGTTGCGTCATGATCTACTTATTCCCCAATTTCGGTGCAGTATCTTGATCACTAAGGTCACAAATAATACCTTATAATTTTTATATTCACAACTGTCCCCAATCATTTGTCCCCCAAGTAACATTCCGCCTCTAGAGATTTTGCTTAGTTAAGTCATGACCTAGCTATTCCCATATTTTAGTGCACTATCTCGATCATGAGCGTCACAAAAAAAATAATAAAAACCGCGACTTTGACCCTTTATAACTACCCTCATCCCCCACTCTTGTTTCAGCCTTTGGGGATTTTACTTAGTTATGTCATGGTCTACTTATTCCCAAATTTTGGTGCACTATCTCAATCACGAACGTCACAAAAAACCCCTTCTAATGTTTATATTTACCCCTACTCCCACCCCTTTGTCGGCCACGCATGGTTTCGCCCTGGAGATTTTACTTAGTTACCTCATGACCTACTTATTCCCAAATTTTGGCGCACTATCTCGATCATGAGCGTCACAAAAAAAAATAATAAAAACCGCGACTTTGACCCCTCATAACTACCCTCGTCCCTCACTCTGGTTTCCGGCTCTGGGGATTTTACTTAGTTATGTCATAGTCTACTTATTTCCAAATTTTGGTGCACTCGATTAGGAACGTCACAAAAACCCCCTTATAATTTTTATATTTACCCCTGCTCCCATCCCTTTGTCGGCTACGCAGCGTTCCGCCCCTGGAGATTTCACTTAGTTACGTCATGACCTACTTATTCCCAAATGTTGGGGCAGTATCTCGATCATGAGCGTCACAAAAAAATAATAAAAACCGCGACTTTGACCCCTTATAACTACCCTCGTCCCCCACTCTAGTTTCCGCCCGTTGAGGAGAGTAATGTATACAACTAATTCAACATATTCCCGTATATTTTTTGCATATTACTTATCACGCACAAAATCCGCTCTTATCTCTCCGACTATTATCTATGAATATTGCATCTGTACACGATTTTCCATCTGCTGACGTTCATATCCTGTTTTCTGGCTCTTTTTTGTTTCTTTTTTTTTATAGCAGAATTAGTTCGCTCGTTCTCTATTCCTCCGGTATTTTATTGTTTTTATAATTTTGTTAATTAATGTTGTTATTGATCTGTCATTGTATCTCACAATATTTCAGTAAATCGTTTGGTATTTCGTCTTTACTTGCAGCTTTTCTGCTCTTCAAATTTTTAAGTGTTTTTATAACTTCCGGTGTAATTAAATTAACTTCTTCATTTATGGTAATTTCTGGTGTTCCCGGTTCTAGCGTCATTTGTTATTCCTCTGCATAGAGCTTTTTTATATAGTCAATCCACGCATCCTTCTCTATGTGTTTTGGTTCTATTACATAGTTTCTTTCAATCCATTCTTTGGCCTCTTATAAAGCGCCATATTTCTTTTAGCAGAACATAGAAATCATGTTCCGTTTCTTTCGAAAAACGTTCCTAGTGATAATTTTGTATTCTTCCTACAAGTGCATGTATTTCGTTTCCTATTGTTTTGTAATTATAATAATTTTCATATGATAATTATTATATGCCACTTGTGTCTTGGTTGATATATTAGTCTCCCTTTTTATACCGCTGACGCGGCTGTGGGATTATAGCAGGGTAGTTTGCTATATCTAGGGTCTACGGTATACAAGGAAGGTAACAGGGCCAGTGCTACGCTTCAACCGCCTATTATTACCCCTGGTTTTACCCAAGGTACTCATTTTATTCAGGCTGAGTCGACCTGGTATATGGGGCCATATATATATTTTAAAAATGTCTAGTTGTTCTTGCCGGCGTGCTAGGATTTGAACCCCGGCCTACCAGCATTCGAGCCAAGCATACTACTCCCTGAGCTACGCTGGCCCTTGATATATATCTCAGGTAAGCTTTTTTCTTATCTTTACATTTTGCCTTCACTTCTATACAAAACTATGGAGTTCTTCGACTTGGGAGCGACTTATTTTTATTTATATTTCGTTCACCAAGAACTTGCTTGGCTGAGGCTAATTTCTTAATCTTCACTTTCTGTGATATATATGTTTCTGCTTCTTTCGGTTAATGTCTTTTGAAATAGGTATCTTCTGAGGTCATCGTGTATGCTTTCGACTTTTATCTTTGTGGTGTATTCTGGTATTTTGTTATCACATAATATGTAATATGTGTTTTTATTCGGGTTTTGCGCAGCAATACCAATTTATGATCGCTTCCTCTTTTTGCTGACGTTATTGCTCTTACATCCAAGATTTTAAAGGGATGTAACTCTTTTTTCTACAGAATATGGTTATCATTGATCTTTGTTCTCTAAATTTTTCAAAAGTGTATTTTAATTGTTCTTTGTGTGGGACAAATGTATTATTAATACGTATATCGTTTATGCTACACTGGTCCGTCAGATGATGTCCGTTTTTATTTCTGATAATTTCATTATATCTTTGTTTTATTCCTGGGACTATATCATTGGGACTATATCATCAAAGTTTTGACATCTAGATTGACTTTTACAGTAACTATTCTTTGAGAGATATATTTACATTCTTGTACTCCGTGTAAAAATTTTCTAGTACTAATTTCTAGACCTTTTATTTGGCTCTGATTTCTTTTGCAACATCACTATAAATCATCAGGAAGTCGTCCAACATAATAATTTGACCCTTTCCTGTTTCCTTCGTCTCTTTTAGTGCACATAAATTCGTAAGAACCAGAAGACAGAAGTGAACCGAAGATATACTTATTCTAAGAATGCATAACTGATATTGAACGTTTAGATTGATGGAACCACATTGAAAATTATATACATTTCAAAAGAAGCTTGTCTGCTCTCACCAATGTAATAATATGAACTTTTAATATTTTAGTAGTAGTAGGCACTACTGAGTTATACTAGTAAGTAAATAAAAAATACTCACCCTAAGAACCTCGCTCCCACCGGCCCCAATTCCAGCACTCTGCTCGCCAGAGCCTCTCCCTCCATGAGGGGCGGCGGATGAGGCGTCCTCTGCGGCCGCACATATCTGCATGTTATTCTTGTGGGACTTGGAGCGCACCTCGGAGGCACTATCACCCGCACGCCCGAATGTCGGCAACCACGCATTGCACCTCCTCGAGCATCAACAAGGAAAGAAACGAGAAAACTGCAAGATAATAGCACACATGTCAATTTTCACCTTATTTAGTGTCACTGTACTAAAAAGTAAAGTTATGTATGTGTATGTAGCAAACCCAACATGTCGATATCTTCTTATCTATAATTATTATTAATGATTTTATTGCCATGTAAGAATCTAAGATAAGCGGATATGTGTTATAACTAAAAATGTTATTGATACTGTAGTCTACTTTTAATTTTCAATCTTAAATTTTTCTTAGAAGGTGTTGTGTTCCACAACAGGTAGGTATGATATTTATCATTGGTTTTTACCGACCTGCAACCAAATTATTAGATACTATTTACTATTGTCATATCTGTTGTTCAATATTATTATTGAAAAGATCATAAAATGATCAGAAATAAATAAATCACTACTCAGACACCAACGAAGACATTAGTATTATACCTAGCAATCTACTAATATCCAAAATAAAATAAAAATTAAAGATAGTAACAAAAAGAAGAAGAACAAACTAAAAGTAAAGAAGTACACATAAATCAAGTACATACTAACTTATATTGAATAGACAGAAAAGAAATGCAAGAAATACATACTAGGATCATACCTGATAATAACATCAGAAGAAGAAAAACTTACAAGAAGTCTAAATAGGTAGAAATACTTTAATACCTGACAGGAGCTGTCACTAATACTCTGACCTAAGAGTGACATTTACCAGGAGAGCTTACGGAAAATTACAGAGGAATTAAATTATTCAAAATAACACTAAAATTAAAAACCAAAGTGATATCAAACACACAACATAAAACAACAACAAAAAAATGAAATTATGACACTAGCAGAAGAACAACATTTTAGGTCGGGAAGATCATGCACCGACGCTATATGTAGCGTCGTTTATAAGTAGGACAAATCATTAGAATACAAGAATGCGGCATATTTATATTTTGCTGGACCTTAAGATGGCATTTGACAGGGTAAAATTAAAGGACGTTATCTACTTCTTGTGCGCAAGAGAGATACTTTTGGGAATAACCAAAATGATCGAAGATATCTACCAGAAAAACACAATGAAAGTAAAAGTAGAAGAACTAACTGATCCAATTGAAGCTGAAAATGGGATAAAACAGGGGGATTCCTTGAGTCCTAAATGATTGAACCTGATTATGGATGAAATAATAAAATAGGTAAGACCTAAAAACGGATACAAAATGAGAGCAAAACAACTTTATAATCTGCTGTGCAGACGACGCAATACTAATCTCTCAAAGTGAAGTTGATTGATAGTGCTGCATCAGTGTATAACCGTCAGAAAATTTAACATGTTAATTTCTCCATACAAGACAATATGCATGCACTGGAAAAGAGCACTGAATGGTAGAATGCAGGGAAAGAGACTGGTTGGAAAGCCAAGAAAGCGCTGGGAAAACACAGTAAACAGCGATGCAGAAGCCCTTTTAGGAGTCCGTGTATGGAGAAGAGCAGCCACAGACAAGCAAGAGTGGAGGCAAAAAATAAAGGAGGCCAAGGCTCAATTTGGGCTGTAGTGCCGTAGAAGAAGAAGAAGAAGAAGGTAGAGAACATCAAGGACTGAATAAAAAATTGAAGAGTAGAATGGAACGATAATTTAAGCCAAATGAAAATAAAAATAGCGTAGTAAAGACGGCGAGAGTCTGTCTACCAATAGAAAAACGATCAGTGGAAAGGCAAAGAAAAAGATGGAACGACAACTTACTAGAGGCACATTGGAAAAACAGAGTCATTTCTATACAAAAAGATGAAGAAGAAGAATTTGTTTTAGAAGGGGTGGTGAATTACCTACTAGGAAGCATGAGTATTCGTCCTTTTCGTCTTTAAGTATATTCTTCATTGGGCGTTATTAGGCAATAACAAGTCGAAGACAACCTTTAACGAGCATTTAAGGGCATTTAAAGTGCTTTCGTGCCTTTTGATACGTAGTGGGATGTCCCCTATAAAACAAAATCAGAAATTTGTTCTGGGAGACAGGGGCGTTTTCAAAAATTATAATTTTATAATATTACAGATGATATTAAAGCAAGTAGTAATAGACCAGAGCGGATCTGTTTTGAGGTGGATGTGAGATTGGCATTCGGATTTTTGCAGATAAAGTTAGGTGACAACTGCAATAATTATAATTGACTTATGCTCCTTCTCAAATATGCCCGGAACATTAATTAAAAAATTTAAATATTTAAAAATATCGAAAAATATCGATTTTTTTCTATTTTTCATTGCTTATAACTTTAAAACGATTCATTTTGGAACAAAGCCGTAGGGAAAGAAAATAAAGATAGTTGAATTATGTATAATATACGACTGGTTTAAAATGTCTTAAATTATGACTCTTTCTGTAAAATAGCAATAAATAGAAAATAAGGGGGCAAAAAAGACTGTTTTTATTCAATGTTTTTTAACCACTTTGGTTGCACTTAGGACCTTCATAATTCGCTTAGAAAATTCGTACAATATACTTAAACCGTCCACCAAATTTCATTAAAATCGACCTAATAGATCTTGCATAATAATTTTGCAATCTAAATTTTTTTTTAAAAAGTTCAAATTTTTTAAAAACTTTCTGAAGAAAAAATAGACTATTTATTTAGAAGTTTGCTAATTTTTTTTTACATATAAAGAGGTTCTTTACCTATCTAATACACTTCACAGAATTAAAATCGGATTATTTAAGCGGCCTTAACACTGTTTTAAAGTTATAAACAATTTTTTGGCTTATACACAAATACAGTGAGGACGTTTGAGTTGGAATAAATTTCGGCATAAATATCATCCATCCAATAAACGTCATCCATCTAGGTGTGATGACGTAATCTACAGTCGGAAAAATGAAAGAATACCCATGAACGATCACATCAATCACTTATTTTGTATCTGCTGTCATTTTCTATAAATAACAAATGTTTATTATAGAAAAAGACAGCAAATACAAAATAAGTGATTGATGTGATCGTTCATGGTTATTCTTTTATTTTTCCGACTATAAATATTGGAATTAATTTAATTCAATTTTTTTTTAATTCAAACTCAGTATAAATAGTGTTAATGTTTATATTAGTGAATACAAAATTTAATCGCTATTCGATTGAGCTATCACACGGCACCCATTCTCATTTAAAAAAATCATCGATTACGTCATCACGTCCAGATGGATGACGTCACTAGTATGATATATATACTAACAAATTAGAATATAAAAATAAAAATCGACCTGTTTCGGGATTTATCTCCAGAGACGCCTATTCTCTAGAAAATGAATTTATGCCAACTCAAACGTTCTCACTGTATTTGTTTATAAGCCAAAAAATTGTTTATAACTTTAAAACAGTGCTGAGGCCGCTTAAATAATCCGATTTTAATTATGTAAAGTGTATTAGATAGGTAGAGAACCTTTTTATATGTAAAAAAATTAGCAAACTTCTAAATGGCCTACTTTTTCTTCAGAAAGTTTTTAAAAAATTTGAACTTTTTTAAAAAAATTTAGATGGCAAAATTATTCTGCAAAATTTATCAGGTCGATTTTAATGAAATTTGGTGAACGATTTAAGTATGTTGTAAGAATTTTCTTTCAAAGAGAACAACGCCTTTTCAAATGAAATACGTATTGAGAGGGGCGTCAGACAGGGCTGTGTCCTGTCTCCTACTTTGTTCAATTTGTATTCAGAGGAAATAATCCAGGAAGCACTAGAAGACCTAACCACGGGAATAAAAGTAAATGGTCGACCAATCAATAATATACGGTTTGCCGACGACACTATTTTATTAGCCGAATGTCTTGAGGATTTACAACAAATGGTTGACAGAGTGGTAGAAGTCAGCCAAGAAAACGGACTGTCCCTAAACACAAAAAAGACACAATTTATGGTAATCACAAAAGTTCAACAGCGCCAAGAAAGCATAACAATACATGGAGAACAAATTAAAAAGGTTGAAAAATATAAATATTTGGGTACAATAATTAATGAAACTAATGAGTACACAGAAGAGATTAAAGCAAGAATAGGACAGGCAAGAAATGCTTTCAACAAACTAAAAAAAGTACTCTGTAGCAGGGACATTACAATTTCTTTAAAGATAAGATGCTACGTGTTCTCCGTATTATTCTATGGGTTGGAGGCTTGGACATTAAAGAAGGATGTTTCGGACAGATTAGAAGCCTTCGAGTTATGGGCCTACAGAAGAATATTAAGAATAAGTTGGGTGGATAGAGTCACGAATATCGAGGTGTTGAGAAGAATGGGAAAAGATAAAGAGGTTTTAAATACAATTAAAGTCAGAAAACTGCAATATCTGGGACATGTTATGAGGGGCGAGCGTTATAACTTGTTAAAATTGATAATGCAAGGAAGAATACAGGGTAGAAGGAGTCGCGGAAGAAGACGCATCTCCTGGTTAAACAATTTGAGAGCTTGGTTTAATTGCAAATTATCACAAATAATCACAAAACGAGAGACATGTACATATACATATATAAAACATAAAAAACAACTTTGTCGTGGTTTTAATCACACACAATAAAGCCAAACAACTGTGTAGTATTGAACTCAATAGTCTATAGCATGTAAAAAATGAGACATTTTGTCATTGGGAGCGACCAATCTGATGAAAATTGCTTGGTATATAATTTAATATATACTACCATCAATCCTTAACTAGTTAAGGGTTGATGGAGTCCTGAGAAGATGGTATGCGATCAAAAGACATAATATAAAGTTATTAGTAATCGATATGTACTTACATAACAGCCACTGAAACTGTTCTACAGCTAAAAATGTACCTGGAAGTCACCAGCCCCATAAGAAGAGTTAACCAATCAAACAGCCCTTAGTCTCTTAAATTGTTTATGTTCAATGTGGAACCTGGCATAAATTCCTGTGTTCCCGGTGGTGTATGTTTTTACCATTAACCGTTGTTTTTTGTCTGATTTAGCAGTTGTTTTTTATGTGTGATGTAATAAATGTTAAATGTTAAAAAAGTGTAAAACATTTAATAATAAAAAAAAAACAACTGCTAAATCAGACAAAAAACAACGGTTAATGATAAAAAACATACACCACCGGGAACACAGGAATTTATGCCAGGTTCCACATTGAACATAACAAACAATTTAAGAGACTAAGGGCTGTTTGATTGGTCAACTCTTCTTATGGGGCTGGTGACTTCCAGGCACATCTTTAGCTGTAGAACAGTTTCAGTGGCTGTTATGTAAGTACATACCGATTACTAATAACTTTGTATTATATCTTTTGGTCGCATACCATCTTGTCAGGACTCCATCAACCCTTGTATTGCTGGTAGTATATATTAAATTATATACCAAGCAATTTTCATCAGATTGGTCGCTCCCAATGACAAAATGTCTCATTTTTTACATGCTATAGACCAGAGGTTCCCAAACTATTTTTTCTCGTAGACCACTTTAAAAAATATATTGGTTTCGGTGGACCCCCTGCTGCTACATTTTTACCATACTTCCAATGAAAAAACATGGGGGGGGGGGCGTAAAAATAAGATATTGACGGTCTCTTCTTTTCTCAAAATACCATTTTAAGCGATTTTACAGTGATTTGGAATCTATTTAAACAAATTTGCATTTTTTTATCGTAAATTATTAATTGAAAAAATAATGTTTTAATAGAAGGGAGTCCAAAATGTGCTTATTAGGCATTATAACAAGTTTTTTGTTTTAAAAACAAGTTGTTGATCAAACTTTAGCGTAGAAAACGTTAAAATACTGTTTTTTCCATTTTCCTCCATTCCCAAAATACATGTTCTTCTATTTGACTGAAAATTTGCCCATAGATAGCCAAAACACAGGACTTTAATTGTTAAAAGAATCTGGATAGTTGTACAATACAAGGAAAGTTACATGCAATAAAGAGTCAACATTATATAGTACAGTCGGGTTAGCATTTGATCTTGCATGCCCGAGCTACCCAAGCAAGATTCTATTTTTTTAATCTTAAGGGGGTCAATAGTAGTGTAAATTTAAAATCGCGAATAAAGGAGAACCGTTTTTGCTTAATCTCCGCCATATTTAACTTTTCGACAACAAGTGTACGGACTGAAGTTGTGAAAAAAATGATTTCCTATAATTTATTCTATTATAAATTTTTTTGTGCCGTCGATATTTTCAGAGTTATGGGGGAAAGAGTGACAGTTACAGCATAATTATTGAATTATCTCGTTTATTATTAGTTTTATAACAAAAATGTACCTATACAAAAATGGAGAGAATTAATTTTTATACAATTTTGATCTCTTTCATGTTTTTGCTAAAATCAATATTTCAGGATGGATTTGATAGCAGTGGTTTTTGTTCAATATCTCCGCAATTCTCAACTTTTCGACAAAAATGGTAGGAACTGAAATTGATCCAAATAAATTGTGTTTACAATCATTATTATAATTTTCTTAACCATTTTTTTCGTATGGTCGATATTTTCCGAATTAATTGTACTTATTACAGTAGACGCCTATATTTTTGACTCTGATATTATTCCACGTATTTTTTTTGTATTGTAAAACGATACAATTTCTTTTAATCACTTAAAGTCGTGTGTTTTGGCTATCTGTGGGCAAATTTTCAGACAAATCGAAAGACATGTGTTTTGGGAATGGAGGAAAATGTAAAAAACGATATTTTAATGTTTTGTACCCTAAAATTTGATCAAAAACTTGTTTTTAATCAAAATAACTTGTTATAAATCCGTAAAATAACATTTTTGAGTCAATACTATTAAAATATTATTTTTTCCATTGATATTTTACAATAAAAAAATGCAAGTTTGTTTAAATAAATACCAAATCGCTATAAAATTTTCGTGGACCCCCACTTGCAACTTGTGAACCCCCATTTTTATTTCACGCCAACGTGGACCCCGTTGAGTCCCTCGTGGACCTCGGGGGGTCCACCTGGACCACTTTGGGAACCACTGCTATAGACTATTGAGTTCAAGACTACGCAGTTGTTTGGCTTTATTGTGTGTGATTAAAACCAAGACAAAGTTGTTTTTTATGTTTTATATATGTATATGTACATGTCTCTCGTTTTGTGATTTTAGCTTGTAGTTTGTATTGAGAAGACTTTTTGTACTGAGCCTGATGATGAGTCATATATTGTAAGACTCGAAACCGGTTGCCCCATGATTATATAACAACTAATAAAAATACAAACTTAAGATTGCGAGTATTGACTCAATTACTATATCCAGTTGTATAATGGACTCACATTGGCAACCCTTTCATTATCTTTATTTATTTATTTCTGTACGACTTTGTTCCAAAATGAATCGTTTTAAAGTTATAACGAAGAAAATATAATAAACGATAAGCAAAGAAAATAGAAAAAAATCGATGTTTTTCGAAATTTTTAAATATTTTAATTTTTTTATTAATGTTCCGGGCATATTTGAGAAGGAGCATAAGTCAATTATTATTATTGAAGTTGTCACCTAACTTTATCTGCAAAAATCCGAATGCCACCTCACACATCCAAAAATAGACGTTTTTCGCAGATCTGCCTTGGTCTATAACGTCATATATACTTTTATTCGTAGAATATATTATAAATTATGCAGATCTCAATCGACTCTCCTTGTTTTGCAGTATGATATCATTTCTTAATTTATGTATTTTATGATGCATCAATAAAGTCGTAACAAACACATGTATAATATCTGATTCCTACTTTTACAATTTCATAGATTTCTTTGTCACAGCAAATAAAATAAAAATAGTGACTACTGTAAAACGCATATATTTATGATTATTAATCAGAGTGTAAGTAAGTATAATAAATAAAATAAGTAACAAAAGTAAATTAAATGGAGAAGAATCATGGAATCATATAAAAAGTCAAGATTACACAAGTGGGACCATTTGTGGGACTTAATCAGAAACTGAATCGAGAAAAAAATGTGGGCAGCAAATAAATAGGGTAAAACAATTAGCTTAGACAGATTCCCATATAGGCAATGAATCAATAAACCTACAAATGTTTTGCAGTTGAATCAGGCCCCGGGCTTAGGTGACTGGCGTCCTGGGCAAATGATCTACTGGCGCCCCCTTTATTACTATAATGATAATGTAAAAGCAAATAATCTACGTTACTGATATTTTATGAAGTAAAGTAAATAACAAGAAAACACGTCTTTTTTGTCTACAAAAAACTGTAGACATTTATTTCAACATAATTCACACTTCCAGCAAAGATTACAACTTAAAATTATATTTTTAAGATCCTACTTTGTACAAAGCATTTTAAGTGGTTGATTTTTTTCTAGCCTTCAATTTGGCAAACTTGTTTACTACATCAGAAAAATCTGTGCTTTGGGTTAAGTCTTTTTCACAACACAGTAACATGAGACAATTTAACTTTCTGTCTGAAAAAGCAGATCTCTTAACATTCTTCAGACGATTCAAAGCAGAAAATCCTCTCTCTGCAGAGCAGTTGGTGACAGGTAAGGTCAGAAAAATTCTAACAGCTACTTCAAGGTTTGGGAAAGTACTCTTCAATTCATTTTTGATTATGTATTCATACACGTCATGGATTCCACTAAATTCTTCCTGTTCCACATACATTTTGAAGTGCAGACATTCATTTTCAAATTCACTTCCAATGTCATTAGGGTAGGAGGCATAAAGTTTGTTTGCAGCTCTTGTAATTTGCTGGGTAATTTGTTTCTCTAATTTATTTTTATTATTTCTTTTATTTTGCGCCCCCAAAAATTTGGCGGCCTGGGCAAATGCTCAATCTGCCCATTTATTGCCCGGGGCCTGAGTTGAATGGATCTCAATGAAACTTGTTGCATTCGATTCGTAAAAGCATTAGATAGTTTTATGAACTAGTGATGAAAATTTGATTATTGACCAAGGAAAATGCATTTCGAAATAATGAAACAAACTAAATTTGTAATTCAAAAATAATTGACGAAAAAGAGTTCAATATTACCACTTGGGGGTTTTTGTGTTCGCTTATATCATGACGATGATAGTCTCCGAGACACATGGTACCCAGGATGGGCCTCATCTGGAGTTTTATAAAAATTCGATACAAAATCAGTGTGAACTCATTACTCAGGGGGTTTTCGGGTCGGCGATGATCTCCGAGGTATCTGGTACCCGAAAGGGGACCAGACCATAGCGACCCCAAAAATCTCCGAGTAACGACTTTTAGTCCAGTCGGGTTAGACAAATAACAGGCCTAACCTTGCATTAGGAGCTGTCCCAAATTTTATTTTTCTACTTTTTAGGGAGGGTCAATATTAGTATAAATTTAAAATCTCGACTGAATTTCACCGTTGCGTTAGCCGCCATCTTGATTTTAAACGAGAACCGTTTTTGCTCAATATCTCCGCCATTTTCGATTTTTTGACAAAAAGTATAGAAACTGAAATTGTTGAAAATACGATTTTATATAATTTCATTAATTATAATTTTTTTCGTGCGGTCGATATTTTCCGAGTTATGAGGGGAAAATAGTGAGAGTTGGAGCATCATTACTGAATTATTGAATTATCCCGTTTATTATTAGTTTTACAACAAATATGTATCTATACAAAAATGAAGAGAATTAAATTCTACATAATTTTCATCTCTTTCATTTTTTTGCTAAAATTAATATTTAAGGTAGTGCGTATGCGGAAATGGCGCGAGCGTAAGACCGGATTGATTTTATAGCAATTGTTTTTGTTCAATATCTACGCCATTTTCAACTAAAATTGTTCAAAATAAAATTTCCTACAATTTCTTTTTGGGAAGAATGGGAGAATAGTAAAAAGTGGTGGAGGAAGCATAATTATTGAATTGAATTTTGTTTCCGAGCTGCCCCAAATTTTATAATTCTATCCTTTAGCAGAGATCAATAAAAGTGTAAATTTAAAATCTCGAGTGAATTCCGCGGTTGCATTAGCCGCCATATTGATTTTAAATGAGAACTGTTGTTGCTTAATATCTCCGCCATTTTCAACTTTTCAACCTAAATGGTGGGAAGGAAAATTGTTGGAAATGCAATTTCCTACAATTTCTTTGGCACAATTTTTTTATACGATCAATATTCTCCGAGTTAAGGGGAAAATAATGGAAGCGGAGGGGAAGCATAATTATTGAATTGTCTCATTTATTATTAACTTTACGACATAATTGTACATAAACAAAAATAAAGAGAATTATATTTTATATACAGTTTTTGAAACTTCCAATGAAACATCAACCAAACTAAGTATATAAAAGACATAAAAAGACATTATATGCATTAAGTTCACTTAATTTTATTAACTAGCAGGTTTGATTGGTTGAATTTGTCTGTCAATATTTTAAGTTTTATGTCAGCTGATATATCGTGATGTTTCAACAATTTTTTTTTTAATTTTGGACCCTGATGGGGGGAATTTTCCCATTTCCCCCCCTTGTAGACTCGCCACTGGTTCTCTCGAAAAATTGTAGTAAATCGTAATTGCAACAATTTCAGTTCTTACACTTTTTGTCGGAAAGTTGAAAATGGCGGAAATATTGAACAAAAACAATTGCTACAAAATCAATCAGGTCTTACGCTCGCACCTTTACCACATCCGTACTACCTTAAATATTGATTTTATCAAAAAAATGTACGGCATCAAAATTGTACAAAATTTAATTCTCTTCATTTTTGTATAGGAATATATTTGTTGTAAAACTAATAATAAACGGGATAATCCAATAAATCAATAATTATGCTACAACTGTCACTATTTTCCCCTCATAACTCGGAAAATATCGACCCCACGAAAAAATTATACAAAATGAAACTATAGAAAATCGCATTTTCAACAATTTCAGTTTCTACACTTTTTGTCAAAAAATCGAAAATGGCGGAGATATTGAGCAAAAACGGTTCTCGTTTAAAATCAAGATGGTGGCTAACGCAACGGCGGAATTCAGTCGAGATTTTAAATTTATACTAATATTGACCGTCCCTAAAGATTAGAAAAATAAAATTTGGGGCAGCTCCTAATGCAAGGTCAAATGCTATCCCGACTGGGCTATTTGCACTGATTATGGTATCGAATATCCTGAAAATTTCAGTTGAGGCCCAGGTGCCTCGTATTCAGCGACCCTAAAAACCCCGAACTAGTAATATTTAGCCCATTGCGATCATTTATTTCCGAATTACAAATTTATATTTTGCACAATTTTGAAATGCACTTTGGAAAAATGTAATCTAAGTAAAACATAATTTTCACTTGACATCACCACTTTAGTTCACAAAATTTTCTAACGCTCTTACGAAACGAATGCAAAAAATTTCAGTGAGATTCATCCACCTTAAACAAAAATGGTAGGTTTTGGATTTTTGCAGCTTCAATGCCTCGCCTAATATTTATGTTCTATTATCAAGATAGCCAAGCGGCTATTCTGGTAGTAAAAAGCCCTCTCACCAAATCAAAACTGGTGAAAAACTACAAAGATCTCAAAAACCTGACAAAAGATAAAGAGTCTTTAATATGGGTGCCGGTTTATGAAGGAGTTCATGGGAACGAACGAGCAGATATGTTGGCAAAACAAGTCTCGAGAGAAACTTTTGAAGACCCAGGACCTTTTTGTAGCATCACTAAAGATTCTACGAAAAACGAGGTTCAGAAATAACTGATAAGGAATCATCAAAAGAAATGGAGAGGCACGCAAGAGGAAATCCAGACTAAAAAAATAATCAAGAATATTGATAAAAAACTCTCGAACAGTTTGATGAACCTCAATAAACATGATATCAAAACGGTTACTGAAAGCGCTGTTTCACATTATAAGAATTTAAACGTGCGAGGGTTAGAACGCATGACAACATTCCAATGGTAGCTCATGTAATCATAATATGATTACATGAGCTACCATTGGAATGTTGTCTTACTGTTTTACATTATAAGAATTTTGAACATGTGAGGGTTTTCTCGTGCGATAGTTTTGACACACTTGTGCTTTTCACACAATAAGAATTGAGTCGCACGAAGATATTTTGCTGTGTTGTTTGGTATATTAGTTTTATTTACACTTTGTGGCTGAGGTCGGTACATGTACATGATACGATGTCTGATATGTATCATTACGATTTATCATTACAAATGGGTATTTTTTGTACATACTTTTGTCCTAATGTACTGTAATGCGTATTTAATTCATTTGCAATTTCTATTTTGTCAGTTATAGTCTAAGAGCTAGTGAACCCTCCGACTAACGGTCGTCCTGTAAGGCTAGAAATTTTTCTAGTGATAATTCATAGCATACCAAGGCTAAAAACCATGACCTGACAGGCCTCAGCGGTGCACGTGTATCTACCAGGTGAATCGAAAAGTGAAAATTTAGGGGGTAAAATAAACTTTCTCCTGTAAGGTTTAAATTTAAGTATGTGTTTGAGTAAGTAGTTTAGAAGAAATGTGTACAATAACAGGCGATTCTGAAGAGCATAAGACCTTGCCAGGCGAGGGGAAAGATTAGGGGTGTTTCCTAAAATTATTCTTTTTGCATCGAACAAATTTTTTTTTAGGTTTTTTGATACATTCCAAACAGAAAACGTCTTTAGTGATTTTTCTCTTAAGTTAATAGTTTTTGTTATATAAGCGATTGAAAATTTTGAAAATTGCGAAATCGGCCATTTTTAACCCTAAATCGGACATTTATCTAAAAATTTTAATGTTGCCAAGGTACGTAGATATTATTTAAACATTGATTGATGAAATCCCGAAGAGTTATTTGCAATAAAATATCGAAAACCCCTTTATTTTTTTAATTGCTAATCAAGCGGGCGCGTCACTGTAGTATAAGTGAGGACGTTTGAGTTTGCATAAATTCATTATCTCGAGAATGGGCAAATTTCAAGAGAAATCCTCAGATAGGTCGATTTTTATTTTTGAATTAGGACTTTTTGGCATATATAATACTAGTGACGTCATCCATCTGGGCGTGATGACGTAATCGATGATTTTTTGAAATAAGAGTAGGGATTGTGTGATAGCTCATTTGAAAGGTTATTTAATTCTCTATTCAGTAATATAAACAATAACATAATTATTTATACAGGGTGTACAAAAAAAATTTTTCTTCTATTTGTCAAATTTAATCTAAATTAATTTAATAAAAAAAAATTTTTTTGTACACCCTGTATAAATAATTATGTTAATGTTTATATTAGTGAATAGAGAAATAAATAACCTTTCAAATGAGCTGTCACACAACCCCTACTCTCATTTAAAAAAATCATCGATTACGTCATCACGCTCAGATGGATGACGTCACTAGTATTAAATATATGCCAAAAAGTCTTAATTTAAAAATAAAAATCGATCTGTCTGAGGATTTCTCTTGAAATTTGCCCATTCTCGAGATAATGAATTTATGTCAACTCAAACGTCCTCACTTACACCACAGTGTCGCGCCCGCTTGATTAGCAATTAAAAAACAAAGGCGTTTCCGATATTGTATTAAAACAAACTCTTTGGGATTTCATCTATCAATGTTTAAAGAATATCTACCTACCCTGGCAACTTTGAAATTTTTAGATAAATGTCCGATTTAGGGTTAAAAATGGCCGATTTCGCAATTTTCAAAATTTTCAATCGCTTATATAACAAAAACTATTAACTTAAGAGAAAAATCACTAAAGACCTTTTCTGTTTGGAATTATTCAAAAAACCTAAAAAAAATTTGTACGATGCAAAAAGAATAATTTTAGGAAAAACCCCTAATCTTTCCCCTCGCGTGGCAAGGTCTTATGCTCTTCAGAATCGCCTGTCATTGTACACATTTCTTCTAAATGACTTACTCAAACACATATTTAAATTTAAACCTTACAGGAGAAAGTTTATTTTACCCTCTAAATTTGCACTTTTCGATTCACCTGGTAGATACACGTGCACCGCTGAGGCCTGCCAGGTCATGGTTTTTAGCCTTGATGTGCTATGAATTATCACTAGAAAAATTTCTAGCCTTACAGGACGACCGTTAGTCGGAGGGTTCACTAGCTCTTAGACTATTATTATTTCTTATGTTTTTAATTAAAAGTCTTAATTTGTTTTTATAATCGTTGTTCTACTAAGTTATTTGTCGGATCTTGGATTAGCTCATCTAATTAGCTCATACAATATATGTAATAAACTATTCTAAATGGGAAATAAGCCACAATTTAACTAAAAAAATTATTTTATTAACATTTCGACTTCCGATTTGGGCGTCGAAACTCATTTTTTAGTTAAATTGTGGCTTATTTCCTATTTAGAATAGTTTATTACAAAAATGCCACAAGGAAATAGATTCAGAATTTAAAAGACCCTCCGTCATCCACTCGTTTTTAAATGTTGTTCCCTTCGTTTTAAATGTTGTTTTTAGATAATTTCACACAAGACGCGACGGCTGCCCTACTCCAGCCTTCCGAGTCGTTTACCCTATAAAACTAAATATAATTTCGTATTGTGATTATAGCGAGCTCATTCGAGGAACTGCAAATTATGATAGAGGAACTCGCAGGCAGCTCCCAATACGTCGGTCTAAAAATGAACATGAAGAAAACAAAAATAATGACAAACACAGATGACCCCAGACGCATAACTATAAATGGCAGTGAGATAGAAAAAGTCCAGGAATATATCTACCTAGGCCAAATCCTGAAACTTGACAAAGAAAACCAAAGTGCGGAAATTAATAGGAGAGCAAGACTAGCATGGGCAGGATTTGGAAAACTTGGTTGGATACTTAAGAACCGCAAAATACATCAATATTTGAGGACCAAAGTGTTCAACCAGTGCATCCTTCCTATCATGACATATGGGTGTCAAACCTGGACCCTAACCAAGGCAAATATGAATAAACTAGCTACAACAGAAAGAGCTATGGAAAGAGCAATGTTAGGTATACGACTGTCAGATAAAAAGAGGAGCGACTGGGTAAGATCAAAAACAAAAGTCGAGGACATAACAACAAAAGTTGCCAAACTTAAATGGAGCTTTGCAGGCCACACTGTTAGACAAAAAGACCAACGTTGGAATGCCACGATACAACATTGGAGACCTTACCAAAGTAAACGACCGAGAGGAAGACCACAGATGAGATGGGTTGATGATATTAAAAGAGTAGCCGGAACGAATTGGAAATATGTTGCTCAGGATAGAGACCGATGGAAGGAGTTGGGAGAGGCCTATGTCCAAACGTGGACGATAGAAGGCTAAGAAGAAGAAGAAGAAGAATTTCGTATAATGAAAGGTATAGTTATATTATATGGAGCGAAATCAAATTCGTCCATCCTATGAACGCAAAAGATACGATTTATAGATTTTTATATTCACACATATTGATGGAACACCCTCTATACTCAACGTTAATTGCAACTATGTAAAATAAAGTTTATTATAATATACTTAGCAGTTTTAATTACTGTTGTTATCAGTAACATATAATTAATTTTGCTGTACTTATAAAATGTGTTTTTATCTTTATCACCTAATTCATCAAATTCACTGTTAAGTGCACGGTATACACCATTCCAAGCATTTCTCGTCAAGTTTCTATCTTTATATGTATATTTCTATATAATAATACAGGGTGTAACGAAAATACAGGTCATATATTAAATCACATATTCTGAGACCAAAAATAGTTCGAATGAACCTAATTTACCTTAGTACAAATATGCACATAAAAAAAGTTACAGCCCTTTGAAGTTATAAAGTGAAAATCGATTTTTTCGAATATATCGAAAACTATTAGAGATTTTTTATTGAAAATGGACATGTGGCATTCTTATGGCAGGAAAATCTTAAAAAAGAATTATAGTGAAATTTGTGCACCCCATAAAAATTTTATGGGGGTTTTGTTCCCTTAAACCCCCCTAAACTTTTGTGGACGTTCCAATTAAATTATTATTGTGGTACCATTAGTTAAATTCAATATTTCTAAAACTTTTTTGGCTCTTAGTATTTTTTCGATAAGGCAGTTTTTATCGAGTTGCGGCTTCTTTTTTAATATGTTTACATAAAAATTTTATGGGGATTTTGTTCCTTTAAACCCCCCAAATGTTTGTGTATGTCAGAGCCGGATTTAAGGCAGTGGGGGCCCCTCGGCAGAATTGGTGTGGGGCCCTACCTCCTACCATTAAAAAAATGTTGACATACTTTTATAAATATATTTTTAAATCATAAAAATTACAAGAGCTGTAACTTGCTACAGTAAAATATTAAAAATAATAGTAAGATGTATGGTTCAAGTCCGGGAACTTGTTGTCGAGATATTTTAATTGAAAATTTCTTGATTATGTGGGACATATCTAGTTACATTAAGACATCGTGGCCAATGCTCATTATAGAGAGATGATTCAAACACTCTTGGCCCATTGTATCGCCGAAGTCGATTTTTAATTAGGTAACTTAAATTTTGAGAATGATCTCTATCCACTACAGTTAGTTACACATCAGAACTCATAGGAGTAACCAAAAGGGGGGTTTGGGGGTTATAACCACCCCCAATTGGGGTCTACTTTGAGCTCTATACGCTTAACGTCATTATGTGTTGTTGACAAATCAAGCCATTTTGAAGTTGTAACCCCCCTTAGGATCATGCTGGTTACGCCGTTGTCAGAACTAAATATAAACCTCAACATTTGGAAAAGCATCATTCATATTCTTTTCTTTTAGCAGTTGGTACATTTGAAGTTCTTTGCTTCTATCTTATATTTGATGAGCTGATTTCCTCTTTAAATGAATTGAAGAATATTACAAACTGTACCAGATGGATACATAAGTTTTCATCTAATCTAAATTATTGCTATAAATGTTGCTTTAGTGAGTGAGCTTCAATTTCATTAAGAGTTAAATTTTTCAATTTTCCATAATGATGTAAAAATCCAAAATTGGAATGAGTATGAATGAATATGAAATTGTAGGTTATTTAATTCCCAAGAACTTGGTTTGAAAAAATTTTTTCTACGGCAAAAATTGAGTGAATCGTAAATGAGTATATCGAAAAACATTGATTTTTTCGATATAAAACTAACACTTTCGAATAAATCGAAAACTATTAATTTTATCAAAAAAATGTATAGAACGTTTTTTGCTTAGAATGAATGTTTTTACCAACTTTTGCAGTCAAAATATAATAAAAATTTCCACCCCCGAGATGGGGTGGCAACCACTCTCATGGTTATAAAAGCGCCTTTCGGAATCATATAGATTTTGATCATTGGACTATCCACTACTAATTCTCAAATTTTCAACAAATCGATCCATTCTGTAAAAATTGCGAGGTTTTGTCCTATTTTAAGCTTCATTAATTGGACTATCACCCGGTGGAAGGTAAAAAACAACGATGAACAATGTATTATATAATCAATGTATTATATTATCACTTCTACACTCCTTCAATTTATACTTGACATACATTGTCGATGCCGAGTTCCTGTATCTCCTGCCAATATCTGTTTAATTGAACCTCTTATGTTTGAGGCTTTGTGGGGGCCCCCGAAATGTGGGGGCCCCGGGCAGCTGCCCAGCCTGCCCCCCCTTAAATCCGGCCCTGGTGTATGTTCCAATTAAACTGTTACTGCGGTACCATTAGTTAAACACAGTATTTTTAAAACTTTTTTGCCTCTTCGTATTTTTTCGATAAGGCACTTTTTATCGAGATGTGACTTCTTTTTTAATATGGTTCAAAATATACCTAAAAATGTAAATCATAAATAAATTTTCGTATTACAGTGGAACCCCGATAAGTCGGCCCCCGATAACCCGGAAGTCCGGCTAACCCGGACCGATTTTCATCAGATAAACATTTTGATTTTCAATATTTTGTATTTTGACAATGACCCGATTTGGGCGTCGCGAAACGGTAATAAAATTATTTTTCAATTTAATTGTGGCTTATTTCCCATCAAAATATTTAATTATTAGACAAACCTTTCAACAATAAAAATGTATGTAATATAATATTTGAGAGATAATGTGTATGTGTGTAATTTGAACTATATGATATTAAAAATGACTCATAGCACACGCCGCAGAAACAACAGGCACCTGTCTGTAGTACCTATTCCTTTTTATTTCAAACTGTCTTAGCATTGTTTAGGAAAGACTATTTAAAAAATTCTTTTATAAACAATGGTCTTTAGTTTTCACTGTTCTTAAATAACATTACATCGTTGTGAGTGTATTGTGTGTCTTGTATTGTTCGCTTCCGTTTGCTTACGTTTGTGTTTGGTGTTTTTTTTTTTAGTAATTTTGATGAGTAGGTACTGTGCATATTTATAAATATATTTCATTTTATTTCAATTCTAACGGAGTTTATCTGTAAGTATACCGTATTTTATTAATTTTTACCATATTCTCCGGCTATCTCGGATTTTCGATAACCCGGATCGGCCGCGGTCCCGATTAATCCGAGTTATCGAGGTTCCACTGTATTACCAAGTCTCCATAATCGTACTTAGCCATATACAAATATGTGGTGGATTTGACAAATATTCAAAATATCTCGATAAAAACTGTCCTTTCGAAAAAGTACTAAGAAGCAAAAAAGTTTTTAAAATAGTGTATTTAATTAATGGTACTACAATAATAATTAAATTGGAACGTACACAAAAGTTTGGGGGGGTTTAAAGGAACAAAACCCCCATAAAATTTTTATGGGGTGTCTAAATTTCACTATAATTTTTTCTTAAGATACTACTACCATAAGAATGCCACATGTCTATTTTCAATAAAAGATCTCTGATAGTTTTCGATATATTGGAAAAAATCGATTTTCATTTTGTAACTTCAAAGGGCTGTAACTTTTTTTATGTGCACATTTGTACTAAGGTAAGTTAGGTTCAATCGAACTATTTTTGATTCCAGAATATGTGATTAAATTTATGACCTGTATTTTTGTTACACCCTGTATAGTGCAAATAAAAATAATATACCAAACAACACAGCAAAATATCTTCGTGCGACTTTATTCTTATTGCGTGAAAAGGACAAGTGCATCAAAACTATCGCACGAGAAAACCCTCCATGTTCAAAATTCTTATAATGTGAAACAGCACAAAAAACGTTGACTGACATTGCCGTTTGAGAAACCATCGACATAAACTAGATAAGGTGAATGAACCATGGTGCAATAAGTGCGAGATGCAAGAAGAGACTTCCATACACATACTATGCCATTGCAGTGTGCTAAGGCAGGAATTCACTGGTCAACTGAGGTTTGAACCAGAAAATATCCTAATACTACCAAAAAGAAAACTGTTGAAGCCGTAGAATTTATTAGAGTTTAAGAAAAAAACAGGGTATGGTACAAAGGCCTTATGACCAAATGCCGGAGACTAACAAGTCTCGCTTGGTATTGGAAGAAGAAGATGTTCTCTTGTGATCCATGAGAATTCCATCACAGAACAAATCAAACGTAGGATAATTTCAGTAAACAAATGCTACTTTAGGCTAAGTAGGCGTAAGTAGTAATAATAAGGATAAATATTCATTACGGTAGCTTTCCTGATGAGAACTAAGGAGCTCGAAATGGTCCATAGAAAGATGGTAATGATCTCTGAATCGAAAATAAAAATAATGCCTTTATCTACCTACTTTCTTACTCACGTATTGAGTACTAGGAGACAGATTTGTTTATCTTTGCCTCGGTGAATTGATGTGTTGTGGAGTGCAACTATATAGACTCCCCATGTCTCTGCATTCATCACCCTTTATTCCTTGCAAATTTTAGAAGGATGGGGAATAGGTATAAGAGAGGATCTGTTTCCGAACTAAGAAATCCAAAGATTTTATTATTTTTAAACATTTATTTGTTTGAAAATGG
Organism: Diabrotica virgifera virgifera; assembly: GCF_917563875.1. Taxonomy (NCBI): domain Eukaryota; kingdom Metazoa; phylum Arthropoda; class Insecta; order Coleoptera; family Chrysomelidae; genus Diabrotica; species Diabrotica virgifera. The sequence goes on from NC_065451.1 coordinate 177,290,769, forward strand.
AGTCTTTTGGGTTTCGACAAGTTGTTAATAGATGTCGCTATAGCGTCTAAATGTTAATTATATTTTATAATTGACAGAAATGGCAAAGATTTTTATTTTCTTTTCAGAGCATCATTACGGTAGCTTTCCTGATGAGAACTAAGGAGTTCGAAATGGTCCATAGAAAGATGGTAATGATCTCTGAATCGAAAATAAAAATAATTCCTTTATCTACCTACGTTCTTAATCACGTATTGAGTACTAGGAGACAGATTTGTTGATCTTTGCCTCGGTGAATTGATGTGTTGTGGAGTGCAACTATATAGACTCCCCATGTCTCTGCATTCATCACCCTTTATTCCTTGCAAATTTTAGAAGGATGGGGAATAGGTATAAGAGAGAATCTGTTTCCGAACTAAGAAATCCAAAGATTTTATTATTTTTAAACATTTATTTGTTTGAAAATGGAGTCTTTTGGGTTTCGACAAGTTGATAAATATTATATTTATATGGGATTACATTATAACGAAAAGTAGGAACAAACTTGTTGTGGATGAGGATGTTAGGAAAATTGATAGAGTAACCAACCCTTGCCTGCAAAGCATGTCATTTTTATGAAACCCATACATGCCTCCAAACAAGAATGGAGGAATCAGAGATGAAAGGTGCTAACTAAAAATGGTTTGAGACTTGGAACATGAAATGTACTATCAATATATAAACCTGGAGCAGTTAAAAAAGGAACTGTCAAGAAACAAATACAGGAAAACTTTGCTATACAGGAAGTTTGATGGACGGAATCAGCAAAAATAAACACTAGGTAAGAGACAATAAAAATATACTATCGTAGGAAGCATGATAGACATTAATACGGTGTAGGCTTTGTCATCAACAATAAGTTGAAGATTTAGTCATTATAAAGAAAATGAAAAATGGGAGGAGATCTAGAAAAATACTTACCTTAGAACAATAAGCAAAAAAAGCACGTATTCCAAAGAAGATGGGTACAACAGACATTTTGTGATTAAAACATAATAAAATAAAACCATATTTCTTAAAATTTTCGTGGCCTCCTTCAAAAATGGCGTTTAAACACTATGGCACTTTTTTTAACACTTTTTTCCACCCGGAAACTACAACACCAACCACTTTCCACCAACCGCGAACGCTTGCAAAGTAAGTACTCGAGAAAACTAAAAGAAAAAATGACAAACTCAAGGTGAGTTTAGATTTAGATATGATGCCATTAATGAATCATCACAAATTCCAATAATGTTCCTATAAACTTAAATGCATACTACCAGTTTGTAGTAGGCATATCTACGACTAGTAGATTCTAGTTTTTTGCAAATTTTCCTTACTGGAAAATTTGATAAAAACTAAAATCAATGCAAAAGGCAATGGAACGGATCATGCTTGGAATATCACTGAGAGACAAGATTAGATCGGCGGGATTGACGGGATCTATTAATGACACAATCTGAAAGAACAAACACCTAAGACAAAACACTTCTTCTTCCTTCTTGTATGTAGGCTTTAAAGCCTGTTTCTTCTTCAATATTAGCCTCCTAAATTGTTTAAGTTATCGCACCATCTTTTTCTTGGTCTGCCAATACTTCTTCGTCCATTTGGTGACTTATCTCGTGCTATTCGTACTATCCTATCCTCTGCCATTCCACTAATGAGTTCGTTCCACTCCTGTTTCCTTTTTGTCACCCATCCATTTGTCTTCTACATTTCATGATCTTCTTATGTTTTCGCTTCTCTCCCTATCCAACAGACTTTTCCCTGATATTCGTCGGAGTATTTTTATCTCAGTTGTTTGTAGTAGTCGTCTCGTTTTAGATGTGTCACTGAGTTATGTATAATACAGGTCTAATTGCTGCTTTATAGATTCTTGCTTTTGTGTCTTGTCTTAGGTGTTTGTCCTTCCAGATTTTGTCATTAAGAGATTCCGCCGCTTTACTTGCTTTTAAGCTTTCTTGTCGTACTTCCTCTTCAACATCTCCGTAACTGGTTATATCTATTCCCAGATATCTAAACGTTGCTTTCTGCTTTATTATTTTCCCATCAATTTCGATTTTTACATCGTAGTGGGTATTAAGATGTTGTCATATATTTGTTTTTTTCTGCTGATATTATCATATTGTATTTCTTGGCTGTTGTATTGAAGATGTGTGTTAATCTTTGGATATCGTCTTCTGTCTCGGCGATTAATGCGGCGTCGTCTTGGATTTCTGCGGATAATGCGGATATTTGGATTTCTTTGTTCCCCATTCTGTAACCATGACCTTTACGTACTGCTTATATTATTTCGCCCATTACTATATTAAAGAGCAGTGGGCTTAACGAGTCACCTTGTCTGACTCCGCTTTGTACTGGTATAAACTGCGTTAGTTTTCCATTTATCTTTGCCTGTATTCGATTATGAAAGTAGATGTTTTCGATGGTTTGTATAATATTGATTGGTATGTTTCTTCTATACAGTAAATGTAAGACGTCTTCGACTTATATGCGATCGAAAGCCTTTGTCAGGTCTATAAAACATAGACAAAAACACAAAAGCAAGAATCTATGAAGCAGCAATTAGACAGACCTATACTGATATACATAGGCGGAGACAAGACCTGACACAATGTGTTCGGAGACGTCTACTAGACGAGAGTGTTTAGATGTCATCTAAAACTAGACGACTACTAGAAACAACACAGATAAAAATAATTCGACGAATATCAGGGAAAAGTCTGTTGGATAGGGAGAGAAGCAAAAACATAAGAAGAGCATGCAATGTAGAAGACATAACTTGATGGGTGACAAAACGGCAACAGGAGTGGAACGAACACATTAGTAGAATGACAGAGGATAGGATATAACGAATAACACGAGAAAGTCACCAAATGGACCAAGAAGTAGCGGCAGACCAGGAAAAAGATGTTGCGATAATTTAAACAATTTAGGAGGCTAATATTAAAGAAGAAATAGGCTTTAAAGCCTACATACAAGAAAGAAAAAGAAAAAGAAGAAGACAAGATTAGAGACACCGAGACAAGATGAAAAACAAAAATCAGAGATATCTTGGAAGAAAGTAACAATTAAAATACATGAAATGACGATGGCTAGGTCATATAGCTACATATTATGCTGATAAAGACGACATCAAGAAGCATGTAGAGACCTCAAAAGAGATGGGTAGATGACATAAGAGAAGTGGCAGGCAAACAGTGGATTAGATTGGCTCAAGATAGAGAAAGATGAAAGATATAGGGACAGATCTACAATCAGAAGTAGATGGAAATTGTTGACGAAGAAGAGAGTGTATCATTACGACCTATTGGTTTATCAGGGCTTTAAAAGCGACGAACTAAGCAATCATTTTTGATTTTAGAAGGATATAGTTGTAAAGCAGACTCCAAAGATGCTTCGCTGTTACGTACTCTCTTCTCTCCTCTAAGAAACGAAAGGAATACAGGGCACAGGGCGAAAAGTATTGCTAAGCGATGCCATTAAAGTAATAGAGAGCAATTATAGAGAAAATAAAGAAATTGTTAGAAAAAACTGGAAAAACAATGAAAATTTTTAGTTGAATGACATGAGACTTATTTGGTCATTAAAAATAACGGGAAAATGTGAACATTTACCTTAGAACACTAAGAAAAAAACCACAGTATTCAAGAAAAGATGGTGCTTGCCCAATATTTTATACAGCATTTAAAATAAATGATAAATATAATCATTAAATAAATTTACGTTAATGTTTTAAAATTCTATGGGCTACCTTCAAAAATATCGTTTCAACACTATGACACTTTTTCGACACTTTTTTCAACACTTTTTTCAACTTATTTTTCACCACCACCAACCACTTTCCACCAACCGCGAACGCTTGCAAAGTAAGTACTCGAGAAAACTGAAAGGAAAAATGACAAGACTCGAGGTGAGTTTAGATATGATGCCATTGTTGAATCATCACGAATACCATTAATAACGCTATTAGCATAGTAATGGGAATTGGTTAGATTTTAGAGGTTGTGTATGAATGTATCTAATTTGTTTTGATTGAATAAATTAAGTTTGTTGTCGGTTGTTTAGAAAATTTGCGACTGGAGATTAATTAAACGCTAAAACTGTGGAATTTTTTTATATTGCGATACTTGTTACTAAAAAAAAATTAAAGCAACTTAATTATGTGACGTTTTGTGTTCAAAATAGTGCAATGTGATATGATTTCGGTTTCAGATAGATTAATATAAAAACATTTATATAAAATAAACTTGTTGCCTAGAAAACGGCTGCAAAGAATGCTAAATCTCATTTAATTAACCTTCGGATGACCAAGGGAGGTCAATTTTGATCCCAATATATGTTTTTCTTCAAATTGAGAAGTATTTTCAATTTTCAACTCATTATTTTAGAAGATATTCTTCTTTAGGCGCGATTCGATTGAGGGTAAAATTGTACATAAATCTGCGCACACAGACAGTATGTAGTTCCTTACTAATCTTTCAAGATAGGTATTTATGTATCTGTAACCGTGCAAATAAGTCATTAAAAGAATATATTAGTAACAACGTAGAATGAAGTAAACACTTCTGTTGTATGTAGATATATTAATTTATTAAAATTCTTAAAATTTATCCACAAGGGAGTGGAAGTACAAAACGTTTTCGGTCGAAATGACCATCATCAGTGTAAACCTGGAAATAAGTGAACCACTTAGATTGATATGCAAAAGGGTGAAATTTTGACCGTTAAAAAAGAAAATGTGGTTACTTACGTCCAGTGTACAAGTAGTTGAAACTAGCCACTTCAAAAGGTGTAAAAACCTCTAAATAACACTATTGCTACATTATAAGCTATATAATAATCGACCTTAAGTCGATGACGAAGTGGTTCACTTATTTCTAGGTTTACACTGATGATGGTCATTTCGACCGAAAACGTTTTGTACTTCCACTCCCTTGTGGATAAATTTTAAGAATTTTAATAAATCAATATACCTACATACAACAGAAGTGTTTACTTCATTCTACGTTGTTCTAACGAAGGTATACAGCCAACTACAGGGTTTTCCCTTTTTAAGTTTGAATATATTAGTGTCTTTAGTAAATGTATTATTTATTATAATTCTTGTGTTTTTGGATTTGTGTTTCTCTGTAGTAAAATAATAAAATATTATGTATACATAACATTTTTACACTACATATTTGTCGCCGTGTTGTGTAATTATATCCGAAACTTACATGTCAATTGGAAGGACCTCGCTGGTGTAGTTAGGGCGTTAGCTCCGAGATTGGAAAGACGCGGGTTCGAATCCTGGGCGATTCATACTTTTTTTTTATTTTTGGTTATTTTAATAAAAAATTTTTGAAAGTGGTAGATAAGAAAGTTAGTTTCATTTTTAAATAAAATACAAATAACCTGTTAAGTATATTTACTTCGTTGAAATTACCTATATAATAGAAGAATATCTTCTTACGTGCGTACAAAGTACACACACATTCTTTTTTTATCTGACTTTAATATCATTATATAATAGATATAGTCCTGTCGCCAGGGGGGTACAACGGCCTTCTTAATTCAGATGGACTTACCACTTACCACTTCAGACTACAGTCATTTGAAATGTGGTGTTACAGAAGAATGCTTAGAATAGCATGGACACAGAGGAAAACGAACACGGAAGTACTGCGAGAAATGGGTAAAGAATGCGAAATAATAAACACAATAAAAATAAGAAAGTTACAATATCTGGGACACGTAATGAGGGGACCGCGATATGAAATGCTAAGACTGATAATACAGGGAAAGATAAGAGGCGGAAGGAGTATAGGAAGAAGGAGAGTGTCATGGTTAAAGAATTTAAGGGACTGGTTTAGATGCAGTTCTATAGAACTCTTTAGAGCAGCGGTGGATAGAGTAAAGATAGTGAATGATATCCAACCTCCGATTAGGAGACGGCACTTGAAGAAGAAGAAGGACTTACCCAAGTTTTTTTTATGTATTTTGACCCGTAGAACAGGAATTTTTTGGGTAACAGTTGGTCCGGATGTCGATAAGATTGTTATAATCAAAGAAGTTGAGGAATTACATAACAGCGATTTCTCGCAAAACAAAACATTTTTTTGTATTTTTTGGGTCATTTTAACCAAAAAATGTTCCTACAAGTTTTTTCGTAGGATGCACAGTTTTCGAGATAAACGCGGTTGAACTTTCAAAAAATCGAAAAATTGCAATTTTTGAACCCGAATAACGTTTGAATAAAAAATAAAATAGCAATTCTGCTTACCGCCTTTAAAAGCTTAAGTCAAATTATATCTGTTTTGAATATTTGCATTGCTAAAAATTTATTTTTTGATTGTTAAAAAAAGCTATAAACACATAGTGTTTCCCGTGCCTAATACATGCGTTTTAATGCATGCTACTTAGAAATAGCCCCGCTTGCACTTTTACCTCCTCTACGTACTCGTTCGATTTTAAATGAGAAATCATTGAAACATCACTCAAGCACTAGGTGTTTATAGCTTTGTTTTAACAATAAAATAATACATTTTTAGCAATACAAATAATTAAAACCGATATAATTTGACTTGAACTTTCAAATGCGGTAAGCAGAATTGCTATTTTATTTTTTAATCAAAAGTTTTTCGGGTTCAAAAATTCCAATTTTTTCGATTTTTTGAAAGTTCAACCGCGTTTCTCTCGAAAACTATGCATCTTACGAAAAAATTTGTAGGAACATTTTTTGGTTAGAATGGCCCAAGAAATACAAAAAAATGTTTTGTTTTGCGAGAAATCGCTGTTACGTGATTCCTCAACTTCTTGATTTATAACAATCTTATCGACATCCGGATCAACTGTTACCCAAAAAATTCGTGTTCTACAGGTCAAAATACATAAAAAAAACTTGGGTAAGTCCATCTGAATACAGGAGGCCGTTGTACCCCCCTGGCGACAGGACTAATACCCTCATAGTTCGTAATAAAAAAAATTCCCTATATTTCCCGAATAAAAAATATTTAACGTGTTTGGGTTCCAAGACGTGTAACGTATTTGGGTTTCAGTTGCAATTAAATTTTTTTTTTGATAATGTTTAAGTCCATTATTCATTTATTGACACAATACCAACATTAAACTCATGAATATATAATTTTATTTCTTAAAAGGACCTCATGTTTTGTCATTAATTGTCAATTATGACTGGGGGTCATTTTTTACCCCCGTTGGTCATCCGTGTAAGAAAAAAAAGTTGGTCATCGAAAGTCTAAATTGCTCGGCAATTTACTTGTCTGAATTTTGAAGAACTGTCTACTTCCTTAGTGTAAATTAAAGCCATATTAAGTAGCCGTCCTTGTATCCTCTTTTCAATGATCTTAATGATCTGTTGCCTCTTACCTCTTGTCACTTTCTCATTGAAGCTACTCTTACTTCTTACCCAGAAAGGGATCTCTTTAGTACCGCTAATAGCCGACTTTCTTATTGGAAAATGTGTTCCAAACTCCAACAGGAGTTTTGGAGAAAATGGTCTGTGGATTATTTGCACCGTGTTCAGTATAGACGCAAATTGCAACTAACCCAACAAAATTAGAAATCAATCTACTAGTGTATTACTATACAATCTGAAGATCGCCTTCTTTTAATTTCCGATGGATCGCCAGTCACTGCATGGAGAAAACAATTTCTTTTCTCCTAAAACACTGATTTCTTTGAGCCATCTTTCTTAAAAGTTAACATATCATATTAACTTAAACACACGGGTTCACATATAAAGATATGAGTTTTTAAACACAACTCAATAATTTCTTACAGATGATTTCTTCAATACTAAGAAATGCATTACTGGTTACATTTAATTTTCTTATCCTAAAGTTTTTGTTTCTTAAATTGAAAACTACAAATATTTTGCAGTATAAGAAATATAATGTTAAGTTAATCCATATTTATATTTGTGAACAAGAAATTTACTTGCAATCAAATAAATATTTTAAACCACAAGAAATAATTCTTCAGAAATACCCTCAGTAGTAACTGTGGTTATAAAATAAAAACTTTATCATTAAGCCGAAATGTTACTTGCAAAGAGATTTTCTTCCACAAAAGAATTGCGCAGATTAACTATTTATGATTTAATCGTCAGTGTTTGTCAAGATGACGTGATATTAGTTCATGTTCATATAGATGGATTTTATATTTGTTGTTATTTAAAAATTAACGGATATTTTGAAGTTACGTACATATATAGGTATTAAATAAAAGTAAATTGAGTAATTTAAGATGTATATAATATTGTTGCGTATCCGAATGGATATAAAAGAAACATAATAGTATCTTTATATGCTTTTTAGGTATAATGATGGACAAGTCTGAAAGAAATGAGCTTATTACTCTAACTGGGAAATAAGCCACAATTTAAAGCTGGGACAGAATGATATAATATATAGCTTCGGAACAATATTAAGAAAGGAGCTATTAACCAACTGCGAGCCTTCCAGAGATTGTCGAACTTTATACATGTAAGTACCTTTTTAAAAATGTGTCTACTTATGTATCAACTATAATAGGTTTCTTGAATGTATCCGTCTTCTATAAAAATATACAATACAACGATATATCAAATATGGCGAGTGCAACGCTGAGGATGTTTTCAGTTCATTTATTTGTGATAAAGAAATCAGTTAGCCTAAAAGAAATATTTTAATGGTTAAAAAATTTTATTTCCGAAAGCCGTGAATTAGTTAATATGTATTAAATGACTTAAGATGTAAACTAATAATACTTTCCCGTAATAAAATTTCTTATTGATTAGGTTTGCTGTCTCTTTTAGATTATAAAAATAAAGAAAATTACATATTATGTCTGCTTCAATGTTTTACATTGGTTGTATTCTACCTCTTGTTTTAGCTAAACAATGTTTATTCTGTGACTTAATATTATACAGATAAATAATTAATATTTCATTAACAAAAAGAAAAAAATAAACACAGATGTGTATAGGTTAAATAAGGCCATGTTTGAACTAAATATGATTGATTATTATTGGTATTAATAGTTCTTATGTGGGGCCGTGTATTTGTTTTTTTTTTGTATTTCCTAAATTTGTCAAAATAAATATCTATATCTTTATAAAAAAAATTATTAAAATAAGTTTACTCTTTCTACATAACGATTTTGTTTTGAGGAATTTTGAGGATTTTGAAACATTGAGGAAGTTGGATTTGCCTCTCCGTCCTTTTATTGTTGTGTAGAAGCCAGTGGTTTAAGAGTGGAGAAAATATTTGTATGTAATAATAACGTTTTATATCTTGTTTTTATTAATAAATAATGATTTTACCTTAACACAATGATTTATTTCGCCGTATGTAATATCACTTTATTTTCAAGAAATATTAACTTAGTTCTAAATATACGATTATATCTGCGAAATATATTTCATAACATTAAATACATTGTTGTTCTGAAGCTATTTTCTTGTGGCATTTTTACAATTTTAACTATTTATAATGGGAAATAAGCTACAATATTATTAAAAATGATTTTTATTAACGTTTCGACGCCCAAATCGGGTGCCGTTGTCAAAATACAAACTACTATTAATATAAACAAAAATGTTGTTGCTTAGTAAAAAAATTCTTCTAATAATTTATTTAATCATATATCCATGTATTATTGATATTATTTATAATTTAAACAAAATTATAGTAAAGTCAGAATTTGGTATTAATTTTGAGAGTAAATTAAATGTAGATGACTTCAGACATCACCTACAGGTTCACCTACGACCAAATACTTACGATGTCGGGATAGTATCACGAGGTTTTTCCTGGTTTTCCCTCGTGATTTACTATGAGATCTCTAACGCGAGAATTTTAATGTCACCGTTGCATGTGGTTGTCTTTTTAAAGACAGATCACATGCTATGATTTTTTTGTGACGAATATTCTTGAGTTGGGGTTGATTTCATGTAATCGAATGAACTATCTTTCAGTAAAGTCGTCCCAGGAACGCAACTCATAAATATTGGCAATATCATTTTAAAGTCTTCTACTTTAAAATGTATCATATGTATCTGAATTGCCAATATAAATGAGTCAAATTAAATAAATTATTAGAAGAATTTTTTTACTAAGCAACAACATTTTTGTTTATATTAATAGTATTTTGTATTTTGACAACGGCACCCGATTTGGGCGTCGAAACGTTAATAAAAATCATTTTTAATAATATTGTGGCTTATTTCCCATTACAAATAGTTAAAATTAAATACATTAATTATTAATAGTAAGATAATAATATTCCTTACTAAGAAATATTATGGCTCAGAAAGAATAGTTTTGTAATGTCAAGAAAATATATTCTTATGACTAATAAAATCAATTAACATCAAGTGTAATTTCTTTCTAATAAATGGGTTTGAAGTTTGCCAGAAAGTGATAGTTCAATTATGTTTAAGATATATTTCTTTGGCTATAGTAAAATTTATTTGAAATATTTTAGAAAATTATATATTAAATACAAAGATATATTCCTTAGGCAATATGCCAAGTCGATCTTTCTTAAATATAAATAAAGTTTCTTTATGTCAAAAATTTTTTTCTCTCGGTGTGGATATAATATTTTAATTATTGCCTGCCAACTTTTTACAACCAAATTATTTGAACCTAACTCCCCTAATACACTTCTACTCCAGCTTCTCAACTAGCTCAAATAGAAGCAGCTTATAAGTTAATTTTATTTAATAAATAGTTTTCTTTAATAAATTCAGTACTTAGTGCTAAAAATACGTAAGTACTCGCTATTATCTATTAATTTGGAAGAAACTAAAAGTTTTATAAAAAAGTTTAAAAATTTTAAAATTCAAAAAAAGAGAAGTAAAATACTCAATGACTAGTAGATTAATTATTACCTAACGCAGACGGCACAATGAAATTAGACACACAAGTTAAATATTAGCTAACGAAAATATCAATTGAAAAGTTAAAATATCAGAAGTATAAAAGGATAAAAATGTTAAAAAATCAGAAGAAAGTCGGAACTGGGTTGGAATTCCAAAAGAATTACTGAAATACTAATAGTCCAGGGCGGATCTGTTTTGAGGTGGATGTTGAGAGGTGACTCCAATTTTTTTGCATAAATTGCTTAGAAATAACCCATATAATAATAATTGAGTTATCCTTCTACTCAAAAAGGTCCGGAACATTGTTTAAATAATCCAAATATCAAAAAATGAAGGAAAAATTCGATTTTTTTTTTCGTTTTTTTGGTTATAACTTTAAAAGTATTCACTTTCGAGAAAAGTTGCACTAAAATAAAAGTTGCGTAATTAAATTTCCAATAATATAAGATTGGTTAAAAGTTTTTAAAATCGTTGCCCTTGTTGCAAAGTAGCAATAATTGCGAAAAAAAAACATAAAAAAACAAGTATTCGCATTTTACGTTTTTCAACCATTTTTCCTACACTTAGGACCTTCATATTTCACACAGAAAAACTTTATAATATGATAAAACAATACTATAAATTTAGTTAAGATCGGTTTAATAGATTTTGCAAAATAAATTTTGGAATCCAGCTTTCTCAAAAAAAATTCATGTTTTCAAAATGTTGGAGAACTGAAAATAAAGCAGATAACAAGTTACAATTTTTTTACATATTATAGAAGAATACTGTACCTTTCATTTGCAATTTGCAAAATTAAAATCGGTTAACTTTCACTGCGTCAGGAATTTTTTAAATAAACATTAATTTTTGGTGCTACGCGCAGGATATCGGTGTTCGATTCACACAAGTTGATTTCCACCAAAATTTCTTCCAATCTTTATCTAATATATTATTTTCTTACTTTATATTTTGTTGTATGTTCATATTTAATTCCACAAAAATCAAACTAATTTGATTATTGTTTGTGAAAAATTGTTTAAACAATTGCAAATGTTTAAAAATAATACACTTTTATTTTCTAAACAAATAAAAGTTGAACTATATGAACAAAGAAAGTTTTGCTAAAAAAAAGTGTTATTTCAAAGGGCAGATTATGTGTTTTTATTTTGCAACAAACAAATTTATTTATTTATTTCGAAATGTAGTAAAAATTTAAATTTATTAATCATTATCAAAGGTCATTGGAATGACCAATCAGAGCTAACGTATCCGCTGTCCTGCGCGTAGTACCAAAAATTAATGTTTATTTAAAAAAATCCTGACGCCGTGGTAGTTAACCGATTTTAATTTTGCTAATTGCAAATGAAAGGTACAGTGTTCTTTTATACGTAAAAAAAATTCAACTTGCTGTCTGCTTTATTTTCAGTGCTGCAACATTTTGAAAAAATGAATTTTTTTGCGAAAGCTGGGTTGCAAAATTTATTTTGCAAAATTTATTAAACCGATCTTAATGAAATTTACAGTATTATTTTATCATATAAAGTTTTTCTGGGTGAAATATGAAGGTCCTAAGTGTAGCAAAAATGGTTGAAAAACGTAAAATGCGAATAATTGTTTTTTTTTATGGTTTTTTCGAAATTATTGCTATTTTGCAACAAGGGTGACAATTTTTAAAATTTTCAGTTAATCCTGTATTGTAGGAAATTTAATTATGCAACTTTTATGTCTGTATCTACAAGTTTTCTCAAAAATGAATACTTTTAAAGTTATAATCAAAAAACCAAGAAAAAAATCGAATTTTTCCTTCATTTTTTGACATTTTGATTATTTAAACAATCTTCCGGACCTTTTTGAGTGGGAAGATAACTCAAATATTATTATATGGGTTAATTCCAAGCAATTTCTGCAAAAATATTAGAGTCACCTCTCAACGTCCAAATGTACTAATATAATATAATATTTTTACAGATGCGAACTGGTCTGTAAGGAGAAAGTTTAATAAAACAGTTGTTTTATTACTTGTGATTATTACTTTAAAATATTTTTTATCACCATAAAGTCGTAAATGAATGATTCAGAATCATACAAAACATGCTCTGTGAGAGATACTTAATTTTATCATTTTATTTATATTTATGCTTGGAAAATAAATAAAATATATCAACTAGAATATAACAATAATTAAATTTGAACGACTTAACATCCTGTGTTACATCTATCCTTGACCCTCAATAACTGACAAAAAAAATTTCCGCTATGGTAGGTACATAATCTACACTACATGGTAAATGGTATTATAGCAATTTTGTGTGAGTTCAGAAATACACTGGCGAACTTAATATTGAGATCACTTACAAAGTTAATAATAATAACAACAGGAATCGGTGGAAATGTTACCATCGCTGTTACCCTAGTAAATGTTTTAATTTTAAATTTTAAACGTTTTAATTGAATTTTTGAATTTTAAATTTAATTTAAAATAAAGAAAGGCCAAAATGCCGATTAATATCAAACAGGGATTCATTAAACTTATTATTTAAACAGATGTGACCAGAATTAAGCGTATGGGTGCCAAATGCACGAAATTTGGTCTCTAGAAGAGTTGTTGTAACCCACGGTACACGTACGTTGTAACCTAATACAGAGTCTTAGTTTTGGTGTTGCAGGATAACGCTATCGGGCGGTTTGGCTTGGGAAGCACATACCAAACTTGTGGAGGTGATTGAGCGAATGACATCTGACATGTAGATTGAAAACATTTTAGATCATATTCCGACCATATTGGAATGGCATGTTCGGGCTAATGTACAATGACTAACTTCCTAGAATAGTGAATGCTTACCTTGATACGGTTTCATTTAAAAAATTATATTGGCCACCAAGTAGCCCGGATTTACATCCAATCGAGCACGCAAGGGACACTTTAAAACATCATATTCGGAAAAGTTCCAGTTCCTTTGACACTGGGAGAGCCAAGGGCCGCAGAACAAGGAGAATGGAATACAATTCGTGAAGTATATAGGTATATTAAATATTTAATTCAGAGTATTCTAAGATGGTGACCAGCAGTGGTCAAAGTTCCAGGAGGGAATACTCACTATTCATTTAGTTGTTTTTGAAACGATACATTAAAATATGACGTTTTAAGCCACACTTAGTTTCAAGCAATTTTTTGTTTTCATTCCAAAAATTTTATTGTTTATTTTTTCACTTTATCGTACTATATACGTAGTATAGTATAATAGATAAAGTTATAGGATCGTGCAAAAAATTTTTTTTCAGATTTCACTTTTTTTCGACGTTTTGAGTCCCGCTGAGTCTAAAAAGCAAATAAAAAAACATATCGGAAGTATGTACGTATGTCGCCACCGCCCAGCAAAAACTACCGGACCGATTTTGATGAAATTCGGTATGAGTAAGTTTAAGAGAATTTTGTCGAGAAACTAAGCTTTTAAAAAAAACCTCTCAAAGGGGGGCCGAAATAGGGGGGTTATTTAGGGCCCATTTTTGCAAATTTTTACCGAAATGAATGAAATTCAACTCAAAGTAAGCTCATCGATAGGTAAATAAAAATACGGAATTTGACATTTCCAAATTCAAAATGGCGACCAAAATGGCCGACCGCCCACCCGACACATTTCGCTACCTATCTAAAAACTTGTTTAAGATAAGTTTAATTTGAAAACGTCGTTATATAGCTTAAAGATGGGGCTATAAGAAGAATGTTATCGTTTTTCAGAGAAAGTTACGGGTTGCCTATATTTAAGGGGTCAAAATTTGACATAAATTTGAACTAGATTTTCTCAAAAATGGCTCCAAGGAATTTTTTTATTTTTTGATATGTTTTTGATATCCTATCGCTAAATTGAATGACATTAGTCAGATTTCTTAACTCCCTATAGGAGGCGAGTTATGTATTTTTTATAAAAAAATGTTTGAGTGCCCGTAACTTCCTTTATAATAGAAACTTAAATTTTAAATTTTGCAAACATATATGGTACTTTATTATCTATTATCACAATAAATTTTACCAAAAATATGGCTTCCGGTTGAACCGGAAATGAATAAAAAATCTTAATCTTTTTAGATGCGCCCTGTATATTTTTACATATTTTGAAAGAATGCAAAATTACCTTTCCAATGACATAAAATTCGTTGCTGTACCTCAAAAACTCGAAAAGTTACGGTAAATAGAAATTTTGCTATAATCTTAAGTGTGTCCTCTCTCACGCGATCATAGCAGAGCATTATTGTAGGGCACTCAATGAGGGTATTTGGCTCCGAATTCTATCCTACTACATTGATGTACTTGATATTTTCACAGTAAGTAGGGAATAGCTCAAGAAACAAAATCTACCCTATATACTATGGCGCTTTTATCTTGGGGCGGTTCCCACTTCTTCAAGGGGGTGGAAAATTTGTTGGTCAAAATAAGCACGGAAGTGGCTAAAGAACCTATGTCTAAGCAAAAACTGGTCTATACTTTTTTTTGAGAACTCAATACTTTTTGAGTTATGCGTAGTTGAAAATTGGCCATTTTCATTGAAAAATGACACCTTTTCAGACGGATTTTTTGTGAATACCTTAAAAACTATACATCGAACTAAAAACACTATATAAAACATTATTTAGATTGTAAATAAAGAGATTGTAGTTATAATACAAAAATAGATATGGTAGGTGAAAATAGTTTGTTTTTTGGTGCATGCTCAAATTGGTGTATTCAACTTAAAATAACAGAGGAACGGTAGGTTTTAGGTGTATAATGCTACCAACACCTTTTGTAGTGTTTGAAAAGGCCTTTAAAAAGAGCACCGTTAAATGTCGGTTACATACAAATTAAGCGAGATATGGTGTAAAAAATATATGACTAATGTACTTTAAGGAAAAATGAAAAGTTTTAACTCCCCATCCAACATAATTTAAATGTATTGTTTTTCTTTTGCAATACCTTTTAATATAGTGTTACTTCTACTTTCAAAAAGTTGAACGAGTTTAAAATGAATGGTTTTTGTAGAAAATGTGATCAAATTATAGAATGAATTTTTAAATTTTCTTAAAAATCTTCCTTTTTCTCCATGTAATTCGAAAATAAAAATATTTCACCCCTGAGAAGTGGTGGGAACCGCCCCCATGATAAAGCGCCATAGTATATAGGATTGACTTTGAATTAGGAGATTGGACTACTCCCAAAATTTCCTTAAAATCCATGCAGTAGGATAGAATTCGGAGATAATATCTTGACTGGCATAATCGAAATAGAATGAAATGTAAATAATGTAAGCTATTAATTTCTCAGAAAAATGAACGAATTTGAAATTCTAAAATATCAAAATAACGAGTAACTTTGTTATTTTTATAGAATGCCAGTATCTAGTACCATAACGATAATAGATCGGTACGATAAAGTTCTCGGGCGACCCTTCCGTCCAGCGTTTTTATTATTCGCTTAAAATGCGTTTAATTTGTTTTAATTATTCCTTTAAAACGTGTTAGATGAAGTATTCTTTAAAAAAAGTGTTTTGGTAACATGAACTCATTATATTGAACATTATTTACGATAATTTCAAAATATTTAGTATTTTGTCCATAACTGTAGAATAATTTAAAATTTGCTAATATAATTTTCGGTATAAATGATAATTTTAAAGTGACAATCATTTTTCTTAAACATTTACCAGTGTACATAATCTATTCTTAAAAGTATTTCATTCATAGTAAATCCTTGTAAGATATTACTATACGTTATAACACTGAATCACATATTTACGCAATTATAATCAAATACATAGTCGGCAGTGATAAGAAATAATAAACCGCCAATGATAAGGATACTGGTTGTATAGAAGTTAATCTTCCGTGTGTCATTATTGTTTTAACCACATTGTTTATTTATTTCTAGTAATATTCATAATTTATTTCCGAAGAAAAAAACATGAATAAAAAATTGTTATGTAACAGCTGTTGAAATTGTAGCAATCATAAAAATAGGAGAAGCTGTAAGCAGAGTGGATACTAAAACGGCACACAGTGGTTCCAAATGCTGAAAGCGTAGTCATGAGTCGAAAAAAAAGTCCCTATCTAGAGATTTTCATGTTTACAGGTGTCTTCTCATACTATCGTAGAGTAGTAATACGCAGGTATAAGGATCAGACTGGATGTATTCTGGTTCATAGCTCAGGAACAAGTGAGCCATGTTCGAGGTTATTTTGACCGGCAGAGAAAGTGAAAAAGAACGCGTATATTGAAAACGCTGTAAAATGTTTTGTGGTTTATCAATTTTATCGCTATAAAGCAGATTCTTCTTTTTTAAGCATGTAGTAATGTAAGATGTTAGTTAACTTAAGATTTAGTAACAATAAATGCCTTCAATTTGTTAATGCATAAATAGTAAAAATATACTTGAAATAATCAAAATTTTGTAAAGATACATTCAAAAAGTACAAAATTCTGCATAATTCTGCGACTAATGTTTATTAATCTTAAAATATATAGCAAGAAGATACAGAATCACTTCAGTTTAGCTGCCTATAACTGCCTATGCATTGATGGCAGTTGTTTGAATACAAAAGTGCAAAATAACGCATATTACACGATTCTGGCTGTTGTACATAAGTAATAGGTTCTGAATATTGTATGTACTTCATAAAGAAAATATATTGGTAATCAGCAATTTCAAAAGTATAATATAAAATTATACAGTATGTCCCTGTAAGTTGTATCCATATGGAAAACTTTTTTATTATTAATTTTACGAAAAAAATTATACTTCATAAAAAGCTCTGCATGGTCCAAACCTAAGATTTAACCATCAAATATCAAATTTTTTGAATATTATACGAGGTATGTCAAGAAGTTTGAATTTCACTCAAGAGTAAAGTAGCTTTATTTTTCACAATATTGAAAATTGTGATAATGAAAAGTTGTTTGGAAATAAAAACTATATTCTAGTATGCAATTACATCTTTCTAATTATTGAAAAAATCTTTTTTTTTTTAAATGATGGTAACATTATTTTCAGTTATTTCAATTCAGATAACTCTTTTATTATTAATTTTACGAAAAAAAGTGATTCTTAATAAAAAGTTCTGCATGGTCTAAAACATAAAGTATAACCATCTTATGTCAAATTTTATCAATTTTATACGAGGTATGTAAAAAAATATGAATTTCGCTCAAGAGTCAAATACGTTTATTTTTCACAATATCGAATTATGAAAAGTAATTTAGAATTAAAAACTATGTTTCAGTATGTAATTACATCCTTCTAATTGAGATATTCTGAACTATAAAGGTACTTTACTTTTGATCTAAATTTATGTTTTTTGACATACCTCAAATAAAATTGATAAAATTTGATATAAGATGGTTGTATTTTAGGATTTAGACCATCCAGAACTTTTTATTAGGAATCACTTGTTTTCGTAAAATGAATAATAAAAGATTTATCAGAATTGAAATAAATGAAAAGAATGTTGTTATCCATAATAAAAAAAATTCAATTAGAAGTAGGTATGTAATTCCATATTAGAATATAGTTTTTAATTCCAAACAACTTTTTATAATAGCAATTTTCACTATTGTGAAAAATAAAGCTACTTTACTCTTGAGTGAAATTCAAAATTTTTGACATACCTCGTATAGCATTCATAAAATTTGATATCTGATGGTTGAATCTTGGGTTTTGGACCATGCAGAACTTTTTATAAGGAATAACTGTTTTTCGTAAAATTAATAATAAAAAAGTTTTCCATATGGATACAACTTACAGAGACATACTGTATATAATATATATTATATATAATTAATGTCTTATAATATAAAATTTTAAACCAATACGCGGTTAAAATAAAATTTTCGCATTTCTGTCGGCCATATTGAATCCGGCATTTTGTTTAAAAAAAGTAATGTTAGATTTGTAATCATCAACTTTCAACTAGCAAATTTGACAAAAAAAAAATACGTTTTGATTGATATTTTCAATTTCTTTCCGCCATGTTGAATCCTCCCTTTTGTTTTTCAGAAAAAATAATGTCAGATTCGTAATCATCGATGCCAAAGACCCTTAAGAACGAAAGTAATTCCGAAGTGTATAAACAATATACCCCTTTAAAGTTTCATGAATACGTTTTCCGCATTTGGAACCACAGTGCGGCATATAGGTAGGTATACAAAATGAAAAGAAATCGAACGAGTAATATAATGAGTTCTCGATGTATTAAAGTGTTTGGGTTGATAATCAACAGAGTGTTATGACGTCATTTCATCTTCCATACCTTGATCAGATACTCGGGCTTAATATAAAATCGTATTGCACGACAGGCCAACGAATGTCTCCAGAATGTCGTACTCAAGTGGTAAGCGAACAAAGGTTCCGTCTACTTTGATGGTCATGAACGAAAACGGCCTAATACTATCATTTACTGTCCTTTGTAGTATACGAAATGTGCAAAAGTTCACTTTTTCTAGCAAAAGCTTGCTTTTTTCTTGCTTGTACATTTCGTATAAGCTTTCAAAAATCGCCACACTTGTCCCCCGGCCACCATGTTGTAAAAATGGGCGCAAAGTGTTTTCGCGCTATATCTCGCAAACTAGCAATCCTGCAGAAAATTGTATCAGATATTATTTGTAGCAAATTAAATTGTCTATACCTAACTATATGTATTTCCCAGATGTAATAAATTCAGGCTGAACTTTTAAACATAATTTTATAAAATTATGTAGTAAAATATATTTTAAAATTATTCAAAAATCATTTTTATTTTAAAATTATTTAAAAAGTAAATTCCTATATTTTAAAATATCGTTGCCTATGTATATAGTAGAATTAAAATTTCATCGACATGTTTAGAGCTGCAAGATACTATAATTAAATAAAATGTTACCATTCAACTACACTACAGTATTTACACACTACCTACAGTTCAATATTAATAGAACTTACTTTTTCCAATGAAGCTTCCTGAAGCGTTACAAAGAAAAATGACCATTAGGTTCAATTAAAATAACAATTACCAATATTTCTTAAGACATTACGTAAGAAAAAGGAATTATTGTGATTGTTCATGTTAACAATTGCATTGATATTGACACTGAAAAAGGTTGCGTGCACAAAACAGTTTTGTATCTCTGCAAGACATAAGCTTTTAATTGGGTTAGTTGGTGACGTCAGAAAGTATACTAAATTGCGTATAAATGTCTGGCCGGGAAAATCGTGACTTTAAGGTATTTTTGTTGACATTTATTTCGAACAAAACCTCTACGTAAACATAATTAATACCAGTCTTATTTTTTCATGAGTTTAAAAAGATTTCTGCACCCTAGCCGTATCTAAATAATCTGATGCGGTTACTCCAGAAGAAATCACCTCAGCAATATGAGAAATTAAGTCTGGAAAGACCCCGTTTCGATAATATCTATCCAGAATTTTGACTTCAATGTGGCGATTATGTTAGGCCTAGGAAATGGCTGGCTTATTTCTCTCTATCTTATAATAATGACAAATCCCCACTCACTTAAAAAGGCCTCCATTGTCGCCATATTAAAACCAGAAACGGCAAATGATCAGCCTCAATCTTATGATTGTATATATTAATAATATAGGTATGCAAAGTCCGCAGATAGTGTGCTACTTTTTTTATAAACAAAATGGCGCCCGAAAATCGTGTTTTTTTTCAATTTTTGCTCTATAACTCCCAAGATTTTAACTTTACACCAAAAACACCTTGTGTGACTTGTTTTTCCCCGATTTAATTCGACGAAAATTTTCCCCGAAAAATGCGGGTTTTTCCAACAAAATCTTTAATTTTCAACTAAAATTTTAGATAAGTAATTGTTTATCTATAATTAAATAGCTTGGTAATATAAAAGCTCTTTTCGTATAGATTATAATTCCAGAAGCCAATGGAAAGTGAATAAACAGTTTAGCAACAATGATTTGTTAATTAAAAATTTACGGTCGCTATAATAACCGCAATAATTATGATACATAAGAATAACTATGATTTTTGGATAAAAAGACACTGTACCTATATCATGTACTTTACACAAATGAAATTGAACAATTTAAGCGGCCTCATGAATATTTTAAAATTATAAACAATTTTTTGGCTTATAAACAAATAGAATATCTCGCCAAATATTAAATTCAATTAAATCATGAAAACGGTATTGGAAAAAAGCGGCAGGACGCTTCTTCTAAAAGAAAAAACGTTTAGTTTTGATGAGTGGTTTCTGCGATACAACCGGTCAAAGTTGACCGGCATTTACGGCAAAGATATAAACAAAAGGATCATAATTTTCAAACCGTCACCTTTTTATTTTTATCCTCTTTCTCCACACCAATTTTCATATCTTTATAGTACTCATAACATATATTATTATAATAAAAACTATCTATATTACGAGCGAAAATTGCCAAAAATAGCAAAATTCTAATCAAAAATTAGGTTAGAGAAAATGTAATCTCATCGGTATATGTTAAAAAAATGCATTTTCTCGGCTTCCCATGGAGCAACTTTCTTCATTCTTTTTTTGTTCCCAAGTAACTCGAGTAGAGCCATCTAACTAACGCATTATTAAATGTCAAAGTTGCTTTTGTTTTGTTATAATAAATTAAATGGTTTATTATAACGAAATTTTTTAATTTGTTTAAATAAAGATTGTTTGAATAATTATACAGCTTTAAAATGAGAATATTTGTGTTTTGAACGTTAAAAGGTACACTTGTACTAAGTTTATCTAAAAATAGTCTAGAACTGGAAAAATATGTAGTTTTCTTTTCTTATAAATAAATAAATCTATTATAACAAAACAAAAGCTACTTTAACATTTAATATTGCGTTAGTTAGATGGCTCTACTCGAGTTACTTGGGAACAAAAAAAGAATGAAGACAATTGCTCCATGGGAAGCCGAGAAAATGTATTTTTTTAACGTATACCGATTTTGAACTTAGGGATTACATTTTCTCCAACCTAATTTTTTATTGGAATTTTGCTATTTTTGTCAATTTTCACTCGTATATCGATAGTTTTTATTATAATAATATATGTTATGAGTATTCTAAAGATATGAAAATTGGTGTGGAGAAAGAGGACAAAAATAAAAAGGCGACGGTTTGAAAATTATGATCCTATTGTTTATATATTTGCCGTAAATGCCGGTCAACTTTGACCGGTTGTATCTCAGGAACCACTCATCAAAATTAAACGTTTTTTCTTTTAAAAGAAGCGTCCTGCCCCTTTTTTTCCAATACCGTTTTCACAATTTAATTTTATTTAATATTTCCCGAAATATTATATTTATTTATAAGCCAAAAAATTGTATATAACTTTAAAATATTGCTGAGGCCGCTTAAATTGTCCAATTTTAATTCTGTAAAGTACATTAGATAGGTACAGTGACGTTTTATACAAAAATCGTGGTTATTCTTATGTATCATAATTATTGTGGTTATTATAACGACCGTAAATTTTTAATTAACAATTCAATTGTTGCTAAACTGTTCATTCAATTTCCATTGGCTTTTGGAATTATACTCTATACGAAAATTGCTTTTATGTTTCCAAGTTATTTAATTATAGATGAACAATTACTTATTGTTTGCGTATTGTTATAAGATTTTGTTAGAAACACCAGAATTTGCCGTGGAAAATTTTCGTCGAAGTAAATCGGGAAAAACAAGTGTCTATGCAGAATTTAATTACGATGAATTTTTATTTGGGTGTTTTTGGTGTAAAGTTAAAATCTTTGGAGTTATAGAGCAAAAATTGAAATAAACACGGTTTTCGGGAGCCATTTTGTTTATAAAAAAAGTAGCACACTATCTGCGGACTTTGCATACCTATATTATTAATATATACAATCATAAGATTCGATTCCAGCAATAAAATGGCTGGTAAATAACTTTTCCTTGTATTTTGCTAATTAGCCCAGAGTATAATTGTAAAACAACAACGCACCAATATAAAAAGTTGGCAAGTATCAACTTTCTTTTAGCGGTACAGAAAAAAATCTAAATGGTAGAAAAAACATGGTAACAGACATACAACACATTATTATATAGTTGAATTCTGTAGACAGAGAAACCATCTCCGCAGAGGGTCCTGCGATATACAGGAGTGTCGTTAAAATAGATAGTCGAGATTTTTTGAACGAATTTCCCTCTACATTTAAATAGAAATTAATAAAAGGTTAACACACAAAGATTAATTCCTTTTTCTTAAAATTTAAAACACGTGTTAATAAAATCAAGGTATCAACTTACCCTATATTAATCGGATGTCTGTTAATATCCACATTATCCGGAGCATACTTCTTCATATACTCCACATAATTCTGCGTAATGTGTTCAGGGCTGATCGTATCTTCAATAATCATCGGCGGCATCGCTTCTGAGCTCGATATCATTCTATTGGAGTCTATCCTTTCGTCCCTGGTGACGTCAATCGGTAACGAATCGTCTCCCAGGGATTTCATTTCATCTGCAGTGAGGTACCTGTATGTGTGGTCGCCCAGAACTGTGTCCTCACCTAGAATAAAACACTATGGGTTAGATCTGGTCAGGCAGATGGAGGGTATGGGTGAACAAATTTGTTTCATGTCGAATTCTGATTTTAATGTACTTTGGAAAGAGGTATTTAGATTTTAGATTGTATCAAAATTAAATTGACATATTTTCTGCTACCTTTTACTATAATTCTAATAATTTTATAAAAGAGCACTTAAATATGAACTGTTTATTTAGCTGGAGTCTAAACTGGTTAGTCTTTATTCCAATTGAAAGAAGGTTTAAGCAAAATTGAATTTGGTTGGTTAAGTTCTAAACAACCAGAAAATTACAGATAGATAAGTACAACGTGTGTAAATCGATTTGAATAAAGGTTCATTTAACACCGGAATTTCATTTTGCATGTTTATGTGTTAAACAGAGCAATTTTGTAAAATTTTTATTTCATGAACAAATGTAGTACACCTTGGACTCGGGAAGTACACCTTGGCCTCTGCGTAAAAAGTGATCTCTGCCACAAATAAATCTGAAGTTTATCAGATTTTTTATAAAGTGCTATTCCTGTTAATACCTCCCAGTACTACATTGTGCTGTTCCATATTCTTGTGGTAACACGACCACGAGAGCAACAACATGGAAGGTCAATTGGCCTTCTACCATACCTAAGACCTATTCTACCATGCCCAAACCTCCAAGGCAGTTTCGGTTTAAAAAGTGTCATAAACTACAATATAAGACACAAGTTTACTAGAAGAAACTTGTACTTTATACCTACAGTGGAAGCTCTGTAGGTATCGACCCTTATTTTTCTGATACTAGTGGGACCAAAATAAACCAAACTAATAAAAATAAGTGAAGGGGAACTCTAAGAATAATCAGTCCTTACAACTTAGGAGCAGAACCAACATAACAGGAATATTTTTACTATAATGAGGAGCTGATAAGCTCAGCAATATGTGGAAGCATAATGTTGACAATAATAAAGTCATCATACCACCGAAATTTTGGACTCTGTCTACTGGATCTAAGCGGACTGTGTCTACAGGAAGTAATCCGGGTGTAAGACGGATGAGGAACTGTAAATATCTCCTCAACAATCTGGCAAAAGATAATAAAGTGTCCTTAATATGTATGCTGGGTCATGGAGTGGGTGCATGGGAATAAACGAACAGATTTGTTAGTAAAACAAGACTTGAGAGGAACATTTGTAGGTACAGAATAGTTGTGTGGCATTACCAAAGATGCTGCAATATGATGAATGTTTAGAAGTGGCCGATAAGGATTCCTCAACTGAAATAAAGAGTGACTCAGGGGCAAATCTAAACTAGAAAAATAATTAAAAATATTGATCAAAAACTCTTACGACAATTTGATGAACCTCAATAAACGAGAGACGAAAACGGTTACCGAAATGGTGATGACATTGTCGTTTAAACAAACCTAGGTAGGGTGAATGAATCATGGTGCAGAAAATGCGAAATGGAAGAAAAAGACTCCCAAACACATCTTATGCCCTTACAATGTGCTAGGTCCTAGGTGATATGAGGCAGAAAATCACTGGTTAGCTGAGGATGGAACCAGACCAAATAATAAAACTACCAATAAGGAAACTGTTGGCTTTCGTTTTAATGGAAACCATGTTTTAACAATGGTACAAAAGTCTTACGACCAAGTACCACGTTTAACGAGTTTAACGAATATCGCCTGAACTATAATTTTCTATTCATATAATAAATTAGATTACTTCTGCTACAAGAATCTACATAAAATTATTTTGGACACACACAACTCTGTAAAACTAGAAAATTATTAGCTAGAATCACTACATGAAACAAACTTTGTTATTTAAACATATAAAGCGTGTTAGCTGGCAAAATAAGGTAACTTGTTTGTTGGTTTTGGAAAGAGTATTGAGCCAGATGTTGATGTTACCTATTTATCTTTACACTAAACGTCAAAAAATTAGGACGTTGTATAAAGTATTTGTGACCGGTTTATTAGTCTAGATATTTTTGTTCAAAAAATGATTTGGCAACATTTGGCTCCTTAAGTGTGATACTAGTATGATTTGAATTAATAAATTACACCAAGTCGATTTCACAAAGAACAAACTATTAGATATGGATGTGATATACAGAGTGAAGCAAAACTGTGGAAACGCCTTATTATCCCCCGATTTGTACAATACAAAAACCAGACGCCTATACGACAATACGAAGATTTCAAATTTGATGCTTGCAATGTTGCCAGATTTCCCATTTTTCTGATATCATTAGTCACTTTGATTTTTTAAATGCAACACTGTATATTGTATTATTAATGGAATCCTCACGTCAATCCGAGTTCTTTATGTAGCACTAATATTTTATCTAGTCACGAAAGTCTTAAATAAATAAAACTTCTCAATGCGCAATAGTTTTAAAGTATTCATTAAATATAGAATGCTGTAATTTTGACATTAATTCATAAAACCAATAATAGATTGACGTTTATTGAGAAGTTTTATAAAATAAATTGTATTAATAACTAAGGCTGACAGTTGCTTTATGTGTTTTTCAAAGTTCTACAATAAAGATGGTTTTTAATGAAAAAGAGCGAATTACTCTTTTAATGATGAGGGGCTACGGCGATACAAAAAGATCCTTTAGTAAATTGGTCAACTTGTTAAACGATACTTTTCCAAACCATTCTCCTATTCATAAGGCGGCAGTACAAAAAATTGTAACTGATTTGAGTAACATGGACGAGTAAAAGATGGCATTCGAACAAGTAGATCACATACTGTTATAATTTACAAAAAAAAACTTAACGATTTAATGCAGAGTTTCGTTGAAGATCCATATACAAATATACATCCTTACACAGGGCTGCACAGATACATGATGTAGATCATTCTTTAGTCTATCGCGTATTATACCGGGTGTCCACTTATATTTTCCCCCATTTTAACTACCTATAAATTCTAAACGGCTCAAGATAGAAATATGTATGCGGTTTTCGCTGAAATGTTTTATTTTAGTAAAAGTTTTGTTTGAATGGATTAAATTTTTTATATCGCTTTCAATTACGAAAAAAAAATGGCGGATTTTAAAAAAAACGTTGTTGACTTTTTTTTAATGTAACACCTACTATATTTTTTTGTAAATTAAAAAAATGAACATTCGCCTATCCAGCGATATAAAGTTTTTTTAAAATCGGTTATCAAATGACTGAGTAATTAATTTTTAAAATGAGAGATGCAACGTGGAAATTATATAACTAAATAACATAAAATAACTAAGCAAATTATTGATATTCTGTATGTGATTTCCACATTGCATCTCTCATTTTAAAAATTAACTACTCAGTCATTTGACAACCGATTTTAAAAAACTTTATATCGCTAGATAGGTGAATGACCGTTCTTTCAATTTACAAAAACATATACTGGGTGTTTCATTAAAAGATTTTTTTTTCAAAAATCCGCCATTTTTTTAAAGCGATATAAAGAATTCAATCGATTCAAACAAAACTTTTACTAAAATACTAGGTTGTTCAATAAGTTTTGCGGTTCGAAAAGAAAAACACAGTTTTATGACTTTAAATACACTTTATTATTCAGTACAGTCTTCCTGAATATCAATACACTTGTTTCAATGAGATTTCAATTTATTAATTCCATCCCTGAAGGGAGAATCAGGAAGGGTGGCAAAATACGCTTTCACAGCTGATATATACTCATCATTTGATGAAAAACGCTTTCCACGCAAAAACTTTTTTAGGTATTGAAACAAATGGAAGTCTCTAGGAACCAAATCTGATTAACCTTCCGATGACCAACCTTTTTTTGTTACACGGATGACCAAGGGGGGAGGGGTATGTTGAGTAAGTGTCTTGTTACTTTGCAAAGTCGACGTCATTAGCGTAAAACTACTTGGAATTACACATAATAGAGATTTTACTAAACATCAACTTCAGAATATATTTTTTATTCGTAAAATATAGGGAATTTTTTTTATTTCAAAATATGAGGATATCTAGAATGATATTAAAGTCAAATAAAAAAATAATGAGTTAAAAATTGAAAATACTTTTGAATTTATTAAAGAAAAACATACGCTGGGGTCACAATTTCCCCCGCTTGGTCATCCGAAGGTTAATACTGTGGATGCTCTCACAATTCGAACTTTAATTCATGGATTTTAGCCATTGGTAAAATACTCATATAACACGGTGCATTGTCCTGTTTAAAAAGGATTTTTTCTTTTGCAAACCGAGTCTGTTTTCACGATTTTTTTCTTTCAGCTGGTCTAAATGTTTACAATAATATCCAGAATTTATTGTTTTATCAGTTTGCAAGTAATCTGGGACATGTTATGAGGGGTGAGCGTTATAACTTGTTACAATTAATAATACAAGGAAGAATACAGGGTAAAAGGAGTCGCGGAAGAAGACGCATCTCCTGGTTAAACAATTTGAGAGCTTGGTTTAATTGCACTTCTGCTGATCTCTTTAGAGCAGCGGTATCGAAAGTGCGAATTGCCGTGATGGTTGCCAACCTTCTTAGAGGAGGTGGCACATGAAGAAGAAGAAGAAGTAATCCACAAAAAAAATTGCTGTCACATCCCAAAAACTGATGCTAAAATCTTCTTGGTCGATTTCTGGACACAAACTCGTTTTGGAGCTAAAAGACCAGATTCTACCACTTTTTAAGTTTTTGTTTTGATTCAGGATCATGGTAATATACCAAGTCTCATCCATTGTGATGAATGGATGCACAAAATCTACTTTATGCTTTCGAAAACGCCCTAAATATTGCTGAAAAATTCGCATTCGAATGTGTTTGTGGTCCGTTGTCAGCAAATGCGGCACCCATTGCGACCACAGCTTTTTGAAACCGAATAGTTCGGCCAAAATGTTGCTTACGCTGCCGAATGAGATACCTAGAGATTCTACTAAATTATTTTCAGTTACTCGACGAGTTTTCAATACCACATCCTGTGTTTTTTCTACGATTTCTGGTGGTCTTGTTGTTTTTGGGAGTCTTTGACGTGGATCGTCTTCAAAGGCTTGAACGACCACGTTTAAATTGAGCAACTCACATTCTACAGTAATAATTGAAGGCGAAGAGTCCTTATACACTTTTAATATTCGTTCATTTTCCTTCGCCTTTAAACTTTCCAAAAATAAAAATTCAATCACTGCACGATACTTGATTATTTCCATTGTAAAAAATACTGTGACACATTGATACTAAATGGCTTCTAAAAAAATAATGAATTGACAGATTGAAATACAACTTCACATACGTTCATGTGAAGAGTGTACCAACATAACAAAAAAAAAATAGGTTAGTAGCAACGCACTCTCTTATCGAACCGCAAGACTTATTGAACAACCTAGTAAAACATTTCAGCGAAAACCGCTATTTCTATCTTGAGCTGTTTATAAGTTATGGGCAGTTAAAATGGGGGAAAATATAAGTGAACACCCGGTATAAGAAATCATATAAACCCTACAAAATCCCGTTGTAAGAATAAAATGAAGATTGCTACGATCGTAGATTATAGTTTAGTAAGAGAAGGATGAATAAAATTGTAACTGACGAGAACTTCGTTCACAAGATATAATGTTTTCCGACAAAGCAATATTTACACTGTGTGGGAATGTGAATCGCCAAAATGTAATGCATTGAAGTGAGGTAAATCCACACTGAATAGGTGAAAACCATAATCAAAGACCACAAAAACTAAATCTACTGTCTGGTATAGTTGTCCCATTTTATCTTTGCTCGTGCGTCATGATTCACTTTCAAACAAATTAAATCAAAACATAAAGTGAAACGTACGTCGATGTGTATATACAGTCTGTTATACTATACACATCGACGTACGTTTCACTTTATGTTTTAATTTAATTTGTTTGAAAATTAATCGTGACGCTGAAACACGCTGAAAGTCCTCCGTCTAAATATTTGAAATTCCGACACAGTAATACTTTCGCTACGCCCTGTATATCGATCTTCCGCATAGGCAGAGTATGGCGTTATTCAATTCTCACGGGATTTGGATGTTTATTTCGGTTCTTGTGATTCTTTGAAATTTGGTGTACAAAGGTGCCCCAAATTGTTTATATCCTACGCATTTAAGAAACGGAATATTTTTCAATAAACCCTTGAATTGTTGTAGTTTACAAGGTAAAAAGGTTTTTATGATATTTACAGTTTTAGTTTGTCGGTTATATGTTCGTCGGTATATCCAAATAGCTACAGGAAGAACCCTTGCTATGCTGTTAGGCTGTTGCAGTCTAGAAGATGAAAGATTTTTATGACTTTCTCAGACACAAATTTATTGAGGATGTATTGCAACCGGAAGGCTCAACCTAAAATAAGCCGATGCCTTTAGTAATATTGGTTCTCAAAACTAACTGTAATATTGTATGAGTCATCGCATTTCGTGTAAACTCGAGGGATTTTGTTATTGCGAAGTTTAAGTAATTGTAATTGGTTGAGGGTAAAACCATCATGGCGTTCGAGGGATGTCTTGAGAGTTTTTCTGACCATTTGATTGGTAGAGAAATATCTGGTATGATTCCTATTGGTCTAAGTGAGAAGTCACCTTTTTTTGGGAGAGGAACCCAAGTTTTAGAAGGATCGAGTTAGCGGTCCTAGAGATCAGTTCCGTATAAGCTATCATCATGTTAAGTTGAGTTCCACCAGGGCCATAATCGAGTTAAGTTTAGTTTTGGTTCCCTTAGGGCCATCGTCATGGAGTTGAGTTCCATTAAGTGTTTCGGAATGTAGTTTTCCAGTTTCCCAGCCGGCTAGGTTAATTCCAGCCCGGTGAATGTGATGGTGTATCGTGAACCCCGGCGATTTTCCCGCTGTTTCTAAGCAGATCGTCGTTATCATTTTATACCAATGTTGGTATCCACTAATTTCTTTTAAGCAGTCAGAACCAGAAGTAGTAGAGAGGAATTTCAATTTTCTCATTACTATGTTTAACAGTGCAGTTAAAACATGTAGTATGCTCACATACTTTATTTTGGTCAAAGTTAATGAACTTTCAATAATCACGTTCGAGTCTAACTAAATAATTTTATTCGAGTAAAAGTAAAATTTTGATCCAGTTTAACGAACTTTTAAACTATTTATCTTCAAGTGAAAGCTGAATTTTTCTATAATAATGTTTGTTTATAAACAATGTACTGTTTGCTGTTTGCTGTAATTAACGACAGTGAAGTAAGTGTTTCGCGAGTGCAATAGCGCCTTGGACTTTCCAATCAAGCTACGAGGAAGAAGCCAGGACACTAATTGTTAAGGTATAATTTTTATATTTGTAAAACTGTTCGTTTCATCTTTGATTAATTGGTAATCTGGTCTCTAATTATAACAGAGAGATCAGAGTTTATTTTTTTTTGTTTTTAATAAATAATGTTTGATTTTCAACATATAATTTATTTTCTTCCCTTCTCTCTTGAATCGTAAGAACGATAAAACATTGACTGAGTATATAATTTTGAGTGTAAAGTAAAGGAGGTAAGTTACATTATAACATTTTGTATATTATGTATATCATTTTATTTGACTATGTTTCTTTGTTTTATTTTAATTTATCTTTCTTTGTTTTATTTCTATTTTTTTTGTATAAAGTTTGGTTTCCCTTAGGTAACCAATGGCGCCCAATATTTTATTTTTTGTATTTTTTTTATCTTTTTATTTCACATCCTTATTCCGATTTTTCTATCTTTCTAATTTTTCTAAGCTAATAAGAATATATCATAACATCTATTAAAGAATCCACTCCCTAAAATCTCTGAGACAGTAGCAACCGAGGTACTTAATAAATTATGTAGCACGAATTTTGTCCAATTCTTAATTAGTCATGTTTCATAAAACAACAGGGGCTATCTTTTGTCTTACATTAAAATGGCCCCATATGACTTCCATTCTTTGTCGTGTTTCATAAAATGGCTTCCATGCGTGGGGCTGTTTCATAAAATTAATTGTGCTACAACGCATGGGTAAAGATAAAATGGAACAACTATATAGTGGGTACTCAGTTAATTGGGTCATTTTTATATAAAGAAATTTAACAAGCATTAAGCGAGCAATAATAATGAAATGCTACTTAGAAATTCAATGTACCTGACCTGAAAAACAAGTGTTGAGCTAATTTTAATAACATATGGTTTCAGCAAGACGGGGCTCCAGCTCATTTTGGTGTAAATTTTCGGCGTTATTTAGATCAAACATTTTCCGAGCAAAGGATTGGTAGATTAGGTAGTATTAAATTGCCTCCTCCTTCACCCGATTTGAATTCTGAAGATTATTTTTATTGGGGATTCTCGAAAAGTAGAATTTATAAAACTAACCAGCAAGTATTGCAGAGCTAAGGCAGATAATTATTGATGAATCCCAATTAATTTGGGAAGACACGGAGAAATGTAAGAGACGCATAATGCATCTAAGAGTATAATGGTTGTGAGAAAATCGAGTCCGTTACTCGATTAGAATTAAAATTTGACCTACTCGTTATTCTTCCATTAGTATGGAAAATTTCATTCTAACCTTGTTACAGAGTTAAGTAATACTAATACACATCTGTCATATCTTCTTTTTGATTTCAGCGGCTTGCTGAACCTAATACAAGCCTATTTAAATTTTAACTTTCATACAGTCACTGAAGATTTTCACCTCCGATTTCGTTGACCTCCATCGACATTAATGAAAATTGGTGAGTAGTCAGAGAATACTTCAAGTAATTTACGCTTTTGCCCTGGGGATGGATGCCACCCCTTCTCAAGAGTGGAAATTATTTTATTAAAAATAATAGACCGATAGAGTGTCAAATTCTAAGCAAAATTTGTTAGATAAAGTTATTAAAATAAATCAATCATTTTTGACTTACTAAAGATCAAAGATTTAAATTTTTTATGAAAAAAATGCATGTTTGAATGCGGTTTTCCATACATAACTCAAAAACGATAAGTTTTCACAAAAAAGTTATCATTATCAAAATTGAAGATAATAAAAAAATCAAATATATTCTTCGTTTGAAAAACCTCTTAATATTAATTTAAAATATATAGGTAATAATTGAATGTATATTTTTTTTCGGCGAGTACTCATAGTCCTGTCGCCAGGGGG
The DNA here is from genome assembly GCF_917563875.1 of Diabrotica virgifera virgifera. NCBI lineage: Eukaryota > Metazoa > Arthropoda > Insecta > Coleoptera > Chrysomelidae > Diabrotica > Diabrotica virgifera. The sequence continues at coordinate 177,323,257 of NC_065451.1, forward strand.
GGTACAACGGCCTCCTTAATTCAGATGGACTTACCCAAGTTTTTTTATGTATTTTGACCCGTAGAACACGAATTTTTTGGGTAACAGTTGATCCGGATGTCGATAAGTTTGTTATAAACAAAGAACTTGAGGAATTACATATCAGCGATTTTTCGCAAAACAAAACATTTTTTTGTATTTTTTGGGTGATTCTCAGCAAAATAATGGTCTTACAAGTTTTTTCGTAGGATGCATAGTTTTAGAGATAAACGCGGTTGAACTTTCAAAAAATCTAAAAAGTGAAATTTTTGAACCCGAATAACTTTTGATTAAAAAATAAAATAGCAATTTTGCTTACTGCATTTGAAAGTTCAAGTCAAATTCTATCCGTTTTGATTATTTGCATTGCTAAAAATTAAGTTTTTATTTGTTAAACAAAGCCATAAACACATAGTGTTTCCCGTGCCCAATGCATGCGTTTTAATGTACGTAATCTACGTAGAAATTGTCTGTATGCGCGCCTACTCGTTCGATTTAAAATGGGAAATGCATTGAAAACATCATTCAATCACTATGTGTTTATAGCTTTGTTTAACAATAAAAAAAAAATAATTTTTAGCAATGAAAGTAATCAAAACCGATAGAATTTGATTTGGACTTTCAAATGCGGTAAGCAGAATTGCTATATTATTTTTCAATCAAAAGTTATTCGTGTTCAAAAATTGCAATTCTTCGATTTTTTGAAAGTTTAACCGCGTTTATGTCGAAAACTATGCATCTTACGAAAAAACTTGTAAAAACATTTTTTGCTTAGCATGACCCAAAAAATACAAAACAATGTTTTGTTTTCCGAAAAATCGCTGTTATGTGATTCCTCAAGTTCTTTTTTTATTATAACAATCTTATCGACATCCGGATCGACTGTTACCCAAAAAATTCGTGTTCTACGGGTCAAAATACATAAAAAAACTTGGGTAAGTCCATCTGAATTAAGGAGGCCGTTGTACCCCCACTGGCGACAGGACTATCAAATACAAGTATTCAAGCTTAAATAAGGGGAAAACGATGCGTTTTATAAAATGTACTTATCACGGTATTTCAGGAATAGGTATCTATCAGAAAATGTTGACAGCATCAAAATTATTAACAATAACTTATGAAGAAAATAAGAGGACCCTTTCAAAATTAAAAAAAATAAAATAAAAATAAAATATATGCCTTTTCGCGTATTGCTCTCAAATATTTTAGTCGGTTTAGAATGCATATTTTTGGGAAAAAAATGATTTAAAAAATCGGCATTTTTCAAATTTTTGTAGAAATTTCATTTTCTTTTTATAATAATTTCAAAAATACTCGATATACGTAAAAAATGATACAGAACGACATTTGAGTTTTTTGTTAGAACAGATTTTACTTATTTTCAACGAAAACTTTTCGTTTATAAATTTGCAAAAGTCTGTGTGTTATTGCGTTGCCGCTCCTGCAATACTTGGAGCAGGTGTATCGATGGATTCTCATGTAGTTTTGCCTTCTGAATCCAAATCTGAAAGCGGCATTTCGATATCTCTAACCGTCTTCGAGATAATCGACCTCAAACTCTAAAATGTGACGTCACAATCCGGTTATCTCCTACAGACGCACTACACGTCAGCTCAAATGGTTGATTAGGAAGTAGGCTACTTTTTTTTGAATGTGAATGTGAATGTCAAACTAAATTTTAAATTAAGTACAGTGGAACCTCGATAACTCGGATTAATGGGGACCGCGGCCGATCCGGGTTATCGAAAATCCGGGTTAGCCGGAGAGCATGGTAAAAATTAATAAAATACGGTATACTTATAGATAAAGTCCCTTATAAGCAAAATAATATGAAATATATATGCACAGTTACCTATAGTTGTATAGAGTTTAGTATAGACAATATAGAGTATTATTCATTTCTAGGTAAAAAAACTCAGTCAGTTTGGTTGTGTCAATTTCGTCTGGTCTGCCATCGGAACGATGTTATGTAATTTAAGAACAGTGACTCTTTCATTGTTTAAAAGACCATTGTTTAAAAAGCAATTTTTTAAAAGACAGTTGAAAATAAATAAAGGAATAACAGGTGCCTGTTGTTTGCGATAATGAACGTCGCTCTGCCGCCGCCGTGTGCATGAGTCATTTTTACTATCATATAGTTCAAATTACACAGATACCCATTATCTCTCAAATATTATATTATGATTGAAGGGAAGTTTTATCAATGAAATTCGATATTTTTAAGACATTCCAGAAGCGGCTGCAGATAAAATGTTTTAACATAATACATACATTTCTATTGTTGAAATGTTTGTCCGATGAAAATCGGTCCGGGTTAGCCGGACTTCCGGCTTATCGGGGGCCGACTTATCGAGGTTCCACTGTATTAATAAAACATCAATGAGATTTGATAGTGAATTTAATTATTATATAAAATAAATAAGATGTTCAAAAATACAATTTGAATATAAATATTTTAAAAGCAATAATTTATTAACAGTTTTAAAAAGGTTTATACCAGTATAAATACGGCCTCCCCTTTATGATAAATGGACTGTTCCATTTGCTATAAAATATAAAATTAAAATATTATGTATTGGGACCGTGCAAGTTCGGCAAAGCGACCTCTATTTCTACGCTCTGTACTTTTATTCGCACTTTTAATTATATTGGCCAATTATATTAGTCCTGGTTGCTGGATAATTGTCAAGACCATAGTCCAAAAAAATAATAATAAGAAAAAATAAGATGCAGGTTATGTTTAGCAAACGTAAACAATTGTATGTAGTAAATAAAATCAGTTATTAAAATGCAGTACTGCAAGCAAAATACAATTAATTAGATTTACCTTTATATAATAATTGCATATCATATCAATATTGTGGAGCAATATATAATTTTTCTGCGTCAATGACAGAAGGTATGAAATATACGTCAATTTGACAATTTCAATTGACAATATGAATTATTTAAGATAGTTGCAATATTTCTCCGCGACTCGCGCACGGTCGTTTCTCGTTTCCCTTTCCAAGTACTTGCACACCGCGAATACCTAGTCGTTCCCTAAACTCGACACAACTGGCTAGTGATTGTAGAAGGTAATGCTTTTGTTTTTTGAGAATTTTGCCGAAATTGGCAAAATTACTAATTATTTAGTAATAATTATTAACTATTTAGAAATTATTTTTTTGTCGAATTGGCAAAATTATTGACTAAAATCACTAGCCAGTATTGTGTCTGTGTACATCCTTCTAATGGAAAAAATATTTGAAGATTTTTCTCAAATTATGGATACCAAGAACATTTTCATTTACAACTCTTTTATTTTTAATTTGACAAATAAAAGTAGTTCTTCATAAAAAGCTCTTCTTGTTCTAAGATTTATGATGCAACCGTGTCCCAAAAGTAGGGGAACGGTCGAATATTTCGCGAACTAAACATCGGATGGAAAAACTGAAAAATACGTGTTCAATCATTTTCAAAAATCTTTCCAATGACACCAAACACCAACTCCAACTATACCCCCTGGAGGTGGGGTGGAGGGTAACTTTAAAATCTTAAATGGAAACCCCTAGTTTTTCTTGCAGATTTGCATTCGTTACGTAAAAGTAAGCAACTTTTATGCAAGACATTTTTTCGAACTGTGGATAGATGGCGCTATAATTGGGAAAAACAATTTATCCTGATACCATAGGTAAATTATAGAAACGGTCTAATATCTCGAGAAATACACTTCCAAATAAGAAACCAAAAAACAGGTTTGTAATATTTTTCGAAAACCTAACGATAAACACTAAACATGACCCTCCAACCCACCCCCTGGAGGTGGGGTGGGGGGTAACTTTAAAATCTTAAATAGCAACCTCCACTTTTTATTGCAGATTCGAATTCGTCATGAAAAGTTAAGCAACATTTACATATTCGAAACATTTTTTAAAAATGCTTATAGATGGCGCTAATAAATCGTATTTTTCCAATTAAAGCGCCATCTATCAACAATTCTAAAAAATGTTTCGAATAAATGTTGCTTAGTTTTTCATGACAAATCCGAATTTGTAATAAAAAGTGGGGGTTGCTATTTAATATTTTAAAGTTACCCCCCACCCCACCTCCAGGGGGGTGGGTTGGAGGGTCATGTTTAGTGTTATTCGATAGGTTTTCGAAAAGTATTAAAAAAATTTGTTTGGTTTCTCATTTGGAAGTGTTCTCGAGATATTAGACCGTTTCTATAATTTACCCATGATATCAGGATAAATCGTTTTTCCCAATTATAGCGCCATCTATCCACAGTTCGAAAAAATGTCTTGAATAAAAGTTGCTTACTTTTACGTAACGAATCGAAATCTGCAAGAAAATCTAGGGGTTTCCATTTGAGATTTTAAAGTTACCCCCCACCTCACCTCCTGGGGGGTGGGTTGGAGGGTCATGTTTAGTGTTATTAGATAGGTTTTCGAAAAGTATTAAAAAAATTTGTTTGGTTTCTCATTTGGAAGTGTATTTCTCGAGATATTAGACCGTTTCTATAATTTACCCATGGTATCAGGATAAATCGTTTTTCCCAATTATAGCGCCATCTATCCACAGTTCGAAAAAATGTCTTGAATAAAAGTTGCTTACTTTTACGTAACGAATCGAAATCTGCAAGAAAAACTGGGGGTTTCCATTTGAGATTTTAAAGTTACCCCCCACCCCACCTCCAGGGGGTGTAGTGGAGGTTGGTGTTTGATGTCATTGGATAGATTTTTGAAAATGATTGAACACGTATTTTTCAGTTTTTTGATCCGATGTTCAGTTTGCGAAATATTCGACCGTTCCACTACTTTTGGGACACCTTATATAAAATTTTATTAATTTTATACGAGGTATATAAAAAATATGAATTTCGATCAAGAGTAAACTACCTTTATAGTTCATAACATTTAAATTATAATGATATAATTGCACATTAAAACATAATTATTAATTCTAAACTACTTTTCATAATAGAAATTTTCCATATTATGAATTAAAATACGTAAATATACAAAGTTTTCGTTATGACAATGCTCGCATTTTCAGCTTGTTTATTTTTGTAGAATAAAAAATATCCGAAGGAGAAATGTTTAAAACCTAGATTTTACTGTGAGAACCATGTAACCGGGGGCATCTAAACATTCCGTATATGTATTTGACACCTAAGAATTTTCTATTGGTTCCTTGCGGCACGCGGTCATATCTCAACCAATACGCGGCGAGGTGCCAAACGCATATACGGAATGTTATTCGGTGCGAAATTCATACATGGAATGTAAAATATTCGTAGACGGAAAAAGATAACTTTTTATTAGTCAGTTAAAGGAGATTGATTTTAAAATACAGTGGTACCTCGTCATATGAGAGTAACTCGTGCCGTAACCTTGCTCGTATGTCAAATTGCTCGTATGTCAAAGCAATTCTCCCCATTGAAATTAACTGAAATGTCATTAATCCGTTCCAGTTCCAAAAAAAAACCACCTTAGTTGTTTTTGTCAAGTGTTTTTGAATAAGAAAAATGTTTTTACAAGAAGAAACATTTATTTATAAATAACAAAAAAATACATACATATTCTGTAGAAATATAAGAAAAAGTGAGGTGCTTACGGAAGTGCTTTATTTTCGTCAGTGGTCTTCGCTTTTTTCGTCACATTTTGCTCATTTTCATCTGCAGCTTGTTTAAAAAAACTGTCCAAAGAGGTTTGTTTCTTCCTCCCTTTCATAAATCGCTCGTGCCTTCTTACATATGATGCTTTGTGCTAAGGTTCCTCCTTGAAGCTGCTTCTCTGTCACCCATACCATCAGTAGTTTCTCCATCTTTTCATGGAGAGAAGTCCGGAGCTTGGAAATTATTGTAACGCCCTTAGATGGCATTATACCCTTTTAACACCTCCTTTAAGTTAGAAGTAGGTAGTCAAAATGAGGCAGGAATTTTAATAAAAAGCGGTTCCTCCTATCTCAAATTTTTCTCTCATCTCAAAGCAAAACATCGCTCGCTCGGCGGCTCGTATCTCAAAACACTCGTATATTAGGGCGCTCGTATATCAAGGTACCACTGTACTTGTTAATGTATTAAATAAAAATAAAACATTTATAGTATTTGGAATGTTATTTGGTGCAAAAGTCATATGCGAAATGTTAAAATATTCGTAGACTAAAAAAGACGACAATTTTCGTCTGGTAGCACACAGCCCTAAACTTCAACAGAAATAACAAAATTGAATAGCTGAAACATAATTCTAAACATACTATACAACACGTGCAAGTCATTAAAAATTCTGCGAAAGCGAAATAATCAAATAAAGTGATAATAAAGTCTCTCAAATATATACCATAGCATTCCATTTATAAATTTCGCATCAAATAACATTTCGTATAGGTAATAATTGTTTTATTGACTTTAATATACATTAACAAAATATTTTAAAATCAGTTATCTTTAGCTGACTTAATAAAAAGTCGTCTTTTTTAGTCTACGAATATTTATCATTCCCCATATGAATTTCGCACCAAATAACATTCCAAATACTATCATTATTGTTTCATTTTTATTTAATAATACATTAACAAGTATTTTAATTAATCTCCTTTTAACTGTCTCCAATGAAAACTGTCTTTTTCGGTCTACGAATATTTAACATTTCGCACTGAATAACATTCCGTATATGCGTTTGGCACCTCGTCGCGTATTGGTTGAAATATGACCGCGTGCTGCAAAAAACCAATATAAAACTCCTAGGTACCAAATACATAATATACGGAATGTTTAGATGCTAACCGGGGCCATTTAATCTTTAAATAAATAAGGGATATAAAAGATTCAATTTAATACAATTTTATAGCCGTTGAAATTAAATTTCAAATGGTTTTTGGGATGAACCTGATATCATAAAAGTTAACTGAGTTTTCTAAAAAAAAAAACAATATTTTGGAAAACATTTTGGAGCATAATTTTGAAAAATTTTTGGAATATAAATTTTGATGCTATCAACTTCTCCTGGAGCTGATTTGATACGTATTTCTAAGCACTTTGACAAGTGGTTAAGAATAAAATGCATCATTTTACCGTTATTTAAGCTTGAACACTGATTTGAGTACTTGCCGAAAAAATACCTGTAACGCACTTTGAATTAATACTAAAAAGTTTTTCAAGTAAGGACTTTACTCGATTTTTTATTACCTTGAATTATATTAATGATAACTTTTTTGTAAAAGTTAATGTTTTTGAGTTATTTATAAAAAACCGCTTCAAAACAAGCATTGTTTTCACAAAAAATTAAAATTTTTCATCTTTAATTTATTAAAGTTTAATAGAGAGAGTTTTAAGATTAATTTTAATAAGTTTATATAACAAATTTTGCTTAGAATTTTTCCTCTATCGATATTTGGGGTTATTTTTAATAAAATAATTTTCGTTCACTAGAAGCGTTACCCCAGGGTAAAAGCGCAAATTGTCACCATCTCATTTTTGTTTCTTGAGGTATCCTCTAATTACTCACCAATCTTCATGAAAATCATCGATGTAGGTTCACCGAAATCGGATGTATAAATTGATTTTTACTTTCATACACAGTCTATTGTGTGAAAAGTGAAAATGAAAGTTTTGTGAAATCGACTTTGCCTAATTATTAACTGTCACATTCCCCGATTCGTTACAATTGGTTGTGTGTATTGGTTGGTACGCATAGTTCACATTGCAAAAATATGTTTTATTGCGGTAATTATATCCTTTAAAGTAAATAGTTACTGTTAAGTACGTGACAACTATTTTGTTTTCATGTCATGGTCTTATGTATTTATATATATTTGCGCCTTATGTTATTCACTTACTGATGTAATTGCAGCAATGTGAAATAAATCATTTACATATAATGGGAATTCAAAGAGTACTAAAATGAAAATTACGGTTTCTTTTCGTACAAAGAAAATTTTATGAACATTGGAAAGTTTGTATTTCAAAAGATTTGTTGTATTATGAGGTAATCCGTTTGGAAATGGCATATCTGTCACATCACGTCTTGTAATATTATATGGGTACTACCTAGTGTATAAGAAGTAAAGAAAGTGGGAAAAATAAAATTTAAACTAATATAATATTTGGATTTTAATCGGAATTGTATGTGAAATAATCATTATCAAAATTCGCAATTTAGGCCAGTAAAGACAAAAATAGCTGAAAAAATCTTATACATGCTTTTGAAGGTTCTAAAATGTATATGCCGGAAAGGTGATGGCAAATTTTAAAAAAGCGTGATGAAAAAACACAATCTTAAAAAAAGCTTGTATGGCTAATATGAATCAATATGGCAATTTTTTTCATAAAATCATATTTCCATTTCCATAAATTTTATGACACGTTTTATAGATTGCATATACAGTGGAACCTCGATAACTCGGATTAATCGGGACCGCGACCGATCCGGGTTATCGAAAATCCGAGATAGCCGGAGAATATGGCAAAAATTAACAAAAACACGGTATACTTACAGATAAACTCCGTTAGAATTGAAATAACATGAAATATATTGATAAATATGCACAGTACCTACTCATTAAAATTACCAAAAAAAAAAACACCAAACACAAACGTAAGCAAATGGAAGCGAACAATACAAGACACACAATACAGTCACAATGATGTAATGTTATTATTTAAGAACAGTGAAACCTAAAGACCATTGCTTATAAAAGAATTTTTTAAATAGTCTTTCCTAAACAATGCTGACAGTTTGAAATAAAAAGGAATAGATACTACAGACAGGTGGCTGTTGTTTCTGCGGCGTGTGCTATGAGTCATTTTTAATATCGTATAGTTCAAATTACACACATACACATTATCTCTCAAATATTATATTACATACATTTTTATTGTTGAAAGGTTTGTCTGATAATTAACTATTTTGATGGGAAATAAGCCACAAATAAATTGAAAAATACAAAATATTGAAAATCAAAATGTTTATATGATGAAAATCGGTCCGGGTTAGCCGGACTTCCGGGTTATCGGGGGCCGACTTATCGGGGTTCCACTGTACCTAGAAGAAGTAAAAAGGTATAACTCGTTCAAGTGATGGTACTCATAAGATACCGCCTATTCGTCCTCCGTTTTTTAAAGAATGGAACTTCAAATTGGAGAGCGGTGAAAAAATTATTGTCAAATTTTCGGTTTCTAGGGTACCTACATAGAAGCTTGATCTTTTAATTGCTTTAGGTCAATAAAATAATAGGAATTGTGCTATTTATATATACATAATCGGTTTAAAACGTCCTCCGACGTCTTCCGATGCCCAATCTCCATGCATCTCTATCTTCCCAAAGGTCTTCGTCTAAACCTCTCTCTCGGATCTCTCTGTCTATTCCTTCTCTCCAGCTCTTTCTGGGTCGGCCTCTTTTTCTCTTTCCATGTGGTGACCAATCTAGAATCTGTTTTGGCAGACGGTGTTCTGGCATTCTCTGCACATGTCCATACCACTTTAGTTGTTGTACTCTTATATCTTCGACAATCGTATGTGTGACTCCCATAATCTCTCGTATACGTTCGTTATTAATTCTTTAGAGTTTTGATTTTCCTGCGGCACGTCTCCAGTAGTCCATCTCCGTGGCTTGTAGTGTTCTTTTAGTAGTTGTCTTTAACTGCCACACGTCACTTCCATACACTACTATACTCTTTATAATAGTGTTGTATATTCGATGTTTATTTTTTTTGGATATATGTTGATCCCAAATAATACTATTTAGTTGAGATATGGCCCTTCTACCTTGAGTGTTTCCCTCATTTGCTATTTTTACCTCCCGAAAAAATCGGAAAATCCCGGAAAAATCAGTTAGATTTTCACATAAAAATGTTAAAAATTATTTCGTAAGAAATATTTAAATTCTATTATTTATTTTATATTATTATTTTATTAGATTATTTTATATTATTTGCACAGACGTGTAATAGTAGTGTTTAATATTATTATTGTAAAATACGGAAACATTCTTTTTAAATTTATTTTAAAATCATTAATCAGAGAGTGTAAAAAATCTTAAAAATAAGTCTTTTCATATTTTAATTTAAATACACGTTAGGAGTAGTACCTAATTATTAATAAGTAAATATTATATATTTAATTAAAAAATATACATTAATTATTAATCCAATATTTGCGTTCCACGTTCTTGCTGGCCTGCCCCTTCGTCGTTTGTTGTCAGATACCGCTTTCCATACCCTCTTTACAGTTCTACTTTCACTCATTCTCGCCATATGTCAGAACCACGATAACTGTTTCGTTTCAAGTCTGTCTAAGTTCCTTCCAACACCGCACCTTTCACGTATGTCTTCATTTCTTATACGATCACGTCTGGTTACCCCGGATACCGCACGTAAATATCGCATTTCGCATGCTTGAATTTTACTACGGATGTTGTCGTTCACTGTCCACGTTTCACTACCGTAGAGTAGCACCGGCTCGTATACAGTTTGAAATACTTTCATTTTTGTTTTCAGGCTTACTTCTTTCTTCCTAAGAAAACTTTTATTTAGTGCATAGTATAATTTTGTTGCACTCATTACCCTGCTGTTTATTTCTGGTTCTATATTTCCTTGCCCGTTCATTATTGATGCTAGATACTTAAAGTCCTCTACTTGTGTAATGGTCTCATTATTCAGCTTTACATTTATATTTTTTGAGTTTTCAATATTACTAAAGCTTCTGTTTTTTCAATATTTATTTTCATCCCAAATTTCTTAAAGGCTTCATTCCAAACATTCATATTCACTTGCAAGTCTTTTTCTGATTTTGCAACAATTACCAGGTCATCGGCATATATCAACGCTGACACGTAAACTTGTTGAAGTTTATACACCCCAACCCCAGTTCTTTTTACCTTACCACTGCATTCTTTTGCAATTTCGTCCATAAGAGTGATGAATAACAAAGGACTCAGAACACCACCCTGTCTTACACCTGTCCTTGTGTAGAATTCTAGAGATTAGCGATTGTTCGTTCTCATTATTACATGTAAATTTATATATGTATACTCTTTATTGCTTGGATTAACTTCGCTTTCACATTTCTACAGTTTAATATTTATCAGATATTGTTACGTGGCGCCCGATCAAATGCTTTTTCCAAGTCAACAAAATAGAGAAACAACTTAATGTTATGCTATAGGGTTTTTTCTGATAACTGTCTCACCGTGAATATGAGATCGGTTGTACCTCGCCCTGGCCAAAAGCCGCATTGGCTGTCATCCAGTGTGACCTCGATATTTTCTCGCAGCTTTTTCTCTAGTATTATTTCGTAGATTTTACTAGCAACTACCAACAATGATATTCCCCTGTAGTTAGAACACTTATGTTTATCACCTTTTTTGTGTAATGGTAGAATAGTTGCAAGAGTCCAATCTCTAGGTATGCATCCGGTACGCCAAGATCTCCTTATGATCTTCCATAGTAATTGTAATCCTTCTCCTTTCATATATTTAATTAGCTCAGCCTTAATATTATCGTGTCCTGCAGCCTTGCCATTTTTTAATTATAAAATTGCTTCCCTGTATTCTTCGTATGTTATGTCATCCTCATCCTGTTGTTCATATTGTACTCCTCCCTGTCATTCTTTATTTCGTTGTTGTCTCCCATTATTAATTCCATAAAATGTACTCGCCATCTTTCGGTAATTTCTTCATTTTTTAATAATATGTTACCATCTTTGTTCTCTAAACCTGTTACTTCGTTTGATTTCTTTTGTCTTAGATTTTTTAGGGTCCTATAGAGCAACTTCGCATTACCCTTACTAACACTTTCCATTTTATTTCCAAATTCTTCCTATTGACGATTCTTAGCGTCTTTAATTTTATTTTTAACCAATATTCTCTGTTCCTTATATTCTTGATAATTACTTTCACTTTTATTGCTTATATACTTTTTCCACAATTTTTTCTTCTTCGAAACTTCCAATTTTATGTCATTATTCCACCAAGCTGTACCTTTCAGATATCTTCCTTTCGTTACACCACATACTTTACTCCCAGTCGCATACACCAGCTCCTTAAAAATATTCCATAATATTTCTATATCCTCCTCAGTTTTCCAATTTGTTTTTCGTATTTCTTCATTTAATTTATGAGAGTATTCTTTCCTAATATTTTCAGACTGAAGTTTGTATACTTTAATACTTGGTTGTTCGTAGCGATTTTCTTCATTTTTATTAATATTAAGTATCTGTTTTCTCCTTGTCTTTATTTTAACTTCAACGAGAAATTGAATGATATTCGTATTGGGGGGAGACAAGCAGAAAGACTAGCTACTGACCGAAAGTCATGGAGACGTCTGATTTCTCCACTTACCTCGACACCGTAAGGTACAAGAGGACGACTTAAGTAAGTATATTAATTATTAAAATTTAAATATTTCTTACGAAGTAATCGTAAATTTCAAGTTTTTTATGGGAAACATTTATTTATTTATTGTTCTGGGATTTTCCGATTTTTCCAGGATGTGAAAGTAGAGCGCAAGTCCTTATTATTTTGTAGGGCTACGCCAGTCTAAAAAAGTGAATATTCTGCGTGCCCCAGAAGCCGAGATATTGCAGATTTTTGTAGTGCGCTTCAATTTGAAGTTCCATTCTAAAACAAAACAAGCTCGAAAGGTTCTCCCCTACACATTGGCGTGGCGGTATTTTATGGTCAAATCGCTTTAACGGGTTATATCTTTTTACATCTTCTCTGGCATATGACATCTAGAAATGGGCTCATAAAATCTAGACCTTTACCTATGATCTATTCAATTTTCTGCTCTTAACGTTAATAAACAATAGAAATATGATTTTAAGAAAAGATGCTATCTTGGTACCTGTCATGGAAGATTCTTTAAAAAAATGTGCTTTTTTACCAGCCTTTATGTCAGCAACCTTACCTATAATAGGTGCAATACATATTTACCGCAATGCGCTTTGATATACAGTGAGGACGTTTGAGTTGGAATAAATTCATTATCTCGAGAAGGGGCGAATTTGGAGAGAAATCCTGAAACAGGTCGATTTTTATTTTTAAACTATTTACTCTGAGCAATTTGAACATTGAATTTAAACGAAAAGCATGTTTATTTGTGAAAAAACATTATTACCTGTTATTCTAACAGCAGTAAAATGTATTTTGAATTTTTACATTCTTCTTTTTTGTGTAAATTAATTTAATAAAAATATTTTTTGTACACCCTGTATAAATAATTACGTTAATGTTTTTATTATTGAATAGAGAATTAAATATCCTTTCAAATGAGCTATCAAATAACCCCTAATTTCATTTAATAAAATCATCGATTACGTCATCACGCCCAGATGGATGGCGTAACTAATATACTCTATATTCCAAAAAGTCTTAATTTAAAAATAAAAATCTAGGATTTTTCTCCACATTCGCCCATTCTCGAGATCAATAATTTATTCCAACTCACTGTATATCTCTTTCCACATTAATGCCTTAAATATAGGTATTATTATTTTCAATATATCCAAAACAGAAAGATAATAATAATTATACAATACAATAATATAATAGTTTTGAGGAGTTCTCAAAATATCACGTTTTTTACCTCTCAAATTATTGATTTTTGACATACGACGTTATTAGAACTTTAGTACCAACCAATCTACAATTGAATATCTAGTTAAGATATAGGTACTTATTCGTAGGTATGGATAAAAGAATAAAGTAAGTCGACATATAGTTGCAAAAAAAAACACCCAAAATTTTCATTCTATAAACAAAATTTTCTTTCGCAACTATATGCCTATATCATAATGTCTATTAAGCTGGCATCCAATGGAACATGACGTGGCAAGCCTTAAGAAATAGAAAATATGTAATAGAAAAAGATAAAAACTAAAGCGTTACTTCCCGCAGAATTTACGATCCTTGGGCAAAAACCCCATATTTATTGCTCGCGCGGAGTGGCGTGTACTCTACGGTTGTTTGTCAGTAAATGAGTACAGTTCAAAGAAAATGATAAGCTGAAACAAACCCTTTAAGGTTTGAAAATGATAAGCTGGTACTTTTGTGCTCTATTGATGTTGTGTTGTGATTGTATGAATTACAACCTACTAAAATTTCTACCGCCAGCACTGGTGGGGTACCTCGATACTGTAGGGGACAAGATGGTAATTATTTATCATAAAGTAAATATTTATTAATTGCAAAGTAAACTTTTCTTTTGACTATTATATATTTTCTATTTCTTTTTGCCGACGTAAACTGGTGAGGCATGCCACGCCACACTCCATGGGATCCCGTCTTTAGGTAGTTGTGTTGTTGAGTGGATAGTTTTGGATTTCATCACTTACGATTCAATTTTGTCGTACCGCAGAAATACGGCAGATAGACGTGGCGTTCGTGAGGGGCGGTACTACCGAATCCGTCCAATATTTCATCCCCTGTTATTGATGATTAGTATTTTAGTTCTATTTACTCTTTTTGTAACTGTTAGGGGTTAACATTAAGCACATTAAGCGTCAAGCAACTGTTTCTGGTTAGTTTGTTAGAACTAAGTTATGTAGTCTAGTAAACTGGCCTAGTGACTAATACTAGATTTCTGTTAAGTACACCAGGAAACGAGGCCGAAAAGGCACTTGAAAAATCGAAAAATTACTGGGTGCCATTTTTCAACTGGAATATCTTGGGCTCAATAGAAAAGACATACCATCTCGTAAATATCGAAATTTTTACTGCGTAATGTTTTTTTTAACTTTTAAGCAAAAAAAAAACGATTTTTTCATTAATTTCAATATTGTGAAAAATATTCAAAAGACGACTTTCTTGCTCTTTAAAATGAGTCTTTCTAAATTAAAAAATGTTTATAAACAAAAAAGTTATTACAAATTAAACCCGAAAGTAAGCCTTTTTTTCAATTGTTTATAATTATTGAAATACACAATAAAAATGTTTTTCTACAACCGTGTTAATAATGCAATTTTTAGTGATGAGCAAAACAAGAACAAGACCAAGACCAGGCTAGTCTTGGTCTTGGTCTTGTTCTTGCAAGCTTGGTCTTGGTCTTGGTCTTGCAGCTAAAAGGCAGTCTTGGTCTTGGTCTTGGTCTTGCACTAGCCGGTCTTGTTCTTGGTCTTGGTCTTGCTGCAAGAGTCTTGCTGGTCTTGCTTTTTTGGTAGTAATAATTTGAACCAAACAATTTCGAATAAAATGTACATTGAAATAAATAAAAATGTGAAGAATGAAACTATATTTTTTGCTTTAAAATTTTAACAGAATGTAGAATGTAGTTTCAAACGGATACCAATTTTAACATTATACATTTACCTAATGACCTAATTATTTCTCTCTATATAAAGAGATTAGAGTATATTTTATAACGGTAATGTTTATCAGTAGGAAAAACCTGCATTTACAACCCTTGTTGCAATTGCCGACCTTCGGTTGTGTCACGTTGTGTTTTGCATGCTGTCGATACCTGCCGCCTGCCTTCAGACCACGTCTTGAGTCTGGATTATTGTTTATTGCCCCTGTAATAAAATGTTAAAGAAAAAGAGCTTCTTAAAGGTGCCACAAATGGTCGGGGACCTTCAATTCACGGATTTTACGAAAAGGGATAAACGGTTTATAGTTGTTAACAGATAATGATCTGCTCCTTTCACTCGAACACTGTAGTATTTATCCTACGAGGGTCAAATTTAAGAATATATATTAAATTTTTTTAAGAGAACACAAAAATCAAATATTTTTTACTCTATTTAATCATTATTTAATATAATTAACTTTTTTTATAAACTAACTAAAACATACTTTTTAGTAAATACGTACATATTTACCATACCTATTTATAGACCTAATACTATAACATAATAACTAAACCTAATGGGGAGTTATAAACGCTTAACTCTGTAATTTGTTATCTTGCAGTTCTTTAATTTTATTTAAACTACATTGCTCTCGTAACACGAGTTATTCGCACTTTTTATGTTCACATATTTTTGGATTGAATACCCATTGTGACATTTAAAAAGTTGAAAATATTCGGATGTGGGTAGTAAAAACTAGATCTTAAAACACACTGAACTGATGCGCATGCATTTCAAGTGCGGCACATACTATTTGTACTACTGACCCTTTCTGGGGAAAACCTAGATTCTTCCAAATAGTTTTCAACTATGAAATCAGTAAAATTCTTTACACGTTTGTCATCCGGGATTTTCACAAATAATTCAACTTCCAACTTTCGTTTATTGTAAAAAATGAATCCAAAAAAATAATTTTAAAAATTTCCCAGTATTGGAATTTGTGTCATTATATTCAGAAACTGAACCTACGCTTTGGATTTTGCGATACCAAGCTTGACACATTATAATCGACAACTAGATATTTTTAATTCAGGCCAAAATGCTTTCACAGAATTGTGAATCCCTTTTCAAAATCTATTATGATATTTTTTGTATTCATTTTAAATTTAACGACTTACTTTTTTCTCGATTATGCGAAAAGAATTGAAATAAGTGTCAGTATTTTTATTAGACAAAAAAGCGAAAACTACTGGTACATAAAAACCGTTTTTAATTGCATTTTTTTTATGGATTACCCTATCTATAATTACATTTTTTTGTCTTACAAGTAATTTCAATTTTCCTTGAACTGTCGCCGTTTGAAAACTTGCCTTCTGGACACTTTGAAGGTTGAGAAAATGCAACCGTTTGACTTAATCAAAACGACTTAAAAATATAACCAAAATATTATGTATTTTAAAAATTCGATATTGTTTAAGGTTTCTTACAATGTCAGTATATATTATTGAACTAAAAAATAAAGTTAAATAATAAGAACCAATTTTTCTCAAAAAAGTGCAAGAGTCTTGCAGGTTGGTCTTGGTCTTGCGTGGTCTTGCAAGGTTCGGTCTTGGTCTTGGTCTTGTTTTTGCAAGCTTGGTCTTGGTCTTGGTCTTGCAACAAAAAGGCGGCCTTGGTCTTGGTCTTGCTGCAAGACCAAGACCAAGACCGCAAGACCAAGACCAGTCTCGCTCATCATTAGCAATTTTTAGCACTCCATACGAGCGTTAAAAATGCTACTTTAAGGCACTAGTGCTTTAAAATATTTTTAAGGCACTGCAGTTCGTATTGACCGTATAGACAATTTTGATGTAATGTCAACAAAATATAAAAATGGAATGCCAG
Source organism: Diabrotica virgifera virgifera (assembly GCF_917563875.1). Lineage (NCBI taxonomy): Eukaryota > Metazoa > Arthropoda > Insecta > Coleoptera > Chrysomelidae > Diabrotica > Diabrotica virgifera. The sequence goes on from NC_065451.1 coordinate 177,340,425, forward strand.
TCAAGTTCAAGTAAAAGCTTTTGTAGATATTGTCCTGTAATTACGTTTGTAGAAAAAATATTGTATGATATGCGTGTTAAAAAGTAAATTTTTAAGGCACTCATGTGAATTGCAGAACTCGCTATCGCTCATTCTGCAAACTTTCACATGCGTGCCTTAAACGTGTACTTTTAACACTTATGTCATAAATAACTATAAAAACATTTTCGAATGTGATTTTTTATATGTATAAGTAGTTACTATAATATGTGCAAAAGATGGGTTCGATCAGTCTAGTAGTTTTTAAACAATTCTATTGGTTTATCCTATTTGAGACAAAAAAGATCAGTTTCATATGGCAGTATAGGTGCTGTGCCAATATTTTAGAGGGGCTTTTTTGATGTGAATGTCTTCATTGATCTCATAATTTCATGGTTTTAAAAAAGTATATTTCATTTTTATTGTTTAGATACTTACAAATAAATGAAGTAGCATTTTTCGCCTTATAAATAATTAAACAAGTAATTGCTCTTCGTAAGTCCCAGGTTTTCTGGGAGTAAAATCAGAAGTCGATATTTGAACTCTTCGTGTAACTTTGCGTCGATTGATATACGAATTCACAAATTTTGAGTCATTTTTACTTAACTGTCGGTCACAACTCTTTAAACGGGAATGACTTCAAAACCGGAACTAAAGATTCAAGCTCGACTTTTCAATGTGCTTTGATTGATATGTCACATGTACTATTTCTGCGACTATAATATAGCACTTCCTGTTAGAACTTTTTAACCGGAAATTATATAAAAACCAAAAGTCTACATTTTTTTCTTAGCTTGCTAAGTCATGTCGAATAATCTACCTATCGCTTATACTATTTCGGCGGCTTTAAAACGGTACTTCCGGTTGCAACTCGAAAACCGGAAGTCCGAGGTCAAATTTCTCATCATTAGTATCATCCTTGGGATATTAGATTTCATTCGACACCTCACTTGTTATTTTGTTTGTATTAATAACAGAGGAGTTATATTCGCGGATAGACGGACAGACAGTCATCAAACCGGAAGTTTATATTTGTGCTCGCCTTTCTTAGGCGCGTCGAGTAATATATCGCTTGTACTATTTCGGCTACTAACTTTCGGTTGCATTTCCAAAACCGGAAGTCGTAGGTACATTTCTCACCTTTAGTACCATTCTTGGATTGTAAGCTATCATTCGACACCTTATTTGTCATTCTATCTGGTATAATGACGTCATTCTACCTGTAAGTATGCCGCATAGAAGAGATATTTTTTTCGTTTTTTTCAATACCACAATTTTCAATTTTTTATAACAATTAATAGCTCAAAGGGCAGCTTATCAATGAAGTTTCAATTTTTCATTTAAAATTTAATGAAGTTTATAAATTTATAATATATGCAAAATTAACACTGTAAAAACTTGTTAAAGTTAGCAAACCAAATTATTTTTAAACAAATAATAAAAAAAAAATATTTTTTTTCGCCTTGAAATTACTTTATTACGAAAAATTATTCTTGTGATTTTTTCGTAAAATGCTTACTTTAAACGTAAAATGCAAATTTACAATTAAAAATGCCAAAAACAGCAATTTGTACAGCCATTTAAAAATGACCATTTTTCAAATGGGGTTAACAAATAGAATTATTTAAAAACTACTCGACCTATCGCGCCAATCTTTTGCACACATAGTAACTACATACATTTTTATTGTTTATTTTAATAACTATAAACAATTGAATTAAATTCTTATATATTCTTTCGAGTTTAATTTGCATTAACTTTTTTTTTTAATTTAGAAAATCTTATTTTAAAGAACTAGTATTTTCACGATTTTTCACAATATTGAAATTAATAAAAAAATCGCTTTTTTGCTAAAATGTCAATAAAAAATCCATGACTTAGCAAAAATTTCGATAACTACGAGAAGGTACGCGTTTTCTATTGACTTACCCACATTGTAGTTAAACATAGCGGTCAGTAATTCTTCGATTTTTAATGCTCAATTTCCTGGTAAACATGTAGACTAGTAAACTGGCCTAGTGACTAATTCTAGATTTCTGTAAGCTACTGTTAGATGAGTTAGTAAGTTCCGCTAATGATGAAAGAATGTGGTGTGTTACAAAAAATTTCGACATTTTTAGTTTCATATTTACACAGATTAGTATGACTACACATGAATTGATTTTGTTAGTTTAATGTAGAAACTATATAGAAGCAGGATATTACAAAAAAATGTGATTGTTATCAATACGCGGCTTATATACACATTCAAAAATTAGATAAAAATATCATAAATATCACAGAAGCTGTCTACTGTTTGCTTCTTCCATAATATATAAAAATATTACATGTATTAACATATTAACATAATAGTTCAGAGAAATAAGGAAAAAAAAAATAGCCTGTTGGTGACACAACTCCCTCCAGGCTGAAACCAAATTTTTTGAGTAATATGGACATCTATAATAATAACCAATATATTTCCTGCAGCCGATTTTGATGATATACATAGTTATAAACAAATGAAGATCAAAAAACGGTAAATTTTCGCTTTTTTCGTCTATTACTAAGAAAATAGTCATTTTAAACAAATTTCAGAGTAAGAAACTCATAAACGGTATAAAAAACTTCAATATGGCGTTTGCTTAATATGTCTATCCTTATTGGTTGCTTAGAAAATTGCAAAATAAATCATAAATTTTGAGTTTTTTTAAATATTTATAACTTATGTAAAAATTAACTTAGAACCTTCTTATTACACGGAATGCTGAGACTTATGGTGTTTAATTCATACCCTAAATTTCGAAGAAATTGGTCAAATAGTTTAAAAGTTATTTAATTTGTTTATCCCAAATTTATTTTTTTTTGCAACACTGTAAGTCAGAAAATGATGAAGCTACAGTAATACTTTGGATAGTTTATGGAAGAAGGAAATTTACAGTATTAATTTAATTAAAAAAAAAATTACAAAAAATAATTATAAATATTGCAAAATTATTTTGCAAAAACATGTGAATTAAAAAAAATGGGGGGGCTAACTTTGTCCCTAATTGTCCTAGGGCAGTTGTTTTTCTTTCTAAATATGTATAAAAATTCAGTCTTTCTAAATATGAAAAAATAATTTTTCTACAGGTAACGGTTAAAAAGTTATTCTAATTGTTTTTAAGTAAGCAAAAAATCGACATGTTTTTTCAAAATAATTTTACACTGTTTAAAATTATTTTTTGTCATTTATTTTTAATAATGGCAATGTTGTTCTGAAGCTATTTTCTTGTGGCATTTTTATAATCAAGTATATTCAAATGGGAAATAAGCCACAATTTTACCTAAAAATGATTTTATTAACGTTTCGACGCCCAAGTCGGGTGTCGTTGTCAAAATACAAAATAATACTAAATAAATAAAAATGTTGTTGCTTAGTAAAAAATTCTTCTAATAATTTATTTAATCTGACTCATTTATATCGGCAATTTAGACACGTATTATACATTTTAAAGTAGACGACTTTAAAATGATATTGCCAATATTGATGAGTTGCGTTCCTGGGACGACTTTACTAAAAGATAGTTCATTCGATTACATGAAATCAATCCCAACTCAAGAATATCCGCCACAAAAAAAAAAAAAATCATAGCATGTGATCTGTCTTTAAAAATTGCCGATATAAATGAGTCAGATTAAATAAATTATTAGAAGAATTTTTTACTAAGCAACAACATTTTTATTTATTTAGTATTATTTTGTATTTTGACAACGACACCCGACTTGGGCGTCGAAACGTTAATAAAATCATTTTTAGGTAAAATTGTGGCTTATTTCCCATTTGAATATACTTGATAATAATGGCAATAGTATAAATGTTCTTCTTTCATAAACTGTCCAAAGTATGATTGTAGCCTCATAATTTTCTGACTTGTAGTGTTGCAAAAAAAAATGAAATTGGGATAAACAAATTAAATAACTTTTAAACTATTTGACCAATTGCTTTAAAATTTAAAATATAATTTAAGTACAAGAAGTATCAGCATTCCGTGTAATAAGAAGGTTCTAAGTTAATTTTTACATAAGTTATGAATATTTTTAAAAACTCAAAATTTATGATTTATTTTGCAATTTTCTAAGCAACCAGCGAACGCCATATTGAAGTTTTTTATACGACTTATGAGTTTTTTACACTCAAATTTGTTTAAAGTGCTTAACTTTTTGGTAATAGACGAAAAAAGTGAAAATTTAGCGTTTTTTGATCTTCATTTGTTTATAACTTTGTATATCATCAAAATCGGCTGCAGGAAACATATAGGTTAATAATATACAGTATGTCCCTGTAAGCTGTATCCATATGGAAAACTTTTTTATTATTAATTTTACGAAAAAAAGTTATTTTTAATAAAAAGCTCTGCATGGTCCAAAACCTAAGATTCAACCGTCAGATATAAAATTTTATGAATATTATACGAGTTATGTCAAAAAGTTTGAATTTCACTCAGGAGTAAAGTAGCTTTATTTTTCACAATATTGAAAATTGCTATTATGAAAAGTTGTTTGGAATTAAAAAATATATTCTAATATGCAATTACATCCTTCTAATTGAAAATTTTTTTTTTAAATTATGGATTACTAACATTATTTTCAGTTATTTCAATTCTGATAACTCTTTTATTGTTAATTTTACGAAAAAAAGTGATTTTTAATAAAAAGTTCTGCATGGTCTGAAACCTAAAATACAACCATCTTATGTCAAATTTTATCAATTTTATACAAGGTATATCAAAAAATATGAATTTGGCTCAAGAGTAAAACACCTTTATTTTTCACAATATCGAAAATTGTTATTATGAAAAGTTATTAAGAATTAAAAACCATGTTTCAGTATGTAATTACATTCTTCTAATTGAAATATTTTGAGCTATACAGGTACTTTACTTTTGATCTAAATTTATCTTTTATGACATACCTCGTATAAAATTGACATAAGATGGTTGTATTTTAGGTTTTAGACTATTTTAGACCATGCAGAACTTTTTATTAAGAATCACTTTTTTCGTCAAATTTATAATAAAAGAGTTATTAGAATTAAAATTACTGAAAATAATGTAATTTATCCATAATTAAAAAAAAAAAAAATTTTCAATTAGATGGATGTAATTGCATATTAGAATATAGTTTTTAATTCCAAACAACTTTTCATAATAGCAATTTTCAATATTGTGAAAAATAAAGCTACTTTACTCTTGAGTGAAATTCAAACTTTTTGACATACCTCGTATAATATTCATAAAATTTTATATCTGATGGTTGAATCTTAGGTTTTGGACCATGCAGAGCTTTTTATGAAGAATAACTTTTTTTCGTAAAATTAATAATAAAAAAGTTTTCCATATGGATACAACTTACAGGGACATACTGTAGATGTCCATCCTTCTCAAAAAATTTGGTTTCGGCCTGGAGGGGGATGTGTCACGAGAAAAATCTTATTTCTCTGGACTATAATGATAACTAAAAGTTTCATTCTCATACATATACACACACCCAAACTTATATGGAATCATCTGATATTTCTTATTATTTCGTGCGGATTTAAAAAAGCCAACACACGAAGTCAAATAATATTTTATTTTAAAGCAATTTAATAACAAATACATAACAATTAAATAAAACAATAAAGTATTTAAACACTAAATTAAAAATAGTTGTTTTAAAGTCAATAGCATAACAAATTTCAATGTAAAACGAATAATGATTAAATTGTTTTTATTTTTTTTTGTTTTTTTTTGGTAGTCCGTGTTATCACCTCTAGTCCGTATGCAAACTTCAGTTTGCGTGGGAGCGCTCCTAATGAAATTATCAACATTTTGTTGTGGTAGGTTGCTCCATTCTTCAAGAGCAGCTTGTACTTGCCGTGCGGTGTTTTGTGGATTATTCCGGCGAGCTCTAATTTTTATTTTAAGCGTACCCCACAAATATTCTATAGGTTTAAGCTCGGGTGAGTAAGCAGGCCACTCCAAACAAGGGACACCTTCTGCTTTAATGATGTCTCCTAGTCACTCTAATGGTATGTGGAGGTCCATTATCATGCATGAAAATTAAATTTTCTCCTGTTGCACCTCTCCAGAGCCTAACTACAGGTTATCAACATACCCATGAGCAGTTAAAGTTAATTGGATGAAAATTAAAGCAGTTTTTTTACGGATCACAATTCCTCTCCAGAACATTATACTTCCCCTTGTATATTTTTTGTGAAGAAATCTTACAGTTTTCGTTCTTGCTTGTCTTCCTCGACCTATAAGTACACGATTTCGAGGGTCATCTGATTTTACACAAATCCTGACTTTTTCTGAAAATAGCATATTTTGTCAATTCGCAATGTTGCAGTTTTGGTGGTGAAGACACCAATTTAGGCGATTAATCTTGTGCTGCGTGGATAACTCGTAAAGCCATAACTGTCTCCTGCTGTATACTTCTTGGCACGAACTCTTCTTCTTATCATTTCAACTGAAACAGTTGCACCTATAGCTTCCAAAAGCTGCCTTTGGAGCTGCTGGTGAGAAATGGTTAGGTGTCTTCCAGCTGATTGGACAATTAAACGATCGTGGCGAGCCGGTTTAACTTTTTGGCGACTTTCCCTTGCTTTTTTTTTGAGCTTTCCTAGCTCCTGTTAGCTAGCATAGGATTTGGACAGAACGCCCTCTGTTACGCCTATCTCTGCAGCTATGTCCCTATGAGAACATTATTTGCTCCACAAGACCAATAATCTTTCCCCGTTGTAAGTTCTATGCCCTACATGATGCATATCTTCGTCTTTGGACGCAAAATTTAGTTTATTTATTTTCGTTCAATTTGCAACTCCAGCAAATAACTTATACCGTACCGAGCTGTAATATCTGATTGTCTTATCGAATTGTTTATTTTCAATAAAAACCTTTATTCTTCACGACAATAACAACTTTTTTGAAAAGAAATAAATATTATTTTGAAATACATGGTGATTCCATATAAGTTTGGGTGTGTGTATATCAGGAATGTCTATTTATATAAAGTAAGTTTTAAGCATGGAACGCCTCAATTATCGCGGAAACAACTTGCACAGAATAACAATATCCCAAACGACAAAATTTCGCTGCAACAAGACGATGCTCTACCTGCACTAACTGCACTGGGGATGTAATACGTAAATAATGGGTTTGATGGCAGAAGTCCTCATAAAATGTATTAAGAAGGAATATCCCTCTCGATCACCCGACATGATTCCTTTAGACTATTTACTTAGGAAACATCGTTTATGAAACAGAACCTGCCAAGATTCAGGAATTAAAAGATAGGATTACCACAGAAAAAATAAGAATTGCTTTGTCTGCGATGTTGCAGTTGCAAAATGTATTCCAAGGCTTTAAAAATCACATGACTCGTATCGAAGTAAAAAAATTGTAATGAAAAAAAAAACAAAACATGACATGAAAAAAATCATGATTGTCTGTAAGAACAAGATTGAAGACGAAACAATCTATGTTAAAGGAAAAGGTTTTCAATGTTTTTGAGTCATGTACAGGGTTATTCACTATATTTTGACCCGCCTGTAAACTGCTTTATTTATAGAATTAGAAAAAAATCTAAAATACTAAAGTTATTCGATTTTTAAATTATGATTTTTTGACATATATATTGTACTAGTCACGTCATCCATTTGGGCGTGATGACGTATTCGACTATTTTTTTAAATGGGAATAGGGGTCGAGTGCTAGTTCATTTGAAAGGTTATTTAATTCCCTATTTAGTAATGTAAACAATAACATGATTAATTATTTTCATAAAATCAAATATATCTTGACAGCTATTTTCCCAATTATCACTAATTAAACACTAAACGCTAGTTTAACTCTTTCTGAATAAAATTGAACTGAAGAAAAGTTAAGAAGACAGTTATTTTTTAATCAACTAGCATTTTACCAAAAAAGTGCATTGTTACAACTTACCCCGCGCTTGGGGCTAGTTGTAACATCTATTGGGGCAAGTTGTAACATTACGAAAATTCGAATTTTTTGGAATATTTCGAAGAAAATACCAACGTTGGTCCTGTTGAAAGATGTTGCTCGACTTAATAAGGTGGCTTCTGGTGTTCTTAAATATAAATGTAGATTTCTCCGCATAAAATTTTGGACCCAATCTGGACCAACTGTATAATTTTGATATCAAGAAGAAGGAAGTTGCTTAGCACTGAGTTTCACAGCATATTGGTAAGGCAGTTTTCGCATCTTCATGGGAATTAGTCCAAAATATACTTCGGTGCACTTCAGAATATACGAAGCCATTCTACTTTCTTCTTCGGCTGTAAAAACTATTCCTGGTTTAGTACAGCTCACTTGTAGACTCTTAATATTTTTCTTTTTTTCTAGGTATATCATTATAAAGATACATGGCACAGTCCGTGCTTTTTTACTTGCTTGCTTTATGCTACATTGATTATCTAAAATTTCCGCTGAACCTAACTTGTAGACTTCACTTTCTGGCTTTGCGTTGCCCTTTCTGATTTTCTTTTATGTTGTCTCGTTCTGGACTATTACTAAACTAAATAATACGTTTTTATATTGTAGATCATAAATTTAGTAAGATTCAGCGCAATTTGTAACATGTTACAACAAGCCCCAACGTTTTGTTACAACATACCCCATAGCACACTTTTGTATATTTATTAAAATAACTGTAAAATTATCTTGATAATCGTAAAATCGTTAAGCAACGTCAAAGTATAACTAAATTTAGAAAAGAAATGAACACCGAAAGATTCATTTCCGTTTAAAACAATAGCGATAACCAAAATTTTATGAGAGTCAAAAAATTACCTCATCCAAATGAAGCACGTGCACAAAACTACTATTTGCAACTATCGGAGGATGGCTGGCTAGACGGTGTCATTTGCAGGGCGATAAGAGAATAAGATTGAGTTAGCTAAATTAGTTAAAAACGGTCAAATAACCTATGAAAAAGCCGTGTTACTACTTACCCCTGTTACAACAAGCCCCTTGTTCCCCTACTTAGAAAAACACAAAGAGAGAAAAATAAAAAAGAAAAACAACATCTACCAGAACAACACAACAAAAGTATACCTAAGTAAAAGTGGACGATGAATTAACATACCCAAATGAAGCCGGCAATGGGATAAGACAGGGGGATTCCTTGAGTCTCTTATTGTTCAACCTGATTATGGACGAAATAATAAAAAAAGTAAGAACTAAAAAAAGGATACGAAATGGGAGAAAAACAACTTAAAATATTCTGCTATGCGGACGATGCAATACTAATCTCTCAAAGTGAAGATGATTTTCAACGTATGCTGCACCAATTCAACATAATCGCCAGAAAATGTAACATGTTAATTTCCTAACAAAAGACAAAATGCACGGTTATAACAGCAGATCCAATAAGATGTAAATTGGAGCTGGAAGGTCAGATAATAGAACAAGTGATAAATACCTAGGCATCACACTGTCTAGCTACGAAAGGCTCGAAACAGAATTGGAAGATCAAGTGAATAGAGCAAACAGAGCCGCAGGTTGCCTGAATGACAATTTGGAGAAATAAAAATACCGAAAAACAAATGAAAGGCAGAATTTACAAAACAGTCATCAGACCAATAATGTCATACGCGGCAGAAACACGACCCGACACAAGGGCGGATCCAGGACCGATTTTCGGGAGGGGCCATAAACTTCTTTTGGGGAGGAGTACCAGAAGTACGATGGTAATTTTTAAAAATTAGGGTTACAATGGTGAGTTTTAAGTCACTTTTCACACACTTTGAGAAGTGCCTTAAAATCCATCATTCCTGCCATAGTACCTATTCCTACAAATTTTTTCGGATCCAAGTGCAGTTCTTTCAACAAGTTTAATACTATTTTTTCCAATTCTTCTCCTGCCAGGCCTTGTTATTTCCCTATTTCTTGATTTTCACTAATTATTTTTAGGTTCTCATAAGCGTCAATGAATTTGACAAAGTCTTCACGAATGTTGTTATTGTGTATGTATCCAAATTTAGAGAAAGCTGTTCCACGTGGGATACGTCAGTCGTTTCGTCAAATATTATTTGTTCAATTATTTCTTCACCACAACATGTTAATAATTGATTTTGACTGCTTCTACTAATGCCATGTTGCTCAGGAAGGTGCTGTGGATAGGCGTTATTTAAGAGTCTTTTCTCCTGATGCGATTTTAAACCTTAACAACACTGTGGTTCTAAGGCAAAACCCGATATGTCAAAAAACGTGATTTTGCACCAGATGAGTTTAAAAGTTCGCGGTGTTGTTGTAATAGTGGACATATCGAATTTTATGGTTGGTTACATGGATGTGTTTAGCCATGTAGGGTTTTGTCATCACATTCTTCATCGCTCAATGTACATATTGGCATTAAAAACGAAAAATCGATAATTCCCCTCATTCCTAGGTCCAGCATCTTCATCCAGAAGCATAAGGCCATCATCACGATGGTCTCTTAGAGGAATATTTTGTCGACCTAAGAACACTATAGACCCTACTAGTAGTCTTTCTTTATTTTTTGTTTCTGTTTAGACCTCTGAGAGTCTATCTGGTTAATGACTGACTTTTGAGGGTTGCTATAACTTTTTAGAAAATCCAGCTCAACCTGAACGCACTCCTTGTAGTATGATGTTTTTCATGGGTTTATATGACTCCGTCTTTGCTCATGAATTTGGGGAAATATGTTAAAGGTTTCGTGACAGGGCTTTGGACTGTCATCCCGTTATTGTGACCATATTTTTCATTAGAAAAATAAAACGCAATATTTGTAAAACAATTCCTTTTGACTGTGCGAAAATACCAACCAACTCCTTTGTTCTAAGTGCTAGTGAGCCAAGTAACGCTTCACTTCTTTTTTATTCTTTTCTCTGTAAAATTATCAACATTTAGATTTATAAAAAACCCAAAAGTCATTCTTGAAGCTTCTCCGTTACTTCTTTTTTTCAATTCTAGTCCAGAAAACGTATTTATCCCCTGTTTTGTACATATATATGTGTTTGAAATTAAAAACATTTGAACTGCAAATATTTAAATTTATATTATTCTAAATTCTCGGAGGGGGCCATGGCCCCCATGGCCCCCTCCCTGGATCCGCCCTTGACCCGACACAGAAAGGACAAAAAGATTGCTCGAAATAGCGGAGATGAAAACCCTTCGAAAAATCGATGGTAAGACTTCTATGGGACAGAGCTAGAAGTACAGATATACGACGGAGATGCAAGGTGGATAACATTAATAACTGGGTAAGAAACAGAAGAATAGAATGGAATGACCACATAAGCCGAATGACAACAAATAGGATAGTCAGGACAGCGAGAGACGGTTACCCAATAGGAAGACGATCAGTGGGAAGACCACGAAAACGATGGAACGACAACTTACTAGAGACACATTGAAAAAACAGACAGAGTCATGTCTATACAAAAAGAAGAAGAAGAAGACTTAGAAAAACAAACAAGAGTGGTTCATTTCTAATTTTACTCAGTTTAGTTTTTAAAAAAGCAATGACAATTACCTTGAAACAATTCGCTGTTTTAATCGGTACCAAATTCGCACCATTACTACAAATAATTGGCACACGTTGCCCGTCACTCCTTAAATTTTCAGACTAATAGTTCGCGATAGTAGACTATTTATTTTCAGAAAACTACTGAAACTACACCATTTGGCCAAGCTGCGTCAATTTTACTACATAAAAATGAACATTTTCAGGGATATTTACATTACAAGCGAATATCTTCGCCGTGATGTCATGTTATTGCAAAGATTTAATTAATTATAAACAGCATTGGGATTTGTTGTGTGTACAAATATTGAATTTGTAATAGTATTTATGTTATTTTAAGATTTTATTGAGACGCCAAAAATCTGGAAGTCGAAGATACAACGATGTACATGGAATTCATATTGTTTGATTTGAATATATTTTTTGTTTAATTTTAGACATAATGATTAATTTATTTCGCAAGACCTTGTTGATTAATGTGTAATTGCTACGTATTATGAAATACTGCATTTATACATCATTATTTTTAACATTTTAAATATACATAATATACGATAATGCCACTACAACATAAATAACACAAATGAGTTGTTTAGCCCAGAACACTGATACACGAATATGATCAGAATCAGAAGGGTGTAGGAGCCGGTATAATAGGGACAAAGATAGGGATACAATGGATACATAGGGATCACTTGTTCATCTCATTGTGCCGTCTTCTAACGAAGGTTGGCGAATACTAATATAAACTTCCCTATCTTTTGCAACATGAAATATGTGTTCAACACTGAGGTTAGTCCAATCTGATATTCGTCAGCCAAGATGTCTTCTTTCTTCCCAAACCTTTTCTTCCCTCTACTCTTCCTTGCATGATAACGTTTAACAGAGATTATTAATTTATCGTTTCGAAGTCTATTTCCCAGATACGATGTTTTTCTTATTTAATTGTGTTCATAAGCTTTCTGCCATGTCCAATTCGTCTTAACACTTCTTCGCTTGACATTTGCAGTCCAAGGAATTTTCAAAATACGCCTATACAGTCACATTTCGAATGCCTTCAATTTTTTACGGATTACGATTTCAGAGTCCAAGCTTCTACCCCTTATAGTAGTTGCTACCAAACAAAACATTCGACAAATCTTAATCTGATAGCCACACTTAATTTTTTATTTTGTAAACATTGACTTGTATTTACTTTTCAAGCTATTTCTTTTCTAACTTTTATCTCCTCATCTTGATCTAACTGTGAGTTTATTAGTGCTCCGTGGTATTTATACTTGTCGACCCTCTCTAACGGTTTACCTTCCAATGTCCCCAATGTCTCCAAACCCAACAGGGGTTTTCGAGATCACCATGTATTTTGGTTTATATATATTTATTGTTAGTCCCATCTTTTTGCTTTCTCTGTTAACGATTCCTAGAAGAATTTGTAAATCGTCGATATTATCTGTCATGATTGCGGTATCGTCTGCAAATCTTATATTGTTAATGATGCTGCCTCCAATCCTTACACCTCCAGTTCTTTCCCATACTGCCTCCTGAAAGAAAGGATCACTGCGTGCAAGAAATAGAACGGCAGAGAAGGCAGCCATTACGACACTCAATTCTATAGAGGTCAAATCTAATCTACTATGGGATTGTGTGGGTGCCCAAATAAACAAGGAAATCGTAGCAAGGTTACGGTATCCTGGGTACCAGGACACCAGGGTCATAATATAAAGACAATGAAAAAGAGGGTTCAAATGACAAAACAACGCTCATCAATGGCATTCGTTGGACGGGAACCTTTATGCGGCGTTGCAAAAGCAGTAACAGGAACAGCTTTAAAAAAATGGGTAGCTTACAAATTTCTGGAATGGGAAGGAATTCACCCGGACAAAAACAGGGGAAACAGTTAACTACAGAACATTCGCCAAAATTTAGGGCAAATCTACTAAGCAAAGACTGGAAAATAGTCAAAACCATAGTAACCCTTCTAAGAGGGCACTGTAAGCTGAATAGGCAATTGCGTCTAGTGGGATTGGCAGATCATGAACTATGCAGATTCTGTGACCTGGAAGAAGAAACAACACATCCATTTTTTTTATTTACTACTTTTAATAGATTCTGACAAGGATAGCTTAAAGCCATTATTTTGAATATCGAGTATTTGAAATTGGTCAATAAAGGAATGATTATCTTTTTCTATTATTGAAAGCCCTTTTGTGTTCTACTATACGTTTGTTAAAGATTCTACTAGTTTGAACGGTGTAATGTTTTGGATAGTCACTACGTGTAAGCTTGTATACACCACCTTTTAAATGCGTTTTCTTTTGGTTACTGTCGTTCTTAATATATTTACTTCAGTTCAGAACAAACAAAAACTTAAGAAAATGCATTAAGAACAACAGGAGTTAAACGAAAAAGAAATTAAATAGTAATGTAAATAACTTACCTATGGTGACTGTCCAAAAAATTACTTTGGCCAAACTGGTAGAACCTTATAACAAACGTATAGCAGAACACAGAAGGGCTTTCAATAATAGAAAAACAGATTATACGTACCTACTTACTTCGCCTTCTAGATCATAATCATTCTTTTAATGGAAAATTTTAAATTCCCCATATTCAAAATAAACGTCTTAAGTTATCTTTATTAGAATTTATGGAAATTAATAAATTTAAAAATACAGATATAATTCTGAATGACAAACTTAAGACAGATAGCTCTACCCTCCTAAACTTATTCAGTTAAAGACAGTGTAGACACACAGTAAAAATACATCACTTAAACGTCCAAAAGAGCAAATAGTGAAATAAAATAAAAATAAATGCCGGAGATAAAGTAAAATAAATAGCCTAGAAAATAAAATAAATAAATATGTAAAAAACCTCTAACAAGAAGTAAAACCACTTCTATGTAAAAGGTATATTTAATAAAATTTTAAAAATCCCAATGGATCCCAAAATTTTATTAAATGTACCTTTTACATAGAAGTGATTTTACTTCTTGTTAGAGTTTTTTTAACTATATGGTATACAGCCAACCCAGGGAATTACCCCTTTTAGTTTAAATAAATATGTATCCTAGAGAGAACATAAGAAGAAATAAAAGAAATAAACGAGTATAGTGTGTAGCTCTATCAACGTGAACAAGCGCAATACTCTGTAGGCCCCATTAAATAAGATTTTTATTTTTCAGACATCCTACAAAAAAAACCGCAAAAACAAAAAAACGGCCACCAAAAAAATCAAAAATTTTTTTAACAAAAACCGGCGCAGGTCTCCAAAAAAATTAACATAAACAGAAAACCCGGGCACGTACGGCCCAAACTCTTGAGCTGCAAGTCTCCGAACAGAGTGTAGCCCAGCAATTTTAGTTACGCGGACAAGTTACAAGAGGATAACAGAATTAAAGCGCCTCACGCTAGCCTGGATTTTGAAACGGTTAGGGAACCATGTTGGAGTTCTATTACCCAGGACTCCCACATGAAGAGTATATGGCTAATGTGCCACTATAACGCATCAGAGTGCTACAGGGGGAAAGGGATGGTCTGGAGCATTGGAGCACGGTGGAGGGATTCCTGTTTTACACGAATTAATACAACTCGCTTCAATGAATTTGTCACACCCAATTGTCATTTTAATGGGTGCACAAGTCTCACAGGCTAGGTTAAATCAAATTGCTTGCTAGCTTGCAAATACATGCTTGCTAAACAGCTGTAGTGACCATAAATTGTAATACATTTTATGGAAGTGTTGAAAGCTAAAGTTTTCAGTATTTTATTGTTAGATGTTATAATTATACAGGGTGTCCCGAAAAGATTGGTCATAAATTATACCACAGATTCTGGGGTCAAAAATAGGTTGATTTAACCTCACTCACCTATAATATACAATAGTGCATACAAAAAAGTTACAGTCCTTTGAAGTTACAAAATGAAAATCAATTTTTTTTTCATATATCGAAAACTCTTAGAGATTTCTCATTGAAAATGGACATGTAACATTCTTATGGCAGCTGCATCTTAAAAGCTAAAGTGAAATTTGTGTACCCCATAAAAATTTTATGGGGGTTTTGTTCCCTTAAACCCCCCCCCCCAAACTTTTTTGTGTGCGTTCCAATTTAATTATTAGTGTGGCACTATTAGTTAAACACACTGTTTTTAAAACATTTTTGCCTCTTAGGACTTTTTCGATAAGACAGTGTTTATCGAGATATTTTGAATATTTATAGAATCCACCACATATTTGTATATGGTTAAGTACGATTAACCTGTTAATCTGAAAATGTATTTATAATTTACATTTTTAAGTATATTTTGAAAAAGAGGACACATCTCAACCAAAGGTGACTTATCAAAAAAAAAGACTAAGAGACTAAAAAGTTTTAAAATCACTGTGTTTAACTAATGGTACCACAATAATAGTTTAATTGGAACGTACACAAACATTTGGGGGGTTTAAAGGAACAAAACTTCCATAAAAGTTTTATGTAGATAAATATATTAAAAAAGAAGCCGCATCTCGATAAAAACTCGCTTATCGAAAAAATACTAAGAGGCAAAAAAGTTTTAAAAACGTTGTGTTTAACTAATGGGAGCACCATAATGAATTAATTGGAACGTACACAAAAGTTTGGGTGAGTTTAAGGGATCAAAACCCCCTTAAAATTTTTATGGTGTGGACAAATCGTGGACAAATCTCACTATAATTTTGTTTTAAGATGATCCTCCCATAATAATGATACATGTCCATTTTCAATAAAAAATCTCTAATAGTTTTCGATATATTGAAAAAAAAATCGATTTTCATTTTGTAACTTCAAAGGACTGTAACTTTTTTATGAGCACATTTGTACTAAGGTAAGTTAGGTTTAATCGAACTATTTTTGACTTCAAAATGTGTGGTATAACTTATGACCAATATTTTCGAACCTTTACCCTGTATTATAGAATAAAAGTGATGATACTTTGTATATCAACGTTTTAGGGGCAATGTAAGCGATTAATTATTATTAATTAAGATCAATTTTTTTTATTCCATCTATCCAATCCAAAATTATTAATCCCATCTAAAATTACATAATGCTAGTAATTTATTGAAATATTAAATTAAGGCAATATCTAATAATTAAACAGACACTTTCTAATCTTAGTTGGAAGACAAAGGTATGATTAATCGAAGATTTCATAATTAAATCATTATACATTAATTGCATTTACATGATTTCTGATCTTCAGATGTGTCTATTGTTTTTGAGCAATTATTCGTACTTAACGGTTAATTCGACCTCCTTCACATGTAAATGTATTGCTTTTATATTACTTTTAACTGACAATAGAAAACATATCGTGGGCGTACTGGGAAAATCCACTAACTCACAAAAGTAAAGTTTTGAGAAAAAATATTTTAAGCATTAATGGCTTAGTATAATAGAATTTTTGAAGCTGTAGTAAATTTCCCCTCCTACTCAAATATAATAAGGTATACTCTTACTATTAATTCGGAACAAACCCAAAATAAAAATTATACAAGTTTAGGCTCCAACTGTGGACAAACTAGAGCGATATTGAAACTTTTTACGAAGAGATAGACAATATTTTAAAATCCATTAAAACGCAGCATGTTACAGTTATAATAGAAGATTTTAACGCAAAGGTTGTTAACCCGCCATTACACGCGCTATGAGGGAATCCCTCACCATATTTGTTTATAACCAATGAAATTGTGTAAACTAATACGATAACCTTAAGCACCCAGGAATGCCTTTAGCATGGTTCATGAGAGGGTATGAAAAAGTTATAGAATATTTCAGGCGGTCAGTGTGCTGTGTGATAGTTGAAAGAAGAGACATCCCTCTTCAAGTGAGGGAATTCCTCACTGCGCGTGCAATCACGGTGAAATCACGTTTCTGTTATCTCAAAGAAACTTTTAGGTTTTTATTTAATTTTTTTTTTTTTTTTTTTTTTTTTTTATTTATTATTTATACATATGACCTGGCCTCTAGTGACTAATCCAGGTCGTTTTTTTTTCCTGATGGGATTACAGATATTTTTTTTTATATTTTTACATTTTTTACTCAACTATTAAATCTATTTTTACAATAACAATTTGCCATAATCTCTTAATTACGTATAACAAACAAATTTAAATAAACAATTTAAAATATTTTTGGTACTATCAACTCCCTTCTAAGTTATAAAGACAGTCCCTCTATTTTCAGAAGAGAGTTGGTAGTTTTTTTTTTTTTTATTTTTTTTTATTTTTATGAATTATGTATTGAATTATTATTTTTATTTATTTATTTTATATTGAATTATTATTATTATAATTGTAAATATCTATTTTTGAATTTATATTTTATTTTATTTATTTTAACTTTATCTTACTCAACTTCATCAGGGTTGGATTATTGGTTGTCTTCTTCTATTATTATAGATTTCTTGTTGTTTTTTAGATATTATTTGTGTGAGATTGTTTAATATTTCAAAATATTCTTCATTTTGTAATATATCTCTTATTTCAATTCTTTCTAATCTTCTTCTCATTTCTCTGTGTTCTTCATTTTCTATAGTATTTTCACAATGTAACACTATATGTTCTGGTGTACCTAGTTCTCCACATTCACAATATGCATCATCTTTTAAGTTAAATCTTTCCAAATATGTTGGGTACGGTCCATGTCCTGTTAAAAAGTGTATTAAACCTTGTTTTGGATTAAAATAATTTGGAATGTTTTCTAATATTGGTATAAAATTGTATAAACGTCTAGATTTTGTTGAATTTTCCCATTCATTTTGTCTTTTTCTATTTATTATTTCTTTTAATTCTCTTTTATTTCTTATATCTAATCCTATTATTTGTATTATTTTTTCATATTTTTCTTTTTTTAGCCAATAATTACATGCTCTTTTTTGTGTTTCTAAATGCATTGGCATTACTCCAGTTAAAACTGTGAGTGCCTGTGTTGCAGTTGTTACAAATGCTCCCGTCATTCATTTAATATTGTAACAAAATAATTATTGACCTACCCTCGTATACCAGCTCCCGTCTTAGCACAGACAGAACACTATCGATGTTTCGAGATACGCCGATGCAGCGCCGATGACGTGCAAGCGGTCACATGGACATAGCTGGAGATATATAGATATTTCTGGAATATCTGTATCGCATATATAAATAGGACATATTTGTAAATAGAGTTAGTCTTAAGCTAAAGGTATAAGATAAATTCGTCTGTAACTTATATAAATAAAGTCGTATATAAATTACGAACCGCTAGTTTTATTGTAATTAGAAGTAATTACAGTAAATAACCGCTACAGTGGTGTTAACGGTGTGGAGTGTAAATAAATGAAAAGTGAAAAAAAGACTTTTGAACTTTATTCGTCGGGAATAATTGAAGTGCGTTGATTGTTCGGTATTCGGAAAGACTTAGACATTTTGAAAAGTACGTGTGTGCCGACCAAAGATGTTGCTACAAGAACTGACCATAAAACAGCTCCGTGAACAATTAGAAGAGTACGAATTAGACAGCAGTGGGTGCAAGATAGTCCTACAAGCACGACTCAAGGATGTCCTCACGAAGAACGGAGATGACCCAGAGACGTTCCACTTCCAGTCAGCAGAACAAGTAATCTTATCGAAATTAAAAACTGTTTCTGAAACGATCAATGAAACTTGTAGAAAAAGCGACGATAAATTCGAAAATGTTGCTAAAAGATTCGATGAGACTTCTCAAATAATTAAAGACGTATGTAGTCAAAACAATGAGAAATTCGAAACCATTTCTCAAAAGATCGATGAAACTTCTATAAAGAACAACGAGAAACTTGAAGAAGTTAGTAGAAAAAGCGACGAGAAATTCGAGAACGTTGCTAAAAAATTTGACGAGACTTCTCAAGTAATTAAAGAAGTTTGTAGACAGAGCAACGAGAAATTTGAAAGTGTTTCTCAAGTAATTAAAGACCTTTGTAGACAGAACGACGAGAAATTTGAAGAGGTTTCTAGAACATTCGATAAGATACAGAAAAGCGTAGACGACAGTAAAGAAATGTTAGAAGATAAGATCAAACAACTAGAGACTATGGTAACCAATACGAAAGTGCTACCTTCAGTTAATGCAGTAGTTTTGGCCGTAGAAGAGAAGATCAAAGAATTAGAGAGCATGATAACCGATACAAAAGTGCAACCGTCAGTTCATGCAGTAGCTTTAGATCCTGTAGTGAAAGATGAACTACCGAGAGAAGAAATGTCGCATAATATGAGATTCAAATTACCACCATTTGATGGAAAGTCCTCTTGGTCCATATACCTTAAACAATTTGAAGCTATTGCGACCGCCAATCATTGGACCGAACAAGAAAAGGCTGTTTCCTTGACTGCTGCTTTACGAGGTGATGCTGCAGATATATTAAGGTCAATTCCCAAGGGTCAAGAAAATTGTTACCAGACCTTGTTCACTCGTCTAGAAAAACGCTATGGAGATGCCCATCTACAACAAGTATACAAAGCACAACTGCGAAGTAGAAGTCAACGAGCAAGTGAGAATCTGCAAGAATTTGAAGCAGATGTGGCTCGTGTGGTGCGGTTGGCTTATCCAGAGGTGCCAGACAGCGTTTTAGAAGAAATTGCAGTAGATACCTTCGTCAATGGGCTGAAAGATAATGAACTACAGAAAGCTTTACGACTAGCAAGACCGAAAGTTTTAGATGAAGCACTTGCTATTGCATTGGAACACGAAACGGCTAGTCAAACTTCACGAGGCCATAGAGTAAGAACCATTGAAGAAAGTGACGAACACAACGATGAACGTCTGGAGGAAATTATACGGAGAGTATTAAGTAATCAGATGCCAAAGAGACGCGAGCCTAGATGTTGGAATTGTGGAGACGTAGGCCACATTCGTCGTAATTGTAAGAAGATCGTACAGCCGTCGGAAAACTAGAGCGGGTCGACACCAAGGGGCAACTGCCGACCTCGAGAACTAGAGCCCCCATAGTAACTGTCAACCTTACGTCCTCCGGTGGAATCCACAACTTATACATCGAAGGTCGTATCAGTAATAGATGTAGATCATTTTTGGTGGATACAGGTGCAACGAGAACTATCGCACGTCCAGATGTAGTACGAGACCATAATAAATTATCACCTGCAACAGTAAAGCTTAGAACAGCGACTGGTGAGCTAATTAATACATATGGCGAGGCTAATATGTCAGTATCCATTGGCCAGACCACAGTTGAACATCAAGTATTAATTGCCGAGATCTCCGACGAATTCATATTGGGGATGGACGTACTAAGGAAAGTGGGGGCAATATTGGATGTTCAAAATGGAGTTCTCAAGATCAATGGTGAAGAGTTGCCCTTTCACGACGACAAAGAAGATGTCATCCGCTTACTTACTACATGCGACGTAACCATACCCGGTAATAGTGAGAAAATTCTGATGACCATGCTTGATGGACACTGCCGAGAGGGAAGTTTAAGGATGGTCGAAGATGTGGATAATGTCGAGTTCCTAACGGCGAAAACTTTGGTAAAAGTTCGAGATGCGATCCCTGTAAGAGTTATGAATTTAAGGGAAACTGCTATCAAGTTAAGTAGAGGAGCTTTGATCGGGCAGTGTGTTCCCGTGGCTTCAATTTGCTCTGTGAATACCAATGAGAAATCATCGAAGGCGAAGTATCCAAAGGAGCTTGTTGAGATGATCATTGAAAGATGCCAAGATCTTGATCATGAACGAACGGAAAAAGTGACATCTATGCTGATAGAGTATCAAGATGTTTTTGCTATTGACACGAAGGATAAGGGAAAAACAAGCATAGTAACGCATAAAATAAATACCGGAGACGCTCAGCCAATCAGACAACGGCCTAGACGACTTCCATTTGCGAAAAGAGATGAAGCCGAAGAGATTATCAAGGATATGGACAAACAAGGGGTAATTGAACCATCGAACAGTCCATGGACATCACCAGTAGTTCTGGTAAAGAAGAAAGATGGTTCAACGCGTTTTTGTATCGACTACCGCCAGCTCAATGCGGTAACAAAAAAAGATAGTTATCCTTTGCCCAGAATAGACGATACATTGGATACTCTCTCCGGTTCTCGTTGGTTTTCCACACTCGATTTAAAAAGTGGATATTGGCAAGTAGACATGGAGCCAGCCGATCGGGAGAAAACCGCATTTTCGATAGGATCAGGGCTTTGGCAGTTTACGGCTATGCCGTTTGGTTTATGTAATGCCCCTGCCACATTTGAAAGATTAATGGAGGCAGTTTTAAGAGGTCTAACATGGAAAACATGCCTGGTTTACTTGGATGATGTAATTGTGGTTGGAAGGTCCTTTGATGAACATGCCAAGAATCTAATAGACGTCTTTCAACGATTGAGGGCAGCGAACTTGAAGTTAAGTCCGAAGAAATGTCACATGTTTCGACGAGAAGTTAAGTACTTAGGACATATTGTATCGAGTAATGGTGTAACAGCTGATCCTGAAAAGATTGATGCAATTAAAGATTGGCCAGTACCAAAAGATAAACATGAAATTAGAAGTTTCCTTGGCCTATGTACATATTACCGACGATTTGTCAAAGGATTTGCCAATATCTCCAAGCCCCTAACAAAGTTGACGGAGGAGGGCAAAGAATATACATGGAGTGAGGAGTGTCAAAAAGCTTTCGAACAACTACAAAGGGCTCTGATCAGTGCACCGATATTAAGCTACCCGGGACAGGCAGGAAAATTTGTTTTGGATACCGATGCTAGCAACAGTGCCATAGGAGCTGTTCTCTCACAAATCCAGGATGGACAGGAAAAAGTCATCGCTTATTTCAGCAAAGTCCTGTCGAAACCAGAAAGAAACTATTGCGTTACCAGAAGAGAACTGCTGGGTGTAGTGAAGGCTTGCGAACATTTCCATAAATACTTGTACGGCAGAAAGTTCCTTCTTCGAACAGATCACGCTGCTCTAAAATGGCTCATACAATTCCGTAATCCAGAGGGCCAGATGGCAAGATGGTTAGAACGACTTCAAGAATATGATTATGAGATAGAACACAGGGCCGGAAGAGTTCATTCAAATGCTGATGCCCTTTCGAGACGACCATGCAGTGCAAATTGTAATCACTGTGCCAAATTAGAGGAACGATTTTGCCCCGTGAGACGAACCACCGTCGTTAATGAGCAATGGCAGCCACAACAGTTACAAGAAGCCCAAGAAGACGATCCATGTATAAAAAGAGTATTGGATTGGATGCGTCGAGGTGAGAGACCTAGTTGGCAAAACATTAGTGCATGTAGTCCGGAAGTCAAGGCCTACTGGAGCCAATGGAATTGCCTGATACTAAAAGATGATCTTCTGTACAGAACCTTTGAGAACGATGATGGTACAGAATCTAAGCTTCAGTTGATTGTACCTAAAAGTAAAGTGTCAGAAGTATTGCGTCAGTTGCATGACGGTACATCAGGTGGACACTTTGGTATTACGAAGACTCTGCAAAAGGTTCGAGAACGGTTCTATTGGGTGAACTGTAAAGATGATGTAAGAAGATGGTGCCGGAAATGTGAACTGTGTGCATCCGGTAATGGTCCAGTTGGTAAAAAGAGAGCACCCATGAGACAGTACAATGTTGGAAGTCCTATGGAAAGAGTAGCAATCGACATTGCAGGTCCATTTCCAGAAACCGATGCTGGAAATAAATACATTCTGGTAGCCATGGACTATTTTACGAAATGGACAGAGGCCTATGCATTACCGCATATAATTTTAACACATACACACAAAAATTAAATAATTAATTCCCAATTAAAATAGAAAACGAAAACCGAGAATAGTAAAGGATACAAATGGGAAACTAGTGTTAAATACTAACTAAAATTAAAGAAATGGACAGAATATATCAATGAGTGGTTCAAATACAATAGAACAGGACAGATGGGAGTAGAAGTAGATTATGGTGTGGTTTAAAACATATTAAAAAAAAGTACAACTTAAAATTTGAACAAGCCTTTCATAAAGTAAGACACGAAACATTGGTCCAAATTCTAAACACAACAAACATAGGCAAAACGGACATAAGAATTATATCAAACATTTACTGGAATCAAAAAGCACAAATTGTAGTAGATAACGAACCCAGTTGAGAAATTGAAATCATAAGAGGAGTTAGGCAGGGATGCATTATGTCTCCATCACAATTCAATGTATATAGTGAATCTATTTTTGAAGAAGCGAAGAAACTGAAAGAATAATCACTAACGGAAAAACTATTAACAACATAAGATATGTCGATGACACAGTGAATACGCTAAATTCTGCTCAACAGTTAAAACTGCTACTAAACAAGACAAGCAACTTTTGTAAAAAGTATGACTAGAAATAGGTATGACTACAAAAAAGGCTAAATATCTGATAACCAAAAAAACAAATATAAACATACATAGGAGATGTACCGATAGAAAGGTTTAAAAAATATAAATATCTAGGAATCTGGATTTCAGAAAATAATGCTAAAACAACAGAAATATAAGGGCCAGGATAGAAAAAAAAACAAGAAATGCGTATGTAAATATGAAAACGTTTGTTTTTTTACGAATAGTGTCTATTTCAATATTAATCTTAAAGTTGTGCATAGCTTCACTGAGGAGGCATGAGGATGCTGAAATAGCTATATGGAGATGGTGGTCCAACTCTGAATCGAATATAAACAAAAATCTGCATTTATATTAATCTTAAAATTATGACAACAAATTACTTATATTTTTCTTTTTGCAGCAATTCAGAACTGACAAGACATACTCCACTTGTGTTTTTTTACAGTAACGTCAAAATAATCAACAATGAAAATACATAATAATATGTAAAGTTAACATTTGTAAATTTGGTAAAATTGTGGCTTATTTCCCATTAAAAATAGTTGATTGTAAAGTTAACAATGTGAGTGATGTTTGTTGCATTACTTAATTATAATAAACTTAAAGCTTTATTATTGTTATATTTATTTTTGATTCGCAGTTGACATTAGAACTACTTTTTTCTCTCAGAAAATAAACGGAACTTACTTAAAACTCTCCTAATATGTAACTGTTTCGCCCCTTTCTTGCCCATCTTCCTTTTTTTATTATTTCACCAAGAACAATCCTCACAAAAATTTACCACAGTCTACTACGATTTTATTTATTATACTTTAACACTTTACCGAGAAAACGATTAAAATGACACGCCAAAAAGTAAAACAATATTGATTTTTCAAGTAGGAATAAAGTAATAAAAATTAATGCAAAACAAAAATGCGCACAATTCAAAAATTCAGTCGCTGCTTCAGATTCTCCTTGATGAAATCGCGAAACTAAATCTCAATCTCAAGCAGTATCTCGTGTTTGGCGAATGTAGAATACGTATATACCGCAAACAAATTGTTTATAATTTCAGACTAAAGGTAATGGTTAAAATGTTTAAATATGGCGATGATTCATACTGACTGGTGAGCGGTGTGTGGATTAAAAAATGATTCCTCTAGAGAAAAAGCCAGATCGGCAATAAGCTAACCATTGTATGCCTAAATGCCTACATCTAGTTGGTAAACGTGCTTGGTTAAACGTGCATGCTGGGTTCAGCGAGGATAGAAATCAATCTTTGAGGTTTGGCGGCCACATGTTGACTTGCAAATAACTCGCAACCAAAAGTAATGCTTAATGTAAATATGTTCAAAAATATAATATTCTCCCGTTTTATATCGCTAACGCGGATTTGGGATTATAGCAGGGTAGTCTGCTATCTCTAGGGCCTACTGTACAGTTGAGTCCGCGAGTCTTTACACGTGCGTCATTAATACCTGGCGAGATAAAACACATACTTTTTATCTAGCATCATTCTCTTCCATGCATGAAACTCATGACAAACCAGCTGCCGTTCGTTATTAAGTAAAAACACATATTATTTTTATGAACCATCTAGACTAGTGCATTGAAAAGAGATAGGTACAAAAAAGACGATTCGGTATGTTTTCATATTTTAAGCACAATTTGTTTGACGTTTCTGCTTTGTTTACTTTTGTGGCTGTCAGTCAGTTGAATTTTTTGCGGTTTTTGTCGAATTTTTGCGTTTTGAAGTTTCTTTATATTACACAAACAGTTGTTTTCACAACTAATTTTATATTGGGCTTTGAACTTTTAAGGTAAATAATTATATTTTGGCAATTAATATTTAAAACATACAAAGCTATTAACGTCATTCACACAGTAAAGAAATGATTGTGTTTAGGTTTCCGTCAAAGTGAATAAAATAACAAAAATAAAATATATTTAATTTTTTTAAAAATTGTTTATTTATTTATTACTCAATAATAATAAAAAAATTTATTAAGCTACTTCAAATGTAGCTGTAATTCTGCACAAAAATTTTGAAGCAAAACGTACATTTGACATTCTATATATTTGATAACGTCAAATTTTATAATAAAACCCGTAATCCGAACAGCAGCCACTTTCTGTCACTTGTTGTTGCGTGAAATAGATTTCCGACTTATTTCGTATCATGCCCCGCTAACTCTAATAAAAAACATGTAATCGTATTTATTTTCCTTCCGTTTAGTCAGAGGCGCTGATGTCGGCATTGTGATTGGTGGAACATGACTTTTGACAAATCCTGCGCTATCTGTGAATCTGTAATCTGTGTTCGTGTTCGTTCGTTCGTTGTCGTTCACTTATTTTATATGGTCGGTTATGTGATGTGTTTGGTGTTTGTGTTTAGTTTGTGTCACCATAAAAAGCTGATATTCAGTCGTGTTTTTTGATATTTTTGTTATTTCATAATCGAGTACCTTTTTAAAGGTAAGTTTTTCTGATTGTAGGTACTGTTTATCCAACAGTTTTAAAATACACATTTTATTTCGCGTTTTGTTGTTGGGTCTAATGGCCGATCAGCTGTTGTGTGCAGCCGATAAATTCAACAAGTAAACATATATTTAATCGAAATTAAATACTCATATTTCTATGTAAAATGTCACATTATTGTATAAATAAATAATTAAGAAACAAAAGTTGTTTGTGTTTTACCTTTATTGTCCACTTGAATAAAATAATATTAAATGTTGAAAGTACCGTATTGAGGCTATGGTGTACCTAGCGTGGAGGCTAGATAACGCTACCCTTCCTATCCAATCAACAGCAAGAACGTTTAAAATTTCACACCTATCATGTCGAAGCTACAGACCACTTATGTGGAGGCCAGATTTGTAGTATCTTTCCAATTTTCCAAGTGCTGAAATACGTAACATATTTTTTGAAGGGTAAGATCGCATTCTACCAAATCACACAACACTTTTTTCTATGTTTCGTATGCTTTAAATGATGACGCACGGGTAAAGACTCGCGGACTCAACTGTATACAAGTAAGGTAACAGGGCCAGCAGCGCTACGCTTTAACCGCCTATTATTATTACCCGTGGTTTTACTTGTTGACACGTTTATTTTACACGTTGACGGACAGAATGTCTATAAACGTCTATATTCCATTGATGTAACGTGACACAACGTCTATGGACGTTGCATTTTTCCCTATTTTACTTTGCAAAATACATATAGTGTCACAACACTTGCTTATACATTTGATGCACTGTCCGTCAACGTGTTAAGGTACTCATTTTAGGCCTGGGTAATAATCCAGAAATATACCCTGTTCGTGACACTTTAACAGCCAGGGTACTGAAGCGTTTTTTTAGACAGGTAATACCTATAAGAACAAATTGTAACTATTTCCTGCGTAAGATCTGGCGGCCATTTTTATTTATAAACAATTTAGTGTCAAAAACGGCCTTTTTTCCTTTTTTCTCAAATTAATGGAAAACTGTAAGACTTGGTTTTCTGGTTTTCTTAGTACAAACATCTTCGAGAGAATGGAAAAATCTTTCAAATGGCGTATTACAAAGTTTAATATACCTACTCTAAAATAAAAAATAAAAATAAAAATAAAACAATGTTAGTAAAAATGCATAAGTGAATTAAACTTTAAACGAACAATTGAAATTTCATTGATAAACTATCCAAATTTCAGCTCTTAATAATTGTTATAAACAATTGCGCTGAGATTAAAAAACAAGCATATATGTCATGCCAACTTCTTAAGATTTTTCATAACCTTTCAGATGGCGTATTTTGATTTTTTGTAAAGGTTAAAAGGGCGCAGATAACTTCATTGTTTATAAGATGAAAAATGGTACTTCAGTCTGCATCAATAATTATTGGATAGGTAGTAAACAATCAAAAATGAATGAACATTATTTTTTAAAAGTATGAAAATTTGAGATCTTACGAAGAAAATAAGATAATTATGCATATTAGCATATGCATATTTAACATTGTAGAATCTAAAATCATAGCCACCTTGCACATGATGCCGAATCAATCTAAATTTTACAAGTACATATAAAATGATATTTTCAGCAATATTTTTAAATTCTATTTTTCATAACAATGGCTCGTTTATGTTCTTTAGTAAGCATTACTTTTGTTTACGATTTTAAACTTAACACAATAATGAGAGAATTATTTAAGTGATAATTAGGTAATCTCTGCATAAAATCCATTTGAATGAACTTGAAAAAAGTTAAGAAAGATAAATATAGAAACAGGTAATAAGCTCAAACGGGCTTGGCTAAATTTTGCAATCGAGTCTTTGTATAAATGCAAAATTCTTTCCTATCGAATGATTACCAAATCGTTAGAGATTCTCCTTTAGATTATATCGTTTATAGACCAGTAAGGATCTGTTTTTAGGTGGATGTGAGAGGTGGCATTCAGATTTTTACGGATAAAGTTAGGTGATAACTTCGTTAATAATAATTGATTTATGCTCCTTCTCAAATATGCCCGGAACATTAATAAAAAAAAAAATTACATTTTTAAAAATTTCAAAAAATTTCGTTTTATTTCTACTTTTTTTGCTTATAACTTTAAAACGATTCATTTTGGAACAAAGTCGTATAGGAATAAAACAAAGATAATTAAATTTTCTATCAGATGCGATTGGTTAAAAATGTCTTAATTTATCACCCTTGCTGCAAAATAGCAATAAATATAAAATAAGGGGGCAAATTAAGCCTGTCCTTATTCAATGATTTTTCATCACTTAGGTTATACTTGGAACCTTCCTAATACGCTTAGAAAATTTTTGTAATGTGCTAAATCCGTACACCAAATTTCATTAAAATTGACTTACTAGATTTTGAATAATAATTTGGCAATCTAAATTTTTTTAAAAAATTAAAATTTTTTAAATCTTGCACAACAAAAACTAGAACATACAAAGATTTGTCAATTTTTTTAAATATAAAGAAGCACTCCACCTATCTAATGCACTTTACAGAATTGAAATCGGATTGTTTAAGCAGCCTCAGCAATGTTTTAAAGTTATAAACAATTTTTTGGCTTATAAACAAATTAGTCCTGTGGCCAGGAGGGGGTGCTACGGGCTCCTTTATTTAGATGGACTTACCCAAGATTTTTATGTATTTTTTGACCCGTAGAACACGAATTTTTTGGTTGTTATAAACAAAGAACTTGAGGAATTACATAACATCGATTTTTCGCAAAATAAAACATTTTTTTGTATTTCTTGGGTAATTCTAAGCAAAAAATATTTTTACAAGTTTTTTCGTAGGATGCATAGTTTTCGAGATAAACGCAGTGGAACTTTCAAAAATTCGAAAAATTGCAATTTTTGAATTTTTGAACGCGAATAACTTTTGATTAAAAAATAAAATAGCAATTCTGCTGACAGCTTTACAGGTTTTAATTATTTGCATTGCTAAAAATTAATTTTTTTATTATTAAACAAAGCTATTTGTTTATAAGCCAAAAAATTGTTTATAAGTTTAAAACATTGCTGAGGTCCCTTAAATATTCCGATTTTAATTCTGTAAAGTGTATTAGATCGGTAGAGCACCTCTTTATATGTAAAAAAATTAGACAACTTCTAAATGGTCTACTTTTTGTTCAGAAAGATTTTAAAAAATTTGAACTTTTTTAAAAACATTTAGATTGCCAATTTATTATGCAAAATCTATTAAGTCGATTTTAATGAAATTTGGTACACGGTTTAAGTATATTACAAAGAATTTCCTAAGCGAATTACTAAGGTTCTAAGTGCCAACAAAGTGGTTAAAAACATTGAATAACAACAGGCGTATTTTGCCCCTTTATTTTGTATTTATTGCTATATTGCAGAAAAGGTAATACGTAAAGACATTTTTGACCAGTCGTATATCATACAAAATTCAATTATCTTTATTTTATTTCCCTACGACTTTGTTCCAAAACGAATCGTTTTAAAATTATAAGCCAAGAAAGCAGAAAAAAATCGACGTTTTTCGAAATTTTTAAATATTTTAATTTTTTTATTAATGTTCCGGGCATATTTGAGAAGGAGCATAAGTCAATTATTATTACTGAAGGTGTCACCTAACTTTATCTGCAAAAATCCGAATACCACCTTTCACATCCAAAAATAGACGTTTTTTCACAGATCCTTACTGGTCTATTAGTATATTATGACAGAACGGGTATGTGATTTTTAAATTAATTTTTTGTTATAAATATATTTTTGGGTTATTGCATCGATTATTATAAATATAAACTTCTCCGAGAAATTAACGCACCACCTTAAAAATTAGTCATTTTTGATGCCTCGATTTTTCTAAACCTGGTGTTCGATTTAAGTGATTTTTTTAACATGCTATACCCTTATTCTTTAACAATATCGCTGTAATAATATTGCTGCTAGACAAATAAATTGTCATTGTATACCGGGTGTACCAATCAAACTGTGATTTTTTCTCAAAGTTCGCGTCACCCTGTGGAATATTCTAGCATTTATAAAATAATGAAATTAAAACCCAACTATAGCTTCATGCTTTTTTAACATTCTATTTTTTGAAAAAAGTTTGATACTTTAACAACTAGCCTTGTTTTTCATCAACAACAGAGTGCTTTTAAATAAGTATGTCGAACTTTCAGCTAATTCTACAAGAAAAAATAATGACAGTGTGCTTTATAAACGTATGTCAGCAAATGCTTCGTTTCCGATATAGGTGTGTTTAAATTTTTCTATTGCTCTAAAACCGGTTGAGATAGGCAAATGAAATGTGGTAGGTTTTAAGAGGTAGTTATTATGCATTTTTTGACATACAATTGAGAATTGAGAATTTTATGTTCTCCATTGGTGCACATAAGGGTCATATTACCCGTATGCCTGCCAATGGTGAATATTAAATTCCTAAATGTATATCAAATAATGCGCAGTAACTACCTCTTAAAACCCACCAAATTTTATTGACAAATCGTCAGTTTGTAAGAAACATTTTAACACCCCCTCTCTCGGAAACGAAACATTTGCGGACATACGTTGATAAAGCAATCTGTCATTATATTTTCATGCGTAATCCCTTAAAATTTGCCATACTTATTTAAAAACACCCTGTATTGACAAAAAACAAGGCTAGTTGTTAAAGTACCTAACTTTTTAATTATCCAACATAAGCGAATGAATCAGAAAACAGAATGTTAAGGAAACTTGAGGCTATAGTTGGGTTTTAATTTCAGTATTTTATAAATGCTAGAATATTCCACAGGGTCACGCGAACTTTGAGAAATGTCTAGCAACAATATTATTACAGCGATATTGTAAAAGAATAACGCTATAACATGTTAAAAAATCACTAAAATCGGACAACAGGTTTAGGAAATTCGAGATATCAAAAATTACCCATTTTTAAGGTGGTGCGTTATTTCTTGAAGAAGTGTATTTTTGGTCATTTCGTCGTGCCAGCTGTGGCAGTTGAATATTTGTCAGTATTTGTGGTTAAAGATAAGGATATCTGAATACAACTCAAACTCAAAGGCCAACAAATATCTCCTGAATGTTTCTCACTCAAGTGGTAAGTATGCAATGGCGCCATCTACTTCGATGGATATGAACGAAAACAATTTATTAAATATCTTTCATAAAACGAGGGATGAATGGTGATGTCTGTTATTTTATATCGAGTTTTTACTTAAATAACTAATAATAAACAATGGTACCATCTACTTCAGTGGCTATGAATGAAAACAATTTAGTTATTAGGTATCGTTCAGAAAACGAAGGGAAAAGTGGTATTGAGGTTGTATTCAACTAATAATAAACTTACACTATTGTGTTTTTAAATAATATAGAGCATTAGATTTCAAATAAAGTATTAAAATGCAAGCATGAGATATTTTTGGAAGCAATAAACCCAAATCTAAATTTTCCACTTAGATCTATTACACAATAAAGATTATTACAAGATTATCATAAAATTATACGGCATATTCAAACAAAAATACAATGTTACGTCTCCCATTTCTGCAAATAATTTGCAACTTCCTCAATTTCTATAGAATTTTTATTGCAGAAAATTGGGCGTTGAGCATACATTTCTCAAATTAAAAGAGATCATCTTTATTTATACAAGTATGTATAAGTAATATTTTGCAAATTTGAAAATTAGTTTAAACAACTAGTAATTTAATATGTAGTTATTAAGTTACTTCTATATATAAATAAAAATGAATATTTGTGGGTATGTCCTTTATAGAATCGCAAACTGTGCATTTAATCACAAAATTACTTTAGCAAAGTTGTGCATGAACCCGTGAGGGTTTGTCAGTTGGTACGACCAACCTAAGTGAAAAGGGGGTTTGCCCCCGACATTTTTTTTAATTTTTTTGGATAAACTGTTTTTTTTTAATTTTATATGTTGTGGAACTAAAAAATACATACAACCCTAAATTTTCATTTTTTCTATCTATAACCGTTATTTTTAAATAGCCATTTAAATATATATAAGAAAAAATGAATGTGTGTATGTCCTTTAGAGAATCGTAAACTACGTATTTGATCATGTAATGACCTTTAGCAAAGTTGTTGTGCATGAACCCGCGAGGGTTTCTAAGTTGGTACGACCAACCTAAGTGAAAAGGGGGTTTGCCCCCGACATTTGTTTTATTTTTTGGACAAACTGTTTTTTCTTAATTTTATGTGATGTGGAACCAAAAAATACATACAGTGCACATATTCTAAATTGATGAGGGAGGGCGTCTATGCGCAGTATTATATTCGGTGTATAAAAGAGCAAGTATTCGAAATAATGAAATAACAAATAATTTAAAATTGAAACCTAGGTCAGCCAATGGTGGTGGTTTCCGAATCGAATTAAATCTAAAGCTGGCTTTCTTTAAAAGATTATTTATATTGGAGGTGGTTCGTATTTAAAATACATCAATCTAGTAATAATAATAAAACTGACCTTACAGACCTTTCCAATATTATATATTATAAATTAAATAAATTACCAATCTGAATTTTTGAACAACATTTAACTGTTTTAATAATACTAATTAATTGTGTTTTTATTTGAAGTAGTATTTTTCCAAAATTAAATTTACATTTTTATTATCGAATGTTTTAAAAATAACACTGCATGACAACAAAAATGGAACACTTTGTGTTTATTCGCCTAATTATAATGTTGTATTCCGTGATATTAAGAATTATGACATCATTGTTCATAATAAACATTTAAATCAAGTTTTTTTCATCCACGACAGTCAAGTACATTATACCTCTTGTTTTTATAAGAGTTTATCTAATACTAATACATTTACTTTTACTACCAGTCATAATTGATTTACTACATTAAATTACATCATTAATAACGCCAGTGTCGGAGTATTTTAATATTATGAGTATTTCTCGATAAATAGCTGAAGCAGAGAAAGAAGAATATAATAATAAAATGCAATCGAGAGTAACATAAATCTGTATTTAATATCATTGGTAATTATTATTAAAAATATACGTACAAAAACTACTAGGTACTTACACAATTACACAGATTTGATTTGAACATTCTCGACGGCTTATATTTCCTAACTGACAGTGTGGACATAACTTTGACTAAAAAATCAGTACTGAAAAAATACTTAGCGCATTGATTGACATAGTTTTTCACATTGATAGAGCACCTAGAGACCGTGGCCACAACACAAAAGTAAAACAAGAACTACAATACTGAAATCTGTATACCCACTTACATCTGAATTCTTTAACGACTTGTCTGGAGTTGTTCCACTAAGTCTGGAAAGGCAACCGGTCCCGATCATATCAATCTAGAATTTTTACTTCACTGTGGCAAATATGCTAGGGAATGACTGGCTGATTTCTTTACAAATATCTTAAAATCAGGAGAGATCCCCTACCTACTTAAAAGGCCTCTATTGTAGCCATATTAAAATCGGCAAAGGTCATTTAGCAGCATCAAAACTCTAGCGACTGATTCCACTGCTGATCTGTATCTATACACTGTCAGAACGCTTAATATGTATACAACAGAATTAGTAGAAACATATTTTAATTGATTCCCATTCAGCACAGCAGGGTTCAGACATAACCATAGTTGCACTGATCAGATCGTATCCCTAAAAACATGTATTGAAGTAGGTTTTCAAAGAAAGATTAAAACATCCGTTGCTTTCATTGACATATCAGCTGTACACGATGCAACCTGGAGACAAGGACTAATCTGCATACTACTCCGTGAGACTCAGTGTCAAAAAATTAGTAAACTCATTGTGGTAGGGGAGCCCAAGCGGGGATTTTTGCAGTTACTCGAGCGCGTCAAATTATCATATGGAGAGAAACCTGGTACCCTGCAATATTTTTGAAAAATCTATCGAATGGCACCAAACACGACCCCCCACGGAGGCGGAGTGGGGGTTACTTTAAAATCTTAAATAGGAGCCCCCATTTTTTATTGCAGATTTGGATTCCTTATATAAAAATAAATAACTTTTATTCGAGACATTTTTTAGAATTATGGATAGATGGCGCTATAATCTAAACAAACGATTGTTGGAAATGGAGAATTAAATTAAAAATGGACAAGTTCCTACTAAAATGGAAAACTTTTTTTGGTTTTAGGACCTACTCTTCACAACCCAATAGGTCCCCAAAGCGCTCGAATGACTGCACATTTAGCATACTTTGCTCCCCTACATGCTCATCGACAGACCCTTTCATTTTGCCAATGTGGCAAATGAAGCAATGATGGGTAAGTGTCCAAATGAAGCTTGGCAATGGACTGTCGCAGGGATATATTTTGACACCCTTACTGTTTAATTTATACATCGCGGACCTGCCTAGGACAACTTCGCAGAAATTTGACTACGTTGACGACTGGGCCATTATAGCACGACATGCAATGGAATCCGAAGTGTATTGTTTCCATCTAAATAATGCCCAAGCCAACAAGAAATTCTCAGTTCACTTTAAAAACGGACTATTATATTGACTCATAACTTAACACCAAAATACCTAGTAACTTTTGACAGAACTTAATAGTTTTAAAGAACAGCTACAAAGAACTGCAGCAAAACTAAAAATACGAAATAATGTAATTAAAAAGCTATGTGGCACCACATGGGCTTCCTCAACCTCCGTACCAATCCGCAATTAAACCAGCCATTGCGAATGATCTAATGACAATTAGATTAACACTGAACTATTGACTTCTCATTCTAAGTCACATCGACTGCCGAAACTGCGATGAAGTCATTCTCTTCTATTAGAGAATCTTCTTCTTAACGTGCCCTATCAAGTCCCCTTGACGTTGGCGATTAACATGGCGAAACTGTCTCTGTCTCGAGCTATTCTAAATAGGTGTTCTGCTTTCTTTATTCCTGTCCACTCCCGGATATTCTTCAACCAAGAGGCCTGCTTTCTACCAATTCCTCTACGTCCTTCGATTTTACCCATCATAATAAGTTGAAGAATATTATACCGTTCTCCCCTTACTACGTGTCCAAAATAGGCCATCTTTCTATATTTGATGTTATCAAGCAGCTCGCGGGTAGCATTTGCTCTCTTAAGGACTGCCACATTTGTCAGCATAGCTATTAGAGAAAATAGGAGAATATTGAAAAGTCCAGGCTGACCATCAACTACCCATCCACCATGACGAGCTTGATATCGAAATGAATAGACTGCGTTTTTGATATCCTCCTTTCTTAACCTTCGGATGACCAAGCGGGGGAAATTGTGACCCCAGCGTATGTTTTCTTTAATGAATTCAAAAGTATTTTGAATTTTTAACTCATTATTTTTTTATTTGACTTTAATATCATTCTAGATATCCTCGTATTTTGAAATAAAAAAAAATTCCCTATATTTTACGAATAAAAAATATATTCTGAAGTTGATGTTTAGTAAAATACCCTCTATTATGTGTAATTCCAAGTAGTTTTACG
Source organism: Diabrotica virgifera virgifera (assembly GCF_917563875.1). NCBI lineage: Eukaryota > Metazoa > Arthropoda > Insecta > Coleoptera > Chrysomelidae > Diabrotica > Diabrotica virgifera. The sequence goes on from NC_065451.1 coordinate 177,376,268, forward strand.
CTAATGACGTCGACTTTGCAAAGTAACAAGACACTTACTCAACATACACACTACACATGACACTAATACTCATGTTGTGACTGGCTGAATGCATAAAGTCCATGCAAAAAAAAAATTAAAAAAAAAACTTCATTTTTTTGTTAATTGTCGTTTTTGACATTTTTGACCTGGGGTCATTTTCCCCCCCTTGGTCATCCGTGTAACAAAAAAAGGTTGGTCATCGGAAGGTTAAAGGCCACCTCCTTACATCAGGAATATTTCAGTCTCACCAAAGCCCGGAGATGACAATGGGAGAGTGACTCACCACAGGAACTGTTTGAACCTATCCTGCAATACATGAGCACCGCTGAACAGAATAAGAAAAAACAGCGTTAGATGTGTTGACAGCTTATATAGATGGAGAAGTCCTAATTGGGAAAAGTCAGAGTATTCCTGTCGTGCGCAACGACAGATTGTACATCACACGTTGAAAAAGTCCCCGAAGGTGGTTTCCTGCCTTCAGGGGAAAAAGCTGAACTCAGAAGTAAAAAATACAACCTAAATGTAAATAAAGAGAAGGCACATATAATGAAAATAACAAAGAAACAAGACAAAGAAACAAGACAAAGTTCACCTAATCATAGTGGAGATAGATAAAAAAAATAAAGCAAAAAAACATACACAAATACCTGGAAACTGTAATAAATAACAAAGAAAGCATCTAGGACGATCTCAATAAAAGACTAGAGACTACAGGAAAACTAATTCAGGCGCTATATAGAGAATTCATCAAATATCAAGGAAAACTAAGACGGCAATATGAAATAATATATTGGCCAACTTTGACATATATGGAGCAAAAAATTTGATCTTAAACAGAAGAGACCAGAGTAGGATTGGTACAAGCAGCAGAGATGAAATACCTACGTCAGAAGTACAATAGAAACAAGAGGGAAAGCCAGACTAAAAAATGTAGAAATATAAAACATACTTAAAAACAATAATAAGGAATAAATGAGCATGGACAGTAACAGGCAAGTGAAAAGACTGTGGGAATCTAAGCCATTAGAGAAAAACAGAAGAGGCAGGACAATAACAGAGTAGAACAGTGACAAATCAAAGGTATTACATACAAAATAAGGCCAAATCTTGACAAGAAGCAACGAGCAACACAAATGGCTAAGAACAGAAAAGAATAGAGAAAATTATCAAAAGCTAGAAGTGTATCCCTCGACACCTAACGCTAGAAGAGGAACCATTAATTTCGATTATGTATGTATGTTAAAAATCATCGATAACTAAGTATTAGGGAACTTAAAGAAAGTCCGGACAAAGAAAAATCCATGAAAATGAATTATTTTTGTTTTTTTTTATTTGTAGACTATCTATTCCCACGCCACCTATGTTTGACATGATACAGACGCTGAATGAATGATATCACTTTTTACTCACCTAATTCTCGGTATACTATTAATCCTACTGGTATACAATATAGACAGGAAATATATTTCGCATATGAACATTTTTATTTATAAACTTTAAACTTTTACTTTTATCCTTTGGGATAGTCTTTAGGTGAGACGCGGAAAGCACAAGCACTGGTTGGGAGATTAGAGTTCTAACTGAGTAATGTAAATACTTATGTAGGTCGATCATGATGCGAAGCCAATTTTTTAAATGAAGATCGACGGGTCAAATGGTGTAAATAATTTTAATGGAATTTAATCACATTCGCGGGTTTGTATACAAAATGCTATTTTCGAAATCAAAACTGGAAAATGATTTTAGAAGTTATACAAATAGAAGTGATTGTGAAAGTGGAATACAAACCAATGTTTACTACGAGTATGACAAATGGCACTGTGTAAGTTTATAAAGCCTTATTACTACTATTATAAAGTACAAGAATAAAAAACCGCTAAACGCCGTAAAAATGAGTGGCGCATACAATATTCCAGCTACAAAAGAGCTAATATGGATATCACTTGGCGCGAAAATGTGTTTTCATTTTGATGGAAAATAAAATTCTCGTTTTATTTTGAAAGATTTTTTCCATAATATTTGCTAAATTTGAAATAAACCGCACCACAAAAGAGTAACTTTGAAACAGTTTGCATTTTGAGGCTCTTTTGTGGCGCGTTTTACTTCAAATTTAGCAAATATTATGGAAAAAATCTTTCAAAATAAAACTAGAATCTTATTTTCCATCAAAATGAAAACACATTTTCGCGCCTCGTAATATCCATATCAGCTCTTTTGTAGCTGGAATATTGTATGCGCCACTCATTTTTACGGCGTTTAGCGGTTTTTTTTTCTTGTATCAGGAGTTTTTCAAAGTTTTTTATAAATTAAATGTATGAAGTTGAATGTAATGTTTCTCGATCACACGTTAAACGTTATAAAATGATCTAATAGTTCCGACACCAGACTTGCGATAAGACAATCTGAGTTCATATTCCAGCCATCCTAATGATTATGGCCGGCAAATGAACTCGGATTGCCCGATCAAACTTAGCGTGGTAACCACTACAACTACATAAACCATTTCGGCGATAATGGTTACATGGATTATACTTTTGGAGCTCGATAACTTCTGAACGGCTTAAACGATTTTGATCATTAAACATGAGTTTGAAACGCATTGACAAGAAGTATCTGATGCATCCAAGGTCAAGTATGATAACTGAATATATTACAGGAATTATTGAGCTTGAAAAACCGTTTTTCCCATAATAATTAGATTTGATCATACTTATGAAGTCTATAACTTAAAAATTCGAATTTTTCCAGATATGAGGTATACACCGTTAGACGCGTCTAGAGTCTTCCTACAAACGCTCAGTTATTGGCGCAATTCGTAGGTTGAAATTCTGAGTAATTGTCGAAAAACCAAAATTTTTAAAGTTTAACTTTTTAGTTTTTTGGCTATACTGAGCCGTGTGCAGGTATAATCTTGACCGCTTAGGCACCATTTGAAAGCTTAACTCAACGCTATTGTTTTGGTGTATCTGCGGTTTTCCTGTCTCTCCTTGAACCTAAGATATATACGCCCAAAAAATATGCCATTTTGTATCTACCAAGCCCTATAGCTGGCTGATGGGATGTCAAAAGTCACAAACTACACCGGTTCTGAATCGGCCCTGACCCCCTCTTGAAACACAGAAAAAAAATTCAGATCGGTATAACTTTTCCACATAGGTACATACTGTTGTGGAATTGTTTTTTTAAGGAAATTCAAAAAAATTTAATTTATATCATCGACCATGAAATGATAGTTTTTCATCACCCTGTATATGGCCAAATTTGTTTAGAATTTAATTTTACTGGTAAACAAGTGTCGGAAAATTTAAAACGATTAGTGATAATTATTCAACGAAATTGACGGGACATTAACAAAACATTTCGGTGATTAGAAAGTGGAGAGGGCGTTGACGGGACAATAACGTTTTTAAGATCCTTCCGGGAAGGTATTTTATGTGGTATACAAACGGTATTATTTTAGTTGTAAGAGTAGAAAGTAGAAAATAACTAATTATGATTTTCCTTGAATTTGACAAATTGGAAAAGCTATGTGGAAGAATATGGGGTTGCTTAAGAAATAAATGGTTTGAGAGAGGTTGTTGTTGAGTGGAGGAAAAATATGGGGAGAAGGGATAATGAATGTGAGAGTATGGATTTGAGAGAAAAATACGGACACTGTGTAATTGACATCGGAAGAAGGCAGTCGAGTTTTAAAAGTGTATAATCAGTGTAGAGTGGTGTGATCAGCCTTTGCGAGCAGAGTCAAGTTGAAACCAAATCGTCGACCGGTTGAAGAGTTAATTTACCTGGTCCGAAGGAGATTCCTTTGTTTTGTCTAGAACGAGTAGCTGATTATTATCCGTTTGTGCACTAGATATTCGAGCAAGTCCTGTGTGTTTTTCTTGGAAGCAGTTTTGACGAGGGGAATTTTTTGCAACAACCAGAAAGTACGTATTGAGAGAATCAAGGACAGCGCAATCCAGAAAACGAGGGAGTGAAAAATAAAAGGTTAGTCAAATCATTTTCTGAATGGAGAAAAGTTATTTATATCAAGATCATATTTGTTTAATTGTTTATTGAACAATATTTTTGTAACACAGTTAGTCATTTCAAATTTGAGAAATCAATTCAAAAGAAGAAAAGTAAAATTCATTCAATTTAGTATGAGTAAATAAGAAATTAATTAAATAAATAATTTTGTCAAAACAAGGAAATATCAGAGTTAGAGTTTAATTTATTGAGTTAGAGATTGTTGCAACAAAGTTAAATTTTAATATTTTTGAATCATTTGTACACGGCATTTAATAAAAACAATAGATTACATTTATATGAATTTGAGTGTTTCTACTTCTACAGGGAAGTGTCAACTTCCCTGTTTCTACCCTGGAAGAAGTAAGCAACTAGAAATACTAGAATCCACAGATTACAGGTATTGTATCAAATACAAAATTAGCCCTGATAATAAAATTGATTGGAAAATTTAATTGGAATTTAGTTATGTCTTTACATAGGCAATAAATAAAATAATTGGATAATCAATCAAATTAAGAATTTGCTAATTAATCTAAATAAATAGAAAAGGTAGAACATAACAATACATACAAACATATCCACAAACATTTTCCCATTTTTAAATAAAAATTGAGTCATATTTCCGAGCTCGGTAACGTTTGAATGATATAACCGATTTTTAAAATTAGACATATGTTGGAAAGGTAATGATTAGTACTATCAGAAGCCTCAAAGGCTTGACTTAAATTTTTTAAATTTTTGGGAGTTTTGGGGACGAGAACAAAAAACAGACCCTAAATGGGAAGGGCCGTAAAATCCAGACCGTTGGACCAAAATGAAGAGTTGACATATGGATGGGCGAGTCTTTTCCTAAACTTTAAGATGGGATTTGGCAAAATTTTAAATTCAGTCATATTTAGAAAATCTAAAATTTCGTGTATATATAGTGTCGCATGTAGGGGTATTGTGCGCCACTGGCGAGAACTGCCGTTCTCTGGTAATTATTAAAATGAAGTCTACAATTTCATATTCTAAATCTCATATTGTTTTTATGCTTTTCTTCTTCTTTCTTCTTCTTCTTTTTCATTGCCATATTATGAGGTCCCCTGAGAAGACGACCTGAAAACCATGAATATAAGACAATGGAGGAGAATGGCCCAAGAGAGATCTGAATGGAAGGACATAGACAGACAGGCAAAGACCCATCCAGGGTTATGATGCCAGAAGAAGAAGAAGAAGATTATGAGGTCCCCTCACGTTGGAAATTACATTGGCGAGTTGTTCACGGTCTTCAGCTAATCAGAATAGTTATTCAGCACTGCGTATTCCTGTCCAGTCGAGAATATTCTTAAGCATGACATCTGCTATACCGGTCTCCTCTAAGAAGATGCAGTTAGTATAAAATTTTTCTTGTTTTAATAGTTTTCAGGTAGGTACTCAGGACCAATATTCGCTCTATTTAACACAGCCTCGTTGGCCTGCATCGCTGTCCAGGATATCCGGAGCAGTCTTCTATGCAACCACGTCTCAAACGCCTGTAGGCGATTGATCGTATCAGTCTTCAGAGTCCAGGTCTCGGTGTCACGTAACAACACTGACCAAATATAGCATTTGGTCATTTTTTGACGCAATTTTAGTGTTAAGCTATGCGGGAAAATTTTTTGAAAACGATTTCCGCATTGGAAATCTAAACCTAAAATAAAGACGTAAAATGTAATTCTCGTTACAATCAGTCGTAGTTTCTTGTTGAGGTGCCTATCTGTGACGAATATTGGCGATCATCTTGGTAGTTAATCATTTTCTTGTCTGAAGTAGGCAAGATATGGAACATGTTCTTCTTCTCCTGGACCACGTTCTCCAAATATTTTTTCTTACAGAATGCCTTGCAGAGAGCATCTGGATTAATTTTGCATAATATGTTCAAAGTACTGCAACTTTCGAGATTTATTGGTAGTCAGTTCCTCTCAGTTATTATTTATTCTTCTAAACACCTCCTCATTTTTGTGCCAATCCACGGGATCTCCGATATAGCCACATCTCAAATGCTTCCAATCTTCTGCATTTTCTTCGTTGAAGTTCAACGATTCAACAGCATAAAAAAGAACTGAGAAGACTTACCATAGTACCATTCTTACTTTTGTATCCAGAAAAGTTGTGGCTCTTGAAAAGGGACCTCATCCGGTTGAAGGTGGATCTGGCATTTCCTAAGCGCCATCTTTTCTCCTAGTTGTTGGTACATTCTTCATTTATTATGGAATGCGATTTGTTTGGCGTAGAATTGACCTTCTCTTATCTTTTTCTTGCTATTTATCATGAGCTTTGTCTTCTTTACATTTATATTGAGTCCATATTCTCGACTGTAATATGTGATTTTGTTCATAAGGTCTTGTAGGTCTTCTAGGTTGTACGATAATACTATAGTGATAGTGTCATATGGATATCGTGTGTTGTTTAACCCGGTACCCTTTTAATAGAATGACTTCTTCAATTTCGTGCAAAGCTTCCCTAAATATTCATTCTGAGTAGAGATGAAAAATATGTAGAAGGAATTTAATCAATATATTTATATTATGTTAAAACTATTAATAGAGCAGATGGGATAAGATAAAAAAATAATGCCCGATTTCACCAACGATACCTAAACAGTTGCCTTATTAAGTAATTCTTATCGTTAGGAACTTCTTAAGTCAATACTTAGGAACAATCGCATTTCACAACTAAAAGAACTGCTTATCTAGGAAATGCTTTCTTAGGTATTACCTAGGGTACGTTTGAACTATTTTTGATAAATAAAAAGAAGAATAAGATGACATTTTCATACTTTTTCGATTATTTGTCATTATTGTTTGTTTGCCAATTTGTTTTTATTCAGTTTTGTACTGTTATAGTTATTTTATTTAGTAGTTAGTTATTTGTGCATTAAGTTTGTATATAATAAATACAGTCTTGTATGTTGTTTGTATATGTACAGTGAAATGGATTCAGTGAAAGATTCAGTGGCTGAAATGAAAAAGCAACTAAAAGAAAAGGACGAAGAAATTAAAAATCTCAGAAACCAAATCCATCAATTGAATGAAAAAATCAATGGACTACAAAATACAATAATAAACTCTCAAGAAAAAGTAATCGAAACTATAGATAAAAGATTCGACGAACTTAAAAACGAAAACCAGACAACCGATATACAAATAAATGAAAAAAAATCGATGACAGCAATCCCAAAGAAAAAAATTGAAGATACTAATAATAACATCGCAAATACAAAAAATTTACCCATAACACCCACAACAAAAACAAATGAAGATTTCCCTTCCCTGCCAAAAAAGGTCGGAAAAGACAACAGCGTGCCATCAACATCTAAGGTACAAGAACTATTTCCTTCCCTACCGAATAAGGGCAGGGAAGAGACAATGGAAACAAGCGAAATTGATAATATCCTTATCACCGAACAAAACAATCAAGAAAGCACTATAAACAGGTCCAAACCAAAACCACCCGTCATAAAACTACAAACAGTAAACGAAACAGGAACAATATTGAAAATTGCTGAAACTCAAAAGATATACACAGACAATAAAATCTCCAAAAACGGAAGAGAAACACTCATTCAAACAAAATGCCCTGAAGATTATAGAAAATTTACCCATATCTTGGAAGATTATAACAAAGAAATCAAAATTCAGTGGATCGCCTTCCCATTAGACGAAGATATCAAGCCTAAAATGGTTATTAGAGGACTTCCCTCAAATACAAAACCTATAGATATACAAACGGAACTATTAAATAAACATGAAATAAATACAATTAACGTAACAAACATGAAGTCTAGGAAGGCAGACAAAAAATCTCTGCCAATGTTTATAATTACAGTGGAAAAAGAAGACGTACCCAAAGCCAAGAAAATTACCAACCTTATGTACATGAGAGTAGTAATAGAAGATCTAAGAAAGAGCAACGGACCAACTCAATGTTTTAATTGCCAGGGCTTCCACCACGCCCAAAATGCATGCTTCAAAGACGCTAGGTGCGTAAAGTGCGGAGAAAATCACAAGAGTAAATTCTGCCAAATTCCAGCAGAACAAAAAGCAAAATGTGCTAATTGCCAAGGGCAACACCCGGCAAGTTATAGAGGATGCCCAAAGATACCTGCCTGGGGAAGACCCAGACAAATAACAATAGACAACAGAACACAACAACCTAAAAGAAACAATGGGCAATCGTACGCCCAAATCACCAAACCAACACAAAACCCAACAACAGATTCGACCATATTAATTTCAAAAGAACAACAAAAAGGACTGGCCACGATGATAGAAGAGCTAGTCATAAAAACGGTAAGTGAAGCGATTAAAAATGTAAAAATAGCACTGAACTAAGGCACGAAACTAGGGGATACCTGAAGATAGGCTCCTGGAATTCAGGCGGCATAAGAACTAATACAAACGTGCTGGACGAATTAATAAATAGATATGAAATGGATGTCGTAGCATTGCAAGAAACTAAACTAACTCATACCATCAATATCAAGTTTCCAGGATACGACATCTACAGGAACGACCACAGAGCAAATTCAGGAGGAACTGCTATCCTAGTGAGAAAAGGAATAAATCATACATTACAACATACGCCACCACTAAACACTATGGAAGCAACAACAATAAAAGTCCAGATGAGACAAGGTGAAATAAGGATCACTTCAGCATATGTCAGGCCAACAGATCCTCTAAACGACGACGACCTGAATACGTTCCTGAACGCCGAAGAACCGTCCATAATAATAGGAGACCTAAACGCCCGATCCCCTAACTGGAACGATAGAGCTACAAACAGAAACGGTAGAATACTGAATAATTATCTAGTGAACAACGAAGACACCATGGTGATTGGGCCCATCGAACCAACATACTTTCCTGGAAATGCTCTACCAACCCATTTAGATATAGTAGTGGCCAAAAGCCTAGGACTACAAACAGACATCCGAACCTTAAACGAAGGATCAGCAGACCACAACCCCATACTCATAGAAATAGGTACATGGGAAGAAGATAACAGAACAACAAAGAAAAGAAAGAAAACCAAGTGGTCTAACTTCAAACGCCTAGTGAGCATAGGAATTGGAAACATTCCTACAATTGACAATCCACAAGAAATAGAGGAAAAAGTCCTAGAGCTCGAAAACATCATAAAAGAAGCACTAAGAAATAGCACTACTGAAGAAGAATATGAAATTCATATGGGAAGATTTAGAGACATAAATCAGGAAATAAAAGAAATAATAAGGGAAAAGAACAGAGCCAAAAAGAGAGCCAGAAGAACAAGAAACCAGGAAGATAAAAATAGGGCAAATCGACTGAATCGACAAGTCAAACAGGCACTAATAGACCATAGAAGCCAAAAGTGGGAAAACTACATAAAAGAAATGGAGGAAAGGAGCCAAAATATGCAAGAAATATGGAGGCTCCAAAGAACTTTAAGAAACGATAGAAAACCCATTCCCCCACTACATGGAGAAAATGGGATCGTCTACACAGAAGAAGATAAAGCCGAGGTGATGAGAAGGACACTTGAAAGAGAGTGTACACTGAATTATCACCAAGACGAAGATATAGACTTTATCGAAGAAGTCGAAGAAACAGAACTAGAAACGCCCGAAGAACAAGAAGAAATAATAAATCCCACATCACCAAGAGAAATAAGTGAACTGATTCGAAAAAGTTCACCAAAGAAAGCACCTGGTCCAGACGAAATCACTAACAGAGCTCTGAAGTATCTTCCCTCGAAAGCAGTTGTGTATTTGACAAATATAACAAACGCAATACTAAGATACAGGCTCTTCCCAAATCGATGGAAGGAAGCCCATGTAATTATGATACCCAAGCCAGGAAAGAACCACATATTTCCTCAAAATTACAGGCCGATTAGCTTACTTCCAGCAGTCAGTAAGATAGTGGAACGGGTCATCCAAACCAGGCTCCAATCAGAGACAGACAGGCTAGGCATAATCCCAGAATCACAGTTTGGATTCAGAGCTCAACATTCCAGCGAACTTCAAATATTAAGACTTACCGAATATATAGTAGCTGGATTCAATGACCAACAATATACGGGAGCAGCCTTTCTGGATGTAAGCAAAGCCTTTGATAGAGTGTGGCATGAAGGACTGACATACAAAATGAGAGATTATGGATACAGCGGGGCCATGACGAAACTCATCTCCTCGTACCTAAGCGACCGGAAGTTCAGGGTCCGGATAGGACCAGTTCTATCAGAACACGGAATGCCGGAAGCTGGAGTACCACAGGGGGCAGTTTTATCACCCCTTCTGTATACCATATATACAGCAGATGTTCCAAGAACACCCGGAACATTCATCAGCCTTTATGCAGACGACACTGCAATTGCTGCAAAACACATGAACCTAGATATAGCTGTAAGAAATCTACAGACGGCATTGGATACAATAGAAGAATGGAGTATCCAATGGAAAATAGCAATAAATCCAGATAAGACCCAAGCGGTTATCTTCAAAAAGAGAAGAGATAACCCAGAAGAACAGCTAACATTGCAAGACAGACCCATCGAATGGCAAAACGAAGTTAAATATTTAGGAGTCACAATGGACCAAGGTCTTACATTCACATCACATGTCAACGCAACAGTCCAGAAAACAGCAGCGGCCAGATCAGCAATAAGAGGACTCACAGGAAGAAGAAGCAAATTAGCTATGAAAACAAAATTAAGACTGATAAATAGCATTATACTGCCAATAATTACATACGCATCTCTTGCATGGGGTCACATAAGTCAAAGTAACAAAAAGAAGATACAAGCGGCACACAACAACTGCCTCAGAGAAGCTGCAAACGTGCCCAGATACGTCGCCGAACGGTTCTTATTTAGAGACCTAAAACAAATAAGAGTACTGGATATTATGGAGGAAAAAGCCAGAACAAAATTTGCTGAGCTAGAAGACCACCCAAACCGGATCTTGCAAGAGATATTAAGGTATGATGTGTACCATAGATGGAAACATAGGAGACCCAAACAACAAATATTAGTAAATATATAATAAAGGCTAGATAATCGTAGCTCTATCAAAAGAAGACAACTTGCTCACCTTTGGCATCTCATTATATTTATTAATGTTGATTTTTATAATTTTCAGACATCCCTCAAAAAAATATACAAAAAACTTCAAATCGGCTTCAGCCACTAAAAAAATCAATAAAATATTAACAATAGGCGAAAGCCACAAAAAAAAATATTAGTAACAAAACCCAAAAAAGGGCATGAGGGGCCCACATCCTCGAGCGCCGAGTCGCCGAACTGGATAGAGCCCAGAGCGGGGACTCGGCGCCCGAGCAAGCAAAACAGATCGAAGATAAGTCACTAGAGATAGCGGGAATAGAGCGCCTCACGCTGGCCTGCATTGATCGGGGTAGGATTTCATATGGGAGTCCGTGTACCCAAGACTCCCATATGATAAGCACTTTGCTGATTGAGAGCCTCTATAGCGCATCAGAGTGCTATCGGGGGGTAAGTGGATGGTCTGGAGCATTGAAGCGGGGTGGAGTGATTCCTGCTTACGGGAGTTAATCCTCCTCGCCCCAATGAATTGTATCACCCGAATGTCATTCTCTAGGGGTGAGCAAGTCTCTCAGGCTGGGTTAAATCACTATGCTTGCTTGCTTGCTTGAAATGGAGGAAAAGAAAAGAGTTGTAAATTTCACATAGGACGAAAAATTGAAGTTAGTTGAATTGTCATTATTGAAATTATTTTAAAATATATAATATGTTGAAAATTGCTTTTTATTATTAATTTTTAATGACACACTTTTAGTTATATCATGAATGGGTTTTTGAAACACAACACTAGTTTGTTAGGTAGTAGGTAGACTACATAATTTTGTCAACAGACCTGTAAAAAACTCCAAAGGATTTTCTATATTTTCCAACACATATTATATTATTAATATAAAAGAAAATACAAAATTACAACTAATAATATACCTAATATTACAGAATAACAGAAAAATTAAAGTAAGAGCAAATTATTGACAAACGTCACAAGTACATTAGTCAAAATTGTAAAAACATAACCCGACTGTCAACGATAAGTAATACCTAAAGTTTAGGGATATCGAAATCCGTATCCTAACGTAAGGTAATGCTTAAGTGGTTTAGGCAATTCTTATCGTATGGTGAAATCCGTTTTAGAGTTAGGAAGTACCTAAACCCACTTAGGTAATTCTTAAATATTTAGGTATCGTTGGTGAAATCGGGTATAAGTGGCTAAAACAGTTTTTATACTTAACAAAGCTCTTGTAATCTTTTAGCGAAAATAATTTAAGTATGTTATAATTATAGGGAACTTGAACATTATTTTTTAGTACATAATAATGTTCAGTTTTGTTTAAAAATGAGATTTCCAAAATTTCACGCTTCAAAAACTCGTAATACTTCAAACGACCCGTGAAGTCACATAGTTTTATTATATAGTTATGATTGTAGTTATATTTAAGTATATTCTTCTTCTCCTTCTTTAGTTTATTGGCCTCCACCTACTTGGGTATTTGGCCAGCTCATCGTCGCGGAGTGAGGGAAAACTATTTATATTCTAATGACATTTATCGTATGTCATTGTAATAATATATATATATACCAGTTTGTTGAGATTGGAGATTCATACAGTTTTTGAAGGAAAGGAAAGAAGGTTTACTATGGAAAATAAAACCATTTTGTAAAAGTACAAGTTTTCTATGAATAGTTCAAACGATCAAAAACACTTGTGACGTCACATAACGGTACTTTCTACTGACGTTTATAATGCCTAATTTAAAATAATGTACCATTTTGTTTACTTTGTTGGTAAGTACAGAATGTAAACATATAACCGGATGACGTCACGAGGCCTTTTGGGCTAGCTGGTGTAATAGTCCAGGGCCCATCTGTTTTGAGATGGACGTTGAGAGGTGACTCAATTTTTTTTTGCAGAAATTGCTTGAAAATAACTCAAATAATAATATTTGAGTTATCCTCCCTCTCAAAAAGGTCCGGAACATTGTTTAAATAATCAAAATGTCAAAAAATTAAGGAAAAATTCGATTTTTTTCTTCGTTTTTTTGATTATAACTTTAAAAGTATTCATTTCCGAGAAAATATGTACTTACATAAAAGTTGCGTAATTAAATTTTCTATGATATAGAATTAGCAATAATTGCGAAAAAACATACAAAGACAAGTATTCGCATTTTACGTTTTTCAACCATTTATGCTACACTTACGACCTTCATATTTCACCCAGAAAAACTTTATGATACTGTAAAACAAACTGTACATTTCATTAAGATCATTAAAATTCATTTTTTCAAAATGTTACAGGACTGAAAATAAAGCAGATAGCAAGTTGAAATTATTTTTGCGTATAGAAGTGTACTGTACCCAGTGCCGGTTTTTGCACTGGGCGCTTGGGGCGGGCGCCCAGGGGCCCGGGCCCCGGAGGGGCCCGTAAGGCCCGTTCCTTTTACTAATAAAAAAGTAAAGTCCTCTAAATAATCTACGTATTTTCCAAAACAGAAAAAAAAGACGACGAAATACCTGCGATTTCAAAATGGTCTGATTTTAAGACTGATGACTTTATACAAACTGTGAACTTTTAAACAAAAAAGTGATTCCTTAGAACATTGTAAAAAAATGTTTGAAGATGGAGAAAAAGCTTATTATACAAGATTAAATAAAAGCAACTTTTATAGAGGAAAACCCAATGGAGGCAAAGAAAAGAGAGATTGGCTAATATACGACGCAAGTGTTAAAGCTGTTTATTGTTACCTGCCCTTGCAAATTATTTTCATTTGAAAAAATAGTTTAACTGAATTTGGATGGACCCACTGGAAACATTTCAATATTTTGCTCACATCTCACGAAGAAAGTAAATTTCATCTGAACTCTATGGTTACATTAATGACAAGATTATCATTAATATTAATTGGAGTTATAGAAGCTGGCTTGAAAGAGCAAGTAAAATGCGAAGCTGACTATTGGATAAACGTCCTAAGAAGAGTTGTTGTCACTACTAAATGACTTGCTTCTCAAGGACTAGCTTTCCGTTGATGCAATGAGGATTTAATGAGTCATCATAAAGAAAATTACTTAAGTTGCCAACTAGGCTAAATTTGACTACTTCTTAGCTGAGCATTTACAACGAAATGCGAATAAATAAAAAGGTTCAGTTAGCTATCTGTCTCACCAAATTTGCAATGAATTCTTGAAAGTAATGAAATCAAAGCTTGTAGAAACTTTTGACGCTGTAAATGCTTTAGTTACAGTAGTCCATCAAACCCATTTTTTCCAGATAAGCAATAACAGAGACGAAAAATTAACAATTAAAAATGAAGCCAAGACACTGCTGAATAAAATCTTTGAGACAGTTCTATTGACACTGATTTGGACAAAAACTTTGGAATGAGTTAATGCAAAAGCAATACGTGAACGTGAAGAAACTGTGGACTTAAACGTGTCAATTGGAGTAGAAATAATGACATCTATTTTGGGATTTGTTGGAGACGTAAGAAATATGTCAAGCGAAATTGAACTAGAAGCCAAAAATATTTTTTTGCGAAGACGAGGATATATGCTACAAAGATGTTACATCAGCTGTTATATGATTTTCTACGCTAGATAAAGAAGCAATCAAGACGTCAATTAATACTTTATATGTGAAATATAAAAAATATGTTGATGAAACCAAAGAGAACTTGTATAACGAAATTACCCATTCTATAAAATTATGTCAAAAGTTGAACAAACATTTATAAAATTTGGTATCATCCCATCCAGGATGTAAAGATTGTAAAGGCAACATTTCCCAATATTTTACCTTTACTGCAAGTATATTTCACGATACCAACTTCTAATGTATCAGTTGAGCTGTCTTTTTCGGCTTTAAAAAGAATAAAAATATATTTAACGCCAAATTTGGGTCAAGAAAATCTAGACGCATATCACTATGTATTGATTGTATTATAGAAAATGAAGACCTGGAGCAACTGAATTGTGATAGTATTATCTGACAGATTGCTAATGCCTAGTCAAGCAAAAAAGTGATCTAATTGTTGTCATTGATGTATTTTTTAGAATATATTTTTTGTTTGTCATGTGTTGTTTTGTGTAACTTTCTGTTTTTTTTATACATTTTTAAATGTAATTTTTGGAATATTTTTTACGTTTGGTATTCTTCTTGTTTGCTAAAAATTATTTATGGATTTTGCGAGTATAAATACATGAATGTGTTTTCTTGTAAAAAAATCTGACAACGAATAGCAATTAAGGGGCCCCTAAATATTCAGCGCCCAGGGCCCGAAGTTAGGTACCTTTCATTTGCAATATACAAAATTAAAATCGATTAACTACCACGGCGTCAGTAATTTTTTTAAATAAACATTAATTATTGGTGTTACGCCCAGGACAGCGGTGTTCGATTCACACAAGTTGATTTCCACCAAAATTTCATCCAATATTTATCTAATATATTATTTTCTTACTCTATATTTTGTTGTATTTTAATATTTTAATTCCACAAAAATCAAACAAATTTTATTATTGTTTGTGAAATATTGTTTAAAAAATTACATATGTTTAAAAATAATAAAGTTTTATTCTTTAAGTTAAAATATATGAACAAAGAAAGTTTTTGCTAAAAAAAGTGTTATTTCAAAGGATAGAGTATGTGTTTTTATTTTGCAATAAACAAATTTATTTATTTATATCGAAATGTAATAAAAATTAAAATGTATCAATCATTATCAAAGGTCATTGGAATGCCCAATCGGAGCAAACTAGCCGCTGTCCTGCGCGCAGCACCAATAGTTAATGTTTATTTAAAAAATTCCTAACGCTGTGGTAGTTAATCTATTTTAATTTTGCAAATTGCAAATGAAAGGTACAGTACGCTTCTATATGTAAATAAAAATTCAACTTGCTATCTGCTTTATTTTCAGTCCTGTAACATTTTGAAAAAATGAATTTTTTTTGCGAAAGCTGGATTGCGTAATTTATTTTACAAAATCTGTTGAACCGATCTTGATTAAATTTACAGCATGGTTTTACTGTATCATAAAGTTTTTCTGGGTGAAATATGAAGGTCCTAAATGTAGCACAAATGGTTGAAAAACGTAAAATGCGAATACTTGTTTTTGTATGGTTTTTTCGCAATTATTGCTATTTTGCAACAAGCGTGACTATTTTTTAAATTCATAGCTAATTCTATATTGTAGGAAATTTAATTACGCAACTTTTATGGCAATACAACTTTTCTCGAAAATGAATATTTTTAAAGTTATAATCAATAAACGAAGAAAAAAATCAAATTTTTCCCTTATTTTTTGACATTTTGATAATTTAAACAATGTTCCGGACCTTTTTGAGAGAGAGGATAACTCAAATATTATTATTTGAGTTATTTTCAAGCAATTTCTGCAAAAAAATTTCAGTCACCTCTCAACGTCCAAATGTACTAATATTTTTACAGATGCGTCCTGGTCTATAATTTAAATTTTTAATCGTCTTTAGGGGCCAAACGAAAGAGAAACAAAGCTTTTTTATATTTGATACATGTTTTAAATTATGTTTTGTTGCGATTTATAACATTTTTTTCGAATTTAAAATTTTATGAAAGTTCCCTATTACAGTTAGGTATTTAACAAAAATTAAAAATTGTTTATAAACTTACTTTTAATGAAACACCACCAACAAATACTCATTTTTTAATATTAAACTGTATACATAAATTTTGTTCAATTGTATTCTTGTCACAACCAAATAATCTGTTGTCCGTAAGTATTATGTTACATATTGTTGAACGTAATGTCTAATTTATTGTTTTACGAATTATATTATGATGAATAATAAAAGTAAGTCTCAACTCAGATAATTGGTGTTGGTCCAAGCATAATGTACTAAACAAATTTTACTGCATTTAAAAATTGGAAATACTTTACTTTCCTGTTCACGTTTGAACGTTATATTCTAAATCAGTGGTTCTCAATCTTTTTGAGTCATGTACCACAAAATACTTTTTAATATTTTTGGTACCACCTAACTGAAATAACTACCTATCTAGATAGGTAATCTAATTAACTGTAATAGTGGTGATTTTGACAGTTTTGCGTTTTGTGTACCACCGCAAATAATGATATGTACCACCAGTGGTAGGTACATGTACCACAGATTGAGAACCACTGTTCCAAATCATTTGAATATTGCCAAAAGTGCCGTCCGTGATTCTCTTATGAAGCATCGTCAGTGAAGAATGCACTAGCTAAAAGACAGGTAGAAAAAGGTGCAGAAATCAGCGCGATGAACGTTTTTTTACGATTTCCGCATTACGGATAGGGCTTACAATACCGGGATTCCGGGATCCCGAATACCGGAATCCCGGACGATTTTTGCCCGTTATTAAAAGTCGGCATTTATATAAAAATACCGGTATTTTGGTATTACATTAGTTGATAAAAATTGAATTTATGCACAATATAAATCTAATTTAAAATAATATTAATTCATTTTACAAGAAATTTTTTTTGAACATAAACAAACAATTCCGTTGTACATATTACAATCTATATCAGCCATATTTATTAAATATACCGAGCCGAGTATGGCACCATTTTGGCATTTTCTTGCAAAATGCCACATTTCGCAATAAAAAATAACCCGATGGAATTTTGGAAAAAATACAAATCCACTTTCCCTGAGCTTTATTAATTGGCTGTTAAATATTTGTCAATACCTGCCACAGCAGTACCTTCCGAAAGAGGATTTTCAAAGCTTGGGCAGTTAACAAACCTAAGAAGAAATCGTTTATCGCCCAAAAATTTGGATAAAATTTTATTTTTAAACATAAATAAATTAATAAATAAATGTTTAAACTTAAATATATTTAGTAAATTTTTTATTAATAATACCGGTTTTAATACCGAATCCCGATATTTCAAATTTCAAATATCAAATACCGTTATTCAGATTTTCGTTCGGTATTGTAAGCCCTAATTACTGAACCGTCCTTTAACGTCAAATGTTCTTGCTAGTCATTTGTTTGACGCTCAAGAAACTCATAACTCCGCACCAACTATAAAAAAAGTCCTGCATAAAAGTGTTTTTCGTTCTCATAAGCATGTCAATAGCATGCCCTAAATTAACAACAACCCATCAGGCTAACAGTATGAGATTAATGAATGATCATAGATGGACCATGGAGTGTTCAACAATGGAGTGTTGTAATGTTCTCTGATTAGTCCCGTTTTTGCTTACGATCTCGAAACGGACGCGAACGTGTATAGAGGAGACCCGAAGAACGATTTGCACCTTGCTGTATTTCACCCAGAACGTCCTTTGGTGGCAGGAGTACCTATGCTATAGTATGAGGGGGTATTTTTTTCAACGGATGCACCGAATTTATTTTTGATCAAAAATGGAACTCTAATAGCAGATATATACATACGACAGTACAAGTCAAAGTTTTCAATTCAATAAAATATAAAATAATATTAACTTAAAAACCTTATTTGGACCATTTTTCTGATTACACCTCCGTGACTTCTAAAAAATGCAAGAAAAGCGGATGCTGGAGCAAAAGAATCTGAGGGAATTCTTTGATTTGCAATTCACATGCCACCCGTCCAGCGCGGAAAAATTACAACGAAAAATGGCATCTACATACTCAGATAGGAGTAATAAACTGCTCGTCAAAAGTTAGGGATATAGAAAATTCTGCTGATTTTCATAGTTGATTTTTTCGCGAACAGACAGATTCCGCTATTTTTTTTATTTTAGCCTTTTCTTTAGTATTTACACAGTTGTGCAAAAGTTTACTCAAACTTATTTTTTGTACTTATACCGGGTGGAAGAAAAAAATATGTTTTTCTTGTGTTAAGTTTGAGACACCCTGTAGGGAGAAGGAGGTACAAATGTGAGTATACATTAGAATAATATTGTAATCTTATGTTTTGTGAACATGCTGTTGTTTGAATGTCCCTGATATCTTTAGAAACAAAAAAATAGACAGTTTTGTAATTTAACATGTGTTTTAACCGAAACAAAAGTTTGAGACACCTCGTAGGGAGAAAAAGGCACAAAGGTGAGTATACCCTATTATGTTGTAGTCTTATATTTTTTGAATATTTTATTTTTTTAATTTCTCTGATATCTTTAATAACAAAGAAACTAGACGGTATTACTCTTTAATATGTTTTTCTATGTTTCACATGTGTGATGTGATGCATGTCGTCAGTTAAAACACATATTAAAGAGTAATATCGTCTAGTTTCTTTGTTATTAAAGATATCAGAGAAATTAAAAAAATAAAATATTCACAAAATATGAGACTATAACAAAATATTGAGGTATACTCACCTTTGTGACTTTTTCTCCCTACAAGGTGTCTCAAACTTTTGTTTCGGTTAAAACACATGTTAAATTACAAAACCGTCTATTTTTTCTATTTCTAAAGATATTAGGGACATTCAAAAAATAAAATGTTCACAAAACATAAGACTACAATACGATTTCGATATATACTCCCATTTGTACCTCGTCCTTCCTACAGGGCGTCTCAAACTTAACATAAGGAAAACATTTCTTTTCTTCCACCCGGTATAAGTACAAAAAAAAAGTTTGAGTAAACCTTTGCATAACTGTGTAAATACTAAAGAAAAGTCTAAAATAATAAAAACAAAAAATTAGCGGAATCCGTTAATCTGTTCACGAAAAAATCTACTACAAAAATTCAGCAGAATCTTCTATATCCCTAACTTTTGACGAGCAGTTTATTAATAGAAATTAAAATGAAGAATATCCATTTTCATTTAAATGCAACACGAAGCCAAACCCGACTTACATATATTTCAGTTCGCTTATAAAGCGCTATAAGCACTCTGACCGGTTTCAAAACTCGTTAGTTTTTCATCAGAGAATGCATATATAGCTATTAGACAAGGCGAAAACGGCGGGTTCGTTGGGAAAAATATTCCCATCAGATTTTTTTGCATAATTACATTCGTGAGATATCCCAGAATAAGGTTCAAGAAGTCGCCCACGTGAAAAGTGGGCCAAATTTTTTTTAACAATTTTTTTTAATCAAATTGAAAAAATCACTATTTTTGGCCCGGACAATTTTTTTTGTAGGTTTTTTGGACCATTCTGGATAAAAAAGGTCTCTTATAATTTTTCTCTAAAGTTGATCGTTTTCGAGTTATAACCAATTTAAAATTGAAAAAAACGAAAAATGGCGAGTTTCAAGGCTTAATAACTCGATTAAAAGTTATTATTGTGAAAGTCAGAAAGTGACTAAATCAAAGTTTAATGCCCCGCCTACAAGAGACCGAAGAAATTTTTGTCATTATTTTATTACTAAGCTGTTATTTTTAAGTAATAATATTGAGCGCCATGCACGTGGTAGGTGGCCGTAAATGTGAGTGCAAGTAAGATGCACAATTGGACTGCCAGAGTGGCATCTCTCTCGCACTCAGGCATTTACGGCCGGCTACCACGTGCATGGCGCTCAATATTATTACTTAAAAATAGCAGCTTAGTAATAAAATAATGACAAACATTTCTTCGGGATCTTGTAGGGGGGGGGGGGGGGGGGCATTAAACTTTGATTTAGTCACGTTCTGACTTTCATAATAATAACTTTTAACCGAGTTATTAAGCCTTGAAAATAGCCATTTTTCGTTTTTTTCAATTTATAACTCGATAATAAATTGCTTATAACTCGAAAACGATCAGCTTTAGAGAAAAATTATAAGAGACCTTTTTTATCCAGAATGGTCCAAAAAACCTACAAAAAAAATTGTGCGGGCCAAAAATATTGATTTTTGCAATGTGATTAAAAAAATTGTTAAAAAAATTTGGCACATTTTTCACGTGGGCGACTTCTTGAACCTTATTCTGGGATGTCTCAGGAATGTAATTATGCAAAAAAATCTCATGGGAATATTTTTCCCAACGAACCCGCCGTTTTCGCCTTGTCTATATCTCTAAAACAAACTGAAAGAACTCAGATGACTAGCCTCGATTTCCAATTAACGAAATGGCCTGGGTGTCATAGCGACATGTGCTAGATACAAGTGAAAGTTTTCAATTCAATAAAATATAAAATAATACTAAATAAAAACCTTATTGGGACCATTTTTTTTTTGGTTACACCTCCGTGGCTTCTAAAAATGTAAGCCAAGCAGATGCTGGGACAAAAGAAAATGAGGGAATTCTATGATTTGCAATTCACATCCCATCTGTCCAGCGCGGAAAAATTCCAACAAAAAATGGACAATAACTGTTGTCCCCTACGACCCTTTCGTTGGAGATACTTTCTTATTTATGCAGAATAATGCGCGTCCAGCGTCCATATACTGTGCGAATGGTCATGGACTACAAATACTGTCGGAATTCTCGTTTTAGATTGGCCCACTGGTAGTCCTGATATGAATCCATTAGAATATTTATGTGATATTTTAGGGAAAAAGATTAAAAAGAGGCGACTATTGCCAGAAACTATTTAAAGACAGAAAATAGCGTTGAATGGAGAATGAGAACATATACCGCAAGAACAGATTCAGCAACTTATTGCAAAGTATGCCTAGGCGTATTGAAATCCTCCCCAGATGTAGGGGAGGCAATACCAGATACTAAACCCAAAAACAGCCAACTGGGGACAATTAAAATTTTATTTTCTTTTGTTTAATTTTTCGAACAATGCAAATTTTTTTTTCGTTACTTATTACTTTCTTTTGAGTTACTTATTTTTGCTATTATTACTTTTAGACGAAAACGGCGGGTTCGTTGGAAAAAATATTCCCATAAGATTTTTTTTTGCATAATCACATTTGTAATACACCCCAGAATAAGGTTCAAGAAGTCGCCCACGAGAAAAGTGGTCCAAATTTTTTTTAACAATTTTTTTTAATCAAATTCCAAAAATTATTATTTTTGGTCTGGACATTTTTTTTAGGTTTTTAGACCATTCTGAACAAAAAATGTATCTTGTAATTTTTCTCTAAAGTTGATGGTTTTCGAGTTATAAGCAATTTAAAATTTGAAAAACTCAAAAATGGCCATTTTTAAGACTTAATAACTCGGTTAAAAATCATTATGAAAGTCAGAAAGTGACTAAATCAAAGTTTAACCCCCCCCCCCCCTACATGATCCTGAAGAAATTTGTGTCATTAATTTATTACTAAGCTGTTATTTTTAATTATTAACAATAAGCCGTAAGAGCGTATTGACGCGGCTGTAAATGTGAGTGCGAGTAAGATGCCTCATTGGACTGCCGGAATGGCATCTCTCTCGCACTCACCATAGACGGCCGCCTAATACGTGCTGGCGCTCAATATTATTACTTAAAAATTACATCTTAGTAATAAAATTATCACAAAAATTTCTTCAGGATCTTGTAGGGGGGGCTTTAAACTTTGATTTAATCACTTTCTGACTTTCATAATAATAACTTTTAAAAAATTTATTAAGACTTGAAAATCGCCATTTTTCGTTTTTTTTTTCAATTTTAGCTTGTTTATAACTCGAAAACAATCAACCTTAGAGAAAAATTACAAGAGACCTTTTTTGTCTAGAATGGTCCAAAAAAACATAACAAAAATTTGTACGGGCCAAAAATATTGATTTTTGAAAAAAAAAATTGTTAAATAAAATTGGACCACTTTTCACGTGGGCGACTTCTTGAACCTTATTCTGGGATGTATCACGAATGTGATTATGCAAAAAAATCTCATGGGAATATATTTTTTTAACGAACCCGCCGTTCTCGCCTTGTCTATTTTTTAGTGTTTTAAATAAACGGTTTCTATTATAAATGTTTATTCCCCCCCCCCCTATTTAAACCACTTAGTGCCTACATCCTACATTATTTAAAAAGAACATACAAAATGCAAGAGACCGGATTTTTTGACCAAGCTTGTATATTTAAAAAAGGACATACAAAATGCAAGTGCCCAGTTTTTTTTATCAGAAGTGTATATATTTAAATTGTTTTAAATAAAGTTTGTCGTAATAATCATCTCAACTCAACTAGAACAATATGTTTACACAAATGCGAAGATTCCTTTAAATTGAAATTCATGTAATGCTGTTTACACAATTTACTTAAATGCATTGAGTAATAATTATACTACGCTGAAAAATGTAGGCGACAGCCGCGACCTTGAGATCACTACACTGTAAAGACAAGAAAAATATTTTTCCACCTACCTCTACCGAAAGTATACTTTCCCGGACCTGATTGTAGGGAGCAAAGTTGTACTTTTCCTCCCTAGGGAGGAAAATATTTTTCCTCCCTAGGGAGGAAAAGTAAAAGTGACGTCATGGTATTTCATTCATGAAATGTAACTTATTGACGCCCTGTACAATATCTATTTTCTATTACGTAAGTTTCTATACATTTTAACGTTTATTTATAAAACACTCTGTATTTTGCAGAATGGTAAAAAACCGTAAATTTTTATTTTGATTTATGTTTACATTATTATTTTGACTTATATTTGACAGTTGACAGTTATATTGTACGTACTTGTTAGTTTTAGTTCTAATAATTTTTGTTGGTTAGTTACATAAATAAATTAAGTAAAAATGAAAAAATGACTTGTTATTTGAGGAAGGTGGAAAAACCATATGTATAACATGGGAGTAAAGTGCCTTTTCCTCCCTTGAATGATTACTGCCCTCCGCTACGCGTCGGGCAGTAAACTTCATTCTCGGGAGGAAAAGTAGCACTTTCCTCCCTTGTTATACAAATAGCTATTAATCATCATCCTTGACAATAAATAAATAAATCCTCATTGATTGGGATCATTCATACGATAGGAATTTTGTTTGGTTATGGTTATAGCGTATTATTTAATGAATGACTGATTATTTACGAAAATATTTGTAAAGTTCAGTTTACTCGTACTAAAAAGGCTTTTTTGGGGTGAGGGTAACTCAAAATAAACCACTAAAAACAAAACATTAACTTCTCAGGACATAATATGTCCTAATAAAAAAACAAAAATTTATTTTTTTTTGAATTTGAGAATTTGCTATTATTTAAAAAAAATAGTGCAGTGTTTTTAGTGTTAAAAAAAAGAAAACAAAGCTAAGCATAGAAATACTCAAAAGCAATTAATTTATAAAAATCATATGTCCTAATCTCAATTAAAATATTAATTGACTTTTCAGGATATTCTCATATTTTCAAGGAAAAAGTATTAGAACTAAATTATGAATACACTGAGTGAAACCCAATAATTAGAACTTTTCATTTTTATGGAATGTGCAAATAAAACGACAATTTAGCAACGAGTGTGTGATTTGTTTAATGCAAAGTATATCAGCCGATCAAAAGACATAACGAACAGAAGAAGTAAAACTAAGAAAAAAGTTGAGAAAAGAAGATATATATATATATATATATATATATATATATATATATATATATATATATATATATATATATATATATATATATATATATATATATATATACATCCCGCTATTAAATTGGCATCTTTTCACGTTGCAGTCATTTGGCATCACCTAGAAATGCTATCATTTTCTAGGTATAATCCGTGAATGTTCGCTTAGTACACTTCTTTAAGCTTGGCACCGTTGTCGGATTTTCAGTAATCCGATTTATTTATATATTTTATTCCTTACACTATAACGACAATTTGACCCCCGTAGGTCAAAAACATTGCTTAAACATCACTTTGGCAACAACAGGATGTTGCCAAGATATACATTTTTACGGAAAAGACAGTACCTAGTTAGATACATAATATCGATCGCTTCACGTTACAAGTCTTCCACTCGCACTCAGGTAAAAACCAGTTGTAGGCTCTTTTGTCTGAACGGGTCCCTGAATGAGTTTAATAATTCACTTTTATTGTGTATTTTGTTTCGTTTAGTTGAAATATCAGATTTTGTTTGTAACGAATTTCATAATAGATATTTAAATTATTTTTTTGTTAACAAAAACAAATTTTAAAGTTTGACATTTGAAAAATTAATTTTATATTGCCATTTTCATGACATGGTCAATGGTTAATTGCATTTATAATAATTTAATGGGTCATTGCGAAACAATATACAGTGCGTCCATAAAGTAACGCATAAATTCATTATTTCACAAACCGGACACTTTCAGGAAAAATACCGAAACAGGTCGATTTTTATTATTAAATTACAATTTATTGGCATACATATCATACTAGTGACGTCATCCATCTGGGCGTGATGACGTAATCGTTGATTTTTTTAAATAAGAATAAAGGGCATGTAATAGCTCATTTGAAAGGGTATGTAATTCTCTATTCAATAATATAATTGTTAATATAATTATTTATACAGGGTGTCCAAAAAATGTTATTTAAATTAAATTAATTGGTATAAAAAGATGAATGTATGTAATTTGTTTAATTCTAAATATATTTTATTGGTGCCAGCAAACGTAAAAATGTTTTATTTAAAACCTAAATATTGATTTTCGCTTAAGCGTAATCTTAAACTTCCAAGAGGCAGGTGGATGGCAGCTCTAACATTTAATTTTCTGACAAAAGTAAAACGAATTTTGAATTAAATAAGTTACATACATTTTTCTTTTTGTCTCAATTAATTTAATTAAAGAATTCTTTTTGGACACCCTGTATATATAATTATGTTATTGTTTGTATTGGTAAATAGAGAATTAAATACCCTTTCAAATGAGCTATCACATGACCCCTATTCTCATTTAAAAAATTCATCGATTACGTTATCAAGCCCAGATGGATGACATCACTAGTATGATATGTAATATGCCAAAAAATTGTAATTTAAAAATAAAAATCGACCTGTTTCGAAAATTTTCCTTAAAGTCGCCGGTTTACGAAATAATGAAATTATGCGTTACTTTATGGAAGCACTGTATGTTACAATGTGTAAATTTTTCAGGAAACGTAAAAATCTTTCCATTAGTAGTTAGAGATTCTGATAGTAATACTATATTTTATATAAGTATTATGGGTTATAAATGCATCTATTAGGTCTGGATCCCGCGTATGAAAAAAAAGTTGATTAATAGCAAGCTGAAAATTTGTTAATAGCTTAAGGGTGTTTAGTCGGATAAACTTTTATATATGGGAACACTGGAACAGGGGCAGTTTTAATTGTGAAACAGGTTGAAAATTTGGAACGGTCACACCACGAAAAGGGCACATTTATTTTGTCCGACATAACAGACTTAAACTCTCCGAATAGAGATTAAACTCTCATGCAAAAATTAGACTGCTATTTATCACCTGTCATAATTCCTGTCATTTGACATATTCTACATGCTCTACTCATTAAAAGGCCCATTTGGTGATAAATAGCAGTCTAATTTTTGCATGAGAGTTTAATCTCTGTTCGAAGAGTTTAAGTCTGTTCTGTCGGACAAAATACATGTGCCGTTTTCGTGGTGTGACCGTTTCAAATTTTTAACCTGTTCCAAAATTAAAACTGCCCCTGTTCCAGTGTTCCCATATATCAAAGTTTATCCGACTAGACACCCTTAAGCTATTAACAAATTTTCAGCTTGCTATTAATCAACTTTTTTTTCATACGCGGGATCCAGACCTATATCTGAAAGACCAAAAAAGTTTAAATGTTGCTTATTTTTTTTGATATTATGTTTTAAAGTTTGTGGACTTATGTTGTTTTCGAAATGAAACCATAATTGGTAAAGTTTTTTCTTTATTCTCAACAAGAAACAGTCATAATACGGACAACGCACACATCTTATGGAAAATATAATGTCACTCAAATTCAATAAAATTTATACGAATAGATCCGTTTTAATTTACCGATCAAATCTTATCATTGCGCCAACTCTTAATTATGATTAATTACGGCGCAAATTGCAATTAAAGTTTATCGAAATCACATTTTTGGAGTCCATAAAGTGTTAAAAGTGTTAAAGTTACAATCATTATTGCTCCGAGTGCTATTCATAAGAGCTTAAATCCCGCTGGGCCTAAGCGGATTAGTGAAACTAATCCGCTGATTTATGGAGTACCGAAAATCTGGGTAGTTTAAAATATTTTTTCTCTCTCTAACTTATGTACCTACCCATTTGATTTCAGATTTATTTGTATCAATTTCTGCTCTTATTTTTGAAAATAGAGAGTTGGCGCAATGATAAGATTTGATCGGTAAATTAAAACGGATCTATTCGTATAAATTTTATTGAATTTGAGTGACATTATATTTTCCATAAGATGTGTGCGTTGTTTTCGAAATGAAACCATAATTGGTGAAGTTTTTTCTTTATTCTCAACAAGAAACAGTCATAATACGTAGAAATTTATACTAAATTTAAAATCCAGATTCAGTAGAAATAAACAAACCAAGACACGTTAAATGCTACTAGGAGCACTCCCGAATCATAATTATTTACAATGTATTGTTATATTTCTATTTGATATGAAAATTAAATTTTGATGGTTGTAAACAGGATTCAATTTAATATAAAATATTTTCAATTTTCTCAACCACGGGCATATAAATTTAGAACACCCTGTATACAACAAATTGTTATATTTAATTTTAAGAAGTGATTAGACGGAACTCGGGACAGTGCGCTTAAAATAAACAAAGTGAATGACGCGTACCATTATCGTTCTTCTCGGAAGGTCGATCATTAGCCTATGCTAAATAAAACTCAGTGAAATAGATGATAGTTCATTATCGTTTTTCGCGTAAGGTTTCGATCATTAGCCTATGCTAAATAAGACTCATTTGAAAGAGAGAATAGGTCATTAAAATTTGTAAATAGTAGAAAGTGATTTTAGAATGGGAATTAAATATTTTCTTTTGAAATCCATTAAGCATATTTAGAAAGATTAAAAATTGGTTTTTGAGGAATACTGAGAATGAGAGTTGGTGGTGGAAGGTTGATTTGTGAATCTGGAAGGGATATTGAGAAAGTAGGTGAATGAATGACAAAGTGGGATCAGAATGTTTTGAGCTGTCGAGAAGTGAAGTCGAGTAGTAGACGGTAGTGTTCGAGGAGTGAGAAAGCCGGTAGTTCCGTGAGTGTGGAGTATCTATCGTGGAACGAGAAGTAGGCCAGGTCGAGAGTAAAAGAACCTCCTTGAGCCCAGAGTGTCCCGGTAGCTGATAGCAGTTTCGAAAAAGGTAGAACACAGCATCACGACAAAAGCAGGAACGAGAGCTATTCGAGCTAGTTTTTCAAAGGAGAACATCACTGGAAGCCAGGACGAGGTTTGATCGCAGCCAAGGATAGCAGGAAAGGGTTTTGTGTGAGGACATTTTCAGTTCACCAGGAAAAGGTCAGTCTCATTTGTTTGGACATGAATGTATGGGTTTTTCGTATTAAATTCCACATAAAAAATTGAATAACATAATCAATAATATCAGAAAAGCTTCATCAAACTTAAATAGAGTTGTCCCTAATAACTCCTAATAGTTAAATGTTAATAAAAACTTTCAATAGAAAACCAAAAGGAAATAAAATTCCCAGTTGTAAATGTTATGTTTAAGAATAATAAGAAATAGCAAATATTAAGCATTGATTGCCTTTTGAATAAAATAAAAAATATTTTGATTATAATTGTAACCCATATTTGTATTTTTTTTTACTCTTTTCTTTTCTATCCCGATTAGGAACCATTAAGAAATATTCAGAAGCCACGAAAGTAAGTAATTAATTTATAATTCGCCCTGAGATTGAAAACATATTGATATGTGATCTGGTTAATTAATTAGATTAGTATTAATACATTGATTAAATTAAGTGACATATAAGAATATTATCTCATATCAATAATCAAGATCACATCAGTATATACATTGTAAATTCCAAGTCATGATTTTTAAAGTTTACACATTGTAAATTATGATTCGGGAGTGCTCCTAGTATCATTTAACGTGTCTTGGTTTGTTTATTTCTACTGCATCTTTACTGTTTCTGTTAACTAATCTAAACGTAGAGATATTTTTTGAGATTCTTTAACTCTTTCAATGCTGGGGTTTGTCACATCCCACCTGTCTGTTAGTGGCAAAAAAGTTCACCTGTCGGATGCCGGGTTAAAACATGACAAATTAGATGTGGAATGAAAGCTTATAACCCAAAGATGGTACTAAAGGTGAGAAATTTGGCCTCCGACTTCAGGATAAAGAGTTGCAACCCGAAGTATTGTTCTAAATTCGCAGAAATAGTACAAACTATGTATTACTCGACGCGCCTTAGAAAGACGAGAACAAATATTTATGCCTGTCCGGTTTTATGCCTGTCTGTCCGTCCGTCTGTCAGATATAATCACAGAGGTTGAATGAAAGATTATAACCCATAGATGGTACTAGCGATTAGAAATTTGACGCGCATTAGAAAAATGAGAACAAAGAAATACTTTTTTTAGTTTTACACCACTTCCGGTTAAAATGGTGTACCCGGAAGTGACACACATAGTCACAGAAAAATATACTTGATCAATTTACGTGTATTAAGAGGTCGAAACCGAATTTTTTTAATTCTGGTTTTGATGTCATATGCGGTTAAAAAATTGTCTGGAAGTGGAAGAAACCAGTTTAATAGTTGTCCCCTTCGAGTAGCGAAAAATAAACAATACTTTGTAAAAACATTCAACATTGGTTGATATTCCGCCTGTTTTCATATTATTTATTGACCTAAGTTTTTGTAAAATGCACTAGTCTTTTTTAAAGATATCATTGGACAATTTACTCACTGTTTTTGGATTTTACAAAATCGCTTGGATTGGCATGAAATTTGACATAAGCATAGCTAACATGTCAAAGAAAAAAGTGATATTGTGCCAGTGTGTGCTTTTTTCTGGGGATGAGTACCACCCCCTTCTCGAGTGTGAAAAAATATAGGTAAAAATATGTCCGTAAGTGGATAAACTAATTAAATTCCTTGTATTTTTTGTTTTTAGATGGTTTTTCGTAAATAAATCAAAAAGTAAGTATTTGATCGAAAAAACTATTCTTAGCAATATAAAGCTTATAAAACAGTAAAAAAAATTATGTATGTATGAAGTCTGGACACACAATAAAAACAGAGTTGGAGCTGAACAACAGTTGGTTCTTATTCGTCGAATTCCAAATCGACTAGTTCAACGTAAAATATCCAAAAAATAACGCACTTTTCGGGAAAACTCGCCACAAATTTTTTAAAGTGTTTAAAAAAGTTTTATTTTTGTTATTTAAAAAGTATCTATTCTATCACCATCAGCATCAAAAGTAAGTTACGCTTTAAATAAAATATGTCCCTTTTTTTGCTAAAAGAAATCGTGAAAATCACCACCTAATTAGCATTCCATATGAAATTAATAGTTACCGCCCTAGTTAATTTACTTATATTATACTGTTTATATGATCTATAAGATTTATTGGCAAGAAATGCTTATTAAAAAAAAATTGGTTTTAAAATAAAAAAATTTTAATTTTGAAAAAAAATGCCTTGGTTTAAAATAACTTAAACATTAGTGATACTAAATATCTCAAAGAGTAAAAAATGTACATATCACATAAACAATACATAAGTAAATTAGGCGGTGATTTTTACATTTTTTTAACAAAAAAGAGACTTCATTTTGATGCTAACTAACTTTTGATGCTAGAAACGTTTATAAAAATACAAATAAAACTTTTTAGACATTTTATAACAGTTGTAAGTCATGAGTTTTTCCCGAAAAGTGCTTCGT
The DNA here is from genome assembly GCF_917563875.1 of Diabrotica virgifera virgifera. Classification (NCBI taxonomy): domain Eukaryota; kingdom Metazoa; phylum Arthropoda; class Insecta; order Coleoptera; family Chrysomelidae; genus Diabrotica; species Diabrotica virgifera. The sequence continues at coordinate 177,407,026 of NC_065451.1, forward strand.
TTTATGGTTATTTCATGTTAAAATATTCGATTTGTATTTTGACGAAGTAGAACCTGCTTTTCATTAAGGTGATACAGTAGCGATCAACAGGTAGCCAAAACGCGTTCCAAGATTGCGGCTGTAATTTTGAATATTTTTTCGAGATATTTGGCACACGTATTCGTAATATAATAAAGAATGGCGGTACAGAGCCGAATTTGAAAAATATATTAATATGTGGAAATTACTCTGTAATTAAATATAATATTAAAAAAACGAGCCTGTACCGCCATTAAGAAGAACAAAAAAATACACTTTCTTCAAATAAACTTTTTATCCGATGCCTAGATTTTGTGTCATTTTGGAACTACTAATGAAATACAAAATTTTAGTAGTTCCAAAATGACACAAAATCTAGGCATCGGATAAAAAAGTTCATTTGAAGAAAGTGTATTTTTTTGTTCTTCTTAATGGCGGTACAGGCTCGTTTTTTAAATATTGTATTTAATTACAGAGTAATTTCCACATATTCATATATTTTTCAAATTGGGCTCTGTACCGCCATTCTTTATTATATTACGAATACGTGTGCCAAATATCTCGAAAAAATATTCAAAATTACAGCCGCAATCTTGGAACGCGTTTTCGCTACCTGTTGATCGCTACTGTTTCCTCTTAACTACAACTCTACTTTTACAGGGTCTACAGACTTCATACATACACCATTGTTTTCACTTTTTTATACGCTATATTTTTGCTAAGAATATTTTTCGTTAAAATACTTTTTGAGTTTTTTTCTAAAACCGTCTAAAAACGTGACTTTTTTGTTGAAAAACGAACATAATATATTCACTTGCAAATAACTCAAACAGTATGTTAAGAAAAAATCTATAGACAAAAACTAGCTTAGAATTACTCAGTTTATCCACTTTAGGACTTATTTTGAATGTATGTCTTTTCACATTATAAAAGTGGTTGTACTAACTCCCAAGGCAAAAGCACACGTCGGCACAATATCACTTTTTCTTTGACCTGTCAGCTATGTGCATACCCAATTTCATGTCAATCCAAGCGGTTGTTTAAAATTCGGAGGTTTTGCAATATTTACCGTGAGTGGATGGACTACAGATATATGTATATTAGATAAAAATTATAGTCTCAGCGAATCTTTGAAATATCTCCATTCCTTTGAAATGTTACATTTTTTAAGCCTTGAGGGAGTAGGCGCAAAATTATGACCAATGCTATTTAAATGCATTCAGTTTATTCGAATCCTGAGAAAACTAATAAGAATTTTGGAAAAATTTAAACGCAGAATGAAAGATTACATTATAACCGAGGGCGAAACTCTCTAAAAACTTTTATGTTTATATTGATAAGTGAAAGGGTGAAAAAAAAAGAAAATTTAGTGTGATTTTTTATTTCAAATATTTAATTCAAAAGAAATTTTTGTTTATTCTATTCTTTTTGACATGAGGCTGTATTTGATTTCTCTATGTCATTGTATGCTATTGGTTAGTTCCTATCATTTCAGCCGACGTACGTCACGATTGGATCAATAGGGCCGAACATACATAACTAAGGCCCTTTTGGCATGATGCTGTATTATTTTGAAGTCGATACAGCCTGAATATTTTTTTTTATTTTTTTACGTTCTATGTGATTAAAAAAATTAAGAATCACCGCAATTTTAGCCCACCACCCCCTTCCCCTTTCCCCACATCAAAAAATGTCAATTTTTCGATTTTATTTTTTTTTAAGTTGGTTTGCAATTAAATTATAAATTACAAAAAATTCACACGCACAGCTGAGGCTTTTACAAAACATATATTTTTATGGACCCGAAGGTCGAGTGTACATAACCTCAATGTTTTTTGTTTTTTTAATAGGTACGTATAACTTTTTTTGGCGATGGCTGCATGTCTAATTTTTTTGCGTTTTGTGAATTTTATCAAAATCTGTATTTCTGACTTTTTTCAGATTTATTCGTAAGGTGCGCCATCTTCAAAAATCCGGAAAACTGGTTTTTTCGGTAGTTTTTTGGGATTTTCTCCATTTTATATACTTCAAAATAGACTAACTCAAGGTTTTTTATAGGTTACGTATATATAATTTGAAATAACTGAGTTTTTAGGGATATTCAAAAATTGTGTAAAACACCTAAACCCCCCAAAAACTATGTTTTTTCAAATTCTTAAAAGTTTCTTAATTCTTTCGTACCCCATGAAGTTAAATTACAAAGCCATTAAAATATAACTAGAGGTGATTCATACCTACTTACCATCTCAATTGAATGCAATCATCGGCAAAGCCATCTTTTAGTGTCATTGTGTCATCCCCAAAAATCTACCTGGGTCTTAAAATGCAGGTATGCATACTTGTTCCGTTATAACTCTTATCTTTTAAAATTTTGTAGTAAAAGCATTTCTATAGCTATAGTGAGTTTATTGCCCTACCTCTTTATGTGGCTTAATGATTTGGATTGTAAACACAGATAAGAAAGGGTGTGATAGACCAGAGAAATTAGCAAATAAATGGCCTCTTTCGTGACATCCGTTGATACAGGTATCTAAGAACTGCTTATGGCATTAGGGTAAATTTAGTTACAACAGTATCCAATATAAAAATTATGCAAAAAATCAAACGTACTTTTTAACTTATAAACAATATATAAACAATTAAAGATCGCTATTTGATTGTAAATATTAAAGGTGGAGACCGGTATGCTGTATGGAAAGGTGATACAATTTTACTGAAGAGCATAGAAAATTCTTTAAAATGAGTGTTTGGAAAGTTCTTTTTGTTAATTTGTTGCTTAGTTATTGGGAAAATAGCTTCAAAAGTCGATTTTTTGAAAATAATTAATAACTTTTCTAAAAATACACTAAAAGCTTTATTTTCGCGTAAGTAAAGGAACAATATTAGAAGTATTCAGCCGTTAAAATTTCAAGAAGTTTTACCTAATAGTTATTGCAAAATTGAAATTGTTTATCCCAAAAAGCTTCTATCTACAGCGTTATTATGCATAAACTATTAGGTCAACATAAATTCTAAAGACATCAAACCAAAGAGAAAGGTTCAATTTATCAAATTAGATCAAGTCTTGAATAAAAAGTTTATAATAAATATTATAAATAATTATAAAATAATTTTGAAAAAGTAGTGTTATTTTAAGCTTATTCGCGAACTCAAGCGAGGGTGCTGCCGCTTATTTTGAACTAGAGGAATTGGGATGAAGATTTAAACAAAACATCCGTTAACCTATATATCAATGTCGATTGAATGCTTGTCTGGTGTGTTCATTTAATGAATGATTTATTTATATTAATTAATTACATCAATAAAAATATTAATTATATCAAAATGCATTATCCCAATTACATCGGCCATTTTCATGCAACTGCACTGCCACCTATAGTCGATTGAGTTCGCGAATAAACAATTAAAATAACAACCGCATTAACATGTGGGAATTAACTAATTTTGATGGGAAATAAGCCACAATTTTACTAAAAAAAATGGTTTTATTTTGACAACGACACCCGATTTGAGCGTCGAAACGTTAATAAAATCAGTTTTTTTAGTAAAATTGTGGCTTATTTCCCATCAAAACTAGTTAATTCCAAAAATGCCACAAGAAAATAGCTTCAGAACAACAACACGTAGGAAGTTAATTTTTTTTATTCGACATGTTGGTATTCTTATAGAAACTGAAACAAAAATTTAATGCCCTACAACCCTTAAAACCCGAGTTAGCCACTTTTTTCAAAAATTCACCGGGGCTTTGTTTATAAATATTAGAAAATTTGAAAAGCAACATTTAAACGAATGAAAGAGCATGTTTATACAAAAAAAAATTAAAACGATTCTTTTAAAAACGAGCCGTCCATGATGCGCCAAAAGTGAAGAGTTTAAAAGTAAAGCGATTCTTACCCTCTTGATTTTATTATCAAAAACTTAATTCACAACTACACATTTATAAAAGGCGCAATACCTCCGGTAAGATTTAGGTACAAAATTAACAAAACCCAAAAAAAAATATATAATACAATATTCCAGTTACCCGTCGTTTGTCACCATTAATCCCTTTATCCTAAAGATAAATAACAGTTTGTCGACGAAAATTCCATTCGATCAAATGTTCGTCGATGAATTGTCCATTCGATGAATTGTGCATTCGACCAATTGTTTGTCGACCAACTGTTGTCGACCAATTTTCCGTCGACGAAGTGTTCTCGACCAGCTTTCCGACACCGGATTTGGGTGTCATTGTATTCTGTTGGTTAATTCCTACCATTTTAGCCACCGTACGTCATGATTGGAAAAATAGCAGCGAATATACGTAACTAAGGCCCTTTCAATATTTTACTGTAATTGATTTTTCTGTGTCATTGTATTCTGTTGACTGATTCCTATCATTTGAGCCGCCGTACGACACGTTTGGACCAATGGGAGTGAAGATACGTAACTAATACCTAACAAGAGGTTTACTCAAACTTCTTTTTTGTACTTATACCACTCGGTAAAAGTACAAAAAAAAGTTTGGGTAAACTTTTGCACAACTGTGTAAATACTAACGAAAAATCTAAAATATTAAAAAAAATTAGTGGAATCCGTTAATCTGTTCTCGAAAAAATTAGCTATGAAAATGAGCATAATTTTCTATATCCCTAACTTTTGACGAGCAGTTTAGCTTAAATGGGGAAAAGCGGTAAACTTAGACCAAACACCAGTAGGAGGCATTCAATTAATTGAGGAAAAAAATTAAATCGATAACAATATTTATTTCAGTTACACAAAAGGCATTGTCCCGCTAGAATGTTTGAAATCACAATTAATAGTCCTACAAAAAAGACAGGCGTTTAAAAGTGATAAGACCATTGAACAATAAGCCTGTGAGCTACCTTTTAAACACATTCTTAAAAATAATCCATAACACAATTAAAAAAAGGTTTGTTAAGAAATTCTTTTATAGACTTCAGAAATTCAACAACTTCTCCTGATTATGTTTAAAAAACGTACGGAATGCACTAAATGAAAAAAAAAAAAAAGAAAAAGATTTATCATACCGTTATACTATAATATATCCTTACGTTGAATATTTGATGCTTCCCTGTGGAGTATAAAACGGACAGTTGTGTTTTTCCCGTGATCTGCCTTGTTTAGTCTTCTTTGTCGTTTTATTCGTTAAATCCTATCCTCTTAAGTCACAGCGTCAGAAAGCAGTGGGTATATGCAGTGAACGGGAGGCCTATGTCGAACAGTGAACGTTGGGGCCCTTTCGCGTTTATCATATGTAGAGAAGTCGCTTGTCAAAAACTGGACGTATGTAATCGTATTCTATTTGTTAAATACTCTCACATAATATGTCATACCATGTGCGTTAATCCATTTTATTTCTACAATTTTAAAGTGTTATTACATGCCGTCATTTTCATTTGTCTACACCATCGTATTCTGCCAGTTAAATCCCATCGTTTCAGGCGCTGTACGTCACGATTGAACCAATAGGACCGAAGATACATAACTAAGGCCCTTTTGACCTGCTGCTTGTTTGATTTTTCTGTGTCATTGTCTTCTATGATGCCTAAGGCATATTTATGACATGTCTTATTTTTAAAGAAAACAAGTAATTGGACTTCGTAAGTCCTAGGTTTTCACCCAAAGTAATCGAAAGTAGAATTGGAAGTCGATATTTGAATTCTTCGTGTAACTTTGCGTGGATTGATATACAAATTTACTAATTTTGAGTCATTTTTACTAAACTGTTTACACAGAAATAACTCTAAAGATTCAAACCTTTCAATACGCTTCGATTTATGTGTTCGTATACTATTTCTGAGTCTATTGGGACCGTGCAAGTTCGGCAAAACGACACCTGGTTTCTACGCTCTGCAACTTTATTCGCACTTTTAATTATATTGGCCAATTATATTAGTCCTGGTTACTGGATAATTGTCAAGGCCATAATCCAAAAAAATAATAAGAAGAAAAAATAAGATTCAGGTTATGTTATTAAAACGTAAACAATTGTATGTAGTAAATAAAATTAGTTATTAAAATGCAGTACTGCAAGCAAAATACAATTAATTTAATTTGCCTTCATATAATAATTGCATATAATATCAATATTGCAGAGCAACATATAATTTTTCTTCTTCAATGACAGTAGGTATGAAATGTACGTCAATTTGACAATTTCAATGGACAATATGAATTATTTAAGAAAGTTGCAATATTTCTCCGCTATTCGCGCACGATCGTTTCTCGTATCCGTTCCAAGTACTTGCACACCGCGAATAATGGCATTTCCGGTTATAACTTTTTAAGCGGAAATTACGTAAAAACCAAAATTTTACATTTGTTCTCATCTTGCTAAGCCACGTTGAATAATATATCACTTATTCTCTTTCGGCAACTTTAAAATAGTAAATACTTACGGTTGCAACTCTAAAACCGGAACTCCGACGTCAAATTTCTCATCTTTAATAATACCATCCTTAAGTTAAAAGCTTTCATTCGACACCCGATTTGTCATTCTATCTGTATTAATAACGGAGGAGTTGTATTCGCGGATGGACAGACATACGGACAGACAGCCTAGGTAAAATTTTTCATCTTTAATACCATGCTTGAACTATAAGCTATCATTTGGCACCTCATTTGCCATTATACCTGGTATAATGACGGAGGATTTATACTCGCGGTCGGAGGGATCGACGGACAGACAGCCTAGGTCAAATTTTTCACCTTTAGTATCATCCTTGGATTATAAGCTTTCATTTGACACCTCATTTGTCATTCTACCTGGTATATTGACGGAGGAGCTATATTCGCGGTCGGACGGACCGACGGTCAGACAGCGTAAGTCAAATTTCTCACCTTTAGTACCATCCTTGGATTATAAGCTTTCATTTGACACCTCTTTTGTCATTCTACCTGGTATAGTAGAGGAGTTATATTCGCGGTCGGACGGACCGACGGACAGACAGCCCAAGTCAAATTTCTCACCTTTAATACCATCCTTGGATTATAAGCTTTCATTTGACATCTCATTTGTCATTCTACCTGGTATAATGACGGAGGAGCTATATTCGCGGTCGGACGGACAAACGGACAGACAGCCTAAGTCAAATTTCTCACTTTTAGTACCATCCTTGGATTATAAGCTTTCTTTTGACACCTCATTTTTCATTCTACCTGGTATAATGACGGAGGAGTTATATTCGCGGTCGGACGGACCGACGTCTCACCTTTAGTACCATACTTCGATTATAAGCTTTCATTTGACATCTCATTTGTCATTCTACCTGGTATAATGACGGAGGAGCTATATTCGGGGTCGGACTGACCGACGCGACGGACAGACAGCCTAAGTCAAATTTCTCACCTTTAGTAACATCTTTGGATTATAAGCTTTCATTTGACACCTCATTTGTCATTCTACCTGGTATATTGACGGAGGAGCTATATTCGCGGTCGGACGGACCGACGGTCAGACAGCGTAAGTCAAATTTCTCACCTTTAGTACCATCCTTGGATTATAAGCTTTCATTTGACACCTCTTTTGTCATTCTACCTGGTATAGTAGAGGAGTTATATTCGCGGTCGGACGGACCGACGGACAGACAGCCCAAGTTTAATTTCTCACCTTTAATACCATCCTTGGATTATAAGCTTTCATTTGACATCTCATTTGTCATTCTACCTGGTATAATGACGGAGGAGCTATATTCGCGGTCGGACGGACAGACAGCCTAAGTCAAATTTCTCACTTTTAGTACCATCCTTGGATTATAAGCTTTCTTTTGACACCTCATTTTTCATTCTACCTGGTATAATGACGGAGGAGTTATATTCGCGGTCGGACGGACCGACGTCTCACCTTTAGTACCATACTTCGATTATAAGCTTTCATTTGACATCTCATTTGTCATTCTACCTGGTATAATGACGGAGGAGCTATATTCGGGGTCGGACTGACCGACGCGACGGACAGACAGCCTAAGTCAAATTTCTCACCTTTAGTACCATCTTTGGTTATAAGCTTTCATTTGACACCTCATTTGTCATTCTACCTGGTATAATGACGGAGGAGTTATATTCGCGGTCGGACGGACCGACAGCCTAAGTCAAATGTCTCACCTTTAGTACCATCCTTGGATTATAAGCTTCTATTTGACACCTCATTTGTCATTCTACCTGGTATAATGACGGAGGAGCTATATTCGCGGTCGGTCGGACCGACGGACAGACAGCCTAAGTCAAATTTCTCACCTTTAGTACCATCCTTGGATTATAAGCTTTCATTTGACACCTCATTTGTCATTCTACCTGGTATAATGACGGAGGAGTTATATTTGCGGTCGGACAGACCGAAGGACAGAAAGTTTAAGTCAAATATCTCACCTTTAGTACCATCCTTGGATTATACGCTTTCATTTGACACCTCATTTGTCATTCTACCTGGTATAATGACGTAAGAGTTATATTCGCGGTCGGACAGACCGACGGACAGATAGTTTAGGTCAAATTTCTCACCTTTAGTACCATCCTTGGATTATAAGCTTTCACATTTTTTCAAAATTGGGTGAAAACAACTTGATGCCAGAATGATTTGTTGATGAAAATAATATATACATTCTCAAATTGCCTATTTTTCGTTGTGGATAATATTGTATTCAACAGTGATGCCAAATTTCTGATGCCAAAATGATTGATAATGAAAGTGGGATATACGTTTTCATGTATATAGCGGCAGCGACAAAACGGTAAAACACTGAACTAAATGTATATAATATTTTCACTGTGCCATCATTTTGAACTCAAACATTTTATGGAATAAACTTATATAAGTCAGTAAGGAATAAACAAAGAAAGCTGATATATTAAAGTAACATCAAGGAATCAAATCTCTAACTACAGAGTTGATTAGACTTCTGCTAACAAGTACAGGAAAAAAGTTATTAAGGTAGTGTAAAGTGGCATCGATATACAGATGCCACTTTGCAAGACGATGCCAAATTGATGGTAAATGCATAATGTATCGATGCCAAATTGATAGTAGGATTTATATATATATATATATATATATATATATATATATATATATATATATATATTGTTTAAGGAGGAGAAAATAATTGGGTAACCAGCTGAATATGGACAAAGTGTACTCTTTTTACTTATTCCAATATATTTCGCCCATTTTCATGGGCATCATCAGGGAAAGCTACAATGTTGGTTATTAGGTAGGTACATAAGATGAATTAGCAGTATACTTACTAAGTGAGAATTGTTGTCACGATGTTTTAAAAGAAGCAAATATAAATAAAATGATAAAAAACTAAAATACAGAAATAACATATCACAAAAGTCCATAATTTAAAATATACATGATGATAGATAAAATTTATATATTAGTACACTTTGTCCATATTCAGCTGGTTACCCAATTATTTTCTCCTCCTTAAACTATATATATATATATATATATATATATATATATATATATATATATATATATATATATATATATATATATAATCGGTTCATAACGTTCTACGACGTCTTCCGATTCCCAATCGCCATTGCTCTCGATCGTAGCACATGTCTTCGTTCAAGCCTCTTTCTCCGATTTCCCTATGGATTCCTTCTATCCAGCTTTTCGTAGGTCTTCCTCTCTTCCGCCGTCCTTTTGGTGCCCATCGTAGCACTTGCTTGGGTAATCTGTCTTCTTCCATACGTTGTACGTGGCCAAACCATCTTAGTTGCTTTGTTTTTATATCGTCCATTATTGTATGCTTTACATCCATTATCTCCAATATTCTTGTATTTCTGATTTTTTGTATTCTTGATATACCAGCAGATCTTCTCCAGAAGTCCATTTTAGTTGTTCTGAGCATATTTTCGGATTTTTCTTTAAGTGGCCAAACTTCGCTGCTGTATGTTATAATGCTCTTAACAATGCTGTTATAGATGTTACGTTTATTTTCTTTGGAGATACTTTGGTTCCATAGGATTTTGTTCAATAATGCGATAGCTTTCCTTCCTTGTGTGCACCTTTCTTGGATATTCTTGTCCAACGTTCCATCTTGTGTAATTGTAAGACCCAAGTATTTATATTCCTGACAGTGATTAATAGTTATTTCATTTTCCAACGCTAGATCCTGCTGTATACCTCCAACGCACATATATTCCGTTTTCTTGGTATTCACTTCTAAACCCCAGTTCCGGTACTCGTCTATGATTTTTCGGGTCATATATTCAATATCGTGATAATCCTGGGCCATAAGAATCTGATCATCCGCAAAACATAGAGTGTATAGCATGTTATCATCATTTAGCTGTATACCCATATTCTTACATTTCCTTTTCCAGGATTTCAAAACTTGCTCTAAATATATTTTAAATAGTGTCGGCGATAGACAGCAGCCCTGTTTAAGACCCTTATTCACTTCAAATCCTGACGAGATTTCCTTGCCTAGCTTAACTTTTGATATATTATGTTGGTATAGATTTTTTACAGCTTTAATGAGGTTCAGACTGATGTTAGTTTTTTCGAGGGCTTCCCAAAGTTTACTTTGTGGTACAGTATCGTATGCTTTTTTTAAGTCTATGTACACTAAATGCAGTTCTTGATTGTAGGCTATTTGTTTGTCTATTAACTGTGTTACACAATATAGGTGGTCAGTGGTGGATCTGCCAGCGCGGAAACCGGCTTGCTCTTCGGCCTCTAAGTCCTTGTATTCTTCTTCTATTTTATTTTTGATAATTTTTCCGTAAACTCTGCTGATGGTGCTTGTGACAGATATTCCCCGGTAATTATCGCATATATTTTTACTGCCTTTCTTGTGTATTGTAGAAATTACAGACAATTGCCATTCTTTTGGTATGACTTCGCCATTCATACATCTATTAAATAGATCTCTTAGGTATTCATACAGGATGTTGCTACCGTATTTGAGCAGTTCTGGTGCTATGTCGCCAGGCCCTGACGCTTTTCTATTTTTTAGGGATTTGCATGCATTTCGTACTTCTTCCAGTCTTAACCGAATCGGTGAGCCACTGACAATTACATTGAAACTTTCGTGATCTTCGTTTTTAATAAAATCTTCTCTATTTTCTACTAGTAACTGCTTGAAATAGCCATCCCACTTTTCCAGAGTAATCGGTGTTATTATATCCCTTTTGGTATCTGTTCTTAACGTGAGAAAAGAAGATACTGGTCATAAATCCAAATGGTTGATGTTCTAAGGCAAGCTGCACACCAAAGAAACATTAAACGAAAAACATGAAACATGAAACGAAAAACATGTTTCATGAAAATAAAACACTGCTAAACAAATCTCAAAGTCCGCCTACAAATGAAACGAGTGTGATTCATGCTCATGACACATTTTTATTTTCGGAGAGTTTCATAAATGGCCGGACGTATATTTGTTTAGCACTATTTTATTTCCATGAAACGTAATTTACGTTTCATGTTTCTTTGATGTGCGGCCTGCCGGGCCCACGTGAAACTTGATTGTTACAAACTTGTAAAATATCGAAAACATGTTTATTTTTCAATACGGGTCTGTATAAATTTCTTTCTCGACACACATATTTTTTTAATAATGTATTTCTTTGTAAATATATCTTCACCGCAAAAAAGTTCTGGAATTTCTTTAATTGTCGTTAAAGTTTATTTTTTTTACCTCATAAATTAGCAAGTCCATAGAATAACGGATATAATAGAGAGGTCGCTGGAAGAAAAGAAAGTTTGCTCCGCTATCTTCCTCGACGTGGCGCAAGCTTTTTATGGCACGAAGGACTTAAATACAAATTAAATAGAAATATGCAAAGACAATACACAGAATTATTGGAATCTTATATATCAGAGAGAGTTTTTAGGGTTAAGCAAGAAGAAGCCTACTCAGAACTAAAGAAAATCAATACAGGTGTACCACAAGGTAGTGTGATAGGACCGGTCCTATACATATTATACACTAGTGACATCCCTGAATTAGATCATAACACAATAGCTACCTTTGCTGATGACACTGCCGTTTTAGCCGTAGGTGAAGACCATGAGGAAGCAGCGAGAGAGCTACAAATCTCTGTTAACAGACTTAACAAGTGGACTAAACGCTGGCGAATTAAATTAAACGAAATGAAGTTAGTGCATATAAATTTTACAAACAAGAAAAAACAATACATTTCTGTTAACGTAAATAATACTCAGATACCATACGCCGATACCGCAAAATATTTGGGTATTACACTAGACGCTAGGCTACGATGGAGGGCCCTAATTAAAAAAAGAAACGAGAACAGCTTAACATGAAGTATACAAAAATGTATTGGCTATTGGGAAGACAATCCACTCTCTCGATCTACAATAAAATACTTTTGTATAAACAGACTATAAAACCTATATGGACATATGGCATCCAGCTATGGGGCTGCGCTAGTAATACTAATTTAAACATCATTCAACGATTCCAAAACAAAGTGCTAAGGAACATTGTCAACGCTCCATGGTACTATATGAACAGTGACCTCGATAGGGACCTAGACATGGATACTGTTAACAAGACCATAGAAAAATTTGCCAAGAGTCACGAATTAACTAGTTTTGATGGGAAATAAGCTACAATTTTACTAAAAAAATGATTTTATTAACGTTTCGACACCCAAATTGGGTGTCGTTGTCAAAATACAAAAAATATTCGACTTGGGCGTTGATAAATATGAAAATGACACCCGATTTGGGCGTCGAAACGTTAATAAAATCTTTTTTTAGTAAAAGTGTGGCTTTTTCCCATCAAAACTAGTTAATTGCAAAAATGCCACAAGAAAATAGCTTCAGAACAACATTAAGAGTCACGAACAACGACTTCTTCAACACGTCAATGTTGAGGCCATCCAGCTCCTCGACAACACGGATCTAGCTAGAAGACTCAAGATGAAGAAACCCTTCGAGTTAGTTAAGTGAAAAATAGAGCACGGTGCAAGTGATGGTGCAAGTTAACATTTGTGCAATATATTAACAGAACCTAAGGGGTACTATTGAGTTTGTCCTTAGTCTTAAGTTTTTAGTAGTAACTTAGGTTAGAAATAAGTTGCTCATTGATCACATTATTTGATCAGATTGTAATGTTCTTAAGCATCTTATTGGTGTTTAATAAATAATAAAAAATAAATAAATAAATCAGTAAAACCTGTTATATACAAGAGAATTATTGTTTACCTAATATCTATTTGAGTCGAACCTCTCGCACCCGTTAGACCCTTTTTTATGTACACAAAATCTAAACCATCAAACTCTAGGCGCAATGAATCCAGGTAATATACTGGTGGAAGGCACGTTGAACATTGAATTTGGCTGAAAATTAGTTTTTTTTTCCAATAGAAACATTAAATAAGCTGTTGCTGAATACATTATCGAAATATTTCTTAAAACATGTCTTATACGACTCATATTTTTATTTATAAAAATTTCCCATAATATTTAAACAATCGAAATGAATTTCGACTCGATTTAAGTTCTTTGTCTAACCCAGGTATGACAATACCAAAAGGCACCGCTAGGAAATATTCCAATTTGCGGTTCAGAGAACCCGTATGAAACGAGTCTGTGTACTCTAATACAGAGTATGGCATTAGTAAAATAAGAAAATCTACGGTTTCGTTTTGATTTAAATCTGTCTCCCTCCATCCTCCGATAGTACTATTTCTAGGTCTACATGTTGTCAATGAGGCTCTGAGGAAGATAATTTTACACCAACACGACCGTAGTTTCTCGATATAAATTAAAACTATTTATATCGCAGTATGGTTAGAACGCCCTCTAACGAGGAATAAGTGAAATGAACAGTCAGAAATGAACAGACGAAGTAGTGAAGTGAAACAATCAGCATTTAAAACTAAAAATGATATACATAATAACTTACATTCTCTTATGATGTCCCTAAACCTGTTTCTTAGAGAATTAACTCTTTAATACCGCACATGATAATCAACTATTTACCACTGATGATTATATTATTTTTTTTAATAGTGGTTAATACCTATGGTTTCTAGTATGTTTATATGATATCGATATTATTCATTCTGTATTTTTATTATCTTAAATAATTCTCTCATAAATTTTTCTACGCAAAAAATACAAAACACAAACAAATAATGAAAAAAGTTTCGTCGCTTACCGCCCTCTTCTTCAGAATCTGACATGAACGTCTCGTGCATGAGTTCAGGGGCTTGCACCTTGTACTTTTCTTCAATATTCGTCGTAGTTGTTGTGGTGATGTTGGTAACCGTCGTTACAACCTTTAGGGTCTCGATCACAGTAATGTAGCCCAGTTTTTGGGCGATGTTCAAGGGCGTTTGGCCATTCTGAAAAAAAAAAAGAATAAGTAAATATCAAATAGTTTAGCGGGTGGTAAAATATATAAAAAATGGAATTGAATCAGATGGAATATACCCAGAAACGTTAAAACTAATAAGTGAAGACAACATCGAAATTTTTGTCCTTTTTTTAACCGCATTTAAAGGAAAAAGGAAAAAGAGTGACTAAAGTCAATATTCATCACTAGACTTAGGCAAATATGCAAATTGCATATTTTGCATATAATGCATAAAAAATGCAAAAATGTCAAATTTTGCATATTTTTATACAAGTGAGCATAAAGTGCATATAATTTGAAAATTTGGTGTTAACTATATATTTTTATATTCATACTTACAGATAGCATGAAATAGTCAATATTTAATTTTGTTTTATAATCATTTGGTATTCAAATTCTTGGTATAGTAACTAATAAAAGACAGTAGCTTATAGTTTTGTCGCGTTTTGTCCTGGAATTAAGAGTTTGTGTTTGCCAGTTTATGTCTCGAGGTAAAAATTTTTATTTTGACGGTCAGTTTGACTTGGTTTCACTTTTGTTGTAAAATTGGAGGCGTAAACAACGCGTATTTCTAATTGTGAATAATTATTGTGCTTTGAAAATGCCTAAAATAAGCAATGTTTCAACTTGGATAAAACCTTACAAAGAGCTATCTATGGATATGGATAAAGTTTATTGCTCATGTTGTGGCAAAACCGTAAGCAAATACGTATTATTTTTTATTTTATTTTAAAAATTTACACGGTGGTACTTTTTTTTTTCTCGAAATTGACCTCGAATGTACAAAATCGATTTGATTTGAATAAATATTGAACTAGATTTAAGCAAATTAAAAGATGACCCAACATTTTTAATAAAGAAAAAATTATATTGCGATGATACATAACCTCAAAAACGGCCACAATCGCTTTTTGCACTTTTAGAATAGGCTAGGATATCTCAGAAACCAGAGATAATTTGGCAATTTGTAGATCAGATTCGGATTCAGTGCACAAAAATCTTCTGGAAACTGTATTTTGATAGCTGGGTCCGAATATTAGTCAATTTTTGTCGGTCTGTGTTATCTTATTCTTGAGAATCGCAAATTTCATAAATAATGTAAACTGCCGATAGAAAATGTTACTGCAGACAGGATAGTATAGTATATGGCTTAACACCCCATGTGGGGTTTCGCTTTCTAGATCCATTTTACGGGGTGGATCAATCCCCATGATCATTGTATTTGTTCACTAATATGTTTCCATTTCTTCCGGTCTATTGCCTTCTCTTTCTATTTAGTAATTCCTGCCTCTCTTAGGCCCTCCTCTACTTCAGTTAACCATTTCGATCTGGGTCGACCACGTCTCCTTTTTTCTCCTGGTTGCCACAATATCATAGCTTTTGATACTGATTCTGGTCCTTGTCTCCATATATGACCCAGCCATTTGGTTCTTTGCACTTTTATTTTCTTTACTATATCTTCACCATTTAATTCTTCTAAAATTTCTTTATTCGTTCTCCTTCTATACTCTTGTTCTTCAATTCTCACTGGACCCAGTATTGTCCTTATTATCTTTCGTTCATTTATCCTTAATTTCTGTTCTTCTTTTTTTGTCACAGTCATCGTTTCTGCTGTATACATCGTTATTGGTCTAATTATTGTTTTATATATATCCATTTTTGTTTGTTTGGCTAATATTTTACTCTTTAGTAGTTTTCTATTTGCTTGGTATACCCGGTTTGTCGCAGTTATTCTTTCTTTCTTTCCTCTTTGTTGTTTATCATAACGCCCAGGTATTTAAATTTCTGTATTTCCTCGAATTTTTTATTTCCTATCCTTATCTCTCTCTGTTTTGTTCTGCTTTTCCGAGTCTCATTAATTTTGTTTTCTTTTCATAAATTCTTAGTCCCAACTTTTTTCCCTCTTCTTCAATCTCCGTTAATATTTTTTTCATGATTTTTCGTGTTTTTGTTACTATCGCTATATCATCTGCATAGGCGATTAGTTGGTCACCTGATGCTCTTAGGTTTTCCTTGTGGATCTTTCTTAACACAAAATCTACTGTCAGGTTAAATAGTATTGCTGACAGCGAGTCACCTTGTCTCACTCCTTTATTTATTTCGAATTCTTCTGTTTCCCCTTTTTGTGTTAGAATACTGATTTTTGATTTGTTTATTGACATTTTTATTAGATTTCTTAGTTTTTTACTTACTCCTTGATATTTTAGGGCTTATATTATTTCCTTTCTCTTAATTGAGTCAAAGGCTTGTTCAAAGTCTATAAAACTATTGTCTATTGCAGACAGTGATTTTCTATATTAATATTTTATGGTCCTTGGACCCACCATTAAAAAATTATTACCTCTATTATATTATAAAAAAAATTTCTTACTCATGCATGAGACTTTGTTTTATTCAGTTATTCATGTTGGAATTCATGTATTCATAATGGAAGAGACTTTTCTATTTCGGAAAATTTTGGGGAGGGGAGCGTTTCGTAAGTATAGAGGTTTCTAAACTTTGGCGCGTCCGACAACTGGAGTAGGACCATTTACCAGTTAATTGTAAATTTTATGACACGTGCGCCCCTCCTCCCCTATGGGGGTGCACTGTGGAGTCATAAATGCTGATTTTTTTTGCAGGATTGTTTGATTAAAATGCTTACAATTTACTGGTTATATTATCCGACAAATTTTTAAGGTTACTCCAGTTGTCGGATTCACCAAAGTTTAGAAACCTCTATATTTACGAAATGATCCTTCCTGAAAATTTTCCGAAATATAAAAGTTGTCCGATTCGATATAAATAATTTTTTTTTATTTATTAAACACCAATAAGATGCTTAAGGACATTACAATCTGATCAAATAATGTGATCAATGAGCAACTTATTTCTAACCTAAATTACTACTAAAAAACTCAAGACTAAGGACAAACTCGATAGTCCCCCCCTAGGTTCTGTTAATATATTGTACAAATTTTAACTTGTACCATCACTTGCACTGTGCACTATTTTTCACTTAACTAACTCGAAGGGTTTCTTCCTCTTGAGTCTTCTAGCTAGATCCGTGTTGTCGAGGAGCTGGATGGCCTCAACATTGATGTGTTGAAGAAGTCGTTGTTCGTGACTTTTGGAAAATTTTTCTATGGTCTTGTTAACAGTATCCATGTCTAGGTCCCTATGGAGATCACTGTTCCTATAGTACCATGGAGCGTTGACAATGCTCCTTAGCACTTTGTTTTGGAATCGTTGAATGATAATTAAATTTGTATTACTAGCGCATAGTTGGATGCCATATGTCCATATAGGTTTTATAATCTGTTTATACAAAAGTATTTTATTGTAGATCGAGAGAGTGGATTGTCTTCCCAATAGCCAATACATTTTTTATACTTCATGTTAAGCTGTTCTCGTTTCTTTTTAACATGGGCCTTCCAGCGTAGATTAGCGTCTAGTGTAATACCCAAATACTTTGCGGTGTCGGCATATGGTATCTAAGTATTATTTAAGTTAACAGGAATGTATTGATTTTTCTTGTTTGTAAAATTTATATGCACTGACTTCATTTCGTTTAGAAGACGGCAGTGTCTCCGCTGTCTTCCTCGACGTGGCGCAAGCTTTTGATAAGGTATGGCACGAAGGACTTAAGTACAAATTAAGCAGGATTTTGCCAAGACAATACATAGAATTATTGGAATCTTATATATCAGAGAGAGTTTTTAGGGTTAAGCAAGAAGAAGCCTACTCGGAACTAAAGGAAATCAATGCAGGGGTACCACAAGGTAGTGTGATAGGACCGGTCCTATACCTGTTATACACTAGTGATATCCCTGAAGTACAACATAATACAATTGCTGATATAAATAACTGAATACAAAAAGTGTCATGAGGGAGGTAATAATTTTTTTTAATGGTGGGTCCAAGGACCCTTATATTTAGTGTTTAATCCGCATAACCATAACACTGTGTTATAATCCATAATCAACGTTGAAAAAATCCATTGAAAAAAATTAAATATGACGAATACGGTATAAACATTAACATTAGGCCAAGTGCATTCATTTACAATTATCGCGGGGCCTTGACAACAATTTGCTAACTCCAACATCGTTTTTTGTTTGCTGTCTCGCTCTACGCACGTATCCACGTATCTGCATGAGTTATTTGGAACAATTAAACCTAAAATAGATGTTACTCCAAGTAGATCGGATTACGTAATGGTCCTTTAAATCAGGACAGGAATCAGGACACACTGGAAAAATTTGAATCAACCGTATAGGATACAAACAATTTTTTTATTAATGAAAGACAGTCTAAGATTTAATTTTGTTTCAGAGACCACCACCATCCGCTTTATGGGGTTTTGTTCCCTTAAACCCCTCCCCCAAACTTAAATCTTGTACCTACTATATTTTTTTCCAATGTACTATAATAATCTCCCTGTTCGTACTATAATAGCTTCCAATGGAGTTGGCAACACTGAGATTAGCCCAGTCAGGATACCATTTGACCTTGCATTAGGAGCTGCCCCAAATTTTATTCTTCTAATCTTTAGGGGGTCAATAGTAGTATAAATTTAAAATCTCGACTAAATTTGACCGTTGCGTTAGCCGCCATCTTGATTTTAAACGAGAACAGTTTTTGCTCAATATCTCCGCCATTTTCAACTTTTCGACAAAAAATATAGAAGCTGAGATTGTTGAAAATGCGATTTTCTATAATTTCGTTTATTATATTTTTTTTCGTGCGGTCCATATTTTCCGAGTTATGGGTAAAAAAATGTGACAGTTAAAGCATAATTATTTATTTATTGAATTATGTCGTTTATTATTACTTTTACAACAAATTTTAACCTACACAAAAATGAAGAGAAATAAATTTTGTACAATTTTCATTTCTTTCATTTTTTTGATAAAATAAATATTTAAGGTAGTACGTGTGCGGTAAAGGCGCGAGCGTAAGACCCGATTGATTTTAAGGCAATTGTTTTTGTTCAATATCTTCCCCATTTTCAACTTTTCGACAAAAAGTGTAAGGACTGAAATTGTTGCAATTACGAGAATTGTTGCAATTTACTACAATTTTTCGAGAGAACCAGTGGCGGGTCTAAGAGGGGAGGATGGGAGAATTCCCCCCAACGGGGTCCAAAATTAAAAAAAAATTAAATAATTAAAATATGTTAGCTGACATGAAACTTAATTGTCTACAGACAAATTCAACCAATAAAACCCGCTAGTTAATAAAATTAAGTGAACTTAATGCATATAAGTTATTATTTTTGTCTTTGATGTACTTAGTTTGGTTGGTGTTTCATTGGAAGTTTCAAAAATTGTATAAAATATAATGCTCTTTATTCTTGTTTACGTACAATTATGTCGTAAAGTTAATAATAAATGAGACAATTCAATAACTATGCTTCCCCTCCGCTTCCATTATTTTCCTCCTTAACTCGTAGAATATTGATCGCATAAAAAAATTTTGGAAAAGAAATTGTAGGAAATTGCGTTTCCATCAATTTTAATTCCTACCGTTTTTGTCGAAAAGTTGAAAATGCCGGAGATATTAAGCAACAACGGTTCTCCTTTAAAATCAATATGGCGGCTAATGCAACCGCGGAATTCAGTCGAGATTTTAAATTTACACTACTATTGATCTCCCCTAAAGGATAGAATTATAAAATTTGGGGCAGCTCGGAAAAAAGATTCAATTCAGTAATTATGCTCCCCCCACCACTTTTTACTATTTTCCCACTTAACTCGGAAAATATCAACCGCATGAAAAAAAATTGTTAAAAAGAAATTGTAGGAAATCATATTTGGAACAATTTAAGTTGAAAATGGCGTAGATATTGAACAAAAACAATTGCTACAAAATCAGTCAGGTCTTACGCTCGGGCCATTATCGCATACATACTACCTTAAATATTAACTTTATCAAAAAAATGAAACAAACTAAAATTGTGTAGAAATCAATTCTCTCTATTTTTGTATAGGAACATTTTTGTCGTAAAACTAAAAATAAACGAGATAATTCAATAATTATGCTCTATTTATATATAACTGTCACTATTTTTCGCTATAACTCGGAAAATATCGATGGCACGAAAAATTGTTAACATAGAAATGATAGAAAATTACGTTTTAAACAATTTTGGTTGTTATACTTTTTGTCAAAAAGTTGAAAATGGCGGTGATATTGCGCAAAAACGGTTCTCGTTTAAAATCAAGATGGCGGCTAACGCAATGGCCGAATTCAGTCGAGATTTAAACACTACTATTGACCCCCCCTAAAGATTAAAAAAATAAAATTTGGGGCAGCTCCTAATGCAAGGTTAGGCCTGTTATTCGTCTAACCCGACTGGACTAGATAGAACCCCTACACAGATTCCAGTATCTTGGTTGCTGGTTAACAAACGATCTTGAACACGAGGTCGAAATACGTGCTCGTATAGAGTATGCTAGGTCCGCTTTTCAAAGAATGAAAAAATCCTAATAAACTCTACCTTATCGTTGGATATTTGATAACAATTTGTAAAAACATTCATTTATTCCATATTGCTATACGGAGTGGAAACATGGACTCTGGAATTACAAGTAGGAGGCGTATAAGCCTTTGAGATGTGGCTTTTTCGAAAGATGCTCAAGATCTCTTGGATAGAGTACGTGATCAACAACGAGGTGCTGAGAAGAATGGGGACTGAAAGAGAACTAAATATTGTAAAAAACAGAAACCTGAGTTATCTAGGACATATTTACAGAGGAGAAAAATACAACTTTTTACGACTCATAATGGAAAGGAAAGTGGAAGGAAGAGGAGGTCCATGAAGAAGAAAATGCTCCTGGCTGAAGAACGTAAGAGACTGGACAGGTATCGACACACATTCGATACTAAGAATCGCTCAAAATAGAGAGCAATTTGCTTTAGTCACAGCCAACCTTCAATCATGGAAAGGGCACTTTAAGAAGAAGATTACTAAACTATTTACAAAAAAACCACCTACCGTTGTTACTGCATTTGGATCTGCGTTGTGTTCTAACAAGATGTTGACTATGGTAGCGTGACCCTGCTGCGCAGCTTGATGA
Organism: Diabrotica virgifera virgifera; assembly: GCF_917563875.1. Taxonomy (NCBI): domain Eukaryota; kingdom Metazoa; phylum Arthropoda; class Insecta; order Coleoptera; family Chrysomelidae; genus Diabrotica; species Diabrotica virgifera. Next base: position 177,428,456 of record NC_065451.1, read on the forward strand.
AGGGGTGTGTAGTCTAGAGACGTCGTAGATTTAATATTAGCACCATTCTTTAGTAGATATCTAACCATATTGACTTGGCCGTAATGACTGGCTATGTGGAGTGGAGTGTAGCCGCCCTTGGTAGCGCAGTTGACGTCAGCACCGTTCTTGACGAGCACCTCGGCTACTGGTACTCTATCTTCTTGAGCGCAAAGATGAAGGGGTGTTAAACCGTTCTAAAAATAAAACATAACCAATATAAGGGAAGTATTTTATATCGAAAATGATTAACATAAATTTTGATTTATTATTGAAATTCAGACTGTTTAGTTTTTTTCCACTCTATTGTTAAATAATTTTTATGGGGAATATTTAGAGATTTGATTTTATGTCAAAGATCACGAGATCGTAAATTTTCATCGCCCTGTATATAGCCAAAATTTGTAAATAATATGATTTAGCCGTAAGCAGTGTTTCGTGGAAAGAGGAAATGTTTAGTGGTAAAGATTCTACGAACGGACTTATACACATTAAACAATGAACTAAAATACGGTCGGATTAGAAAGTGAATGTACTCACGGTTAGAGTAGACAATAGAATGTTTCTAAATGGTTTCCTAGAAAGAAACGACGGTAAACAATTTCTTTAGTTTTAGAATATAGGGGTTTTCTAGGATATAAGAAAACATTTAATTTTAATATCTCCTGGAAATTTGACAAGACAGAAAATTTGTATACAACACTATTTGTTCTTAAGAAATGAAAGTAGGGATGTAATGTGTAGAGAGAATGCTTGTGATTGGCGAAGGGATGGATGGAGGGAGAACAGAGTGGTTGAGTCTCAGATTGATGAAGGAAAAAGATTTACTGTGTAATTAAGATCGGAAGGGAGCAGTCCTGTTTTGAAAAGTAGTAATTTTGTGTAAAGTGGTGAATTTGGTGGCCGTGTAAGCAGATTCGTGTTGAGACGAAGTCGTGATCGAGTCGAGAAGTACAATCTCCTCGTGTCCGAATAGATTCCAGTTTCTGTCTGGAACGAGTAGCCGGTTTGTATCAATTTTGCACAAGATATCGAGCTGAGAGAAAAAATCTTGGAATTATAAAAATTGATATTGTTTGTATCGAGTCGGAGACTAAATAGAGGAGAGATTTCGAGCGAGTGCTGTTTTTTGTTTGTGAAACAGTTTGGGAGAGAAAGACCGTAGCAGCATCCGAGGAGCACGTGTGGGAGAACCGAGGACAATACAATCCATGAGATGAAGTAAAGAAGATAAACAAGGTTAGTCAGATTATTTGTGAAAAGGAGAGAGTTGTTGTATATTACATACCATATTTGTTTTTTGTCAATTTAACAGTTTTGTACAGCATACTTTATTCATTCATAAATTCATAGAAGAGATAAATAATCTATTTAAAGGGCAAATTAAATATTGTTCTTTTTTATAATAATAAAAACAGTCTACCGAATCATTGAAATGAAAATTTGTTAAAAGAAAAAGGAGATAGTAGAATAATTAAAGATTAATTTTATTAGATAAGAAATTTTGCCAATAGAATAAAGTTTTAGCATACATTTTGAATCTTATATTGTATGGTATAGTGTATAAATAAGTAATATTTATAAAATTTATATGATTTTGAGTATATTTATTTTCCCCGTTTTGTCCTGGATAAAGTAAGCAACGAGAGATACTAGAAGCCACACACGAAAGGTGATAAATATATTAACATCAATTAGCCCTGAGAATATTTTTTATTGGAAGGTTTTATTAAATTTTGGTTTTGTTTCCATGAGTAGTAATTAAAATAATTCATTAATTGAAAGATGAAGTTTTCGATCCTAATAGCATTATTAATAATATTTAGAAAATATTAAAATATTACTAAAAGATTTTTAAATCGAAAACTTATTGGTCCATTTCCTTGGTAACACCTCCAAGGCTTCTAAAATTTGCAAGCCAAATGGATGCTGAAGCGAAGAAGACAAGAGGGAATTCAAAAAACTTACAATTCACGACCCCGTCTGTTCAGCTGGTAAATTCCAACAGAAAATGGACCTAGTTACTCGAAGGAGTAAAGACCAATATAAAAATAAAATAAAAATTTTATTTTTAATTCAGTTGCAATGCGAAGGCAAAATTATCTTACTTTTCAATTAGAATACGGAGCGCAGTCCAGTCCCTTGAATCGCGATTTTCGGCTCTTATTATTTATTATTATTTCGGACCAATAAGTTTTCGATTTAAAAATCTTGTAGTAATATTTTAATATTTTCTAAATATTATTAATAATACTATTAGGATCGAAAACTTCATCTTTTAACTGCCAGATGACGCTAGTCACCTAATATTTTCACTTCAGTTGCAATGGGTGGGAAAACTTCTCAGTGCGGATCAATTGGGATATGGAGAACAAGCCTACGTTCTTTCCGATGAGGCTCCAATAAGAGCCGAAAATCGCGATTCAAGGGACTGGACTGCGCTCCGTATTCTAAATGAAAAGTAAGATTGTTTTGCTTTCGCATTGCAACTGAATTAAAAATAAAATTTTTATTTTATTTTTAAATTAATTAATTAATTGAGTTAACAAGATGCTGATTAATCTCATAACAAAGAGAAAATACAGAGCATAATACTATATAGGGTGAGGCAGATAACTGGCCTATTAGAAGTATCTCGAGAACTAAAGGCAACAGAATCATGAAAATTGGAGTAAATGGGTTTTGAAGGATAATCTATTAAACGAAAATATTTTCATCTCTTTACAACTTCCGGTTATACCTGAAGTTACTTATAACTTCGTCTTTTTAAATGGGACACCCTGTATATTTTTACATTTTTGGATTCTCCTCAATATTCTCTTTCTTAAAATATGAGGTTTTGTAATATTATGCAGGGTATTTTAAGAGATATTTACGTTTTTTTATTAATTTCGTAGCAACATTCACACCCTGTAGAATTCTATTACTTTAACATAACAGACTCTGCTTACGTTCAAAGGATTTTTAATATAGTCTACTATTGTTAAGAATCATTAGTATAGCTCATTTTGAAATTTTAGTATACAGGGTTGGTCGAAACTCGGAATGAATATTTTCTGAGTTTTCTTAAATGGAAAACCCTGTATTTTAGTACTGTAATGAAATGATATTTCATGGTACTTTTTTATTTCTTAAGCATTCCCTATACCTAACTGCTTTAATTTGTGAGTTATTGGTGATTCAAGCTAAACATTAATTTTACCAAAAAATACGTAAAATTTGATTAGGTTGGCCGTGAAAATATTCAATCACAAATAATTTTTCAGAAATAAATACATATTAATCCAGGCTGATCCTTAAAATTACCAATAATGGTTTAGCTATCAAAATACCTACGTAGTTAAGGTTGTTGGTGCGATTAACAATTAAGCACAAATTAAATTAGTTGGGTATAGGGAATGCTTAAGAAATAAAAAAATACCATAAAATGTCATATCGTTACAATACTAAAATACAGGGTGTTCCATTTAAGAAAACTCAGAAAATACTCATTCCGAGTTTCGACCAACCCTGTATACTAAAATTAAAAATTTAGCTATACTAATGATTCTTAACAATAGTAGATCATATTAAGAATCATTTGAACGTAAGTAGAGTTTTAGATGTCAAACTACTACAATTCTACAGGGAGTAAATGTTGCTACGAAATTAATAAAAAAACGTAATTATCTTTTGAAATACCCTATATAACATTACAAAACCTCATATTTTAAGAAAGAACACATCGAAGAGAATCCAATAATGTAAAAATATACAGGGTGTCCCATTTAAAAAAACGAAGTTATAAGCAACTTGTCTTATCTAATCCAACACTAAACAGTCTGTATGTCAGTGTCGAACTTTTCTTAACTTTTTAAATAAGCGACTAGTTCATGTTAACTTTACTCAAATTACACGACTTATTTTTACTTTAATTTTAGATATAGTACATTGACACAACCAACAAGATAACCAAGCGTAATAATTATTATTGATTGTGTCATCATGAGCCAACAATCAAATCTAAAAGTTTTGGACGTAAGGCTGTGTCGAGAAGCGGAGTATGGATAGGATGACCACTTAACCATGGGAAAGGTGTTAGTTAAATACTGGGAAACTAACAGCGACTATTAATAAGAACAAACAATGCCCGCGAATATTAGTGTAAACAAATATAATTTTGATAGCTTTCATTCATAGGAGATTCTGACCAATAGAAAGCTACAGAAATAAAAATTACAGCGATAATTTTTGACAATATCCCGTCGTCAAGCATTACGTCAGATAACCTTCGTTACTACGCAAAAATGAACATTCAGTGACATTAATGACAATTTATGGTTTTACAACTTGTCACCAAGAACTCCAAGAAACAGGTTTAGCAAATATTCAGGTGAAGATATCAATAAAATATTAGTTTAAAATTATTTACAAAGAGAGTTTTATTCATGAAATAATCTCAGCGAATTATACTCGATCTCTAAAATTATTATCGACTTGTTGCCCTCGTGACGTACACTTATACATAATTTCACTCCCCTTCGGGTCGTTAAATTAAAACTGTCAAAGTGTCAATCGGAAAACAAATCGGTAATTTTAGAGCTCTAGTGCAATTACTACTGAAAGTCTATAGAATTAATCAACCCAATTTTTGTACCAACGCAGGTTGACTACAAAACTACAAAATTTTAGAAAAGAAAACAAGTCGATAGAAGAACCACACTCTCAAATAAAAAACTGAGTGGTGCTCACAAGAAATAAGATTTAGGAGAGTTGGTAGATATCTAAGAGAAAGCCTATCGAATCTGGCTACAAACGCAAAATCCAGAAGACTGGATAATATATACTTACTGGAATAGGGAAGTTAAGAACTGTGAACAAAAGAAAGAACGAAACGTGGACCAAAAATGTGAAGAAATAAACAGATATATGGTCGGAACTCGGAACTCGAGTATCTAAAGCATGGAAGTTTATAGGAAACCTTAGAAAAGTATATCAGAAAACCCCATAAGTATATCAGAGTGAGAAGAATATTACAAATTCCTATTGACGGAAGCATGATAATAATAATAGTCTCCCGTTTTATACCGCTGACGCAGTTTTGGGATTATAGAAGGATAGCCTTTGAACACATTATGCGAAATGAATCCAGATATGCCGTACAAGCCATCCTGCAAGGAAAAATATTTGGAAAGCGAGGTCCAGGAAGAAGAAGAACATCCTGGTTAAAGAACCTCAGAACCTGGTTCAACACAACATCTGTGCAGCTTTTCCGCGTTGCTGCAGATAAAGTGAAGATTGCCATGATGATCGCCAACATTCGTCACGGATAGGCACATCACGAAGAAGAAGTCTGCTATATCTAGAGCCTACGGTATACAAGGAAGGTAACAGGGCCAGTGCTATGCTTCAACCGCCTATTATTACCCATGGTTTCACTCAAGGTACTCATTTTATTCAGTCTGAGTCGACCTGGGGCCTATAGACATTTTTAAAAATGTCTACCTAGCTGTTCTCGCCTGCACTGGGTTTCGAACCCCGACCTACCAGTATGCGAGTCAGACATCCTACCGCCTGAGCTACGCCGGCCATCGGAAGCAGGATAACGTTACAAAATAAATTACAGAGACGTCAGAACAACACATCCAAAAGACGAAGATGAAGTGTAACCAACCAGTGTCTACGAAAGGGAAAGCCACAGGACCTGGAAACATCCCCGTTCAACTAATAAAACTCGGACCGTCCATACTAATGAACTGTTGACGGAGATCTTTTAAATGTCCAATCGAACAAGAAAATATTCCAGATGATTGAAGCATGGAGTGTATAAGTTCTATGCACAAAAACGGAGACAAAAAGGAACGATTCATAAAAGAACGAATCGAAAACCAATATGAGAAAATAGACTTATTGGGAGCTCCTCCACATATACGAGAATATACAGGGTGTCCAGAAACTCTACCGACAAACGAAGACAGGAGATTCTTCAGATAATTTTAAGATAATTTAACCCAATTCACTTAGTCCGAAAATGCTTCCTAAGGGAGCTCGAGCTCTTTGAAGATGGCGTCTTGTAATTAGTTTTTCTTAAATACCCCCAGGACGCTTCTATTTAGAAAAACAAAAATTGGTACGCGTATTTATTTTCAAGATATAAGTCTAATCCATCTATTGCAAATTTCTAGTACCGATCATAGGCGTCCGTTTTGGATAGGGCAACGGTTATTTTATCGCATAACTTTTTTATCTTTAACTTTTATGCATTTCTGACACTGGATTATTAAATTGTGAAGTATTCTATTACTAAAAGATACTCTTGTTTTAAATCGGTAGGACACACCGTTTTCTAGAAAAATCGATTTGAAAACTTTTTGCTTTTTGAATTAAAAAAAAATTAAAAAAAAAACTATCTAGAAAGACGAAAACTGGTACATTTATTTATATTCCAGAGATAAATCGATTTCATTAATTGCGAATTTCTAGTACTGGTAATAGGCGTCCGTTTTCGGTAGGTCAACAGTTATTTTATTGCATAACTTTTTTGTCTTGAATTTTTGAGCATGTTTGACACTAGATTATTAAATTATGAGGTATTCGAGTACCTACTAAACGTTACTCTTACTTTATGTTGGTAAAATACTTCGTTTTTTGTTGAAAAGTCCTTTCAATTTTTTTTCAAATTCCAAAAACGAAAATCTTTCAAATCGATTTTTCTAGAAAACGGTGTGTCCTACCGACTTAAATCAAGAGTACCTTTTAGTACTAGAATACCTCACAATTTAATAATCCGGTGTCAAAAATGCATAAAAGTTAAGGACAAAAAAGTTATGCGATAAAATACCCGTTGCTCTACCCAAAACTGACGCCTATGACCGGTACTAGAAATTTGCAATGAGATGAAATCGATTCATCTCTGAAAAGTAAATATGCATACCAATTTTCGTTTTTCTAAATAGAAGCGTTCTGGAGGTATTTAAGAAAAACTAATCTCATGACGCCATCTTCAAAGAGCTCTAGCTCCCTTAAGAAGCATTTTCGGGCTAGGTGAATTGGGTTACATTGTCTTAAAATTATCTGAGGAATCTCCTGTCTTCATTTGTCGGTAGAGTTTCTGGACACCCTGTATAATGCGAGCTGTGCTCTACTAAGGGAACGCAATTTTTTAAAGCAATCTGATGTCAAATATACCTATCACTGAAAAGATACTATAATCATTACTGCAAAAATAATTAAATTCAAATCAGTTAATTCAATCTCGTTAAAATTTTGAATAAACCTAGTCATCTAATAGAGTAGTAATTATAAAATAAATATACCTTTGCTTCATGATTGGCGTCTCCTTTATGCTCTAAAAGCAAAGCTGTCATGTCCGCATGCCCTTCTTGAGCACTGAGATGTAATGGTGTAAAACCAGCTTTACTTTCTGCATTAGGTTTGGCTCCATACTCTAGAAGGGTGTTGGCTATGTCCATTTGGTTCTTTCTGGCTGCTATGTGCAAAGGAGTGTGACCATTCTTGGCAGTAGCATGTGGAGAAGCACCCTAAAAATATATTTAGTTACTTGTCAAAAAAAGAGAACAGTAAAACTATTAGGTATATTTAAAGTGTTTATATACTTTGTACATATGGTGGGATAAAATTTCGTAGGCTGACACATAAATGGTACCTACTACTGGTATTAAATCCATATGATTTTTTTCAGCCCTAAGCTTCAAAAGATGCGTGTATAAAGACAGCTGTCGAACCACTAGTTTATGAGATACAGCATTTTGAGCGAAACAACTTGTGTTAGTTTAAAAAAAATGGATAAAAAGGAATTCCGTATCGTAATAAAGTATTGCTTTTTAGCGAAACAAAAAAAATACAGTTGAATCCAAGGCTTGGCTTGTTAAACATTATTCGAACTCTGCGCCAGAAAAATCAATGGTTGAGAAGTGGTTTGCTAAGTTTAAACGAGGTGAAATTAGCACCAAGGACGATGCATTCAGTAGACGCCCCAAAGAGGCTGTTACCAACGAAAACATCAAAAAAGACCACAAAATAATTTTGTAGGACCGTAATGTGAAGATGTTTGAGATAGCTGACACTCTTAGGGCCGGTTGTTCGAACGCTAATCAACAATGATCATTATCAAATATTTAATTACTGTCACCAACTGTCAATGTCAACTTTGTTTGGGTTGCTGAAAACATAATTAATTACAATAATTATGAGATTTATTAATCGATTATGTTAATAATTGTTATGTTAATTGATTAACTAGTCTCATAATTTTAATCAATTATGTTTTCAGCAACCCAAACAAAGTTGACATTGACAGTTGCTGACAGTAATTCAATATTTGATGATAATCATTGTTGATTAGAGTTCGAACAACCGGCCCTAAAGTTATTAAAGGAACGTGTTACTTGTTGGATATATTGTTCATGAATATTTGGGTAGGTATGCGAAAGCTCTGTGCAAAGTGGATGCCGCAAGAGTTCACAATCGATCAAACACAACAACGAATTGATGATTGTGAGAAGTGTTTGAAACTGTTTAATCGTCATAAAACCGAATTTTGGCGTCGATATGTTACAATGGATGAAACATGGCTCTATCATTTCACACTGGATAGTCTGGGCTGATTATCGGAGAATAGGCCATTTTTGGGAAAAGTTATTTACCAGCAATTTTAGTGCTGGAATCGAATTATAAGATCCTATATATTAATAATATAGGTATGCAAAGTCCTCAGATAGTGTGCTAATTTTTTTATAAACAAAATGGCGCCCGAAAATCGTGTTTTTTTCAATTATTGCTCTATAACTCCGATGATTTTAATTTTACAACAAAAACACCCAAATAAAAATTCACCGTGATTAAATTCTGCATAGAGACGTGTTTTCCCGATCTGCTCGGATGAAAATTTTCCTCGGAAAATGCGGGTTTTCCCAACAAAATCTTTAATTTTCAAATAAAGTTTTAGATAAGTAATTATCTACCAATAATTAAATAATTTGGTGACTTAAAAGCCTTCTTGGCTTAAATTACAGTTCCAGAAGCTGATGAAAATTAAACGAATATTTTAGCAACAATTCAATTGTTAATTAATAATTTACGGTCGCAATAATAACCAAAATAATTATGATACACTGATCAAACCTTGAAATCTTATAAAGATGAGATGCCTATTTAACAGTTTGTCGACAAAATATAAATTTTTTATTTTTTTGCATAATCTTTAAATGTTTAAAGAAAATAGTTATAAACAAATTAACGTTTCTCAGAAAGTTTTTATTATATTGTAATTTAAAAAAATAGCTAAAATGCCCATTTCAAATATCTTGAAAATGAATGCTTTAAAACTTTTTTGCAATCATTTGCAAAAAAGTTATGAAACAGCAAAGTAAACATACGATTACTACGGTGTTTATAATTTTTTTTAATTCTTTCAAAGCGTAGAAGTGAGTTTAAAGTACAAGCTAATTATTTACAAATAAATATCGATTATCAGTTTAATGGTTATATTTTAATTAAAGATTATAAATATATTCTTTTGTAATGTACACGCGCGAAAGTAGAATAATACAGTACTGTAGCTAAAATTTTCACTCGGAGCGACGACCGGCCGCGCGAGACGTACACTTTTATAAATAATGTATGCTGCGTGTCAGTCGCTTCGAGTGAACATTTTAGCTCCGACTCTGTATCAGGCCTACTTTTGCGCTAAAAATTACAAAAAAAAGTATTTTTAATCTTTGATTAAAATATAACCATTGCACTAATTTTTGACATTCTTTGTGAGTAATTAGATTGTACCATAGACTCACTTTTAAGCTTTGAAACAATTAAAACAAATTATAAACAACGGAGAATTCGTATATTTATTTGCTGTTTCATAACTTTTTTGCAAATGGTTGGAAATTTTTTTTTAAAGCATTCATTTTCAAGACCTATGAAATACGCATTTTAAGTATTTTATAAAATTAGAATATAATAAACAATTTCTGAGCAATGTTAATTTTTTTATAACAATTTTTTTTAAACATTTAAAGATTATGCAAAAAAATAAAAAATTTATATTTTGTCGACAAAATATTAAATAGGCATCACACCTTTATAATCATTCTAAGTTTGATCAATGTCTTGTGATTATTTTGGTTGTTATTGCGACTGTAAATTGATATTTAACAATTGAATTGTTGCTAAAATATTCGTTTCATTTTCACCGGCTTCTGAATTTATAATCTATACCAAAAAAGCTTTTATTCCACCAAGCTATATAATTATTGATAAATAATTACTGGTCCAAAAAATTTATTTGAAAATTCGAGATTTTGTTGGGAAAACCCACATTTTCCGAGGAAAATTTTCATCGGAGCAAATCAGAAAAAACATGTTTCTTTGTAGAATTAAATTGGGGTGAATTTTTATTTGGGTGTTTTTGGCGTAAAGTTAAAATCTTCGGAGTTACAGAGCAATAATTAAAAAAAATAAGATTTGTCGGCGCCATTTTGTTTATAAAAAAAGTAGCACACTATCTGCGGACTTTGCATACCTATATTAATAATATATAGGATCTTATAATTCGATTCCAGCAATAAAATTGATGGTAAATAACCTTTCTTTGTACTTTACTAATAATACCAGCGTATTATAACTATTTTTTTTTCAAAATTTAAAGATTATGCAAAAAAAAGAAAAATTTATATTTTGTCGATAAAATATTAAATAAGCATCTCATTTTTATAATCTTTATAAGTTTGATCAATGTATCATGATTATTTTGGTTATTATTGCGATCGTAAATTGTTAATTCACAATTGAATTGTTGCTAAAATATTCGTTTAATTTTCACCAGCTTCTGGAATTACAATCTATACCAAGAAAGCTTTGATGTCACTAAGTTATTTAATTATTGATTAATAATTACCTACCTAAAACTTTATTTGAAAATTAGAGTTTTTGTTAGGAAAACCCGCATTTTTCGAGAAAAATTTTCGTCGGAGCAAATCGTGAAAAACATATCTCTATGCAGAATTTAATTGCGGTGAATTTTTATTTGAGTGTTTTTGTTGTAAAGTTAAAATCTTCGGAGTTATAGAGCAATAATTGAAAAAAATACGATTTGTCGGCGCCATTTTGCTTATAAAAAAAGTAGCACACTATCTGCGGACTTTGCATACCTATATTATTAATATATAGGATCTTATAATTCGATTCCAGCAATAGAATTGCTGGTAAATAACTTTTCCATGAATTTTGCTAATTAACCCAGAGTAGGAGTCCAATCGACAGTCAGCCGAGTGGACTGCACGTGATGAACCGACTTCAAAACGTGAAAATATGTAACAGTCGCTCGGCTAGAAAGGTTATGGCATCAGTATTTTGGAATCCGCATGGTATAATATTCATCGGATATTTTGAAAAGGGAAGAACCATTAACAGCGACTATTACATTGCGTTATTGGTCCGTTTGAAAGACGAAACTGCGAAACAACGGCCCCATTTGAAGAAGAAGGTGCTATTTCATCAAGACAAACGATGGCCAAATTTCATGAATTGGGCTTCGAATTGTTTCCGCAGCCACCGTATTCACCAGATATGGCTCCAAGCGACTACCACCTCTTCGCTGACCTCAACAAAATGCTCGCTGGAAAGAAATTTAGCAGCAATGAATAGGTAATCGCTGAAACTAAGGCTAGACTATTTTGAGGCTAAAGACAAATTGTATTATAAAAATGGTATTTAAAAGTTGAATGACCGCTATAATCGTTGTATAGCCCTCGAAGGTTACGATATTGAAAATTAAAATCAAATTTTATCAAAAAAAAGTGTTTTTTCTATGTTAGCCTACGAACTTTTCAGCCCAACGATTACTCAAGGAATCATTTTCATCTGCTGCTGATTTCTCACTCTTCGATATCATTTTTAATATATTTCTGGGTTTTTTAAATTCTAGTTTTTACTTTATTTTACCTACTATTCTACGTCTCATGTCGTTTTTTCCAGGTCATTGAAATTTCAATTTAGAATAGTGAATTCAACGTCTCTATCTCTTCTATCTCATAAGATCGTATATTTACCTTATCAAGAAGAAGTAGGGCGACATTTTGGTGATCGTAATGTGAGGCTACATGAAGAGGAGTTACTCCATTTTTACCCTGCGCATCTACTGGAGCTTCTTTTTGGAGTAGTAGCCTTGCAACTTTAAGGTGACCGTATTTGGCAGCTAAGTGAAGAGGAGTGAACCCTTTTTTGGTGGTTGCGTCTAAGGAAGCGCCGTTTTCTAGGAGAACACCAGCAACCTAAAAGAAATAAAATAGTTTAATTATCATAGCTTTTAAATACTTCTGGAAAATAGTTAACGTCATTTAGCAGTTAAACTTCAATTTCCAATGACATAGTGCTATATCTTTCCTGTCCTACTCTATGGAATAAAGGCGTGGACTCTAAGTGCTTTCATATAACGCTTTCATAACAGTCTTTGAGATGTGGGTATACAGATGACTACTAAAAATAAGCTGGGTTGTCAAAGTTAGAAATGGGGAGACCTTAGACGGCTAAATCAAATAATACAACTGGTATAAGAGACGCAAGCTGGCATACGTGGTCCTGGCAGAAGAACAATATTATGACGGAAAAATCTAAGGCAGTGGTATGGAAAATCGAGTAAGTATATCGTTATTCAGAGCCAAAGCTGCTGTCAATAAAGTCACGATAGCAAATACGATAGCCAATATGATATCCAACGATCGATAACGGTCATGGGACTAGAAGAAGAAGGATTCTCTTGTTGCTCTAGTATTACTAGCCTGATTAAGTTCTCTGATTTGAAACCGGAAGATATGTTGCTTTTCTCCTTTGTTAACTTTGATCTTCAAGCAGACGCTTGAAAAAAGAAGGAAGGGAATTCAATAGAACTATCCACAATCTCTCCAAATATTTCCATTAAGAATACAACAGCATTAAAATGGATCAGATATGGAATGCAATGGCAGAACTTTCAGTTTCGGAAACGCTTATCCAGCCCGATAAAATATGTGTAAATGGCTGTAGACAAAAATCCTGGAAAGGGTGGAACACTTTTGATATCTGGGTAGCTGGATTGACTGCAGATATTTCAAAATATTCGCTGCTTCATATTTTCGGTCTTACTTTATGGTGTCGAGTCCTGACTGTGAATAAAATCGATAATCTCGAAGTTTTCGAAAAGTGGAGCCATAGAAGAATTTTAAAAGTTTCTTAGGTGAAGAAGATTAGAAGCTCCACAATACTAGAACGTCTCAGCACGACAACTGATATTATAAAAAGCATCAAGAAGAGAAAGCTGGAGTATTTCGGACATGTAATGAGAGGTCCCAAATATAGGTTGCTACGAAATATTATGAAAGGGAAAATATCAGGCAAACGCAGTCCATGACGATGAAGAACCTCATGATTGTAGAACTTGCGAGCTTGGTATGGGGTTTATGCAAGCATCTTCCAATGCATACCATAATAGATAGATCCAAGAGATAAAATCCCAACGTCTACGATGGGCTTATCATGTCCATAGACTTCCTAATAACCACCTTACCAAGTTATTCTGGGAGGAAGCCATCAAATGGAGAGGGCTCAGGATGTCCACAAATGCGATGAAGAGATAGCATATGGTCAGATTTAAGAACAGTGAAGACCGTTCGAAATAGAAACGTTGACTGCACAACCAGGTGCCAGGTACCAGGTTCACTGAACGATGGTTGACTGCACAACCAGGACCCACTACCACTCCAAATGGTAATGTTACAAGAAAAAGAAAAAAATAAACTTTGATCTTGTATATGCTATGTTTTTTTTGGTTATATTGAAGTCTCATCATTAAAACTAAAAGTAAACAAACATATATGCTTACCTCGTCTTGTCCTTCTTTTGCTGCTATATGAAGCGATGTGTACATGTCCTTGGTAGTGTTATCGACTTTAGCACCATGTTGAAGAAGTAGCATGACGATGTCTACATTACCTAAGCGAGAAGCAATGTGAAGAGGTGTTTGTTGTTCTCTAGCTCTAGCATCCACTTGCGCACCATTCCTTAGGAGAATCCTAATGATGTCAGTCTGAAAATAACATGAATTTAATTATAATGACCAATATAATTCACATTTAAAAATGGTGAAATTATTATGATTTCGGAAACGTTACATTTTAGTTATTAAGGTACCAAGGGTATTATAAGGATAATAACGCTTGAGGTCAATGGTGGGTATACCGAGGGCCTTTGGCCCGAGGGATATACGTTGACCGAAAGCGTTATTATCTATAATACCCTTGGTGCCTTCAACGTTTAATGTCCGACTAAATTATTCTTTATATGCAAAAAATTTGAATGAATTTTGAATTAATTAGTTTTCAAATAAGTACAGGGTTATTCACTATATGTTGACCCTCCTGTAAACGGCTTCACTTACAGAATTAGAAAAAAATGTTAAATATAAAAGTTATTCGATTTTTAAATTATAATTTTTTGACATATATATCATACTAGTGACGTCATCCATCTGAGCGTGATGACGTAATCGACTATTTTTTTAAATGAGAATAGGGGTTGTGTGCTAGCTCATTTGAAAGGTTATTTAATTCTCTATTCAGTAATATAAACATTAAGATAATTATTTATACAGGGTGCCCAAAAAAATTTTTTTAATTCAATTAATTAACACAAAAAGAAGAGTGTATGTAATTTATTTAATTTAAAATACATTCTACTGCTGTCAGAAAACACAAATAAATGTTAATTGAACAAATAAACATTACTTTTCACATAAATTCAATGTTCAATAATTAAAAAAAATTTTGACACCCTGTATAAATAATTATTTTAATGTTTATATTTCTGAGTAGAGAATTGAATACCCTTTCAAATGAGCTATCACACGACCCCTATTCTCATTTAAAAAAATAGTCGATTACATCATCACCCCCAGATGGATGACGTCACTAGTATGATATATATGTCGGAAAATCATAATTTAAAAATAGAATAACTTTTGCATTTAATATTTTTTTCTAATTCTGTAAACAAAGCAGTTTACAGGGGGGTCAAAATATAGTGAATAACCCTGTACATTTACCAGCAATAGTCGTAACGTAATTGTGGTACCTAACCATAGTTTTACTTAGGTTGTTATTTGTCAACTCATAAGAGGAAGAAGAAGAAAGATAAGAGGAAGAAGGAACGTAGGAAGAAAAAGAGTGTTCTGGTTGAAGAATTTAAGAGACTGGTTCAAATGTAATCCCATATAACTCTTCAGAGCAGCAGAAGATAGAGTAAAAATAGTGATGATGATATCCAACCTCCGATTGGGAGACGGCACTTGAAGAAGGAGAAGCCATTGATAAGTAAGTAAGTAGGTAAGTAAAATCTGTAATTTTTGAAGTCGTTCCTGATTGACTTTATTTAAGAATATGGTTTCATATACAAACTTTTAATTAGAAATCTTCAGGCAGTTAATTACAGTAAATAAATAATCTTGTCATTGACTGTCCGCACTACCTTTACCATCAGAAGACAAAATAACGAATTTAAAATATAATCGAGCTCAAAAATAAAAACTAGTTATAACTCATAAAAATGCTTTTAAACTTTTAAAATCCCAACTATATAGTGAAAGATAAAAATGTTGTGCATACTAACTTGGTTTGCTCTAGCAGCTAAGTGGAGTGGTGTTTCGCCTCTGACGGTAGGCACGTCAGGGTTGGCGTCATGTTGAAGTAAGTATATGACGATGTTCATACATCCCATAAAACTAGCTACGTGGAGAGGTGTAAGACCACTTTCTGTTGTGGCTCCAATACCTTAAAAATAAAAATGAGTTATTATTATCAGTTTTGATTATTCGTAAATGATTGGTGAATTTTTTTACGATAAATTCAACTTCATGAAAAGCCTTTATTATATTTGTATGATATATAACATACGAAAATGTAGAGAAATACGAGATTGTAAGTAAAGAAACATACGAGCCCCTCTACAGCGCTAGTGAGTGGCGTTACAAAGTGACTTAGACTAAAGATTTTGTAGCACCGATGACTAACGCTGCGAAGTGGCTAGTCTTAAAGGGCTTGGCGTTTAATGTAATCAGTGAGAAAAAAGTAGGCACTTTGTTCAGTTAAACGATGGATGGATGGACTGATTCAGACGAGGAAATCCTCCTTCTAGTAGTTCTACGGGGTATTCCCATCTCGGCTCACTATAATCCTTTAGTGCTTTATGATACCCCAGGTACATTTTAAAACCCCCCAGGTCGGCTCGAAGATTAACAGGTAGGTATTAGTACCCCATTAGTAGGTATAATCGTAATTTTATTTTGGAATTATAGATTAGGGAAAATTTCTTATTAACATAGAAAAACATCCTAGCTTCAATATCCCTTTCTTCAATATTATACAGAAATTTTGGGTTCTTTGCGAATTTAAGAAACAGTTTCTCTTGGTTGGAAATGTTGGCCGTGGAATCTATTTTGCTACTGATACATAGGATAAAGCTTGGTTAGATGTTCGAGACATATTGACTGTTTGGATATCTAGTAAGCCACTGCTCATATAGTCAAAAGCAATTACGTTTTTATCATGAAAGCTCCTATGTATTATGCTCCTAATTTAGCTCCTATGTATTATGGTAAAGGTTCAGCTATTCTAAAATAAAAATAGATTGCCGATTGTAGAAGTTATTCTATAAATGTATTTTTTTCGTTGAGATGCAAAATTATTTGATATTAGTTTTTATTTTTATTGGGTTATGTATACTTATATATCTATTTAATAAAGTTATTCTATAAAATGTATTTTTTTCCAGTGAGATGTAAAATTATTTGATACGTCAGACAGATTATATTAACTGAACAATAATATACATTAATAATGAATAACTTAAAATCCGACGTTTTGAAAAATTCTTCAATTACTTTAGAATGTCCAAAGGTGCCTTCGAAGAGTTTTATACGAGTAGTCATCTTAAAGAACATATTGAAAGAACCGATACAAACATGAGAAAAAGCATTTCTCCTGAAGAAAAGCTTATGATGTCATCCTCATATCGGATCCTATATAGCCCGTCTATTTTGAAGTTCGATCAAAAACCTTTCGGAATCAAAAGACATTTTACATGCTCACCGTGTAAACTCTCGTAAAAAACTGCGACAGCTACAAAAGTGACCCATCTGAAAATGTTCATGCGACTTGTGGAAGCCACTAGTAGCGGGGGCCAGTCACTGATCGCGACCGTGGCAGCCACTGTCGCGCATCTGGAATGGTACTTTTAATTCACATAAAAATTTATGGCTAATCAGCAGAGACTACTTTGTGGCGCCGCTTAGCAGCACTGCAGAGTGGCCTGCGTGTGTCTACACTAATATTGGTTTCTAATAATTATCTATCGTGCAATATTCTTATATATATATATATAATCGGTTCATAACGTTCTACGACTTCTTCCGATTCCCAATCGCCATTGCTCTCGATCGTAGCGCATGTCTTCGTTCAAGCCTCTTTCTCTGATTTCCCTATGGATTCCTTCTATCCAGCTTTTCCTAGGTCTTCCTCTTTTCCGCCGTCCTTTTGGTGCCCATCGTAGCACCGCAATATTCTTATAATTTTTGGATTTAAACCTCCCTCTGTACTATTCTTTATTCGATCAAGTCATATCTCTTGAGTTAGCATTTTTCTTAAAATTGCTACTATATTTTTCAGGAGGTCTACGTTTTCGTCTCTAAATATTCCCACAGTCCTCAATATATATCTCATCATTTACTACTCGCCTTGATTTTGTCGAATGGTATCATGACTTCTTCATTTTCATTTCATGTACCTACATCACAAATTATCGTTTATATTAAAACGTCACTCAAAATCACTTTTTAAAATTCTCTTCTATCTAATATATTTATATGTCACTTCCGATAAGAAGAAGATATAGTTGCTTATTAGTAAAAGTGAAATAGAAGAGTTAAGAGAACATGTGTCAATGAGTATAACTCGAAATATTGAAAACACTACATACATACATATTCCGATCTGTAAAAATTGGCGAAGGAGAAGAATGAGTTAATGAACAGTACAAGAATTCTAAGATGCTTTGAACGAATTATAGGTTGAGAGCCACTTTCAGCTTGAAGAACAAGGTAATGTAACCAAAGAAGGAAATCTTCAGGTGACGACAGTTCAACAAAAAGAAGATAAACCATAAGACTTCATATTTATATACATTTTCTGATGTTCCCAACCTTACGAGACATTCCGAGATATTTCGATGACATCCAGAACATTTTACATTTTTTTTAATACTTCTTCTTTTTCGTCAGAGGACATTTTCTATATCTCAGGTTAGCAAGCGTCTCTGCAAGGATAGCTGCGGGGAATAGAGCATTATTCTCCCTATCATCATTATTAAGATCTAAGCTACTAAAAAGAAAATTAAGACTTTACATGTCAAGTATTCGCCCAGTTGTTATTTGAAAGGAAGTTCTCAGAATGGCATTTGGCTCTAATAGAAGGTCCGTAATGCTGAATTGGTGACTTTATGGTACTGAAAACATCATCAGACACATAAAAGCTAACCGGATAAGATTGGCAGGTCATGGGGTAAGATCAGAGGAACACAGAGTGTTAAAGAAAGTATTTTTTGAGAGGCCAGACGGTTCAGTATACCGTCCTAGAATAAGATGGAAGTGTTATGTTAAAGCCGATTTATCTAGGATTGGGGTACCACAATAGCAAAAAGAAGCGTAAGATCGTAGAAAATGCAAGACGCATCTTGAGTTTTAAAGCCAGTCAAGAAGAAGACATTTTCTATATGGATTAAATTTTACGGAACTGTGGTGACAATATAAAATGCTAGTAAAGGGTAGCAGAGCAGTGAGCTCATAAAAAGTTCCTATTGGAAGGCAAATCTTAAATCCAGAGCAATAAAATCTGATCATAATATATGTAACAATAATTTCGCTAACAGTACTACTCGCATCTGAAACATGAATCATGAACCGGAAGGGAGAAAGAAGCTGTAAAATTTGAACAAGGAAAATTTGGAGAACAAATACCTTGGAGGTAATGAAGATATAATATGGTAACCCCAAATAACAGAGAAAATGAGGGCGTAGACACAGATTTTTAAGATAGGTGGAACGGATCCAAAAGAAAATAATTGCTTTAAAATTATTACAAGTGAGAGGAACAGAGAAGGGAAGAAGAATACGACCAGAAAGAAAGTGGTAGTTGCAGTTTAGAGAGACATAGAAGAAATAATAAGAATACCAAACTGGAGAGAACAAAATTTGATGCAATGGTAACATTTAATGAAGAACCAAAACTACTCAGAAAACCCTAAATCATGATCTCGTTTCAATAAATTACTAATATGCATAAGTAAGGTCTGGTGTCTTTTATCTGAAAATATTCTTTAGGTCGGTACAATGCACATATTTATCTAAAGTTTTAAAGATGTGGCATTACCTTTTTCAATCAAATTCAATCAATTAAATTATTTTTTTCATTATTCATTTGTATTTTTTACTAATCCTTAGTGATCAGGGAGCAAAAGTTTTTTTGTTTTTCTATTGCATGGCATTCAGTCTCTCGCAGATTTTGAAACTTAATTCTGTTCAGCCCCCTATTTCGCATTCTGCATTATTATTTAGCTTAGCCATTCATGTCTTTCAACTGCCAATTTTTTCTTATATCACTTCTTTGATGGTGTTTTTTTTTACTTAATACATTAATTATTATTGGCTCTTTTTAGTTTCAGGGTTTGATTTAAGTGTAAAATTATATTTTAATCTCACACTACATTCCTACTCATCCCAAAACCCTTACTGGTTTTATTTTATTTGCGTAAGGTTTCTGATCAGACACACTTGTGAGAACAAGTAAAGTGGAACCTCGATAAGTCGTATTAATAGGGAGCTAGGCCGATACGGCTTATCGACAATCCGGGTTAGCCGGAGAATATGGTAAAAATTAATAATATACAGTGTACTTACAGATAATAGTATATTGTGCAACCAGTGCAGAAAGGTACTAATTTCTCACGAGTTTGAAAAGTTGCGGTACGAGCACAAGCGAGTGCCGCAATTCAAACGAGTGAGAAATTACCTTTCTGCACGTGTTATACACTATACTTTTTCTACAACCACAGTTTTTTCTAAAAATAAAAATCACAATTTCCAAACGAAGATTAATTATAATAATGTGTGATACGTTTTAAACTGTATTTAATTAATACTAATCAATTTAAATTCCTTATACTTAAACAAATTGCACAGAAAGCAGTTAAAAAATTAATGCTCTGCCTTAATTTGTTTAAATTTAAACTGTTTTAAAACATTATCACACAATAGTGTCACATTTGACGTTATATTTATGCAGTCACGGAGTTCCACCGAACCTACTTCATTCGACTTATCTTGCTGCGGTTGCTAAATCCTTATTTGATAATTATAAAATGTTTATTAAGAATACAATTGTAAAATAAAACATTTGTAACATCCATAATTTAATTTCTATTCTATAGTTAAATACAGGGTGTGACAAAAATACAGGTCATAAATTTAGTCGCATATTCTGGGACCAAAAATAGTTCGATTGAATCTAACTTACCTTAGTACAAATGTGCACGGAAAAAAAGTTACAGCCCTTTGAAGTTACAAAATGAAAATCGATTTTTTCCAATATATCGAAAACTATTATAGATTTTTTATTGAAAATGCACATGTGGTATTCTTAAGGCAGTAATATTTTAAGAAAAAATGATAATGAAATTTGGACACCCCATAAAAATTTTATGGGGGTTTGGTTCCTTTAAACCCCCCCAAACTTTTGTGTACGTTCCAATTTAATTATTATTGTAGCGCCATTAGTTAAACACAAGTTTTTAAAAACTTTTTTGTCTTTTAGTACTTTTTCCAAAAGTCAGTTTTTATCGAGATATTTGAATATTTGTCAAATCCACCACATATTTGTATATGGTAAAGTACGATTATGGAGACTTAGTAATAATATGAAAATTTATTTATGATTAACATTTTTAAGTATATTTTGAACCATATTAAAAAAGAAGCCACATCTCGATAAAAGATGCTTTATCAAAAAAATACAAAGGGGCAAAAAACTTTTAAAAACACTGTGTTTAACTAATGGTATCGCAGTAATAGTTTAATTGGAACGTACACAAACATTTGGGGGGTTTAAAGGAACAAAACCCTCATACAATTTTTATGTAAACATATTAAAAAAGAAGCCGCAACTCGATAAAAACTGCCGTATCGAAAAAATACTAAGAGGCAAAAAAGTTTTAAAAATATTGAATTTAACTAATGGCACCACAATAATAATTTATTTGGAACGGACACAAAAGTTTGGGGAGGTTTAAAGGAACAAAACCCCAATAAAATTTTTATGGGGTGCACAAACTTCACTATAATTTTTCTTTAACATGCTCTTTCCATAAGAATGCCACATGTCCATTTTCAACAAAAAATCTCTAATGGTTTTCGATATATTCAAAAAAATCGATTTTCATTTTGTAACTTCAAAGGGCTGTAACTTCTTTTGTGTGCATATTTGTACTAAGGTAAGTTAGGTTCATTCGAACTATTTGTGGTCCCAGAATATGTGGTTTAATTTATGACCTGTATTTTTGTTACACCCTGTATAATAATTGTCTTATAGGTTATATATTTGCCTAAACTTTAACCACGGATGTAAACAGAATATGACTAACTCAGAATGCGGGTACGTCCACCTCTTGCTGCAACGACTGCTCGCAATCTATTTAGCATCGAATAAAGATGTGTTATCCTCGCCTGGGGAATAGCCCGATATTCCTCTACCAGGACCATAACGGTACCAAATTTTCGGGAGGCCTAGGATGACGCCAAATAACTTTTTTTAAGTCATCCCATAAATGCTCAATAGGATTGAGATCTGGGCTGCATGCGGGCCATTCTAATCTTATCAATCCAACCTCTATGTTTTGAGTCAATCAGTGTTTTTATTTACAAAAAATGGTACAGCTCTTACAAGAAAAGGGATATTCGGATAATTAAAAAAAAACAAACTTTTAGTGATGCCTCCGGGATAATATGACAGCATTATAAAACCAAATCAGCCATTCCATTTTTCCACAGAATTTTTTAAAGTTGGGAGAAAATACAACGCTTTCATTCACCCCTGTATAATGCAATGCAAACAATTTTTTTTTGTTACCGGAATAATACCAAACGATATCAACATACAGAATAAGCCAAATAAAAACGGAACATACGCAGTTAATACAGTGTATCGGAACTAAGTTTGAAATAGTTTACCAATATAAAAGTTTGACAAACATAAATCATAGCAACTCAACTACCTGTCCCCTTTTAGGCTAAGGCTACGACCAGACAAGCGACAATTTACGGCGCCATAAGAGCAGTAAAATGAAGTGCGAAAATGGGTCCTGGTAAGAAGGATCTGGGTCCAAATTTGTAGCTCATCTAACCACAACAACGACCGAAACACTGTATTTACATCTCGCGACACGCCGTAATTTACATCCCCATCTGGTCATGCTTTTTACGGTCGCTTCATTTTACTGCTCTTACGGCTCTGTAACAGCAGTAAAATACAGCGGCAGTAACTGCAGTAAAAAGCATGGCCAGACGGGGATGTAAATTACGGCGGGTCGCGAGATGTAAATACAGTGTTTCGGTCGTTGTTGTGGCTAGATGAGGTACAAATTTGGACCTAGATCCATTTGTTTGCGACACGACGCTGAAGATGGATCCGTTTGATATTGCTTCGCGATATTTTACAGCTCAGTCTGGCCATCCACTACACTCACCGCGGGACCAATTTTCGCGCTTCATTTTACTGCTCTTATGGCGCCGTAAATTGTCGCTTGTCTGGCCGTAGCCTTAGCCTAAAAGAAGACAGGTAGATGAGTTGCTATGATTTATGTGTGTCAAACTTTTATATTGGTCGACTATTTCAAACGTAGTTCCGATACACTGTATTAACTGCATATGTTCCGTTTTTATTTGGCTTAATCTGTATGTACCTACAAACTGGTGCAAGAATCTTGAAAATAGGAGCAGAAATAATATAGTTATAAATTGTCAAACTTAATCAAAAATTTTGGGTGGCGGAATTTTGTGCCGGTGAGTGTAGTTGCAAAAACATGAAATACACATGCAAAGTACATCTAAATTACGTACAGTTGTATACAGTATATTTCATTTCTTGGTACATAACTCATAAAAATGTTTGTTTTGTCTGATGAAACTTGGTCCGGGTTAGCCAGATTTCTGGGTTATCGGATGCCGACTTATCGGGGTTCCACTGTAATTACTTCTTCTATTAGGTTCTCCTCGACAACAAATTCATTTTGAACTCAACTTTCTTGATTAATCAGAAATATAAACAATATTCCAACTGGGGGATTCCTTTTAAGGAGGTTTCCAGTTTTAATTTCATTTTGTCGTATTTATATTCTTGCTTTAAGTTTCTGTAGTTCATAATTATAAAATTTTGTATTCTGTCCATTATGTTTTAACCTAGATCCTAGAGAACAAAATTAAATTAGAAGTATAAATTGCTTCGCCAATTTCAATTCTATTGTTGTTGATTTGTAACTTAAATTCCCACTTTGTTATTCACATAATTGCTGCATAGAATCTAATAAATTAGCATAACAACGAGACATGTCTTATTTACAATTTACAACCACCATTTATGTAATTTAGAGGACATAGGATTACATATCTTGATAAAATTGGAGAAATATTTTATGCAGATTATATAATTTAAAAAGTGCTATTTTATAAGTACAAGTGAGGATATAGGATATGTACCAACCTATACAAAAATATATTTGGATGATTAGGCCTGGATCCCGCGTACCAAAAACAGCTGAAAATTTGTTAATATCTCAACGGTATCTAGTCGGATAAATTTTGATTGTGGAACAGGTTACAGGTTTCGAACGTCAGACTACGAAAACGTCCTACGTATTTTGTCGGACAGAACTTCCAATTGATTTGTTACCGTTTCATTAAACTCTTATGAAAATACAAAAATCGGACTGCTGCTATTTATAACCAACATAATTCCTGTAATTTGACATGTTGTAGGTGTCGGACTTATTAAAATGCCCAACATATTTGTCGGACAAACATTTTTTCATATATTATAATTATAAAGTTTGCCATTGAATAACCTTAAAAACAACCTGCTAGTTTTCACAATAATAAATTTGTCAGGATGACACGTTCCACAATTAAAATCACGTCCCACAATTAAAATCACGTCCCACAATTAAAATTTCCCTTATTTCAGTGTTCCCCTACATCAAAGCTTGTCCGACTAGAAACCGTTAAACTATTAACGAATTTTCAGCTTGCTATTTAGACAAGGCGAAAACGGCGGGTTCGAAGGGAAAAATATTCCCATGAGATTTTTTTGCATAATCACATTCGTGAGACATCCCAGAATAAGGTTCAAGAAGTCGCCCACGTGAAAAGTGGGCCAATTTTTTTTTATCAATTTTTTTTTAATCAAATTGCAATAATCAATATTTTTGGCCCGAAATTTTTTTCTTTAATTTTTTGGACCATTCTGGACAAAAAAGATCTCTTATAATTTTTCTCTAAAGTTGATCGTTTTCGACTTATAAGCAATTTAAAATTGAAAAAAACGAAAAATGGCGATTTTCAGGGCTTAATAACTCGGTTAAAAGTTATTATTATGAAAGTCAATATATGACTAAATTAAAGTTTAAAGCCCCGCCTACAAGATCCTGAAGAAATTTTTGTGATTATTTTATTACTAAGCTGTTATTTTTCAGTAATAATAATAAGCGCCATGCACTTGTGCGGGGCTGTAAATGCTGAGTGCGAGAGAGAAGCCATTCCAGCAGTCCAATTGTGCATCTTACTCGCACTCACATTTATAGCAGCGTCAATACGATCTAACCACTCATTGTTATTAATTAAAAATAACAGCTTAGTAGTAAATTATTGGCACAGATTTCTTCAGGATCATGTAACGGCGACTTTAAACTTTGACTTAGTCACTTTCTGACTTTCAAAATAATAATTTTTGACCGAGTTATTAAGTCTTAAAAATGGCCATTTTCGCGATTTTCAAATTTTAAATTGCTTATAAGTCGAAAACGAGAAACTTTAGAGAAAAATTATAAGAGATCTTTTTTGTCCAGAATGGTCCAAAAAATTAAAGAAAAAATTGTTCGGGCCAAAAATATTGATTCTTGCAATTTGATTAAAAAAAAATTGTTAAAAAAAATTGGCCCACTTTTCACGTGGGCGACTTCTTGAACCTTATTCTGGGATGTGTCACGAATGTGATTATGCAAAAATATCTCATGGGAATATTTTTCCCAACGAACCCGCCGTTTCCGCCTTGTCTAATTAATAAACTTTGTTTAATACGCGGGATCCAGGTCTATGTATATCTCTATCACTAAAGAAACCTCTAACAATGACTTTACCAAAAAAATTACTACTAGGTACCTACCCATTGTGATTTAAAAACAAGTAAACCATTCAGAAATGATCACAAGAAGGGATTTGAAGGAAACAACTAGACGATATATAAAAGTCTGTGTTTTCTCAATCTTTACGTATATTATGGTTCCTTTAAAATGAACCTTTAGAGGAAAATCCTACGCTTCTCCTGGACTAAAAGAATAAGAAACAACGAACTTCTTAAAAGAATGCAGAAACAGAAGAAGTTGATATCAAAGATTTTAGGGCATAAAATAATCATCGGCGACCTAATAGAGGGGGACAGATTCTGTATATTTATATTGATAATCGAAATCAAATTTCAGGTCAAATGGTCTATACCTCACTACAAAAATCCGAAATTTTCTGATCGAGCTTGATTTCAGATCCAGATCGGAAATTCAAATTTGGAAAATATTACCACGGACATTGTGTTAATTTTTTTCGAATCCTGAAAAAACCAATAAATATTTTTGAAAAATTTAAACGCAGAATGAAAGACTAAATTATTACGGAGGGCCGAAAGTCCCTTAGAATAAATAAAAAGTTTATTTTAAATGAGATATTTGAAATTAAAAATCACACTAAATTTCCTATTAGTTTTTCACCCCTGTAACTTGTTAAAATAAACATTATAGAAGTTCTCAGGGACTTTCGGCCCTCGCTAATAACGTAATCTTTCATTCTGCTTTTAAATTTTTCAAAATACTTATTAGTTTTCTCAGGATTCGAAAAAAATTGATCCCCATTTGAATAGCATTGCAGCCGAAAATACGTACCCATCCCCTTAAATATAAATTCCAGTGACATAATCCTGTCATCCCTTATTACTCGTTTATGTTTCGTGTCGATGTTAGAGCTATATATTATTACAGTCCAAATAATTTTTCTCACTTCACAAACCCTTTTGAGTTCGTTCAATGAATTATTCTACAATAATGAAGGTTGTCTCCTAAAAACAAAAACCGATAAAAAAACCCTTTGGGGTCCTTTTAAATGACGAGAAGCCTTTGTTTCAGAATGTGGGGTGGTAAGTGGAGACCACTGTACAAAAGCATGAGCTACATAAAGCGCCGTCTAGTGGTTTTTGTAGAACAATCTTTCCAAACATTAAAGTGAAGCAAAAAGGATCTGACGACTCTAAAAGGATCTAAAGAAATGTGCAAAAGGACAACACGTAAACGGCGTTTGTTAGTCCTTAAATATAAAAATCGACTGTACCATGAAAAAAAAAATTCCATTTTGCCAGAATGTATATATACCTATTTAAATATACAGGGTGAGTTTTATATATGGAACGCCTCAATAATCTCGGAAACTGCTTGCACGATTTTTATAAGTTTTAGCGAGTAAGGATCTTATGATACAGGCGATATTTTGGTGGCTTTTACATTGTTGTCAGATCTTCCTTTATTCTAGAAATGTAATGAACTTTCTTATTTCAAAAGGAACACCCTGTGTATTTGTTACGTTTTGAAGTCCTTGAGAAATTCAGCTTATTTCTCATCTAACATGCCCGCTACCTAAATATCATATTTTCGGAGTTATTGCTACATTTATTTAAACAATTTTTTTTCGGCCTGGCAAGACATTATTTTAAGTATTTTGGATCATTCGAAACAAGAAAGGTATTTTGCAATTTTTCTCTTAAATTGATCGTTTTCCACTTATAAACAATTTAAAACAGAAAAAAAAAACGAAAAGTGACGATTTTCAAGGCTTAAAAACACAAGTAAAAAAATATTATTGTTGAAATGACTAAGTACCTATATTTAAGGTGATATAGTAGCGATCAACAGGTAGCAAAAACGCGTTCCAAGATTGCGGCTGTAATTTTGAATATTTTTTCGAGATATTTGGCACACGTATTCGTAATATAATAAAGAATGGCGGTACAGAGCCCAATTTGAAAAATATATTAATATGTGGAAATTACTCTGTAATTAAATACAATATTAAAAAACGAACCTGTACCGCCACTAAGAAGAACAAAAAAATACACTTTCTTCAAATAAACTTTTTTATCCGATGTCTAGATTTTGTGTCATTTTGGAACTACTAATTTTATTTATTTCATCAGTAGTTCCACAATGACACAAAATCTAGGCATCGGATAAAAAAGTTTATTTGAAGGAAGTGTATTTTTTTGTTCTTATTAATGGCGGTACAGGCTCGTTTTTCTAATATTGTATTTAATTACAGAGTAATTTTCACATATTAATATATTTTTTAAATTGGGCTCTGTACCGCCATTCTTTATTATATTACGAATACGTGTGCCAAATATCTCTAAAAAATATTCAAAATTACAGCCGCAATCTTGGAACGCGTTTTCGCTACCTGTTGATCACTACTGTTTCCCCTTAAGGCTATGGCTACATAATTCGCAAATATTTTACGTGTATCCCTACTTTTTCTGTCTTTACACGGCAAATTACGTGTAGTAAAATTCACACTGGTATGGATATGTAAACATTACTAGAATGTCATTCTACTTGAAAATGTCATCATTAATTTAAAGAGATGGCTTTTGAATGTTCTTGGATAACAGTTATTTTTATAATTGCAAATTATTAATTCAGTTAATAAATGTGATATTTTTTTCACTAACTATGTATTCAGTGATTGTAATAATTTATTTGTACAACAAAAACTAATACTCAATCGAGAAAAGAGGAAAAGTGTTAAAGTGATTTTTTAATAATATATTGTTATGGAACGCTTACAATTTTAAACATCTTTAACAACAAAATACTTGGATCACAGAATATATTATCCTGATGTATTCTCTGCTTGGATCTTCCACAAATAATACACAATAAATAACTTTTTATTAAGTTCACGTCTTAAATCAATTATTTATCAAATACACTATATATCAATAATATTTAATCAATACCTCAAAATATTCCCGATGCAATGTCAAATATTTAAAATTGTCACTGATTGTCAGTGTCTGACTGACAATATATGCTGACAATATTATATTCGGCTGAGTGCGTTGTAAGACAAAGATAGATTTGGAAAATATTACCACGGCATTGTGTTCCTTTTTTTCGAATCCTGAAAAAACCAATAAATATTTTTGAAAAATTTAAACGCAGAATGAAAGATTAAATTATTACCGAGGGCCGAAAGTCCCTTAGAATAAATAAAATGTTTATTTTGAATGAGATATTTGAAATTAAAAATCACACTAAATTTTCTCCTAGTTTTTCACCCCTGTAACTTATTTAAATAAACATTATAGACGTTCTCAGGGACTTTGGGCCCTCGCTAATAACGTAATCTTTCATTATGCGTTTAAATTTTTCAAAAATACTTATTAGTTTTCTCAGGATTCGAAAAAAATGAATCCCCATTTGAATAGCATTGCAGCCGAAAATACGTACCGATCCTCTTAAGCTTATAACTCAAATAAGCTCAACTTTACAGAAAAATTACAATTTACCTTCTTTATTACGAATGATCCAAAAAACCTAAAATAATATCTCTGCCCCGAGTGCCCGGGCCAAAAAAATAGATTTTTATAATTTGTTAAAAAAATTGTTTAAATAAATTTAGCAATAACGACAAAATTATGGCATTTGGGAAACATTACATGAAAAATAATCAGCAGTTACGACTTCAAAAGAAAAAAAAAAATACAGGATGTTCCACAAAAAAGTCGAGCAGCCAAATGGAATCAATTCGATACCTAATAAATAAATGGGTGAATGTAAAAAAAGCGCATTTTTGCAATAAAATCTTTTCATACAGTGTGTGTCATGTAACAGTGGCTAATATCAACTTTCTTCTTTCAGATACAACACCAATGCGGCTTCGAACCATTTATTTTTCAGTCGTCTTCTTCTTTTTCCCCATTACCAAATTTCCCAAACAAAAACCGATAAAAAACCCTTTGGGGTCCTTTTAAATGACGAGAAGCCTTTGATTCAAAATATAGGGTGGTAAGTGGAGACCACTGTACAAAAGCGTGAGCTACATAACGCACCGTCTAGTAGTTTTTGTAGAACAATCTTTCCAAACGTTAATGTGAAGTAAAAAGGATATAAATAGGTCTGGATCCCGCATAAGAAAAAAAAAGTTGATTAAAGGCAAGCTGAAAATTTGTTAATAGCTTAACGGTGTCTAGTCGGACAAACTTTGATATATGGGAACACTGGAACAGGGGAAGTTTTAATAGTAGAACAGGTTAAAAATTTGGAACGTCAGACTACGAAAACGTCAGATGCATTTTGTCGGACAGAAGTTCCAATTGATTTGTTGCCCTTTCATTAAACTCTCATGAAAAAATCAGACTGGTGTTTATCACCAACTGAGCATTTTAATGAGTGGAATACGAAGAACATTGTCAAATGACAGGAATCATGTTGGTTAGTAATAGGAATAGCAGTCTGATTTTTGCATGAGAGTTTAATGAAAGGGTAACAAATCAATTGGAAGTTCTGTCGGACATAATAAATCTGACGTTTTCCTAGTCTGACGTTCCAAATTTTTAACCCGTTCCAGAATTAAAACTTCCCCTGTTCCAGTGTTCCAATATATCAAAGTTTGTCCGACTAGTCACCCTTAAGCTATTAACAAATTTTCAGCTTGCTATTAATCAACTTTTTTTGGTACGCGGGATCCAGACCTAAAATAAATGTGCAAGTAAAGGACAACGCGCGTAGACGACGTTTCTTAGCCATTAAATAAATATAAGAATCGACAATGTACCTACTTGAAATGTTAACTCTTTAACTATTGTTAACTATTTTATTTTCCACTTGTAGATATCTTTGTAAATAGAAAACAAACAACACAAATTAATTACACCCATTGATAAGTATAATTAATAGTAATAACACAACTGTTTACTCAGCGCATGCATCTGATATAAAAATAAAGTGCAATCAATCTCCTAAAAATAGCAACAACTCATAAAAATACTTATTTTCGTATCGGAATAAAATTTTAAAAATCGAAATAGTTATCGATTTGTGTTGCAAGTGTTTATTTCAAAAATATCACATTACATGTAAAAATTATAATTGCATAAATGCATATGAAGCTTAACATTTTGACGAAGATACAAAAATAAAATCAAAACAATATAATGAAAAATGATAACATCCGGTATCAGCTAAATATAGAAACTATTCGTATGATTTTATAAACAGCAAAAATAAATAAACGCCATATTAAATATGCTTGGTTTTGAAAATAATAATTTTTGGTAATATATTGATATTTTCTGGTTGATTAGCTCTCCTTTTTTTGTTTTCAGTATCTCGAGAAACAGCTATAATCACACTTCACTGCTTAAACGGTGAAATTACGATTACGGAAGCTAAACATGAACACATAAGATGGCTTTTGAACCCTGTAGCTACAGAAGAATGATTGTATTTTTACGTATTTTAGACCAGGGCGCATCTGTAAAAATATTAGTACATTTGGACGTTGAGAGGTGACTCAAATTTTTTTGCAGAAGTTGCTTGAAAATAACTCAAATAATAATATTTGAGTTATCCTCCCTCTCAAAAAGGTCCGGAACATTGTTTAAATATTTAAAATGCCAAAAAATGAAGGAAAAATTCGATTTTTTTCTTCGTTTTTTGATTATAACTTTAAAAGTATTCATTTCCGAGAAAAGTTGTACTGACATAAAAGTTGCGTAATTAAATTTCCTACAATATAGAATTGGTAAGTAATTTAAAAAATAGTCACCCTTGTTGTGAAATAGGAATAATTGCAAAAAAACCATACAAAAACAAGTATTCGCATTTTACGTTTTTCAAGCACTTATGCTATACTTAGGACCTTCATATTTCACCCAGAAAAACTTTATCATACAGTAAAACAATACTGTAAATTTTATTAAGATAGGTTCAATAAATTTTGCAAAATAAATCTTGCAATCCAGCTTTCGCAAAAAAAAATTATTTTTTCAAAATGTTATAGGACTGAAAATAAAGCAGATAGCAAGTTGAATTTTTTTTGCGTATAGAAGTGTACTGTACCTTTCATTTGCAAGTTGCAAAATTAAAATCGATTATTTACCACGGCGTCAGAAATTTTTTTAAATAAACATTAATTATTGGTGCTACGCGCAGGACAGCGGATAGTTTGCTCTGATTGGGCATTCCAATGACCTTTGATAATGATTGATACATTTTAATTTTTATTACATTTCGATATAAATAAATAAATTTGTTTATTGCAAAATAAAAACACATACTCTATCCTTTGAAATAACACTTTTTTAGCAAAAACTTTCTTTGTTCATATATTTTAACTTAGAGAATAAAAGTTTATTATTTTTAAACATATGCAATTGCTTAAACAATATTTCATAAACAATAATAAAATTAGTTTGATTTTTGTTTAATTAAAATATTAAAATACAACAAAATATAGAGTAAGAAAGTAATATATTAGATAAAGATTCGAAGAAATTTTGGTGGAAATCAACTTGTGTGGATCGAACACCGCTGTCCTGCGCGTAGCACCAAAAATCAATGTTTATTTAAAAAATTTCCTGACGCCGTGGTAATTAATCGATTTTAATTTTGCAAATTACAAATGAAAGGTACAGTACACTTCTATAAGCAAAAAAATTCAACTTGCTATCTGCTTTATTTTCAGTCCTGCAACATTTAAAAAAAATTAATTTTTTTTTTGCGAAAGCTGGATTGCAAAATTTATTTTGCAAAATCTATTAAACCGATCCTAATGAAATTTGAAGTGTTGTTTAACTATATCATAAAGTTTTTCTGGGTAAAATATGAAGGTTCTAAGTGTAGCATAAATGGTTGAAAAACGTAAAATGCGAATACTTGTTTTTGTATGGTTTTTTCGCATTTATTGCTATTTTGCAACAATGGTGACTATTTTTTAAACTTTTAGCTAATTCTATATTGTAGGATATTTAATTACGCAACTTTTATGTCAGTGCAACTTTTCTCAGAAATGAATAGTTTTAAAGTTATAATCAAAAAACCAATAAAAAAATCGAATTTTTCCTTCATATTTTGACATTTTGATTATTTAAACAATGTTCCAGACCATTTTGAGTGGGAGGATAACTTAAATATTATTATTTGAGTTATTTTCAAGCAATTTCTGCAAAAAAAATTGAGTCACCTCTTAACGTCCATCTCAAAACAGATGCGCCCTGGACTATTTTAGAAACGTTGTGCGAGCTGCTGCAGTTCTGCATTTGATATCTTTGCTTGGGTCTAGTTGGTCTATAATTGGCCTAAATTCCTACTATAATTCATATACCATCTTAGTGTCTGCATGTTCCTGAACCAGACCAGTTTAATATTAGAACACCATAAGAAGACATTTAACACTGTTTAGTAGACTCAGTAAGTACATTTGTAGAGATGCAGAGGTAAGAATATCGATAGACTCATCTATTTCATCAACTACCACAACAATTTTGATTAATCTATTAGTGATCTAAAGTACGAGAGTACACAATTGGTTGGTATAAACTATTATACAATAAAGGCTTCGTCTTTAATTTAATTATTTTAAAGGGTCGAATAATACCTAAGAGACAAGCTTTGAAAGAACCTTATTAGAATTACAATTGTACAGAAATATCTGAAGGTCACCAAGGCAGCAAATCAAGGAGAGGAGACTGCAGTTGAACGCGTTGGTGCAAAGAGTTAACATTCTTAAAATGCATTGTGCACGTAATCAGTGGTTTTGCTGCATTGCCAGATAAAATCGTCGAAGAGTTGTTTACGTAGAAGTCATTTGATATATTTTTAATAAACATGAATATTACCAGTGCCGTGAAAAACAGGACACTAAGTGCACAATCTCGTGAAATTATACACAATGTTTTAAAATGTACGCAGGAGTAAGGAAAAGGAAATTTACTATGAAACAAGTAACAAATAAAAAAATAAAAAACCTTTGAATATCGATTAATCTGACAACGTCGCGTAACCAAAATTTTCGATCGACTGACCTTGGCGGTTTCAGATATTTGTGTCGCCTTGTACATGCCTTTAAAAAGTTAACTTACTTGCTCCATGTTTTAGCAGTAACTCCACCACTTTTATCCGATTTTTCTTGCAGGCTATATGTAATGGTGTAAACCCATTAAGCGCGCGCGCATTGGCATCGGCCTGTCTATCTAGAAGCAACTTTGCTACGCGCACGTGTCCGCAATGGGCTGCCACGTGGAGGGCGGTGAGATAATCCACCGTAACTTCATCTACTGGTGCTCGATGGTAAAGAAGAATACGTGCGGCATCCACGTGGTCACCTTGGGCTGCCATGTGGAGTGGTGCCAAGCCATTCTGTAGAAAAATAAAGCACTTTATAGAAATATGTGCAATGCCTTTGTATTTATTATAGAGGAAGGTCATTAAATACAACCGAATAATTATATGATTCGATTTTATTCGGTTAAGCTTATAATGCAATTAATCGTCTAAGACTATGGAATGCAATGGTTGAGCTGATCATGCTTAAGAAACTAGCTGCAGTAACGCAAATATGTCAAATATGTGTAAGTACCTAACTGATTTGCATAAGTTAGAATAGGAGGGAAAACATAAAATGGTTTCTGCGTAAATTTTGGACTAAAACAGGAAGATCCTCATGTCCACATTGTTGTTTAACCTGGTCTTAGAATATGTCATGCGAAATATTTACTCGAAAATCAAGGCTGTCTATCAACGTCACTGAAACGCGACTGTCTATCAAAGTCACTATTTAATGTCGCTATAGAAGGAACAATAAGAGTTACCGTAATAATCCACAGTACATCGTCCTTTTTGGAAGATGATTACAAATGTCTTATACATGGTCTTAACTGCTTCGTTTGAGCGAGTCTACCTCTTTCTGAAAAATTTCAGAGTGCAGGTTGGACGCATTTCCGCCTTCCGCGTAATTAATATATTTACGTTGTTGGACTAACGAAACGCGGCTGTAAATTTGTTGGACAAGAGATCGACAATCTTTATTAATTAAATGTAAG
The DNA here is from genome assembly GCF_917563875.1 of Diabrotica virgifera virgifera. Taxonomy (NCBI): domain Eukaryota; kingdom Metazoa; phylum Arthropoda; class Insecta; order Coleoptera; family Chrysomelidae; genus Diabrotica; species Diabrotica virgifera. The sequence continues at coordinate 177,462,955 of NC_065451.1, forward strand.
TACTTTCAATTGAATATTAAGAGTTTTGTAATATCAAAATCGTAGAGTCCGACACCCGCAAGATGTCACGCTAGCGGTAGTTTTGTTATTATAAAACTCGTAATTTTCAGGTTAAAGTATGTACTTGTATTTAATTAATAAAGATTGTCGATCTCCAAAAGCTGCAAGTAAGGATGGAATACCAAACGAATTACTGAAATATTGTGGAACAGCAATGACAGAACAATTAACAACATTAATTAACAAAATCATAAAACACAATAAAATACCGGAAGAGTGGAGAACGAGCGAACTAATTCTACTATTTAAAAAAGGAGATAAAAAGAAGCCAGAAACCTACAGAGGTATCAACTTGTTAAATAATACCCTAAAACTTACAACTAAAATCTTACAAGACGTAATGAATCAGAGGATAAGTTTAGCAGATGAACAACAGGGTTTTCGTACTGGAAGATCGTGTACAGATGCAATATTCGTCATAAAGCAAATTACTGAGAAATCACTAAAGTATAATAGACCAGCATTTCTATGTGTCTGATTGACTTAAAGAAAGCATTTGACAGAGTAAGACTCAAAGATGTAATCCATCTTCTGTATAATAGAGAAGTCCCTCTAGATAAAAACTATTGAGAACATCTACCAAAACAACAAAATGGAAGTCAGAATAGATGGACAAATTACAGAACCTATAGATATAGGCAGCGGAATAAGACAGGGAGACTCATTGAGTCCTATGCTTTTCAATTTAATTATGGATGAAATCATCAAAAACGTCAACAAAGGAAGAGGTTATAGAATGGGAAACAAAGAAGTAAAAATACTCTGCTACGCAGACGACGCAATATTGATAGCCCAAGATGAAGATAGTCTGCAAAGATAAGTTCACAGATTTAACAAAAGAGCAAAAGAATTCAATATGACAATTTCATCTCAGAAAACTAAAACAATAGGAATCAGTAAAGAACCAATCAGATGCAAAATAGATAATGGCATCAGTATTGAACAAGTAATGGAAGTAAAATACCTTGGAATTACATTGTCAAGTTACGGAGACCTAGACAAAGAAGTAAGAAATCAAGTACAAAAGGCAAATAGATTGGCAGGATGCCTTAATAACACTATATGGTGAAACCGACATATTAACACTAAGATGAAGTCAAGAATTTATAAAGCCAGTGTAAGACCAATAATGACATATGCATCAGAAACCAGAACCGATACAGCCACAACACAAAGACAAGATCGAAAGAGGAGCGAAGATATTAGAAGACAATGTAACGTACAGTGTATAAACAAATGGACACTCAATAGAAAAAAGAATGGAGGAGACACGTGTGGTCAAAATAGCACGAGATAAATCACCAATCGGCAGAAGAAGTATCGGCCGACCGCGCAAAAGCTGGAGTGACAACCTTCCATAGAGGTATCAATCCGCCAATGAACATCAATCCGCCAATAAGAATTGCTTATAAAGAGGAAGAAGAAGAAGAAGAAGAAGATCTCTTGTCCGACAAATTTATAGCCGCGTTTCGTTATTCCGACAACCTAAATATGTTAATGACGCGGGACGCGGAAACGCGTACAACTTGCACTCTAAAATTTTTCAGAAAGTGGTAGACTCGCTCAAACGAAGCAGTTAAGACCATTTTTAAGACTTTTGTATAGTGTAGGAAACAAAGGTTGAACCTTGCAAAATGGACACAAGTCCGGTTCTATTTTTTTTCTGGTATATCAAGGGGTGCTTATTATAAGACTAACTTTTTCTGAAAAAATGTCGCCCCGGAACCTCCCTTTTCACCCCTTTAAAGGGGGTAATTTGTGGTTTTTGCGGAACGTAGCCCTTCCTGTAACTTTTACAAAAAATTTATTTTATAGAAATATGAAGAGAACTGTATTTTCTACGATTTATTTCCAACACCATCTCTCTATCATCCACCGTTTAGGACAAGTTTTTAAAAAAGATATTTTAAAAAAAATATATTTTTCCCTAACTATAACGGAAATTAAGAAGAAATCCTGCGGCAAATATTCACAAATAATTGACTGATTTTTTGGTATAGGTTTTACTTAAGGGTAATTGCCCTTTTTTTAATTACAGGGTGTTACATTTTAAAAAACCTCTTTTTATACCATCTGAACCGTTTATGCTAGAGTAAAAAGACTTTCAGCGATTACCCATGTACTGGTGCTATTTACAAATTTGTATAATGCACCCCCATTTTTTCCCCGGAACCACCCCAAAAAAAAGAAGAATTAATAAATAAATTGATTTTCTTGGAATCCTTCACACACAATGCCCTTTATTAATATGCTTCATATATCATTTTGTGGACGTTATTATTACCCATGCATGGACACCAAAAGCAATTTCCTAGTGCAAACCCCTGCAGCAAAAAAAATAAATAAAATGGGGGGTTGAAATTTTTTTTTGTTTTTTGCTTTTTGATCCATATGGGCATATGCTTCATCAATAGTGCTTTTCAAAAATATATATGGTTATTGCAACATCTCTGCGAAAACCACCCCTATCCTTGAAAATATACTGCAGAAACTACCCCTATCCCTTGGCGAGCATGTTTTTACGATTTTCTCATTACCTATGTATTCTTTTTAAACAAAACTTATACAAGGTTAAAGACCACTATTTACTCTAAAAATTATGTCCTATTCATTTTTTCGTATAAGCAACCGTTACGGCACAGTAGCGCCGTAAACCTCATATATGCTTTGGCGGGCTCCAGTTTTTGTTTTTTTTTCGTCATCTGTTCGTTTAATTGATAAAGTACTTATGCAAAATAAAACAACACAGTGTAACCTACAAATTATGACTTATGCACATTTTACATTCTTTGCTCCTCAAAGCCACAGTGGTGGCCCAAAATAAATTTTTGCATATTTTCGCCACCTACATGCATTTTATTGCATTAATGCTACTTTAACCGCACAATATTTACCCTTAGGTGGTCGCTACGCAGTGGCGGATCCAGGGAGGGGTGATGAGGGTGATCACCTCCCCCCCCCTCTCAAACCAAGTGATATTATATTCAAAGATTATAAAAATATTCATTTATTTTTATAGAAATTTAACCAATTGGCACCCCCCTCTTAACGATGCTGGATCCGCCACTGTCGCTAAAGCATAAAAAGTCATTCTTATAAAAATAATATTAATATAAATATTTCTATAAAAATAAATGAATATTTTTATAATCTTCAAATATAATATCACTTGGTTTGAGAGGGGTGGGGGTGATCGCCCCCATCACCCCTCCCTGGATCCGCCACTGCTTAGCGACCACTTAGGGGTGAATATTGTGCTATTAAGGTAGCATTAACGCAATAAAATGCGTGTAGGTGGCGAAAATATGAAAAAATTTATTTTGGGCCACCACTGTAGCTTTGGGGAGCAAAGAATGTTAAATGTGCATAGGTCATGATTTGTAGGTTACAATGTGTTGTTTTATTTTACATAAGTACTTTATCAATAAAACAAACAGATGACGAAAAAATAAACAAAAACTGGAGCCCGTCAAAGCATATATGAGGTTTACGGCGCCACTGTGCCGTAACGGTTGCTTAAACGAAAAAAATGAATAGGACCTAATTTTTAGAGTAAATAGTGGTCTTTAACCTTGTGTAAGTTTTGTTTAAAAAAAATGAATAGGTAATGAGAAAATCGTAAAAACATGCTGGATAAGGTATAGGGGTAGTTTCTGCAGTATATTTTCAAGGATAGGGGTGGTTTGCGCAGGGATGTTGCAATAACCATATATATTTTTGAAAAGCACTATTGATGAAGCATATGCCCATATGGATCAAAAAGCAAAAAACAAAAAAAATTTTCAACCCCCAATTTTATTTATTGTTTTTGGCTACAGGGGTTGCACTAGGAAATCGCTTTTAAAGTCCATGCATGGGTAATAATAACTTGCACAAAATGATATATGAAGCATATTAATGAAGGGCATTGTGTGTGAAGGATTCCAAGAAAATCACTTTATTTATTAATTGTTCTTTTTTTTTGGGTGGTTCCGGGGAAAAATGGGGGTGCATTATACAAATTTGTAAATAACACCAGTACATGGGTAATCGCTGAAAGTCTTTTTACTCTAGCATAAACGGTTCAGATGGTATAAAAAGGGGTTTTTTAAAATGTAACACCCTGTAATTAAAAAAAGGGCAATTACCCTTAAGTGAAACCTATACCAAAAAATCAATCATCTATTTGTGAATAATCTCCGCAGCATTTCTTTTTAATTTCCGTTACAGTTAGGGAAAAATATATTTTTTTTTAAAACATCTTTTTTAAAAACTTGTCAACTTTGGGGCGCCACCCTTGCTAAACGGTGGATGATAGAGAGATGCTGTCGGAAATAAATCGTAGAAAATATAGTCCTCTTCATATTTCTATAAAAGAAATTTTTTGTAAAAGGTACAGGAAGGGCTACGTTCTGCAAAAACCATAAATTACCCCCTTTAAAGGGGTGAAAAGGGGGGTTCCGGGGCGAAATTTTTTCAGAAAAAGTTAGTCTTATAACAAGCACCCCTTGATATGCCAGAAAAAAAATAAAACCGGACTTGTGTCCATTTTGCAAGGTTCAACCTCTGTTTCCTACACTAGTAATAATCTTCCAAAAAGGACGATGTATTGTGGACTATAATAAGAAGTACAATTATTATAACATCGACGTCGCAACTTGTGGCGTACGCTGATGACATAGCATTGATTAACAGAAACCTAAACATATTAAAGGAAAAATTTGCGAAGTTGTGCAAAGACGCATTCAAGAGTGGTTTGGCCATAAATCAATGCAAAACAAAATAATATGTTCAAGAAAAATACAGTTGATGTGACAAGGTTAAATATTGAGGAATATGAGTTTGAAAAGGTTAAAAACTTTAAATATCTTAAGGTGTCAGTTGATCAGTTGTCAGTTAATAAAAGAATCCAGACAGGAAACAGAACCTACTGGAAATACTACAAATTTCTCAAAGTAGTAGTAAGAGCCAGATAATTGCGGACCTTAAGAAGACGGGAGTTAGAGAATGGATAACCATAATCAAAGACAGGAACGAATGGAGTTATATTGTAGAAGACGCCAAGTCACACAACCAATTGTAAAACTAAAATGATAATGCGGGCTACCAGAAGAAACATAGAAAAGCACCCATAGAACAACCGGAAATGTAGTAGTAGTAGTATGTAACTTACTTTTGTTTTTGAACTAATTGGCGCTCCCCTCTCCAACAACATATCCACGACCTGCTCGTGCCCACTCCTAGCAGCGCAATGGAGAGGTGTCAAACCATCTCTCGTCTTAGCTTCTATGGTAGCTCCGTGTTCTAGAAGAAGACCAACCATATTGCTCTTGCCCCATTTGGCGGCGACGTGGAGGGGGGTGATGTTGTGCTTGGCGGAGTAATTGACATCGGCCCCTTTTTGGACTAACAGGTTGGCGATCTGTTGGTTGCCGTAATGTGATGCGATGTGAAGTGGTGTGAAGCCTGATTTGGATGTAACGTCGGGATTGTGTTCGTTCTGCAAATGGAGAAAACTCTTTAAATATTATACTACAAACAAAGCGGTTATTTGAAAACCAATAAAAAATAAAATAAAGTACCCAACTTATGACAATTGCAGAAATAGCAATATAGTTCCGTTTCCAGAGATTTGACCTGTAAAAAAGATACGAAACAAGCTAAATTTTGCTGACAATGTAAATTTTGGACCCCAAAAAAGATGAAAAAAAGTTTACCACTCCTATCTTTCTCCTAAAACTCTCTTCGAAGGAAGAAAACGCGAAAAAAATCGATTTAACAAGAATCTGTAGGCCGTAGAAAAAATATTTTAAAGAAATGTAGCTGAGATACCTAATTTTGAAAATAAAAATGTTTATTAGCACTTTCTGGAGAAAGGGGAGAAAGATTACATATACAGTTTTGACAGAGTGGAAGAGTTTACTTACCTTGGTGTGAAAGTAAAGGAAAATGGACATGAAGATAAAGAAATAGAATCCAGAATTACAAAAGGCAACCAGAAATACGGAATGCTGAGATCCTTAATGAAGTCGAAGTTTGTTTCAAGAAAAACAAAAGAAAGAATTTACAAGACAGTGATTAGAGTTACGGTTGTATATGGAGCTGAATTATGGGTTTTAAGAAAGGCAGATGAAGAAAGATTAGAAAGATGGGAGAGGAAAATTCTCCGATCAATTTACGGCGGCATAAATACACAAATATGATGGAGAAGAAGGACAAATAAAGAGTTGGAAGAGCTGTATACGGAACCAAAAATCACCGCAATAATAAAGGCGCATAGAATAAGATGGCTGGGACATGTGCAAAGATTGGAAAACCATAAAATGACCAGGATGATATTGAACAGGAAACCAGTAGGGAAAAAAAGGAGAGGAAGATGGTTTGACAGCGTCCAAGCAGATTTACGAGAATTAAAAATAGATAACTGGAGAAACAAGGTATTAGACCGAAAATAATGGAGAGGAGTGGTAAGAAAAGCGCAAGAGAAATTGTAACAGAAGAATATGCCATGAATTGTAAAATGAGAGCTATATATACGTATCTATTTATATGATGTATTTTTTAAATAGACAAATTAATATTGTATATTTTAGATATGTATAGTAAAAAAAATATAATTGTGTTTTTCACGCCCAGGGCCTACATGGCCTGTTGAGCAAAATAAATAAAAAATAATTAGCACTTTTTGTGCAGATTTAACCTTTCTCTCAGAAACAATGATTTTGAATGTGAGATATGCGCGCAAAATGCATTTTTTGCATTTTGCCGCAAGTGCACTATATGCACACTTTGTATAAATCTGTTAAATAAATAAACGTTGCGCGATATTTGCCATTTTTACGATTCTCATAAGATCAATCAATAAGATCACTTAGGCCGTCCGCACATGGGGCGACGCTCGAAATACTCGACTCGATTCCAGTCGCGCTGGTCTCTCCCCGCCACTCAAGTTCCTTCGTTGTTCCAACGGTTCCAAAGTTACGGAGGTATTATAGTGTAATTGGTCCAAAAAAACGCCTACCCCAGACATCAAAAGTAAAAGTTTTCCTCCAACACCAAATTGTTCTATATGGTCCACATAAGGTTCAGTAAAAAGTTACATCATGTTGAGCGTCCGGTTTGGGGGGGAGATGGGAGAGAAGTCGGTAAATTAGTAGTTATTTTACGTTTTTCGTCAATAGTTCTAAAATTATGCTTTAGCGTAAACAATGTTTTAAATTTAAAACAAAAAAGTCCTATACATAATTGTTATAAAATCAACGGTTCCAGAGTTACGGAGGGTGAAAAGTGGAGGTTTTTGATACTTTTTATATTATTTGGACAATTGATGATGATTTTGGGTGATGAGGTTGACGTTTCTTCAAGGGCTTATCACTAACATACCATCGGCCACTGAAATAGCAAATTTTATTTACAAAAAAATTTCTTTTATCAATAATAATATTATAAATTGCCCAAAAAATATAAAAATATCGAAAACCTCCACTTTCACCCTGGACACTGTAACTCTGGAACCGTTGATTTTATAACAATTATGTATTGGACCTTTTTTGTTTTAAATTTTATGTAGAAAATTTGAGTATAGAACATAATTTACGCTAAAGCATAGTTTTAGAAAAAATATTGACGAAAAACGTAAAACAACTACTAATTTACCGACTTCTCCCCCATTTCCCCCCCCCCCCATACCGGACGCTCAAATTGGTTAACTTTTTACTGAACAATATGTGGACCATATAGAACAATTTTGTGTTGGAGGAAAACTTTTACTTTGGATGTCTGGGTTAGGCGTTTTTTTTGGACCAAAGATTATGCATAGGGTCTTTTTTATTTCAAATTTTCAAATTTTATGTAGAATATTTTTGTATAGAGGGTTGTTCATGCTAAAACGCATAGTTTTAGAAATGTTGACGAAAAACGTAAAAAACTACGAATTTATCGATTTCTCTCCCCTCCCCATCCCCTCAAACCCGACGCTCAAAATGGTTAGACTTTTTTCTGAACATTATGTGGACCATATAGAACAATTTGGTGTTGGAGGATAACTTTCAGTTTGGATGTCTAGTTATACCATACTATAGGTAGTTTATTTTATTTTTGCACAATTGATCATTTTTGACTGTTTGCCGTGACAGATTTTACGTCAATAGGTGACATTTACTAGCAACTCGACGGTAAGTAATCCAACTCGACGGTAAGTACTCCAACTCGACGGTAAGTAATTCACTTACCGTCGAGTTAAAAAATCTCTTAATTTTAATTTATTTTTTGAAAGAATAAAGAAAGCTAACGAATTATTTATTAATATTGAAACTTATGGTACAATTTGTTAAATTATTTAATGAAATCCCACTTGTTTGGGCTGTGGTTTCACTTCTAACAGAAACTCCTGCAGAATCGCATACATTAGTAGTATCCAACATTTTTTCCCTTCAAATACGCGATCAAAGTTGAAAACTTGGAAATAGCAATGCCATCATAAAGAAAAACGGTGGATTTAATCATTGAATATTCCGCCCAGAGGCTTCCAGGAGCTTTCAACTGCATATGTCTTTGAACGAAATATGCCAATAGAGTCGTTTCTTCGATTATTAAATTCTTGCCTTCGCACCATTTTTTTAAAACTTTGGTAGGTATTTTGTTAACGGATTTTGGATTTTTCGGGAATAATTGCGGAACACCCTTCTTCCCAAGCCCGTTCAATTTCTTCAAATTCACTTTCGCTCACATTTTAGTTTATAATAATCAAAATTTTACTTAAAATTATTGACAACTAAATAAAAACTCAATTCTCCATTGTTGTTATGCACCCTAGTTACTACCTAACAACCAAAGTATCTATCTTGATAAAATGAATGAAACTAGTCAATATGACGAAAATGTTTAATTTCACGTGCAAAAAACGTTATAGCATGTCGAACGTTAAGGGCAACCGATCGCAGACAATAATTGGAGTCGTCGCTCCGCTCCTCCTCCAAACAATTGCCTTCGATCGGTATAAAACCCTTACCGTTCTCCATACTTAATATACTATTGTTTCCTTCGTTTTTTGTTGTTTTTTGCGCTTAATGAAATTTTAGTTTTATTTAATGATAGGTGCATGTTCGTTGATTGTATCTAGTAATCCCTACTATCTTTGTGGAAATACCTATATTTTTTAACTATTTATAATGGGAAATAAGCCACAATATTATTAAAAAATTATTTTTTTTAACGTTTCGACGCCCAAATCGGGTGCCGTTGTCAAAATACAAAATACTACAGTATTATTTTGTATTTTGACAACGGCACCCGATTTGGGCGTCGAAACGTTAATAAAAATAATTTTTTAATAATATTGTGGCTTATTTCCCATTATAAATAGTTAAAATTGTAAAAATGCCACAAGAAAATAGCTTCAGAACCAATACTTTTTGTAATATAAAATTCTGAAAACATTGAACTTCTGTTTCTAGGTGTTTAATATAAAATTCGTTGTGGAAGTAGAAAAGTGTCCTCAGTATAATGCTGTTGTATTCAAATTATACTAAAAATGTAACAATACCGTAGTTTTCTAAGATCGAAATAGTCGTTTTGGTTGATATATAAAAAATCTGTTCTTCCTGGTTGAAAGATGTGAGCAAGACTAGTGTGCGGAGAACGATCGCTTGTGGCGCAGGGTTCGTACAAGACGAGCAAGACGCGCGAACTTCGAGACGTGTCTTCGATCGACCCATGTGCGGATGGCCTTACTCGTCAGAAACGACATATTTATAAAGGCGTGCAGTAAAATGGATTATGTCATAGGCACGATAATTTTGAGCTTTAATGCATTTATAGTCAACCTAGTATTTGTAGATCCATCAAAATAAACAGGCTGCGGTGGCTAGGCCACTAGAGAGAATGAACACAATGGAGACGTCGCGCGTCGCAACATATTTATATCCAAAGAAAGGATGGAGTGAGGAGAAGATGCGGGCCTAGAGTATGGTTTAAAGACCAGGTGGAAGACGACTTACCAGTGCTAAGAGTACGAAAATAGAAAACCAATGCGAAGGATAGAAAGGAATGTAAGCTGATCCTAGAAAAGGCCAAGACCGACTAAGGGTTGTAGAGCCATAAGATGATGATGATAATAGGATCAATAAAATTTAATCATTTTCATAGACCTGTAGTTGTATAGTTTCCGTTGTTATAGCTTAATATTCAGAACCTCTAAGTACCCTTTCAGACTAAGACATTGGTTCCTGACACCGGTGCTGGCCACCGGCAGCAAAGCATTGTTTTAAATGAACGTCTACAGACGAGCCACTTTGAGTGTCTGGCTGAGTTTGGTGGCTCACCAATGCTTTGCTGCAATTGAACACTGGTGTCGGACACACCCGTGTTGAGCTGCCCCCCCCCCCTTGCAAAAATCAAGAAACAAATAGCCCTGATTTATGAGCTATTTATGAACTTTCATATTCCGCAAACTAAAAATTTTGAGCTCGTTCCACTGAGCAGGAATTTAATACTTTAGTGGGGGGGCTGAGTCAGCCCCCCCCCATTACTTAAAAATGAGAATATTGAATCGGTTTTTCCGGCAGAATTACGAGCTATTTATGAGCTCTTGAAATTATATAGTTTCGATTTTTGAGCTCATCCCCTTCACCCCCAAACAACCCTTTAATTGATTTAGCTTAAGAGAAAAAAGCTGAGAAAACTTAAAATATATCGTATTGCGGATATAATTCGTATAGCTTATATACTCTAAGAATAAACTATTAACCCTGGAAGCTCACACTTGGGTGTGAGATACCCATCGCGACACTTAACTGCATGTAGCTTGCGCAGCTGCATTTCAATGGTAATGCTGCTTTATGTAAATTCATTCTCTAGTCTGCCAAGGACGGGTATGTAGTTGCGGTCTCATTTGAGCAATATTTCCAATCACGAGGATTTATTGAATACAGGCTAGGGTATGTAGCACCCATGTGTGAGGTTTGCGATCAAGTGTGTGTTCAAGTTAATGACCTAACAACACAACATCCCACAACTTTAGTAAAGAAAACTAGGTGTTATTTTTGCAAAGGCAAAGATGGAAAAGCAAAGGGTGCATGCTCGGCTTGCTATAAAGCATAATGCATGGAGCATAGAGCCACACTGTCTTATGAATGTAGTTACTAAAATGAGTGAAACTGAAATACCTGGCTAAGAATGAATATGAGTTCTATAATCAAAAGGTGTTATATTTTAGTTAGAAAGACCATTTTGTTGTTAAATTAAATTAAAATATTTTGAATTATGTTTCCGGTTGTTTAGAAAATGTTTTTTAATTATTTTTAGGTATTTTTTATATTTTGTTCTTTTTTGTTACTGCAATTAATAGAGAGAAAATAAAATTATTGATTTAATTATTCGTGTGTATTCAATAGTGATTAGAGAGTCTCTGGAAATCATAAAATATTTCCTTTTTTTGTTATTTCTTCACAAAAAATCATTGGGTATCTGACACCCATATGTGTAGTTTATGTAAAAAAAAAATAGGTGCGATCTTCCAGGGTTAAATCACGTGCATTTCGATTATTGAGCTACAACCCCTTCGCAAGAAAACCACCCTATCTTCCCGGCTTAAGAGAAAGTTGTACTTAAAATGCATTAAATTAATTATTTGGCGACTATCATTTAATAATTTATAAGCTTCCAAATTACGCGAATTTAGATCAGTAAATTGCAATTTATTTTGTATAGTGCAGTCACTGAAGGTAAAAATCAACGATTACCTTCAATTTCGGTGAACCTTCATCAATTTTCACGAAAATTGGTCAGTGGTTAGAAGATACGTCAAGAAACAAAGGTGACATGGTACCACCTTGCGCCTTTGCCCTGAAGGTGGATACCGCCCCTTCTCGGGGGTGAAAATTATTTTATAAAAAATAACTGCACAAATCAATAAAAGACCAAATTAAAAGCAAAATTTATTATATAAAGTTATTAAAATAAGTCAATACTTTTTAAGTTGTTAAAGATCACAGATTTTAATTATTCGTGGAAAAAAATGCATGTTTTGAAGCGGTTTTTCGTAAATCATTGAAAAACTGTAAGTTTTTACAAAAAAGTTAATAGTAGCTTAATTCTTATAGCTTATATTCTAAGAATAAACTCTTAAATCACGCGCCTTTCGATTATAGAGCTACAACCCCTTCGCAAGAAAACCATCCCATATTCCCGGCTTAAGAGAGAGTTGTACCTAAAATAATTTAAATTAATTATTTGGCGACTACATATCGTTTAATAATTTATGAGCTCGCAAAATATAATACGCATCTCAATTATTGAATTGTCATTTTCTTTCTATAGTGCAGTCACTGAAGGTAAAAATCAACTATGACCTCCATTCATTTTCACGAATGGACAATAACATCTTGCGGTTTTAGCCTGGAGTATATGTCACCCCCTTCTCGGGGGTGAAAATTACTTTATTAAAATAACCCCACAAATCGAGAGAGGGACAAATTGTAAGCAAAATTTGTTATATAATATTATTAATAAATCAATACTTTTTGAGTTATTAAAGATCAAATATTTTAATTTTTGTGAAAGAAAATGCATGCTTTAAAGCGATTTTTCATAAATAACTCAAAAACTGTAAGTTTTTACAAAAAAGTTTTCATCACTAAAATTGAAGCTAATAAAAAATATAATAAATTGCTTACTTGAAAAACCATTTAAGGTTAATTTAAAGTAAGTTATTGGTAATTAAATGTATATTTTTTTCTGCAACTGTTCAAATCTAAGGATTCAAGCTTAAATAACGGGAAAGAGATGCATTTTATAACACTTAGGTACTAAATACTGTCAATAGTACTTAGAAATACCTATCAAAAATGAGCTCCAGAAAAAGTTGATAGCATCAAAATCCGCTCACCAATTTTCGTGAAAATGAATGGCGATTTACCGAAATTGAAGGTCATAGTTGATTTTTACCTTCAGTGACTGCACTATAGAAAGAAACTGGCAATTCAATAATTGAGATGCGTATATTTTGCGAGCTCATAAATTATTAAGCGATATCTAGTCGCCAAATAATTAATTTAAATATTTTAAGTACAACTCTCTCTTAAGCCGGGGAATATGGGATGGTTTTCTTGCGAAGGGGTTGTAGCTCAATAATCGAAAGGCGCGTGATTTAAGAGTTTATTCTTAGAATATAAGCTATACGAATTAAACTACTATTAACTTTTTTGTAAAAACTTACAGTTTTTCAGTGATTTACGAAAAACCGCTTCAAAACATGCATTTTTTTTCACGAATAATTCAAATTTTTGATCTTTAATAACTTAAAAAGTATTGACTTATTTTAATAACTTTATATAATAAATTTTGCTTATAATTTGTTCTTTTATAGATTTGTGCAGTTATTTTTTATAAAATAATTTTCACCCCCGAGAAGGGGCGATATCCACCCTCAGGGTAAAGGCGCAAGGTGGTACCATGTCACCTTTGTTTCTTGAGGTATCCTGTAACCACTGACCAATTTTCATGAAAATCGATGAAGGTTCACCGAAATTGAAGGTAATCGTTGATTTTTACCTTCAGTGACTGCACTATACAAAATAAATTGCAATTTAATGATCTAAATGCGCGTAATTTGGAAGCTTATAAATTATTAAATGATATGTAGATAATTAATTTAAGCATTTAACTACAACTTTCTCTTTAGCCGGGAAGATAGGATGGTTTTCTTGCGAAGGGGTTGTAGCTCTATAATCGAAGTGCACTTGATTTAACCCTGCTGTCCCGTTCGAGTCAACTACACAAATGTACTGTTCGGGTCAATATGACCCAACTATGATTTACGCTCCTTAATCGAAATAAAATAAGCTAATGGTGATAAATAAAACTTTTCTAACAATAAATTATGGTTAATTAAACAAAAATTATGTTGTTAATGTAAATTAAACCTTCTTAACAAAAACAAAAGACATTTTTTCTTTCAAAAAAGCCTAGTAACAAATATCTACAAAAATTTAATTCAGTTTACAACTGGGACATTAATAAAAAGAATGGATTTTACAAATATGTTTGTGATGTAATCCAATATAATAATTTGTCTTGTCATCGTTTTTACGGCAAGTTTACAGCGTGTTCGTTTAGCAGGCGGAGTTAGATTTAATAGACGGTTCACTAGCATTTCCATCTTGTCTACTTGTTCCTGCTCGTGTCCTTTTTGCCAGTTCGTAAGAGCCTTTAGTTATTGGTATATTTTTTCTGGAAATGATGACTAGATTCATTAGTTTTTTCCCAATTCCTCAAGAAAAATTCGCCGTTTTCCCAATTGATTGGTATTCCATTGGATATTTATTGATGCCCATAATACGAACGCGTTGTAGGCAGAAATGTCCAGTAGATTGTAAAAAACAATCATTGGCCAGCGATTTATCTCTTCTCACATATATACGTGCCAACAAGCTAATCTAGAGTATCCATTGCTCCCTTATTGGAATTGTAATCTAAAAGAATTTGGGGCTTTTTCATTTGATGAAAATGATGCATGATGCCTCGATTCATGATGCAAAGTACTCATAAGAACAACATTTTTATTATTTTTGGGAATATTGTCAAATCTTGCATGAAGCAAAAAAGACGAGCTATGAACTTCTCTATTCGCGATTTTTGCTGAAAGCTCCGGTTTATTTTACTTATAATCCCAGGCATTGTATCTACTTTGTTTTAGAATAAATTTTCCTAAATTTTACGATGCAAAAAAGTTATTATACACGTAATATTGTGGCATTTCAAATCACTACTCAAGTCACACACCACACGCATTTCTGTATATATCTTCAATTTTAGAGCATAAGAAGTTTTACTGTTCATAATTACATAAACCCTAAAGTTTTGTGCCATATTTCGCTGGCTTGCTGGAATATACCATTTGAAGGGAGAGTGGCCTCTAAAGGCAACTAGTTGCTTATCGACGGTAACATTTTCATCAGGGTTAAAAGTTCTGTTTACATTTTCTACCCATGTTTCATAAATTTCACGTATTGCCGCAAGTTTATCAAAACGTCTTCTATCCTGTCTAGTAGTTTTGTTATCAAAACGTATTACTTGCAAACTTTCTGTAAATATATCAAGCGACATTGTTGATCTAAATATAGTACGACCCGTTTCTTCATTCCATAAACTTTTAGTTGATTCACCATGGGACTTATAAACTCGAGCTAAAAATAAAAAACCAATGTATGCTTGGAAACCAACTTTATTCATGTCTTTCCAGTTGGTTCCAAATACATGCTGTCTGTCCATGTTGGTCATATTTATAATTTGGTTTGCAACATCGTCCAGCTACACTACAGTTGACTTTACAAGTTTTAGCTTGCAGAAACCTGTTTTTGTTTACAGACGTATGCGGCTGACAAACACACAGGTACTGCTAATATAGAATACTGCCAACTAAACACACATACACAAGTAATTTTTAACGGTTTAAATACTCGGGTCACATTGACCCGAACGTACCCTAGGTAACAATTTCATTTTTATCAAAAAAATCAGGAAGTTGATTGTTTATCTCATATGCAATTGAAAGACCTCATATTAGGTAATAAAGTCACGAAACACCAAATCGTTACGCCGCGTAATAATTTGTAAAATAAGAAATAAATTATTTTTTGGGTCAAATAGACCCGAACAGGACAGCAGGGTTAATAGTTTATATTTAGAGTACATAAGCTAGAGGAGTTATATCCGCAATACGATATATTTTAAGTTTTCTCAGCATTTTTCTCTTAAGTTAAATCAATTAAAGGGTTGTTTGGGGGTGAAGGGGATGAGCTCAAAAATCGAAACTATATAATTTCAAGAGCTCATAAATAGCTCGTAATTCTGCCGCAAAAACCGATTCAATATTCCTATTTTTAAGGGTACTGACTCATTCCCCCTCCCCCCCCCACTAAAGTATTAAATTCCTGCTCAAAATTTTTAGTTTGCGGAATATGAAAGCTCATAAATAGCTCATAAATCTGGGCTATTTGTTTTTTAATTTTTGCAAGTGGGGGGGGGGGGCAGCTCAACACGGGTGTCGGACACCAGACACCAGTCTTAGTCTGAAAGGGTACTATACAGGGTGTTTCATTAATAATTGTCCATATAGTAACTGGAGAAACCTTAGCACAAAATACGAAGATTTAACCTAAAATACTTAAATAAAATGTGGTTCCTTACTGAGTTACAGGGTGTTTTATCTAAAAATTTAAAAATTATTTTTGCTCAGCATTTTAAAACTATTCAACGTATCATTTTCATACTTGGCAGGAAGTATAGGTACTGTACAAACTACTGAATTATGTTAAACAAACGTTTCTGTCTATTACCAGAGGCGTACGACGGGGGAAAGTGAATGATTGACCCTTTCCAAATTCTACGCCACTGGCGGAATTGCTATTTTAGTTCAATTTTTTGATTCTCCAACACTTTCTATGAAAATAATATACTCTTCATTCGTAACGATAAAGTCATTAGTTTTCGAGATCTTTGAAGTTAAAAATGAAACGACACGGTTATTTTGAATAATGTATTGTGTCGCTTCATTTTTAATATCAAATATCTCGAAAAGTAATAATTTTATCGCTACGAATGAAGAGTATATTATTTACATAAAAAGTATTGAAAAATAAAAAAAATACACTAAAATAGCAATTTCGTTAGTGGCGTAGAATTTTGGAAGGGTCAACCAACCACTATCCCCTGTCGTACGCCTCTGATAGTAGCTAGAAACGTTTATTTATCTTAATTTAGTAGATTGTACAGTACTTACACTTTCTACCAAGTATGATAAGGATACGCCAAATAGTTTTAAAGTACTGGGTACAAATAATTTTTAAATTTTAATCATATGAATCATATCATAAATTAATCAAAATAATAATGCCGTTTCATATTTAACTTCAAATATCTGGAAAACTAATGACTTTATCGTTACCAATAAGGAGTATGTTATTTACGTAGAAAGTATTGGAGAATCTAAAAATGGCACTAAAATAGTAATTCGTCCAGTGGCGTAGAATTTGAGAGGGGTTAACCATTCACTATCCCCTGTCGTACGCTTCTGGTAGTAGCTAGAAACGTTTGATTATCACAATTTAGTAGGATGTATAGTAGTCGCACTTTCTGCCAAGTATGAAAAGGAGACGTCGAATAGTTTTAAAATGCTGAGCAAAAATAGTTTTTAAATTTTTAGATAAAACACCCTGTAACTCAGTTAGGAACCACATTTTATTTAAGTGTTTTAGGTTAAATCTACGTATTTTGTGCTAAGGTTTCTCCAGTTACTATATGGACAATTATTAATGAAACACCCTGTATAACAGTACATTTCAATTTTGAGTTTTGGCAAAAAATGCTTGCCGTGATGCACTTGAAATATGCTTAAACACGATAAATTTGAACTTTTATACTACAAACGATCTATAACTTCTTCTTTTCGTTTTAGCAGCAAGTATAATTTTCGAAACTAAACGTTTTTCTGAACAGAAGCCACAACTTCACCTAGAAATTCCACCTAATCCAGTCCTCATGGACGTATTTCCTATGATTGTTTGTAATCTGAAAAAATTAATTTAGCGTTTTTTAGGCATTTGAAATATGTTTCATTGATAAAACTCAAAATCGAAATTTCAGGTTACAGGTTTTGAAGATTAGCTTCTATAAATGGAAATTTCACAGCGACTGGTCAACGGAAGTGATTGCTATTTATTCAACAGTTTTATAGAAACTAAATTACTGTGTGGCAAAATGTAAAAATTTTATACGAAAACTGTTCATCTTGAAAATGCATTTTGATTTTTCTCAATAGGACAAAAAAGTTTGCTCAAAAAATATTAAGTTTTTAGCGTTTTGACAAAAATTTTATTTAAAAAAATGATTTCGCGCGCGTAACTGATTTCAAGATCGCCAGTCGCTTTAAACGTTGTTTCTCGTAGAACGGCTCGTTCTACACAAAAAGTTCTAATACATTTTTTTATTTAAAATTATCTCAGCTACATTTTTTGTTTGCAATATTTTTTTCTACGGCACACAGTTTCTTGATAAATCGATGTTTCCCGTTTTAGTCGAGGCATTGAAGGATTGAAGTGTCGATTTTGTTGCAGTAAGACGGATTTTAATGCGGATTGGTACGTTGGATTCGTGAGAATGTCAGGAAATTTTGTGAACTAATGTAATGAATAAGAAATCTCAAATTGCATTTGTGCATAAGAAAAATGCATTTCAATTTATATAAATTTGCAACTCGGTAAATAGTGGGAAAAATTGACTCAATTATCTTAATCGGCGGTTTTTTGGGTCGCTGAAAACGAATATGAGGTCGGCGAGAGTGTAGAAACTACCTGGTGCCTGCAGCGGGTGTAATAAAGATCTTTCTCTTGAGTATTATGGTAATTTGTTAAATATTTGGCCCAAACTTGTAACTCGGTAGTTTTTGGGGTCGCTGAAAATGAATATGAGGTCGGCGAGAGTGTGCAAAGTACCTGGTGCCTGTAGTGGTTGTAATAAACCTCTTCGGGAGTATTATGATAATTTAATAATCTGATAATGTTTCTCAAAGACTCTCGGTTATACTACGCCATATGAATGTTGTTTTTATCATTTTGCTGATATTGTAATTTCTTAATTTAAATTCTTAATGTTCTTAATTCTTGCAATTTAAACATATTCTAAATCTTACTTTTGTAACCATGTCAATGGCCTGCGTTGCTGAGACACGTTAATTAAAATAAAAAAAATATGTTTTTTACACTTCTTTATAATAAATTATTTAAATAACAGGAAAACAAAATAAGAAAAAAAGTGTTTTGTTCTGCTTACAGTGTAACCGTTATATTAGTGTATACAAACGTGTGAGAGAGAAAGCCATAAATCCTACATGCAATTATGAAGAATTTATCGATACTGCCAACATAATTTTAAGTGCCAAATTAAAAAAAATAGAGATCCTGAACAAATAATCATGTTTTTTTTATAATATCCTATGAAATTAGAAATTAGTCGTTGCGATAATTATTTTCAATGACCCCAAAGACCCCCGATTAACAAGTTTGGGCCAATTATTTAACAAATTACCATAATAGTCCAGAAGAAGACGTTTATTACACCTGCTGCAGGCACCAGGTAGTTTGCACACTCTCGCCGACCTCATATTCATTTTCAGCGACCCCAAAAACCTCCGAGTAATGAGTTTAAGGCAATTAGATGATAAATTACCACAATACTCCAGAGGAAGACGTTTATTACACCCGCTGCAGGCACCAGGTTGTTTGCACACTCTCGCCGACCTCATATTCGTTTTCAGCGACCCCAAAAACTCCGAGTAAGAAAATTGAGTCAATTTTTCCCACTATTTACCGAGTTGCAAATTTATAATAATTGCCTATTTCAAAATGCACTTTTGAAATGCATTTTTCTTATGCACACAATTTCCTGACATTCTCACGAATCCAACGCACCAAACTGCATTAAAATCCGTCTTACTGCGCCAAAAATCGACAGTAAGGCCTTTTTTTGTGCTTCAATGCCTCTACTATTTCTCCAACCGCTACGAGGGGTGTTCTTTTTTGTATCTTTTTTGTGGTACCAAAATTTATACTGTCAGCAAAATTCATCTTGGTATGATTTTGAGAGGTTCAATGGCATTTTTTCTCCGACGACTGGACTATAAACAATAAAAACTAAGGTGGCTTTAAAACACTCATAACAATTTAATCAAATTGACATTTTGACATAATTAAAGACAAAGAGAAATGGATTCATTCGTTACTGTCTTGGCAGCATTCGAAACATCTGTAGTAAAATGTAAAAAAATGGTGAAGGTGCCAATTTGAAATTCAAAAAATATTAGGATAAGATGAACTTTTAATGTTCATTTATTTCACCGTGAGGAAATAGGAAATAGATAGGAAAGAGATAGAAATATAAATCTGTAATATATTTTATCTGTTTAGAGTTATTGATACCTCTTATTTGGGAGATACAATGGATATTGAAAATAGGTTGGATATATTGAAAACATTGGGGGTAAGTAATAGCAAGAGAAGATTGCCACAAAAGAATAGGTACTAAAATAAAAGGGATAAAAATAAAAATTATAAATTAATATAAATAATTTCAAGATTTCATAATATCCGAGGCAGTGTTAACAATAATCTAAAAGAAATAGAAACCAGGTGGTAGGATGACCATTTGAGAAGTCAAAATCAACTTAAAAATGATCGACATTTTTCATTTCTTGTAAACTGTTGGTTGGAATACGAAGTTAAAGCACGATTTTATCCTTTATGCCTTTTTGTTTACTGAAAATATTATATGAAATAAGCGAAAAGGAAATCAGAACAGAAATTTAGAGCTGAACCGTGTTCAGGTGAACCTGGATGAGAATTTATAGATGACTAAAAAGATAATTGAAAACTATCATACCTCTAAAAGCAGTTTGGCTGCCTTGACGTCATCTTTCTTGGCTGCTATGTGTAAAGCTGGAAGTCTGATTTTGCCCCTGGTGTCATTTTCTAATAAAACTGTAACAACTTTGTCGTGTCCTTGTTGCATAGCTACGGCCAATGGCGTAAATCCATCCTGAAAATAAAAGAAAATTTCGTAAATAATTAAAGTAATATTTTTTGACCAATATTCAAGGGTACAGTGATGTATGCACGGAACTCATAAAAAGGAGCTGCAAGGACAGATTTATCAAAAATTATACAGTAATATCCTAAAGTAGGTAACGGATAAATTCATTAGTGGCTAAATAAACAACAATATTAGAAATACCCAAAAACTGGTCGATTTATTTTAAATTACGATTTTTTGGCATATACCTCCTCTTTGGCATGTCCCTGCAAGTTGTATCCATATGGAAAACTTTTTTATTATTAATTTTACGAAAAAAGTGATTCTTCATAAAAAGCTCTGCATGGTCCAAAATCTAAGATTTAGCCATCAAATATCAAATTTTTTGAATATTATACGAGGTATGTCAAAAAGTTTCAATTTCACTCAATAGTAAAGTAGGTAGCTTTATTTTTCATAATATTGAAAATTGCTATTATGAAAATTTGGAAGTTTGGAAGTTTGGAATTAAAAACTGTATTCTAATATGCAATTACATCCTTCTAATTGAAAATTTTTTTTTTGAAAAATTATGGATAACTAACATTATTTTCAGTTATTTTAATTCAGAAAACTCTTTTATTATTAATTTTACGAAAAAAAGTGATTCTTAATAAAAAGTTCTGAATGGTCTAAAACCGAAAATACAACCATCTTATGTCAAATTTTATCAATTTTATACGAGGTATGTAAAAAAATATGAATTTCGCTCAAGAGCAAAATTGTTTATTTTTCACAATATCGAAAATTGTTATTATGAAAATTATTATGAAAAGTTATTTATAATTAAAAACTATGTTTTAGTATGTAATGACATCCTTATAATTGAAATATTCTGAACTATAAACATACTTTACTTTTGATCTAAATTTATCTTTTTTGACATACCTCGTATAAAATTTATAAAATTTGATATAATATTTTAGGTTTTAGACCATCCACAACTTTTTATTAAGAATCACTTTTTTTTTCGTAAAATTAATAATAAAAGAGTTATCAGAATTGAAATAACTGAAAATAATGTTAGTTATCCATAAAATTTTTGAAAAATTTTTTTTTTCAATTAGAAGAATATAATTGCATATTAGAATATAGTTTTTAATTCCAAACAACTTTTCATAATAGCAATTTTCAATATTGTGAAAAATAAAGCTGCTTTATTCTTGAGTGAAATTCAAACTTTTTGACATACCTCGTATAACATTCATGAAATTTGATATTTGATGGTTAAATCTTAGGTTTTGGACCATGCAGAGCTTTTTATGAAGAATAACTTTTTTTCGTAAAATTAATAATAAAAAAGTTTTCCATATGGATACAACTTACAGGGACATACTGTATATTATACTAGTGACGTCATCCATCTCTGCGCGATGACGTAATCAATTATTTTTTAAATGAGAATAGTGGTCATGTGATAGCTCATTTGAAAGCGTATTTAATTCTCTATTCAGTAATATAAACATTAACATAATTGTTTGTACAGGGTGTCCAAAAAAATGCCTGTTAAATTAAATTAATTGAGACAAAAAGAAGAATGTATGTATGCAATTTATTTAAATACGTTTTACAGTTGTTACTAAACATAAAAAATGTTTAGTTGACAAATAAATATAGTTTTTCGCTTAACTTCAATCTTAAAGCTGCTACCCACCTACCTCTTGGCTGTTTGAACATTTCATTTAAGCGAAAATCAATGTTTATTTGTCAAATAAACATTTTTCTCTGTTTTCTCACCACAGTAAAAAGTATTTTGATTTAAATTAATAACAAACATTTTTCTTTTAGTCTCAATTAATTTAATTAAAACATTTTTTTGGACATCCTGTATAAATAATTCTGTTAATGTTTATATTATTCAATAAAGAATTGAATACCCTTTTAAATAAGCTATCACATAACCCTTATTATTATTTAAAAAAATACTTGATTACGTAATCACGCCACCTCAAAAATATTTTCGTTGCTCTCAACATTGCCAATGTTCTTTTTTTCAGTGATCATACCTCACAACTGTATAAAGTGATAGTTTTCACTATAGTCTCATATATCATCATTTTTTTTATTAGGCTTATGGATTGCTCCAATAAAATGCAGTTGTAGTGCACTATGTAAAATATCGTGAGAAATATTGATACCTATACTAAATTTACAATCAAGATGCAGTAGAAATAAACAAACCAAGACATGTTAAATGCTACTAGGAGCACTCCCGAATCATAATTTACAATGTATATACATTGTAAATCCCAAATCATGATTTCCAAAGTCTATGTATACATTGTAAATTATGATTCAGGAGTGCTCCTAGTAGCATTTAACGTGTCTTGTTTTGTTTATTTCTACTGCATCTTGAATGTAAAAATGAAGCGCGAAAAATGGGTCCCACGGTGAGTGTAATAAATTTCCAGCTCAGTCTGGCCATCTACTTACCGTGGGACACATTTCTCGCGCTTCATTTTACTGCTCTTACAGCGCCATAAACTGTCGCTTGTCTGGCTGTATCCTTAATACCTGCACAAGGAACTCTGCAGGTATGGACGAATTCCTTCTCTCATACTCGTGGAATCAATATGGAACCATATATAAAATTACATAATTTAACGCTAGGGATCTCACAGGAAAGTCCAAGTAACTCCAATATTGCAGAGTTTTATGTGATTACGGCCTGAGAGAGTCTTAAGACTTATTATATTTGTCTTTCGGGATAAATGGACATATTGATGGTTAGGTTCATCATCATTATCATTTAACCCGGAACTATCCACTGCTAGATATAGGTCTCCCTTAGTTATTTCCTTGCATTTCTGTTTTGTGCTGTTTGCATCCAGTTTTTGGTTATGGTTAGGTTACGGTAGAGTTAATATGACTGGGCGTTTAACCACCCTTTCTCCTAAGAGGTATATTGTGACTTATTCCTAAGTTAAAGTTGTCCCTTCAGCCTAGCCTTTTTGACAAAGTCTTGTATGGCCTTAATAAGTGACATTTCTACAAGTCGTAGGTGTTGAATTGATAATGCTCAAATGTATTAAGCCTTATCCTATCCAACCCTGGGCAGTTGCACAATAAGTGATCCGCCTTCTGTTCAATATTGATGGTCGACATCGGGAAATTTATCAAAACCTTAATTTGAAGATAGCCACAAATTCTTGTCATGTGGAATTTGTAAGCCTTTATCATGATAGTCATTCTTGACTATATAATGCATTACTTTTTCTTCTTCTTAGGGTGCTTGTCCGTTCCGTACTTTGGCGATAATTCTGGCTATGATGATTTTGTTGGTTGCTATACGGAATAGTTGTGTTAAGGTCTTTCTATACCATTCTCTCAGGTTAGCAAGCCAGGATATTCTTCTTCGTCCTGGGGCCCTATTAAGTACTGCAGCTTACGGCCCTTCACGATATTGACCAAATTTGCGGTTGTGTTCATCCTCCGTAGTGCTTCTTCAATGGTAACTTTGTCTGTCCATGGTATCTTCAGGATCCTTCTACAACCATAGCTCAAAAGCCTGAAGTTTCGATAGAGTTTCCGCCTTCAATGTCCATGTTTCTACTCCATATAGAAGCACTGAGTACAAGTAACATTTAAAGAGCCTTATTTTTGTTTTTAGGGTGAGATCATGGCTCTTGAACAATAATTGAACACAAAGCTCATAGTAAAGAATGCACTTTTTACCTTTCCGATACGACATCTAATCTCTTGGGTAGTGTCCTACGACTCATCGATTATAGTTCCCAATTAGTTGTAATGTGAGATACGTTCAATTCTCATTTGGTTCACATATAGATTTGCTGCAGTTATGTTTTGCTTGCTGATGATCATTAGCTTGGTTTTGCTGATGCATTACTTGCCTAACCAAATCATGTTTTTCTTTGTCATCCATTTGATACTTTATCTTTACCTGATATTGTTTAGTAAATAATAGAATAGAGAATTTTGAGAAACAAGTGGCTAATAGTGGCTTATAAATATATTGCTACATTTTTATTTTATATTATTTGTAGCATCTGGCACATAGAATGTTATTTATAAATAAAATACATTTATCATAGGCTATTAAATTTCATGAAGTTTTGAAGTTTTTTTAGATTATACATCTAAAAGTTTCGTATCTATTTGAACCAACTGCCAACTCACCAAAGATTAAAAAGTAATTTTATAACTTTTCTGGAGCTTATTTGGTTTATTACGAAAACTAAAAATAAATCAAAAACTACCAGTTAAGAAAGTTTATTTGCTAACTTCTGGAACAGATAAATTTTCTTGGTAAAGTTTTGTGATCAGGTAAAAAAACGGTTCAGAAAATTGTTGATAGAAAAATATGAAGGTATGATTATATCTGAAAATAGTATAGCAAAAGTAGCTTTATTAAATTCCTTTTTTGCCTATTTTGCCTATTGTAGATGTTTTTTTGCACATTTTGACTTTTTTATGCATTTATTTAAAACTGTGTCCTATTACTCATGATATTCATAGTACTATTATTTTCTAGGATAAATAATTTGGGTTTGTTTATAATATATTTCTAGAAAATATGTACACCTGATCGAGATTATTGGGAAATCCCTAACTTTGCTCCTTCTTTAATAAACAGTAATAAAAGCAGTGTTACAGTGGGCTTGTAACAAAATGCTACAATGGCTTGTAAACAAAAAATTAATTGACAGCTTGAACTAAAACTACTTCACACACGTTCATATTAGGCGAGCGGGAGATACCCCTAAAATGACCAGGTACTGACCACGGAGAGGTGAATGGCTAATTTTATTCATACTTTATATTTTTGAAGGTGCTGAAAACGAAAATGAGGTTTATATTGAATTTTATGTCTGGGAACATTGTCAAAATCGCAATCTTAACCTAAAAATAAAAAAATGAAATCACGTTGCTTTACCTCACTATAAGTCTGATCAATTTTAATATTTTTTTCTGAAATTTTTACAGTATATAGGTAGCTCTAACATTTCTGAAGACAACGGTACCTGCTTTAAGCTTTCATTCTTATTCTCATAAAGGTTATCAATTTTTCAAAGGAAAAGGTGCGGATTTGTGTATTGCAAAGTTTAATCGCAAAAGTTGAGTGACGAAATTTAAAATTTAGCCTTTTAATCACGTTTACGTTAAAATAGAGAGTACAAAGAAGTTTTCTGGAAAATTTTAGATCAAAATTTTTTATAGAAAAAAAATAGTGCAACTTTTATTATCGACATTAGAAATCCCCAATATAACGGTTATTTTTCGAGGTACTGTCAATGGGTGGTAAATGGCTAATTTTGGTCTTAGATTATGTTTTTGACGGTGTTGTAAACGAGAATGAAATTTATTTTAAATTTTAGGTGGAGGAATATTGTCAAAATCGCAATTTTACCATAAAAATAAAAAAAGTTAAATTACGTATTTTTGCGTGTAACTCGCTACAACTCTGGTCGATTTTAATATTTTTGTATAAGTTTGTACACTATATGTCGCTCACCTTTTTGAAGACGACGGTATCTGTTTAAGATTTTATTCTTATTCTAATAAAAGTTATGAATTTTTTAAAGTACAAGGTGAAGATTCGTGAATTGCAAAGTTTAATCGCAAAAGTTAAGAGGCAAAATTGAAAATTTATCTTATTAATCACGTTCATGGTAAAAAATAGAGTACAAAGAAGTTTTCTGGAAAGTTTTAGTTACAAATGTTTAATATAAAAAAATGGTGCAACTTTTAATATAGACGTTATACATCCCCAAAATAACGCTAATTTTTCGAGATACTGACCATGGGAGGTGAATGGCTAATTTTGGTCTTATTTTATGTTTTCGATGGTGGTGACAATTAAAAAGAGGCTTATTTTGAATTTTATTTGACGGAACATTGTCAAATCGCAATTTTAACCTAGAAATGAAAAAAAAAGTGAAGGCACGAATTTTTACGTTTAATTCGCTACAACTCTGTTCCATTTTAATATTTTTTTTTCTAAAATTTCTATGGCATATATTTCTTACCTTTGTGAAGAGTATGAAAGTAACTGTAGTCTTTCAGTCTTTTTTTTTTATAAAAGTTATGAATTTAAAAAACTAAAAGGTGCAGATTCGTGAATTGCAGAGTTAAATTGCAAAAATTAAGTAACAAAATTTAAAATTTATCTATTTGATTACGTTTATGTTAAACCATAGAGTTCGAAGAAGTTTTATGGGGAGTTTTAGGTCTAGATGTGTTATAGAAAAAATGTGGTGCAACTTTTAATTTTAAGAAAGACGTGGTTTAACTTTTTTTTATTTTTAGGGCAAAACTGCGATTTTGACAATTTGCTCCCACCTAAAATTCAAAATTAACTTGATTTTCGTTTTCAGCACCATCAAAAATATAAAGTAAGAGAAAAATTAGCCATTCACCACCAATGATCAGTATCTCGAAAAATTAGCATTATTTTGGGGATTTATAACGTAGATGTTAAACGTTGCACCATTTGGTTTCTATAAAATATTTTGATCCAAAACTTTCCAGAAAACTTCTCTGTTCTCATGTTTATTTCTGAATTTGATTTAAACTCTATATTTCAAATTTTGTCAGTCAAATTTTGCGATTAAACTTTGCAATTCATGAATCTGCACCTTCTACTTTAAAATATTCATAAGTTTTACTAGAATAAGACTAAGAGCTTAAAGCAGAAACCATTGTCTTCAAAAAAGTGTAGTGTACAAACTTTAGAAGAAAATATTAAAAAGGACCAGAGTTGTAGTGAGCTAAACGCAAAAAACGTGATTAATTTTTTTTTTATTTTTATGGTACAATTGCAATTTTAAAAATATTCCCCCACCTAAAATTTAAAATAAATTTCATTTTCGTTTTCATCACGGTCAAAAACATAATATAAGACTAAAATTAGCCATTCTCCACCCATTGTCAGTATTTTGAAAAATAAGCGTTATATTGGGGATTTCTAATGTCGACATTAAAAGTTGCACTATTTTTTTTTCTATTAAACATTTTGATCTAAAACTTACCAGAAAACTTCTTTGTACTCCCTACTTTAACATGAATGTGACTAAGAAGCTAAATTTTTAACTTCGTCACACAACGTTTGCGATTAAACTTTGCAATGCACAAATCCGCACCTTTTCCTTTGAAAAATTGATAACCTTTATCAGGATAAGAATAAAAGCTTGAAACAGGTACCGTTGTCTTCAGAAATGTTAGAGCTATATACTGTAAAAACTTTAGAACAAAAATATTAAAATCAAACAGAGTTGTAGCGAGGTAAACGCAAAAAAACGTGATTTCATTTTTTTTATGTTTAGTTTAAAACTGCGATTTTGACAATGTTCTCCCACATAAAATTCAAAATAAACTTCATTTTCGTTTTCAGTACCCTCGGAAATATAAAGTATGTTCTAGTATCTCGAAAACTAAGCGCTTTTTTGAGGGTGTCCCGCTCGTGTATATGAAGAGTGTACCAATATAATCTAAAAAAATTATACTAGTAGTAACGCCCTCTCTTATCGAACTGCAAAACTTTTTGAACGAAAAACCTAGTATATAGCTAATTTAATGAAATAATATTATTTCATTTTATACTAAAACATTTATAATGGTGTTTGTGTTTGTATTTACCTCTGTAGACAGGCTTTGATTCGCGCCGTTGGCCAATAAGTATTTGACGACGTTGTCGTGGTTCTCTTGGGCAGCCATATACAACGGTGTGAAGCCATTTTGGCTTTGTACATTGACGGAAGCGCCATGTTGAACTAGGAGCTTGACGACTTCCTCTTGGCCAGCCAAAGAAGCTATATGTAGAGCGGTGTTACCTTTTTTAGTGGCAGCATCGACGACAGCGCCTCGCTTGAGGAGCTCTTCGACTATGGTTACGTGACCGTCTTTTGAAGCGAGATGAAGAGCATTTAAGCCGTTCTGAAATAAAAGACGAGTAATCAGAAAATCCGTAAAAAAACACTATAATGCGACAAGCGAGAACTGGCGGCTGACCTTCTCGTATTCTGCATTTGTCGCTGTGTATTTTCGCTCAAGGTCACGCGCCACCTCTGATTTGTCGGATTGTACTAACATTTTATAATATAACGTAGACGTAAGAAAATATTAGAGCTTAGGATAATGGTTGTAAAACTTAAGTTAAAGCTGAGAATACTAAAATAACACAAGCCCACAAAATTTTACCAATATTCAGACTGAGAGATTAGAATATACTTTTCAGAAGTTTTTTTGTGCTCTGAATCCGAATCTGAGCTCAAAATTGTCAAATTGGTTCTGCTTTCTGAGATATTATAATCTAAACGTGCAAATATAGCGGTTTTTGACATATGTACCTATATAGTACATTCTTTCACGGTTTTTGCTGTAAATTTTAAAGAACCGCTTGGATTGACGTGAAATTTGGCATACGCATAGCTAACATGTCAAAGAAAAAAAGTGATATGGCGCCGATGTATGCTTTTGCCCTGGGAGTGAGTTTCACCCCATCTCGGGGGTGAAAAAATATATGTCCAAGATAAGTCCCGAAATGGATAAACTGACTAATTTTAAACAATTTTTGTTCTATAGAGTTTTTCCACCAAATCAATATTTTTCAAGTTATTTGCAAGTGAATATGTTCATTTTTCAACAAAATAACTACGTTTTTAGACGGTTTTTCGTAACTAACTCAAAACGTAAGCATTTTGTCGAAAAAAATATTCTTAACAAAACTATAGCCTACAAAAAAGTAAAAAAAAAACGGTGTATATATTAGGTCTCTATACCTAGCAAAAGCAGAGTTATAGCTAATGAAAAATAGGTTCATATTCGAAAAATTCCAAATAGAATAATTCAATGTGAAATATCCAAATAATGAAGCATTCTTGGCAACTTCTTACAACTTTTACAAGTGTTTAAAAATAGTTATTTTCCTAACTAGTGCGGAAAGTGATACTTTCACGCACGAGACTGCCGTTGACCCGAACGACGGGATAGCGAGTTCGGGCAAGCAGTCGAGTGCTTGCCCGAGTAGCTTTCGTTATATCAATTTTTATTTAGAAGTGAAAATAAACAAATTAAATCTTTGATACGGTTGTCAAAACCAAACTTTTAATATACATTTACCAGGACGACGATATTGGTTTCCGTGACGACGATTCAAAACCATTGTAATTGTCTACTGATCTGACTTTTAAATATTATGTCAAAATAATTTTATTTCATCGAATTATCGCGCTAATTTCATTAAAACATGAACACAATAAGATAAATTTGAAATAGATTAGTAAATAATAGCTAAATATTAGTTTATTGCATGTATTATAATATATTTTAATGCCATATTACAAGGTATTTTAATTTTCCGCACGCCGTGCGGGACACAGACATTAGTAAAGTGAACCAAGTTATCGAAAGGCCTTAAAATTACCATTTCAAAGACAAAGTTGATGGAAGGTAGAAATATTAAAAATAGATCAACGTCTGCTTTCTCCTAATGGAGAAGAGATACAACATGTAAACTGTTTTAAACACTTTAGCAGCTAGGTAAATGTAGATTGTGACTCTGATGACGAGATAATATCCAGGATGCGAATTTACAAAAGCTATACCAATTCAGTCATGGGGGCGACTGAATTCGAGTAGGTTTTGTATGCAAAATATTAGTTACATATTCTATTCTATTTCGGTCCAGAAATTAACTGTATTGGTGTAGGATTTGTAAACGACATTTTTGATTATTATTGAGCAAATGTCTATACTGTTTCAGTTATGTAAGTACTTAAGACTAATCAAGTGTTTACTTAACTAGATTTATTATTATATCATAAAATTTAGTTATAGGTCTGGATCCCGCGTATGAAAAAAAAGTTGATTAATAGCAAGCTGAAAATTTGTTAATAGCTTAAGGGTGTCTAGTCGAATAAACTTTGATACCGTGAAATGGGGTGAGATTGATCAATTTTACCTTTATTTTATTTATATTTTAAACGTTTTTGTTACTGTTCTATATTGAAACATTTCACGTGTTATATTAATATCTAAAGAGTACTGATTTAACACTAGTTTTGTTTTAATTACTAAGAAAATCCACTTATCTCATAAAAAAAGGGTGATCAATCTTAGACCCGTGACTGGGGTGAGATTGATCATGACGATTTTATAGCATGAAACAGTAGTGCTTTTAAATAGAATATGATCAATCTTAACCCTGACTAATTCGGTCAGACAGTTTTTCGAATTTTTACAAAGGGGTGAGATTGATCATGCGGGGTGAGAATGATCACACTATTTTTATTGTACTATTCTTTATTTATACAAAAAAAAAACATATTTTAACAACTAAAAATGTAATTCAGAACAATTTATAAAAAAAAGAAAATTTGATTTAACACTCTTTTATATTAATTTCTCCGCGAAAATGATATTTTTGTAGCCTATCAGAACTCGTCTCAAGTGTTGCATCTGGTAGTAAGGCAACTACATCATTGAAGGGAACAGTGGATATGTCATTTTTAATTATTTTGAAAATCTTCCTCGATGCTGCTGATTTAAGGCCTTGAACTTCGAGTTCTTCTCCTTCTACAACTCCTTTTACCTGACAGACATAGGTAGATACTCTTCGGTAGATGCACATTTTTTTTCTGGGGTCATCTGAGACGTTGGACTCGATGTAATTAAAAATATTTTCAACTGGAACATTTTCAATCGTTTGTTGTAAATTGTCAAAGTATTTTTTAATCAGGTCCGGAGATACTTCTGCTCGGCTTTTTTTAATATTAGTTGCTAATCTTTTACCAGCAATACCTCAGTGTCTCTTCAACAAGCTATTTACCCAGTCAATTCCAGGAATATCCTCCTTAAATCTAGATACACTTCTACCAGTTTTGTCCAAAAAACTTTTGACGCACATTCTCAAATCCATTGTACTTAGAGGATATCCCTAATCTGCACACGTTAAAATGGCTACTTCTATAATGTCTATAATGGCTGCTTCTTCTTCATATTATGTGAATACAGATTGTCCACCTGTTTTCTTAATCTTCCTTCCGTGGTACTTGTTATTTAAAGTTCCGTAGGGCAATTTGTATTTTTTTGCGGCTTTTCTTAACGATAATCCATTTTCCAATACATCGTGCAGTGTCTGATTAACTTGTTCTTCATTAAAATTGCCATACGTTCTACTGCCTAATTGTCTTTTGTACGTTCTTCCCATTTTGATTGATATTCTTAAATCTGTGACAAAAATTATAAATTAATTTCTGGAACGTACGTAACGTGGGGTTAGATTGATCACTTGATCAATGTCACCCCATTCAATATTATCCGCCATCTTAAAAAAGCTGGCGTTAGTTAAAATGCTAGATACTTAAAATTATTATTACAGAACCATACAAAATAATTGTATAACACTAGAAATAGCGAACTTACCTCTGTTCTTTCTCTACCATCAAAAGTACACAAACTATAAAAATAGGCTAAAATTATGGTTAATTTCAAAGCCACAGAACTTCTTCCCAATGCCAATTGAAAACTAACAACGACGTGAACTGATCATAGTCAAGATCCAAGAAATGAATAGTGCCACCCCCAGAAACAATTTTACATTGTTGCCGGTTGTATCTACATATATGTGATACAACGACAAATGATCAATGTCACCCCGGGAGATCAATCTCACCCCATTTTACGGTATATGGGAACACTGAAACAGGGGTAGTTTTAATTGTGGAACAGGTTAAAAATTTGGAACGGTCACAGCACGAAAACGGCACATTTATTTTGTCCGACAGAACAGACTTAAACTCTCCGAACAGAGATTAAACTCTCATGAAAAAATCAGACTGCTATTTATTACCTGTCATAATTCCTGTCATTTGACATATTCTACATGTTCCACTCATTAAAACGCCCATTTGGTGATAAATAGCAGTCTGATTTTTGCATGAGAGTTTAATCTCTGTTCGAAGAGTTTAAGTCTGTTCTGTCGGACAAAATAAATGTGCCGTTTTCGTGCTGTGACCGTTCCAAATTTTTAACCTGTTCCACAATTAAAACTACCCCTGTTCCAGTGTTCACACATATCAAAGTTTATTCGACTAGACACCCTTAAGCTATTAACAAATTTTCAGCTTGCTATTAATCAACTTTTTTTTCATACGCGGGATCCAGACCTATTATATTTTGAAAAATAAAATAGATAATATATATATTTGGATTAGTGATGTAACGAATGTCATTTTTTGAACATTCGCGAATACGAATGCGAATGCGAATATCTGCTACCGACATTCGCGAATGCGGATGCGAATGCGAATGTCCAGTTTTTTAATAATTTGTTTCTATTTTTGTAATGTTTCCTAAATTTATAATGAAAAGTTAATTGGTATTTAGTGTAAATGAATCTGAACCTTAAGCTTTATTCCATACTTAATACCAAATAATAAAATAAAGTGAAAGCTGATAATGTGATTATTCAAGGTTAAGTTACCTTTTCTTAATAAAAAAAAAGTTGAGAAGTGAATAGATTTTGATTTTATTAACTTAATATTATCTTCAGATAATTTTTTTTCTGATATTCATATTCGCAAAACATTCGCACAAACTTCGCGAATGCGGATGCGAATGCGAATATGCAAAAATATGCGAATATTCGCGAATGCGAATGCGAATACGAATATTCGTTACATCACTAATTTGGATATGCTTAAAAATTAAAAACCAAAAAAAAAATGAATAACTACTAATGTACGAGTATATACAGTATGTCCCTGTAAGTTTGAACCATATGAAAAACTTTTTTATTGTTTATTTTACGAAAAAAAAATTATTCTTCATAAAAAGTTCTGCATGGTCTAAAACCTAAGATGCAATCATCTGATATTAAGTTTTATCAATAGTATATGAGGGACGTCAAAAAATATGAATTTCTGTCAATAGTAAAGTATCTTCATATATATCACAAGATTGAAAATTGTTACGAAAATTTGTTTGGACTTAAAAATAATGTTCTAATATGCAATTACATTCTTCTAATTGAAAAAAAAAATTGAAATTTTTTCTCAAATTATCTCGATATTATTAGTTTTACGAAAAAAAGTTATTCTTTATAAAAAGTTTTGCATCGTCTACAAACTAACATACAGCCATAATTTATCAAATTTTATTAATTTTATACGAGGTTTGTCAAAAAATATGATTTTTGTTCAAGGGTAAAGTACCTGTATAGTTCACAATATTTCAGTCAATAAGATGTAATTGTATACTCATACATGTTTTTTAATTCTGAACCACTTTTTATAATAAAATTTTTCAATATTGTGCAAAATAAAGGTAATTTACTCTTGAGCGAAATTCATATTATTTTTTGACATACCCCGTATAAAATTGATAAAATGTGAAATATTATTATTGAATCTTATTTTGTACAACGTGAAAAACTTTTTATAAAGAATAACTTTTTTTGGTAAAATTAATAATTTCGGAGTTATCATAAATAAAAATGATAATGGGTATCTTAAAAAAATTTTTGAGTGAAATAACCACGCTTTTAGACGGTTTTTCGCAAATAACTCAAATAGTAAATATTTTGTCGAAAAAACATTCGTAGCAAAAATATAGCCTGTAAAAATTTAAAAAAATGGTGTATATATCACGTCTCTATACCTAGTAGAAGCAGAGTTATAGCTAACGAAAAATAGGTTAATATCCGTCAAATTCCAAATGGAATACTTTAACGTGAAATAACCAAAAATGAAGCACATGTCGGGGAAAACTCATTACAACTTATTTAAAGTGTTTAAAAAAAGATTCATTTTTGTTTTATATAAAAAATTCTAGCATCAAAAGTAAACAAGTTACGCTCAAAATAAAGTTAGTCCCTTTTTGTTTTGGTAAAAAAATCGAGAAAATCACCGCCTAATTAGTCTCTTAAATGAACTTAATCGTTACGACTTCACAAGTTTCTTGACTCGTGTATGTATTGTTTATATGATCTGTAAGTTTCATCGGTTCAAAGTCCTTATTATTGAAAAGGCTGTAGTTAAAAGGGGTTGAACGAGTCACTGATCACGAATGTATGCAAATTTAGAAACACCAAATCTTAATCAATTTTTGTCTAACAGAAAAACAAAAAATACATGATATTTAGAAAAGCAATGCTGACTTTTTTTGTTTTTCGAGATTTTTGGTGTCTCTAACAATTTTTAAGTTATTTTAAAAAAAGCATATTTTTCAAAATTAAAATTTTTATTTTACTTTGAAACCAAATTTTTTCAAAAATAAGCACTTTGAATCAATGAAACTTACAGATCATATAAACACAACATAAGTAAAATAATTTGTGGAGCGGTAACGATTAATTTCATTTAAGTTGCTAATTAGGGGGTGGTCTTCCCGATTTTTTTTTGCCAAAACAAAAGGGACCAACTTTATTTTGAGAGTAAATTGCTTAAATTTATTGCTAGAAACTTTTTGTAAAAACAGAAATAAAGCTTTTTTTAAACACTTTAAAAAAGTTATAAGGGGTGTTCCCCAAAATGTGCTTAATTTTTTGGATATTTCACGACGAAATATTCTATATGAAATTTGGTGAATATGAATCTATTTTTCATAGGCTATAACTCTGGTTCTACGAGATCCAGAGACCTAACGCATACACCATTTTTTTTACTTTTTTATAGGCTATATTTTTGCTAAGAACGTTTTTTTCGACAAAATACTTAATTTTTGAGTTATTTGCGAAAAACCGTCTAAAAATGTGGTTATTTTGATGAAAAATGAACATATTCACTCGCAAATAACTCGAAAAGTGTTGACTTGGCAAAAAAGCTCTATAGAACAAAAGTTATTTAAAATTAGTCAGTTTACCCATTTCCGGACTTATTTTGGACATATATTTTTTCACCCCCAAGAAGGGGTGAAAGTCACTCCCAGGGCAAAACACACATCGGCACAATATCACTTTTTTTCTTTGACATGTAAGCTATACGTATGCCAAATTTCATGTCAATCCAAGCGGTTCTTTAAAATTTAGAGCAAAAACCGTGAAAGAATGTACTATTGATGAAACTTCTCTATCCTGACGGGTGGATTGTTGAACACGCAGAACCATTTCCTAGCGAAGATAAGTTTATAAGGAATAAACTAAATAATTTAGTGATGAGAGAAGAGAAAACTTCAAAGATAATTTTATAAGGGATAAACTAAATAATTAAGTGATAAGAGAAGGGTTATCCTATGTTAATAGAGTGACAGGATTGAGATGTATTACGGTAGAATAAGAGGTCTTGTGGGAGGTCGTTATGCGTAATATAAAGGAGTGTTGGGATAGCTGGAAAGTACAGAGTCCCTCTATGTATATTTACGATACGAATAAGGGTCTGAAGCGGATATCGGATAATCGAGAGATGTACTTTTGGCCCACAAATTATTAAGTCGTAAATGTGCCAAATAGACAACAAAATATTACCTTAGTACAGCCAGGGCCGTGTGTTTTACGTCCACTCACACGCTTAAACATGTTGTAACTATTACTAAATAAAATGAAATGAATGTATATTTAAGTTACTTAATACTGATGAAATGTTACATTAAAAAAAACGGAGTTTTAAAAAAGCTGAAAAATTTGATAAGGATCTTTACAGCTGCTATTCCATCAAAACAGTGATTTCAGTTAAAATATACAGGAAGTGTAGATAGCAAAATATGTAATGAATATTTTTAAAAATGTGTATTCATTTCCTATTTTTGTCAGAGGGCAACGGTCATACAAACATGGCAAAAGTGCAGAAAATAAGAATAAATTAAACCACTTCTTGACTTTTGTGATTTATGGAAGATAAATACTGGAAAAACTAAATGCATGGCAAAAAGAAGGGGCGCACTTTTAAAAGTACCATTGCAAGTAGATAATGCTCCAACCAAGCAAGTGAAAACATTCAAATACCTAGGAATGATGGTGAATGACCAATGGGTTCCTCAACAAGAAATAAAATGCCGTACCGAATAAGCAAGATAAGCTTTTATTAAATTTAAACCGCAATCTTTCCTTCAATCTCCGTTACAGAATGGTTAAGTGCTTTGTATGGTCCATATTGTTATGTTATAAGGCATGGAGCTATGGATGTTGAAAATATCTTCCATTAATAAGTGTGGAACTTGCGAAGAATGTTCCGCATACCATGGACACATAGGGTGAGAAACGAGGAAGTCTTAAGAAAAGCAAATACTGAGAGAGAATTCTGAGAGGGGAAAACTACGCAATCCCTGAACTAATCATCCAAGGAAAGATTGAGGGCCAGAGAGGAGTAGGTCACAAACAAGCGTCGTGGCTGTGAAATATAAAGAACTGGACAGGCATAAATAACATTAGCGAACTGTTGCATGCGGCGAAAGACAGACGTGACCTTGAGATAATTCGCCAGTGCACTATAGGTGCATGGCACCATAAGAAGAAGAAACAACATCACTTAACAGTTCAGAAGAGAAATGGACAAAATTAAAAATGAACCAATAAGTCAATATCTAAACAATCCAACAGATGACCAAACCATAGACTTCCTTCTATCGAAATGTACTGAAAGAATAAACAGAACAACAATTAACTTAACCGATCTCACTAAGGAAAATACTTTATTGAATTTGGAACTAACCTAATAGACCGGGTTGTATCGTCGCTCCCGTTAGCGAAACTATTTCTTCTTCTTCTTCTCCTTCTTCTTTTATATAGGCAGTACTGCTTGTTTTTCTTCAACAGTGCCTTTCATTCTGCCCCTAAGTTGTCATTCCATCTTTTCCTTGGGCGTCCTATACTTCTCCTGCCTAACGGTGACTTATCCCTGGCTATTCTTACTATCCTTGATTCAGACATCCTGCTTATGTGTTCATTCCACTTCATTCGGGCCTTTGTTTCTAATCTTAGGTGTTTGTTTTTCCAAATTGTGTCGTTTAGGCATCCAGTCATTCTACTGGCTTTAAATATTTGGTCTTTTACCTCTTTACAGAGAGACAGATTAATTCCCAGATATTTGAAAGTCATTACTTGTTGTATAATTTGATTGTCTAACTCCAATTTGCATCTTATTGGTTCTTTGGCAATTACTAAGCTTTTTGTTTTTTGGGCTGATATTTTCATATTAATTTCTTTTGCATTAATATTGAACTCGTGCAATAATATTTGTAAGTCGTCTTCGCACTCTGCTACTAACACGGTGTCATCAGCGTAACAGAGTATTTTTATCACTCTATTGCCCATTTTGTACCCTCTTTTTTTCTTCACTTGTTTTATTATTGCATCCAACATTATGTTAAACAGCAGAGGGCTTAGTGAATCTCCTTGCCTAATTCCCGTGTTTGTTTCTATGGGTTCTGTTATTATTCCATTGACTTTCATTTCTATTTTATTTCTTACATACATGTTTTCTATCAGTTTTATGATATCCAGTGGTAAATTTTTGTCATATAGTAGGTGTTTCACATCTTTTAATTGGATTCTATCAAACGCTTTCTATAGCTCTATGAAACAGAAACAGGCTGGTTTGTTATATTCTAATGATTTCTCCGCTATTTGCCTTATCACAAAAACTGCATCGTTACATGATCTTCCACTTCTAAATCCTTGTTGTTCATCCGATGTATGCACGCCATTATTTTCTCCATAAGTATTTTTTTTAAACTATTTCGATTAGATTTTTTTGCACAAACTTATTCAAGAAGAGGTCCTTATAACACATCCATAGGGTGCTGGGCGGTGCCGTGGTCGAAAAATTGTTTAAACAATTTTTTTTTACAAATTCACAAAAATAATTTTTTCATTGCGAACGATTTTTTTTAGATAATCTGGGTTATTCTGAGCAAAAAAGGTCTCTTGTGATTTTTCTCTAAAATTACTTGTTGTCGAGTTATATGGCCATTTTCGCATTTTTCAAATTTTAAATCGCGTATAACCGTCAATCAATTTTACAGAAAAATCTCAAGAGACCTTTTTTGCCCAGAATGTCCTAAATTATCTAAAAAAAATTTGTTCGAAGTGAGAAAATTATTTTTGTGAATTTGTTTAAAAAAATTGTTTAAACAATTTTTCGACCACGACACCGCCCGGCACCCTGTGGATGTGTTATAAGGACCTCTTTTTGAGTAAGTTTGTGCAAAAATATCGAATCGGAATAATTTCGCTAGCGCGGGCGACGACACAGTCCGGTCTATAACTACTTCAAATACGACACTGTTTTCCACTAAATTTAAATACTCTGGACCCTTAAGTTTTTTCAATGAAAAAGGGTCCAATTATTTTGTCGTTTATTATTCCAGTACATTCCTTATAGACGAGGCGAAGAGCTCTGGTTCGTTCAGAAAAATATTCCCATGACATGTTTTTGCATAATCCTTTTTTAAAATCCCAAAGAATTAAGGTTAAAGTTGTCGCCCATGCTAAGTCTTCCTAATTTATTTAAAGAAATTATAATAAAAATAAATTTTTTCAGCCAGGGCCGCGTTTAGGTCAATTGACGCCCTAGGCAATTCTCTAGTAGCCGCTTTTCAAACATGTACCTACCACTTTTGCGAAAAAACATTGCAGAAATTTTTATTTAAATAAGAATACACTAAAAATGGATTTAAACTACGATGTTTATATACCTATAACAGAAAAAATCGTCACTCCAGTTCGATCACATCCGAAAATTTTTTCAAAAAAAAAAGACTTTCAAAAAAACTTTTTTTTTAATAAAATCGAAAAATAATTAACACGTTCTTGCGTCATACTTGATGGGAAATCATTTTTAATTCTTGACATTTTCGAAAATGACCTCTCAGCGGACACGTTGGTAACTGGGATGCACAAATAAATGTGCAAAGCAATGTCAAAATTAGGGAAAATATCTTTCAATCCACTTAGTGCAGTCATTGAAGGTTTTCACCTCCGATTTCGTTGAACCTCCATCGATTTTAATGAAAATTGGTGAGTAGTTAGAGAATAGCTCAAGGAATAAAGGTGACATAATGCCAACTTGCGCTTTTACCGTGGTGGTAGATGCCACCCCTTCTCAGTGGTGAAAATTATTATTTTTTTAGATAATACCATAAATCGATAGAGAGACAAATTCTAAGCAAAATTTGTTATATAAAGTTATTAATATAAATCAATACTTTTTGAGTTATTAAAGATCAAAGATTTTATTTTTTCGTAAAAAAATGCATGTTTTAAAGCTGTTTTTCACGTATAACTCAAAAACTGCAAGCTTTTACAAAAAAGTTATTATTACCAAAATTGAATATCTGAATACAGTTAAAGAACTAAACTAATGTTAATTCAAAGTGAGTTATGGGTAATTGAATGTATATTTTTTTCGACGAGTAGTTACGCAAATCTAAGTATTCAAGCTTAAATAACGGGAAAACAATGCGTTTAATAAAATATATGTACCTGTAAAATATAATGATTTCAACAATTTTGACCGGTTTAGAATTTATATTTTTGAAAAAAAGATATAATTTAAAAAAATCAGAATTTTTAAAATTATCGTAATTTTCATTTTCTTTTGATAATAACTCCAAAATTACTCAATATACGTAAAAAGTGTAAGTATAACCAAATTTTACATTTTTCTGTATCAAATATTTTACCTTTTACTATTTCTAAATAGTAAAAAATAACCGAGATAGAAACGTTTAAATCTTAAATTTTGCTGCGAGAACCATGTAACCGGGGCCATTTAACCTTTTATTTTTAAAAAAGTAAGTGGTCTAAAAGATTAAATTCAACGTGGATTAATAGCCATTAAAATTAACTTTCAAATGGTTTTTAGTAAAACCTGATATCGTAAAAATTAACGGAGGTATTAAAAAAAAAACAATAACTTTTTTGTAAAGGTTTTTAAAAGATTTTTTTGAAAAATATTTGGTGCCTAAATTTTAATGCTATCAACTTGTTCGGGGGCTTATTTTATAGATATTTTTAAGTACTTTGAAAAATGTTTAATAGTGTTATGTTATTTAATTTTCATATTATTTTCCCGTTATTTAAGCTTGAATAGTTACTTATATTTGGGTACTCGCCGAAAAAAATATACATTCAATTACCTATTAGAACTCACTTTTATTTAACATTAAAATGTTTTTCCAGTAAGGAGTTTATTTCATTTTTTATTAGCTTCAATTTTGGTAATAATAACTTTTTGGTAAAATCTTATAGTTTTTTAGTTACTTATGAAAAATCGGTTAAACATGCATTTTTCTCACGAAAAATTAAAATATTTGATCTTTAATAACTCAAAAAGTTTTGATTTATTTTAATAACTTTATGTAACAAATTTTGCTTAGAATTTGTCCCACTATCTAATTTTGGGAATATTTTTAATAAAATAATTTTCACCCCCAAAAAGGAGTGGCATCCACCCCAGGGTAAAAGAGCAAGTTGACACCATGTCACCTTTGTTCCTTGAGATATCCTCTAACTACTCACCAATTTTCATGGAAATCGATGGAGGTTCAACGAAATCGGAGGTAATAGCTCATATCCACATTCAGTGACTGCACTAACTCTTCTTATGTCAATTGGTGATTTTATTGTGATATCCAAATGACCCTTTAAGTGAATGCATTCATGTATGAATGATGTATCTTGGTCGTCTTTATTTTGTATCAGATTTTCAGCTTCTTTAATAATTTCTTCATTGCTTAATTTTGGCAAATCTGTTAATAAATCGAAAACGTTGATAAATAAGTCGATAAGATTCCAGAGTCTATTCAGAGTGTCGATTATAATATAGAAAGTGTGGATTTTCATCTCATCACTAGCTGAAAAGTTTAGTTCATCACCGGCATCAAATTGAATTTTTCTTTTTCTCTTTCTTATTTCTTTATATGTTTTATTTGGGCACAATTTTTTGGCTTCCTTGTGGTAAAGTAATTTGAAAGAGCTTCATACTCTTTAATGACAGAACCCAGATCCATAATTTTTATATACAAATATTTTTTGTACAGTATTCTTGCCGCCCTCTCATAATGTGCCGCCCTAGGCAACTGCCTATATTGCCTAATGGATAAAGCTGCCCTGTTTTCAGCGCGCAAACAGTTTTTTTAAGGTTTTTGGGTCATTCGGAACAAAATAAGATCTCTTTTAATTTTTCTCCAAAGTTGATATTTTTCGAATTATATAATAATTTAAAACTGAAAAAAAAAATGAAAAATAAAAATTTTTCGGCTTAGAAAAAGGTTCAGAAACACAAGAAAACATATTGTTTTTGAAATTATTACGAAGAACCTAAATTCAAGTACATATATAAACTTTGTTTTATTAGTCTCCAATAAATATTTTGGGCTTACTTCATTTTAAATCATTGTTTTTAGTTGTTAATCGCCCGTCTTGTCATAAGCGCTTTATTAACAATTAAAAAATAATGTTCTTGAATAAAACACGCCAAAAATTTTTATCGGGAGCTCATAGAGAAGGTTTCAACTTGAGTATGGGATGATTTCAAAAATAATATTTATCTACTCTATGTCATATTATGTATACGTTTTTATAGTCCAGAAAGCCACTGCGCATCCGCTAGGAAAAATATTCTAATTCGGATTTTTTGCACAATCTCACTCAAAAAGGACTCCTTTTAACAAATTTCCATGTTGCCAGGACCAAAAGGTGGTCAAAAATTTTTTTAAACGTTTTTTTTTTGTTTTTTTCCTAAAATTAGTTTTATTGCATGGAAAAAAGTTTTTTAGGTTTTTTGGATCATTCCAAACAGAAAAGGTCTTTAGTGACTTTTTCTAAAAATGATAGTTTTTGACATATAAGCGATTAAAAATTGAAAAATTGCGAAATCGGCCATTTTTAACCCTCAAAGACTATGTGGAAAACTGAAAATTTGAATATTGCCAAGGTAGGTAGATATTCTTTAAACATCGATTGATGAAATCCCGAAGAGTTTTTTGCAATACAATATTTAAAACTTATTTGTTTTTTAATTGCTAATCAAGCGTGCACGACACTATTTTCCACCGACATGCGACAGTATGGTGCAAATGAAAGGAATAAATTCGTTATTTCGAAAATCGGCGACTTTAAGGAGAAATCCCGAAACAGGTCGATTTTTATTTTTAAGTTATGATATTGTGGCATATATGGTATACTAGTGACGTCATCCGTCTGGGCGTGATGACGTAATCGATGATTTTTTTAAATGAGAATAGGGGTCGTGTGGTAGCTCGTTTGAAAGGTTCTTCAATTCTCCATCAAGTAATGTAAACATTTACATAATTTTTGATACAGGGTGTCCTTCTACTTCTTTTTTGTCAAATAATTTAATTTAATAAAATTTTTTTGGACACCCTGTATAAATAATTATGTAAATGTTTATATTACTGAATAGAGAATTGAAGAACCTTTCAAATGAGCTACCACACGACCCCTATTCTCATTTAAAAAAATCATCGATTACGTCATCACGTCCAGATGGATGACGACACTAGTATACCATATATACCACAATATCATATTTTAAAATTAAAAATCGACCTGTTTCGGGTTTTTGTCTTAAAGTCGCCGGTTTACGAAATAACGAATTTATTCCTTTCATTTGCACCATACTGTCGGTGGAAAATAGTGTCGTGCACGCTTGATTAGCAATTAAAAAACAAATAAGTTTTAAATATTGTATTGCAAAAAACTTTTCGGGATTTCATCAATCGATGTTTAAAGAATATTTACCTACCTTGGCAACATTCAAATTTTCAGCTTTTCACATAGTTTTTGAGGGTTAAAAATGGCCGATTTCGCAATTTTTCAATTTTTAATCGCTTATATGTCAAAAACTACCATTTTTAGAGAAAAGTCACTAAAGACCTTTTCTCTTTGGAATGATCCAAAAAACCTAAAAAAACTTTTTTCCGTGCAAAAAAAATAATTTTAGGAAAAAAACAAAAAAAAAACGTTTAAAAAATTTTTGACCACTTTTTGGTCCTGGCAACATGCAAATTTGTTAAAAGGAGTCCTTTTTGAGTAGGATTGTGCAAAGAATCCGAATTAGAATATTTTTCCTAGCGGATGCGCAGTGGCTTTCTGGACTATTACTTTATGAAAACTGTCATTATAAATATCAGTTGAAGTGTTTAAAGTGTGTGTGAAGTAACAATGTATTTTAAATGGGACTTACTTTTTCGCACTGTTTTTGACAC
Source organism: Diabrotica virgifera virgifera (assembly GCF_917563875.1). NCBI lineage: Eukaryota > Metazoa > Arthropoda > Insecta > Coleoptera > Chrysomelidae > Diabrotica > Diabrotica virgifera. Next base: position 177,506,740 of record NC_065451.1, read on the forward strand.
ACTTTAATATAATCAAATATCCTTAACTTTCGCGTTGTCATGGTGATAACATAATGAGCAATAAATTACGACAAAAGTTTTAACAGTTTTACGACAAAAGCATACTTCACAAACTGTTTCATAAATAACTATTTTTACTTGTGTTTTTGAGCTTTGAAAATCATCATTTTTTCAACAGTTTTTAATAACTGTCCTGATGTCACCCTATTAGTTTTTTTTAATTTGATTATTTGACTCTCTCAGTTTTAATTAATTTGCTTTGAAGTACCTTTAAGCTTTTATTTGCCTGTATGATTTGTTGGATCTTTTCGTTATTATATTTTCTCAAATTTTTTCTGATTGTTTTCTCTACTTCTTCAGTTATCTTTCTTATTTGTTCTTTACTTTATTCATCATCATCATTGGCTCTATTACTTATAGAGTCTTGGTCTGTTCCAGAATCAGTTTCCATTTTTTCCTATCCTTCGCCTTGGTTTTCCAATGTTAACACTTCCACCGTCTTCCACCTGGTCCTTATATCGTGCTCTGGGCCTGCCTCTTCTCCTTACTTCATTCAGTTTCTGACTATATATGTATGTGTTTCAACAGCTCCATCTCGTTCATTATTCTCTCTAAGTGGCTTAGACACCACATCCTGGTTATTTTGATGGACCTACCAATACTAGGTTCACTATAAAGGGGGTAAAGCTCCAAATTATAGCGCCTATGTCATAATCAGGATTTTACGTTCAACATAACATAATCGTTCTTTATCGCTTTTTGTCATCGTCCACGTTTCTGACGGTAAGTGAGGACGAGCTTGAGAAGAGCTCTGTGTATCTATATTTTCATTCTTTTTGTGACTATGTTTGTATTAAAAGTTTCTCTAAACAATAGTAAACTCTATTTGCAAGATATACACTGTAGGCCGAAATAAAAGAATTCATTTTTTAGTTAAAAATAACTTTTTTGTTTTTTGGGCGATTTAATTTCTTTTTGCAGGGCTAATAGCCTAACATGTCCTCAACACGACTGCAAATTTGGAAGGAAAAATAGGATCGGACTTATAAAAAAATTTATGTAACTATGCATTTGAGCTCGTTGCAAATGAAAACTGTCTTAGCTCAAATTTAATTGATATGCTCTTTCGGTAGGTTAACTATCCAGAGCACTTCCGTAAAAAGGAAATTTTTAAAATTACCGGATTCGGAAAATATAATTTTTTTATTAAATTAGGAAAATATAACATTTTAACAAATAATACATTTATGAAAATAGTTTAATAATTTTTTTCTACAACCGTTTAATAATATGCTCATTATTCGCTATTTTTTAATAGATAATAGCACCCATTACTGTACCCGTGAGTAATAGTTCATTACTCACGGGCTGAAGTTACTCACGGGTCATTACTCACGGGCTGAAGTTAGGTTCAAGTGGCGCATGCCACTTTTAATATTAATCGTATCTATTAAACTGCAAATAAAATTACTTAAACTTGTTTATTTAATACAAATTGTAATTTATATCAATACAGTAAAACCTCCGTTAACCGAATCCTTTTTAACCGAAACATCGTTTAACCGAAATGGCTGACAGTTTCAATAATTTCGTCAATAAAAATAAATTAAAAAAATAGCAATCCAATTAAGGAAAATGAATATATTTAGAGTGTTTTTAAAGAAATATTCTATTTTCTTTTGTGTTTTCCTTTGACAACGATGTTTTGCAGCTATATCTCTCCAATACTATGTAATTTGATAAAAGAAGAATACAAAAAACAATGTTATTTTTAACCGAAATTCTTGTTATCCAAAACGGCCTTCCCCCCAATTATTTCGGTTAACGGAGGTTTTACTGTAATTAACTTCGAAAAATTTTAAAGGAATTTTAACTGTAACAATATCAGTATATTTTTTAAGTGTCTTGTTTACTAAAAATATTGACGTCATCATTCTTATCATTTATTTTAGTGACAATGACATTAGCGTATTTTGTTTGTGTTAATTGGAATTTATAACTAATATTGTGTTTATTTTTCAAGTTATATTGTGTCAAATATGTTATAACATATTATATATAGTTATATTATTATATTATAATATAATGTAAACATACATTACTTATAACTATATGAAATACGTCCACCGACAATAGCCATATCCTATTTATTAGATTCACTGACAGTAGGTACAAATTATAATAATTATAATTTATATTATAACTTTTCGGAAACGAATAGAACTTGGATTGACTATTTCTTGTTGTATTTTTACAATAAATAAGTATTGGGTAATGGTAGGCAACCAATTATTTAGCCACGTACTAGGGGTAAACAGCATTTAGGTATTTTTATAAATTATAATTTAAATCTCGAGTAGTAGATAATTATATTTTTACTAATTAAAATAAAAAAGGTCGTAGAAAAAGTATAGTATTCTACTCGCATGTAATGGCTATTACTCACTTTGATGAATTACGACACTCGCCTACGGCTCGTGTCGCAAACTTCATCATCGTGAGTAATAGCTCTCATTACATGCTCGTTGAATAACATACTATAAAACTTAGACTAAAATATTATGAATGTGGCCACCATTATTGTTTACCACTTCTTGAAGTCGTCTGCGCCATAAATTGATAGCCCCATTTATTACACCCTGTTCAAAATTGTTCCAAACAAACTGCATTCTTTCTTTGAGCTGTTTCATGTTTGATGGTTTCAAATTGTTGTCCGTCATACAAATTTTGTTCAAAAATTTCCCAAATTGAATCTTCTTCTTCAAGTACCATCTCCACGACGGAGGTCGTCAATCATTATAGCTATTCGGGCTTTGGAGTCGGCTGCTCTGAAAAGTTCATTTGATTCTCTCAGGTTGCGCAGCCACGATATTCTGCGTCTTCCTATGCTTCTCTTTCCTTGAATCTTTCCCTGCATAATCAATTGGAACAAGTTGTATCTCTCTCCACGTGTAATATGTCCGAGATATTCCAATTTTCTGGTTTTGATTGTATTTAAGACTTCCATTTCTTTATTCATCTTTCTCAGAACCTCTTTGTTAGTGACGTGTTCTGTCTATGATATTTTCAGAATTCGTCTATGTACCCACAATTCAAATGATTCCAGTTTTTTCATTGATGCCGCATTCAAGGTCCAAGCTTCCATTCCATAAAACAGAGTCGAGAAAACGTAGCACCTAGCCAGCCTTCTCTTAGCTCTAGCTTTAGATCTCTTGTGCAGAGCACTCTTCTCATTTTGTTAAAATTCACTCTAGCCTTTTCTATTCTAATTTTAATTTCCTGGAAGTCATCATTTGTTAATCATTGTTCCACGATATGTATATTGGTCTATTCGTTCGACATTGGTTCCGTTTATGAAGAGATTCTCGTTATTTCTTTGAGTTTTAAATATTCTCATAAATTTTGTCTTCTTGATGTTCATTGTTAGACCGTATTCTTGGCTATATATCGCTATTTTGTTAACCAGTCTCTGAAGATCTTCAATATTTTTGGCTAAGACGACAGTGTCATCCGCATACCTAATGTTGTTAATGGGAACTCCGTTCACCTTTATTCCAGCTTTTTCACCCTCAAGAGGGATTTTTAGGATCTCTTCCGAGTAGGCATTATTGAACTGAATAGTCAACCGAATTTAATTTTGGGCTCTTAGGTGGCCACATCTCTGGTTCAATATAGTCCGGGTAATTTTCACTCAAGAATATTCTTGAATTGTGGAAGGTGTACAAAGGAGCACCATCCTGCTGGAAAGTGTAATCATAACATACTTCTTCAATTTCAGGTAATAGGTGCTGCAAGATTTGTTCTTGATATGTTTCTGAATTAAGTTTTACCCGGCATCAACAAAAATCAGACGAGATTTTCCCAACATGGATACTGCAACAGAGATCATTTTACACCTTTTGAGAAATGACTTTTTCAATTAAAAGATGCTCTAGAGAAATTTCCCTCTTAAATTGTACGTCAGAATACACCCTATTACTTTGGGTATTTTTAATAGGCCGTAAATAAACCATTTATTTATCTGAAAACCATATTTTTCTAATGTCTTCACGAGAGCGGAATCTTCTTAGTAGCAGATTACATCTTTCCAGTCGTTTTTCTCTTACGTTGGCTGGCTTACAAGTCTTTGACAGTAAACTTTTTTAGATACTTTAAGATGGCAATCTTCTTTAATGATTCTTCGAACTGATGTGTGGGAAATCCTAGTTTCTTTTGCGATTTTCCTTGTTCCAACAGATTGATCAGGTTGCAAATTTCCTATAACAACCCTTACTCTAGCAATAATTTCTTCAGTTCTTGAGCTTCGCCCCCTTCCTCATTCACTTGTTCAATAGACCCATGGGTTTCCCTTAGATGTCTTAAGAACTTTCCTATATGCCAATTTTTCTAAGGAAATTCATTCATTTACAATTTTTCTTGCACCATTATTATATTTTTCACGGTAATATTTAATTAATATTCTATCCTTTTTGCTTAAAACTGGCATTAGGAACTGGCTAATTTACTTATTTAACTATAAATGTCAAACAAATTCCATGGCAACCTAAGCAGTCATGGCTTACTAAGTAAAATTGACATTGAGCGTTTGAGAAATTCTTAAGACATTTAACAAAAGTGACTGCTAATATGAGGCAAAAACGATGGAAAATATGTAATTTAGTGTTAAGATGGTTTCATTCTGGTGATAATATTAAAAAAGTACTCGAATAAGATTTCCTAATTTAAGTAAAAAATGATACTTCACAAATTCGGGATTTTATGGCGAAGGCGTATTCTGAACATTAGTTAAATAAAAAAATATTTTGCAAATCCGGTAATTTTAAAAATTTCCTTTTTACTGAAGTGTTTTGGATAGTTAACCTACCAAAAGAGCATATCAGTTCAATTTTAGCAAAGACAGTTTTCATTTGCAACGAGCTCAAATTCACCGTTATATGTATACATTTTTTTATTAGTTCGACCCTGTACGTTATTTGGTTCCAAATTGGCAGTCATGTTGAGAACATGCTAGGCTATTAGCCCTGCAAAAAAAATTAAATCGCCCAAAAAACAAAAAAGCTATTTTCAACTAAAAAATGTACTCCTTTATTTCGGCCCAAAGTGTAATGTGTATAGGTGTATTAATTTCTGTAGATACTGTATTACTTTGGTTGATTTTTGAGCCTAGATATATGTACATGAAGTCTCTTACTCCTTCAAAAGTATCTGTTCCAACCGTTAGATCTTCGGGTATTGTTAATTGGTTATTGTTTGTCTTGTCATCTCCATATATTTAGTTTTACTAGTGTTAACGTCTAAACTCATTCTTTTTGCTGGAGCTTCCAATGCCGTGAACTATTGCTCCAGGTCTGCTTTTCTTCTTGATATGATATCGATATCATCCGCATACGTCAGTATTTGTACACTCCTATTAATAATGGTTCCTCTTGTTGTTTATTCAGATTCTCTAATAGCTTTCTCAAGGCAATATTGAATAAAAGAGAAGATAGGCCATCTCCCATTCGAACTCCTATTTGTGTCTGGAAAATTATTGATATTCCGTTCTGCATTCCAACCTTACACTCGACTGTGGACAGGGTTGCTTTCACCAATTTCACTAATTGCATTGTCATAGTCATTGTCAAGTCTACACTGCCATAGGCACACAAACAAATGATGAGTATCAATTCCATACTCGTTTCCATGTTTTTCCATACATTCCATGTTTTTTTTAAAACTTGTCTTAGAAGGCATATTTGATGGCTAGTTATGTTTTCATAATATCCTGATAGTCGATTGTAACGAATGTATGCCAATATTTTGTAGCTCACGTTAAGGAGGGTGATTCCCCTACTTTCTTTATTACTTGTGTTTATATTCGCTTTTATATTGTTCGTCTCTTTCCTTAAGGTTTTTTTAGAGTATTTAATTTTACAGTAAAACTTCTGTTAACCAAAACAATTGGGGGGGGGGGGGACCGTTTCGGATAACGAGAATTTCGGTAAAAAATAACATTGTTTTTTGTATTCTTCTTGTATCAAAATTACATAGTATTGGAGAGATATAGCTGCAAAACATCGTTGTCAAAAGAAAATAGAAGCTTTTTTAAAAAAACACTCTTAAACATGTTCATTTTCCTTAATTTTATTGCTTTTTTAAATTTACTTTTTATTGACGAAATTATTGAAACTGTCAACCATTTCGGCTAAATCATGTTTCGGTTAAAAAGGTTTCGCTTAACGGAGGTTTTACTGTAATTCGTTTTTAATTAAAAATTAATATTAAAATTAAATATCTAATCAAATTCGGATTATGATAAAACCTACTAAATTATTCAATATTCTATCTCTTAAATTATTTGATACTTACCGCGTTGCTAGTATTGATGTCGATATTCGATTTCAAATGTTCTAAAACTTTATCAAGTTGGCCATTTCGGGCAGCACGCAAGAAAGACGTATTTCCGTCAGACTGAAACAAAAAAAACATAACGTCAACTACTGGTCGTTAAGTGATATTGATTTTTTACTTTATGCAAATACATTTTTTGGTTGAGATTAAAATTAGATTACACAAAGAAATAGCTTCAGAACAATATTAAAATTACTTGTGATATCAATGGTAGAATGGTATAATTTTTGATATATTATGTAGGTATACAGGGTGTCCAGAAACTCTACCGACAAATGAAGACAGGAGATTCCTCAGATAATTTTAAGACAATTTAACCCAATTCACCTAGTCCGAAAATGCTTCCTAAGGGAGCTAGAGCTCTTTGACAATGGCGTCATGTAATTAGTTTTTATTAAATACCTCCAGAACGCTTCTATTTAGAAAAACGAAAATTGGTATAAATATTTACTTTCCAGAAATGAATCGATTCCATCCATTGCGAATTTCTAGTACAGGTCATAGGCGTCCGTTTTGGGTAGGTCAACGGTTATTTTATCGCCTAACTATTTTGTCTTTTATTTTTAAGAATATTTGACTCTGAATTATTGAATTGTGAGTTATTCTAGTACTAAAAGGTACTCCTAGTGTAAGTCGATAGGATACACCGTTTTCTAGAAAAATCGATTTGAAAATTTTTCGTTCCTTGAATTAAAAAAAAAGAAACTAAGTTATCAATCGAAGCAGCGCAGAAAACGACAATAAATATCGCCTCCGTACCACCAGATTGACAACAGGTGGAATACTTTCTTTGGTTACACCTCCTGAGACTTTTACAATTTATAAGTCATACAGGTGCCGAGAAAATTAAGATGAGAGAATTTTAAATAATTCACAACTCATCTACTCAGCATGGTAAAGCTCCAACAAGTAAGATTCCTTAATACTCAAAAGAGTAACTGAATTAAAAATGTATAAACATTCTCAATTTCTTTGCAAAACGAAAATGCAGCAGCTGCATAATACTCTGGTTAAAGCGGAGAGTGCAGGAAGAGTCTATACCGGTTTCGGAGATCTTTTTCCCCTCATCAGTAAACCCATATCCTCTTCTCTTATATTTATTGTCGTTTTCTGCGCTGCTTCGATTGATAACTTAGTTTGTTTTCCGGTAGATGGCCCTAGTTCATCCGTGACATTTCTTTCTTTGCAATTCGGGAAGGCCCTAAGCTATGGTAAATGGTTAAAGCGGAGAGAAGAGGATATGGGTTTACTGATGAGGGAAAAAGATCTCCGAAACCGGTATAGACTCTTCCTGCACTCTCCGCTTTAACCAGAGTATTATGCAGCTGCTGCATTTTCGTTTTGCAAAGAAATTAAGAATGTTTATACATTTTTAATTCATTTACTCTTTTGAGTATTAAGGAATCTTTTCTTGTTGGAGCTTTACCATGCTGAGTAGATGAGTTGTGCATTATTTAAAATTCTCTCATCTTAATTTTCTCGGCACCTGTATGACTTATAAAGTGTAAAAGTCTCAGGAGGTGTAACCAAAGAAAGTATTCCACCTGTTGTCAATCTGGTGATACGGAGGCGATATTTATTGTCGTTTTCTGCGCTGCTTCGATTGATAACTTAGTTTGTTTTCCGGTAGATGGCCCTAGTTCATCCGTGACATTTCTTTCTTTGCAATTCGGGAAGGCCCTAAGCTATGGTAAATGGTTAAAGCGGAGAGAAGAGGATATGGGTTTACTGATGAGGGGAAAAAGATCTCCGAAACCGGTATAGACTCTTCCTGCACTCTCCACTTTAACCAGAGTATTATGCAGCTGCTGCAATTTCGTTTTGCAAAGAAATTGAGAATGTTTATACATTTTTAATTCATTTACTCTTTTGAGTATTAAGGAATCTTTCTTGTTGGAGCTTTACCATGCTGAGTAGATGAGTTGTGAATTATTTAAAATTCTCTCATCTTAATTTTCTCGGCACCTGTATGACTTATAAATTGTAAAAGTCTCAGGAGGTGTAACCAAAGAAAGTATTCCACCTGTTGTCAATCTGGTGGTACGGAGGCGATATTTATTGTCGTTTTCTGCGCTGCTTCGATTGATAACTTAGTTTGTTTTCCGGTTGATGCGTTTTACATGTCTGCTCATATGGGAACAAGGAAAGACTATCTATAGAGATACTGGGGGGTAAGAATGGGGCTAAAGAAGAAGAAGCAGACACATAAAGCCTCGTTGCGGGACGGCAGCTCATTTGTTGTGCGGGAGCTAGGTCGTAGATTCGTTAGGGAGGGTGAAGGGGTGTTAAGATGACTACACTACCATAACTAAATACATAAGGGTACTTACTCTGACTAGAGGATCTTTCTACTATTTAACAAAAAGGGACGCCGTTTGAAATAAATCCTCTATTTCACCTATGGGTACTTACTGGATACTTTCTTACTTACGGGTACCAATCGGGGGGACAATCATCATTGATTCCTCTTTGGGGTTACATTGGGACAACATCTTTCCTTATTATTGGCTTCTATGCCATATTCTTTCTTTTCTCCTGAACTAAAACTTTCATACAGTTGCATTAGTTTTCTGTTAAAATTTTTCCAAAGGCTACAGAAATGAGATGATAGATACACTTTCACAAACATTTATTTAAAACTTTACGGTGGTTTTTTTTTTAAACAAACAAAAAAACTTTTAACAGGAAATGATTTTACAGGACAAAATATCTACAAATCTTTTACATTACAAAAAAAATCTTCAATTTAACATAACAAAAGAATGACAAAAGAACTTGTTGGACAGTGTATGTCAAAACAAAATTTTGACGCAGCTGTCAAAGGTCAAAGTCACTGTCATTTTAATTTACAAGTTGCATCATGAAAGCACAAACAACTATTATTTTTCAAAACTCTTTACCAACAAAAATATTTATCCATTTGGGATCCTTGCAAAATTTAAAAAAATATATCATACCATATTTAAACAAAATCCTTTATCACACGTCACAAACTACACGGAAAGGGGGTTCATCTACAAACAAGCAGGGTCATCGACCTGAGGTGGGCTTCATGGCTTCCTTTTTATTTCGGGGCAATCAACTGGATAAACATCACGGGACTGGAACTCAAAATGTCTACATCAGGACATCAATCGGGACTCGGAAGACTTCATTTAAACAGGAACTTGGACAAGATACAGGGACTTCATACCACGCCGGCGTATAGTACTGCGTCACAACTCAAACACAGTGTAAGAGCACCCAACTTCACTACGGGGTAAAAAAAACATCGTGCCCTCACACTAGATCTTCCAGAACGACATACTATACCCTTTACCGGCGGGTAACAAAAGGCACCACGCCCTTTTGGGGTGAGTCGGCAAGCGATCTTCACGCTTGAAGAAATCAAACCGGACTGATCTGCGCTTCGGTCTGAAGCCACAGATCGGGGAAAATACGACGGAAGTACCGAGCGATTTTGATCCTTAGGGATGCTTAGTTGACAAGAACTCAACTTTCAGTTCAAGATTTGTTCTAGAAAGTTCATCTACGCATTAGAACTGTACTTTTGTCAACACTTCTTACAAATTCTGTTTCTGCGTCTCAAATAAACAGGAATCTTGTAACACATTGAAATGTTGCTGCAATACTTCATGGCTGTATACAGGGTCGGCTTGGGATCTTATAATGATATTGAACTTCACAAAATAAATTAAAAAAATAGACATTCTTTTTGGGAATTGGGATATTAAATTAATGTTGGAGTTTTTTCAAACGTTACAAAGCCTCCGCGCAAAAGAGAAACCTGGATAAGATTATCCAGTTTTCGATAACAAACAGAAAAAAATCCAACATGGACATCTTAGGTGTGACAGGACAACAATATCAAAATATTTAGATAATGGCTAGTGGGGATTAAACAAAACAAAAAAGTCGTTAGGGATTGGGCTAGCGTGCCATCAATCGCCAGACTCTTTAAAGTCGAGTAGACTTAAATGTTTCTTGACTCTACAAAGAACTGTAGGTGACAAGAGTTTCTGTGCCTTGGGAAAGAAACTAAACTTGTGCCCTGTGTGGACCTCGCTGACATCCACAGCAGTAACACAAGTGACATACCAGGGCAGACACAGCCTTGTCACCTCGTTGCCTAACCGCGAGCGGTTCACAAAAACTAAAAAGTTGATGTTTGACAGATAAACATCTGCCCAAACTCTGCTAACACCTAGCGAGTTTCACGGGACATTTCGGCAACGGTTCTGCAAAACGAGGATTTAGACAATCCAGTCTAAACACCTCAGTGAGACAAAATCTCACCAACAACTTACTTCAACAACTCATTCAAACAAGACAGGGCTAGACAAAGGGGTATATGACAACAACAAGGGCTAAAATCAAAACAAGACTAACAAGGGGGAGGGGGTATGTGTGACAACAACAAAAGACCAAAAAGACTAGTATACTGGGTTCAAACAGGATATCAAACTTTTTAAACAAGACTAAGGGAAATGAACGCAACATATGATATAGAGAACACTACATCATTACGTTTTCAATCAACAGTCCAATCCAGGACATAAGAACCTTTCATGAACGTTCACTAGACAACTCTCTCATTTTCAAATCACAAGCTGGGGAAAGACTTCATTTTCAAAACAGGGCTACACTTCACTTTTCGAAACAGGGGATAGACTTCATTTTTCAAGACAGGGGGGTTGGGCTTTACTTTTCAAAACTGGGGATAGACTTACTTTTCAAAACTGGGGGCATTTCATTTCTCAAGACTGGGGGTGGACTTTATTTTTAAAACGGGGGGCTACTTTTTCAAAACAGGGGGTGAAAGCAACACGCAAGGGGAAGACCAAAGGGACATTGGAAAGTATGACAGTTCTGACGAACAACCGCTTCCATTTATCGACCGAAAGCAAGCTTCACCTGTACTCAACGCGGCCAGATCCTAACCTCACCAGCCTTGTCACAGCTTCTGCTCTTGGCCTACTTTCAATCAACAAAGAGAAGAGAGGTCAACTAACTATTCGCCAAAAAAAATCAAACTCCAGCACGGACACGGGCTAACAGACAACACGGGCTAATAGACAACACGGGCTAATAGACAACACGGGCTAATAGACAACACGGGCTAATAGACAACACAGGCTAATAGACAACACGGGACAACAGACAATGGGCTCTAAAACTTCCAGACAAAACAGGGATAGACAAACAAACAGACAACAACATACTTTTTGACTTCTAGATATACTCAGGGGCTTACAAACACAAACAATATTGAAATTTGGTTCCTATATGAGCTCACACGGGATAAGACATTTCTTGCTCCGACTACTAATGAAAGTGTTCACAGATAGCTGAACAACACTTCCTTCATCACGAGTATTACACTTGTGACATGTCAGATACAAAAAGACATACTTCATTCACGGGGGGACTTCAACTACTTCACTGGGGGGAAACTTCAACTACTACTTCACGGGCTCTTTTTAACTAACCTCTGGCATCCTTTTGACACCTACAAAGATAGATTAGTCAAAAAAAAAAAACAAGGGGCAACACAGACAGGGGGGGGGCTTTTTCAGGGGCTAACTTCTACACTTCAAGACAGTTATTCTCAAACAGTGTCGACAGAGAACGCTATCTTCAAATCTAAAAGTGACAGCTTTTCTCCTGGCTGCTTGAAAAAAACACAGAAGTGGGGGGCCTCTCCACGGTTTCCCTCTTCACTTCTTCACGGGGCCACTTCTCAAGGGGTAACTTCTCTCACACAGACTATACGGGGCTAAGCTCATACACGGACCATACCAACAACATCACACATCTAATCAAATGACCAAATCAATAAATCACAAAAAACGATTATTCTGTAAAAAAACTGTTGATCTATAGGAATACATGCAAAAAATACAACATACTGTTATACTTCATAATTGGATTCAATATTCAAAATATTTAACGTTACTTTTAATCAAAATTTTCAAAAAAATTTTACGTTACTTTTTTATTCAACTGTTTGTCTATATATTTCATCAATATTTTCAAAAAAATTCAAATCAATGCTTTCATCATGGGTACAATATCAATACAATACAGTTAGTACGCTAAAATAACATACAATTCTGTTCTACGATACATACAATACCAGTATACATATGGGGTTACAAGTTAAATACACTATGATGTATGAAATGGTACATGCCTATACAATCAACAGCATGACCAAATCAACATCACAACAAAATGTGTACATACTTACACCTCTTTGGAAAAATTATTAACTTTTGCAACAAAAACTACAAAAATGGGCTCTTTCATGGGGACTAACAGACTGAAACAGTTTCGGGGGCACTAAAAGACATGAAACAGTTTCGGGGGGGCAAGACAAGAGGAATCTGGGCTAAACTACATGGGAAGACTGGGGCGATATCTACTCAGGTCAAACTTCAGGGTGTACGTTACAAATGTAACACTAAGTGGGGGGTGGCTAAAGACATTGGGGACTAGTAGATAGGCTAACTACTAGTTGAACATGTCTACAAGCTAGACTTGTAACAGTGGGCATACAAAACATGACACGAGTCGAGCTTCCATGTTATCGGAAACACCTGCACCACAAACTGAGATCGGCTACCCAAGACGGGCACTGCCTAACAGTTGTAGTACAAATGAGACCGAAAGGAGGCTAAAGGGATATGGTAGTGGGCACATGCTAATGGGGTCAGGGGGTAGAAATAACACGCCCCACGTTGTCGGGGCCAGTTGAAGCATTCAACTGGACAAGACAACTACTGGATACTGAAGGAGGCAGAAAAATGAATCGGCCTCACACGTTGGGCGACATTTGCTGCATTTTACTTGTCTGCTCATATGGGAACAAGGAAAGACTATCTATAGAGATACTGGGGGGTAAGAATGGGGCTAAAGAAGAAGAAGCAGACACATAAAGCCTCGTTGCGGGACGGCAGCTCATTTGTTGTGCGGGAGCTAGGTCGTAGATTCGTTAGGGAGGGTGAAGGGGTGTTAAGATGACTACACTACCATAACTAAATACATAAGGGTACTTACTCTGACTAGAGGATCTTTCTACTATTTAACAAAAAGGGACGCCGTTTGAAATAAATCCTCTATTTCACCTATGGGTACTTACTGGATACTTTCTTACTTACGGGTACCAATCGGGGGGACAATCATCATTGATTCCTCTTTGGGGTTACATTGGGACAACATCTTTCCTTATTATTGGCTTCTATGCCATATTCTTTCTTTTCTCCTGAACTAAAACTTTCATACAGTTGCATTAGTTTTCTGTTAAAATTTTTCCAAAGGCTACAGAAATGAGATGATAGATACACTTTCACAAACATTTATTTAAAACTTTACGGTGGTTTTTTTTTTAAACAAACAAAAAAACTTTTAACAGGAAATGATTTTACAGGACAAAATATCTACAAATCTTTTACATTACAAAAAAAATCTTCAATTTAACATAACAAAAGAATGACAAAAGAACTTGTTGGACAGTGTATGTCAAAACAAAATTTTGACGCAGCTGTCAAAGGTCAAAGTCACTGTCATTTTAATTTACAAGTTGCATCATGAAAGCACAAACAACTATTATTTTTCAAAACTCTTTACCAACAAAAATATTTATCCATTTGGGATCCTTGCAAAATTTAAAAAAATATATCATACCATATTTAAACAAAATCCTTTATCACACGTCACAAACTACACGGAAAGGGGGTTCATCTACAAACAAGCAGGGTCATCGACCTGAGGTGGGCTTCATGGCTTCCTTTTTATTTCGGGGCAATCAACTGGATAAACATCACGGGACTGGAACTCAAAATGTCTACATCAGGACATCAATCGGGACTCGGAAGACTTCATTTAAACAGGAACTTGGACAAGATACAGGGACTTCATACCACGCCGGCGTATAGTACTGCGTCACAACTCAAACACAGTGTAAGAGCACCCAACTTCACTACGGGGTAAAAAAAAACATCGTGCCCTCACACTAGATCTTCCAGAACGACATACTATACCCTTTACCGGCGGGTAACAAAAGGCACCACGCCCTTTTGGGGTGAGTCGGCAAGCGATCTTCACGCTTGAAGAAATCAAACCGGACTGATCTGCGCTTCGGTCTGAAGCCACAGATCGGGGAAAATACGACGGAAGTACCGAGCGATTTTGATCCTTAGGGATGCTTAGTTGACAAGAACTCAACTTTCAGTTCAAGATTTGTTCTAGAAAGTTCATCTACGCATTAGAACTGTACTTTTGTCAACACTTCTTACAAATTCTGTTTCTGCGTCTCAAATAAACAGGAATCTTGTAACACATTGAAATGTTGCTGCAATACTTCATGGCTGTATACAGGGTCGGCTTGGGATCTTATAATGATATTGAACTTCACAAAATAAATTAAAAAAATAGACATTCTTTTTGGGAATTGGGATATTAAATTAATGTTGGAGTTTTTTCAAACGTTACACGGTAGATGGCCCTAGTTCATCCGTGACATTTCTTTCTTTGCAATTCGGGAAGGCCCTAAGCTATGGTAAATGGTTAAAGCGGAGAGAAGAGGATATGGGTTTACTGATGAGGGGAAAAAGATCTCCGAAACCGGTATAGACTCTTCCTGCACTCTCCGCTTTAACCAGAGTATTATGCAGCTGCTGCATTTTCATTTTGCAAAGAAATTGAGAATGTTTATACATTTTTAATTCATTTACTCTTTTGAGTATTAACGAGTCTTTCTTGTTGGAGCTTTACCATGCTGAGTAGATGAGTTGTGAATTATTTAAAATTCTCTCATCTTAATTTTCTCGGCACCTGTATGACTTATAAATTGTAAAAGTCTCAGGAGGTGTAACCAAAGAAAGTATTCCACCTGTTGTCAATCTGGTGGTACGCAGGCGATATTTATTGTCGTTTTCTGCGCTGCTTCGATTGATAACTTAGTTTGTTTTCCGGTAGATGGCCCTAGTTCATCCGTGACATTTCTTTCTTTGCAATTCGAGAAGGCCCTAAGCTATGGTAAATGGTTAAAGCGGAGAGAAGAGGATATGGGTTTACTGATGAGGGGAAAAAGATCTCCGAAACCGGTATAGACTCTTCCTGCACTCTCCAATTTAACCAGAGTATTATGCAGCTGCTGCAATTTCGTTTTGCAAAGAAATTGAGAATGTTTTTACATTTTTAATTCATTTACTCTTTTGAGTATTAAGGAATCTTTCTTGTTGGAGCTTTACTATGCTGAGTAGATGAGTTGTGAATTATTTAAAATTCTCTCATCTTAATTTTCTCGGCACCTGTATGACTTATAATTGTAAAAGTCTCAGGAGGTGTAACCAAAGAAAGTATTCCACCTGTTGTCAATCTGGTGGTACGGAGGCGATATTTATTGTCGTTTTCTGCGCTGCTTCGATTGATAACTTAGTTTGTTTTCCGGTAGATGGCCCTAGTTCATCCGTGACATTTCTTTCTTTGCAATTCGGGAAGGCCCTAAGCTATGGTAAATGGTTAAAGCGGAGAGAAGAGGATATGGGTTTACTGATGAGGGGAAAAAGATCTCCGAAACCGGTATAGACTGTTCCTGCACTCTCCGCTTTAACCAGAGTATTATGCAGCTGCTGCATTTTCGTTTTGCAAAGAAATTGAGAATGTTTATACATTTTTAATTCATTTACTCTTTTGAGTATTAAGGAATCTTTCTTGTTGGAGCTTTACCATGCTGAGTAGATGAGTTGTGAATTATTTAAAATTCTCTCATCTTAATTTTCTCGGCACCTGTATGACTTATAAATTTTAAAAGTCTCAGGAGGTGTAACCAAAGAAAGTATTCCACCTGTTGTCAATCTGGTGGTACGGAGGCGATATTTATTGTCATTTTCTGCGCTGCTTCGATTGATAACTTAGTTTGTTTTCCGGTAGATGGCCCTAGTTCATCCGTGACATTTCTTTCTTTGCAATTCGGGAAGGCCCTAAGCTATGGTAAATGGTTAAAGCGGAGAGAAGAGGATATGGGTTTACTGATGAGGGGAAAAAGATCTCCGAAACCGGTATAGACTCTTCCTGCACTCTCCGCTTTAACCAGAGTATTATGCAGCTGCTGCATTTTCGTTTTGCAAAGAAATTGAGAATGTTTATACATTTTTAATTCATTTACTCTTTTGAGTATTAAGGAATCTTTCTTGTTGGAGCTTTACCATGCTGAGTAGATGAGTTGTGAATTATTTAAAATTCTCTCATCTTAATTTTCTCGGCACCTGTATGACTTATAAATTGTAACAGTCTCAGGAGGTGTAACCAAAGAAAGTATTCCACCTGTTGTCAATCTGGTGGTACGGAGGCGATATTTATTGTCGTTTTCTGCGCTGCTTCGATTGATAACTTAGTTTGTTTTCCGGTAGATGGCCCTAGTTCATCCGTGACATTTCTTTCTTTGCAATTCGGGAAGGCCCTAAGCTATGGTAAATGGTTAAAGCGGAGAGAAGAGGATATGGGTTTACTGATGAGGGGAAAGAGATCTCCGAAACCGGTATAGACTCTTCCTGCACTCTCTGCTTTAACCAGAGTATTATGCAGCTGCTGCAATTTCGTTTTGCAAAGAAATTGAGAATGTTTATACATTTTTAATTCATTTACTCTTTTGAGTATTAAGGAATCTTTCTTGTTGGAGCTTTACCATGCTGAGTAGATGAGTTGTGAATTATTTAAAATTCTTTCATCTTAATTTTCTCGGCACCTGTATGACTTATAAATTGTAAAAGTCTCAGGAGGTGTAACCAAAGAAAGTATTCCACCTGTTGTCAATCTGGTGGTACGGAGGCGATATTTATTGTCGTTTTCTGCGCTGCTTCGATTGATAACTTAGTTTGTTTTCCGGTAGATGGCCCTAGTTCATCCGTGACATTTCTTTCTTTGCAATTCGGGAAGGCCCTAAGCTATGGTAAATGGTTAAAGCGGAGAGAAGAGGATATGGGTTTACTGATGAGGGGAAAAAGATCTCCGAAACCGGTATAGACTCTTCCTGCACTCTCCGCTTTAACCAGAGTATTATGCAGCTGCTGCATTTTCGTTTTGCAAAGAAATTGAGAATGTTTATACATTTAAAAAAAAAAGATTAAAAAAAATTATTTAGAAAGATGAAAACTGGTACATTTATTTATATTCCAGAGATTAATCGATTTCATTAATGGCGAATTTCTAGTACCGGTCATAGGCGTCCGTTTTGGGTAAATCAACAGTTATTTTGTAGCATAACTTTATTGTCTTTAATTTTTAAGTATTTTTGACACCAGATTATTCAATTATGAAATATTCGAGTACTAAAAGTTACTCTTGCTTTAAGTTTGTAAAATATATCGTTTTTTTAAATTTTTTTTTAAATTTTTTTTAACTTTTTTTTCAAATTCCCAAAACTAAAAACTTTCAAATCGATTTTTCTAGAAAACGGTGTATACTACCGACTTAAAGTAAGAGCACCTTTTAGTACTAGAATACCTCACAATTTAATAATCCAGAATCAAAAATGCTTAAAAATTGAAGACAAAAAAGTTATGCGATAAAATAACCGTTGCCCTACGCAAAACAGACGCCTATGACCGGTACTAGAAATTCACAATGGATGGAATCGATTCATTTCAGGAAAGTAAATATGTATACAAATTTTCGTTTTTCTAAATAGAAGCGCTCCGGAGGTATTTAAGAAAAACTAATTACATGGCGCCATTTTCAAAGAGCTCTAGCTCCCTTAGGAAGCATTTTCGGACTAGGTGAATTGGGTTAAATTGTCTTAAAATTATCTGAGGGATCTCCTGTCTTCGTTTGTCGGTAGAGTTTCTGGACACCCTGTATATTATTATACAGGGTGTCCCGAAAAGCTTGGTTATAAATTATACCACAGATTCTGGGGTCAAAAATAGGTTGATTACCTATATACAATAGTGCACACAAAAAAAGTTACAGCCCTTTGAATTTACAAAATGGAAATCGATTTTATTTTCATATATCGAAAACTCTTAGATGAAAATGGACATGTGGAATTTTTATGGCAGCAACATCTTAAAAAAAATTGAAGTGAAATTTGTGCACCCCATAAAAATGTTATGGGGGTTTTGTTCCCTTAACCCCCCCCCAAACTTTTGTGCACGTTCCATTTAAATTATTATTGTGGCACCATTAGTTAAACACAATGTTTTTAAAACTTTTTTGCCTCTTAGTACTTTTTTGATAAGCCAGTGTTTATAGAGATATTTTGAATATTTGTCGAATCCACCACATATTTTTATATTAGTATGATTATAGACACCTATTAATAATCTTAAAATTTATTTATATCTTACAGTTTTAGGTATATTTTGAAAAAGAAGTCACATCTCGATAAAAGGTGACTTATCAAAACAAACGTAGACCTAAGCGTTGATCATAATCATAACAAATAAATTTTTCCACCTACCTCTACCGAAAGTATACTTTTCCGGACCTGATTGGAGGGAGCAAAGTTGTACTTTTCCTCCTTAGGGAGGAAAAGTAAAAGTGACGTCATAGTATTTCTTTCATGAAATATAACTTATTGACCCTGTACAATATCTATTTTCTATTACGTAAATATCTATAGATTTTAACGTTTATTTATAACACGTAATGTACGGTATTTTGCGGAATGGTAAAAAACAGTAAATTTTGATTTTGATTTAACAATGTTTACATTAATAATTTGACTTATAATATTTGACACTTGGCAGTTATATTGTACCTACTTGTTATAGTTCTAATAAATTTTGTTGGTTAGTTACATAAATAAATTAAGTAAAAATGAAAAAATGACTTGTTATTTGAGGAAGGTGGAAAAACCATATGTATAACATGGGAGTAAAGTGTCTTTTCCTCCCGTGAATGATTACTGCCCTCCGCTACGCGTCGGGCAGTAAACTTCATTCTCGGGAGGAAATGTAGCACTTTCCTCCCTTGTTATAAAAATAGCTATTCCAGAACTTATTTCTGTTGTTTAAGGTGCCTCTAAAAGGAGCAATATTTTTAAAGCAATATGTGGCTGCAGCAGAGTAGCTGGCAATATCGGCAACAGTAACGGCCATAATATTCAGTATAATATTTGCCGTACGACCGCTTGGTGAACGAAAATACTTTGTTTGCAATGTTTAATTTGTTTTGTAGATTATTTGTTTTTTTGGAAATTTTGGGGAATAAAATGATTAGTAATTCTAGTCTCTCTCTCTCTCTCTCTCTCTCTCTCTCTCTCTCTCTCTCTCTCTCTCTTGTCGTTTCCCCATTACTTAGGATTGTGATTTCTTCCAATATTCCTAACAATGTTTCTCCATTGGTCCCTATCTTCAGCTGCTCTAAGAGCTTCGCAGAATGAGTTTCCAGCTGAATGCTTTATTTGGTCAGACCATCTAGTTGGTGATCGTCCTCTTGTCCTTCTCCCCGGAACGTTTCCATAAACAATTAATCTCTCCAAACTGTCGTCACCTCTGCGAACCACGTGACCCAAGAATTGCAGAATTCATTGCAGACATATTGCTGGACAGCCTTTTTTTAAATTGAGTTGGTTTAGAATGGAAACGTTTGTCCTATGAGCTGTCCAAGGTATGCGCAGCATTCTTCTCCAGCGCCACATCTCAAATTCATCAATTTTTTGGCTCTCGCATGCGCGAAGAGTCCAAGTCTCTGCTCCGTATAGAAATATTGAGAATACAAGGGCATTCACCAGTCTCATCTTGATATTTTGAGAGATAGATCTGTCTTTCCAAACTTTAGTTAGGCGACTTATCGCATTTTTTGCCATACCAATACGTCTCCGAACTTCTGCTTCACAGTTACCATCGTTAGTTATACTAGACCCGAGATAGATAAAGGTGTTTACTATCTGGTATTCCTGTAACATGTTAGTCAGTTGAATAGTGTCGAATCTTAGCTTTATTGATTTTCAGACATTTTATTGCTTTCGTACTCAACTCCTCGCGGAAGATCAAACATTTCTTGCTCATTTGCTGCTATAAGTGTAGTGTCATCAGGAAATCTTAAATTGGAGATTTTCCTACCAACTAGTGTTACTCCACCGGCCCAACCTTCTAAAACCATCCTCATGACATGTTCACCATAAATGTTAAATAAGTCAGGTGACAACACTCATCTTTGTCTAACACGAGTAATTCTAGTAATGATTAGTAAATAGATTTAAGTAAACTGTTTACCTAGGTATAAAACTACCAAACGGGCGACGCTTAGGAAAATATTCCACCAACGCATCTCAGTTTACCCATCTGAATCGTCATAATTGTGTAATCTAATACCGTTTCGTTTTGATTCAAATCAAGTCTCTTGCCATCCCCTGACACGTATTTCTAGGTTTACCCGTTATCAAAGAGGCTTTGCAAGAAGAATGATTTGAACCAAAACGCATGGAATGGTCGGTATAAATAATTGACTATTTATACAGGAGTATGGTTAAACCTGTAACGAGGAAAGATGAAATGGATCACTTAGTAGGGTAATGGATCCAAATATGAGACCCTTTTTTAAAAACTCTTGGTAATCGTAAAGTTTATGGATTCAAGAAATCTTAAATGAGATAAATGTCAGATAATTATGCAATTATATTTTAACAGGTTCAAAATTAATTTTAAACATTTTTTTACTAATAAAATAATTTTTTTAAAATGTCAAATTTCCCAACTTAAAAAAAGGTGTCTTAATATGAGACCATGTGGTATCTTAATTATTTATATGGGAAATAAGCCACAATTAAAATGAAAAAAATAATTTTATTAACGTTTCGACGTCCAAATCGGGTGCCGTTGTCAAAATACAAAATATTACTAAAATAAACTAAAGTGTTGTTGCTAAGCAAAAAAAATTCTTCTAATAATTTATTTAATCTCACTTAAATAAATATTGGCAATATCATTTTAAAGTCTTCTACTTTAAAATGTATAATATATGTCTGAATTGCCAATATAAATGAGTGAGATTAAATAAATTATTAGAAGAATTTTTTTTTTTTGCTTAGCAACAACACTTTAGTTTATTTTAGTAATATTTTGTATTTTGACAACGGCACCCGATTTGGGCGTCGAAACGTTAATAAAATTATTTTTTTCATTTTAATTGTGGCTTATTTCCCATATAAATAATTAATCATAAAAATGCCACAAGGAAATAGCTTCAGAACAACATGTGGTATCTTAATATGAGACACCACGTTATATAAGTTAAAAAGGTGATACAAATTACTTTAACGCATTGTTCTGGATTTAAACTGTATTACATGATGTAGACATGATTCTGCTGTTCTGAAGCTGTTTCTTTGTGTCGTATTATGCAATTTTCTTTTTTTTTTGGGAAATAATCCACAATTTAAGTTAAAAATAAAAATTAGAAGTCTAAACGTCAACAAGTTTCATTTTTAACTTAAATTGTGGCTTATTTCTCAATAAAATAATAAAAAGACATGATGCTATACTCAAAACATTACAGTACCCTAATATGATATATCTCATATTAGGCACACTTGAGGGTCTCATATTAGGAGCAACCACGTGTGAACTTTTTAGTCCGTATTTTGAGTTTAGGATTGGTTTTTACGCCACTATAATTGCGTGTTTCTGTAACCAATTTAGGTAGCTATCAACTAATTACTAAGGTGATTTTTTTCTCCCACCTTAAAAATAAAAATTCAGTTTGAGCTACACCGATTAAAAAACTTCTGACTCGCAAAAAACTTGTTTTTACCCCACTAACCAGGCTGCAGCACTTACAAGACTCTAGAGACAGGGGTCTCATATTAGGAACGGGTCTCATAATAGGATCCTTAGCTCTTAACCCTATTAATAATTCGCCAAATAAGAGGATTATAAATTTTATTAATAAAATACATTTACGCCTTGAGTTGACGAATGTGAAAATTGAAATACAAAAAATCGAAATGCAAAAAGGGACAGATGATCTCTTGTTGCTGAAAAAATTTAAATTTTCAATAATGTAGAAGCTTGAATTTTTACACAAAAAATTAGGAAAAAAGCAAGGCCGAATTAACAATGTTTTTTTTTTACTTTAACTTTTCTTTTAATATAAGTCGCTGCTGAAAGTAGGATCTTGTCATCCATTATTACCCGATTGTATTACCCGTTTACGTACAAACTTATGGACCATACTGTTGCTGAGATATATATTGCCGAGATATCTTTTGCACTAAATGTTGTCATAAATTTGACGTATATTTGACAGTTAATAGTTCTGCTGTACCTACTTGTTAATTTTAGTTCTCTAATTAATTTTGTTAGTGACATCAATAAATTATTTAACGATGAAAACAGACTTGTTATTTGAGGAAGGTGAAAAAATCATATGTATAACATGGGAGTAAAGTGCCTTTTCCTCCCTTGAATGATTACTGCCCTCCGCTACGCGTCGAGAAGTAAACTTCATTCTCGGGAGGAAAAGTAGCACTTTCCCCCCTTGTTATACAAATAGCTATTACATGTACATGGACAGTTTGTCTCAGCAACATAAACCTTTTCAGTCATGTACAGACCATATAATTGGCAAGTACTTTAAAATTGTGAAAACATGATGATATTTTACAAATTTTAGTTCATGACTATCAAAGCATTGTGTTATACAGGGTAGCGATAAAGTATGGAAACACGGTAATTTCTCAGAAACCGCTAATACGATTTTTACAGATTTTAGTGGGTAAGGGTCTTTTAATGCGGCTGATATTATAGTTGTAGTTACATTGTTGTCAAATGTTCCGTTATTCTGGAAATCAAATGAACTTTCTTATTTCAAATAGAACACCCTGTATATTTTTTGTGTTTTGAAGTCCATTAGAAACACTGATTATTTTTCATGTTATATTCTCTATGTCTAAATGCCATAGTTTCGGAGTTATTGCTACATTTATTAAAAAAAAATAATTTAAACAAAATATGAAAATAAATATTTTCGGCCTGGGTAGATATTATTTTAGATTCTTTGGATCATTAAGAATAAAAAAGGTCTTTTGTAATTTTCCTGTAAAGTTAATTGTTTCCGAGTTATAAACAATTTAAAATTGAAAAAAATTGAAAAATGGCGATTTTAAGGTTCAAAACACACAAGAAAAAAAATAATTTTGGAAATTACGAAGTACCTAATTTTAAGCTCAAACTTCCTTCTATCAGCTCCCTATAAGAATTTTTGGCACGTTTTATTCTAAAACATTGTTTTTTTTTAATGTTATTAAAGCGCATATGAGAGGACGGGCGATCGGGTTGCATTAACAACTAAAAAACAATGTTTTAAAATGAAATATGACCAAATAACTTATAGGTAACTGATAAAATATGATTTTTACTTAGATTTAGGCACTTTTTAGTTTCAAAAATAATATTTTTTACTTGTATTTTTGTGTTTATTTACTTTGTATTATTGTGTTTTTGAACCTTGAAAATCTTCATTTCTCGATTTTTTTCAGTTTTAAATTGTTTATTTACCGGAAACGATTAACTTTAGAGGAAAATTACAAAAGACCATTTTTGTTCTCAATGATCCAAAGAACCTAAAATAATATCTGGCCGGGCCGAAAATAAAAATGATTTTTATAATTTGTTTAATTTATTTTTTTTTAAATAAATGTAGCAATAACTCCGGAAATATGGCATTTGTGTATAGGGACTATAACAGGAAAAATACTCAGTGTTTCTTATGGACTTCAAGACGCAAAAAATATACAGGATGTTCTATTTGAAATAAGAAAGTTCATTAGATTTCCAGAAAAAGGAAGATTTGACAACAATGTAACTACCACTATAATATCGGCAGTATTAAAAGACCCTTACCCACTAAAATCGGTAAAAATCTTACTAGCGGTTTCAAAGAAATTACCGTGTTTCCATACTTTATCGCTACCCGTAGAATGTAGAGGCATCACTTCAAGGCAGAGATTTCGGATAAAATATTTTACTTTTAGTCGTTCATTTCAATAGTTTAGCTTTTCAATATTAAATGAATAAGTAACTATTGGATACGTGAAAGAATAAGTCGGGCCCTAGCCTCCCCCAGCATCCGTCTCCAAGTATCTCTGTCTCTGGCTGCTCTCCTCCAGTTGTCCATCCTCAGTATCTCTTTAGCATCTGTTCTCACTTCGTCTATCCACCTCTTCCTTGGTCTTCCTACTGGCCCATGTTCGACCATAGTTCTGTTAAGCATTTTACTAGGTGTTCAAAAAGTAGGTCATTCTTTCGTTATCAGAGATCAAATTCACTATGTCTGCAAATCCAAATATTTTTTGTTTTGAGGATTTTGATAAATTATTCAAAAAGTTAGTTATTGCTTGATGATGCTTGTTCAAAGTTTATACAGGTTTATACAAAATTATATAGGTTTATGTTGATATCCACTCTACTTTCTTTAAACTTTACGAGCAAGAGTTCTTCATGGTCTAAAATCCTTCATTGACGTTTATCATTTTTAGCGACATTATACCATTTATTGTATTTAACAATGTTTTTTTATATTATTTAAACTTTTAGTCTTTGTTCATTTCATTCTAATTTTTATTTTCAAACATTTTTAATTTAAAAATAATAACTCATCCTTGTAAATTGACAAAACAAAACTCATGATTATCCATCATTTGCAATACAAAACGAATGAGTAATAATAATCACGTGGCCAATTCATACGCCAGTCGTATAGTTTTAATGATTTTCGAGATTGACTACCCCCAAACGCTTTGATGGAAGTCACCCTCCATAAAATTTTGACCCTGTTTACGCAGCGTAAGGTGACTGCAATCCCCATCGAGAATTCGCACCCTAATGGTTGTATCGCACAAGTGCACCATTGTTGCAGGCCACACGGTTCCTGCTGCATTTTTCATGAAATTGAGATAGCATGCTTAATTCAACCTCTTTGCAGCTTATGTTAAAGTCGGTAAACGGATTTAAGGATGATATTTCCCAATATAAATCAAAGTAAGTGATATTTAGACCCGGCAGTGTTTGTTTTTGATGTAGGTATTTAAATCGTAAATTTATGATCCTATTTTTTGCTTTAGTCGCTTGGAAATATTATTAGAAATTATAATTTCTTCAATTTCCGCAAGTGTGCGGAAACTTGAAAGGGTGGGCTAAATTTTTTTATTAGATAAACTGAAAAAAAAAAAAAATAGAAAACTTAAAGTTTTCCCCCCTTCGTTGCTATATTTCGGCAGCTATACATTTTATCTTGGATCGTACAATACGACAATGTCACTTACTTTGCTATAATCTAAGTTGAAAAAACCTCAAACAAATTATATGCCTTTTTTAATCAAAAATATCCATTTATAATTGTTACAACTTTTTCCTGTTCTTCTTCTTCTTTTTGTGTAGACATGACTCTGTCTGTTTTTCCAATGTGCCTCCAGTAAGTTGTCATTCCATCATTGTCGTGGTCTTCCCACTGACCTTCGTATTGGGGAACATTGTTTTCATCTCTGCTGTTTCTAGCATTCATTTTGTCCTCTCTGTATCAGGTCGTGTTTCTGCTACGTATGTCATTATTGCTTTGATGACTGCTTTGCAAATTCTGCCTTTCATTTCTTTTCCGATATTTTTATTTCTCCGTATTGTTTCATTCAGGTAACCTGCAGCCCCGTTTCGAGCTTTCCATAGCTACAGTTGCTCTCACTTGCTGTTGCGTTTAGTAAATTTTAATTTCCGGCTTATCATCGACTTATTTCGAATGCTTTAAATGATGACGCACGGGTAAAGACTCGCGGACTCAACTGTAGATTCTGTGTTATCCTAGATATTCAAACTCAAATGATTTGTTCTATTATCTGACCCTCCAGTTCTAATGTACATCTTAGTAGGTTTGGTGTTATAACCATACATTTGGTCTTTTTTGGGAAAATTAACATGTTAAATTTTTTGGCGGTTAAATTGAATTGGTGCAGCATACGTTGTAAATCATTTTTACTTTAAGAGATTAGTATTGCAGCATCTGCATTTTATGATTATTTTAAGTTGTTTTTCTCTAATTTGGTACTATTTTTTAGTTCTTACTTTTTTAATTATTTCATCCATGATTAGTTTGAACTTTGAACAATAGAGGACTCATGGAATCCTCCTGTCTTATCCCATAGCCGGATTCAATTCCCATTGCCAGATTCAATTGGGTCAGTTCGTTCTTCTTCTACTTTTACAGTTATAACTTTGTTATAGTTATAAATAATAACAAAGAAATAACCAATAAGAAAATGAGATAATGTAACCAAATACTGCTTCAAATATTATGTGCAGAATAATTTTGAATCGGTTCCGCTAATGAACTTGCTTTTTTTGTCTCTAAAAGCGAACTCCACACTCGCCGAAGTCGATCGAGGTTCAACAAGTGCGTGAGTGTAGACGGCCACCTTGTACAACTTTGCCTCACTTCGTTCTACTTCCATTCTCTGTCGGTCTGGCGCGTCCGAGTCAAAGGGATCTTTGTCGGTATCGCACTTCCTCGCTAAGTAGAACGAGTGTGTAGTGACGGTACTTCAAACTTCGGTCAACTTTGGCGAAGTAACTTCACTGAGAGTGTGGAGCCCGTTTAAAAGTGGAAAAAAAGTTTAATTTCTCTTTTCTAAATAATTTTAACTGTACCATATTATGCAAGCTTCGAATTTTAAGTTCTGAAATGACTAATTTACAATGAGTAGGTGACCTAATACGATTGTTAAAATACCTGTAAGTGTCTATAAATAATCGTGGGCGATATATCTATAAAGCGGCTACTCAAATTTCCTAAACATTTATACCAAACATTTGAAATTGTATTTTAACTGTTAAGCTGTTCAAAAGTTATCTACTGGTTTCGATTGTAACAATATGCTATTAAAATGACTTTATCAATTTTTCTCTTTTCTCGATTATTAGTTTCTAGTGCATAGTATATAAATTATTGTATTAACTAAATACATAGTTAGTTAAAAATAATTAATGAATAATTTAAACAATTAACAAGTAACAATTTTCCACTAATAGGGGAGTGCAATTAGAACGAAAAGAGGCATTGTTTCGGAAAAATTCAAACAAGCTTATATTTTTCTAAAACTTTTTTTGTTAGTTTATATACTTGTTAAAGTAAAAATTTCTACTCGCAGATTTGGCCGCTAATTGTTTATTAATTGTTTAAACAATAACAATTGTTTTGTATAAATAATTTTAAAAATATCGTTAAATTCATCATTTTACTTTGATCAAATATGTTTCTTTTTTGTTTTTGATTATGCTGAATCCGAATATGGTATTGCAATTTGAAAATTCTTATACAGAAGCTCTTATACAGTAAGTCTGCGTAGCTAGGAACCACATGGAAAACTTTTTTATTATCAATTTTACGAAAAAAAGTTATTCTTCATAAATTGCTCTGGATAGTCAAAAATCTAATACTCAACCATCAAATATCAAATTTTATCAATTTTATACGAGTTATGTCAAAAATATGAATTTGGTTAAAGAGTAAAGTACCTTTATATTCTAGAATATAAAAAAATGATATTATGAAAAGTTGTTTGAAATTAAAAACTATGTTTAAATATACAATTATATCATTCTAATAAAAAAAAATTAATTTTTTCTCAAATTACGGATACTCATCATCATTTTATTACAATTATAATAACTATTTTATTATCACTTTTACGAAAAAAGATATTATTCATAAAATGCTCTTCCTGGTCTAAAATCTAAGATACAATCATCAGATATCAAACTTTTTTAATTTTATGCGAGGTATGTAAAAAATATGAATTTTTCTTAAGAATTAAGTGCCTTTATTATTCACAATATTTTAATAGGAAGGATGTAATTGAACACTAAAACAAATTTTTTAATTCCAAACAAGTTTTCTTAATAATAATTTTCGATATTGTGAAAGTTAATGGTACTTTACTCTTGAGTGAAATTCATATTTTCTGGCATATTTCGTATAACATTAATTAAATTTGATATTTGATGATTGCATCTTAGAGATTATATACGATGCAGAGTATTTTATAAAGAATAACTTTTTTTCGTAAAACTGATAATAAAAAAGTTATCAATAGGTTTCAAGTTACGCAGACATACTGTATAAGAGCTAAAAAAATTTTTTTGTTGAACATAATTGTTTAAGCTTGTTATTAAATGTATTTTAGGTAAGTTTTACAGAAAAAAGTTTTGATCACTTTGTATAAACATTTTTTTAGCAGGTAATTTTCGGTTTTTGTATTACATTTTTGTTATCTTTCTTAATTTTCTCAAAAAGAAATAGTTTATTTCATTTTTAAAGCAAAATAATTTAGTGCATTATAAAGACTACATCCTAAGCTTTAAAAAAGCATATATAAAGCTGTAATAGATCTGTTCAAACTTGAGTAATACCGTCTTAAAGTGGTGGTAATTCTATAAAACTACGAAGATTTCAAAAATGACATTTTTTGAGACGTCATATCATGTGAACTAAATTTTTGAGATTTTTTTTGAATGAAACATCATTTAGTAAGATGCTTGAAAGGTAAGTTATGCAACATTCAGAGTTTGATAAGAAAAATTGTATTAGTTACACATTTTTAAATCATTTTTAAACAAAATTCATGTAAGGCCCACTTTCCGCCCACACCGTACTTATGCCCATACATTTTATTTATTTTTATTATAACCATAAGATAGGTTAATTATTCTTCTTTCATGTTCGATTTGTAAAATTTCATTTGATCCATTAGTTAAAGAATTACATTAAAATAACTCAACCGTGCACTTCACCGTACGCTAGTTTACAGTGCGCCAATGTTTGTGAGAAGGGTGACTTTGGCGTTATAAATAAAAAAATTATATAAGATACAGATTTAATTTTAGAAAATTCTTTATATAAGGTTTTTTTTGTAAAATTTTCTGAATTTTTCAATGGTCAAGTCAGTTTTTCTAAAATTTATATTTTCGGAGTTATTTAAAAAAAACATCTAATTTCGTAGTTCATTTGTTTAATCAAAAATGAAGCACCCACTTCTCGAGTAGAACTTTTTGATATATGTTGTTTATTAAACATTTTTTAATGAAATTACAAAAAGTTCTATCTTGTTTGATTTTTTCCGAAGTGAAAATGTATATGCACTCCCCTATAATATTTAAAATCTAAACGAAATAGTCGTATAATAAAAAAACTAAAATAGTAGAAATTGGTACTCTATGATTCTATGCTGTCTGTATTCTTAATGTTTACATGTCTATAAATTATAAGAATAAAGCATAGCTTATTGAATTATAGTATGTGGTACCTGGCAGTGTTGCCGACTATTTAAAGTCCGTATATATCTAATTGAAAACTAAACGCAGTGTAGGCTGATTTATCTTACGACGGGACATGCACGACACGGCGATCAAACGGGGCACGTTGATGAATGGTACGATATGAAAATAATTGGCTAGTTTATCATATATAGGAACGGGGCGACATAGGGGGCGTGCGGAGACGAACGCTTTCTATTGTTTTGCGGCACGTATCGAGCACGTCCCGTCCTAACATAAATCCGGCTTAAAGAATATAATACAATTTGAAACTTCGTGGACTTTGATCGTTGGCTCCTGGACTAACTGTTTTATTGTATACGTTTTATTCACTAAATATCATATAATTACTTCCGTACGCGTTCACCTATTCGCAAACCGCAACATAAAATAACAATAAAATGTGTTGTGCCAGGAAGAGACAGTCCAACTTTTGTTACCCCAACTTTATCGATTCGTCGACGAACTTTGACATTTACCAACGTAAAAGAAGGAACTCGCGATCTCTTGTCAATTTTATGTATACGAGTCTATTTTTAGGGGTTGTTTCTATCCCGGATGAGGGTCCGTGAGTCAGGGACGTGTTTCCAATTAATTGTGTTTACCTAACAGTTGTTTCTAACTAAGTGAAATTATGAAATAGATAAAAAAATCAGCAACCTTTAATAGACATTATATTATACAAAAAATGGAGCACTACTACTAGGTGTTTTTTACACGTTCAGCTTTTTTTCGTAAATTCCGCCTATTTATGCCTTCTTCGTTTGAGACTACTGAAAAAATACATCGAAATTTTGTGAAAAATCGTGAAATACATCGAATAGCAGCGTATAGCCAAGAATATGTAGGCCAGGGTAATAAGACAAAAATATACCCTGTTCGTGACACTTCAACAGCCAGGGTACTGAAGCATTTTTCGACAGGTAATACCTATAAGAACAAATTATAACTATTCCCAAGTAGCACCGAACAGGTTTATTAAGTCTTTTAAGGATGCTTTGAAACTGTAGAATAAAACTAAAATTAAAACCAATTGCTTTTTTAAGTAAGGTTGCAATAAAACCGCTTTCAACATAAAAGGGCCCACACTGAAAGAGGTCAATAAAACCAAAAATAAAAACCTTAAAACTTTTTTTCTTAAGCAACTGGTTTCAAAGCTGCTGTGAAGGTGCTTTTTGTTTAAACTACTTTATTTAATGGGTTATAAGTCAAACAATCATAGTATTGAGTAAACTTATATATTTTTATAAAACTTACTAAACATCTTACATACAATAAATCATACAAGTGACAACCATGTTGACTGGCTTGAAGTTAGCCATGTCATGTCTAGCACGCAGCCCCTTGCTACGCTGTTACACAGCTATATATATTAAACACCTTCCCCCTAAGATCGATATCTATAAGGGGTCTTTATATTACGACCAACTCTCGTCTTATAACTGTTAGAAGTCTCAATATTTGGGTTGACTTTATGACTCAATGTAGGTACTGATTTTACATTTGGGCTTGGGCAACTAATGGTTTTATTAACACTATCATTTACGTTAATGTGAGTGGTATCTTTATGAACACTTTGTGACTGAATATCAGGGTACAACTCGGGTTCTAAAATGAGTTCTTTTTCAAGTGTTGTGGTGTATGAATGTTTCATTTGGTGTGAATTCCGTCTAATAATTTTATTGTTATCTTCTTTTTTCACCCAATATGATCTAGGTTCATTGGCCTTTTCTAACACAATTGCTTTATGCCAATAATTATCTTTTGAACTTCTTATTACTACCCTATCTCCCTTTCTAAACTCTACTGGTTTTCTTCGTGCTGTCTTATCATAACGTACTTGTAATTTCTCTTTTTCTTTGCATAAATTCTTATATACTTGTTTCTGGATTGTAGGTTCTAATTTATTAGCTGTAGTTGGTAATTGTCCTCTCAGGATCCTGCTCTGTAAAATTTGAGCTGGAGATGCATCAAGATTTATTATGCAGGTATTATTATATTCCATCACCAAATCTCTAAAATCAACATTTTCCTCATTACTCTTTCTTAAAATTTGTTTGCTTATATTGACTGCTTTTTCTGCAAGTCCATTACTCTGGTGGTAATGTGGAGTGCATGTCATAATTGTAATGTCTTTTTCTCTATAATAATTTTTACATTTTACCGAAGTAAATGGTAGATTATCTGCAATTAAAATTTCTGGATATCCAAATCTACTAAAAGTATCTTGAAATGAGTTGATTACTGAACTGGAGGTTTTATCTTTTAATATTGAAATGTCCAACCAATGCGAAAAATAGTCTACAATTACTAAATATGCTTTTGAACCATACTCTAAAATGTCTGTACCAACTTTATTGAATCTTAGTCTGGGA
Organism: Diabrotica virgifera virgifera; assembly: GCF_917563875.1. NCBI lineage: Eukaryota > Metazoa > Arthropoda > Insecta > Coleoptera > Chrysomelidae > Diabrotica > Diabrotica virgifera. Next base: position 177,538,811 of record NC_065451.1, read on the forward strand.
ATGTCATGAGGCATCATTGGTTCTTTAAAATTATTTGGTCTGTATTTCTCACATATCCTGCATTTTTTTATATAGTTTGTCACATCATCATTAAGTCCTGGCCAATAATATATACTCCTGGCTTTGTTTATAGTTTTACTGACTCCTATATGGCCTTTGTGAAGCAATTTTATCATGTCAAGCCTAAGTTTTTTCGGAATAATTATTTTGTCATCAATAAATGCGATGCCAGCTTCAAAATACAGTGAATCTCTTATACCATAGTACTTTTTACACACTTGAGGAACATTTTTTTCTTTTGGCCACCCATTATAATAAAAATCAAAAATTACTGCTAATGCCTCATCCTGGCTAGTAGCTAGTCTTAACTCAGATTGCTTTTCCTGGCTCATAGGTAAATGTTTACTCACTGAGTGGACCATTTCAAACATTTCTGGGTCATGTGTCTCTATATTTAAACTGGACCTAGATAGCATATCAGCAAAATGTATGTCTTTCCCAGGAACAAAATATACATTTAATCTGTACTTGAGAAGTTTAAGCCTTAAACGTTGGAGTCTAACTGATCCAATTTTGGAAATTGGCTTCTTCATAATGGAGATTATAGGTTTGTGATCTGATTGAACGTCAACATCAAAATTATAAATAAAATTGTGAAATTTTTGAGTAGCATAATAAATTGCCAATAGTTCCTTCTCAGTCTGACTATAATTTATTTCACTATCATTCATATTTCGTGATGCACAAGCTACTAATTTTAAAATAGAATCATATTTCTGGAACATACAAACACCTAAACCATTTTTAGATGCATCACATTGTAAAATAATTTTTTGATTAGGATCATAAGGGACTAACGCTGGTGATTTACAAATTATGTTCTTTAAATTATCAAAACATTTTTGATGTGACGGGAGCCACACCCATTCTACATTATTTTTAAGTAATTGACAAAGAGGTTGAATATGTTCAGCCATGTTCGGAATGTACCGTCTAACGTAATTAAATGCGCCCAAAATTCTTTGTAATTCTACTTTACTATTTGGTTTTTCAAGTTTACAAAGTGATTCCACTCTGTCAGGATCTATTTGCATCCCTTTATGTGAAAAAACTTGACCCATAAATCTGACCTCTTCTTGACAATATTGAAATTTGTCCCCATTAAACTTTGCTCCTACTTCTTTAGCCCTTTCTAACACTTTTTTAACAGTTGTATCATGTTCTTCTTTTGTTGTTCCCATAACAATCATATCATCATGACAAATCAATAAATTCTCTATACCTTTAAATTTATCTTCTACTACTTCTTGAAACAGATCTTGGGAATTTGATAATCCATATGGCAATACTTTATATCTGAAAATTCCATAAGAAGTTGCAAAACAGCATTTCCATGATGATGTCTCGTCAAGTTCTAAATGATGATACCCTTCAGAGAGATCAAATACAGAAAATATCTTTTTACCTATCATTTGTGCACAAACATCTTCCAATTTATGTACTACTCTTGGTTTGCGGACTATTTGTTTGTTTAGATCTAATGGGTCTAAGCATAAACGTAACTTACCATTTTGCTTTTCCACAATAACAATGCGGTTTATGCTTGCCCTGGGGTCAATTTCGTTAACTTTGACAATTGCCCCTCTTTTTGTCAACCTATCTAATTCATTTTTTAAATTATCTCTAATTGCGACAGGTACATTTACAGGTGGGTAACTTACTGGCTCAAAATTGTCTACTGTAGTGATCCTATGTTTACCACAAAATTTACCATGACCTCTAAAAACTTCAGGGTTAAGGTTTATAAATTTATCCCTTTCTGCTAATTCTAAAGTACCACAACTCTCAATATTGTTGATTCGTTTAACTAACCCCAAATCAATACATAATTTACCACTTAAAAGAACTCGAGTTGCCCCATTAATAATTGTAAAATCCTCGTAAACATACTTATTTTTATGTTTACAAAATAAATTTACGACACCCATTGTTTTAGCCTGAGTACCCTCAAACCCTTTCAGTACATAATGATTATCCCTAATTTTAAATTGTTTATCAATTTTCTTAAAAATTTTTAATGGAATTATACTTACATCTGCACCTGTGTCAAGTTTTACTTTAATTCTCTTGTTTTCAATTTCTATAATTTCATCCCAAATATTTTGACTACTTACATTTTGGTATACTTTATTGACATTTCCTACAAAACTATCAGCTGATCCATCACTGCTATCTTCATCTATGACATCAATATTCTTCACTCTACACGACTTTGCAAAATGGTTTAAAAGCCCACATTTCTTACATTTCTTTCCATACGCTGGACATTCTCTGGCCCCATGAGTTGATTGACATCTTTTACACTTGAATTTTTCATTGGTATTCGCTTTACTTCTAGAGTTATTATAATTTCTATGGCCCTGGTACCTATCTTTACGAACTTCTCCTATGTCTACATCTTTTCTTTCGGTATGAAATTTCAAATTTTGGTTCTTACTTTGTTCACTAGTTCTACAAAATTCGATGGCTTTTTGTAGGGTAAGTTTGTCCACTCTCAATAGAGCTTCTCTAGTAACTGGATCTCTGATGCCCATTAATATTTTGTCTCTCAGAGCTTTATCTTCGGCTGTTTGTTCTGGATCAATTTCATTATAATTACATGTTCGAATCAAATGTCTACAACTAGTAAGAAACTGCTCAAACGACTCTCCTTCTTTCTGGACCCTCATGATAAAATTGTATCTTTCAAATGATTCATTCATCCTTGGATTAACATACTTATCGATTAGTGATATCATCAAGTCATACTTGTTATTTTCGGCTTCTGGGATCTCGAATGTGGACATAATTTTGGCAGACTCAGCCCCAATTATATTTCTTAAAATTGACATTTTCATTTTATCTGCTGACTGGTCTTGTCCCGTTGCTAGTAAATAATCTTCGAAACTAGTCTTCCAGAACTTCCATTCGCTTGCAGCATTTTGATCCTGCAGGTCAAAATCTGGTGGTAATTTTACATTTATTCCCATCACTGCCATTGTAGGTTATGTATGGTACCTCGTGTACAAGTTGCTATAAATTTAGCTTTTCGACTGGAAACTGTAACCCAACTAGCTGTTTGACTGCGCCATGTTTAAACTACTTTATTTAATGGGTTATAAGTCAAACAATCATAGTATTGAGTAAACTTATATATTTTTATAAAACTTACTAAACATCTTACATACAATAAATCATACAAGTGACAACCATGTTGACTGGCTTGAAGTTAGCCATGTCATGTCTAGCACGCAGCCCCTTGCTACGCTGTTACACAGCTATATATATTAAACACTTTTAAAACCATGTTAAAGGACACTTTAAGTGCAGGCAGTTTTATAGTGAACTTAAAAAGGTTTCTTAAAACCCATATACTCCATAAAGGCCAACAAATTTTTACATGTGTTATGATAGGTAGATACGTATTTGTAAACATAAAATAATAAAAAGTACTTGGTTATTTCGGACTGTCAAGGTAGAAAAACACTTGCGCACCCAACTTTATTGATAATGTTAACACAAATAGGTCTAAATAACTCACGCGCCCTAAAATTCCTGACTTTTGGCGATTAAAAATTAATAATAATAATAAAACAATCAGCATAAAGATGTACACAAAATAATCTGGTTAAGACCTGGAACTAATACCGGAAACCAAATCGATCACATTCTGATCAAGAAAAAACAAGCGAAGTCAATAAATGATGTACGATCATATAGAAGAGCGAACATAGACTCCGACCACTTGCTGGTGATTGCAAAATGCAAAATTAAGGCAAAACCAAAAGAAACAAAAGTAGTGAAAAAGAAATGGAACATACAAAAACTGGAGGAGGATGAAATAAAAGATAGATACAAAGAAGAACTTAAAAGAAGAATACAACACGAAGAACAAGAAATAGAAGAACAATGGAAACGAATTAAACAAGTCATAAAGAAAGGCAGCGGATACAGAAATTGGCACAATAAGGAACATCAGAAGAAATGAATGGTTTGACCAGGAATGTAGAGAACAAATAGAAAGAAAGAGTAAAGCCAGATTGAAATGGATAAACTCAGGAACAGCAGAAGATATGGAAACATATAGGAGAGCAAGGACAATAGCAAAGCAAACATGTAAAATGAAAAAGAAAAGAAAATTAGAAGAAATAATGATGGACATCGAAAGAGAAAATATGAGAAATAATTCTAAACCACTATATAGTTACTTAAAATTAGGAAAAAACCAAAATCGATGGTAGCCATAGAAGAAGACATTTGGATAAGACATTTCCAGGAATTATATAAAGCAACAGGTGAGATGACACAGGAAGGGGACATAACAAGGATAAGACAGGACGCGGAGGAATACAAGGAACCTACATACGAAGAAGTAGCAGAAAGTATCAAGAAGATCAAGAACAGAAAAGCAGCGGGTTATGACAACATAAACGGAGAACTCATCAAATATAGTGGAGAAGCTCTAACTAGAAAAATACATGAATTAATTGTAACGATTTGGAAAGAGAAAAGAATGCCAGAAGACTGGAAAACGGGAATAATTATAACGATACCCAAAAATGGAGACCAAAAAATATGCAAAAACTATAGAGGAATCACCTTGCTAAATGTGACATATAAGGTCATGACGGGAATAATAAAGAACAGACTAGCAGAGCATACCGAAAAAATCATAGGAAATTACCAATATGGATTCAGAAAAGAAAAATCGACGATAGACGCTATTCACATAATAGGACAAATCACGGAAAAATAATATGAACACAACATGGAACTGCATATGCTTTTTGTGGATTTTAAACAGGCCTTCGATAAACTAAAAAGAGGAGAATTAACAGAAAGATCTAACACGCATAAAAATACCAGGCAAATTAATACAGTTAATAAAAATGACAATGAAAGAGGCACAAGCAGTAATTAGATTTAGGTCAAAAGACAACAGAGAAGATTAGGGTCCAAAACGGAGTCAGACAAGGGGATGCCCTGTCAACTGAGTTATTCATTACAGCTCTAGATTGTGCAATAAAAGAAGCAACAAATAACGGAATAATTAATAAAAATGCAGTACAAATAGTAGGTTATGCAGCTGATATCGTTATAATAGCCCGGGACAAAATATCATTAATTAAGACATTCTCTGAAATAGAAAAAGGGGCAAAAAGAAGAGGACTAGACATAAATATGGAAAAAACAAAGTACATGAACGCAAGCAGATTCAAGAAAACAAGACTAACACAAATGATAGTAGATAATTACAGATTTGAGGAAGAAGATACATTCAAATACTTGGGAACGATGATTAGAAGAGATAATGAAAGAATAGACCTGAAATAGAAACTACAAGCAGGAAATAGAGCTTACCACAAAAATAAGAAAATAATAAAAGATAAAAAATTAAGCAGAAATACAAAGATGCAAATATATAAGACTACCATAAGGCCAGTGGTAATGTATGATATAGAAACCAACACCCTAACGTTAAAAGAAGAAGAACAGCTGAAAGTATTTGAAAGAAAAATAATGAGCAATATTCTGGGACCAAAAGTAATAAATGAAAACGAAAGAAGACCCTGGATGAACCACGAAATAGAACAATGGATGGAAGGAGAAAACATAGTGAAAGAAGCAAAAGCACGAAGAATAAGGTGGTATGGTCATATAAGTAGAAAAAGTGAAGATGATCCCATTAAAGTTATTACCAACTGGATACCCCCTGAGACAAGAGCACGAGGCAGACCAAAAGCAAGATGGAAACAGCAAGTCGAAAACGACTTAAGAGTTATGGGAATTCGAAGCTGGAAAAAATAGACTGAGAACCGAAATGAGTGGAGAAAAATAGTGACGGAAACGAAGACACACCAGAAGCTTTGAGGAGAGAGATTAGAAGAAAAGTGGCCTGATCCCCCATGTCTTAACGGATCATTAAAGTGAAAAACAGCTATAACTTCCACGGGAGTGTACAGCTTATATACATATACATACATACAATAATAAAACAATTTAAATTCGAAAAATATTAATTTGAAAGAAAAATAATTTTATCTAAAATCTTAATGTTTTAACGTTAAAATAAATCGAATTTATGTCTTTAAGTCGCTTATTTATAATTTTTATGTAACCCTTATATTGTAATCTATCATGGCTTTCAGCATCTCCATAAAGCAATATGGCCGAAACCAAATAAAACTATTTAGTCTATCGACAGAGAATTGTCAAGATCAAATGGTTTTATTTTATAACTTTCCAAGAGCATATATCCTACATAAAAACAAGCTTGCCTACTTGAATGAAATAATCGCTGTAATTTTTATTCTTGTAGGTTTCTATTGGTCAGAGTTTCTATGAATGAAATAATGATTACAACCTAACTGTGGCTAATCCCATATAAACATAACATTTAACTTACACAACTCAACAGCTTTCGAACCCTATTAGGCCAGGGTAATAAGACAAAAATATACCCTGTTCGTGACACTTCAGCAGCCAGGTTACTGAAGCGTTCTTTCGACAGGTAAAACCTATAGGAACAAATTATAACTATTTCCTGCGTGGGATCTGGCGGCCATTTTTATTCATAAACAATTACGCTGTTACTAATAAACCAAGTATAAAAGTTATACTGAGAATAAATCAGGTATAGACAAAATCACTACCAATAAACATGGAATAACTTAGACATAGGTTATACTTGGTATAAAAAGTTAGTCCAAGTTTATACCGACCCACACCCTTGTTTAAGTCTAGTATAATCAGGAGTTCCACAAGGTAGTATATTGGGTCCACTTCTTGATGTACTGTACACATCCGATTTACCAACCTCTCCACAAACCACCATTCAAACTTTCGCTGATGACACAGCAATATTTGCAACTGAAGAGGATCCAAGAGCTGCAGTATTAAAACTTCAAGAACACCTAGACCAAATTGGACAGTGGTTAAAGAAATGGAAGATAAAAGCTAATGAAACTAAGTCAACACATATAACTTTCACACTAAGGAAAGACCAATGCCCAAATATTAGCCTTAATCAAGTCAACATACCACAACAGAATATCGTCAAATACCTGGGGCTTCATCTTGATTCTAAATTAAACTGGAAACAACACATTTTAAAGAAGAAGAAACAAATTGAGTTAAGAGTGAAAGAAATTAATTGGCTTATAGGTAGAAAATCTCGACTCTCAATTGAGAACAAACTGCTGATTTCTAAAACAGTCATCAAACCTATATGGACGTACGGTATAGAACTATGGAGTTGTGCCAGCAAATCAAACACAAAAATTATCCAAAAAACTCAATCAAAAATTCTACGCACCATCGCAAATGCCCCGTGGTACATTTCCAACTAAACCCTTCATACAGACCTAAACATCCCGTTAGTCAGCACAGTAATTCAAGAAAGAGCCAACAGACACCACGAGAAATTGGAAGGCCACCCCAACCAATTAATATTACCATTACTGCAGCCACTAAACAACAGAAGATTGCGAAGATTATGGCTCATAGATCTTCGCTGAAACTGAGGTGAAACCGCTGGGTGATGTACTTCATAACGCCATTTTAGTGTACAATACTACATTGATATAAGTTATTGTACTTGTTATCAAATTAACTCATAGAGTATGTAATTCTGATTGTTAATAAATGCTTACAAAAAAAAGTCTGGTATGATATAACCTACTTTATGGATATCAATGTCATCAGAGGCAAAAATATATTATAATATTTTGATTTGTTTTGTGAGTAAAAAAATGTGTTTAAGAGATGTTGCGGCTGTCAAAGAAGTTGATAATTTAATTAACATAATAGAAAATACCCGAAAAGGAAATTTTTCAAAGATAGAATAAATCCCCTTTCACAATACACCGATAAGGAATTCAAAATTAAGTAATATCAGTTTTTCTAAAGATGGTGTAAGGTTTTTAGAAAATTTAATAGGTGATTCACTTATTTGAATTTGATATTGCATGGAAAGTTGAGTCAAACAGTCCATATAATGCACAAAAAATTTCAAAATGATTCGTCAGTTAGTTTAAATTTTATTCAATTTGTTTATCCCAAAGTGCTTTTTTGCAATGTTATTGTTCAGAAAATAATAATGATTAAAGCAATTCTGTGGAAACCATATGCCAGAAGAATACTGTTATTTTAAACATATTTAAAAAAATCAATAAAAACTCATTTTTATCATTCCGAAAACATTTTACAAAAGTAGAGTCAATTTTGGCTTATAAAAAATTTGAATAACTCTGTTAATATTGACTGTGGACTAATCTACTTTGGGATTTGTAAACCTGGTATTTTTACACGAATTTTCAAAAAAAAAAACTTTTTGCCCAGGTTAATTTGGTTGGTCAGTTACAGAGAAAAATCAAAATTGACATATTTGACACAATATCTCATTGTTCTATGTATTTGTGCAGAAGATTGCGACGTTGCCAAACTATTATTTCGGAATAAAGTTGGAATACTTCTATCTAACTTATACCGAGTTTATTAGTAACAAATTATTTTCGCACTATATCTACCTTATACTTAGAATAACTATTCTAGATATAAATACGGTATAACCTTAGAATACGAGTGTTTTATTAGTAACAGTGTAGTCGGAAAAATGAAAGAATACCCATGAACGAGCATATAAAACACGCTGTATTTTCCTGTCACCGTGTCACAAAGAAAATTCTCCAGTGCAAGTACATGTAACAATAATTATTATGTATATGTATATGTACTTGCGCTGCCAATTTTTTGTCTGACACGGTGACAGGAAAATACAGCGTGTTTTATATGTTCGTTCATGGGTATTCTTTCATTTTTCCTACTGTAGCTGTCAAAAAATGGCATTTTCCCCGTTTTTTTTTTCAAATCAACGGAAAACAGTGAAACTTATGATTTTCTTAGTACAAGTATCTTCGAGATTATGAAAAAAGCTTTAATATGACGTATTACAAAGTTTGATATACTCATTTATTGTTAATATAATTGCGAAAAAAGGTCGGAATTGCAAAAAAAAATTATCAATAACGGTTGTAAAAATTAGTGTACAGCTTTGAAATTTTTGTCAAATGAGGGTCGTTTGGTGCTTAATATGTGATAAAAATTTCAAAGCGATTTATTCAATTGTTTAAATTTTATTCAAATTGTTTATCCCAGAGAGCATTTTTTTTGCAATAACATAAGTCAGAAAAAAATGACCTTAGAACCATTTAACAGGTGTCAAATGAAAGAGCATGAGCAACATTTTCAACATAGTTTAAAAAAGTGAATAAAAAATGCATTTATTAGTAATAAATAATTATGCCAAAGTGTCGTTAATTTTTCTTTATAAACTTTTTGAATAACTTTTTCCAAAAAAATTAACTTTTTTACCCTGTTTTAAGTGCACAACTACCAAGTAATGTTATCTATATCATAATTGATAAAAAATTGTAATAAATATGTATAATTTCTTACATAACAAAATAAAAAGTTTATAAGGAAATATTTACGATACTTTTGCATAATTATTTATTACTAATAAATGCATTTTTTATTCACTTTTTTTAAACCAAGTTGAAAATATAGCTCATGCTTTTTCATTTGACACCTGTGGAATGGTTCTAACGTCATTTTCTTCTGAGTTATGTTATTGCAAAAAAATGCTCTCTGGGATAAACAATTTGAATAAAATTTAAACAATTGAATGAATCGCTTTGAAATTTTTATCACACATTAAGCGCCAAAAAACCCTTATTTGACAAAAATTTCAAAGTTGTACACTAGTTTTTACTACAGTTATTGCGAAAATAATTTTTTTTGCAATTCCGACCTTTTTTCGCATTTATATATAACAATAAATGAGTATATCAAAGTTTGTAATACGTCATTTTAAAGCTTTTTCCATAATCTCGAAGATATTTTTGTACTAAAAAAACCATAAGTTTCCCTGTTTTACATTTATTTGAAAAAAAAGTGAAAAATGTTATTTTTTGACACTTAATTGTTTATAAATAGAAATGGCCGCCAGATCCTACGCAGGAAATAGTTACAATTTGCTCTTATAGGTATTACCTGTCGAAAAAACGCTTCAGTATGCTGGCTGTTCAAGTGTCATGGAAAAAACCTTATTACCCTGGACTACATTAACTAGAAATATCTTCAAAATGTAGCGAAACGAAACACTATAGACGAGACGGATCGATATTTGATTAACAGATTCCTACTATTTGACTGAGTGCTAATCTGCTAATAGATCCGTAATTAATGTGGATGGTAATGAACCAGGTTGCGTGCCATCGGCAATCCGCAGACAAGCCATTATTTATTTATAAACACCTATTTCGTAACGACTTTTTGGCAACTGTTCGGCAACGGATTCGTTTTTATTTGAATGACTTTCGTTATTTCTACGTTTTGTTTACTTGCAGTTTGTTCGCGAACTAAATATATCTGTTATATCATGAGGTGCACAGTTTAGTTTTGATTGAGTACGTTTACTCCTAGAAGTAAAATTAACTTTATGCATGGTGTTTGTATATAAATTTATTGCTCTATACAAAACGAGGTTTGGGTCGCTCTTAATGTCTTACTGGTTTATTATTTTGGATTAGAAGTTATTCATTTACTTTTAACACATCTTTAAAAGTTGATGTGCGGAAAGTCTTAGCTTTTCTCTCTTAAATCCTGGCACCCGTGTAGTTTTCGACCTGATATCGTGTATTGTCCGTCTCCAAAGATCTTTGTCTCTGGTCATTTCTTTTAACTCATGAATAAGTTTTTTGTATATTCCTGTACTTTGATGGATCCTTCTTGTTGGGGATCTTCCTCGTGATCTTCGGCCTTCCACATTTTCCAAATCTGATCTACAACAGGCTCAGAAAATTCCAGATGAATTCTTTTTTCTTTTTCTTCAAGTGCCATCTTCGTTCCGAAGGTTGGCGATTATCAGGGCTATACGTATTTTCGAAACTGCTGACCGAAACAATTCGTTGTTTCTACAGCTATACCATTCCCGTAGATCCTTTAGCCAGGAGTTTCGTCTTCTTCCTATGGATATTTTTCCTGCTATCTTCCCCTGCATAATTATTCGAAGCAGTTCATATCTTTCGCCTCTTGTAATGTGTCCCAAGTATTGCAGTTTTCGTTTTTTGATCGTAAATATGACTTCCTTTTCTTTATTCATTCTTCTCAAGACCTCGACGTTTGTGACTCTCTCCGTCCATGATATTCTCAAGATTCTGCGATACATCGACAGTTCAAATGCCTCTAATTTTTTGGTATCAATCTTTTTCAGCGTCCATGACTCCATTCCGTAGAACAGCACAGAAAGTGCGTAAAATCTCATCAGGCGAAGTTTCATTTCAAGGCTCAAATCTCTTCCACAGAACACTCTCTTCATTTTAGTGAATATGGATCTGGCTTTTCCTATTCTTATTTTGATTTCTGCTGAGCTATCGTTGTCTTCATTTATTAAAGTGCCTAAATATTTGTATTTGCTAACTCGATCGATAATTTCATTGTGTAAATATAAATTTTGGACATCTCGTGTTGATTTCGATATTACCATAAATTTAGTTTTCCTTATGTTCAAAGATAGTCCATATTCTTCGCTGCAGTCTGCTATATTATTCACTAATGTCTGTAGCTCTTCAAGTGTTTCTGTGATCAGAACGGTGTCGTCGGCAAAGATTGTTTAATCTAACACCATTTATTTTAATACCTATGGATTGCTCATAGAGTGTTCTATTCATTACGTCTTCGGAATAAAGATTAAACAGGGTTGGTGACAGTATACACCCTTGTCTCACACTTCGATTTATTTCGATTTCTTCAGGGGTATTTTTCTCTACTCTCACTACTGCTTTCTGATTGTAGTACATATTTGCTATTAGTCGGATGTCTCGTTTATCTAAATTCTTTTCTGCCAGGAGTCTGATTAGATGATAATGCCGCACTTTATCAAAGGCCTTGTTATAATCTATGAAACACATGAATACATCTTGATTTATGTCAAGACATCTTTGAGACATAACGTTCAGTGCAAACAACGCCTCTCTTGTTCCGAGTCTATTTCGGAATCCAAACTGGGTATCATTGATGTCCATTTCCAGTTTTCTATGTACTCTAATGTGTATAATTTTCTGCAATATTTTCAGTACATGGCTCATCAAACTGACTACGGTAATCACTACATTGTTTGGCATTCACCTTTTTTGGTATAATAACAAAGGTGGATAAAAGCCACTCTTGTGGTATTTTTCCTGGTGTATAAATGCTATTGAAAAGTTCAACTAAAATGTTGATCGAGTCTTCTTCTATCAGTTTAAGGATTTCCGTTGGTATTTCATCTAGACCTGGGGCGTTACCGTTTTTCATTCTTTTTAGTGCGTACATTACTTCCTCCATGCATTACGTTCATATAAATCCCGTCTCCTATCGGTATTGATGGAAACGAAGCAGCAGACCAGTGCGCCCGTAAAGTGTCGGAGAGTCTCGAAACATATATATAACGGAGCAACGAAATGCCGTGGCTGATATAAAATCAGATATTAGAAATTAAATTAGGCGTAAGCAGAATCAAGAGTGAAATTATTCACAGATAACACTAAGGAAACTTAAATACAATGAAATCAATGGGAAAATCCCAATAGTTGGCTGTATACCATAGTTTAAAAAAAACCTATACAGAAGTAAAAACTTCAAATTGTATTTTGGTACAAAATCGTTTTATTTAAAAAACTATCTAAAAGTCATCCACATGGATTGCAAAACGTTTTCGTTCTGAACAGAACATCTTCAGTGCCTGGAATGAAGTATTTCCACGTTAGATTAAGGCAAAAAGGTTAAAATTGTGACTGTTAATGAGAAAAATATGTGGAGAATACTTACATTCCGCAAAGTAGTTGTAACTAGCACACCAATGAAGGTGGTAACCTCATAATATATGGCTTACATTATAGATTTTAATAAAATATTGTGACTACTAGTCGATGTTAATAGATTAAAGTATGTATGTGCCTAAAGAGCAACATGCTTCCTTGCTCGAAAAAACTAGGTACTTGCCATTTCCATTAGCACAGACCAACTGATATGAAAGGAAAATGAATGACAAAGAGTGACATGACAAGACAAGGTAAAGTCAATTTTTGGTTACGAACTTCAAAAAGTGTAGTTTTAATTTTTGGATTTTAATTAAAATGTAAAGGTAGTTAATAACTGATTGAAAATAAAATTGAAACTGTTTAAAAAATATGTTGAGAAACTATTGTAAAGTCAAATTTAGCAACTCTATAATCCAGAAATAATTTTTGGTTTGTTGGAAATAAGATTGGTATATATCGTGGTTAGAAGCGTGACGTCATCGATTGTAATTTAAGGTGAAAGTTTAATTTAGTATAATAGAATGAGATTTATAAGCATTTTTTAAACACTTTTTAAAAAAGTTAAAATGAGTTTTCCCCAAAAAACTGCTTCGTTTTTTGGTTATGGCACGTTAAAATATTAGATTTGGAATTTAACCAATATGAACCTATTTTTCATTAGCTATAACTCTGCTTCTACTACGTACAGTTACCTAATATATACAGCATGTTTTTCACTTTTTTACGTGCTATATTTTTGATAAGAAATTTTTTTAACCAAATACTTACTTTTTGAGTTATTTGCGAAAAACCGTCTGAAAACGTGGTTATTTTGTAGAAAAATTAACATATTCACTCGCAAATAACTCGAAAAGTATTAACTTGGTGAAAAAACTTTATAGAACAAAAGTTGCTTAGAATTAGTCATTTTATCCACTCCCGGACTTATTTTGAACATATATTTAAACTCACCCCTAGGGCAAAAGCACAAATCGGCACAATATCACTTTTTTTCTTTGACTTGTATGTGCTATGTGTATGCAAAATTTAATGTCAATCCAAGCGGTTCTTTAAAATTCAGAGGTTTTGCAATATTTTACCTTTAAAGAACGTACTATAGATGTACGAAGAGATTCGTTTGAAGAGATTCAAAATAGTGGACCTAGCAAGAATATTCGAATAATCTATAATAATTAACTTGTTTTAATTCAATAATTTTAGGCTATTGATAATGTTCAAAATAAGAGAGCTAAAAGGAACTACAACTTTAACGGGATTTTATTGTTTCATATGGTCATTGGACCTCTAAATTTGAAAAAACCGCTGAGTACTACCATTTAAATGGGTGCGTTTTCGAGAAAGGGGTGAATTAGTCCCTAGGCACAGGGTGGATTAGGGTAAGTTCTATGCACTTTTGGTACAAATATGTCTACAGAAAAATTGTTCCAGATTAAATTTACTATCGAAAAATCAAATTCTTAAAGTCAAAAATATTTTTTTTTACAAAAATATATTCAAAAGAAAAGCAAGGAAAAAATACGAAAGACAGCAATTTTGTTTTTTGCCCCATAACTTTTTTCCACCGGGATATAGGTATAGGCATTGCTTTAGTGAAAAATAACTTCTATCCTTTCTCTTTAAAATAAAGTTTGGTAAAAGTCTCTGGAATTTATAGTTACTGAAATAGGATTTTTCAAAGTTCGTTGCTCACATCATTTTTGGGACATTTGCCCCATTATTTCGGGAACATTGTTCTGTAACTCTTTTCTACGCATTTCTAGGTATATACTATATACATTTAGTAGAAAGAGAAATCAATTACCTTTAAAATGGTCTATTGTATAAGGTTACACGACTCTTTATAAGCAAGTTATGCTTTTTCAAATTTTTATACTTTTAATAATTTTTGATATTTTTAAAGATTAATTTTTAAATTTCTCATTGTGAATTTTTTCCTTGTTCTTTACTTTAAAATGGTATATTGCAAAAAATTCTAGGACTATTTTTAAACAAGATCTTCGTAGGATATCAAAGAGTATCCGCAATTTAAAAAAAAATTAAATTTTTTTTATTTTTTTTTCAATCAGAAGAATATAATTGCATATTATAACATAATTTTTAATTCCAAATAACTTTTCTTAATAACACTTTTCGATATTGTGAAATATAAAGGTACTTTACTCTTGAGCGAAATTCATATTTTTTAATATACCTCGTACACTATTGATAAAATTTTATATCTGATGATTGCATCTTAGGTTTTAGACTATTCAGAGCATTTTATAAACAATATTTTTTTCCTAAAGTTAATAATAAAAAAGTTTTCCATATGGTTTCCACTTAGTAGGACCTATTGCATGTGTATATGTCACATTTTGAAAAAGCATATCTTGTTTAAAAATAGCGCTAGAATTTTTTTAGATACACCATTTTAAAGTAAAGAAAATAAGCTTTCTTTTTTATTATACAATGTATATACCTAAATATACCATAACAAACGTTATAAGAAATTTAAAAATAATGGTAAAATATATCAAAAATCATTAAAAGTGTAAAACTTTGAACAACCATATCTTGCTTAAAAATAGCCATGCAGCCTTCTATAGGAGACCATTTTAAGAGTAATTAACTTTTCTTCCCATTAAATGTAACAGTGCATATACCTAAAGCTACGTAGAAAAAAGTTACAGAACAATGTTTGAGAAGTAACAAGCAAAATGGGCCAAAATCGCTGTGAGTGGCGAATTTTTAAAAATCATATTTTGGAAAATATAAATCACAGAGACTTTTACTAAACGCCATTTTAAAGAGAAAGAATGGAATATTTTTTTCCGTGAAGCAATGCCTATACCCACATCCCCGTGGAAAATAGTTATGGGGCAAAAAACAAAATTGCTATCATTTGTGTTTTTTTCTTGCTTTTCTTTTGAATATATTTTTGTAAAAAAAATTATTTTTGACTTTAAAAGGTGATGCCTCGATAGTAAATTTAACCTGGAACAATTTTCCTGTAGACATGTTTGTACCAAAAGTGCATAGAACTCACACTAATTCGCCCTGTGCCTAGGGACTAATTCACCCCTTTCTCAAAAACGCACCCCTTTAAATGGTAGCACTCCGCGGGTTTTTATTATTTAGAGGTCCATTGACCATATGAAACAATAAAACCCCGTTAACGTTGTAGTTCCTTTCTAAAATACATAATCAATAGCCTATTTATGTAAAGACAGTTATCAATGGATCTTCCTCTACATGTCAAATTTTAATTTGATTGTAAATAATAAGAATAAATGATTTGATTTTAAAATGTATGGATTTATATTATTGGTAAATGCTGCGGTAAATTATTCAATCAGAAAAGCATTTCGTATTCAAAGTAAAATTTTACATAATTTTCCCGGTGACTTTCTAGTGAAAAGGGACACATTTAAATAGTTAAATAAATGACCTTCATTTGCCTAAAACATACATGTTTCCATTTAGGCCGCTTAATAAATAAAACACTAAAAATAATTAAATTATCTCCTACGTCACTGTCACCTAACAAATTAAACTTAATTGACACAATAATTAATTAATACGGTTCTAATTGGTGGACCTGTCTTTCATTTGCGTGTGAGATATTAGTACAGAGTCAATAGTCAAACATTGGGGTCATCTGCTACTTTTTTGGGGTGTGATGTAGCACCCCTTTGGATTTATTTTTAGGGAGACACTTGATAGATGAATCGTCGACACACACATGTCGAGCGATGACGTTGTCTTTATAGAGCAATGGATTAGTTCTACATAGAGAGAGTTAACGAATATTGGAAAGTAATTTGCCTATAGACACAGTAAAAAAATACACAAATATATTAGTAAATAGATAAATTTGTTATTTTAAAATAATGTTTTATGGTTCGGACCAACGCACGTGTTGAAGCGCGTATTGAGGCGCTCATCTGAATTTAAAAGTTGACGTGTCCCAGTATTTTTTATAATGTTCTAAGGACACAAACAATTTTATTGCCTACTTTATAATTTCAAAATTTCACCCTGTATTATTCATAATACACCCTATATAATATAGTTCGTTGAAATTAGTAGTACATTCTTTCACGGTTTTTGCTGTAAATGTTAAAGAACCGCTTGGATTGACATGAAATTTGGCATACGCATAGCTGACATGTCAAAGAAAAAAGTGATATGGTGCAGATGTGTGCTTTTGCCCTGGGGGTGAATTTCACCCCATCTCGTGGGTGAGTTTCACCCCATCTCGGGGGTGAAAAAATATATGTCCAAAGCAAGTTCCGAAGTGGATAAACTGACTAATTTTAAGCAACTTTTGTTCTATAGAGTTTTTTCACCAAATCAATACTTTTCGAGTTATTTGCAAGTGAATATGTTCATTTTTCATCAAAATAACCACGTTTTTAGACGGGTTTTCGCAAATAACTCAAAACGTAAGCATTTTGTCAAAAAAAAAATATTTTTAGCAAAACTATAGCCTATAAAAAAGTGAAAAAAACGGTGTATATAGATAGGGTTACCATAATTTATTAAGGCCAAATCCGGACAGGGGTAGTCCAAGGAAAAAAACATATCCTTGCCCTTGCCTTTTGACACCACCAAAGTTAGTACATATTAGTATTATCAGCACAAAGGCAAACTACTTTTGAATCAACTGAGTACTTTTTAATACATTTTAAAACATGTTCTACTAAAAAATCAGATGTTTAACCCGGAAATTCATCAAAAAATAAAAGTTTCACGTTGACACCTTCATTTTGCGTAAAATAAGGAACACATACCGGAGTCAATTTGATTTCGTTTCTGTTTGAACTATCAATTGTAACCGTAATAAAATTTGCATGTTTGAGATCTTGCGAGTAATTTGTTAAATATGTTTTTTTTTTAATATTTTTTTAGTAAATAAAAAAATCCGGACATTTCTCATATCCGGACGCCAATCCGGACATGTCTTTCAAATCCGGACTGTCCGGACGAAATCCGGACGTATGGTAACCCTACCTATAGAATAATTCAATGTGAAATATCCAAATAATGAAGCATTCTTGGGTAAAACACATTACAATTTTTAAGGTGTTAAAAAAAGATTTATTTCTGTTCTTATAAAAAAAAATTCTAGCATCTAATCTAAGCAAGTTACGCTCAAAATAAAGTTGGTCCCTTTTGTTTTGGCAAAAAAGAATCAGGAAGATCACCCCCAATTAGATTAATCGTTACCGCTTCACAAGTTACTTGACTTATGTTGTGTTTATATGATCTGTAAGTTTCATCGATTCAAAGTGCTTATTTTTAAAAAAATTTGTTTTTAAAATAAAATTTTCAAAAATTTTAATTTTGAAAAAATGCTTTTTTTCAAAATAACTTAAAAATGTTAGAGATACCAAAAATCTTAAACAATAAAAAAAGTCGGCTTTACTTTTCTGAATACTTTGTATTTTTTTGTTTTTCCGTAAGACAAAAATTGGTTAAGATTCGGTGTTTCTAAATTTGCATACACTCGTGATAAGTAACTCGTTCAAGCCCTTTTAACTACAGATCTTTCAAAAATAAGGACTTTGAACCAATGAAACTTACAGATCATATAATCAATACATACGCGAGTAAAAAACTCGTGAAGTGGTAACAATTAAGTTCATTTGAAATGCTAATTAGATGGTGATTTTCCCGATTTCTTACCAAAAAAAGGGACCAACTTTATTTTGAGCGTAACTTGTTTACTTTTGATGCTAAAAAATATTTTTTTAAAAAACAAAAATAAGCATTTTTTAAACACTCTCAAAAAGTTAAAACTGAGTTTCCCCCAAAAAAGTGCTTCGTTTTTTGGTTATGGCACGTTAAAATATTCGATTTGGAATTTGACGAATATGAACCTATTTTTCATTAGCTATAACTCTGCTTCTGCTAGGTATAGTGACCTAATATATAGACATACACCATGTTTTTTTACTTTTTTACGTGCTATAATTTATATAAGAATTTTTTTTCGATCAAATACTTACTTTTTGAGTTATTTGCGAAAAACCGTCTGAAAACGTGGTTATTTTGTAGAAAAATCAACATATTCACTCGCAAATAACTCGAAAACTATTAACTTGGTGAGAAAACTTTATAGAACAAAACTTGCTTGGAATTAGTCATTTTATCCATTTCCGGACTTATTTTATTAAACATATTTTTTTCACCCCCAAAAGGGGGGTCAAACTAACCCTTAGGGCAAAAGCACACATCGGCACAATATCACTTTTTTTCTTTGACTTGTTAGCTATGTGTGTATGCCAAATTTCATGTCAATCCAAGCGGTTCTTTAAAATTTAGAGGTTTTGCAATATTTTACCATTAAAGAACGTACTATAGGTTGTTAAACAGCTTTTAAAAATATAAAAAATGTACAGGTTGCACGACTAAAAATAAAGCCTGTACATTTAAATTTATGTTTAAAAAGCGCACACTGTATAACAACAGAGAAAGCTTGAATACTTGAAAATTTGTTATATTTCTCTTTATTCTTTGTCACCTTTTCACTTATCCGGAAATAACACACTTTTTGTCAATTTCTCAGATTTTTCTAGGATCTACAAACATCATGTACCATTCTAAAACTTTTGCCGCCTTGTGTAGTAGGTAGTTGTATCAAATAAATCAGGATATTAAATTTTTTTTATTTAGCTTAATGCCTCGAAAACTACTGGCCATTGGCATGGTAGTTGATTTTTTTAATCAGGTACCTAGTGTAATGTGTAGTGTATGTGTGTTGAGTAAATATCTTGTTACTAAGCAAAGTCGACGTCATTGTCTTTGCAAAGAGACGCTAATTGTAATTGTATCCGAACGTCCGCGGCCCCTTCGGTGAGTACCAATCCCAGGGTCTAGGACATTTCGGCGTCGCCGTTTCGGCGTGGCCATTTCGGCGTGGCCGTTTGGGCGTAGAGCCGTTTCGGCGTAGGCCGTTTCGGCGTCGGCCATTTCGGCGTCAGAGATTTTATTTTAGTTGACTAAATACCTACATTGGAGTCTATTAGTAAGACATTATTTTGAAAAAAATCTTTTAATATAGTTATTTAAGTAGATACATTGGAGTCCATTGATCACAAAATTTTAATATTAATGGTAGATTTGTATATGTCAATTTTATACTTATGTGTGTGTGCTTGTTATTTAGCTCATAGTTAATGTAATATCTGTAATTGGCTTCTAGCTGTAGATATTATATATAAATAAATGAATAAACAAGATTTTGGAAAAATGAATATTTTATTTTAGTTATTATTTACATGTTATAATTAGATATGTGCTAGTCCAATTAAAAATTCTGAAACATTTATACTTACATACAAGACATTTATATTTAACCTACAAAACTTATTCACGAAATATTAATTAAAATAAAGTACCTACTTACATATTATAATTATGTGCTAGTCCTCTTAAAAATTCTAAAACATCCCCGTTTGCATCAAAATTTCCCACAAGCCGTGAAATGCGATCATCTGCGTCTCTGTATTTTCTTAATTTCAATGGTGGGAGATTACCTGCCACAAGTTGCTCGAAATAGACATCTCGACCTTTCTGCACCTGACGCAGGCCATCTATAAATTTCCATATGGTTGGATGATCTGCTCCCAATTCCATCTTGAGTCTTCTATGGGCGGCCTCAGCGTGATTATTTGTCCGGTCTTCTCCATCCAGAGTTCTCTGGTAGAGGTTCCACATCCTTTGGGGAAATAAACTTGGTCTTCTGCCATTTCCTCTTCTGTTCATACGTCCAATATAGTAGTCTTCAAACCAGTCTACAAGTGGTTGGTGTTCAGCAGGTAGAGCTTCCGCTAGAACGGCAAAGGCATCATCTAAATGTTCGATAGGAACAAATGCTAATGCTGTCAACATTCTGCAATTTAAAGCGAATTGTGGATCAGCATTATACTCTCTCGTATATCCCATAGCAGCCACTTGTTTCTTCATATTTTGTGCCAAATGGAAAAAACATCCATTGATGTCGACGCCTGGAAAACAATCTTCCATTGCCTTAAATGCCGCCTGTTCGAAATCGCAATGGATTGCTCTGGGTTGCAAATTTGGTACAATTTGTCTGATCAATTCAAACATACGGGTATATGTGGATCTTGTTTTATTCGGCAGCATGGCATAAAATATTGGATGGACTCCATTATATTTTGTGGCCATAACTGTGTATACTTGTAAAAATAGAGATGGTGCTATAGCAAATGTACCGTCACCATACCACACATCTGAGGTCTGTAGATGTTGCAGCCACGATTCTCTCCCGAAAATCAAAATTCTTTGCAATCTTGTTTATTCATTTATTTATATATAATATCTACAGCTAGAAGCCAATTACAGATATTACATTAACTATGAGCTAAATAACAAGCACACACACATAAGTATAAAATTGACATATACAAATCTACCATTAATATTAAAATTTTGTGATCAATGGACTCCAATGTATCTACTTAAATAACTATATTAAAAGATTTTTTTCAAAATAATGTCTTACTAATAGACTCCAATGTAGGTATTTAGTCAACTAAAATAAAATCTCTGACGCCGAAACGGCCTACGCCGAAACGGCCTACGCCGAAACGGCTCTACGCCCAAACGGCCACGCCGAAATGGCCACGCCGAAACGGCGACGCCGAAACGTCCCATTCCGCCAATCCCACAAGGATAGAAACTATTTTCACTTATTATAAAATTAATTTCACGAAAAAAACTGTTTAGTCGTCAATATTTCATATTGTGGATACTACATGACGTCAATGGATCTGATTATACTCTCGATCCACCGAAAATATCGTAATAAAAAAAACGTATAAATTCCCAGTATAAATAACTTTGATTTAATTAAAATACATACACGTTTTCAAATCACGTTCCTGTACCTGAAATAAACCCAATAAAAACCTCGATAAATCGTCTAAGAAAATGATTGATTTCTAATGTTTTTAGCTTTGTCTCAAGTATTTGTAAACTTAAAATTCATTAGCCAGATGCCTTTTGACAAACAGTTGCTAAATTTTAAAAATGTATGTTAGCAGCACGTACACTTTTAAAAAAATCTTGACATATGTTTACCGAATATTTATGAAACACCTAAGATAAATTAGCAAAGCAGCTGAACAAAATCAGAAGACAGCTGAAAATTAAAATGATTTAAACGTTTATTTGATTTTTATTAAACACGTAAACATGTAAATTTACAGTGGTATTTTTCTCTGTGTACTTTCCAATAAACGACCAAACTTTTTTCCTGATGTGGTGATAGTAGTTTATTTTGTTTTTAATTATTATTTTATATGGAGGAGTTATGGAGTTATTATTATTTTTCTGATAGAGGAGTATGAAGATTGGGGTCTGGAAATAAATACAAACAAAACAGAATATATGACAATAGGCTGCACAGGCGGCGAAGACCTAGACTGAGAAGGAAAAATAATAAAAAACACTAAAGAATATAGATACCTGGGAGTTACATTGACGGAAGATGGAAACGACGAAACAGACATACAACAAAAATTAGGTAGAGTAAGAGCCATCACAAGTCAGATAAACTCATTACTATGGAGTAAAGATATACGAGAAAGTCCAAAAAAAACAACTATATAAAACATTTATTGAAAGTACAGTTACATATGGCTCAGAAATCTGGACAATAAATAAGAAAATGCAGAACCAAATAAACGCAGTAGAGAACAATTTTTGGCGAAGATGCTGTAGATTAACATTACACGATCATGTAAGAACCGATAGAATAAAAGAAATGATGAAGGTGGAAACAACATTAACGGATACGATAGAGACACATGAGAAGAATGAATGATGAGAGGTTACCAATTAAAACCTGGAGGTGGATCCCAAAAAGAAGAAGGAAAAAAGGAAGACCAAAAAAACTTGGGAAAAAGGGATCAATATAGCCATGAACAGAAGAAATATAGAAATAGATTCATGGCAAAACAGAAAACAATGGCGTTCGAATTGCGATAAACGGCTTATGATGCTGTAAAACAGTCGCTATATACAGGGTGAGTCACCACTAACGCGACGGAAGATTACAGCGAAATGGTAAAAGATTTGAAAAAAATTTAAATTGAATAGTTTGTATGTTGATAAAAGCTACATTTTAAAATTATTTTGAAATATACAGGGTGTCCCAATAAATGGCGCCGTATCAAAGTTATATTTTTTCTAATGGAACACCCTGTATTTTATTGAATTTTTTAATTTTCCGCAAAAAATAAGGTATAGTTTCATAAGGCTTCCCTATACCTACGTACAGAGTGTTCTGAGTTATGTCGACTTTTCTTAAAATGTAAAATTATAAAAGAAGGCTTATTCTCAAGGTATCTACGAAATTATAAAAACATTACTTTTACATCTAAATAGTTGGATATTGGTTGAATGTATTCCATAATTAATTATTACACATTTGTCTAAAGGGTGTTCAAAATTTACAGTTTTATTAGTGGAGTATTCAATGTGTCATATTGTCATCGAGGCCTACGTTCTCGATGTGCATCGCCCCGCCTTCTCTACTCTGACGCGACATTTTTAGACGGTTTTTCGCAAATAACTCAAAAAGTAAGTATTTTGTCGAAAAAAACGTTGTTAGCAAAAATATACCCTATAAAAAAGTAAAAGAATGGTGTACGCGTTAGGTCTCTGGATCTCGTAGAACCAGAGTTATAGCCAATGAAAAATAGATTCATATTCATTAAATTTCAAATAAAATATTTCGACGTGAAATATCCAAAAAATTAAGCACTTTTGGGGAAAACCCCTTATAACTTTTTTAAAGTGTTTAAAAAAAGCTTTATTTCTGTTTTTACAAAAAGTTTTTAATATTAAATTTAGCAAGTTACGCTCAAAATAAAGTTGATCCCTTTTGTTTTGGCAAAAAAAAAATCGGGAAGACCAACCCCTAATTAGCAACTTAAATGAAATTAATCGTTACCGCTCCACAAATTATTTTACTTATGTTGTGTTTATTATGATCTGTAAGTTTCATTGATTAAAAGTGCTTATTTTTGAAAAAATTTGGTTTCAAAGTAAAATTTTTAAAAATTTTAATTTTGAAAAATATGTTTTTATTCAAAATAACTTAAATATTGTTAGAGATACCAAAAATCTCGAAAAACAAAAAAGTCAGCATTGCTTTTCTGAATATCACGTATTTTTTTTGTTTTTCTGTTAGACAAAAATTGATTAAGATTTGGTGTTTCTAAATTTGCATACATTCGTGATCAGTGACTCGTTCAACCCCTTTTAACTACAGACTTTTCAATAATAAGGACTTTGAACCGATGAAACTTATAGATCATATAAACCATACATACACGAGTCAAGAAACTTCTGAAGTCGTAACGATTAAGTTCATTTAAGATACTAATTAGGGGGCGATTTTCTCGATTTTTTTACCAAAACAAAAACGGACTAATTTTATTTTGAACGTAACTTGTTTACTTTTGATGCCAGAAATTTTTTTTATAAAACAGAAGTGAAGCTTTTTTTAAACATTTTAAATAAGTTATAATGAGTTTTCCCCTAAATGTGCTTCATTTTTGGATATTTCACGTTAATTAGCTATAACTCTACTTCTACTAGGTATAGAGACGTGATATATACACCACTTTTTTTTTAAATTTTTTATAGGATATATTTTTGCTAAGAATGTTTTTTCGACAAAATATTTGAGTTATTTGCGAAAAACCGTCTAAAAGGGTGGTTATTTTGTTGAAAAAATGAACATATTCACTACCAAATAACTCAAAAAGTATTGACTTAGTGAAAAAACTCTATAGAACAATAGTTACTTAAAATTAGCCAGTTTATCCATTTCCTGACTTACTTTGGACGAATATTTTTTCACCCCCAAGAGGGGGTGAAAACCACTCCCAAAGCAAAAGCACATATCGGCACAATATCACTTTTTTTCTTTGACATGTTAGCTATGTGTGTGCCAAATTTCATGTCAATCTAAGCGGTTCTTTAAAATTTAGAGGTTTGCGATATTTTACCGTTAAAGAACGGACTACAACGGTAAAACTAGGATACACTGCAATACCTTTGAACAATTAGAAGATCTTCAATACGCAGATGATATAAATATGCCTACTTTCAGCAAAGAGATATATCATGCAGAGAAAAGTGAGAAATTAGCCAAAGAATGTAAAAAATGAGTATCGAGATAAACAGGAATAAAACTGAATTAATGAAGATTAACACACTGAGAGAGATGGGCATACAAATAGATAATCAAGAGCTGAAATCAGTGGAAAAAGTCAGTTATCTAGGAAGCATACTGAACAGGACAGGAGGAGCAAAGGAGCATATTCAAACACGAATTAGCAAAGCACTGACAGCATACAATATGTTAAATAATATATGGAAATTTAATGAGAGAAAATTGCACACCAAAGTAAAAAATCTTCAATAGTAATGTAAAGGCAGTATTATTATACGGATCACAAACTTGGAGAATAATAAAACACAACTGTTTAAAGATTATATCCTTCATCAATAAATTCTTAAGAAAAAGTACAGATCTCTTGGACCGACGCGGCGCAACTATTCATGTCCTGAAAATCTACGAGACTACTGAAAGGTTAATACTATTTATTTTCTTGTATTAAATTTTAGGCCATCCATTGAGCACATAACCTAAATACTAAATAATACTATTTTAAAAGAATGAATAACTTAAAACAATAAATTTAGGCTTTTGACAATTTTAACCAGATAGAAATGTTTTGTTTTGATTTTTTTATTCGCATATTTTCATGTTTACATATTATAGTATTCCCCTAAGTGACTGTAAAACTGGCATGTCAATCTATTGAATCAGTGATCTTAGATTATTAAATAACTACTATATTCCTTTATATAAATTAAATTTGGGGGCCATATTTTTTTATAATAAATTATATTCTGGAAGAAGAATAGGCTTGGTAATAATAACTGCAAACTCACCATTCGTAGACACTTCAAGCACAAAGACATCATATAAAACACTTCATCCTAAACAACAGTTGGGCTTTTGCAACTGATCAAGCAAAACACCCCATTTTGGTCATAGAAATCGTCAACAGGTAATAATACACATCCAGATACACTCTTTACCTCACCAAGTCTGTAAACGTTAGTATAAAATCTCTAAAGTACACCGAAAAATATTTTCCTATAATATATCAGCTCGTTTAAAATCACAGTCGTGAAAAATATATCAGAAATGAAATGTTTAACATCCGAATCTAGTGGATGCACCCCGGTTGAAAAGAAGTCCATGCGTTGGTTTGCCGACGCCTTCTTACGTCACCGGTCAATACTTGCGTCGCGACGGCGCGTCTCATATCCCATCGGCACCCCCGACTACGTGCACCCCATTCGAAAATATTCTAATCGGCCTGAGGTTGCCCCTCTGACATACATTACTGGCTTTAATGGTATGTTGGTGTGAGTCTAAGCTGGAATGGTATGTTAAATCTTTGATATCAAACAGGGTTTAATTAACAGGAGTTAAAATGGAATGGGAAATACTATAATATTATGATAATTATCCTCCTAAATCTGGGAGATCGACAATTAATTCCATACATACAGTGTAGCAAATAATTCAAAAATTGAGAGAATACAACAGAGAAATGCAGGACAAAAAGAAGGAAAAACTTTGCAAACAAAAACATTATTAATGCAATCCATTCATTATTTAAAAACGTTCATCATCATCATTCTCTTTGCCTTATCGCTACGCGGGGGCGGCTTCCCTAATTGCATTTCTACATACAATTCTATCTTGGGTCATATCAATATTAATCCCCTTTACCAACATGTCCTGCCTTATCGTCTCCCCCCAGGTCTTCTTTGGTCTTCCTCTCCTACTCCTTCCAGGAATCTGCACTTCAGAAATTCTTCGTATTGGATGATTAACGTCTCGACGTTGAACATGACCAAACCATCTCAACCTATGCTCTCTCATTTTGACATCAATTGGTGCCACACATAGACTTCCCCTAATATACTCATTTTTAATTTTATCCTTTTTTGTCACTCATCTCATCCATCTAAGCATTCTCATTTCCGCCACATGCATTCGTTGTTCCTCTTATGGCTGTTTTATAGAATTGTCCCTCCAACTTTTTTGACTGTGTGACATTGGAATTTTCCTGTCACACAGCACACCACTCGCTTCCTTCCACTTCATCCATCCAGTCCTAATTCTACTGCATGCATCTCCATTTATTTTATCCATTACTCTGTAATACCAATCCCAGGTACTTAAAACTATTGCTTGTTACAATCAGTTCACCATCCAAAGATACCATTTATTTGTAGTAATTCCATCTTTAAATGAGCATTCCAAATACTCTGTCTTTGTCCTACTAAGTTTTAAACCTTTTTCCTCGAGAGCTTGTCTCCACTGTTCCAGTTTTTGTTCTAAGTCTCTTTCACTATTTCCTACTAACACGACATCATCAGCATACAATAAGCACCATGGAATGTTACCCTGTAGTTTCGCTGTTATCTGGTCCAAAACTTGGTGCAATCCTACTTTCACATGAAATTTATCAGTCTCTCCCACACCTGTCCTAACACTAGTCGTTACTCCCTCATACATATCCTTCACAATCTTTACATATTCACCAGGGACTCCTTTCTTATTGAGTGCCCACCACAGAATCTCTCGAGGAACTCTATCATATGCTTTCTCAAGATCAATGAATACCATATGAGCGTTTGTTTCTTTACACTTGTATCTCTTACATCAACTGCCTTGTAATGAAAATTGCATCTGTTGTTGATCTGCCCTGCATAAAGCCAAATTGATTCTCGGATATTTCGGTCTCTTCACGTATCCGTCTATCAATTACTCTTTCCCATATTTTCATGGTGTGGCTAAGCAGTTTTATAGCCCTGTAGTTTGTACATTGTTGTATATCTCCCTTGTTTTTATAGACAGGTAGTAGTATACTGCTTCTCCATTCGTCTGGAATTTGTCCAACTTCCATAATTCTATTAAATGAACCTGCTAGCTACTTTGTTCCTGTCTCTCCCAATACTCTCCATACTTCCCCAGGAATATCATCTGGTCCTACCGTTTTTCCTTTCTTTATTTTTTGAATCGCTTGAGCCACTTCCTCGTTTGTTATTTTGGTGACACTTGCTGCTACTGTCTCCGTTGACTCCACAGACTGTCTGTCAAATTCTTCATTTAATAAGCTGTCAAAGTACTTTCTCCATCTCTTTTTGACATCCTTTTCGTGAACTAGTATTTTATTATTATAATTATTTAAAATCATATTATTATCATTATTTAAAAAAATTTTTATCTACAAATCAACTTCAAGATCATAACAAAGTCGAAGATGCCATTTTTATAACAGCAGTTGAGAAATTAGACAAGGCAGCAAAGAGAATAGGTCTAGAGATAAACTAGCACACAATAAAATACATGATGATAGGAAAGGAGGATAGAACTCAGAAATATCTAATAACACAGAACCTTAGTCTCTGAAACTGTATCTAGCTTTAACTACTTGGGAGTAACAATGAAGAAAACCGGTAAAGAGAGAACAGAGGAAAGATGTCTGGAAAGAAGAACAAAAACCTATGTCATATAAAAACCTTCAACATTGCATTTATAATGCTTTTGTAATTGGAACGTTTCTAGCCTTGTGTTGCTTCAAAAATTGCAAAATAAGTAAGACGTTTCGGATGTTTATAATAATGTTTAAAACTTTCATAAAATGAACTTAGAAGATTTATATTATACAGAGGGTTGGATATGGTGATGCTTCAAATATATGTTAAGATCATGATAAAATATACCAGCGAAGTTTGGCCGCTTAAAGAAAAATCAGAAAATATGAAAAATTTCAGCTCAGAAAAACTGAAACGGATCATCAAGAAGAGATAAAAACAGAAATACAAGAATATTGAAGATACTAGATGTAAAGCATACTATAATTGACGATATAAAAACAAAGCAACTAAGATGCCACGTACAACGTATGGAAGACGAAAGATTACTTAAGCAAGTACTACGATGGACACCAAAAGGACGGCGGACAAGAAGAAGACCTAGGAAAAGCTGGATACAGGGAATTCATAGGGAAATTAGCGAAAGAGGCTTGAACGAAGACATGTGTTACGATAGAGAACAATGGCGATTGGGAATCGAAAGACGTTGTAGAACGTTATGGACCGATTATAAATTATAAAACTATAACAATAAACTACACTTAGTCCAGAAAGCCACTGCACATCCGCTAGGAAAAATATTCTGCAGGATTTTTTGCACAATCTTACTCAAAAAGGACTCCTTTTAACAAATTTGCATGTTGCCAGGACCAAAAGTGGGTCAAAAATTTTTTAAACGTTTTTTTGTTTTATTTCTAAAATTATTTTTTTTGCATGGAACAAAGTTTTTTTAGGTTTTTGGATCATTCCAAATAGAAAAGGTCTTTAGTGACTTTTCTCTTAAGTTGATAGTTTTTGACACATAACCGATTAAAAATTGAAAAATTGCGAAATCGGCCATTTTTAGCCATCAAAAACTATGTGAAAAACTTAAAATTTGAATGTTGCCAAGGTAGGTACATATTCTTTAAACATCGATTGATGAAATCCCGAAGAGTTTTTTGCAATACAGTATTCAAAACTCCTTTATTTTTTAATTTCTAATCACGCGTGCGCGACACTATTTTCCACCGTTGCATGTGCAATGTGCATAAAGTATGGTGCAAATGAAAGGATTAAATCCGTTATTTCGTAAACCGGCGACTTTAAGGAAAAAACCCGAAACAGGTCTATTTTTATTTTTAAGTTATGATATTGTGGCATATATGGTATACTAGTGACGTCATCCGTCTGGGCGTGATGACGTAATCGACGATTTTTTTAAATAAGAATAGGGGTCGTGTGGTAGCTCATTTGAAAGGTTCTTCAATTCTCTATTTAGTAATGTAAACATTTACATAATTAAACCAATACAGAAGTAAAAACTTCGAGATGTATTCTGGTATAAAATCGTTTATTTAAAACTATAAAATGTCATCGATTGCAGAACGTTTTCGTTCTAAACAGAACATCTTCAGTGCATCCTGCCGAGTATTTTGACACTAGCACACTGTAAATAGTGTTAACATCATCATATATGGTTTACATAATGTAATATGTTAAAATGTTATGACTACAAGTCGATGTTAATGGATAAAGTGGAACACATGCTAAAAGGGTGCCATGCTTCCCTGCTCGAAGATACTAGGTACTTGCCAATTCAATGGGCACAGACCTTAGTTGGTCTGTGCCCATTGAATTGGCAAGTACCTAGTATCTTCGAGCAGGGAACCATGGCACCCTTTTAGCATGTCTTCCACTTTATCCATTAACATCGACTTGTAGTCATAACATTTTAACATATTACATTATGTAAACCATATATGATGATGTTAACACTATTTACAGTGTGCTAGTTTCAAAATACTCGGCAGGATGCGCTGAAGATGTTCTGTTTAGAACGAAAACGTTCTGCAATCGATGACATTTTATAGTTTTAAATAAACGATTTTATACCAGAATACATCTCGAAGTTTTTACTTCTGTATTGGTTTTTTAAACTATGGTATACAGCCAACTATTGGGAATTTCCCATTGATTTTTTATTTACATAATTATTTATACAGGGTGTCCAAAATTTTTTTATTAAATTAAATTATTGGACAAAAAAAGAAGAAAAAGGAGACCTTGTATAAATAATTATATTTCTGAATAGAGAATTGAAGAAGCTTTTAAATGAGCTAGCACACGACCCATATTCTCGTTTAAAAAAATCATCGATTACGTCATCACGCCCAGATGGATGACGTCACTAGTATACCATATGTGCCACAATATCATAATCTAAAAATAAAAATCGACCCGTTTCGGTATTTTTCCTTAAAGTCGCCGGTTTACGAAATAACGAATTTATTCCTTTCATTTTCACCATACTGTCGGTGGAAAATAGTGTCGCGCAGGCTTGATTAGCAATTAAAAAACAAAGGAGTTTTGAATATTGTATTGCAAAAAACTCTTCGGGATTTCATCAATCGATGTTTTTAAAGAATATCTAACTACCTCGGCAACATTTAAATTTTCAGTTTTTCACATAGTTTTTGAGGGTTAAAAAGGGCCAATTTCGCAATTTTTCAATTTTTAATCGCTTATATGTCAAAAACTATCAACTTTAGAGAAATGTCAGCCACTATAAAGACCGTTTGGAGTGACCCAAAAAACCTAAAAAATGTTCCATGCAAAAAAACAATATTAGGAAAAAAAAACAAAAAAAAAACGTTTAAAAAATTTTTGACCCACTTTTGGTACTGGCAACAAGCAAATTTGTTAAAAGGGGTCCTTTTTGAGTAAGATTGTGCAAAAAATCTGAATCGGAATATTTTTCCTAGCGGATGCGCAGTGGCTTTCTGGACTAACTTGTGATGTGAAACATTTACAAACAATTCTGTAAATAAAAGCACGTGAAACTATAAACCTATTTTTGTTTAAAAATTCCATTTAGTTTTATAATATTATTAATATTTCTGAATGATATGGCTCTTAAAACAATCCCAACAAATTAAGAGCATAAAATCTACATTGGTTCTGATTTATTCTATGTAATACGTGTTTAAGAATATTGAATTTGAAAGTTTGTCTGGCGAGTGGCCAAAAATCACTTGGCTTCATTACTCGCCAATTAAAAATTCGGAATTGTATTTATAGATTTTGTTATTACGATTTATTGATGGTGGAGTGAATCATAAAAAGAGTTATTATTGGATTCAATTCAGTACAGACAATTTCTAAAACCCCTTGAAATCAAATCAATCGGTACATACTTTTATTTTTCATAGTATGTATTTTCCAAGCAACTATTCATCCGTAATATAATTCATTTGTCACGCTATCACTGCAAGGGCCATATTTATTCGAAGAATTTTATGTTTCCTCACCACCAGTATGTTTAGTTCTGTTTTCGTTAGCGTCCATCTTTCGCTTTAATAAGTGACTGCTGGTCATACTATGTTTTTGTATATCTGGATTTCTTCACCTCGTGAGACAATTTTTGGTTTTATTAGATATTGCATTACAAAGAAAGATCTGTTTCTTTCTGAGATATCTCTAAAATACAATTGCAAATGTCGCCTTTGGCGAATCAACCAACAATAAACAAGATTATACAGAAAGACCAGTAAGGATCTGTTTTTAGGTGGATGTGAGAGGTGGCATTCAGATTTTTACGGATAAAGTTAGGTGATAACTTCGTTAATAATAATTGATTTATGATCCTTCTCAAATATGCCCGGAACATTAATAAAAAAAAATAAAGTATTTAAAAATTTCAAAAAATTTCGTTTTTTTTTCTACTTTTTTTGCTTATAACTTAAAAACTATTCACTTTAGAACAAAGTCCTATAAGAATAAAACAAAGATAATTACATTTTCTATCAGATGCGATTGGTTAAAAATATCTTAATTTATCGCCCTTGCTTCAAAATAGCAATAAATATAAAATAAGGGGGCAAAACAAGCCTGTCCTTCTTCAATGATTTTCCATCACTTAGGTTACACTTGGAACCTTCCTAATTCGCTTAGAAAATTTTTGTAATGTGCTAAAACCGTACACCAAATTTCATTTAAATTGACTTACTAAATTTTGCATAATAATTTTGCAATCTAAACTTTTTTTTTTAAAATTAAATTTTTTTAAAATCTTGCACAACAAAAACTAGAACATACAAAGATTTGTCAATTTTTTTACATATAAAGAAGTACTCCACCTATCTAATTCACTTTACAGAATTGAAATCGAATTATTTAAGCAGCCTCAGCAATGTTTTAAAGTTATAAACAATTTTTTGGCTTATAAACAAATTAGTGCTGTGGCCAGGAGGGGGTGCTACGGGCTCCTTTATTTAGATGGACTTACCCAAGTTTTTTTATGTATTTTGACCCGTAGAACACGAATTTTTTGGGAAACAGTTGATCCGGATGTCGATAAGATTGTTATAAACAAAGAACTTGAGGAATTACATAAAATCGATTTTTCGCAAAATAAAACATTTTTTTGAATTTGTTGGGTAATTCTAAGCAAAAAATGTTCTTACAAGTTTTTTCGTAGGATGCATAGTTTTCGAGATAAACGCGGTGGAACTTTCAAAAAATCGAGAAATTGCAATTTTTGAACGCGAATAACGTTTGATTAAAAAATAAAATAGCAATTCCGCTGACAGCATTTGAAAGTTTAAGTCAAATTATACCGGTTTTAATTATTTGCATTGCTAAAAATTATTTTTTTTATTATTAAACAAAGTTTATAATTATATACAAAAATTGTTTATAAATTTAAAACATTGCTGGGGCCCCTTAAATAATCCGATTTTAATTCTGTAAAGTGTATTAGATAGGTAGAGCAGCTCTTTATATGTAAAAATATTAGCCAACTTCTAAATGGTCTACTTTTTGTTCAGAAAGATTTTAAAAATTTTGAACTTTTTTAAAAACATTTAGATTGCAAATTTATTATGCAAAATTTATTAGGTCGATTTTTATGAAATTTGGTACACGATTTAAGTATGTTACAAAGAATTTGGTAAGTGAATTACTAAGGTTCTAAGTGCCACCAAAGTGGCTAAAAAATATTGAATAACAACAGACTTATTTTGCCCCCTTATTTTGTATTTATTGCTATATTGAAGAAAATGTAATACGTTAAGACATTTTTGACCAGTCGTACATCATACAAAATTCAATTGTCTTTATTTTATTTCTCTACGACTTTGTTCCAAAACGAATCGTTTTAAAGTTATAAGCAAAGAAAGCAGAAAAAAATCAACGTTTTTCGAAATTTTTAAATATTTTAATTTTTTTATTAATGTTCCGGGCATATTTGAGAAGGAGCATAAGTCAATTATTATTACTGAAGGTGTCACCTAACTTTATCTGCAAAAATCCGAATGCCACCTATCACATCCAAAAATAGACGTTTTTTCGCACATCCTTACTGGTCTAAGAGACGATGACAAAATATGGCTTGGTAATAAAAAAGATATCAGAAAAATAAGACAAAAAAGATATATTTAATATATTAATAACAACTGAACGTAATATCACGTACTATACAAATTTAAGTGCAGTTTATATGGATGAATTTAATCACAAGGACTTAATACTTAAGAAATGAGAATAAGGATAGCTGACGAAGAGAAAGAAAATATATGAAAAAAGACTCTCTTAATAATAATATACTATAATAATAATAATAATAATAATAATAATAATGGAGTGTATTTGTAGCAAATAAATTGTACATGATAAAATAAACTTAGTTCCTCACTGAAGTTGTACGTACAACTTGTGCGTGAAGGTTAAATTTTGATTATAAAACACACTAAATGATTTTAAACCTTACAAAAAGGAACAAAAAATAGTCTTTTTGCTCATCTCCCTTTAAATTTGGGCTCCTCTTCTCACTAATTCAGGTACTGAGAAATTTTGTTTATCGGACCTACGAAAATCTTATAAAATTCAAGAGAGGATTGCGAATAATTTGCGATGGGACTCCTCTGGTGGGACTTCGTCTTCTACGAGAATTACCATGACTTTTTGATTGTGTTTTAGCAATTTTTACAATAATTTTCACGATAAACAAACTTATAAGTGACGTTTCAAATAAATCATTTTTGACATTTATCTTTTATCTTATTATTTTGTATCTTATATTAAAACAGTCACTGGTTTTATTTACAGGTGATATTCAAAAATGACAATATATGATAAACAACTTTATAAATATGACATAAACCCAAATTATAATATTGACTTTAATAGTATGGAACAAGTTCAGGTATACTTTTTAAGGGACTATAGCAAGTTGCCTATATCTTTAAGAAAATTAGTGTTTATCTCCGACAGTTCACAAATGTTCAAAGATTATTGTATGCTATATACAGATGCATCAAAAAATATTGAAGGTGTGGGATGTGCCTATTGGGATAGCAGTAATAAAATTAGTAAAATGTTTAAACTAAATTCTATTATGAGTATATACACAGCTGAATTAATAGCGATAATGGAAGCACTAAAATATTTATCTAATATAAATCATTCAAAGTTTATAATTTTTAGTGACAGTAAAAGTTCTCTTAGTAAAATTAGTGCTATAAATCCTAAATCAAAAGTGAACTACATTGAATTATATATCATAAATAAAATTAAAGAACTTCAGCAACAAGGAAAGTCTGTTAAGTTGGCATGGGTTAAAAGCCACTGTGGAATAACTGGAAATGAAATGGTAGATGAATTGGCTAAAAACGCGGTGACACAAGGAGTATTAACCCATTATCTTTGTACGCCAAAAGATATTGAATCAAATTTATTCAAAGAGATTAAGAAAGAATGGAAAGAAAGGTATATTGATGAAAACGTAAATACAGGAAACCACTACAGATCAATCAGAAACTATATAACGGATAAACCTTGGTTTTCTAAAATGGAGTCGACAAAAGATATGATAAGAACCATATGCAGAATGAGATTTGACCACTGTCTTACTCCATCATATTTATTTAAAATTAATATAGCTGATAGTCCACAATGTATTTGTGGACAGTTGGGCAATCTACAACACAAAATTTTGACCTGTTCTCTTATCTCTAATAAAGTTAATATGTTTTTAAATTCACTGTATTCTTTGACTGATGTCCACCATCCCATTAATTTAAATTATTTATTAACATTAGAAAATAATGAGTTGGTATACCGACTATTGTATAAACATATTTTAGATATTAAGCTTAAATTGTAATTGTAAAATATAGAGTAAGTATTTCTTGTAAATTGTTATATGTTAAAAGAAAAAGAAAAGAAAAGAAAAGAAAAAAAAAGAAAAGAAATATAAAAAAAATAATAAAATAAAAATAAAAAAAAATAAAAAAATAATAAAAAAAAAGAAAGAAAAAATATAAAAAAAGATATATAAAAAAAATAGAAAAAAAATATAATAATTAAAAAAATATAAAAAAAAATATGTAGATAAAAATGAATGACGAACTTGGACAGTCCATAGTAAAATAGCTTTCGAATGAAGTAGAGGGCTAAAGAAGAATGTTGCAGTTTTTGCTGTGGAACTCTGAGAACATCATTTGGAAAAAAATTAATAAAAATATATATATAAAAAATTATTAAAAAAAAAATACAAAAATAATTATTTATTAGTAGAATTGTTTATTATATTAGTATTAGTTTTAGGATAAGATACGAAAAAATGACTAATAAAATAAAAAATAGTAAAATTGGCGAATGGATTTAGTGTCCGCAGTCATATAAACCCAAACAAACAACAATATTTACAGGTGTTTATTTTGGGCGATTACACAAAACTTTTCAATTATATAACTTTTGCGGATATTAACCATTAAGATTACGATCTGCCAAAAATTTTGAACGTCCGTCAATGTTAGGATAGGTTGGCGTCTCAGCTGAACGCCAGGCGTCGCCGACTCATTGTTTACGACGCCCAAAATATGGCGAGTTCGAAAGTTTTTCGTTTGTTGCTGTTGTTGGTTTTATTACAGCCACCTTTATTATTAGAGATCAAATGTTTATTTGGTGGAGAAACATTTAGAACATTCGCGAGATTTTACAGAATTTATATGTATTTTTTATAATTTTTTTAATAAAATATATATGAGCCATGTACAGGCTTTGTAGGTCCTTATTGAATACTATCTTCCTCCACTCCCTCTCTTGTCATTAACGTTTTCTACCCAGTATTTAATTGGCTCTTTAATTAAGTTAATAATCTCGTATTTCTTTCCCATTGTAGATAGGACCTCAACATTAGTCACACGGTCCACCGATCATCATCATTCTCTTTGCCTTATCCCTATGCGGGGTCGGCTTCCCTAATTGCATTTCTCCACACAATTCTGTCTTGGGTCATATCAATGTTAATCCCCTTTACCAAAATGTCCTGCCTTATCGCCTCCCCCCAGGTCTTCTTTGGTCTTCCTCTCCTACTCCTTCCAGGAATCTGCACTTCAGCTATTCTTCGTATTGGGTGATTAACGTCTCGACGTTGAACATGACCGAACCATCTTAACCTATGCTCTCTCATTTTGGCATCAATTGGTGCCACACCTAGACTTCCCCTAATATACTCATTTCTAATTTTATCCTTCTTTGTCACTCCACTCATCCATCTAAGCATTCTCATTTCCGCCACATGCATTCGTTGTTCCTCTTTCTTTTTCACTGCCCAACATTCAGTTCCGTACATCATAGCCGGTCTTATGGCTGTTTTATAGAATTTTCCCTTCAGCTTCATTGGAATTTTTCTGTCACACAACACACCACTCGCTTCTTTCCACTTCATCCATCCAGCCCTAATTCTACTGCATGCATCTCCATCTATTTCTCCATTACTCTGTAATACCGATCCTAGGTACTTAAAACTATTGCTTTTCACAATCATTTCACCATCCAAAGATACCATTTTATTTGTAGTAGCTCCATCTTTAAATGAACATTCCAAATACTCTGTTTTTGTCCTACTAAGTTTTAAACCTTTTTCCTCCAGAGCTTGTCTCCACTGTTCCAGTTTTTGTTCTAAGTCTCTTTCACTATTTCCTACTAACACGACATCATCAGCATACATTAAGCACCATGGAATGTTACCCTGTAGTTTCGCTGTTACCTGGTCCAAAACTAATGAGAATAAATACGGACTAAGCACAGAGCCTTGGTGCAATCCTACTTTCACATGAAATTTATCAGTCTCTCCCACACCTGTCCTAACACTAGTCGTTACTCCCTCATACATATCCCTCACAATCTTTACATATTCACCAGGGACTCCTTTCTTATTGAGTGCCCACCACAGAATCTCTCGAGGAACTCTATCATATGCTTTCTCAAGATCAATGAATACCATATGAGCGTTTGTTTCTTTACTCCTGTATTTTTCCATCAACTGCCTTATAATGAAAATTGCATCTGTTGTTGATCTACCCTGCATAAAGCCACATTGATTCTCGGATATTTCGGTCTCTTCACGTATCCGTCTGTCAATTACTCTTTCCCATATTTTCATGGTGTGGCTAAGCAGTTTTATAGCCCTGTAGTTTGTACATTGTTGTATATCTCCCTTGTTTTTGTAAACAGGTACCAGTATACTGCTTCTCCATTCGTCTGGCATTTGTCCGACTTCCATAATTCTATTAAATAGACCTGCTAGCCACCTTGTTCCTGTCTCTCCCAATGCTCTCCATACTTCCCCAGGAATATCATCTGGTCCTACCGCTTTTCCTTTCTTTATTTTTTGAAGCGCTTGAGCCACTTCCTCGTTGGTTATTTTGGTGACCATTGCTGCTACTGTCTCCGTTGACTCTACAGGCTGTCTGTCAAATTCTTCATTTAATAAGCTGTCAAAGTACTTTCTCCATCTCTTTTTGACTTCCCTTTCGTGAACTAGTATTTTATTATTTTCATCACGGATACATCTAATCTGGTTAAAATCTTTTGCTTTCCTTGCTCTCTGTTTGGCTATTTTATATATCTTCGTTTCGCCTTCCCTGGTATCAAGTTGATCATATAGGTTTGAATACGCTTCTGCTTTGGCTTTTGCTACTGCTACTTTCGCTTCCTTTTTCGCCACCATATAGTTTTGAAGATCTGTGTCGGATCTGGTTTCTTGCCATTTTTTATATAATTTTCTCTTCTCTTTTATTTTTCCTTACCACCACCAAGTCTCTTTATCCTCAAACTTTTTTCCTGACGTTTTCCCAAGTATTTCAATAGCAGTCTCTCTAATACTACTGGCCATTTTTCTCCAAATTGTATTAGGGCTTCCTTTCATGTTCCAACATATTTTTTCTACTATTCTTCTCCTGAATAGACCTTCTTTCTCATCTTTCAGCAGCCACCATTTGATTTTTTGTGGTCCTCTCCGATATTTTTGTTTAGTTTCGCTTTTTACTTCGATGTCCAGAACAAGCAGCTTATGTTGTTGGCTTACTGTCTCACTCACTATTACCTTGCAGTCCTTGCATTCACGTATGTGTTCTTTCCGTATCATGAAGTAGTCTATTTGGGATTGATGTTGTCCACTTTTGTAGGTAATAAGTTGAGTTTCTCTCTTTTTAAAGAATGTGTTAACAATCGCCATATCCAATGCTGTTGCTAATTCAAGCATGTCATCTCCAGCTTCATTTCTAGTTCCAAAGCCTAATCCCCCATGAATTGTTTCATATCCTGTCTTGGTTTGGCCCACATGTGCATTGAAATCACCTCCTATTATAACTTTCTCCTCTGCTGGAATATCACTCAGTACGTCTCCTAATTGATCATAGAAAGCTCTTCTTTCATTCTCACCCAGACCTGTTTGGGGAGCATACACACAAACAACATTCAATACCTCTTTATCAATTACAAATTTCACTGACATCATTCTATCACTCGTTCTTACAACTTCTACTACGTTATCTTTCATTTCACTATCAGCAATTATACCAACTCCATTTCTAGTGTTACTACTCCCTACATACCACAATTTGTATCCTTCACCTAGTTCTTTCGCCCTTTGTCCTTTCCACCTAGTTTCTTGAATACAAGCAATTTGAACTCTTCTTCGTTTGAGCGCATCCACTAACTCCAGACTCTTACCTGTAAGACTACCAAGATTCCAAGACCCTATCCTGATTTTTCTAACCTGCAATGGTGTTCCCCCTGAGATAGTCCTCATCCGGAGATCCGAACGGAGGCTCATTTTACTTCCGGAACATTTTACCTCAGGAGATGCCATCATTTCAGTATAAGTTTTTACTGCGTTTGGAGAAGGTCTTTTCATTATTGTGGCCTGAAAAGATTTTTGGATATTTGATGCCTGAATGCCTTTTCTATCAGCACCATACCCTGCCCTGCACGTTTAGCCAATACACCACCAACGCAACCAAAGTGCAGTATTACTCCACACCCGCCTGCATTTTTCTGTATAGGCCAGGATCCCTACTGTAAGGACTGCCCTATAAGCCAATGTATTGTTGCCCGTATCCCGCCGCTAGGAGGCACGTACTTTGGTAATTTCGGGATACAGACATCTTTCGGGATACAGACATTTCACACGGTCCACCGATGACATTCTTAAAGTGCGTCTGTAACACCAAATCTCGAAGGCCTCGAGTTTTCATAAAGAAGATTCGGAAAGTGTCCAAACCTCTACTCCGTATAATAACATAGAAAATACATAGCATTTTATGATAAAAATTTTGGTAGGTACCAAACTGTATCTGTAAGTGTCTAACTATCCACCTTGCCAATCGGTGGCTTAATTGGTTTGTCAATGCTTAACCAAAAGCCGTGTATGATTTATTTCGCGCTTACTGACTACCATGTATTTTGTTTTTTCTTATTGAGATTAAATCCATGTTCTCTATTTGTGTCTGATATGCGCGACATAGCCTTATACCGAAACGTTTCTAGGAGAATATCAGGCAGGATTCAGGCGTCTACCTTCAACCATTAACCAGATCTTTACATTACGAGAGATCCTGGAAAAAGGGCAAGAGTTTAACACAGATATGTACCATATTTTTGTCGATTTTAAAGCTGCATATGACAGTGTCTTATTTGCCAAGTCTCTACAACGCTATGAATGTGTTAGGAATTCCAAAAAACTCATATGTATGATAAAACTGACAATGACGAAGATGATATTAGCAGTAAAAATTCAAAACTACTCGTCAACCCCATTTAAAATACATAGGGGTTAAGGCAGGGAGATGCACTGGCGTGTCAACTTTTTAATGTAGCATTAGAAAAAGTCGTATGAGACGCTAATTTAGATAGCAGGGGAACACTATTCAATAGATCTGTCCAAATTCAAGCATATGCAGACGACCGACGGACTTGGACATTATAACAAGAACCATAGCGAGAACTGCGGAAATCCTAACCGAGCTAGTAGCAGCAGCAGAATGAATGGGGTTACATATAAATCGTAATAAAACCAAATTCATGGCGACTAACACAAACACAAGAGCTGGAAATGTTGACGCAGATCTAAGCGGTCAAAGAGTTCATATATTTAGGGACATCAGTTTACCCTAATAATAACACATCAGGGGAAATAAAAAGACGAATAATAATTGCAAACAGGTGTTATCATAGTATATACTATCGAAGTACTTAGCTAACAAACGTCTGTCTCAAAAAACTCGTATAAGGCTGTATAGAACATTGAAAGTCCCCATTCTCACATATGGATCAGAGGCATGGACGCTAACTAAAACAGATGAATCCGCTCTATCGATTTTTGAAACAAAGGTGCTACGCAAGATATTCGGAGCGGTCTGTGAGAACGGAATATGGAGGCGTAGATATAACTTTGAACTGCAGAATATCTACAAGCATACGTTTGGTGGAAAATATATTATCACTATAATTACCGCCTGCAGTGGGCAGGACATGTAGCCCGAGCCCCTG
The DNA here is from genome assembly GCF_917563875.1 of Diabrotica virgifera virgifera. NCBI lineage: Eukaryota > Metazoa > Arthropoda > Insecta > Coleoptera > Chrysomelidae > Diabrotica > Diabrotica virgifera. The sequence continues at coordinate 177,580,237 of NC_065451.1, forward strand.
AATCGAACATGATAAAAAAGATTCTAACAGCTCAACCCGTGGGATGGAGAAGACGGGGTAGACCAAAGCTGAGGTGGATTGACGGGGTAACACAAGATGTCGAGAAGACAGGGGTCGGCAACTGGAAAATACAAGCAAGGGACAGAACAGAATGGCGTAGAAAGCTTGAGAAGGTCGAGACCCTTGATGATGATGATGCGCGACATTATTCTTTGCAAACCATCTAAAAGCTATCTACAAAAACTACTGTGCCGTAAGCATATCTAATGTTGTTTAGACGCACTCCGTCGACTAGTACGTCTTCCTATAGTTCTACCAGTGCTTGCTCGAAGATATGTTCAGAATACATATTAAATAACACCGGTGACACAATGCATCCTTGTCTCACTCCTCTATCTACGAAAATGTGCTACAGTTATATACATAGATACCCAAGAGTGGTACTGAAACAAGGAGGATTTTTGCAGGCATTAAGGTAGTTAGGTTTAACAAATAAAGGTCGGTTAGTATGTCACTAGCAGATATAGTTTGTCAAACTCTTTCCTACGTTTGACAAACTGTACCAGAAATGTTGTGAAGATAGCACGACCAAATTCACTTTGTATTTGAGATTTGGATGCGTACTGTTCTTGACGTTCGGTTTTTCCACATTTTCTAAATTTTATTTTGGTACTCCAATATTAATAACCTTGCACTGGAAAGTGATAATACAAGTTGGGGATAACCCAAGTTTACCCTGGATAACTCATTCATTAGCAGAATACTTCAAGACCTTATATGCTGATAGCATAGCTGCTATAGAAATATATATATATATATATATAATTACTTTGGAGAAAGATTATAATTTCATTAGATGATGACAGGTGCAAGAGCTATATAAAGTTTCACAGTGGACAAAGATGAGTTCGAACACTACTCCATTTTAAAATACGTGAGTACCTCAGTTTTCAACAACATATCTTTCGAAGGAGTAATACAACGTCAGTAGCAAATAATAGTGTCTCCTCGCATAGAAGGCATATTAAAGGCAATAGAATATTTAAGATGCATCATCTGTGTAGAATATTTATTATAAATCAAAGTTTACAAGGTACTACATAGTAAGACCTATTTTACTTCTGGGCAGTAAAATAGGTCTTACTACTACATTATGATATAATACTTCTGTTTCTTGTTATGTTTAAGAGGTAGCAAAGATTAAATTTGTCAGTATAAGATGGGAATTTAACATGAAAAAATGCTACAAACGCAATCAGTTAAGAAATTCTACCAAGATTCCCAGTAAAAATAATATATCGAGAGAATAATATTATATTATATATAAACTTTTTCTTTACTGGATCCTCTAAAACGTTTAAAAAAAATCAATTTGCAAAGTCGTTCTTTAATTAAACAAATGGATATTCCGCAAATCTTTTTTTTGAGATAGCTAAAATTTTTTTCCAGAAAAAAAATATGCATGACGCTTTGGATATTTTTGATAGTTCAAAAAAATAAATTCGGGATCCTTTACCTGATAAACGAATTTCCAAATGTTGTTCTGAAGCCATTTCCTTGTGGCATTTTTGTAATTGACTATTCTAAATGGGAAATAAGCCACAATTTAACTAAAAAATGATTATATTAACGTTTCGACGTCCATATCGGACGCCGTTGCCAAAATACAAAATATTAATAATATTTTCCAAATATTTTGCACTTCCTGAAACCAAATTGTTTTTCTCTTTCATATTTTTGCATAAAAAAATGAGTCCCATGAAACACCTTTCCAGTTATTTGATGGATTTATCCATTTATATGTTTATTTTCCCGAAAATTCTATTTAGGAACTTGAGCATATTATATTCGGCTTTTTCAGGCATTTCGGTCTACAAACAGAAGCGAATATAACTTCTTTATGGAGATGATTGATGATTTAGCATGATTACAAAATCAATAATATCATACCCTTCGTTCCGAAAGCAGATAAAAAGCTCCTTAATGGGAATTTGGGGTGCAAAAAGGGGTGAAATTTATACGGTATTAGTAACTTAGGGTGTTATAAATTTCTCGGTATTTACTACAGGTGTAAAACCAATTCTACAGTTTTAAATTAAATATATTATGCGGTCAACGTAAGTTGAAATACTTAGTTCTTATCACAATATAACAGATTAACGAATCCGTGTTATGAACGAGTTTCTTTTAAGATTTTCTATCTAGAGCTGCCTTTGTATCCTCTCTTCGTTTGTGTCATGCTCGCATTGACTTCAATTTTCGATGTTCTAGTACCTCTCAATCTCATTGTTATATTTAATACTGTGTTCAATGTTTATTGATATTTTTTTGTGTAACGATCTTAAAATTTTTTGGGATTACCTTGTTCGGGCTAGTTTCATTATATGTCTTCATTCTTTTCTGTTTCTGTTTCTTGTCCTTTTGTTTTTTCCTTTCCTTTTTTTGATCATTTCGTTTGCCGGTTATAATGATGTATCATCAGAATCTAATCATTACATCTGAAATTTTACACCTTCTAGAAATTTGCAGAAATCTACTTTGAATTTAATACTCAAATATACGCAAACAACAGTGCAGGACTTATGGGCAATCCTCTAAGCCCATTACTAGCAGATATTTTTACGGACCATCTAGAAACAACGACTTCAAAACAGTTCTATATATTCGTGGAGATACGTAGATGATATACTAGTATATGTACTTAACAATTTTTATCATACCCTAATTCACTCCATACGTACAGATTTTAAAAAGGCGTACGACTCTGTCAAGAGAGAAAAAAATTGTGGAAGTTATGAAAGAATTTGAAATACTTACGAAGCTAAAGAAACTAGTGACGATGACATTGAAGCATACAACCTGCAACGTAAGAGTAAAAGAAGGAACCTCAGAAGATTTTGCAGTCAGACCAGGGCTTAGGCAAGGAGACCCGCTATCAACGCTAATATTTAACATGATACTAATAGAAAAAATCACTAGGAATAGCAACTTAAATAGAAATGGGCACATATTGTACAAGAGTCATCAATTAGTGGGATGTGCAGATGATGTGGCAAATGTAGCGACGAGTGAAGATACTGAAAGAGATAACAGAAAGATTAGTAAATGAAGCGTATAAGCTGGGTCTACAAATAAATTAAAAGAAAAGCAAGGTTATGAAAGTAGGAAGAGAAAGGGGGGATGGGACAAAGTTCAATGTAAGCACACAATTAGGAGAGTTTGAGTTTGAGGAAATAGACGAATTTGTATATACAGGATCAAGGATAACAAACAAGTGTGAAGAAATGAAAGAAATTGATGCCAGATTGAGTAAAGCCAATCGATCTGCGGGAGCCATGAATTATTTACTAAGAGCAAAGCAACTGTCATGGAATATAAAATTCAGGATTTATAAGACTATAATAAGACCAACAGCGACATATGGATGTAAGACATGGATACTCAACCAAACAACAAAAGAAACAGTAAGAATATGGGAAAGGAAAATACTTAGAAGAATATCAGAAGGGAAGAGAACAGAAGAAGGATATATTAGAAGGACAAATGAGGAAATTTATAATATTTACAAAGAACCACAAATAGGTAGCGTAATAAAATCAAGAAGGTTGCAGTGGCTGGACCATATAGAAAAAATAATCGATGACAGAGTGGTCAAGAAAATAGCATGGAGAGTATGGAAAATAGCATGGAAAAGAACAACAAAGCTCTGGGCCTAAAAGGCCCGTAAAAAAGCTAAATATATAATTCACTCCATAGCAATATTGAATTTACAATAGAAGCAGAACATAATCAGTCCATAAATTTTCTAGATTTAAAAATTACCAGACTACAAAACAAACATGAGTTATCCGTATTTCATAAACCTACCCATACTGACACAATTATACCCAGTTCATCATCCCATCCTACACAACATAATTTAGCAGCCATTGATTGACAGAAATTCTCATGTCAGAAAATAACTTCGAGATAGAACTGAACGTCATTAAACACATATACTCTGGGCTAATTAGCAAAATACAAGGAAACGTTATTTACCAGCAATTTTATTGTTGGAATCGAATCTTATTATTGTATGTATTAATAATATAGGTATGCAAAGTCCGCAGATAGTGTGCTACTTTTTTTATAAACAAAATGGCGCCCGAAAATCGTGTTTTTTTCAATTTTTGCTCTATAACTCCAAAGATTTTAACTTTACACCAAAAATACCCAAATAAAAATTCACCGCAATTAAATTCTGCATAGAGAGGTGTTTTTCCCGATTCACTTCGACGAAAACTTTCCCCGAAAAAAGCGGGTTTTTGGCAACAAAATCTTTAATTTTCAACTAAAATTTTAGATAAGTAACTGTTAATTAATAATTAAATAATTTGGTAGTGTAAAAGACCCTTTCATATAGATTATAGTTCCAGAAGTCGATGGAAATTGAATGAACAGTTTAGCAACAATTGAATTTTTAATTAAAAATTTACGGTCGCTATAATAACGACAATAATTATGATGCATAAGAATAACTATGATTTTTCCATAAAAAGACACTATACCTCTCTAATGTACTTTACAGAATTGAAATTGGACTATTTAAGCGGCCTCAGGAATATTTTAAAGTTATAAACAATTTTTTGGCTTATAAACAAATAGAATATCTCGGGAAATATTAAACTAAATTAAATAGTGAAAACGGTATTCGAAAAACAGCGGCAGGACGCTTCTTCTAAAAGAAAAAACGTTTAATTACGACGAGTGATTCCTGAGATACAACCGGTGAAAGTTGACCGGAATTTACAGCAAAGATATAAACAATAGGATCATAATTTTTAAACCATCACCTTTTTATTTTTGTCCTCTTTCTCCACACCTATTTTCAAATCCTTAAAATACTCATAACATATATTATTATAATAAAAACTATCGATAATACGTGTGAAAATTGCCAAAAAATTCCAAAAATTAGGTTGGAGAAACTGTAACCCTCAAAGTTCAAAATCGGTATACGTTAAAAAAATGCATTTTCTCGGCTTCCCATGGAGCAATTTCCTTCATTCTTTTTTTGTTCCCTAATAACTCGAGTAGAGCCATCGAACTAACTCATTATTAAATGTCAAACTTGCTTTTGTTTTGTTATAATAGATTAAATTATTTATAAGAACAGAAAACTACATATTTTTTCCAGTTGTAGGCTTTTTTTAGATAAACTTACTACAAGTGTACCTTTTAAAGTTAAAAACATAAATATTCTCATTTGAAAGCTGTATAATTATTTAAACAATTTTTATTTAAACAAATTAAAATTTTGTGTTATAATAAATAAATTAATTTATTATAACAAAACAAAAGCCAGCCTGACATTTAATAATGCATTAGTTCGATGGCTCTACTCGAGTTACTTGGGAACAAAAAAAAGAATGAAGGAAATTGCTCCATGGGAAGCTGAGAAAATGCATTTTTTTAACGTATACCGATTTTGAACTTTGAGGGTTACATTTTGTCCAACCTAATTTTTGATTGGAATTTTGCTATTTTTGGCAATTTTCACACGTATTATCGACAGTTTTTATTATAATAATATATGTTATGAGTATTTTAAGGATATGAAAATTGGTGTGGAGAAAGAGGACAAAAATAAAAAGGTGATGGTTTGAAAATTATGATCCTATTGTTTATATCTTTGCCGTGAATTCCGGTCAACTTTGACCGGTTGTATCTCAGGAACCACTCGTCATAATTAAACGTTTTTTTCTTTTAAAAGAAGCGTCCTGCCGCTGTCTTTCGAATACCGTTTTCACAATTTAATTTAGTTTAACATTTCCCGAGATATTCTATTTGTTTATAAGCAAAAAAATTGTTTATAATTTTAAAATATTCCTGAGGCCGCCTAAATAGTCCAATTTCAATTTTGTAAAATACATTAGATAGGTATAGTATCGTTTTATGAAAAAATCATAATCATTCTTATGCATCATAATAATTGTCGTTATTATAGCGACCGTAAATTTTTAATTAACAATTCAATTGTTGCTAAACTATTCATTCAATTTCTATTGGCTTCTGGAATTATAATCTATACAAAAAGTGCTTTTATATTACCAAGTTATTTAATTATTGATTAACAATTACTTATCTAAAAGTTTAGTTGAAAATTAAAGATTTTGTTGGAAAAACCCGCTTTTTCCGGGGAAAGTTTTCGTCGAAGTAAATCGGAAAAAACACGTCTCTATGCAGAGTTTAATTGCGGTGAATTTTTATTTGAGTGTTTTTGGTGTAAAGTTAAAGTCTTTGGAGTTATAGAGCAAAAATTGAAAAAAGCACAATTTTCGGGCGCCATTTTGTTTATAAAAAAAGTAGCACACTATCTGCGGACTTTGCATACCTATATTATTAATATATACAATCATCAGATTCGATTCCAGCAATAAAATTGCTGGTAAATAACTTTTCCCAAAAATGGCCTATTCTCCGATAATCAGCCCAGACTAATAGCACTTTTGAATGATGGCCGATTTCGATGTTGAATCGATAGTTTGTTCAAGTAATCAATATTGAATAAGTACCTAATTACTAAATCTGTAAAGTTTCGATTTATGTTTTATGAATATAATTGCAAAATAATACAGAATTTCACTTTCTGACATAAATTTAATTAATAATAACGTAAATTTTGTGAAATATTTTTAATAATTAATGTAAATAAATTTTAGGTTCACTCAAATAAATAATCGATTACTGCCATCGACCGCTTACATTCGATCTCAGTTAATTTGATTAATCGCGTCAGGTAAAGTAAAATTCTTCTTTCAGTACAATAAAGTGTTACTTTACTGCCGCAAATGGCGTCAAATGAGTACAATAATGAATGACTTTAGTGACGGTTGGCGATAAAATAAATTTCCATCAAGTAACGTTCAAATCCATCAAATTCTTGATTTTTGTCTTTTTGCTTAGTGGGCCTACTTTATTTTATAGCTGTTTCCAGGTCATTATTTGTAGGCTGAAAATATAGACCACTTGTAAAATTAAACATATATAGAAAAAAATTATACAAAATTCACTATTTACAAATGAAAGTTTTTGGTTTATGCAACCCATTAAAACTTTCAGAGTTGTAAAGGTACGTCTAGTTGAAATGCCATTTTCTAACCAAAGAGCTGCAGCAATAAAACACGTTGTAAAGTTGCAAACCAAGAGACGAATCTAATTTTAGTAAAATTTTAACTTAAACTTTTGCATAATTAAGTTGGGTTACGACGCCATATAAAATCACTAGAACGCAGATTCGACGCATACACGAGGCTTGTCCGTTCAAATTTTATAGAGTTATAGAGACCATATCTGCCGTTTTTATTGGTCGTTAAAATGTCAACGTTATTAGGTTGTAACCGGTTTGTGTGTCATACTGACTATGATAGTGATTTGTCTTTTTCAAACTTTTCAGTGTAATAAATGACTAAATACTTGAAAATGAAAATTCTTGTTTAACCCTGCAACATAATTGTATATAGTCTGTCCGTTATTATTATTTATCCGAATTAGTCATTTTCGTTTCTTGTCTAAAGGTCCTAATTGACGTTTCATTTGTCGCATTCTGGAGATGAAAAAGTGGCGGAGCGGTTCCGCAACTGTTGGGGACTGTTACGGAACGGTCGCCATGACAGTGTGAGCTCATTTTAATTCCGCTGTCTCCGTTCAACGTATGCTGCTTTTGTGAATTTGTCAGTAGACTTGTTGAAAGATGGCGTCCAGTACTAATTATAAATTGGAAAAAAGCGCAGACGGTAAACAATCGGTGATATGGCGCCGATGTGTGATTTTGCCCTGGGGGTGAGTTTCACCCCATCTCGGGGGTGAAAAGTATATATCCAAGGTAAGTCCCGAAATGGATAAACTGACTAATTTTAAACAACTTTTGTTCTATAGAGTTTTTTACCGAATCAATACTTTTCAAGTTATTTGCAAGTGAATATGTCCATTTTTCAACAAAATAACCACGTTTTAAGACGGTTTTTCGCAAATAACTCAAAACGTAAGCATTTTGTCGAAAAAAATATTCTTAGCAAAACTATAGCCTATAAGAAAGTGAAAAAAACGGTGTACATATTAAGTCTCCATACCTAGCAAAAGCAGAGTTATAGCTAATGAAAATTAGGTTCATATTCGAAAAATTTCAAATAGAATAATTCAATGTGAAATTTCCAAATAATGAAGCATTCTTGGGGAAAACACATTACAACTTTTTTAAAGTGTCTAAAGCTTTATTTCTGTTTTTATAAAAGAAATTTCTAGCATCAAATGTAAGCAAGTTACGCTCAAAATAAAGTTAGTATCTTTTATTTTGGCAAAAAAAATCAGGAAGATCACCCCCAATTAGCAACTTAAATGAAATTAATCGTTACCGCTTTACAAGTTACTTTACTTATGTTGTGTTTATATGATCTGTAAGTTTCACCGATTCAAAGTGCTTATTTTTGAAATAATTTGGTTTTAAAACTCAAATTTTTAAAAAAATTTATTTTGAAAAAAATGCTTTTTTTCAAAATAACGTAAAAATTGTTAGAGATACCAAAAATCTTAAACAATAAAAAAAGTCGGCTTTACTTTTCTGAATATTTTGTATTTTTTTTTTGTTTTTCTGTAAGACAAACATTGATTAAGATTCGATGTTTCTAAATTCTGAATTTCTAAATTTTAAAGTGACTCTTTCAAGCCCTTTTAACTCTTTCAAAAATAAGAACTTTGAACCGATGAAACTTACAGATCATATTATGATCAATACATACGCTTGTGAAGTGGTAACAATTAAGTTCATTTGAAATGCTAATTAGTGGGTGATTTTCCCGATTTCTTACCAAAAAAAAAGGGACCAACTTTATTTTGAGCGTAACTTGTTTACTTTTGATGCTAAAAAATTTTTGTAAAAAAAATAAGCATTTTTTAGCACTTTAAAAAAGTTAAGTTTTCCCCAAAAAAGTGCTTCGTTTTTTGGTTATGGCACGTTAAAATATTCGATTTGGAATTTGACCAATATGAACCTATTTTTCATTAGCTATAACTCTGTTTCTGCTAGGTATAGTGACCTAATATATACACCATGTTTTTCACTTTTTTACGTGCTATATTTTTAATAAGAATTTTTTTTCGACCAAATACTTACTTTTTGAGTTATTTGCGAAAAACCGTCTGAAAACGTGGTTATTTTGAAGAAAAATTAACATATTAACTCGCAAATAACTCGAAAAGTATTAACTTGGTGAAAAAACTTTATTGAACAAAAGTTGCTAATAATTAGTCATTTTATCAATTTCCGGACTTATTTCGAACAGATATTTTTCACCTACAAAAGGGGGTGAAACTCACCCCTAGGGCAAAAGCACACATCGGCACAATATTACTTTTTTTCTTTGACTTGTTTGCTATGTGTGTGCCAAATTTCATGTCAATCCAAGCGGTTCTTTAAAATTTAGAGGTTTTGCAATATGTTACCTTTAAAGAACGTACTAATATCACTTTACGGTGGATGCTGGGTAAGACTATAAGGGGCAGGATCAGGAATGTTAATTAATTAGGGAAAGATCTGGGGTAACTACAGTCTCAAAAATAATTAAGTACAAAAACTGCAATGGTCTGGTCACGTTAGACATAGAAATAAACTATGTGGTACGAAAGATAGAGCTGTTAGAAGTTGATAGAAGTAGATCTAGAAGATATAGACCCAAGGAGAAGATGTGAAGAAGATAGAAAAGACTGTATAGCAGAGGAATAGAGAGAGAAAGGTTTAGGTGAGGAAGATACGACGGAGACGGACATAAATAAGTGGTGAAGACAGTAAAGAACGGCGATCCCTGAAAGGGGAAATGCTGATGAAGAAGAAGCAGTATAAATAAAAACTGGTAAAAGGAACAGATGATCTTTGGATTAAACAAGGGATTAGAAAACAAAGACAGTTATTTGCTTTTGATGTGGTAATTTAAAGCTGCGTGGATATGAATATGGATGTGCATACTAATTACGTTTATTTTGAAAAAGCATTTAACAAAACAAGACATGAAAAATTAGACCAAATTCTAAAGACAGAAACATAGATAAAAGGGACCTAAGCATAATATCAAACTTTTACTGGAATCAAGAGCGACAATAATTGTAATTAATAGATAACGGACCCACATAAGAAATTGAGATCAGGAGAGGAATTAGGTAGGGATGTATTATGTGTTCATTACTATTCAATGTATCTAGCGAATCCATTTTTAAAGAAGCAATATTATCTGAAAGTGAATAAATAATGAGTAACGGAATCACTAATAACAACATAAGAAATGCAGATGACACCGTGATTATGGCAAGCTCTGCTGAACAACTCAAACTACTACTAAATAAAACAAGCAGTTTCGATGAAAAATGTGGACTAAAAATTAATATAATATATCGCACCTTTAATAAAAAAGCGAAATAACTCAAAATTCATGGTTTTTGAGATTTAATCATAAAGTGAAATAACTAGACGAGAAGAATCTGTTCCGTTTAACAGCCAGGCTAAAATGATGAAAATGAGAGAGATAAATGATTTTCCCGCTCTTTTTTACTAACGCCTTTGCACAAACCGGTACTCGTAAAGTGGTGGAATTCAGTTATACTCCGGCTGTGTTTGTAGGTAAGATATCTGGTATTTTAAGCCCGGCCGCACATCAAAGAAACATGAAACGTAAATTACGTTTCATGGAAATAAACCACTGCTAAACAAATATATATCCGGCCATTTATGAGACTCTCCGAAAATAAAAATGTGTCATGAGCATGAATCACACTCGTTTCATTAGTAGGCGGACTTTGAGATTTTTTTAGCAGTGTTTTCTTTTCATGAAACATGTTTTTCGTTAAAAGTTTCATGTTTTTCGTTTCATGTTTCTTTGGTGTGCGGCTTGGCTAAAAGAAAGTGATACGATACGAAACAATTCTGTGTTTTACTAACGAGTAAGTATATTATTTGCTATCGCTTTTTAGAAAAGTGTATTCTTTCAGATTTATTTCACTTTATTAGAAAACTAGTTGAAGATTTGTAGGTTCATTTATGAGTTAGTTCATTTTAGTAGAAATTATATCTTATTATGTGCCGTATTATTTCAACTTTATGCAGTTTCTAATTAAAAATTTAAAAAATTACTAAAGTACAATAAGTATTAGTTCATTATTCTACTATTATTTTATTAGATAGGTAGTTAGAAACCTTCACGTTTTTGACTTGTTTTACTTTATTATAAAATCAACAATAATTATTGTAATAGTAATACTTTTAATATGCAATGGTTTGATGTTCGCATTGATACTTATGTACTTATTTTTTGATAATCCAATTTAATTAGATTCTTGTTGACTATCAGCTTCTTGTCTAACTAACCGGTATAATATGTATACTCTTCTTTTAGAGTGGAATCTTCTAGTCTAGAGCACAAAAATACTTGGATTAGTAGCGAAAAATTCCTCATTGGATAATAATTCCATCAATGAAAAACCCGTTAATAATAAAATTAATAAATGTGAAACTACGGAAGAAGTAAGTTTCAATTTGTATTACTTTAATATATGTATAAATACACATTTTTTTATTAGAAACTAAGGCTTTTACTTCTTTCTATCACAAACAGTAACAGTATCTTACGTAATAATAGTAAACTTACGTATCTATGTCAAAAAATAAAAAAAACTATCCCCGCTCGTTGTCTGAAAGAGCCATGTACCGAAAAGAGCAGACTTAAGTGCTCCGAGAATATCAATACAGCAAACAGATATGGTATTTTTTGCAAGTTTTGGGAATTGGGCAGTTTGCTAAAGCAAAGAGCATACATAAATTCTTGTATGGATGATATTCAACTTAAGTACAGGTACACAAACGCTGAGAATCCTAGGAGCTGCAACCAGGCTTTATTCCATTTTGTTATAAATGATGTCAAAATTAGAGTGTGCAAAACATTTTTTAAATCAACTTTAGATATTTCTGACCGCATGATTTTTACAATACAGACTAAGATTGATGAAAATGGTTTTGCACTGGATGATTTAAGAGGAAAACATGGCAAGCACAGAAAAAATGATCCCGAACTGATAACCGACATCAAGGGCATATTAATTCTATACCAAGGGTTGAATCTCACTGCCTACGCGCTTCTACTTCAAGAGAATACATAGAAGGCAGCAAAACCATTAAAGATTTATACAATGATTTTAAATTAGAACAAGAGCAGAACAATAAAGAAATTGGTACATATATTACCTATTATAAAATATTTACTACTGAATTTAATATCGGTTTCTTCCAACCAAAAAAAGATCAATGCGATATGTGTGTAATACCTACAACAATTCCAATGTTAATGAAAATAAAGACCTGGAGCAAAAATATAAATCAAATTTAAAAGAAAAAAACACTGGAGTAGGGCTGAGAAATTAAATGACGGAAACAAAGTCAGCCAAAATGTAAGAGTAGCTAGCTGTGCTGCAATGTCATACAGGTCAGTCTTCTTCATTTTATTATAAATCAAAACTGAACTGTTATAATTTAACGGTGTCGGAACTGACAGAAAGAATCTAAGCAGGAATATAAAAATGTACACTGTTATTTTTGATCTAAATGTGATGCAAAACGAGGCTCCATAGAAATCGGTTCTTGCATATAGGCCTATTTAAAAAATATAAGTGAAGAGGGCGATGGTGAAAAAGAAGTCATATTCTATTCAGACAATTGCTGTGGCCAAAACAAGAATAAGTATATAACGTCGCTGAATTTATTCGCTGTGCACACGTTAAAAATTAAGAGAATTACACATAAATTTTTAAAAAGGGGCCACAGTCAGAACGAAGCCGATAGTGTGCACAGTCTTATTGAGAAAGAAGTTAAAAAGAGCTTGAAATCTGGATCTATTTACACTCCAGACCAATATGTAACTTTAACAAGGAATGCTAGAAAATCGAACCCACCTTTAATTGTGCACGAGATGAATTACCAATCATTTTATGATTTAAAAGGTTTGCAAGAAGAATTGGGATATAACTTTACGATTAATACTGAGGGAGAAAATGTTAACTGAAACGAAATCAAAGCAATACAAGTGAACAAAGATAATCCTACATATTTTTTTATAAGACATCATACAAGGATGAGACTTATAAACAAGTAGATGTAAGGAACAAACGAAAAAAAAAAAAAATAGGATCAATAACGGAAATAGCACTCAAACCCGCCTATACAGAAAAACAAAAATTGAGTACAAACAAACGGAAAGATTTGCAAGCATTGCTATCTAAAGGAACGTTGTGCCATATTTGAGAGTAGCCACACAAGTTTCTTGAAACAATCTATTTTATATTTTCGGTTTATTTTTTAAAATGTATTAACATCTTTTCTTTGCATTATTATAGTGTTACTTATGTTTTAGTTTAATTTTGTAATCAGGCAATTTTGTTAATAAAGATAAATAAACGAATAATCAGTATTTTATTATAAAAAAACGAAAATTCATTTTGTGTTTAAGAAAATATAGAAACAACTAGGATTAATTCCGTGTCAACTCAAAAGTGTTTACATCAAAACCGCAACAAACCTAATTGTTTATTTTACATGGCAGTTCATTTAGCAATAAAAGAGCATTATGTAGAATTATTTCATCGGCGCAGAATATATGTTTAATCATAAAGTGAAATAACTCTAAACTATCAAAAGAACAACACATTTGCACCCTTAACAATAGACGAGAGGATTAGCATTTACTAAAATCTAAGAGCTTACTAATTAAACTCTCCACACCAACCTTTAGAATTCCTCTAACCCGTATGATTTTTGTGAAATTAATTTTTAACCTGTACTGTGCAAAACTTAAAAACTTTGACCACAAATTCCCACAAACTGTGTTTTTTGAGTTATTTCTTTTTTTTATTAAAGGTGCGATATACTGGATATTATGATGATGTCAAAGAAAACAAATATACAAAGAAACATACATTTGGGAGATGTACCGATAAAAATGGTTGAAAAATACAAATACCTACTCTAAATTTACAATCAAGATGCAGTAGAAATAAACAAACCAAGACACGTTAAATGCTACTAGGAGCACTCCCGAATCATAATTTACAATGTATAAACTTTGAAAATCATGATTTGGGATTTACAATGTATATTCATTGTAAATTATGATTCGGGAGTGCTCCTAGTAATATTTAACGTGTCTTGGTTTGTTTATTTTTACTGCATGTTGATTGTGAATTTAAATTATACCTGGTAACCTCGATTTCAGAAACCACTGATCAAACAACAGAAATAAATACGAAAAACATATAAATAAGCTAAAGTGATTTGAAATGTGGTGTTACAAAAGGATGCTTAGAATAGCATGGAAACTAAAGAAAACAAACACGGGAGTATTGCGACAAATGGGCAAAGAATATGAAATAATAATCATAATACAAGTACCTAATTGGACTTCGTAAGTCCTAGGTTTTCACCCAAAGCAATCGAAAGTAGAACTGGAAGTCGATATTTGAACTCTTCGTGTAACTTTGCGTCGATTGATATACGATTTTACTAATTTTGAGTCATTTTTACTAAACTTTGGGTCATCATTGTTTAAACATAAATTACTTCAAAACCGTAACTAAAGATTCTAACTTTTCAATTCTCTTCGATTGATGTGTTACATGCACTATTTCTGCGACTATAATGGCACTTCTGGTTAGAACTTTTTAACCGGAAATGATATAGAAACCACAATTTTACATTTGTTCTCATCTTGCTAAGATACGTCGAATGATATATCGCTTATACTATTTCGGTGACTTTAAAACAATACTTTCGGTTGCAATTCTAAAACCGGAAGTCCGATGTCAAATTTATCATCTTCAATACCATACTTGGGTTATAAGCTTTCATTTGTCATTCTATTTGTATTAATAACGGAGGAGTTGTATTCGCGGACGGACAGACAGTCACGAAACCGGAAGTATATATCTGTTCTCGTCTTGCGAAGGCTCGTCGAATAATATAGGTATCAGTTGTACTATTGCGGTGACTTTAAAACAGTAATTCTGGTCACATTTCTAAAACCGGAAGTCCTAGATCAAATTTCTTACATTTAGTACCATCTATGGATTATAAGCTTTCATTCGACACCTCATTTGTCATTCTACCTGGTATAATGACGGAGGAGTTATATTCACGGTCGGACGGACAGACGGACAGACAGCCTAGGTCAAATGTCTCACCTTTAGTACCATTTTTGGAATATAAGCTTTCATTTGACACCTCATTTGTCATTCTACCTGGTATAATTACGGAGGAGTTATGTTCACGGATCATACTCTACTCGTAGCTAAAGTAAAGCTTAAACTGAAAGCTCCCAACAAACCAAATGAGACAAATAGGATAGAACTAAGAAAGAATGACGACCTGCTCCAGGAAGTACATAAAATTATGCCCTCTCTTCGTAACGGAACATCACAAGAAATATGGGAGACTTTTAAACATTGTGTAACAACACCAATTGATCATCCAAAGATAAATAATCCTGTGAAACGGAAACACTGGATAACAGATGAAACCATTCAAATCATTGAGAATAGAAGAAATCTTTGTCAAAGTGGCGTGCATAGTGAAAGGGAAAAAGCTAGTTTAAGAAACCTCAATAGAGAAATAAAACGAAGATGCAAGGCAGACAAAAAACAGTACTATCAAAGTATATGCAAAGAGATTGAGAGACATGATCAGAATAATCAGCCGAGAGATCTATTTAGAAAAATACGCTACTTAACAAAATACTTTAAAGCCAGAACTTGGGCCATTGAAGACAACACTGGAACTCTGAGAACAAACAGAGAAGATATAGCAGAGATATGGAGATCGTATTGCAGGGACCTATATAAAGATGATCAACGCCAAGAACCTGTTAACCAAATCTCTGATGAGGTGGAAGAAGAACCTGATATACTTAAACATGAAGTAAGACTCGCGATCAGTAAGCTCAAATATAATAAAGCACCAGGTCCAGATATGATAACAGCCGAAATGCTCAAAGCCACAGAAGAAACAGGCGTAAAATTACTTCATCTACTCTGTAACCAAATATGGCATTCTAAACAATGGCCTGAAGACTGGACAAAATCTACAATAACGACAATTCATAAAAAAGGCAGCTTCCATAAATGCGACAATTATTATAGGACTATTTTCCTTATATCACATGCCAGTAAAATAATGCTACATATAATCAATATGATACTAAAAACATTCTTTCAAAGAGAAATTCCACAAGAGCAAACTGGATTTACCAAAAGTAGAGGTACTCGAGAACACCTGATGAATATAAGACAAATAATCGAAAAATCTATAGAATTCAATATTCCACTGTACATATGCTTTATAGATTATCGTAAGGCGTTCGACAGGGTCAAGTGGAGACACTTATGGAGAATACTAAAAGAAGTAGGCGTACCCCGACACCTTATTTCGCTTATAACTGAACTATACGAACACACTACTGGACCAGTTAAAGTGCTTGACATACTTTCAAACGAATTTTATCCAGAACGGGGTGTCAGACAGGGATGTATACTATCGCCACAATTATTCAATATATATGGAGAGCATATTATGAGAAGAGCACTTAAAGGATGGGAAAAAGGCATCTCAATAAATGGTCATAAAATAAACAACCTACGTTTCGCAGATGACACAGCCCTTCTTGCAAATAGTCAAGCAGAGCTGATTGATCTAATACGACTGGTTGAAAACGAAAGTCAAATATTTGGTCTGCAATTAAACATATCAAAGACAAAGATCACGATAGTGGATAGACTACATAACAATCATCCACACATTGATCGGTTTGAGGTTGTGAGCTCATACTTATATCTGGGATCACTAATCACAAACACAGGGTCACTACAGGAAGAAATAAAACGTAGATGTGATCTAGCAAAAGTCGCCACAGCAAAAATTACCACAATATGGAAGGTTAAAGAGCGTTAAAGATGAGGTTGATCAACTGCTTAATATTCCCAATACTGACCTACGGATGTGAATCTTGGACCCTGAGAAATTCGGAAAGAAGAAAGATAGACGTCACTGAAATGTTCTTTTGGAAACGAATGCTACGAATTCCTTGGACCGACCATAGAACAAATAATTCAATTTTAAAACAGCTAAAAGTTAGCCAACGACTCTCCAGTAAAGCCCATCTCCAACCATTAAAATACTTTGGACATGTTATGAGAGTAAACACAGAAAACACTGAAAGGCTCATTATACAAGGAAAGGTGGAAGGCCGAAGATCACGAGGAAGATCCCCTACAAGATGGATCGATCAAATTACAGGAATATGCAAAAGACCTATGCATGAGTTAAAAGAAATGACCAGAGACAGAGATCTTTGGAGACGGACAATACACGACATCACGTCAACCACTACGCTCCCTCCGGGGGGTCAGGATTGAAGAGAGAGAGTGTTCACGGACAGACAGATGGACGGGAATAATTCAAAGTTTTCACATTTTTTTCAAAATTGGGCGAAAACAAAAAGTAAGAAAGTTAATATCTGGGACACGTTAAGAGGGGACAGCGATATGAAATGCTCAGATTGATAATACAGGAAAAGATAAGAGGATGAAGGAGTGTGAGATGAAGCAGAGTGTCATGGTTGAAAAATTTAAGGGATTAGTTTAAATGCAGTTCTATAGAAATCTTCTATAGAGCAGCGATAGATAGAGTAAAGATAGTGATGATGATATCCAACCTCAGGTTGGGAGACGACACTTAAAGAATCTGAAGAATTGTGTCTTCCTTTACCCCTGCCTTTATTATTTGATTCTAAAAACTAATTAACTGGTAATTACGTATGCGTCATTTATCGATTCCTTGTTCGCACGTTGTAATATTACCAACTTCCCACCCACGAGATTTCGTTATAAATGAATATTTATTTCGACACTAACATTTTTTACTACTTAAAAATTTCACTATAATCTAATTTTAGAGTCAAGGAATTTCTTAATCGCTATCTTAAAAGCAGGAGTAGATTTTATAACATGTATCTGGAGTTTATTTTATTAGTTTTAAGTTCTTGATTCATTTGTTTGATTTGCTCATTTGTGAATATTTTGAAGGAGCAAAAGTATGGCGAATTTTTTTTTAGTACGTACATTCAAATTTGTACTGTACGTACAGTATGCGGCAAAATAAACAGTACTGAAATGAATATTGAGATGTTTATAACTATTTATACAGTGCGCTGGAATGTGCACTGTTACCCCTGTTAAGGTTTCCTGTTACCCTGTTAACCCCTGTTACCACTCCCTATTATTTTATTTATTTTTAGCACATAAGCAAAACTCGCGGACAGGTCGATTTTTAAAACAATCATAGTATATTCTGGCATCAATGTTTCGAACTTTGATGTGATCCCTCTTTAGGTGACAGGCATAACTTTGATTTCTGAAGTGAAAACTTCTTTAGGGACGTTGTGCGATTTTTGGATAGGGGAAAAAGCATTGAATTCGCGACCGTCATCTTTAGGGAAGTTGTGCAATTTTTGGATAAGGGAAAAAGTATTGAATTGAAGTTATCGCGATCGTCTTCGCGACCGTCATCGCGACCGTCATTGCGACCGTCATCGCTTATGCTATATATTATGTGGATGTATATTTATATAAATTGTGCAGAGGTATTTAAATTTAAAATAAATGTAAAACCTATTTTAGGATGGGGAAAAAGGATTTATTTGTACATAATATATAGGTATATTATGTGTATGTATACAGGGTGTTTCATTCATAATTGTCCATATAGTAACTGGAGAAACCTTAGCAAAAAATACGAAGATTTAACCTAAAACACTTAAATAAAATGTGGTCCCTTACTGAGTTACAGGGTGTTTTATCTAAAAATTTAAAAACTATTTCTGCTCAGCATTTTAAAACTGTTCGACCTATCCTTTTAATACTTGGCAGAAAGTGCGACTACTATACACCCTACTAAATTATGATAAACAAACGTTTCTAGCTACTACCAGAGGCGTGCGACAGGGGATAGTGAATGGTTGACCCTTCTCAAATTCTACGCCACTAGAGAAATTACTATTTTAGTGCCATTTTTAGATTTTCCAGTACTTTCTACGTAAATGATATACTCTTCATTGGTAACGATAAAGTCGTTAGTTTTCGAGATATTTGAAGTTAAATACGAAACGGCACAGTTATTTTGATTAATTTATGGTATTTATGATTCATATTATGATTAAAATTTAAAAATTATTTGTACCCAGTACTTGAAAACTATTTGGCGTATCCTTATCATACTTGGCAGAAAGTGTAAGTACTGTACATCCTACTAAATTAAGATAAATAAACGTTTCTAGCTACTACCAGACCAGAGGCGTACGACAGGGGATAGTGTCTGGTAGACCCTTCCCAAATTCTACGCCACTGACGAAATTGCTATTTTAGTGTATTTTTTGATTTTCCAATACTTTTTATGTAAATAATGTACTCTTCATTCGTAACGGTAAAATGATTAGTTTTCGAGATATTTGAAATTAAAAATGAAGCGACACAATACATTAATCAACAGTACCGGCGCTAGGGTATAAAGGCGCCCGCCTGCAAAAGAAGCATAGGTGCTCTTTGGTGTCTTTTAAATTGGTATTTTGTATAGCACCGACAGAAAAAAAGGTCATTTTTGCGCCCCCCAAAAAGGGGCGCAAAATGCCTGCAGTGCATCCCTTGCAGGCCCGTTATCGCCGGCCCTGTTAATCAAAATAACCGTGTCGTTTCATATTTAACTTCAAAGATCTCGAAAACTAATGACTTTATCGTTACGACTGAAGAGTATATTATTTTCATAGAAAGTATTGGAAAATCCAAAAATGGAACTAAAATAGCATGTCCGCCAGTGGCGTAGAATTTGGAAAGGGTCAACCATTCACTTTCGCCCGTCGTACGCCACTGGTAATAGCCAGAAACGTTTGTTTAACACAATTTAGTAGTTTTTATAGTACCTGTACTTCCTGCCAAGTATGAAAAGGATATGTCGAATAGTTTTAAAATGCTGAGCAAAAATACTTTTTAAATTTTTAGATAAAACACCCTGTAACTCAGTAAGGAACCACATTTTATTTAAGTGTTTTAGGTTAAATCTTCGTATTTTGTGCTGAGGTGTCTCCAGTTACTATATGGACAATTATTAATGAAACACCCTGTGTATAAATTGTATAGAAGTATTTAAATTTAAAACAAATGAAAAACCTATTTTAGGATGGAGAAAAAGAATTTATTTCGCGACCGTCATCGCGACCGTCATCTCTCCGGCGAAATAAATTTTGTACGTATCTATATTATGTGTATGTATACATAAATTGTATAAAAGTATTTAAATTTAAAATAAATGTAAAATCTATTTTGGGATGGGGAAAAAATATTGATTTTACGACCGTCATCGCTTCGACGACATCAATTTTGTATATTATTATAATGTACGTATATTAATACTAATATTATTGAAGTGAAAACTTCTTTAGGAACGTTGTGCACTTTTTAGATGGGGAAAATGTATTGAATTAGCGACATTTCGTCAGTTAAAACACATATTAAGGAGTAAAACCCTCTATTTTTTTTGTTATTAAAAATATCAGAGAAATTTAAAAAATAGAATATTCACAAAATATAAGATTATAACGTAATATCAATGTTTACCTACCTTTTTCTTCCTACAGGGTGTTTTAAACTTTTTTTTCGGTTAAAACATATGTTAAAATACACAACCGTCTATTTTCTATGTTTTTAAAGATATAAGGGAAATTCATAAAAACAAAATGTTCACAAAACATAAGACTACAATATGATTCAATTGTATACCTACTGTCATTTGTACCTCCTCCTCCCTACAGGTTATCTCAAACTTAACATAAGAAAAACATTTCTTTTCTTCCACCCAGTATAAGTACAAAAAAGAAGTTTGAGTAAACCTTTCCACAACTGTGTAAATACTAAAGAAAAATACAAAATACTAAAAAGAAACTAGCAGAATCCGTTAATCTGTTCACGAAAAAATAAACTATGAAAATGAGCAGTTTTCTATATCCCTAACTTATGCCTCGCAGTGTAATTGGGGAACCTAAATACTATCTACTTTATCCTACTTATCTACTTACAATAAAAGGAAAAGTGGACAGAAAGAGATGAATTGGTCGTAAGCAACTATCATGGCTGTGTGGTTCCACGCTGCTTAAACAAAGGTGTGGGTGTGAAGCCACATTAGAAGAATTATTTCGCGCAGTAGCCGATAGAGAATCTAAAGAGGATTGTCAATAGATATTGAGCTACGAACATGAAGTGAAATCGAAAAATTCAATATCTATAGTCCATGTGGTGAGACCGCTCCCGTCTGGAAAAATTTCTGATTCGGTTTCTTTGTGGATTCCTATTCAAAAATTTCCCCTTTAAACAAATCTGAAGGGTGCCGGGCGGAATTTTTGGGAAGAAAATGTTTAAACAATTTTTTTAAACAAATACAAAAGATCACGTTTTTTTGCTCCGAAACATATATTTTTAAGTTTTGTGGGTAATTCTAAACAATAAAGGTATCTTGTAAATTTTCTCAAAAATTTATAGTTTTCGAGTTATAGGCGATTCAAAATCTGAAAAATGCGAAAATACGCATTTTCAAGGCCTAAAAACTCATATTTAAATTAGTATTTTTGAGGTGGCCAGATACTTTAATTGAAGTTTAGACATTCAGCTTCAAGATTCTGGGGAGTGATTGCGTCTAACCGTAATTTATGCCGTTGTTTTTTAATTGATAAATATGCGTGTTTATCCGATTTTTTTGCCGGTGCGGCGAGCCCTATTCCAAAAATCTCCTATTTTCCCCCGAAAAATATTTTTTCTAGTTTCTTTGGAATATTCTAAATAAAATAAGTTTCTTGACATTTTTCTCAAAAGTTAACAGTTTTAAAGTTATAAGCGATTTAAAATCCAAAAATGCGTTTTTTGGAATTTTTCGGATTTTAAATCGTTTAGTACTTTAAAACTATTAATTTTTGAGAAAAATGTCAAGAAACTTATTTTATTTAGAAGATTCCAAAAAAATCTAGAAAAAAATATTTTTCGGAGGAAAATAGGAGATTTTTAAAATAGAGCTCTCCGCACCGGCAAAAAAATCGGATAAACACGCATATTTAACAATTAAAAAACAACGGTATAAATTAAGGTTAGACGCAACCACTCTTCAGAATCTTGAAGCTGAATGTTTAGTCTTCAATTTAAGTATCTGGCAACCTCAAAAATACTAATTTAAATATGAGTTTTTAGGCCTCGAAAATGCGTATTTTCGCATTTTTCAGATTTTAAATCGCCTATTACTCGAAAACTATCATTTTTTAAGAAAAAATATAAGATACCTTTCTTGTTTAAAATGACCCAAAAAACCTAAAAATTTGTGTTCCAGAGCAAAAAAACGTAATCTTTTGTATTTGTTTAAAAAAAATTGTTTAAACAATTTCTGCCCAAAAATTCGGTCCGGCACCCTTCAGATTTGTTTAAAGGGGACATTTTTGAATAGGAATCCACAAAGAAACCGAATCAGAAACTTTTTTCAGACGGGAGCGGTCTCACCACATGGACTAATAATGTTTTAAAAGAAATGAACAATAAAAAAAGATAAGACATTGATTGCACTCACTTTAGTAATAGAAACAAATATGATGCGCCTGAGTAAAATGTATGTATTAACATTATGTATGTATTAACATTAGATAAAATTATTAACATTAGGTAGAATTATGTATGTATTAACAAAATGTATGTATTAACATTAGGTAGAATTTCGTTACCCGTATTGAAATTTGTGCCAGTAAAATTATTAGTTGTGCCTCCAAGGGGGGTACAACGGCCTCCTTAATGCAGATGTACTTACCCAAGTTTTTTTTTATGTATTTTGACCCGTAGAAGTGTAGAAGACGAATTTTTTGGGTAATAGTCGATCCGGATGTCGATAAGATTGTTATAAACAAAGAACTTTAAGGAATCACATAACAGCGATTTTTCGCAAAACAAAACATTTTTTTTGTATTTTTTGGGTCATTCTTAGCAAAAAATGTTATTACAAGTTTTTTCGTAGGATGCATAGTTTTCGACATAAACGCGGTTGAACTTTAGCTGACCGCTGAACGCTGAAAATAGCAATTCTGCTTACTGCATTTGAAAGTTTAAGTCAAATTCTATCGGTTTTGGTTATTTGCATTGCTAAAAATTAAGTTATTATTTGTTAAACAAAGCCATAAACACATAGTATTTCCCGTGCCCAATGTATGCGTTTTCCTAATCCACGTAGAAATTGTCTGTATGCGCGCCTACTCGTTGGATTTTAAATGAGAAATGCATTGAAAACATCATTCAATCACTATGTGTTTATAGTTTTGTTTAACAATAAAAAAATTAATTTTTAGCAATGAAAGTAATCAAAACCGATAGAATTTGACTTGAACTTTCAAATGCGGTAAACAGAATTGCTATTTTATTTTTCAATCAAAAGTTATTCGGGTTCAAAAATGGCAATTTTTTGATTTTTTGAAAGTTCAACCGCGTTTATGTCGAAAACTATGCATCCTATGAAAAATCTTGTAATAACATTGTTTGCTAAGAATGACCCAAGAAATACAAAAAAAATGTTTTGTTTTGCGAAAATCGCTGTTATGTGATTCCTTAAACTTATTTGTTTATAACAATCTTATCGACATCCGGATCGACTATTACCCAAAAAATTCGTGTTCTACGGGTCAAAATACATAAAAAAAACTTAAGTAAGTCCATCTGAATTAAGGAGGCCGTTGTACCCCCACTGGCGACATGACTATATATTATGTAGAAATGTATACTAATGAATTTTTCACAAAATTGTTTTCGTGTTGAAAATAACTAAAACTTTTGTCTGCCTTCTGGCCTTCGTTTTAAACTTTTAGCCACGAACTAAAACTTTGTCGTGCATATATTTTCCGTACACATACTGAAAAGCAGGAAATGCTTTTTTGTGGATATCGATCGCGCTTTGGGCGGTGTGTTGCATGAAACAAAGTATATATTATATTGCCAAAGCAAGGGTGCATAAGAAGTATATTGACAAAATATGTATGACATCATGTTTGTGTGTACGTGCGGACTTTAGGGACCTGTGCGTGCTAATATCCATTTTAATAGATAATTTTTGGTCAGCTGATAAGTTGGACGTACGTGTAGATGCAAATTATTCGTGTTATAATGAAAAAGTAGAAAAAGATAGAAATAGTATGATGTAACACCAGTGTTAGAATAAGCTTGATTTTCGCAGGGGGATTAACTAATTGTCGACAAATAATTTGAACTATTTTTGAAAAAATAAAAATTCCGTCTAATTTTTATTAATTGTTATTCAAATAATATTTTTTTAATTTTCTAATGATGGAAAATCTAGGGAAATAGAAGAAAAAGAAGAAATGTTAAATAAATCTAGAAAGTTCGATATGTCATCGAAAAATTCCGAAATTTCTAGTAATGTCTGGATAGCCATAAAATGTATAGAATGAAATACAAGAAGTTGACAGTTAACGGTAGTACGACCTATTTGGCACGAAATAACCAAATAAAGTGTAACTATAAAGGTGTACTGGTCTCAATGGAAATCTGTACCTTTCTAATGTACTGTCATATCGGAAGTGGGAAAGTCTCGATGGAATACGTAAAGTATTGCCAAAATCACACATTAAGACCATCGGTATATAATTCGCAAATATTTTACGGCTATCCCTACTTTTTTTGTCTTTACACGGCAAATTACGTGTAGTAAAATTCTCACTGGTATGGATATGTAAACATTACTATTTGACAATGTCATCGTTAACTTTAAAGAGATGGCTTTTGAATGTTCTTGGATAACTGTTACTTGTATAATTGCAATTTATTAATTCAGTTAATAAATATGATACTTTTTTCACTAATTATGTACTCAGTGAATGTAATAATTTATATGCTGTACAACAAAAACTAATACTCAATCTAGAAAAGAAGAAAAGTGTTAAAGTGATTTTTTAATAATATATTGTTACTATTGAACGCTTACAATTTTGAACATCTTTAATAACATAATACTTGGATGACAGAATATATCCTGGTCAATTCTTTGCTTGGAACGTATATAAATAACAAACAATTAACTTTTTATTAGTTCACGTCTTAAATCAATTATTTATCAAATACACTATCAATATTATTTAATCAACAACTCAAAACATTCCCGATGCCATGTCAAATATTTAAAATTGTCACTGTCTTGTCATCATATTCTATTTGACTCAGTGCCTTGTATGACAAAGATAGCGAATATTCGATTTGGAAAATATCACCACGGACATGGTGTCCATTTTTTTCAAATCCTGAAAAAACTAATAAATATTTTAAAAAAATTTAAATGCAGAATGAAAGACTAAATTTTTATCGAGGGCCGAATGTCCCTCAGAATAAATAGAAAGTTTTGAGTGAGATATTTGAAATTAAAATCACACTACATTTTCTCTTAGTTTTCACTCCTGTAACTTATTAAAATAAACATTACAGAAGTTGTCAGGGACTTTCGGCCCTCGGTAAGAACGCAAACTTTCATTCTGCTTTTAAATTTTTCAAAAATACTTATTAGTTTTCTCAGGATTTGAAAAAATGAATACCATTTAAATACCATTAGAGACGAAACTATGTACCCATCCCCTTAAAAGTGTATTGCAAGATCTTTACAGCTGCATATCTGGAGAACATTTTGGAGTCCAAAGAACACTGGCCAGATGTAGAGGATTGGTGGAAGAAATACGATTTATGTACGGTAGAAAAGACCCTAGAACAAGAAGTCGTGGTAAAATGGCACAATATCTTTCCGGAACCTTTTGAATTACTTACAGCGGATATTCTGATTCCACTTCCGATAATGAAGAGGAATCAAGTACTTAATGGTTGCAATGGATTATTTTTCAAACTGGCCTGAAATTACATCCCTTCATTATCAAGAAGCCACTACCGTGGCAAATACATTATCAAAACTAACAAAACCTGTTTTCCGATTTACTAATCAAACCGGGGACGCCCTATTTCACATTAAATAATGACCGTGCTCCTGATGAGGAAGGATTTACTAAAGAAATGCTACAATTAGGAGGCACGATGTTTTCTGATGGCGCAGACCCCAGTAACTATGGAGGGATAAATTTATTGAGCACTATACTGAAATTCACAACAAAAATACTGGCGAAAATAATGGCGTGTATAAATATATCGGATGAACAACAAGGATTTAGAAGTGGAAGAACATGTAACGATGCAGTTTTTGTGATAAGGCAAATAGCGGAGAAATCATTGGAATATAACAAACCAGCCTTTTTCTGTTTCATAGACCTAGAGAAAGCGTTTGATAGAATCCAATTAAAAGATGTGATACAACTACTATATGACAAAAATTTACCACTTGATATCATAAGTATCATAAAACTGATAGAAATCATATATGTAAGAAATAAAATAGAACTGAAAGTCAATGGAATAATACTAGAACCCATAGAAACAAACACAGGAATCAGGCAAGGAGATTCACTAAGCCCTCTACTGTTTAACATAATGTTGGATGCAAGAATAAAACAAGTGAAGAAAAAAGAGGGTACAAAATGGGCAATAGAGAGATAAAAATACTCTGTTACGCTGATGACACCGTGTTGTAGCAGAATGCGAAGACGACCTACAAAGATTATTGCACGAGCTCAACATTAACGCAAAATATTAAAATATCAGCCCAAAAAACAAAGAGCTTAGTAATTGCCAAAGAACCAATAAGATGCAAATTGGAGTTAGACAATCAAATTATACAACAAGTAATGACTTTCAAATATCTGGGAATTAATCTATCAGCCGACAACAATATCGAAGAAGAGGTAAAACACCAAATAATTAAAGCCAGTAGAACGACCGGATGCCTAAACGACACAATTTGGAAAAACAAACACCTAATATTGAAAACAAAGGCCCGAATATACAAGTCAAAGTCAGTTATTGGGCCAGTTATGACTTACATGGCCGAAACAAGGCCAGATACAAGCAAAACACGAAGACATATGGAAACCAACGAAATGAAGATCTTAAGAATGATTGCTGGAAAAGGATTACAGGATAGGATAAGAAGTGAGGAAATCAGACGCATATGTGAGGTAGCCAATATAAATACCTGGGTAAAGAACAGAAAAGAAGAGTGGAATGAGCACATAAGCAGGATGTCTGAATCAAGGATAGTAAGAATAGCCAGGAACAAGTCACCGTTAGGCAGGAGAAGTATAGGACGCCCAAGAAAAAGATGGAATGACAACTAAGGAGCAGAATGAAAGGCACCGTTGAAGAAGAACAGGCAGTACTGCCTATATAAAAGAAGAAGAAGATAACTTCTGAATAAATGTTTAGCAGATGAGAGAGTCGCAAAAAAGCAATAAGGATAACATTGAAAATGATCGACACTGTCGACATTATCGTATTAAATTTAAAATTTCAGTTACAGCTCAATCCATCGTCTATCGATATACACACTTAATGATAAATCTTAAAGTCAGGCGATTATTTATTTCTTTAGCACTTCTGATAGCAATCACGTCACTGTTTGTGTAATCTGTAATAAACATGGAAACAAACTAAACTTTTGCAATAAATAGTTATTTTCCTAACAAGTGCAGAAAGTAATTTTTTTCCGCACGCGACTGCAGTTTGCCGAACGACGCGAAGCGGGAGTTCGGCAAGCAGTCGAGTGCGGAAAAGAGACTTTCTGCAAGAGTTAGAAACATTATTTTTTCTAAGAGTCTTTAAAAAATTACCAAATCTTAATCAATTAATTTAATTAATATGAAAATACATACGCAAATTAATTCTTTGACAAGGTTGTCAAAACCAAACTTTCAATATAATTAGTTAGCATGACGACGATCTTGGTTTCCATGACGATGATTCAAAACGACTGTTAGGTGCGTTCGCGGGTACAGTTGACAAATTGTCGCCGACAATTTCTAACCTCACTTAATATAAATAATACCGTTAATAGATAAATATACAAGGTATATTTACTTTTAATTAATATTAATAACTAATTATTAAATTATACTAGGTAAATGTACCTTGTATATTTATCTATTAACGATATTATGTATATCATTTTAAAGTGCGCATGCGTTTTGCTGCTAATTTGTCGCCGACTAGTCGCCTACAGGCTCCCGCGAACGCACTTAATGTCTACCGATTTGACTTCCGAATAATATGTCAAAATAATTTTATTTCATCGAATACTCAGTAGTAATTGCACAAGAGCTAAAAATTCTATATTAATTTTAGAGATCGAGTGCAATTTGTTGCGATTATTTCATGAATAAAACTGTTCAAAACCAAAACTTTATTGTAATTTATTTATGTAAGTACAAATTAGTACAATTAAACACACAGTTGTTATAAATATTTTACGGTTGAAAATCATCACTTTTATAATTTTTAAAACATTAATTGTCATTAATGTCACTGAATGTATTTTTTCATAGCAACGAAGGGTATCTGACGTAATATACTTGACGACGGGAAATTATCAAAAATTATCAGTCTAATTTAGATTTCTGTAGCTTTCTATTGGTCAGAATCTCCTATGAATGAAATAATCGCGTTAATTTCATTAAACCAGGGACACAATAAGATATATTTGAAATAAATTAGTAAATAATATCTAAATATTAGTTTACTGCATGTGTTATAATTACTTTAAGGCCATATTAACATATCTAAATTAACACGCGTGCGGAAAAGTAAAAACCGCGTGCGGAAAGTAAAAACCGCGTGCGGAAATTAACATGCGTGCGGAAAAGTAACACGCGTGCGCAAAAGTGAAACTTTCTAAACTAAAATGCGTGCGCGAAAGTAGACATTTTTGCACGCTCGTAGAAAAAATAAATTTTTATTACACATATTGAAGATGAGCCCAATTGTAATAACCATACTAAAATTGGTACATAATAAATTTTGAACTATTTATGAAATTGGTGGTGACTTGATGGGCATATAGGATTTGTTATACAGCGTGTCTACTCAAGTTGGCAACATATGGGAAATTTTTTATTATTAATTTTACGTTACGAAAAAAAGTTAATCTTCATAAAAATGTCTGCATAGTTCTTGAGATGCAAGATCAGTCTTATACGGGGTATGTCAAAAAATATGAATTTTGCTCAAGAGTAAAGTACCTTTATCTTTCACAATATCGAAAATTATTATTATCAAAAGTTGTTTGAAATTAAAAACTATGTTTTAATGTGCAATTCTTCTTCTTCAAGTACCATCATCAGCATAGGTTAATGATAACTCCATTTACCTTTATTCTAGCTGTTTCACTCTCAAGAGCTTTTTCAGGATCTCTTCCGAGTATTCATTAAAGCAGTGGTTCCCAACCTTTTATGTCTGGCGACCCACTTTCTGATATTTTTTCATATTCGCGACCCATCCCTCACCCATGATGATATATATCTACATTATTCAGCTACTGTAAGAGCCTACGTAAATTGCGATATTTATGCATGTTTCATTGATTACCATAAAGCGTTCGATACAGTAAAGCGCGACAAGCTGATGGAAATATTAACCAATATTGGAATTAACACCTATGATTTAAGGATTATCAGCAATCTGTACTGGAATCAAACATCCTCTATCCGGACAGAGGCAGGAGAATCCGACGATATCAAAATCAAACGTGGGGTCCGTCAGGGATGTATACTACTGCTGTTCCCCACTGCTGTTTAACATCTACTCTGAGGAAATCTTTCAAGAAGCAGTGGATGATGTTGAAGCCGGAATTCGAATTAACGGAGAATGTATCAATAACATAAGATACGCAGACGACACTTTGGTATTCGCTGACAGTTCTGAAGTCCTACAGGAGTTAATGAACAGAATCGCAGAAGTCAGTCAGAGATACGGACTTTCACTAAACGCTAAGAAAACCAAATGTATGATGATCTCTAAGAATGAACAGCAATTTGGACGAATCAGTGTGAATAGTCAACAAATAGAACGAGTAAAAACATATACCTACCTTGGTACGAACGTCAATGAAAATTGGGACCATTCTATAGGAATCAAATGTAGGATAGAGAAAGCAAGATCTGCATTTCAAAAATAGGGAAAGTTGTCAAATGTCATGATTTGTCGATACCCATAAAAGTCAGATTACTACGATGTTATATCTTTCCTATACTGTTGTACAGAGTTGAGTCGTGGACTCTCACAGACGCCACCTGCAAGAAAATTGAGGCTTTTGAGATGTGGCTTTATCGTCGAATCCTGAAGATATCTTATACCGACCACATTACTAATGAGGGTGTTTTGCTGAGAATGCAAAAAGAAAAAGAGCTGTTAATCAAAATAAAAACAGCCAATATATCGCATATTACTAAATTACTTGTGTGGATTCCAAGAATTTTAATTAGTTTTGTAAAAAGAAAACTCTTTCGTCTATAAAATTACATTCTTCTGCATTTTACTTAACAGAGCTTGGAAATGGGAGTGTAATTGTACGTGGTAACCGACAGAATGTGGATAATTTGGAGTGCTATGTGCAACTCTATTGTGTAGAACATTCCGAATGGAAATTTTCAAGTTACAAGATCAATAGTGGTGTCTGGATGTCTGAACAGATAACAAAAGGAAAATAGAAAGTGGTTTCCTAAATAAACTATTAGATAAACTGTTTGAAATGTTCTGAAACTGCTTTTAGCCCGATCAAAGAACAATCTGACCCAAAAAAAGTTAAGAAAGGATGAAAATTTGGGAAGAGGTAGTTGAACTTGTCTATTATAATATAACAAAAAGTTTACAAAATTACAATTTTTGTAAAATAGAGGGGAATAGCCTCTTCTTGGAAGTGAAAAATATACATTCAACATAGGTCCGGAATTGGATAAAATGACTAATTCTAAGCAACTTTTGTTCTATCGAGATTTTTCCCTAAGTTAATACTTTTCGAGTTATTTGCGAGTGAATATATTCATTTTTAACAAAAAAAAACATGATTTTGGACGGTTTTTGGCAAATAATTCAAAAATTAAGTATCTCATCGAAAAAAAATATTCTTAACAAAAATATAGCCTATAAAAAAGTAAAAACATGGTGTATGCACGAAATGTATAGACCAAGTAGAAGCAAAGTTGAAGCTAATGAAAAGTAGGTTCTTCTTCGTCAAATTTCAAATCGAATATTTCAACCTGAAATAACCAAAAAACTTTTCGGCACTTTTCGGGGAAAACTCGTTAAAATTTTTTAAACTGTTTAAAAAAAGGTTTATTTTTGTTTTTTAAAAAAAGCTTCTAACATTAAAAGTAAGTGAGTTACGCTTAAAATATTGTTGGCCCCTTTTATTTTTTGGTAAAAAGAATCGTGAAATCACCCCCTAATTAGCATCCCAAATAAATTTAATCGTTAGCGCTTCACAAGTTACTTTTCTTATGTATTCTTTTTATATCTGTAAGTTTCATCGGTTCAAAGTGTTTATTTTTGAAAAGTCTGTATTTAAAATGACTTGAACGAGTAACTAATCACGAGTTTATGCCAATTTTGAACAGCCATAGCATAACCAATTTTTGTCTAACAAGCAAACAAAAAATCCAAAATATTCAGAAAAGCAAAACGTACATTTTATTACTCTTTGTGATTTTTGGTGTTACTAATCATTTTTAAGTTATTTCGAAAAAAAAATGAATTTTTTTCAAAATTAAAAAGAGTTTATTTTAAAACCAATTTTTTTCAAACATGCGCACATTGAACCAATGAAACTTATAAAATAAACAATGCAATCATTAAAGTAACTTGTGAAGTAACGATTAATTTTATTTGGGCTGCTAATTAGGGGCGATTTTCGCAATTTTTTAACAAAAAATTAAAGGGACCAACAATATTTTGAGCGTATCTCACTTACTTTTAATGTTAGAAGTTTTTTTGAAAAACAAAATTAAACCTTTTTTTAAACATTTAAAAAAAGTTATAATACAATGAGTTTTCCCCAAAAAGTGCTCCGTTTATTGGATATTTCACGTTAAAATATTCCTTTTGGAATTTGACGAATAAGAACCTACTTTTCATTAGCTACAACTTTGGTTCTACTGGGTCTACATACTTCATGCATACACCATTTTTTTAAATTTTTTATAAGCTATGTTTTTGCTGAGAATATTTTTTTCGATAAGATACTTACTTTTTGAGTTATTTGCGAAAAACTGTCAAAAAACATTTTTTTTTTTTTAAATGAATATAGTCACTCGCAAATAACTCGAAAATATTGACTTAGTGGAAAAACTCTATAGAACAAAAGTTGCTTAGAATAAATCATTTTATCCAATTCCGGACTTATTTTGAATGTATATTTTTTCACCCCCGAGAAAATATTTTTCACCCCGTGTTTCCCAATTTTTGGAAAATGGAGGGGATGTAGAATTGTAAACTTTTTCTTATATAATAATAGGTAATTTAAGCTACCTATGCCCAAAATTTGCATCCTTCCTTTATTTTTTTTTGAGGTTTTCGGAAAATTGTGTGTTCTTGATCGGGCTATTTTTTGGCATTTTTGATTTAAATATTAAATTTTTAAATAAAATCTTTAAATAGAAATCTTTTGTGAAAATTATAACTTCAAGCGGGTATAACTATAACACAAAAAGGATAAAGTAATTTAATAAACTTTATTTGGAAATCGATGACTCAAGCTTTAAAATGAGACTTTGTAAAGCTCATTTACATGAGTAGAAGCCGAGATACAATCGAAAAACGCTTCGAAAAATACTTATTTTGCAATTTGCATTATGCACTAATTTTACAATATCTTGGGTTCTAGTTATTTGATTTAAGTTTAGAAAACGGCATTTTCTTTGGTTTTTTATTAAGGAACAAATGATATTTCAAAAAAAATTATCTCTTTTACTTTATGAACTAGGAGAGCCTTATAAACAATTTATAAACAAATAAATTGTTTATAACAATTTTTTGACCCGTCGGATCGAAATCCACCCTCGAAATTCGTAATCAGCACCCAAAAATACATAAGAAATCGTTGAGTTTGCCCATCAGAATTGAAAAGGCCACGGTTACCTCTATTTGGTGCCTAAACAATCGATTGTATGCAACGCTAATAGATTTCAATTATTCAGATTCGCATATGCAGAATTAACCATTATGGTAAATAGTAAATAGTCATTTCAATCTGAAACTTTTCTTTTTGGAAGTTCTTTCTGGTACATCCTTAATCTGCGACTTTTACAATTTATAACACAGCAGACGACGAATATAGAAAAAAGGACTCTACTGTATGCAGTCACATTCCGTTTTCATTCGTCTCGGAAAAGGTCTTCCTGGTACTCAAATCTGAGGAAAGATTTCGATTCAGAGGAATGTACAATCTCTGGATAGCTGTTTCTGCCTTATCTGCGCACGCTGCTCTGCTGAGGAAGCCTATAAGGCAGAAACAACTGTCCAGGGCAGGGGTTCCCAAACTTTTTTGTACCACGCCCCCTTTTGTTGAAATGAAAGCCTCTCGCGCCCCCCCTTTACAATAAATTTTATGCGCCTTAATAGGAACAAAACAAAAACAAATAAGTATTAGCTTGAAAACGAAACATTTATTTATTCTGCCATAAGATACAATGATATCAGTTCCCATAAAATACAAAAATTATTAATAAAAGAAAATATATTAGGTTGGTTAGTGCGATGGATGTGCTTGCATTTTATTTACTAGTGAGCCTATTCGTGGCTGAGTTTTAGTAAGTGCACAGCACAAGTCACTAGCAACATCAAGTTTATTCCGATAGTTTTGTTTTAATTGCCACAAGTTTTGACTTAGTTAAAGTATTTGTAAATCACACAAATAGTTACTTGAAAAAGGTAAATATAAATGAAGAGCTTCCTGTGATACACTAAGATACACTTTGAAATATTTTAACCAAAATGAAGGTTTGTCCATTATAACAAAGTATTTAGCAGAGGAATCATTCAAAAAATCATTTGGATTTATTTGCAAAGCATCTTCTTGAACTGATTCAGACAGGGAGTCTATGTTGACATGGAATGGATCAGTTGACATTCTGTAAATAAAATTATCGCAAGTGTTTG
This sequence comes from Diabrotica virgifera virgifera, assembly GCF_917563875.1. Lineage (NCBI taxonomy): Eukaryota > Metazoa > Arthropoda > Insecta > Coleoptera > Chrysomelidae > Diabrotica > Diabrotica virgifera. The sequence continues at coordinate 177,614,452 of NC_065451.1, forward strand.
AGAAGTATTTCTGGGACCCTTCAATTAGGCTCTCCAAATGGTTTGATATTTGGATATTCAAACTTGACCCTTCTTAAATGTCCTTGAAGCGTGTTTCTTCTGAGATTGGCTCTACTTTAGAGAAATTTTAGGGGTTTGCTGATATTTTACGCCTCCAAAGTTGAATTACTAAGCCTCCATCACAATGAGTAACTACTATTGTTCTGAAGCTATTTCCTTGTGGCATTTTTATAATTAACTATTTATAATGGGAAATAAGCCACAATTTTACCAAAAAAAAAATATTTATTAACGTTTCGAAGCCCAAATCGGGTTTCGTTGTCAAAATACAAAATACTATTAAAATAAAACAAACATGTTGTTGCTAAGTAAAAAAATTCTTCTAATAATTTATTTAATCTGACTCATTTATATTGGCAATTCAGACGTATATTATACATTTTAAAGTAGAAGACTTTAAAATGATATCGCCAATATTTATGAGTCGCCAATAAATACAATATATTTATTGTATTTTGACAACGAAACCCGATTTGGGCTTCGAAACGTTAATAAATATTTTTTTTTTTGGTAAAATTGTGGCTTATTTCCCATTATAAATAGTTGAGTAACTACTATATTTGAGTCTCCACCCTGCAGTTTTCGGTTAAGGCTGTTCAACGAGTCAAAGATGTCTGACAAATAAGCCAATATTACTTGGGTACAATGTTTTTGAAGGCCATGTTTAGCTCATTAGCCATTTGCTTTTAATGTTCCAAGGTGATTACTTCATCTCAAAGGTCAAATAATCTTGCCAACATGTTTCCTTTTGAGAGCCATCGTACTTCTGTATAAAGTAGCAGTGTTTTGTGCTCACTTTATAATTCTTCACAAAGAGTTTTAAACAGTAGAGTATTCAACGCACTGTTTTTTTATGTACTTTACTATTTTAATACACAACTTCAAGACAGCCATAAATTCATTTGGCAGGGTTTTTGCTGACAAGGCTTGTCGATGTATAAAACAGTGTATCCCAATCACATCAGCATTTTTCTCTATTACTAATTGCAAATAGCCTGAGCGAAAACAAAGCATTGAAGGCGCGCCATCTGTACATAAACTGATCAGTTTTTGCCCAGAGAGTTCATGTTCGTCAAAAAGCTCTCACACTGCTTTCATAACATTAATAGCTTTTGTCGTGGACTCCCGTCTCCAACTCTGTAGAAAAGAGTAGCTTGTCTTTCATTCTTTCGTTTTGAATATACCGAACATAAACAATTAACTGATAACATTGCGCTATGTCAGTACTCTGGTCTAGCTGAATAGCAAAAAATTTCATTATTTAGGCGATTATTTTACTGCATCAACTACCTGGTTTTGTATGCCTTCGGTCATATTATCAATGTTATCAAAATCAATCACAGTGTTGTCAAAAAGAGGTATTTGAGATAACTTTTGCTTACTCTGCGTTACTAGACACAGTTTAACAAGCGGTTAATTTTGAATTTTAGAAAAATAACTAAATTTAATTTAATGTTCAACTTGTCTCGCGCCCCCCTTGATATGTCCTCACGCCCCCAGGGGGGGGGGGGCGCGCCCCCCAGTTTGGGAACCCCTGGTCCAGGGGATTGTGCATCCCTCTGAATCGAAAACAAGCAAAAACCATCTTTTATTTTTTTATATTTTTTACTAAATTTTGTCAAAAATATTAGGACACTTCTGCGCTTGGGTCGATGGCTCACACAGGACGGGGGACGGCCTTTTTTACCAGTGCTGTCACCTTATATTTACACCATTGTCAGACGCTTTAGAGTGTTGAGCAAAAATAACTGTTTGTAAAATATAGATACAACAATAGTATATTATTCAACGAGCATGTAATGATGGCTATTACTCACGATCATGAAGTTTGCGACACGAACCGTAGGCGAGTGTCGTAATTCATGAGAGTGAGTAATAGCCATTACATGCAAGTAGAATACTATACTTTTTCTACGACCTTTTTTTATTTGGATTAGTAGAAAAATATAATTTATCAACTACTAACATTATTTAAAATCGAAAGATTTTATTTTTCATAGGAAGACATATTTTATATAACTATGGCAACACTGCTAGAATTACCCTCATTGAGCTTAGGAAACAATGAAACCACTGTTAATCTGTGATGAAACAGTAAACAGTTGTCATTGGCGGTGTCTTTTAAAAATAAGACATATTTTAAGGCAATTACATGAAAAATAACGTGTGCTCTCAATAAAAATCTATTGCACAATCAACAGTAAGTAAAAGAGAATTCATTGATATAAATTTCATATCCGTAAGTCCTTTTACGGAATTAATACCGATTTTTTATATTTACCTTTTAATAACGTCAATCTTAAAATGTCAAATGTTTAAATTTAAACGTAAAAAATATACTAAACTATTGTTACAGTTAAAAATCCTTTAAACATTTTTCAAATTTAATTATTGATATAAATTACGATAAGTATTTTATTAAATAAACAAGTTTAAGTAATTTTATTTGCTAATAGGTATATTAAAAGTGCCATGCACCACTTGAATCTAACTTCAACCCGTGAGCAATGACCCGTGAGTAACTTCAGCCCGTGAGTAATGAAATATTACTCACGGGTAAAGTAATGGGTGTTATTATCTATCTATTCAAAAATAGCGAATAATGAGCATATTATTAAACGGTCGTAGAAAAAATATAGGTTATTGTAATAATTCTAAATACAGCACCCACATTTAATTTCCAAAGAGATCATTAAACAGATATTTGTTTAATTCAATTAAGTAACTCCATGGTTCAATCTGGAACATTAATACGTCATAAAATTAATTTTCCTTCGGCCGAGTTTATAATTTCATAAATTTATTCTCACCAACTCAATCTACTAAATATTTACGTTTATTCCGCTATTTCCAACGGTATTTTTAACATTGTTTTGAGTTTCCTAAAAATAAGTTCTCAAATTTAAATTAAAATTCTTTTTAGAGTTTTAAGATTTTGGGACTTTTTCAATTTGTAGGTATAATCTCCATATTAATCTTGATATTATGTGAGACCGCTGTCAGTTACATACGATGAACAAAAATTATTTTCTACTATTAAAGAGTTTTATAAAAACAAACTTATATTTCACACAAATAAGTGGGACAAACTTCAAGGGGTAATTCTGCATGAAAACATAATGATCGTTTGCTTTATAAACATATGTCCGCAAATGCTTCCTTTCCGAGATACGGGATGTTGAATTTTTTGTTACAAACTGACGATTTATTTATTGCTCTAAAACCGGTTGAGATATGCAAATGAAATTTAGTAGGTTTTAAAAGGTAGTTATTGCGCATTTTTTTGGCATACAATTAATAATTTTATTTTCACCATTGGCGTTCATACGGGTCATATTACCCGGACATATTACCGGTATGCACGTCAATGGTTAATATAAAATTCTTACTTGTATGCCAAAAAATGCGCAATAACTACCTCTTAAAACCTAGCAAATTTCATTTGCATATCTTAACCGGTTTTAGAGCAATAAATAAATCGTCAGTTTGTAAGAAAAAATTCAGCATCCCGTATCACGGAAACGAAGTATTTCCGGACATATTATGTTTATAAAGCAAACGGTCAATATTTTTTCATGCAGAATTACCCCTTAGAGTTTGTCGCACTTATTTAGAAACACCTTGAATTGATGAAAAACGTTGCTAGTTGTTAAAGTACCTAAATTTTTTATTATTCAACATAAGCGAATGAATCAAAAAGCAAAATGTTAAGAAACCCTAAGGCTACAGTTGAGTTTTAATTGCAATATTTTATATACGCTGAAATATTCCACAGGGTGTTCCAAACTTTGAGGAAAAAACACACTATCATTGTTACACCCGGTATATAATGACACTTCTCTGTTTGGCAACAATATTATTACACCGATATTCTTGAAGAATAAAGCTATACCATATTAAAAAAATCAATAAAATCGGACAAGAGGTTTAAGAAATACAAGACATCAAAAATGTCTTATTTTGAAGATGGTGCGTTAATTTCGATGCTTAGTGTATTAATAAAAATATTTAATGATGTTGCAAATATACCTGGATATTGCCCAGGGCAACACAGGACTCTTCCCACGTGGTTGGAATTTGGAGATTAAAACCTCACATATTGAAATTCTTCTTGAATTGAAAGAGTCCTGTGTTGTCCTGGGTAATATCCAGGTACAGGGTGATTGATTAGTAGGGTAAAGCTCAATAGCTCCGCTACAGTAATAGATAGCAATAAAAGTTAATAACAAAAATTTTAGCCACCTTTGAGCTTCATATTACAAAATTAGTTAGAATGTTACAAGGTGTTCGATAACACAGTGGCAGACCTAACTTATGTTTTTTAAATAGAACACCCTATATTTTATTTTATATTCGAAATCCTGTTAACTTCTCCATCACAAAAATATAAAGGTTTGTAATGTTATACAGGGTATTTACAAAGTTATAACCAATTTTGTATGAAAATCGCCACAAGTTCAATTCCCTGTATAAATAAAAATAAGCACAACAGCAATGGTTTATTAATGCCATGTTTTTTATTTACTGTCAAAATTTTTAAGAATTATTGATATTGCTAATTTTCTTTATATCAAATACAGGGTGAGTCAAAACGCAAGTACATTATTTTCTCAGTAATGTTAAATAGAACATCCTGTATTTTATATCATTATTGAAAAGTAACATTAACGTACTTTAATTTTTATATAACATTCCCTATTCCCAAATTTATTAGTTTTCGAGATATTTTCATTTTTCAGAGCAAATTATTTTAGGTGTTTAAATTTATCTAAATTTTAAGTAAGCCATGACCGAATTGACAATTGAAGATTACCGATTATCAATCCGGTAATCAATGTAACACTGTAGCAAATAAAGAAATAAAAATAATTTATTAGTAATACATTTTACAAACAAAAACACAACCACTATATGCAACATTTTTTAAACAATTAAAAACTATCTTTTTATGTAAATGCAACAAATAAACAAAGAAAATTAGTAATAAATTTTACAAAAAAACACACAAACACAAAATACAATATTTTGTGAAGACAATTAAACACTACTTTTTTATGTAAATGTAACAATGTAACAAATAAAGAACAAAACATAATTTATCAGTAATACATTTAGCAAAAAAAATGTTTGAAAAAATTAGAAGCTACTTTTAATAAAATATTTTTAATATTTAATTACATAAGGTGTTCAAAATTATCTCCTAACACATTTATGTACGCCTAAAAACGATCATTGAATGAGCTACTTACTCTACGGAGCATTTGTAAATTAACACATCGAAATACACTTTGTATTCTATTTTTCATCTCATCTTTTGTTGTTGGAGGTATTTTGTAAACTTCATTATTAACGTAACCTTAAAAACATCAGTCCAGTTTATTAAATTCTGGTGATTTGGGTGGCCACGCTACTGGTCCATTGAAAAATGAAAATATCTCGAAAACTAATAAATTTAGACATAGGGAATGTTATCTAAAAATTAAAGTACGGTAATGGTACTTTTTAATAGTGATATAAAATACAGGGTGTTCCATTTAAAATTACTGAGAAAATAATGTACTTGCGTTTTGACTCACCCTGTATTTGATATAAAGAAAATTGGCAATATCGACCATTCTTGAAAATTTTGACAATACGATAAAAAATATGGCATTAATAAACCATTGTTGTTATACTTATTTTTCTTTATACAGGGCGTTGAACTTGTTACGATTTTCATATAAAATTGGTTATAACTTTGTAAATACCCTGTATAACATAACAAACCTTTATAATTTTGTGATGGAGAAGTTAACAGGATTTCGAATTTAAAATAAAATACAGGGTGTTCCATTTAAAAAAACAAAAGTTTGGTCTGCCACTGTGTTATCGAACACCCTGTGACATTCTAACTAATTTTGTAATATGAAGCTCAAAGGTGGCTAAAATTTTTGTTATTAACTTTTATTGCTATCTATTACTATAGCGGAGCTATTGAGCTTTACCCTACTAATCAATCACCCTGTATATTTGAAACATAATTAAATATTTTTATTAAATATGTAGTATAACATAACAACTGTCAATATTTAAAGGGTTTTTACCCACCAAAACATTTTGGTGGCTCAGGCATGCTATTTTTTATTTTTTGGCTTTAGTTCACTGATGATGAATTTTTTAGTCCGAAAAAGTTCTGTGATTTAATGTTACCCTTATTTAGGGAATTTTAAATATACTGTTTACAAAAAATCTCTTATTTTTCACATATTCTATTGACTCTGTAGATAAATCGCTTCGGTGTACTTATATATTAATTATACATTCACTTAGACTACATTTTTGTATTTTTTAAATTAATAACTCTTGCGTAACCCAAAGGAATACAATCTATACATACTGAAGGAAATTATACAGGTTACGTAACAGTTTTTTATCCCAGATATATTGATTTTTCTTTTTGGCTGTTGGCAAGTATCCAAATCGGCCTTAAGAAAAACCCTCCAATAATACCCTTAAGAAATATCCAGAAGGGCGTCTCAAAGGCACATTTCCCATAATAAATGTCTAAAGGCTGCTTCGAATAGGCCGTTATTCGAAGGGTTTAAAAATTTATCATGGTTTGTATATTTAAAGCAAACACTAACAAAAAAAGTTGTGAAAAAATATCAACAGCATGTTAGATTTTTCATTTTAGATGTTAAAGTGACAGATAATAGAGTATATTAATCAATAAGACTATATGATTACCAAACAAAAATAAACTAGGAAGTAAAAATTACTGCACAATTATTGGTGAATATCTTCTAACCCAAAATAAATGCTATAGAGAAGAAATCTCTAATACATATGACACAAAAAAATCAAGTGAGATTGAGTTTTAACATAGTTATCAAAAGAATGACACACAGTAGGAAAACTTTTCCATTTTTTGGACGTGATAGAGCCCTTTGAACATTTGAGCCTTTATATATTCTCCTTTTAGGGTCTAGGACGTTTCATCGCCGCCGTTTCGATGCCGCCAGTTCGATGCCGATGCCGGCCGATTCATCGCCAGTCAATTAATCGCTATCTGATATATTTTCGACAGTTACAATTATTAGTTATTTTTAATATTAATTAGGAATTCTAGGAAATGCGAGATATGACGGCGATGAAATGGACTGGCGATGAACCGGTGGCATCGAAACGGCCGGCGATGAACCGGCGGCATCGAAACGTCCCATTCCGCTTCTTTTATTATACGAAATCTTATCTCGATATTTAAATATCACCTAAATTCTCTATTTTGGATCTTATTTGGTGCTAAGCTTGTTATAATAAGATTCTTTCTTATAATTGTAAGATAATCTTTATTTCTTTTTGTCACGGTTATTGATTCTGCTGCGTTTTTCATTACAAGGTGGATAACCACCTAATTTTTTTGGAATTCTGTTACAGGTTTTTGATATTTCAAGCGGTTTTTTATCCAAGAAATAATTTTATTGAATGTTGAATGTTGTACCTCACTCACCCAGTGTTGTACCAAATACCTACCATTTATCAACCAAGACTATATAGAATTTTACTATTATAAATTAATTTTCTTATAAAGGAACCAAAAATGTAACAATTCTTTAAAGAATCTTATCACTTTCGTTGACCTTCACATATGAATCATATTATTAGTAATAAAAAATAGTAATAATTTATTACCATTGTACATAATACATTTTTTAACACCTCGTATATACTGTCATTACATCCACCAATATCAAAACTCTGTTAACTAGATCAAATTATGGAGGAATCCCGAGAAATCTTTATAATTACATCCCTAAGTAGGTATTCAAAAATCCGTAAAAATCCCTCTCTTTTAACACAGTGATTAGCAAAGGGAGTCCCCCAAAAGAAGCCATACTTCCACACCAACAATCTCCCAACATATGAGCAACAAGCGATTAGGGCGACCTCTGCAGACAATCTAATTCTGCAGGTTCAATGCGGATAGAAAAGGTGACATACCACAAAAAGTTTCACACATATAACATTAACAAAGTTAATTATAACATAGATCTATATTTTTAGTTGAATCACTGAATTATTTATCAATAAATACATTAAAATAATGATTTTTCTAAGTGGTGTCGATTTTAGAACACGTTTCAAATCTTATATTTGCAATAAATGAAGTTGATTCAGCAGAAAATAACCTTGAGGATTATTTGGAAGTGATCTTAAACTTTAAAATGATAAGGAACATTATCGAACATGTTTGAACGTCAAAAAGGTGGATAAAAACAAGTTCTTACCTGCCCGTTTTCGGTCACCATCTTGGTCCCTTAAGACCTAACCCCGTCACTGACAGACAGTTGAAACACTTTAGAAAATAGAGGGAAACTTGAGCAAATCTCAGGAAAATTCACTAGGTACAATTAACCGGCATTATTTGTTGTGTGAACAACTCTTGACTCAAGTATTTGCCACTGGGAAGAAAAGCGATGGAAATGGAAAAGACTTATTATAAGATCTGGACAAATAAGTAATAGAACAAAAGTACAAAAAGCAAATAGATTGCTAGGATGCCTTAAAAACACTATATGGCGCAGCTGCGAAACTGACATATTAATACTGAGATGAAGTCAAGAATTTATAAAGCCAGTGTAAGAACAATAGTGCACTACGTATCAGAAACAAGACCCGATACAACTACAACAAAAATATACTACTGGAAAAGGTAGAGATGATAGTATTAATATTGAGAAGAATTACTGGACACACTCTGAGATATCGGAAGAGGATTGAAAAATTAATGGATACTAAATAGATAAAAATAATGAAATAATCCCACAAGCAGAATGGGCCACAATATTTTGGTCAAAATAACAAGAGATAAATCACCAATCGGCAAAAGAAGTATCAGTGCAAAAGGTGGAGTGACGACCTTTCACAGAGGTATCCATCCATGGGCGCCCATAAAAAAAATTTTAGGGGGGGCAGACGTGAAGATGTTGCACATTATATTTTGTATACTTTGGATGACAGTATATAGCAGGGGTAGCCAAACTGTGGCTCGCGAGCCACATGTGGCTCTTTGAAGTCTACTTTTAATTTTTGTATTTCAAAATCTCTAAAATTACTGACAACAAATATAAAAGACTAATAAGTGTAACAGCAGGACTTAGAAAAGGAGGCCCTTTATCACTGTTGCTATTCAATTTGGCCTTGAAATATCTAATACGTGAAATATCATCTGAGTTGATAGGCCGATTTGCGAATCGGGGATCAAAACTATTGTTGGCCTTTGCTGATGATCTAAGTCGTAGTCCCTCATTCTACAAGAGACGTGAGAGAGGTGTTTTGACAATTCGAGGAAGAAACAAGTAGTCTGGGCCTTCGACAAAACGAAGAGAAGATGAAATACATGCTAATAACCAAAAATCCAAGAACAAGAGTTAGGCAGAACATAACTATTAATGTCCACAACTTCGAAGTAGTAAAAGAGTTTAAATATCTAGCGGCGGCAACCACAGATGACAACCACATAAAAAAGAGGTCCCAGCAAGGATAGCTGCATGGAATAGAGCATTATACCCCCTATCATCATTATTAAGATCTAAGTTGCTAAAAAGAAAATCTAAAAGACTATACATGCCAATTATTCGCTTAATTTTTACATATGAAAGTGAAACATGGACTCTACATCAGCGGAAAATAGATAAGGTGCTGGTATTTGAAAGGAAAGTTCTCAAAATGATATTTCGCCCTCAAAGAGATGAATTATTGAGAGAAGAATGGAGAAGAGGCGACGTAATGCTGAATTGGTGACTCTGTATGGTACTGAAACATCGGTATGGTATGAAAACATCGTCAGACAATGTAAGATGGACAAGGTCATGTGGTAAGATCAGAGGAACACAGAGTGGTAAAGAAAGTGTTTTTTGAGAGACGGTAGAAGATCAGTAAGCCGTCCCAGAAAAAGATGAAAGGATGATGAAAAATCGAAGTATTCTGAATTAGTAAAGAATTAGCACTACTTGTAGATTTATTGGCATATATATTTGAAATAACGATTTTAACCAATTTATTTCACTTTAAAATTTATGTAGGTAGTAAGTTTTAACCAAACAGTAAAAGGAAAATTTAATACCTTTTCCGCAAATCGCCAGGAAATTTTGACATTCCTGTCAAAATTTCTTGAAGAAAAAGTCAGGACTTCCTTACTGTAAGGAAATGTCATTTCCTTACTGTAAGGAAATTATATTTCCGTACAGTTGTTAGTGTTCTACATAAATGATAGAAAACACATTGCTTATAAGGAATTAATTTATATTTTGAAAACATCAAGTCATTGCTGAATACATTTTTAAGATCAATTTGTTATATTTACAGTAATTTGACAGTTAGTACAATTATTGAACATTGGAGGAACACTCTTAGAACTATGAGAAACATTTTGGACAACATGCAGGGTGGAAGGGTCATTTTGTTGAATATTTTGTACATAACACCAGCAATTAAATTTATAAGCGTCAAGTTTGACAATTCAACCTCAATACGTTTCCATAGTAACCCAAGTAATTTTATTAGGAATTTCAAAGCACCATTTATTTGGGAATAAAATTATCGCGTTTTTTTTTAAATCAATCAATATCTGTCGAATTTTAAACGATTTGCGGAAAAATAGTATGTTTACCTCGTAGGAAAAGCAACATTCCTGGACTCTGTGTTGCTAAGTCTCGGCTTGCGCCTCGACTTAGCAATCTTCACAGTCGTCCAGGAATGTTAAGCTTTTCCTACCCGGTAAACAATGTACTATTTTTACACTTATTTTTAAATAATTGTTTAATTGTGGCTCGCGAAAAATTTCAAATTTTGAAAAATGGCTCGGACCATCAAGGAGTTTGGCCACTCCTGGTATATAGTTTAAAAGCCCCGAAAAGCTAGGGGCCACGACCCCCCCCCTGCCCATGGGTATCGACGCCCATGTATCCATCTGCCAATGGCCAAGCAGAGTTGTTTATAAAGAGGAAGAAGAAGAATGGAGATGGAGACAGCACTAAAAAAGGAAGATATTATTACTACACAAAACATTAGAGATTTGGACTGTTTGCAGTACATACAGGGTGAGTTTTTAGTGCGGGATCGGTCGATAACTCCATTATGGTATAAAATATCGAGAAAAATTATTTTAAAAAAATTGTAGGCAATGATATTCTCCATTCTTGGAAAATATGTCCATTTCTACAGGGTGATCAGTAACTGCGTGTTATATCAAACATATAATTTTTTAAATGGGACACCCTATATATTTTTTATATTTATATTCCCCTCATAATTCTTGTTCATATAATATATGGTTTTGCATTACTGTACAGAGTATTTAACAAGTTATGACCATTTTTATTTCGAAATTACTATGAGATTAACACCCTGTATATAAAGAAGTAATTCGTAGACAATAATTTGTTTTATGTAATAAGATAAACAATATACTGTAATTTTTAAATTAAGTCCAATTCACATCATTGACGAATATTTGTATACAGGGTGACCTACAAAACCAAATTACGATTTTATCTATTTTTTTAAACGGATCACCCTATATTTTATTTTTCAAAATTATTGTATTTAATATACTCTTTCATTTTTATATAGCATTCCCTATATTTAAACCGATTACTTTCCGAGATATTTTTAGTTTTCTTCAAATTTCGGGAATACATTCAATTTTTCTAGTAGAAATAAGTTAGTATTGAGTGATAATTAAACAAAATTATTTTTATTAGATAAATAACTAACACAAAATATAAACCATAGCAATATACAGTGAATATACCAAAAATGTGATATTAAGAAATTATCATATTTCTCTTATATACAAGAATCGTAAAATTCCTACAAAAAAAACTTTGTATTGTATATAATAATATAACAAGATTATTTTTATTCAATAAATAACTTACATGAAACATAAATCAAAACAATATACAACTGATGTAACAGTTTTTAGATTGGTATATCAACAGCATTCTAAGCCAATAATTTTTTAGTAGAACATTCATTTTTATAAGCACTTTTAAACTACAAAACAAAATTAAGATTTTCTCAATTTTTTTTTTAATAGATCACCCTATATTTTATTTTTTTTAAATATTGTATTTATGATACTCTTTCATTTTTATATAGCATCTCCTATACCTAAACTTATTAGTTTCTGAGATATTTTTAGTTTTCTTCATTTGCCGGGAATACATTCAATTCTTATAAATATAAATAACTTAACAAATAAGTATTATGTAATAATATAATATAACAAATATTTTCATTCAATAAATAACTAACAAAAAAATAATAAACCATAACAAAATATAATGAATGTACCAATTAATGTGATGTTAAGGATTTAAGTCTAAAGTAAATGTTGAAAATAACCATTTTCAACGTCTATGCCATTTTGTAACCGATATTCAAATGACCGAGCCACATTTCTAACATTTTTGTAAGTCAATATTATTAAAAGCTTCTTTTATTCTATTTGTCATATCATCAAGCGTTGTTGGATGCTTCTGGTATACAAAGTTTTTTATAATATAGCCCCACTTGAAAAAAATCAATTTTGGAAGAACTGGAGCACCGTCGTATAAAAACCTCAAACGTCAAAAAATGTGGACCAATCACATAATCTCTAACAATATCACCTTAAACATTTATAGATCACCTAGTTTCAGTGTTAACAAAGTAGGGATTTCTTGATGCATATAAATGAAATTTAATATGAAAATTATATTATTAATAACTGCGGGTCACAATCTGCAATTAGGAATGTGTTACTAAAAACTTCTTGGCTTAGACTGCTGTTGATATAATAATCTAAAAATATTAAATTAGTTGTATATTGTTTTGATTTATGGTTTGTGTGAGTTGTTTATTAAATAAAAATAATCTTGTAATTTTATTATACACAAGATACCTATATTTTTTGTAGGAATTGTATGATTCTTGTATATTAGGGAAATACGATAATTCCTTAATATCACATTTATTGATACATTCATTGCATATTGCTATGGTTTATATTTTGTGTTAGTTATTTATTAAATAAAAATAATTTTGTTTAATTATCATTCAATACCAACTTATTTCTACTAGAAAAATTGAATGTATTCTCGAAAGTTGAAGAAAACTAAAAATATCTCCGAAAGTAATAAGTTTAGATATAGGGAATGCTATATAAATATGAAAGAGTATAATAAATACAATATTTTTGAAAAATAAAATATAGGGTGATCCATTTAAAAAAATAGAGAAAATCGTAATTTGGTTTTGTAGTTCACCCTGTATACAAACATTCGTCAATGATTTCAATTGCACTTAATTTAAAAACTACAGTATATTGTTTATCTTACTACATAAAACAAATTATTGTCTATGGATTACTTCTTTATATACAAGGTGTTAATCTCATAGAGATTTCGAAATAAAAATGGTCATAACTTGTTAAATATTCTGTATATAAATATTATATGAACAAAAATTATGAGGGGAATATAAATATGAAAAAATATATAGGGTGTCCCATTTAAAAAATTATATGTTTGATATACCACGCTGTTATTGATCACCCTGTAGAAATGGACATATTTTCCAAGCGTGGAGAATATCATTGCCTACATTTTTTCTAAATAACTTTTTTCGATATTCTATACCGTAATGGAATTATCGACCGATCCCGCACTAAAAACTCACCCTGTATATCTATGCAGAGTAAGTGAAATCTATCCTGCAAGACATATTATATTATATTGACTCTGTAGATAAATGTGTCAGTGTGTAAATTTTACGTTCACTTTACAAACTAAAATTATCTATTTTCTGGAAAGAAAACTCTTACGTAATCCAAAGGAATATAATCTATACATACCTACTGAAGGAAATTATACCGTGTTTCTTACGTAACAGTTTTTTTATTCAAGATATATTGATTTTTCTTTTTGGCTATTGGCAAGTATCCAAATCGGCCTTAACAAAACCGCTCCAATAATACCCTTAAGAAATATCCAGAAGGGCGTCACAAAGGCACATTTTCAAAGTTAAATCCCAAAATTCTGCTTCGAATATGCAGATATTTGAAAGGATTAAAAATTTATCATGGTTTGTATATTTACAGCAAACACTATCAAAATAAGCTATGAAAAATGAAATAAATATTACTCAACAAGAAAAAACTACATCGAAAGTACCAATTGCTAAACAGTTATAATTGCAATATAAAAGTAAATACTTAACAATGTCCAATAACTCCTAACCCAAAATCAATACTATGGGAAAGAAAACTACAAGGCATATGATATAAGAAAAAAACTGGGATTGAAAAAGAATGACAGGTAGTAAGGAAACTGTATCGGTCTTTTTTTCCATTTTTTGGAAATCTTATATCTTTATTTAACTATCACCTAAATTCTCGTTTTAGGCTCTTAGTTGGTACTAAATTAGTATTGATAAGCTTCATCCTTATGATTGTTAGTCTTTGCGTCTTTTTGTCAGGTTTATTGATTCTGCTGTATTTTTCGTTAGAAATTGGATTAACATCCATTTTTTTGAGATTCCGATACATTTTTTCTGATGCTTCTACTGGCTTATTTTTTCTATCAAAGTAATAATTCGATTGAATGTTGTACCAGACTCACACACTCAGTGTCGTACCAAATTCTTTCTACATACATATTTAACAACCATAAGTAGAATTTTGCTCTTATAAATCAATTTTCTCATAACGGTCCCAACAATCTTACAATTATTTAAAGAATCATATCACTTTCGTTGACCTTCACATAAAAATCATTCTTATCATTGTAATAAACTTTTTAGCACCTCGTATATACTGTAACTACATCCACCAAGATCACAATTCTGTTAACTAGATCAAATTATAGAGGAATCCCGAGAAATTTTTATAATTACATCCCTAATTAGGTATTCAAAAATCCGTAAATATTCCACTCTTTTAACACGGCGATTAACAAAGGGAGTCCCCCAAAAGAAGCCATACTTCCACACCAACAATCTAACACATGAGCAACAAGCGACCAGAGCGACCTCTGCAGACAATCTAATTCTGCAGGTTCAATGCGGATAGAAGGAGACCTACCACAAAAAGTTTCACACATATAACATGGATAAAGTTCTATATTAACATAGATCTATATTTTTAGTTGAATCACTGAATTATTTATCAATAAATACATTAAAATAATGATTTTTCTAAGTGGTGTCAATTTTAGAACACGTTTCAAATCTTGTGTTTGCAATAAATTGAGTTAATTCTGCAGACAATACCCTTGAGAAATAGTTGGATGTTGATCTTAAACTTTAAAATGATAAGGAACATTATCGAACATGTTTGAAGGTCAAAAAGGTGGATAAAAACAAGTTCTTACCTGCCCGTTTTCGGTCACCATCTTGGTCCCTTAAGACCTAACCCCGTCACTGACAGACAGTTGAAACACTCTAGAAAATAGAGGGAAACTTTGAGCAAATCTCAGGAAAATTCACTACAATTAACCGGCATTATTTGTTGTGTGACCAACTCTTTGGACCAACTATTTGCCACTGGGAAGAAAAGCAGTGGAAATGGAAAGGGCAGTGGAAGGGATGCGGGCCAATAGCTATCGGCAACCCCTAGTATCGAGCGGAAAGTAGGTTTGAGTACACAGTGGCTTGGAAATATTTTCCGAGCAGGAACACCGTACGCGAAGGCAGGAGCGGTGTTAGATTTAGATAGCAGGGAAATCCTGTCTGGTTGACTGGTTTTCGGCAAAACAAGGATTTATTTATAAAGTTGTCGTTATATAATCCGATTATTGCGTAAGATACATGAGAAACTTCTAATTTTGTAGAAAGGGAAGTGGTAATATGAAAATGATAGTTTATTTTAAGGATTTTAACCGTAAAGTTTAAACATTATCGCATAACTACACTAAAAAACATGAATTTATTGTTAAAGAAATAAAACAAAATATCAGTTTATAGATTCCATTGATATTGAATGAACATTTAAAAAAAATGATAAACTATTTTTTTACAAAACCTATTATAGGAAGGAAATCCAATATGTAAACATTGTAGTTTCTAGTAAGTATGTAAACAATGGAGTAGCCATACTTACTAACAACCAATAGAATATCAAAATACAAGAATTAAAAACCGCTAAACGCCGTAAAAATGAGTGGCGCATACAATATTCCAGCTACAAAAGAGCTGGTATGAATATTACGTGGCGCCAAAATACATCTTCATTTTACTGGAGAATAAAATTCTAGTTTTATTTTGAAAGATTTTTTCCTAATATTTGCTAATTTTGAACTAAAACGCGCCACAAAGAGTAACTTTGATACAGTTTGCATTTTGAGGCTCTTTTGTGGCACGTTTTACTTCAAATTTAGCAAATATTATGGAAAAAATCTTTCAAAATAAAACTAGAATTTTATTTTCCATCAAAATGAAAATACATTTTCGCGCCACGTAATACTCATATCAGCTCTTTTGTAGCTGTAATATTGTATGCGCCACTCATTTTTACGGCGTTTAGCGGTTTTTAATTCTTGTATCAGGAGTTTTTCAAAGTTTTTTTTATAAATTAAATGTATGAAGTTAAACGTAATGTTTCTCGATTACACGTTAAGCGTTATAAATGGTCGCCTTTGTCGCATTATCTCCCAAATGATCTAGTAGTTGCGACACCAGACTTGTGATAAGACAATCCGAGTTCCTATCCCAGCAATCCTAATAATTATGGCCGGTAAATGAACTAGGATTGCACGATCAATCTTAGCGTGGTACAACTACAACTACATAAACCATTTCAGTGATAATGGTTAAATGGATTATTGGTGATATTGTGCCGATGTGTGCTTTTGCCCTAGGAGTGAGTTTCGCCCCCTTTTGGGGGTGAAAAATATATGTTCGAAATATATCCGGAAATGGATAAAATGACTAATTCTAAGCAACTTTTGTTCTATAAAGTTTTTTCACCAAAATAATACTTTTCAAGTTATTTGCGAGTGAATATGTTAATTTTTCTACAAAATAACCACGTTTTCAGACGGTTTTTCGCAAATCACTCAAAAAGTAAGTATGTATTTGGTGGAGAAAAATTCTTATTAAAAATATAGCACGTAAAAAAGTAAAAAACATGGTGTATATATTAGGTCACTATACCTAGTAGAAGCAGAGTTATAGCTAATGAAATATAGGTTCATATTCGTCAAATTCCAAATCGAATATATTAATGTGCCATAACGAAAAAACAAAGCAATTTTTTGGGGAAAACTCATTTTACCTTTTTTTAAAGTGTTTAAAAAAATGCTTATTTTTGTTTTTTAAAAAAAATTTTTAGCATCAAAAGTAAACAAGTTACGCTCAAAATAAAATTGGTCCCTTTTTCTTTGGTAAGAAATCGGGAAAATCACCCCCTAATTAGCATTTCAAATTAACTTAATTGTTACCACTTCATAAGTTTTTTACTCGCGTACGTATTGATCATATGATCTGTAAGTTTCATCGGTTCAAAGTCCTTATTTTTGACAGAGCTGTAGTTAAAAGGGCTTGAACGAGTCACTTATCACGAGTGTATGCAAATTTAGAAACACCGAGTCTTAACCAATTTATTTTTGTCTTACAGAAAAACAAAAAATTACAAAATATTCAGAAAAGTAAAGCTGACTTTTTTTATTGTTTAAGATTTTTAGTATCTCTAACAATTTTTAAGTTATTTTGAAAAAAAGAATATTTTTGAAAATTAAATGTTTTAAAAATTTTATTTTAAAACCAACTGTTTTCAAAAATAAGCACTTTGAATCGATGAAACTTACAGATCATATAAACACAACATAAGTAAAGTAACTTGTGAAGCGGTAACGATTAATTTCATTTGTTGCTAATTGAAGGGTGATCTTCCTAATTTTTTTTTTGACAAAACAAAAGGGACCAACTTTATTTTGACCGTAACTTGCTTACATTTGATGCTAGAAATTTTTTTTATAAAAACAGAAATAAGGCTTTTTTAAACACTTTACAAAAGTTGTAATGTGTTTTCCCCAAGAATGATTCATTATTTGAATATTTCACATTAAATTATTCTATTTGGAATCTTTCGAATATGAACCTATTTTTCATTAGCTGTAACTCTGCTTTTGCTAGGTATAGAGACCTAATATATAAACCGTTTTTTTCACTTTTTGATAGGCTATAGTTTTGCTAAGAATATTTTTTTCGACAAAATGCTTACGTTCTGAGTTATTTGCGAAAAACTGTCTAAAAACGTGGTTATTTTGTTGAAAAAATAAACATATTCACTTGCAAATAACTCGAAAAGTATTAATTTGGTGAAAAAACTCTGTATAACAAAAATTGTTTAAAATTAGTCAGTTTATCCATTTCAAGACTTATCTTGGACATATATTTTTTCCCCCGAGATGGGGTGAAAGTAACCCCAGGGCAAAAGCACACATCGGCACCATATCACTTTTTTTCTTTGACATGTTAGCTATGCGTATGCCAAATTGCATTCAATCCCAGCGGTTCTTTAAAATTTACAGCAAAAACCGTGAAAGAATATACTAATTGTGGATCTTTGGTCAACCGCCTAAAGATCTAGTGCAGGGGTGGGCAAAGTGCAGCCCGCGGGCCGCATGCGGCCCTTTAGACATATTTTTGCGGCCCGCGAAAAACGTGAAATATTTTCATTTACAGATGTTTTTTAATTATTATTGCTAATATTAATAATTAAATCCAGATAATACAGCTATTAATATTGTCGCAGAGGGTGATTTTTGCGCAAATTTTCAAAACAACGGGGGCAATTATTTGCGTTTCCGGCACAGTTTTTCGGCTCTCTCAATGAAATCCATTAAATTTCAACAAAATGGAAACGATATTTTTAAAGTAGTCAGAAACTGTTTGGAAATTTTTAAACTAACTCGTAACCACCTAGTAAGTGCAACACCTGATGGAGCACCAACAAGAGGAGTAAATATTGTAAACTTAAAGATTACGTTCATGAACAATCTCCAGAACATGATTTATTATTTTGTCACTGCATAATCCATCAGTAGGTATTGTGCAAAAATGTTTGCAAGTAGAGCTGCATTTCAATTATAGCTAATATTTTTGGTTTTATTCGTTTAAGAGGAATACAATTTGTTTGATATGATTTAATCATCGTGCATTCATAGCATTTTTGGAAGAGTTGTAGAAACAGAACATACTGATGTCTTATACCACAATCATATTCGATGGTTAAGTTTAGAAAAGGTTCTTAAAATATGCTGTGAATTAGGGGAGGAAATTGCTTTATTTTTAGAAATGAAAAACTGCGACAAATTTGCTAAATTTATAAGTTTTGAACGCAAAATGAAACTTTTAAAATGAAACTTAAACTATTCATTGATCATACAAAAAAGCAAGAATTCGTCAAATTATTTCCCTCATTAAAATCGTTAAATAATGTACCATAAAATAAGTTTAAAATTTATGAAGAAAAGCTTTGTAATTTTCTGACGGAATTTAAAAATTGTTTCAAAGACTTTGAAAATATATTTTTCATTACCACTTGTAAGAAATCATTTTTCAGTTCAAATTGATTCGGTACCAGTCTACATTCAATCAGAAAATAAACCACAATTTAAGTTTGAAACTAAATTTATTTGACGTTTCGATTTCCACTTCGGAAATCGTTACAAAAATAAAAACATACAAAACGATTCAAAAACATATTTAGGTGTTCATCACTTTACGATTTGACAGACAAAAAAGAAATTGATAATAAAAGTTGTCAAAACTTTAAAAGCGTTTTTCTTAAAATTGCTTTTTTCAAAGGCGGTGGACATTGCAACTCAAAAGCTACTTGATAGATCCACCTGAATTGTTTTATAGATTTTTTTAGACATTTCGTGAGGTAATGCTGTCGAGATATTTGTCATTTAACAATAATAATTAAGTTTGTTTTGCACCCCGTTTTTACAAAAAATTTTCTTATTTTGACTTCTGAGTCAAAAAATCAAAAATTCTGATCAAAAAGTCAAAAATCATTAAAACTAAAAAAACTTGATAGCGTTACCTCGATAAACTCATACTCATAAGCTAATATAATATTTTTGAATTTTTTGTTGACGTCTACTGCAAAATCCTTTTTTTTTTGAGGTTTATGTAAAAATTGGCCACCGTTTTCAATATTTGGTCTTGAATTTTTTTTGAATATCCTTTGAATTGTACCGAATATGTTTATTTAATTTAAAAATAAAACAATTCTATAACCATCGTTTCAACAAAATTCATAAAAATGTGCTTGAAATGTTGATTTCAAATCATATCCTCCCCTCCCCTTAAACAAAATTAGTAAAGAGTTAAAAATTCGAACATGTTAAGGTAACAAATATTGCGGCCCTCGGTAATAGACCAAAACATTTTGTGGCCCTTACCAAAAAAAGTTTGCCCACCCCTGATCTAGTGCATCCAATTTATCTAATATTTAAGTTTAAGTACTAAGTGGATCAGGGACCAAACTTTCACAATATAGCGGTTCGTGGTTCAAAGTCGTAGTTTGAAGTTTGAAGACTCCGTTTACGCGACGAGGGGAGTTCGTTTTAAAAAAATAATAAATAAATAATAAAATTATTTTATTTAATTGTAAAAATATTTAAATTTTAAAAATACAGAAATGATAGTATGAAGCTTTGCGCTAGTCTACAGTACCTCCTACTGTACACCTTTTTTTTGTTTCAGTTCTATCATATTTATTGATATTAACACAGTTAAAGAAGTGTAAATTCATCAGATTTACAGTGTTTTGATTAATTAAATAATTTGGTTACCTAATTGACTAAGAGTACCGTTAATAGCTACTCGAGAATTTTCATTACCTTAAGAAATGATAACCTTCATTTTCAATTTAACATTCTTAAATATTCCATACATTTTCCGAGTACGCTACTGTCCTTTGAAGGTCGACTTTTCCTCCAGGCTAAGAAAAAAGGGAAAGAAGGAATACACGAGAATGGAGCAGACCGATGGGATAATTTCAGACGGAATGTGACCTTCGGCCCTCGGAAAAGTTTTATTAGATATGGGAGGAGTTTCTGCCGAAAAATTAGAACTTGTTTTCTGTCAAACCAGATTTTATCACCAATAAAAATTGTTTTGGACGGATTCGTTCTAGATATAAATGGTTCTTACTAAATTATAGAAAATATAAGGTTGCGCCGCGGGCAGTATCGCCGCCCCCGCTAGCGAAATTATTTCGATTCGATTTTTTTGCTCAAACTTACTCAAAAAGAGGTCCTTATAACATATCCACAGGGTGCCGGGCGGTGCCGTGGTCGAAACATTGTTTAAACAATTTTTTTTAACAAATTCACGAAAATAGTTTTTTTATTTCAAACAATTTTTTTTTTGATAATTTGGGTCATTCTGAGCAAAAATGGGCTCTTGTCATTTTTCTCTAAAATTGATTGTTGTCGAGTTATATGCAATTAAAAATTTGAAAAATGCGAAAATGGCCATTTTCATGGCTTAATAACTCGATTAAAAATTATTATTATAAAATTCAAAAAGTATCCAAATCAAGTTTCAAACTCCTTCTTTATGGTTCTGAAGAGATTTTGGTCATTATTTTATTACAAAGCTATTATTTTTAATTATAAACAATTAGCGCTATAGTCCTGGATTTATCGTCACCCCCGTTAGTGAAATTATTCCGATTTGATTTTTTTGCACAAACTTACTCAAAAAGAGGTTCTTATAACATATCTACTGGATGCTGGGCAGTGCCGTGGTCGAAAAATTGTTTAAACAATTGTTTTAAACAAATTCACAAAAATAATTTTTTTAGTTCGAACAATTTTTTTTTAATATAATTTGGGGCATTCTGAGCAAAAATGGTCTCTTGTGATTTTTCTCTAAAATTAATTGTTGTCGAGTTATACGCGATTTAAAATTTGAAAAATGCGAAAATGGCCATTAGACCAGGGCGGATCTGTAAAAATATTAGTACATTTGGACGTTGAGAGGTGACTCAAATTTTTTTGCAGAAATTGCTTGAAAATAAATCAAATAATAATATTTGAGTTATCCTCCCTGTCAAAAAGGTCCGGAACATTGTTTAAATAATCAAAATGTCAAAAAATGAAGGAAAAATTCGATTTTTTTCTTCGTTTTTTGATTATAACTTTAAAAGTATTCATTTCCGAGAAAAGTTGTACTAACATAAAAGTTGAGTAATTAAATTTGCTACAAAATAGAATTAGTTAAAGATTTAAAAAATAGTCACCCTTGTTGCCAAATAGTAATAGTTGCGAAAAAACCATACAAAAACAAGTATTCGAATTTTACGTTTTTCAACCATTTACGCTAAACTTAGGACCTTCATATTTCACCCAGAAAAACTTTATGATACAGTAAAACAATACTGTAAATTTCATTAAGATCGGTGCAATAGATTTTGCAAAATAAATTTTGCAATCCAGCTTTCGCAAAAAAAAATTCATTTTTTCAAAATGTTAAATAGGATATGAGGACTGAAAATACAGCAGATAGCAAATTGAAATTTTTTTTGCGTATAGAAGTGTACTGTACCTTTTATTTTAAATTTGCAAAGTTAAAATCGAACAACACCCACGGCGTCAAGAATTTTTTTAAATAAACATTAATTATTGGTGCTACGCGCAGGACAACGGATAGTTTGCTCCGATTGGGCATTCCAATGACCTTTGATAATGATTGATACATTTTAATTTTTATTACATTTCGATATAAATAAATAAATTTGTTTATTGCAAAATAAAAACACATACTCTATCCTTTGAAATAACAGTTTTTTAGCAAAAACTTTCTTTGTTCATATATTTTAACTTAGAGAATAAAAGTTTATTATTTTTAAACATATGCAATTGTTTAAACAATATTTCACAAACAATAATAAAATTATTTTGATTTTTGTGGAATTAAAATATTAAAATACAACAAAATATAGAGTAAGAAAATAATATATTAGATAAAGATTGGAATAAATTTTGATGGAAATCAACTTGTGTGAATAGAACACCGCTGTCCTACGCGTAGCACCAAAAATTAATGTTTATTTAAAAAATTTCCTGACGCCGTCGTAATTAATAGATTTTAATTTTGCAAATTGCAAATAAAAGGTACAGGACACTTCTATAAGCAAAAAAAAACTTGCTATCTGCTTTATTTTCAGTCCTGCAACATTTTAAAGAAATGAATTTGTTTTTGCCAAAGCTGGATTGCAAAATTTATTTTGCAAAATCTATTAAACAGATCTTAATGAAATTTACAGTGTTATTTAACTATATTATAAAGTTTTTCTGGGTAAAATATGAAGGTCCTAAGTGTAGCATAAATGGTTGAAAAATGTAAAATGCGAATACTTGTTTTTGTATGAGTTTTTTCGCAATTATTGTTATTTTGCAACAAGGGTGACTATTTTTTAAATCTTTAACCAATTTTATATTGTAGAAAATTTAATTACGCAACTTTTATGTCAGTACAACTTTTCTCAGAAATGAATAGTTTTAAAGTTATAATCAAAAAACCAATAAAAAAATCGAATTTTTCCTTCATATTTTGACATTTTGATTATTTAAACAATGTTCCGGACCATTTTGAGTGGGAGGATAACTCAAATATTATTATTTGATTTATTTTCAAGCAATTTCTGCAAAAAAAATTTGAGTCACCTCTCAACGTCCATCTCAAAACAGATGCGTCCTGGACTACATATAACTCGATAACAATCAATTTTAGAGAAAAATCACAAGATAACTTTTTTGCTCAGAATAATCCAAATTATCTAAAAAAATCGTTCGCAATGAAAAAATTATTTTTGTGAATTTGTTTAAAAAAAATTGTTTAAACAATTATTTTTCGACCATGACACCTCCCGGCACCCTGCGGATGTGTTACAAGGACCTCTTTTTGAGTAAGATTGTGCAAAAAAATCTCATCGAAATAGTTTCGCTAACGGGGGCGACGATACTAGTCCAGGAACCGAAGCTTTTCACCTCGCAATTTTTACAGAATGGATCGATTTGCTTGAAAATTTGAGAATAAGTAGTGGATAGTCCAAGGATCAAAATCTATATGATGCCGAAAGGCGCTTTTACCATCGGGGTGGTTGCCACCCCATCTCGGGGGTGGAAATTTTTTATTATATTTTGACCGCAAAAGTTGATAAAAACATTCATTCTAAGCAAAAAATGTTCTATACCTTTTTTTTGTTAAAATTAATAGTTTTCGATTTATTCGCTATCGATAGTGTTAGTTTTATTGTTTTTCTGAAGCTATTTCCTTGTGGCATTTTTAAAGACAAATCACATGCTATGATTTTTTGGTGACGGATATTCTTGAGTTGGGATTGATTTCATGTAATCGAATGAACTATCTTTTATTAAAGTCGTCCCAGGAACGCAACTCATAAATATTGGCGATATCATTTTAAAGTCTTCTACTTTAAAATGTATAATATACGTCTGAATTGCCAATATAAATGAGTCAGATTAAATAAATTATTAGAAGAATTATTTTACTTAGCAACAACATTTTTGTTTATTTAGTAGTATTTTGAATTTTGACAACGAAACCCGATTTGGGCTTCAAAACGTTAATAAAAGTATTTTTTCAATTTAATTATTAGTTTTATATAGAAAAAAATCAAGGTTTTTCGATATATACTCATTTACGATTCACTCAATTTTTGCCGTAGAAAAAAATGTTTCAAACCATGTTCTTGGGAATTAAATAACCTATAATTTTATATTTAAATATTTTTTCGTATCTCTGATGCTAATCTTTTTATTTTAAAGAAAATGGAAGAATTTACCAAACTACAAAAATTCGATATTCGCTTTTAACCCCAGTTTTTTTTTAAACTAATCATTCTAAGCCAGTCAAACTTCTATAATCTACATATTAATACTAAAGAATAATTAAAGAAGAATGAATAAGGCCAATGACTAAAAACATCGCTAACTTATATATTACATTATTATGCTTCAAATTGGATTTCTCCTTTTGTTTTTCAAAAAAATATATTGATTTTTTCAACATAACTTTTTTATTTTTTAACTTAGAAAGTTTGGTAAAAAATAATTTTGTAGGTTTTTACAAGGTCTATAAGTCTATTAATATTAAATCTTTTTAAAGTCCTCCGTCGCAAAAAGAGGTGACTTTGAAAGGGTTGGTAAAGGTGGTTTTTGCATATTTTTACAAGTTTTAATTGTCAATAGCTCATTTAATTTTTTCCCTAGAAAAATTTTTTGCAAACCAAGTTCTTGGGAATGAAATAAGCTACAATTTCATATTTAAACATTTTTTTGAATCTCTGTTGCTAATCTTTCTATTCTGAAGGAAATGCCATTGTTTTCCAAACTACAAAAATTCGTTATTCGCTTTTAACTCCATTTTTTTAAAAACTAATCATTCTAAGCCGGTCAAACTTCTAGAACCTATTATTAATACATTAATAAAGGAGACCAAATAAGGTCAATGACTAATTTTAATTAGGGTGGTGATTAGGTGGTTGCTTCCAATCACTTTTTCGCTGAGAAAAATAGAGACTGACATTATTTTCATTATAAGTCACTTAATTTTTGAGCTAGAGATTTTTTTTTATTTCTGGAGGTAGATATTTTTAATTACTTTAAATTGGTTTAAACAAGTTATCCTCGAAAAATGCATAATTTTCCCGTCTTTTGACTTTGAAACTACAATATTTAGCATTTGACGAAGAAGAGCTAACATATAATAAAGAATAGCTCGATTACTATTGGTCTTAAAGAAAATTAAAAAACGGTTTTATTTATTTTTTATTTTTTCATTTATTTTTGTTAAGTATAGTTTTTTTGATAAAACGAAAACTTTTGGAGTTATTAGCAGAAGACTAATTAAAAACATCGATTTTTTCGATATAAAACTAACACTTTCGATAGCGAATAACTCGAAAACTATTAATTTTATCAAAAAAATGTATAGAATGTTATTTGCTTAGAATTATTGTTTTTACCTACTTTTGTGGTCAAAATATAATAAAATATTTCCACCCCCGAGATGGGGTGGCAACCATCTCCATGGTAAAAGCGCCTTTTGGAATCATATAGATTTTGATCCTTGGACTATCGACTACTTATTCTCAAATTTTGAATTAAATCGATCCATTCTGTAAAAATTGCGAGGTTTTGTCCTATTTTAAGCTTCATTACTTGGACTATACAGTTGAACTATAGCGCTAATTGTTAATAATTAAAAATAGCAGCTTTGTAATAATATAATGACAAAAATCTCTTCAGGACCTTAAAGAAGGGGTTTGAAACTTGATTTGGTCACTTTTTGAATTTCATAATAACATTTTTTGATCGAGTTATTAGGACTTGAAAAGGGCCATTTTCGCATTTTTTAAATTTATAATCGCATATAACTCGATAACAATCAATTTTAGAGAAAAATGACAAGAGACCTTTTTTGCTCAGAATGACCCAAATTATCTGAAAAAATGTTGTTCGAAATGAAAAAATTATTTTTGTGAATTTGTTTAAAAAAAATTGTTTGAATAATTTTTCGACCACGGCACCGCCCGGCACCCAGTGGATATGTTACAAGGACCTCTTTTTGAGTAAGTTTGTGCAAAAAAATCGAATCGGAATAATTTCGCTAGCGGGGGCGACGATACTGCCCGGTCTATTATACAGTGGTTTTTAGATAAAACTATCCAAAACTATTCATAACTTTTGAACCGTCATTGAACAAAAACACGTCAAATAGTAGGTATTTTAAGGGTAAGACATTATGCCCTATTTAAGTTTGCAGGGAAAGATACCCTCTCAGCGCCCGTATCATCCCTTATTTTTTTAAATTACTTCCATCTTTTCTTATTTTATATTTGGACTCTACTCTTTGTACTAATTTTAAAAATTAGTACAAAAAAAGCACCACATGGTGCTTTAAGTGATTAGTTTATGAAAAAAAAATAAATACAAAAGCAAGAAAACTGGATTGAAAATAGCTATTTGTATAACAAGCGAGCAAAGTGCTACTTTTCCTCCAGAGAATGAAGTTTACTGCCCGACGCGTAGAGGAGGGCAGTAATCATGAGAGGAAAAGGCACTTTACTCCCATGTTATACATATGAATTTTCCACCTTCCTCAATAACCAAGTCATTTTTTTCATTTTTAAATTATTTATTTATGTAACTAACTAACAAAATTTATTAGAGAACTAAAACTAACAAGTAGGTACAATATAACTGTCAACTGTCAAATATAAGTCAAATTATTAATGTAATTGTAAACATTGTTAAATCAAAATAACAATTTACTGTTTTTTACCATTCTGCAAAATACAGGGTGTTCTATAAATAAACGTTAAAATGTATAGATACTTATGTAAAAGATAATAGAATATTGTATAGGGTGTCAATAAGTTATTTCATCAATGACAAACCATTACGTCACTTTTACCTTTACTCCCTAGAGAGGAAAAGTACGACTTTGCTCCCTACAGTCAGGTCAGGAAAAGTATACTTTCGGTAGAGGTAGGTAGAAAAATTATTTTTAAAAAAATACTGAAAAAATTCTGAAAAGATTTTTAATTTGATTTTTTAGGTTATGTATGTATTTCTTTTCAAACAATGAAAAATATTGGTTTTGACGTTATGAGACACAACAAAAACTATAAGTATTTGACCTTTGTCAATTATTTTAACCTACTCTTACTACTTGTTGATCTATAGGAGCTTTGGATTCGATTAACAGGAAAAAATACGGAATTTCTGGAATAACTAGGAGCTAGGAGCTCTAGTTGATTACCATTTAACATTCATCAAAACCACAGAAAGTACATAATATTACAAGTGGGAGACCAAATTTAATATCGAATGAATTCAAAATAAACAAAGGAATAAAACAGGGACACAGGGAGATAGTTTAAGCCCATTTCTCTTCGTCATCATTATGGACATACAGTGGAACCCCAATAAGTCGGCCTCCGATAACCCGGAAGTCCGGCTAACCAGGACTGATTTTCATCAGACAAAACAAACATTTTTTCACTGCGTGACTGAGTTTTTTACCAAGAAATAAACAATACTGTACACAACTGTACGTAATTTAGATGTATTTTGCATATTATTATGTAGGTATTTCATGTTTTTGCAATTATGTATAATGTGTATTTGTTTATTATTTATATGTATTTTATTAATTTTTACCATATTCTCCGGATAACCCGGATTTTCGATAACCCGGATCGGCCGCGGTCCCGATTAATCCGACTTATCGAGGTTCCACTGTACATATTTATAAACAACCTTAAAACTAGGGAGAAAAATCTAAATGCAAAAATGGATACAAGAACTACTTGCAACCAGTAAAATTACAAGGTTTACTCTAGGGAGAAGATATTGTACCTAGTTGTAGCGAAATACAAAGGCTGATGAATGAGTGAATACAATAATACTAGGACCAAAGATGTAAAAATTGAAGGCAAGAAAAAAATTTACAATACGATAATATTGCAATAGTATAATAACATACGCGAGCGAAAACTGGACAATTCAGAAAAAAACATGAATAAATAAAAAAAAATTGAAAAAATCTAACACATTCGTCAAAGAAAAGCGTGGCGCGCAATCATCGAATAAACGGTTTTTGTCCCACGCTTTTCTTTAACGAATGTGTTAGATTTTTTCAATTTTTTTTTTATTTTTTGGTTTTTAGTTGATTTTTTTATAATATTTTTAATTTTAGTCACTCGTAACTAAAGAAAAGCGTTTCTTAAATTTTTTTTTTATAGTTTTTTATTTTTTATTTTTTAGTCTTACACTTTTCAAACATTAAAATATATCGTCATGTTTATTAAAATATGTATAAAACATACACCTCGACACCTTACGGTATAAGAGGATCATCGATTATGTATGTATGTATAAAACATATGATGTACTAACACGAAAAATAGTCGGAATCGGCAAAAAAATTGAAACTTTATTGTTTATTTATGAAGCATAACGTAAACAATTAACGTCAACTATTTTCAATAGGAATAAGCCACAATTTTACCAAAAAAATTATTTTATTTTCGACGCCCAAGTCGGGTGTCGTTGTCAAAATACAAAATAATACTCTTTTGAGAATGACACCTGACTTAGGCGTCGAAACGTTAATAAAACCATTTTGTTGGTAAAATTGTGGCTTATTTTCCACTGAAAATAGTAGATTATAAAAATGCCACAAGGAAATAGCTTCAGAACAACAACAATTACCGTAAACAGTGAAATTATGTATAGTTCATATAATCAGCTACAATCTGTAAAAGTTTAAAGTTTCTTCATTGTAAAAAACAAGAGAACGTTTTTTTATTTAAACAGTTATTAATAAACATCAAATTTTGTTTTATTAACTATTCGTATATTATTCCCGCGAATGCATATATCTGCAAATTTTCATTCATTTGCATTGGAGAAAAGGCAGTCAAATTAGCGGCTAAAGATTTGACGCAAACTATTGAACTAAAGAAAAGCGTTTAAAAATTAATGCAATCGAAACGAAAAATGTGCGAAAAACAAAATGGAACAGGATAAGAAAAGACAATCATATATCATGAAAATCATATCAGATGTATAACAAAGCAGAAACCTATAACTGAGTCCATTGCATAGGAGCAAATGTTCGGGTTCGGACATATTAATAGAATGAAACCATGAAACAATACACCCAAGTATTAGAACTGCGAAGTAGAAGAAAGAGGAGAAGGGGAAGACCCAGAAATAAATTGATAGATCAGATGAAAGCTATAAGAAGGAATAAATGAAAAACTATTAAATAATTATTAAAGATGATAACCAAAAATATAAATATATGGAAAAATGAGAAACGAAATAACCAGATCCCAATCTGACGTCTGAGATTAGCAAAATGATAAGAGAAGAAGAAGAATCTCGCTTAACACGTTGACGGACAGAACGTCTATAGACGTTTAATTTCGATTGATGTAATATGACACAACGTCTATAGACGTTGCATTTTTCCTATTCTACTTTGGAAAATACATATTATATTATAGTGTCACAACACTTGCTTATACATTTGACGCACTGTCCGTCAACGTGTTAATATTATTATTTTTAAGATAAGATAATATTATATTATATCAATAGTAGGCTATTTAGTGAAGCCGATATGTGAAACAATTGTACATTTAATAATAGAAGTATATAAATTGGACCACATATACTGCACATATAAAGGTTCAAATTTAGATAGGAGACCATCTGAGATTTTGCCTTTTACAAAAATGGCGGGAATTCAAAATGGCGACTATACATATGTGACTAATAGCACGATAACTTTTGAACGAGACGTCATATTTCAACCAAATTTGGTATATAGGTTCTTTTTTTGATGAATATTATCGAGGTCTTGAACCGGAAGAATCGGTTTACCAGAATTTGTGTTTTTACTGTTTTTTTTTTATGTAAAAATATGTTGTTTCTTTTTCAATTCTTTCACCCTGCATATATAATTTTTTCAAAAAGGTAATACCGCCATTGAAATAGTGTAAATATATTTTTTAGGAAATATTTTTAACTTTTTAATTATGTTAATTGCCATTTAATAAATGCAAAATGTATCTTTACATGTAACTATGTGCGGCAGATTCGTGCAAATATTATAAGAATTATTGTGCATTTAATGGTAGAAGCATATAATTTGGATCACATATACTACACATATAAAGATTCAAATTTAGATACGAGAACATTTCAGTTTTTGTCCCTTTTACAAAAATGGCGGGCATTCAAATTGGCGACTATACATATGTGACTAATAGCACGACAACTTTTGAACGAGACGTCAGATTTCAACCAAATTTAGTATATAGGTTCTTTTTTGATGAATATTATCGAGGTCTTGAACCGGAAGAATCGGTTTACCAGAATTTGTGTTTTTACTGTTTTTTTTTTTTATGTAAAAATATGTTGTTTCTTTTTCAATTCTTTCACCCTGCATATATAATTTTTTCAAAAAGGTAATACCGCCATTGAAATAGTGTAAATATATTTTTTAGGAAATATTTTTAACTTTTTAGTTATGTTAATTGCCATTTAATAAATGCAAAACGTATCTTTACATGTAACTATGTGCGGCAGATTCGTGCAAATATTATAAGAATTATTGTGCATTTAATGGTAGAAGCATATAATTTGGATCACATATACTACACATATAAAGATTCAAATTTAGATACGAGAACATTTCAGTTTTTGTCCCTTTTACAAAAATGGCGGGCATTCAAATTGGCGACTATACATATGTGACTAATAGCACGACAACTTTTGAACGAGACGTCAGATTTCAACCAAATTTAGTATATAGGTTCTTTTTTTGATGAACATTATCGAGGTCTTGAACCGGAAGAATCGGTTTACCAGAATTTATGTTTTTACTGTTTTTTTTATGTAAAAATATGTTGTTTCTTTTTCAATTCTTTCACCCTGCATATATAATTTTTTCAAAAAGGTAATACCGCCATTGAAATAGTGTAAATATATTTTTTAGGAAATATTTTTAACTTTTTAGTTATGTTAATTGCCATTTAATAAATGCAAAATGTATCTTTACATGTAACTATGTGCGGCAGATTCGTGCAAATATTATAAGAATTATTGTGCATTTAATGGTAGAAGCATATAATTTGGATCACATATACTACACATATAAAGATTCAAATTTAGATACGAGACCATTTCAGTTTTTGTCCCTTTTACAAAAATGGCGGGCATTCAAATTGGCGACTATACATATGTGACTAATAGCACGACAACTTTTGAACGAGACGTCAGATTTCAACCAAATTTAGTATATAGGTTCTTTTTTTGATGAATATTATCGAGGTCTTGAACCGGAAGAATCGGTTTACCAGAATTTATGTTTTTACTGTTTTTTTTATGTAAAAATATGTTGTTTCTTTTTCAATTCTTTCACCCTGCATATATAATTTTTTCAAAAAGGTAATACCGCCATTGAAATAGTGTAAATATATTTTTTAGGAAATATTTTTAACTTTTTAGTTATGTTAATTGCCATTTAATAAATGCAAAATGTATCTTTACATGTAACTATGTGCGGCAGATTCGTGCAAATATTATAAGAATTATTGTGCATTTAATGGTAGAAGCATATAATTTGGATCACATATACTACACATATAAAGATTCAAATTTAGATACGAGAACATTTCAGTTTTTGTCCCTTTTACAAAAATGGCGGGCATTCAAATTGGCGACTATACATATGTGACTAATAGCACGACAACTTTTGAACGAGACGTCAGATTTCAACCAAATTTAGTATATAGGTTCTTTTTTTGATGAATATTATCGAGGTCTTGAACCGGAAGAATCGGTTTACCAGAATTTATGTTTTTACTGTTTTTTTTATGTAAAAATATGTTGTTTCTTTTTCAATTCTTTCACCCTGCATATATAAATTTTTCAAAAAGGTAATACCGCCATTGAAATAGTGTAAATATATTTTTTAGGAAATATTTTGAACTTTTCAGTTGTGTTAGTTACCATTTAAAAAATGCATGACGTTTTTTCACATGTACCTATGGGCGGCAGATTCATTTTGAACATAGACGTAACCAGGGGGGGTTTTGGGGGTTATAACCCCCCATTGGGATGTACTTTGAGCTCTATACGCTTAACACCATACCCTTCAGAGACCTTCCAGTAGTTGTAACCCCCCCCCTTTCAGGTAGTTGTAACCCCCCCTTAGGATCATCCTAGTTACGCCTATGATTTTGAATGCCCGCCATTTTTGTAAAAGACTAAATCTGAGATGGTCTTATATCTAAATTTGAATCTTTGTATGTGTAGTATGTGTGGTCCAAATTATATGCTTCTACCATTAAATGCACAATAATTCTTATATTATTATTTTCACGAATCTGCCGCACATAGGTACCTACATGTGAAGATATGTTATGCATTTATTAAATGGTAATTAATATAACTAAAGAGTTCAAAATATTAAAAAATATTTTTACGCTCTTTTCAACGCCGGTATTACCTTTTTGAAAAATTAATATATACAGGGTGAAAGAATTGAAAAAAAACAACATATTTTTACATAAAAAAAACAGTAAAAACACAAATTCTTGTAAACCGATTCTTTCGGTTCAAGGCCTCGATATTATTCTTCAAAAAAGAACCTATATACCAAATTTGATTGAAATTTGACATCTCGTTCAAATGTTATCGTGCTATTAGTCACATATGTATATTCGCCATTTTGAATGCCCGCCATTTTTGTAAAAGGAACAAAAACTGAGATTGCCTCATATCTAAATTTGAACCTCTATATGTGTAGTATATGTGGTCCAAATTATATGTTTCTACCATTAAATGCACAATAATTCTTATAATATTTGCACGAATCTGCCACATATAGGTACATGTGAAGATACGTTTTGCATTTATTAGATGGTAATTAGCATAACTAAAAAGTTAAAAATATTTCCTAAAAAATATTTATACGCTCTTTTTAATGGCCGCATTAACTTTTTGAAAAATAAATACTTACAGGGTGAAAGAATTGAAAAAAAACAACATATTTTTACATAAAAACCAGGAAAAACACAACTTCTGGTAAACCTATTCTTCCGGTTCAAGACCTCGATCTTTTACATCAAAAAAAGAACCTATTTACCAAATTTGGTTGAAATCTGAATTCTCGTTCAAAAGTTATCGTGCTATTAGTCACATATGTATAGTCGCCATTTTGAATCCCCGCCATTTTTGTAAAAGGCAAAATCTGAGATGGCCTCCTATCTAAATTTGAACCTTTATATGTGTAGTGTATGTGGTCCAAATTATATGCTTGGACCTCTAAATTTGAAAACCCGCGGATTGCTACCATTTAAATGGGTGCGTTTTTGAGAAAGGGGTGAATTAGTCCCTAGGCACAGGGTGAATTAGGGTGAGTTCTATGCACTTTTAGTACAAACACGTCTACAGGAAAATTGTTCAAGGTTAAATGGACTATCGAAATATCACATTTTAAAGTCAAAAATATTTTTTTTCCAAAAATGTACTCAATAGAATAATAAGAAAAAACACAAAAGAAAGCAATTTTGTTTTTTGCTCCATAAATTTTTTCCACAGGGATATAGGTATAGGCATTGCTTCAGTGAAAAATAACTACTAGTTTGGGAGAGGTCTCTAGGATTTATAGTTTCCGAAATAGGATTTTTCAAAATTTGACGCTTACAGCATTTTTGGGACATTTTCCCCATTATTTCGCAAATATTGTTCTGTAACTTTTTTCTACGCATATGCAATGGTACACTTAGTAGAAAGAGAAGTTAATTACCTTTAAAATGGTGTATTGCAAAAAATTCTAGGACTATTTTTAAACAAGATATCCGTAGGATATCCAAGGGTTTCCGTAATTTGAGAAAAAATTAAAAAATTTTTATTTTTTTCAATTAGAAGAATATAATGGCATATTATAACATAATTTTTAATCCAAATAACTTTTTTTAATAACACTTTTCGATATTTTGAAATATAAAGCCACTTTACTCTTGAGCAAAATTCATATTTTTGAACATACCTCGTACAATATTGACAAAATTTTATATCTGATGATTGCATCTTAGGTTTTAGACTATGCAGAGCATTTTATAAAGAATAACTTTTTTCATACAGTTAATAATACAATAGTTTTCCATATGGTTCCAGCTTAGTGGGACCTATTGCATGTGTATGTGACATTTTGAAAAAGCATATCTTGTTTAAAAATAGTCCTAGAGTTTTTACAATACACATTTTTAACGTAAATAAAATAAGCTTTCATTTTTATTGCACAATGTATATACCTAAATATACAATAATAGTTATTTATGATATAAGTGTTAAAAGTACACGTTTAAGGCACGCATGTAAAAGTTTGCAGAATGAGTGATAGCGAGTTCTGCAATTCACATGAGTGCCTTAAAAATGTACTTTTTAACACGCATATCATACAATATTTTCTCTACAGTAATTACAGGACAATATCTACAAAAATTTTACTTGAACTTGACTGACATTCCATTTTTATATTTTTTTGACATTACATCAAAATTGTCTATACGGTCAATACGAACTGCAGTGCCTTAATATAGTCGGAGAGATAGAAGCGGATTTTGTGCGTGATAAGTAATATGGAAAAACTATACGGGGATATGTTGAATTAGTTGTGTACATCACTTTGACCAACGGCTGGAAACCAGAGTTGGGGCCGAGGGTAGTTATAAGGGGTCAAAGTCGCGGATTTTATTATTTTTTTATGACGCTTATGATCGAGATAGTGCACCAAAATTTGGGAATAAGTAGGTCATGACGTAACTAAGTAAAATCTCTAGGGGCGGAACGCTTCGTGGCCGACAAAGGGGTGGGGGTAGGGGTGAATATAAAAAATATAAAGGGTTTTTTGCGACGTTCTTGATTGAGATAGTAGACCAAAATTTGGGAATAAGTAGATCATAACATTACTAAGTAAAATGCCCAGAGCCGGAAACCAGAGTTGGGGATGAGGGTAGTTATAAGGGGTCAAAGTCGCCGTTTTTATTATTTTTTTTTGTGACGCTCATGATCAGTGCATGATAGTGCACCAAAATTTGGGAATAAGTAGGTCATGAGGTAACTAAGTACAATCTCCAGGGGTGGAACGCTGCGTGGCCGATAAAGGGGTGGTAGTAGGTGTGAATATAAAAAATATAAGAGGTTTTTTGCGACGTGCTAGATTGAGATAGTGCACCAAAATTTGAGAATAAGTAGACCATGACTTAGCTAAGTAAAATCCCCAGAGTCGGAAACAAGAGTTGGGGATAAGGGTAGTTTTAAGGGGTCAAAGTCTCAGTGTGTATTATTTTTTTGTGACCCGGCACAACATTTGTCCCCCACGCAGCGTTCCGCCCCTGGAGATTTTACTTACTAATGTCATGATCTACTTATTCCCAAATATTGGTGCACTATCTCGATCACGAACGACAAAAAAACCCCCATATATTTTTATACTCACCCCTGCCTACCACCCCTTTGTACCCCAAGCAGCGTTCCGCCCCTGAAGATTTTACTTAGTTACGTCATAACCTACTTACTCCCAAATTTTGGTGCACCATCTCCATCATGAGCGCCACAAAAAAATAATAAAACCCGCGAATTTTACCCCTTATAACTACCCTCGTCCGCCACTCTGGTTTCCGTCTCTGAGGATATTACTTAGTTATGTCATGGTCTACTTATTTCCAAATTTTGGCGAGCTATCTCGATCATGAGCGTCACAAAAAAAATAATAAAAAACGGAACTTTGACCCCTTATAACTACCTTCCTTCCACAGTCTGGTTTCCGGCTCTGAGGATTTTAATTATTTATGTCATAGTCTACTTATACCCAAATTTTGGTGCACTATCTCAATCACGAACGTCGCAAAAAACCGGTTATATTTTTTATATTCACCCCTACCCCCACCCCTTTGTCGGCCACGCAGCGTTGAGCCCCTAGAGATTTTACTTAGGTACGTCATGACCTACTTATTCCCAAATTTTGTTGCACAATTCTCGATCATGAGCATCATAAAAAAATAATAAAATCCGCGACTTTGACCCCTTATAACTACCCTCGGCCCCAACTCTGGTTTCCGGCCGTTGGTGAAAGTCATGTACACAACTAATTCAACATATCCCCGTATAGTTTTTTCATATTACTTATCACGCACAAAATCCGCTCCCAGCTCCTAGACTAATAGTATATTAAGTATGGAGAACGGTAAGGGTTTTATACCGATCGAAGACAATTGTTTGGAGGAGGAGCGGAGCGACGACTCCAATTATTGTCTGAGATCGGTTACCCTTAACGTTCGACATGCTTATAACGTTTTTTGCACGATTGATACCATTATAAATTATAAAATTAAACATTTTCGTCATATTGACTAGTTTCATTCATTTTATCAAGATAGATACTTTGGTTGTTAGGTAGTAACTAGGGTGCATAACAACAATGGAGAATTGAGTTTTTATTTAGTTGTCAATAATTTTAAGTACAATTTTGATTATTATAAATTAAAAGATGAGCGAAAGTGAATTTGAAGAAATTGAACGGGCTTGGTAAGAAGGGTGTTCCGCAATTATTCCCGAAAAATCCAAAATCCGTTATCAAAATACCTACCAAAGTT
The DNA here is from genome assembly GCF_917563875.1 of Diabrotica virgifera virgifera. Classification (NCBI taxonomy): domain Eukaryota; kingdom Metazoa; phylum Arthropoda; class Insecta; order Coleoptera; family Chrysomelidae; genus Diabrotica; species Diabrotica virgifera. The sequence continues at coordinate 177,651,761 of NC_065451.1, forward strand.
TTAAAAAATGGTGCGAAGGCAAAAATTTAAAAATCGAAGAAAAGACTCTATTGGCATATTTCGTTCAAAGACATATGCAGTTGAAAGCTCCTGGAAGCCTTTGGCAGAATATTCAATGATTAAATCCACCGTTTTTCTTTATGATGGCATTGATATTTCGAAGTTTTCAACTTTTATCGCGTATTTGAAGAGAAAAAATGTTGGATACTACTAATGTATGCGATTCTGCAGGAGTTTCTGTTAGAAGTGAAACCACAGCCCAAACAAGTGGGATTTCATTAAATAATTTAACAAATTGTACCATAAGTTTCAATATTAATAAATAATTCGTTAGTTTTCTTTATTCTTTCAAAAAATAAATTAAAATTAAGAGATTTTTTAACTCGACGGTAAGTGAATTACTTACCGTCGAGTTGGAGTACTTACCGTTGAGTTGGATTACTTACCGTCGAGCTGCTAGTAAATGTCACCTACTGACGTAAAATCTGTCACGGTAAACAGTCAAAAATGATCAATCGTGCAAAAAAATATTTTAAAGCACTAGTGCCTTAAAGTAGAATTTTTAACGCTCGTATGGAGTGCTAAAAATTGCATTTTTAACACAATTGTAGAAAAAAAAAGTTATACTTAATGAGAAAATTAAAGAGAATCGTAAAATAAATATCAAAAATCAATAAAAGTATACAACTTTGAAAAACCATATCTTGCTTAAAAATAGTCACACAGCCTTTTAAGATAGGTCATTTTAATGGCAATTGATTTTTCTTCCTATTAAATGTAACATTGCATATACCTAAAGCCGCGTAGAAAAAAGTTACAGAACAATGTTTGCGAAGTAACAAGGGAAATGAATCAAAATCGCTGTGAGTGGCGAACTTTGAAAAATCATAATTTGGAAACTATAAATCATAGGGACTTCTACCTACCAAACGTCACTTAAAAAAAAAGGATGGAAGTTTTTTTTCTGTGAAGCAATGCCTATACCTATATGCCCATTGAAAAAAGTTTTGGGATATAAAACAAAATTGCTATCTTTCGTGTTTTTTTCTTGCTTTTCTGTTGAATATATTTTTGTAAAAAAAATATTTTTGACTTTAAAATGTGATAATATTTCTATAGCAAATTTAACCCTGAAACAATTTTCCTGTAGACATGTTTGCACCAAATGTGCATAGAACTCACCCTAATTCGCCCTGTGCTTAGAGACTAATTCACCCTTTTCTCAAAAACGCATCCCTTTAAATGGAAGCACTTCGCGGTTTTTTCATGCTGAAAGGTCCATTGACTATATGAAACAATAAAACCCCGTTAACGTTGTAGTTCCTTTCTAAAATACATAATCAAAAGCCTATAGGCACTAGTTTTATTTTCAAAAAACTTCTAAACACTAAAGGGACTAAAGGACACTAAATAAAAGTAATTAATAAATCCAAACATATTTTGTAATGAAAAAAGGCCACTTATTTCCATAATGTTTAGAATGCATGGAAAACAACTGTTTTTTCTCACGTAGCGGGTACGTAATTATTGTTCTTCCTGTAACCCATAATGTTACTCACGCTCTGGAGTTCCTGCATACAGTTTTACAGTGGCGTATCTTTGGGTAAACGACGGAAAAGTAATAATAGTAAAATTAATAGTATAACTCTTAAACTTTCATTTCATTTGGTTCGCTTTGAAGTACCGTATCTTCATTATTATTGTCTGATTATTAGTCCAGGGTAATTAGTTTTTTTTCATGACACTTGGACATGCAGTTTTTCTTTTACACTGACTATTCTTTCAGAGATATATTTACATTATTGTAGTTGGGGTAAAATTTCCTGTGTATTAACAAGTCTCCTTCTTTGGCTTTGGTTGCTTTCGCAGCACCACTGTAAATCATCAGAAACTCATCCAGCATAATTTGACCCTATCTTTTTTTCTTCATGTCTTGTAGTGCAGAATTGCCTATATTCTTTTTACAAACTCTTTTTTAATTTCCTGCTCTCTTGTGTTTAGAGACTTTATGTTCCAATTACCGATGCGAAGTATATTACTCGCTTATATATCGTATAAAGTAAGTACATATTCAGCCAGCATTATTACCAACTTCATTAATGAAAATATTAAATACAAATATTAGACTAGATATTAGGATAAAAGAAAACCAAGAGGTAGAGAAAGCAGTAGACTATTTAACAACAGTTTTACAAACAGCAGGGTGGGAAGCAACACCACAGCATCAAAGAATTGTGTAAGAAAAAAAGAAGAGCTCGACGCATATGGCAACAAACGAGAAATCCATTAAATAAAACGTATCTTAATAGGATAAGTCATAGACTAAATAGAGCACTACATGAGGTCAAAAACGACTCCTTCCAGTTTTATGTTTCGAACCTCTCACGTGAAGACCACTCTATATGGAAAGCTACAAAAAAATTTAAACGACCGACAATAACAAATTCACCTTTAAGAAAAACAGATATGACCTGGGCCCGCACAAATGAAGAAAAAACCACAGTATTCGCAGAGCATCTTGCAACTGTATTCTCAGCACCAGAAAACAATGACGATGAAGGTGACGATATAAAAAGGTACCTCGAAACTCCATGTCAACTATCTCTTCCTCTGACAGCATTTACTCCGACAGAGGTTCGACAACAAATAAAAATGCTAAATCCTCAGAAAGCCCCTGGCTATGATTTCATAACAAGAGAATTACTTCAATAGCTACCGAGAAAAGCAGTGGTGTTATTAACAGTAATATACAACAGCATACTGCGTCTTCGCTACTTTCCAATACAATGGAAATTAGCTCAAGTTACTATGATTCCGAAACCTGGCAAACCCACAACACAAGCAAATTCATATCGCCCCATAAGCCTACTCCCCATAATGTCGAAAGTATTAGAACGGCTGCTATTACATAAAATCGAGCAAGTAAACGAAATTATATTACAACACCAATTCGGGTTTAGACGTGAACACTCAACCATCCAACAATGCCACAGAATAGTAAATATAATTAAAACAACTCTTGAAGAGAAAAAGTTCTGAGCTGGAGTGTTTCTCGATATACAACAGGCATTTGATAGGGTATGGCATTAAGGTCTCCTCTATAAACTGAAATAAGACCTAACAGACCAACTATACTTTATTCTAAAATCGTATCTTACTGACCGATACTTCCAAGTCCAAATTGAAGATAACTTCCCAAATTACCACATCATCCAATCTGACGTACCACAGGGTAGCGTTCTCGGCCCATTTCTGTATCTGATATTTACAGCCGACGTTCCAACCAGAAATGATACATTCTTAGCTACTTTTGCCGATGATACGGGAATTTTAGCAGTAGATGTCGACCCTAATGTAGCATCACAAAAAGTACAAAATCATTTAGACCAACTACAAAACTGGCTCAAGTGATGGAAAATAAATATAAGCGCCAGCATATTAGTACAAATTACTTTTACAACCAGAAAATCTGCATGTCCTCAAGTTTCTATAAATAATACTCCAATTCCCATTAAACCTGTTGTCAAATACTTGGGATTGCATCTGGATGAAAAACTCATATGAAAAACGCACATTAAAACTAAACGTAAACAATTAGATCTTAAACTAAAAAATATGAACTGGCTATTTAACAAGAGGTCTCAGTTATCTCTTGAAAATAAGCAACTTCTGTACAAATCGATACTTATACCAGTTTGGTCATACGGAATGGAGCTATGGGGCTGCAGTAAACCTTCAAATACGAAGATGCTCCAAACATTCCAGTCCCAAATACTACGTATGATAAGTAAAGCTCCATGGTACGTATTCAACCTCCAACCAGACACTTCACAATGATCTGGACATCCCACTAATCAAGCACTTAATAAAGAATCATTCAATAAAATATAAAAATCGCACCACTGACCACACCAACGAATTGATAAATTCACCCAACCACTTGCTGAAAGAAAACTGAAGAGGATATGGCCAGACGATCTACCAAAATAATGCTTAGAGAACCGTCACTGGACGGTACCGATTAACTCATGTTAATTTACTTACATACCATTTACTTATTACTTTGTATATAGAGCAGATTGTAAAAATGCAGTGTATCAAAAAAAAAATAATTAAAATATCATTTCGTTCCAAAATAATATTGTAATCCACACCACTGTATTTTAATTAGAAAGAGAGGAGAACTGTGCCTAAAGTCTCGCGCTTGGTGGATGTAATTTGTGGAACTCGTTAGTTTATTTTTGTAAAAGTATCTTCGCAGGGGACTCGACGTGAAAGACAAGGTTTGTCTTTTCGTACCTTCGGGAAATGTGCCGTTACCGAAATAAACGGTATAGTATACGGAGTGTCAGTTAAACTCATTCTTGTCATTCTTGATTAAAAAGGGATACTAAAATCTTTTTTTTCTTTGGAAAAACGAGATTTAAAAAAAAATAGGATATTTTCATTGTAAGCTACGCGCAAAAAAAAAACTGAATAAGTAACTTTAACATCGAAATTAAAAAACTTCTGTTTTAATGGGTATAAGTATTTAATTAAAAATTAGATTAAAAATCAAAATGGATTACAATAGTTGTTTAGAACGAACGTTTTCGGACTTATCAGTCCATCTTCAGTGAACTTTGACATTACTTGCGCTAATAATCACAAAACCAAACAGTGGTTGTGTTTAAATAATTGTTGATTACATACTTAAAAGTATTAAATTAAACGACATGAAAAGTCTATTGAACATGGAAAACCAGCATAAGTACATGTGCTTTGTACATTTAAAAGGTGCTTTTGTCATGGTGAGGCGAAATGAAATCTTAAATTTATTACAAGCTGAACAAATAGACTATCATATAATAAGGATAATTAATGAAATTAACAAGAACAACAAGACCAGAATAATTATAATGTCAACAAGAGAAACAGAACGGTAATAACGTGATCTTTCATTCTGCGTTTATTTTTTTCTTATATACTTAGTTGTCTCAAGGAGACAACTGTTACAAAAAATTGTTATCTCAGGATTCGAAAAAAAAATAAATCTTATTTAAATAACATTGATGCCGAAAGTTCGTACCCATCCCCTTATAGACCAGTAAGGATCTGTTTTTAGGTGGATGTGAGAGGTGGCATTCAGATTTTTGCGGATAAAGTTAGTAGTGATGTTGATTATAGTTACTTTCGAGTAATCAATACAAATCGTTACTTTTGAATAAAGTAATCATTTCAAGTATTCGTTACTTTGATTACTTTGATTACTTTTGTATTGAGTATTTTTCGGTAGATAGATATTTTGTGTAGATATTCGGATATAACAAGTAATCATTTACAGTATTCGTTACTTTGATTACTATGATTACTTTCGTTACTATTGTATTTGAGTACCGGTAATCGTACCGAGAAGCGTATTTCTCGGTAGATAGGTATTTTTTATAGGTATTCGGATGTAATAAGTAATCATTTACAGTATTCGTTACTTTGATTACTATGATTACTTTTGTATTTGAGTACCGGTAATCATATCGAGAATCGTATTTCTCAGGAGGTAGGTAGGTAGGTAGGTATTTTGTACAGGTATTCGGATATAACAAGTAATCATTTACAGTATTCGTTACTTTGATTACTATGATTACTTTCGTTACTTTTGTATTTGAGTACCGGTAATCATATCGAGAATCGTATTTCTCAGTAGGTAGGTATTTTGTATAGGTATTCCCATATAACAAGTAATCATTTACACTATTCGTTACTTTGATTACTTTTGTATTTGAGTACCGGTAATCATATCGAGAATCGTATTTCTCGGTAGGTAGGTATGTTTTATAGGTATTCCGATATAACAACGACCTTCACCGATCTGTTTAAGGGATAAAAATGATTTGATTACTATGATTACTTTTGTTACTTTTGTATTTGAGTACCGGTAATCATATCGAGAATCGTATTTCTCAGTAGGTAGGTATTTTGTATAGGTATTCAGATATAACAATGACCTTCACCGATCTGTTTAATGGATAAAATGATTATATGTAAAATAGGAGATGATTGAATGCTCGAATAAATGAAATTTATGGAAATAAAAGGCAGATATCACCTAGTTGCTCGATATTTGCCTTTTATTTTCATAAATTTGATATGTAATTTATGATTTTAAAAATTACAAATAACAATAGGGGCGCCTGATATAATTTTGACCAGACTACTTAGTTATCTAATAATTAAAAAATGACTTTGTTTATAAATTCTTATTAAATTTTTTCGGCCCGTGTAGGTATTTATTAGAATTTTAGATTTTTGAATCATTCGAAACAAAAAAGGTGTTTTGTAATTTTTCTCTTGTTGATAATTTTCGAGTTAAACACAAATTAAAACCAAAAAAAAGGAAAATGGCAATTTTTAAGGCTAAAAACATAGTTAAAAAATAACATTTTTGAAATTACGAAGTACCTAAATTGAATTCAAACCTTCTTCTATCAGTTCTCGAAAGGATTTTGGGCTTATTTCATTTGAAAACTTTGTTTTTTAGTTATTAATGCAGTTTTGCAGGTTCGTAACAATTAAAAAAAATATTTTAGAATAAATCTTGCCAAAAATTGAGACCCGATAGAAAAAAGTTTAAGTAATTTGAATTTAGATACTTGATGATTACAACAATAATATATTTTACTTGTGTTTTTGGGTCTTGAAAATCGTCATTTGTGGTTTTTTTTCAGTTTTAAATTGTTTATAGCTCGAAAACGATCAATTTAAAAGAAAAATTACAAAATACCTTTTTTGTTTCAAATGATCCAGAAAATATACAATAATATCTTACCGGGCCGAAAAAATTTTAGTAGAATTTATTAAAAAACGTCATTTTTGATTATTAATTAATTAATGTCTGTACAAAATTATATCGGGCACATTTTGCTTTTTATAATTTTTAACAGAATAAATTCTATATCAAATAATTGTAGATAAACAAGTTTTAAATTAAATTAGGTTTTCTAACAAATGTAAACATATTTTAAGTTTTTTATTTTTATTTAAGCTATTTATAATACAAAAATAAAAACAATAAAATAAAATAATACATATAATACAATACAATAAAATACAATAATACAATTCAATATAATACAATAACATACAATAATAAGAATAATACAATACGATACAGTATGCAGGGGTCGGCAACTTTGGCCCGCGGGCCGCATGCGGCCCTTTGCGCCTTTTTGAAGGCCCGCCAAAGCACCAATATAATTTTAGAAAAAATCAAAAAACTTAGTGTCATGCCGAAATGTGGCCGATGGCAACAATGCGGGCTAACAGAATAATGGGAAGGTGTATTTCACTACAACGACAGTAGATACTTAATGAGTAGATACGTAATACAAGTTATTTTTAATTTGGTAAAATAATTCAGGTCTTATCATAGAAAAAATAAATAAAATGCCACAGAAAAAAAAATTAATGAGAAAAAGTGTGAATTTAATGAAAAGTTAATTAATAAAGAAAAAAATATTTAATTGAAAATGGTTATTCATTTTTAAAAAAAATATTTCTTTATATAATTTTATTAAAGCACTATGCTTAATTTGCAAAGAATCTATAAGAGTACCTATTCAAAGAAATTACGTTTGCCTCACCACTACATGAAACACAAAATTGAATGTGATAAATTTGAATCTCAATTCAGACAAAATAAAATTGGCTCTTTACAAAACTCATTAGACGGACAACAAAGCGCTTTTAAAAAATGTAAAGAACACAATTCAGCATTAAGTAATCAAAAAGTCCTTAATATTTCAAAATAGATTGCTTAACATAACAAACCATTTACGGAAGGGTAGTTCATTAAAAAATCTATCAAGGGGAAAGGAACAAAATGCAAAATTTTGACGCCTGCCAAAATTTTCAATGTATTTTAAATATAATAATTTTTTTCGAATCCTGAGAAAACTAATAAGTACCTATTTTTGAAAAATTTAAACGCAGAATGAAAGATTACTTTATTGCCGAGAGCCGAAAGTCCCTTAGAATGAATATAAAGTTTCTTTTGGGTGAGATATTTGAAATTAAAAATCACACCAAATTTTCTCCTTTTTTTTTCGCCCCTGTAACTTATTAAAATAAACATTATAGAAGTTTACAGGGACCTTCGCCTTCGGTAATAACGTAATATTTCATTCTGCGTTTTAATTTTTCAAAAATACTTATTAGTTTTCTCAGGATTCGAAAAAAATGAATCCCATTTAAATAGCATTGAAACCGAAAGTTCGTACCCATCCCCTTAACGCAATTTGACCAAAACAATTTTAAAAATTTGAAGATTTTAAATTGTCTGTACGCAGAGCAGTTCAATGTATTGAAATTATATCAATGTTTATTACAACAACAATGTTTCTTAAATTAAAAGAAAATTGTTCACAATTTAAGTACTTTTCATTGGCACTTACTTAATTAAAGTAACAATATAACTAACACTGCTCAATTGTTGATTGTTTTTGAATTAAAAAAATTGTGTAACAGAAGAACTTGTTACATTAGAAAGTCTCCATCGAAATACAAGAAGTAAAAATATATTTTTACAACTATTAAATTAGTAGATTTTTTCAATCTACTATCTCAAGTGTGGAAAATTAAAAAATAATCCTTTATCCTTTTGTCCATTGTATTTCGATGGTCAAAAAGCACACATATGGTTCCCATAATATGGGACATATGGCTCATTCGTTACAACTTTTCTCGAAATTCGGAATAATACACAATTGACAAGACAAGACAAATAACTTTATCACACACACTACACTAATTCAAAAAAGTACTTCAACTTCCTTTGTAACGGGCACAACTAGACCTGTCGCTCAGTTGTAAGTCCATATGTTGTAATAGAAATTTATGAGGGGCTTTTGAATTTTCAAAAACCACTTTTGTTAATGCGTAACCATAAATAAAAGTAGATATTTAACTCAACACAAGAACGTGTCAAGGAAGTTCGTGGAACTTTACGACTCGCAATTTCTCGGTACTAAACTATTTTAACACGTTAACTGCCTCATAGACGTTTATTTATTAATTTTTGGAGAAGTCAGAATAAGGTAAATATTTTTAAATTAAACGTACATAGAGGTATAGAAGAAGGGTTGGTGGTGAATAAGGGTTTTATCTATGGTGAGTGAATCCATACATAAAAATTATAAACATGTTTTTTTGTTTGTACAAAAGGATGTATCTATCTATAAATTTGGATTTGTTATCCAGTGATAACAATAACTCCAATAGTCTCTTAGATTATTGAAATGTGCCTTTAACACTAAGTACTTCGCTTAGAACCTAAGAACCTATATGGTAGCTCCAATGGTTTGTGGCTCTTCAGTTTCCGAGTCTGTTGCCACCGATGCCATGTTTTCTGTACCACATGAGGTTTATCAAGCATTAAACAATAATCTCCACACTGCCACTGTTTTTTGTGATTATGCCAAAGCTTTTGATTGTGTAAATCACGACATTTTGATAAAAAAACTAGATTTCTATGGAATTCGAGGTATTTCTTTGAACTGGTTTCAATCTTACTTGGAAAATAGGAAACAACTGGTTAGAGCAAATGATACAGACTCTAGTCTCAAAAATGTTGTATGTGGGGTACCGCAAGGTTCAGTATTGGGTCCTCTACTTTTCCTTATCTTTATTAATGACATCACTAGTTTAAAAATCGATGGAAAAGTTTTTCTTTTTGCTGACGATACCAGTATCACTTGGAGCAACTCAAATATCGCAACTCTTCATGCTACTATAACTTCTGATCTACTCACAATAAAATCCTGGTCAGATTCTAATTTACTCTCTTTTAACGTAGATAAAACAGTAGCATTACCCTATAAAGGAACTCTTCAACCCTTACCTCTTCATAACAGCCAGATCAGTATCGTTGATTCTGTAAAGTTTCTTGGTATTTTTTTAGATAGCAACCTTAAATGGTCCCTTCATATCGATGTGTTAAGCAAGAAACTATCCTCAGCTTGCTTTGCAATAAGATCTGTCTCTAAGGAAATGGATTTAGTCTCTTCCAAAATAACATACTTTTCATTGTTCGAGTCCCATCTTCGATATGGTCTGCCTTTTTGGGGTTTTGGTACAGCTGCCCAATCCGATGTTATTTTTAAATTGCAAAAAAGAGCAATCAGATATCTGTTTGGCCTCAGAAGAACAACACATTGCAGAAGCTACTTCAAAGATCACAGAATTCTAACATTACCTTCTTTATATATTTTAGAAACTGTTTGCTTAATTCGTAAACATCTACATGTTTTTCCAGAAAGACCTAGACATGACTATTCCACCAGAAATTCTACTTTTGACATCTATTTACCGATCCCGTCCAGTGAGTTAATAAAGAAATCTATATTATATTCTACAAAAAAACTATACAAGCATCTCCCTCTACAACTTAAATCTGCAACATCTTTCCCCAAGTTCCGTAAAATGACTAAAGCCTATTTATCTGAAAGACCATATTATTCAATAGCAGAGTTTCTTAACCAATAACTAAGAAATTACAGTATTGTTATGTATAAGTAGAATCTTAATCTATATTTGAGTGTCATATGCAGCAGCATAACTTATTAAATAACTTATTAAATTTCTTATTAAATTTCTTAAGGTAGATTACGCAATTTGCAATTTTTTTTTAATTTGGCAATAGATTGTTACTGATTTTTATTTGACTTTATTATGTTGTATTTATATTGACGATTTGTATAATTTTAGTAAATTGTATTTGTTATTGTATTTGTTATTGTTTTTATTTATGATTCTTGTAAGCTTTGTCTATAAAATTGTTAAATTTTTTCAAGACAATAAAGCATATTTCTATTCTATTATATTCTATTCTATTCAGTGCTCACTATTATCTATCAGGATTAGTGCAAGATTGTTTGGGTGGTTTTTCAATTTCACCAAATAGCGGCTGCTGTATTCACTTACTATTTCCTTAACTGTGCCTACTTGGGATCGTCTCGGACTTCCCTGTTTGATATAAACCAAGAAGATGCATTTGTTATGGTCCGTAGTACTTTCGACTGAAAGCGTATAGTTGTACATGTACACTTGTTTATATGTTTATGAATATATGTTTCTGTTTATAAATATATCATAAACTGGACATATACATACATTAATGATACGCAATTTGGGTTTCGCAAAGGCCTGGGAACTCGTGAAGCTCTTTTTTCACTTAACATACTTATACAAAGGTGCCTGGACGTCAATCAAGATATATATGCGTGTTTTATTGACTATAATAAATTATTTGACAAAGTACGACATTAACAATTAATGCATGTCCTGGAATCAAAGAACATAGACCACAAATGACCTCAGGATTATATCGAATTTATACTATAAGCATTGAGCAAAAGTACGTGTTAACGATCAGCTGTCAGAGGAAATTGAAATCAGAAGTGGAGTGAGACAGGGATGCATGTTGTCGCCAATTCTTTTTAATGCCTACTCGGAAGAGATCTTGAAGTAAGCTCTTGAGGGTGCAACAGCTGGAATAAAGGTAAACGGTGTTCCCATTAACAACATTAGATATGCGAATGACACTGTCATCTTAGCTGAAAATATTGGGGATTTTCAGAGGCTAGTGACCAGAATATCGGAGTTTGGACAAGAATACGGGTTAACAATAAATGTCAAGAAGATAAAGTTTATGAGAATATCGAAAACTCAAAGAAATAACGAAAATCTCTTCATAAACGGATCCAATATCGAACGAGTCGACCAATATGCATACCTTGGAACAATGATCAACTCCACAGGAGATTACTTACAGGAAATCAAAATCAGAATAGAAAAGGCTAGAGCAAATTTTAACAAAATGCGAAAAGTGCTCTGCACAAGAGATTTGAAGTTGGAGCTAAGAGTTACTTTGGCTAGGTGCTACGTTTTCTCGACTTTGCTTTATGGAATGGAAGCTTGGACCTTGAATGCTGCATCAATGAAAAAACTAGAATCATTCGAGCTGTTGGTGTACAGAAGAATTCTGAAAATATCGTGGACAGAACACGTCACAAACAAAGAGGTTCTGAGAAAGATGAATAAAGGGATGGAAATCCTAAATACCATCAAAGTAAGAAAATTGGAATATCTCGGACATATGTCACGTGGAGAGAGATACAGCTTGCTTAAATTGTTTATGGAGGGAAATATTCAAGGAAAGAGAAGCATAGGGAGACGCAGAATATCATGGCTGCGCAACCTGAGAGAGTGGTAAGGATGTACATCAAATGAACTTTTCAGAGCAACCGTCTCTAAAATACGAATAGCTATGATGATTGCCGACCTCCGCAGCGGAGATGGTGGCATTTAAAGAAGATCGTAAAAACCCTCGAGTAATCTGTTTGCATCAATTAAGTGACAAAAACCCTCTAAACTCTAGATGACGTACCTTTGAATAACCCTGGATACCAGAGGTACTTCGGAGGTCAGTTCTGATTGCATATTCCATGTTCAGTGACCCCAAAAACCCCCCGAATAACAAAATCTGACCGTATACTGATTTTGACATGTTTATGCACTTTTGGATGCATTTTATACATTTTCAAATGCACTTATGCATTTCTAATTCCTACCCATTTTCCTATTGTAACCTTTTTCTTGAGTTCATGCTGAACACAACGCAAAAAGTCGCAAGTCTCTAGGTGCTCTATTTAAAAATCAATTTATTCTGGTGCTTTTAGTGATAAATGTCCTGGTCTAATTCTAATAAAACCAATGCAACGCATACAAAATTAAAGTTGTTGATCATTGAACATACTGTAAAAACATTATCATTTCCACATTTTTACGGTCAGTCTAGAAAGTATGAAAGTAATCAAGTGTAATGGTTGTAGATACAATAATCGTTACTCACTCTTCTGATACGATTGGTACGAAGTAACGAAGTAATCAGAGTAATCAAAGTAGATACTCGCTCTGTCGATACTCGATCTGATACGATTGGTATGAAGTAACGAAGTAATCAGAGTAATCAAAGTAAACGGAGTAATCAGAGTAATCACAGTATTCAAAGTATTCAACGATTGGTACGAAGTAACGAAGTAATCAGAGTAATCAAAGTAATCAGAGTAATCAAAGTAATCAGAGTAATCAGAGTAATCAAAGTAATCAGAGTAATCAAAGTAATTAGAGTAATCAAAGTAATCAGAGTAATCAGAGTAATCAAAGTAATCAGGGTAATCGAAATAATCAGAGTAATCAAAGTAATCAGAGTAATCAAAGTAATCAAAGTAATCAGACTAATCAAAGTAATCAGAGTAATCAAAGTAATCAGAGTAATCAAAGTAATCAACGATTGGTACGAAGTAATCAGAGTAATCAAAGTAACGATTTGTTTCTCTGAATAGTAATCGTTACTTTCGGTATTCGCAAGTAACGAGTACTTTGTAACGAATAGTTACTTTTTCAACATCACTAAAAGTTAGGTGATAACTTCGTTAATAATAATTGATTTATGCTCATTCTCAAATATGCCCGGAACATTAATAAAAAAATAAAATATTTAAAAATATCAAAAAATTTCGTTTTTTAAAAGATAATTAAATTTCGTATCAGATGCGATTGGTTAAAAATGTCTTAATTTATCACCCTTGCTTCAAAATAGCAATAAATATAAAATAAGGGGGCAAAACAAACCTGTCCTTATTCAATGATTCCATCACTTAGGTTATACTTGGAACCTTCCTAATTCGCTTAGAAAATTTTTGTAATGTGCTAAAAGCGTACACCAAATTTCATTAAAATTGACTTACTAGATTTTGCATAATAATTTTGCAATCTAAACTTTTTTTAAAAAATTAAAATTATTTAAAATCTTGCACAACAAAACCAGAATATACAAAGATTTGTCAATTTTTTTACATATAAAGAAGTACTCCACCTATCTAATGCACTCTACAGAATTGAAATCGGATTATTTAAGCAGCCTCAGCAATGTTTTAAAGTTATAAACAATTTTTTGGCTTATAAACAAATTAGTGCTCTGGCCAGGAGGGGGTGCTACGGGCTCCTTTATTTAGATGGACTAACCGAAGTTTTTTATGTATTTTGAGCCGTAGAATACGAATTTTTTTTGTAACAGTTGATCCGGATGTCGCATGTCGATAAGATTGTTATGAACGAAGAACTTGAGAATTACATAAAATCGATTTTTCGCAAAATAAAATATTTTTTTGTATTTCTTGGATAATTCTAAGCAAAAAATGTTCTTACAAGTTTTTCGTAGGATGCATAGTTTTCGAGATAAACGCGGTGGAACTTTCAAAAAATCGAGAAATTGCAATTTTTGAACGCGAATAACGTTTTATTAAAAAATAAAATAGCAATTCTGCTGACAGCATTTGAAAGTTTAAGTCAAATTATACCGTTTTTAAATATTTGCATTGCTAAAAATTAATTTTTTTATTATTAAACAAAGCTATTTGTTTATAAGCCAAAAAATTGTTTATAAATTTAAAACATTGCTGGGGCCCCTTAAATAATCCGATTTTAATTCTGTAAAGTGTATTAGATAGGTAGAGCACCTCTTTATATGCAAAAAAAATTAGCCAACTTCTAAATGGTCTACTTTTTGTTCAGAAAGATTTTAAAAAATTTGAACTTTTTTAAAAACATTTAGATTGCAAATTTATTATGCAAAATTTATTAGGTCGATTTTAATTAAATTTGGTACACGATTTAAGTATGTTACAAAGAATTTCCTAAGCGAATTACTAAGGTTCTAGGTGCCACCAAAGTGGTTAAAAAATATTTAATAACAACAGACTTATTTTGCCCCCTTATTTTGTATTTATTGCTATTTTGCTGAAATGGTGATAACTTAAGACATTTTTAACCAGTCGTATATCATTCAAAATTCAGTTATCTTTATTTTATTTCTATACGACTTTGTTCCAAAACGAATCGTTTTAAAGTTATAAGCAAAGAAAGCAGAAGAAAATCGATGCTTTTCGAAATTTTTAAATATTTTAATTTTTTTATTATTGTTCCAGGCATATTTGAGAAGGAGCATAAGTCAATTATTATTACTGAAGGTATCACCTAACTTTATCTGCAAAAATCCGAATGCCACCTCTCACATCCAAAAATAGACGTTTTTTCTTGTCTTATTGGTCTATTAACAAAAATTCTAAAATACTTAAACTTACAATCTACTATTACTTCAACATCGAATTGTACCTGCTTAGCTTAGACGAAGATTAATTATTATTCTGACTCTTTCATAATCAACCATTTAGAAGTTTGTTTCTCGTCTTATGTTGAAGACAAGAGACAGTTACAAAACAAAACATTAATTTATCAACTGGTCTTATAGTGACAATTCTAATTAATAAATAAAAATCTTCAGATTCTGACCCATTTTTATTTTGGACTTCCGTAAACACATCCAATCGACGAAAAATTAATAATACACCTCCCAGCTACAAAATTCTCCAGAGTTACGTAATATATAAAAATACTTTCGCAATCTTGATGCTCAAGAAATAAACAACCGCTATATCTCCAGAATACTTCAGATGCTGCGGAAATATAAATGGCCTACTTTCGTGCTCGGGAATTCAGGGAAATGTCTAATTATTAAGGAAAGCAATGTTTAACACTTTAATAGAGATGACAGTGTGTTTTGGTTGCTTTAGATCTGGAAAAATGCCAATGCATTCTTTTTTCTTTGGCGGGATGCGAGCGCATCTGTTCGTCTTTTTATGCCTCGGATGTTTTGCGTCAAATACTGTTGTGCATTTTGTGCACTGTTTTTGCAATTTTGTTAATAAATTTGCACTTATTTATGTGAAGTCATATTATACCGAGCATTTTTAGAATACGTGTTATGATATTTAACTTTCGTTTTTCAATTTTACTAAGGTAACATTCAGTACAATAAACAGATAAGGGGAAAATATTAATATTACAAAAAGCTTCAAATTATAAAACACCACATTCATTTGTTATACCTACTTCTCGAAGAAATTACCGCACGTCCTTAAAAATTGGTCATTTTTAATGTCACGAATTTCCCAAATCTGTTTTCCGATTTAAGTGATTTTTTAATACGTTATAGCCTTATTCTTTAACAATATCGCTGTAATAATATTATTGCTAGACAGGTGAATTTTCATTGTATACCGGGTGTACCAATCAAACTGTGATTTTTTGTCAAAGTACACCACACCCTGTGTAATATTCTAGTATTCATCAAATACTGAAATTAAAACCCAACTATAGCCTCAAGTTTTCTTAACATTCTGTTTTTTGATTCATTCGCTTATGTAGGATAATAAAATAAATAGGTACTTTAACAACTAGCTTTGTTTTTCATAAATACAGGGTGTTTTTAAATAAGTACGGCAAACTTTAAGGGATAATTCTGTATGAAAAAATAACGATAGTTTGCTTTATAAACGTATGTCCGCAAATGCTTCGTTTCCGAGAAACGGGGTGTTGAATTTTTTCTTACAAACTGACGCTTTATTTATCGCTCTAAAACCGGTTGATATATGCAAATGAAATTTGGTGTGTTTTAAGGGTGCATTTTTTGACATACAATTAAGAATTTTAGGTTCTCTATAAGGCTCATATTACCCGTATGCACGCCAATGGTAAATATGAAATTATTGATTGTATATTAAAAAACGCGTAATAACTACCTCTTAAAGCACACCAAAGGCTATAGCGGGATAAGATGGTCAAAAATGCCCCCGCACCGATCAGCCTCGCTACTTATGTTTTCCATAAAGGATATAAAATTATGCCCTCATGCAAATTTTTAGCTTCCCAGAGGTCCTAAAACTTTTTAAATCAAGAAAAGAAGAATTTTTATGTTTTATTTTTTTGTGAGCGCAGTTTTACTTTAAAAAATCTGAAAAAATTAGGGAGGTTGTATCTTTTGAATACAAAACAACCTGATTTTTTTCAGATTTTTGTAATAAAAAATGAGCCCAGGAAAATTTTTTGAAATTTTCAAAAAAATTTTAGGTTATGATAATATAATTTGGTCAACTTTTAAATAGTATTTTTTTGTGTACATTTTGCCTTTCTTTTGAATGGCAGAAGCAGAATTTTTAATATCTGAGCGGAAAGAACGAAAAAATCGAAAAGACCGTTTTTGGCTGTCACGAGATGCATCTCGGGACAGCCAATTTTAGGATTTAGGATCCTGACAACAACAACTAAAAAAATGCTAAGAGTGTGAATTTTGTCATATTAATTATCTCGGAAATAGCTTGCACGATTTTTATAGATTGTGGTGGGTAGGGGTCTTCTAATGTGGCCGATATTATAGTAATACTTTTGACAGATATTCCGTTGTTCTGAATATCTAATTAAATTTCTTATTTCAAATGGAACACCCTGTATATTTTTTGCGTTTTGAAGTCCTTAAGAAATACTGATTATTTTCCATGTTATATTCTCTATACCTAAAGGCCATAATTTCGGAGTTATTGCTATTTAAAAAAACTTTTTAAACAAATTATAAAAATCAATTTTTTCGGCCGGGTAGACATTATTTTAGGTTCTTTGGACCATTGGGAACAAAAAAGTTCTTTTGTAATTTTTCACTAAAGTGAATCGTTTTCGAGTTATAAATAATTTTAAACTGAAAAGAAATCGAATAATGACGATTTTCAAGGTTAACACATTCAAGGACACGCTGTCACTGTATACACATATTCTTATGGAGTAAATGACTTCATATGCAATCATGACCGTGAATGTGTTAAAAAACACAAATCAATATTATATATATACAAATATAATTTGTATTTCAAAAATAATACAAATATTATTTTTGAAACTGCGAAGTACAGAAATTCAAGCTAAAGCCTTATTTTATCAGTTAACAATAAGTAATTTGAGCTTGTTTCATTCTAAAATATTGTTTTTTAGTTGTTAAACGCCGGTCCTCTCATATGCGCTTCATTAGCATTTATTAAAAAGCAACGTTTTAGAATAAATCGTGCCAAAAAATCTTATAGCGAGCTCCCGGAAGAAGGGTTTAGCTTGAATTTGGGTACACCGCAGTTTCAAAAATATTATTTTTTATTTTTGTTTTTGAACCTTGAAAATCGTCATTATTCCATTTTTTTCAGTTTTAGATTGTTTATAACTCGAAAACGATTAACTTTAGAGAAAAATTACAAAAGACATTTTTTGTTCCCAATGATCCAAAGAACGTAAAATAATGCCTAGAGGGGCCTAAAAAATCGATTTTTATAATTTCTTTAAATTTTTTTTTAAATCAATGTTATTTCCTAGCAATAACTCCGAAACTATGGCATTTAGGTATAGGGATGATATCATACAAAATAATCAGTATATCTTAAGCACTTCGAAACGCAAAAAATATACAAGGTGTTCCATTTGAAATAAGAAAGTTCATTAGATTTCCAGAAAAACGGAAAATCTGACAACAATGTAATTATCACTGTAATATCGGCTGTATTAGAAAACCCCTACCCACCAAAACCTATGAAAAACGTGCAAGTCGTTTCCGAGATACTTCAGGGTTTCTATACATAAAACTCACTCTATTATATTATAATAATTATAATAATATTATTATATTAATACGTATTAATTGGTTCAATAATTCAATGCAATCAATTTGAACTTTTCATGATAAAATTAGTGAATTAGTCAGTATTTTCATTGTATATTTTGAATCTGTAAAAAACACGGCTATATTAGTTGCAATAAATTATTGAATGGATAAGATACAGTGTGTCGCATTTAAGATGAAGACACCCCTATGTTTCGGCTATCAAAATATATACAGATTTGAAATTTTGCAGTCATAGAGGTTGATGGTTCACAATTTTTAAAATAGTCAACTAAACTTTAAATTTTAAACGCGGCCTACTGCGAATCCACAAACAGGGTGAATTTTCGATATGCGATTCGATTTGCTTCGCGTTAGAGATATCGAAAAAAGTTATTTGGAAAAGTTGTTCTAAATATTATTATAACCCCACATACCAAATTTTATGACAAAATTCACACTTTTAGTATTTTTTCAGTTGTTGTAGTAAGGATCCTAAATCCTAAAATTGGCTGTCCCGAGATGCATCTCGTGACAGCCAAAAACGGTTTTTTCGATTTTTTCGTTCTTTCCGCTCAGATATTAAAAATTCTGCCTCTGCCATTCAAAAGAACGGCAAAATGTACACAAAAAAATACTATTTGAAAGTTGGCCAAATCATATTATCATAACCTAAATTTGTTTTGAAAACTTCAAAAATTTTTCGTTTGCTCATTTTTTATTACAAAAATCTGAAAAAAATCAGGTTGTTTTGTGTTCAAAAGATACAACCTTATGAATTTTTTCAGATTTTTTAAAGTAAAACTGCGCTCACAAAAAAATAAAACCTAAAAATTCTTCTTTTCTCGATTTGAAAAGTTTTAGGACCTCTGGGAAGCTAAAAATTTGCATGAGGGCATAATTTTATATCCTTTATCGAAAACATAAGTAGCGGGGCTGATCGGTGCGGGGGCATTTGTGACCATCTTATCCCGCTATAGCCTTTCATTTGCATATCTCAACTGGTTTTAAAGAAATAAATAAATCGTCAGTTTTTGGAAAAAATTCAACGCCCCCTATCTCGGAAACGAAGCATTTGCGGACATATTTTTATAAAGCCAACTGTCACTATTTTTTCATACAGAATTACTCCTTAAAGTTTGCCATACTTATTTAAAAACACCATGTATTGGTGAAAAACAAGGCTAGTTGTTAAAATACCAACTTTTTTATTATCCAACATAAGCGAATGAATCAAAAAACAGAATGTTAAGAAAATATGAGGCTATAGTTGGGTTTTAATTTAAGTATTTTATAAATGCTAGAATATTTTACAGGGTCACGCGAACTTTGAGGAAAAGTCACAGTTTCATTGGTACACCCGATATGCAATGACAAGTTACCTGTCTAGCAACAACATTCATACAGAGACATTCTTAGAGAATAAGGCTATAACTAGGGAGCGGATTTTATGCTAAATGCATATTGCATGCATATTTCGCATATTTAAGAATTTTACTAAATTTTGCATATTTTTAAAAAAACATGCATATGTTGTGCCTATTAAAAACATTTAGGGTCCAAAAAATTTAATTCGACACAAAATATTTCCCCGCAAAGGCTGTTCTATTAATTCGAGAACTACCTGAAGAGAGACGGCTCATTCACTGCCTTTTCATTTTTTCTTAGAAAATACTCCATCTTTACACAAAGTACTTATTTATAGTACGCCGTTATAAAATGATTGTAGGATGTTAAAATGATGAAAACCCGAATTTTATTTACTTTTATTATATTTAGCGGTTACCTACAATTCTGGTGATTCTTTTAAATCGCCTATTGTTAAGAGAATTACACATTCATTTAAACCATAGTCCCTCTTTATTATATTGTGACCATAGTTTTACGATTTTCTAACGGGAATTGAAATATTCATCCCGTCTTTAAACGGCTTTAAAACTTTGGAGGACATATTTATGCGATATCTTTAATGGAAATTTTGAAATTGATTTTGGTGCAGAATATTCGGCTTTAACAAGTTATTTTAAATACGCCCCAATTACTGCTATTGATGTTGAAAGGAGTTTTCCAAATTATAAAAATATCAAAGAAAATGTTTCCTCGTAAAAATTTGGAAAAACACATTGTAGTGAATTATAATCGAAAATATATATAGTGATATTGTTGTTTTATTTTAAATAGGTAACTATTGGTATCAATTTTTGTAAAAAATGTGAATAAATTGCATAAATTTAAAATAATGATTTTATTTGAAAGATAATAAATAAGATTACCGCCCTCCTATAAAAGAACCTGCTAGAATAGAATAGAACAGAAAATTTGTGGTTTCTCGAAATGCGCATTTTTTGAATTTTTGTGCATATCTTGCGCATATTTCGTAATTTTTTACTGCATATACAGGGTGTTTCATTAATAATTGTCCATATAGTAACTGGAGAAACCTTAGCACAAAATACGAAGATTTAACCTAAAACACTTAAATAAAATGTGGTTCCTTACTGAGTTACAGGCTGTTTTATCTAAAAATTTAAAAACTATTTTTGCTCAGCATTTTAAAACTGTTCGACGTATCCTTTTCATACTTAGCAGAAAGTATAGGTGCTGTGCAAACTACTAAATTACGTTAAACAAACGTTTCTGGCTATTACCAGAGGCGTACGACGGGGGAAAGTGAATGGTTGACCCTTTCCAAATTCTACGCTACTGGCGGAATTGCTATTTTAGTTCAATTTTTGGATTCTCCAATACTTTCTATGAAAATAATATACTCTTCATTCGTAACGATAAAGTCATTAGTTTTCGAGATATTTGAAGTTAAAAATGAAACGACACGGTTATTTTGATTAATGTATTGTGTCGCTTCATTTTTAATTTCAAATATCTCAAAAACTAATCATTTTATCGTTACGAATGAAGAGTATATTATTTGCATAAAAAGTATTGGAAAATCAAAAAATTACACTAAAATAGCAATTTCGTCAGTTTCGTAGAATTTGGGAAGGGACAACCAGTCACTATCCACTGTCGTACGCCTCTGGTAGTAGCTAGAAACGTTTATTTATCTTAATTTAGTAGGGTGTACAGTGCCTACACTTTCTGCCAAGTATGATAAGGATACGCCAAATAGTTTTAAAGTACTGGGTACAAATAATTTTTAAATTTTAATCTTATGAATCATATCATAAATTAATCAAAATAACTGTGCCGTTTCATATTTAACTTCAAATATCTCGAACAGTAATAACTTTATCGTTACCAATGAAGAGTATATTATTTACGTAGAAAGTATTGGAGAATCTAAAAATGGCACTAAAATAGTAATTCCTCCAGTGGCGTAGAATTTGAGAAGGGTCAACCATTCACTATCCCCTGTCGTACGCCTCTGATAGTAGCTAGAAACGTTTGTTTATCATAATTTAGTAGGGTGTATAGTAGTCGCACTTTCTGCCAAGTGTGAAAAGGATACGTACAACAGTTTTAAAATGCTGAGCAAAAATAGTTTTTTAATTTTTAGATAAAACACCCTGTAACTCAGTAAGGAACCACATTTTATTTAAGTGTTTTAGGTAAAATCTTCGTATTTTGTGCTAAGGTTTCTCCAGTTACTATATGGACAATTATTAATGAAACACCCTGTATATGCGCATATTTCATCAAAATTGATCGCATATAAATCCGCTCCCTAGCTATAACATATTAAAAAATCACTTAAATCGGACAACAGCTTTAGGAAATTCGAGACATGTTTAAGGTGATGAGTTAATTTCTTGGAGAAGTGTAGTTATAAGACACTATAGGCACCGATCTGTTAAATGGATATGGGTATTAGGGTTGGAACGAAAGGATAGAAAAAAATATTTTTTCAAAGAACTTTCTAATAGCACTCGAAAGTTGCCTTATCATGTCTACAATAAAACTAGAAAATATTTTTGTTCTAGGTTTACATCTTGAGGTGCCGCAAGAGCTTTGAAAAGATAGGTTTTTAACAAAAAATACATAAAATTTCAAATATTTTATATATTTAACCTGGTGCCTTAGCTAACATTTCTTAGTCAAATATTGTTTCTAATAACAGTTAACATTGCTATCATTGCTATATTTACAGGGTTATTCACTATATTTTGACCCCCGTGTAAACTGCTTTATTTACA
Organism: Diabrotica virgifera virgifera; assembly: GCF_917563875.1. NCBI lineage: Eukaryota > Metazoa > Arthropoda > Insecta > Coleoptera > Chrysomelidae > Diabrotica > Diabrotica virgifera. Next base: position 177,674,480 of record NC_065451.1, read on the forward strand.
GAATTAGAAGAAAATATTGAATGCAAAAGTTATTCGATTTTTAAATTATGATTTTTTGACATATATATCATATTAATGACGTCATACATCTGGGCGTGATGACGTAATCGACTATTTTTTAAATGAGAATAGGGGTCGTGTGATAGCTCATTTGAAAGGATATTCAATTCTCTATTCAGTAATATAAACATTAAGATAATTATTATTTTTCTCTGATTCTGGTTTTGGTTTAGAACTAGAACCTTTAGCCACGTAATTGTATAACTTATTACTAAGTCAGGGGAGTAATGTGTAGTGTGTGTGTTGAGTAAGTGTCTTGTTACTTTGCAAAGTCGACGTCGTTGTTTTTGCAAAGAGACGCTAATTGTTTCCGAACGTCTGCGGTCCCTCCGGTGAATACCGATCCCACAAGGACAGGAACATTGTATATTTATACACATTTATAATAAATGAAAAATTTCTGCCCCTGGTAGGATTCGAACTCCCGACCTTTCGTTTCAAAGGTAGGCGCTCTTATCACTGCGCCACAGAGGGGTTAGATAATTATTTATACAAAGTGTCAAAAATTTTTTTTTAATTAAATTAATTGACACAAAAAGAAGAATGTATGTAATTTATTTATTTCAAAATATCTTCTACTGCTGTTAGAAAACAGCAGCTTAAATTCAATGTTTAAACAGCCAAGAGGCAGATGGGTGGCAGCTTGAACATTGAATTTAAGTGAAAAGTAATGTTTATTTGTTCAATTAACATTTATTTCTGTTTTCTGACAGCAGTAGAATGTATTTTGAATTAAATAAATTACATACACTCTTCTTTTTGTGTTAATTAATTTATTTAAAAAAAAATTTGGACACCCTATTTAAATAATTATCTTAATGTTTATATTACTGAATAGGGAATTGAATAACCTTTCAAATGAGCTACGACCTCTATTCTCATTTAAAAAATAGTCGATTACGTCATCACGCTCAGATGGATGACGTCACTAGTATGATATATATGTCAAAAAATCATAATTTAAAAATCCAATAACTTTTGTATTTAACATTTTTTTCTAATTCTGTAAATGAAGCAGTTTGCAGGGAGGTCAAAATATAGTGAATAACCCTGTACACATTGCTATAAGATTTTTTTAGTTAGAATATTCATCTTGATACTTAAATAAATTAATTTTTGTCTGAAACTTGGGCATAATCTTTTGGGAAGATGGCAACAAAGCCATTTTTGCCTGAAGACCACAGACACTAAGAGATGACTCAGTCACGAGCTTTATGACTCTTTTCACTGCCTGTGTATGACAGGGAAAACACGGAAAATCCACACACTGCACCTGACAACTCTTGCTTCACATCTATCTAGTTCAAATTTTTTTTTAATTAAAAAAAATCATTTTTTACCACTTGTTTTTTATAATTGAAGAGCTAAGTGGAAGAAGGGGATATGTGACATTCTCTAAAATTTTAAGTTGCCTAGTCAATGAAGGTGATAAGTGACTTATCTATCATATGAAACTTACACTGTACCTCTAAAACGCTTAACAACATTGTTGTTTGGCTTTTTAGAGGTACAGTGTAAGTTTTATATTGTGATAGATAAGTCACGTATCGCCTTCATTTACTAGGCAACACAAATTTTTTGAGACTATCACATACCTTCTTCTTCCACTTAGGTCTTCAATTGTTATCATACTAAGTTACATATCCAATAATTTTTATCCATTAAACACATCGGTGCAAATCGACCTTATATCGTAGCTTAGACTATTTAATAATATCTTATTTAATAATCAATAGCTTACCTCTACATCGATACTGGTGATTGACGGAAATCTCTTCTTCATTGACTGTGACATTTTCACGATTTCTTGTAAGTGTACGCGCACGGATAAAACAAATCAATAATAAATAATAAATAGGTTAGCACAAAACTCAATTTAAAGTTCGAAAGGTAAAGTATCTAAAAAAAATTAATATTCCGTTAAAACTCTGTCATATTTATTAAATGTTTTCAAATTATTCGAAACTGATTACACTGGGTGATACTCTCAGAGTGATTCTCAATGACGTAAACTTGTCTATCTGTATATAATTTACGCAAACTGAGAGCTGTTCACTAAAATTGACTTGGCACCCTATATATGAATAATCAAAATCATAATGTTTATTTAATCTATAAATTTGAAGCTAAATATCTCAAAAACTGTTAGATTTAGGTATAGAAAGTTGTTGAACAAACTTAAAGAAAAGTTTTATCTGTCTAACAACATGAAAATAATAGTATGATCTATTCAAGAAAGTTCAGAATTTTTTCAGTACGCTTTTTGAATCACCTTGTATATTAAATTTTATGCTATCCACAAAGTGTTATAATATAATATAGCTGTTCTAGGTAAATACGTAATAATATAGAGGGCATTACATTTAAAATAAGTAACGTCTGGTAAACTTCGGGTGTACTGGGGAAGGCTTGGAGGCTCTAAATATTTTAGATTAATTGGCCATATCTAAAAAATCCGTTATCTTAGTTTCATATAATAATTATGTAAAGTATTTCTAAAACGTCCAATTAAAATTCCCAAAGAATCACCCTGTATATTTAAACAGACTGCAACTGTATTGTACATAGAAACTTTAAGACATATTTCCTTGTTTAAATATTGTTACGATAGATTGAGTGACACTTCTAGAAAACGAAGCAATACAAGTATACAGATCAGAATTTCAGACGAATAGGGATATATTATGTATAAATTTGATTATAGTGAGAGGTTATAAATGAAATAGTTATGCTTAGATCACATTTACACGGTCGATCAACTAATAGAAAAAAGAATGGCCAAGAATAGATCCTTCATTTGGCTTTTGTAAATCTTAAGAAGGCCTATGACTCGATACCTAAAACCAAGCTATGGGAAGCAATGGAAGACATCGAAGCTTCATGAATGTTAACAAAAGCAGTAAAAGCACTCTACAAGAATAACAAAGCTATCAAAACGAGCAATAGAAATAGACAGTTGATTTAACACAAATAGTCTCCACATCCCCTATCATATTCAAAATATTCCTGAAAAAAACTCTGATACCATGAAAAAGAAAGTGCGAAGGAATGAGCCTACCAGTAAGAAACGAGTACTTTTTGCTGATGATCTAATAGTGATTGCACAAGATCAAGATGGTCTAAGCTTTATGATGAGAAAATTGTAACAGGAATATTAGGGAAGTGCATATAGATTTTCACTTCGGAAAAAATCAAACAAGATAGAACTTTTTGTAATTTCATTAAGAAATGTTTAATAAACAACATATCAAAAAGTTCTACTCGAGAAGCGGGTGCTTCATTTTTTATTAAACAAATGAACTACGAAATTAGATGTTTTTTTTAACTAACTCCGAAAATATAAATTTTAGAAAAAAACTGACTTGACCATTGAAAAATTCAGAAAATTTTACAAAAAAAAACCTTATAGGTATAAAGAATTTTCTAAAATTAAATCTGTATCTTCTATAATTTTTTATTTATAACGCTCAAGTCACCCTTCTCACAAACATTGGCGCACTGTAAACTAACGTACGGCGAAGTGCACGGTTGAGTTATTTTAATGTAATTCTTTAACTAATGGATTAAATGAAATTTTACAAATTGAACATGAAAGAAGAATAATTAAGCAATCTTATGGTTAGAATAGAAAGAAATTAAATGTATGGGCATAAGTACGGTGTGGACGGAAAATGAGCCTTACATGAATTTTGTTTAAAAATGGTTTAAAAATGTGTAACTAATAAAATTTTTCTTATAAAACTCTCAATTTTATACAACTTACTTTTCAAGCATCTTACTAAATGATGTTTCATTCAAAAAAATCTCAAAAATTTAATTCAAATGATATGACGTCTCAAAAATGTTATTTTTGAAATCTTCGTAGTTTTATAGAATTAGCACCACTTTAAGACGGTATTACTAAAGTTTGAACAGATCTATTACAGTCTTATAAGTGCTTTTTTAAAGCTTAGAATGTAATCTTTAAAATACACTGAATTATTTTACTTTAGAAATGAAATAAATTACTTCGTTTTAAGAAAATTTAGAAAGATAACAAAAATGTAATGCAAAAACCGAAAATTACCAGCTAAAAAAATGTTTATACAAAGTAATCAAAACTTTTTTCTGTAAAACTAACTTTTTTCTGTATACATTTAATAATAAGCTTCAACAATAATAAATGTTCAGCAAAAAATTTTTTTTAGCTCTTATACAGTATGTCTGCGTAACTTTTTTATTATCAGTTTTACGAAAAAAAGTAAAATACTCTGCATCATATATAATCTAAGATGCAATCATCAAATATCAAATTTAAATAATGTTATACGAGGTATTTCAAAAAATATGAATTTCACTCAAGAGTAAAGTACCTTTACATTTTACAATATCGAAAATTGTTATTAAGAAAAGTTGTTTGAAATTAAAAAATTTGTTTTAGTGTTCAATTACATTCTTCTAATTAAAATATTGCAAATAATAAAGGCACTTAACTCTTAAGAAAAATTCATATTTTTTACATATCTCGTATAAAATTAAAAAAGTTTGATGTCTGATGGTTGTATCCAGGGAGAGCATTTTATGAAGAATAACTTTTTTTCGTAAAAATGATAAAAAAATAGTTATCATAATTGTAATAAAATGATGAGTATCCGTAATTTGAGAAAAAATTGAAATTATTTTTTTTTTGATTAGAATGATGTAATTGTATATTTAGGCATAGTGTCTAATTTCAAACAACTTTTCATATTAGCATTTTTTGATATTCTGGAATATAAAGGTACTTTACTCTTTAACGAAATTCATATTTTTGACATAACTCGTATAAAATTGATAAAATTTGATATCTGATGGTTCAGTTTTAGATTTTTGACTATCCAGAGCATTTTATTAAGAATAACTTTTTTCTTTTTCGTAAAATTGATAATAAAAAAGTTTTCCATGTGGTTCTTGGCTATGCAGAGACATTGTATTAGAGTTTCTGTATAAGAATTTTTAAATTGTAACGCCATATTCGGATTCAGCATATTCAAAAACAAAATAGAAACATATTTGATCAAAGTAAAATGATGAATTTAACGATATTTTTAAAATTATTTGTACAAAACAATTGTTATTGTTTAAACAATTGGCGGCCAAATCTGCGAGTAGAACTTTTTATTTTAACATGTATATAAACTAACAAAACAGTTTTAGAAAAATATAAGCTTGTTTGAAATTTTCCGAAACAATGCATGTTTTCGTTCTAATTGCACTCCCCTATATACAAAAAACTGGAATGGAGTTAATCTAAAGAAAACTAAATGCCTAGCAAGGGAGAATACCGAAATAAAACAGCAGGAAATTGACGAAGGTAAACAAATGAAAGGAACAGACAAGTATAAGGATTCAGTTTTCATAATATTAAACAATGGAACAACTAAAGAAGATGTAAAAAATAGACTAGGCCAAACAAGAGACTGCATACTAAAATTGAACCCTGTGGGATACTGTTTGATCAGAATATCAGTATAAAAACAAAAAGAATAATATTTACCACCATGATAAGAGGTATTCGACTTATGAATGTGAAAATTGGATAATAAGTAAGAAAACCAAAAACAAAATAAGAGCAACAGAGATGGAATTCCTAAGGAGAAGCTAAAGAGTAACAAGAAAAGATAGAAGATATGACATAGAGATTAGGGAAAAAATAGAAATGAACTACATAGAACAGAAGAGATTAACCTGGTATGGACATGTCAGAGGAACAGACAAGAAACGTTGGATAAACAGAATAACAGAGTGGAGCCCGATAGGAAGAAGTAAGAGAGGCAGACACCGAAGATCTTTTAGAGATGAAGTGTGCGAAGCAATAGAAAGAAGAAATACGCAGGAAAGGGACTGGCAAAACAGAAAGAACTGGAGAGAACGGTGTTTCACAATAATTCCGTTCATTTTAAAGACATCTTATCCATTCGAAAACCAAAGGCAATTTAAAGAACTATAAAAATTAATAAATTCAAAATCTTTAGTTTTTAAATAGCAATGAGTAAAAGGGCGCAAGAAAGGTGATACTCGCGCTATCAACATAACTAAAAATAGTGATACTTACCTTTTTATTTTTTATGCTATAGCAATGAGAAATATCCAAATTTTTGTCAAAAAAAATCCTACATTTGTGTACTGAATAATATTTTTTCACATCTCTTATCATCTTCGAGTTACACGGAGAAAAGAAAGCAGATTTTTAAGAAAATAATACGCTCCATAATTTGACCTTATTTTATTCAAAAACTATGCATTTTAAACCAGTCCAACCTTTTGAACAGAGAAATAACACTACAAAAATTATTTGCAACATTATACCCGTAAAATCGATCATTTTTCAATAGGAACCGTCAAACCAAAGTTTCAATCACGAATAACTCAAAAACTATGGAGTTTCCAAAAAAAATTTATACATTTATTTTGCATAATATTAAATCCTCTAACGACTTCCGAGGTTATTTGACCAAAAAATTTCTACCTTCGGGAAGGGGAGGGAACCACCCCCAAGATTTTGGCATAGGGTAGACTTTGTTTCTTGATATAGTTCCTACCTACTGTGAAAATATCAAATAAATCGATGTGTAAGGAATTCGGAGCCAAATACCCGCATAAACTGCATCTCAATTTAGTGCAGTTACTGAAGGTGGATATGAACTATTACCTCCTATTTCGTTGAACCTCCATCAATTTGCATGAAAATTGGTGAGTGGTTAGGGGATGTCCCAAGGAATAAAGGTATCATGGTGCCAACTTGCGCTTGTACCCTGAGGGTGTATGCCAAGTGAGTTATAGGTAATTGAATGTATATTTTTTTCGGCGAGTACCCAAATCTAAGTATTCAAGCTTAAATAAACGTGAAAATGATGCATTTTATGTCATAAACTTTGTCGAAGTGCTTAGAAATATCTATCAAATGAGTACCCGAACGAGTCGATAACATTAAAATTTATGCCCCAAAAATCTTTCAAAATTTATCTTTTAAACATTTTTCCAAAAAATGCTATTGTTTTTTTTTAATGACCCCGTTACTTTTTACGATATCAGGTTCACCTTAAAACAATTTGAAAGTTAATTTCAAGGGCTATTAAACCACGTTGAATTTTATCTTTTAAACTCAGTACTTTTTTAAAAATAAAAGATTAAATGGCCCCGGTTACATGGTTCTCGCAGCAAAATTTAAGGTTTAAACGTTTCTAGCTCGGTTATAAACAAGGTAAAATATTTGATACAGAAAAAACAAAAATTTGGGTATATATCATTTTTTACGTATATTGAGTATTTTTGAAGTTATTATCAGAAGAATATGAAAATTACGATAATTGTAAAAAATTCTGATTTTTTTAAATTACATCTTTTTTCAAAAATATGCATTCTAAACCGGTCAAAATTGTTGAAATATTTACTTATGCTAATATAAATAAATTCTTGTAAGGGTTACTATAAATTTAAATTTTTGTGGAAATGACATTATGTTTTATTTTTCACTTTTTCCTAAAAAATTCGAAAGGGTTCTCTTATTTTCATCATAACTTGCTTAATTTTGATGCTATTAACTTTTTCTTGGGCTCATTTGAGAGGTATTCCGTAGAACTTTGACAAGTGCTTGGAAGGTATATTTTATAAAATGCATCGTTTTCCAGTTATTTAAGCTTGAATACTTAGAATTAACATGAGTTTAGTTCCTTAAGTGAGGAGTGTATTTAATTTTTTATTGTCTTCAATTTTGAAAATAATAACTTTTTTGTAAAAGCTAATACTTTTTGAGTTATACGTGAAAAACAGCTTTAGGACATGCATTTTTTACGAAAAAATAAAATTTTTGATTTTTTTTAATAACTCAGAAATATTGATTTATATTAATAACTTTATATAACAAATTTTGCTTAGAATTTATCCCTCTTTCAACTTATGGTATTATTTTTAATAAAATAATTTTCACCCTCGAGAAGGGGTGGCATCCGCCCCCAGGGTAAAAACGCAAGTTGACATCATGTCATCTTTATTCCTTGTGACATCCTCTAACTACTCACCAAATTTTATGAAAATCGATGAATGTTCAACGAAATCGGAGGTGAAAACCTTCAGTGACTGCACTAATTATAAACAATATAAATAAATATTTTTTTATGTAATTATGTTTATTTACAATCTACATCATTAAAAGAGTATTAAGTAAATCTGTTCCATGTTTTTGGGCATGAAGAAGAGACTTCCAATGATGTCTTATCTTATTCTATTTATGTTTAGTTTTAAAATAGGTTCTGAGGTCAGGTTCTATCTAGTCTCCTTGTGGCAGGGCCATTATGGAATAATTCCCTTACTAACTCATTGTCATGGTGAATGGTACGCTCGTTTTGTGATTCCGAGGCTCGATGGATTTCTTCTCTGATGAAAGGTGTATTTAAGTCTTCGTGAAGTGTTTGATTAGTTACATACCATGGTGCATCCACTATTGATCTTAGAACTTTAGACTGAAATCTTTGGATGATATTCCGTGATGTTGACTTTGCACAGCCCCAGAGGTGTAGTCCATAGTACCAAATAGGTTTGAGTATTGCTTTGTACAGAAGAATTTTGTTTTGGATGTTGAGTTTTGATCTGCGTCCAAGGAGCCAATACATTTGCCGAAATTTTAAGTCTAGTTGTCTTCTTTTAGTCTGTATATGTTTTTTCCAAGTAGGACGTTGGTCAAGAGGGAGGCCAAGGTATTTAGCGTCTGTTACTGTTGGTATTCGTACATTTTCCATTCTTACAGGTGGGCATGTGTTGTGGCGGTTTGTAAACGTTATTTGAGATGATTTTGTTTTATTTACTTTTGTTCGCCATTTTGTGTACCATTCACTGAGTATGTCCAGATGGTGTTGGAGGTCTTGTGAGGCTGGTATGTGATTTTCATTTACCGCTAGTACTGCTACGTCATCAGCAAAGGAAGCGATCGTAGTATTATGAGACTCTGGTATATCGGCTGTGTAGAGAAAAGCAGCGGCCCGAGAACACTACCTTGCGGAACTCCGGAGTTAATGGGACAGAGGCTGGATTGTTGGTCTTTGAATTTTACTGAGAAATATCTATTTGATAAGTAGGATTTGATTAGGAGGAAATAGTTACTAGAAAGTGCTAATTTTACTTTGTAAAGCAGACCTATGTGCCAAACTTTGTCAAACGCTTGTGAGATATCTAGGAATACAGCGTTGCAGTATTTCTTTTCTTCGAGAGTTTTTGATATTTCATTTACTATTCGATGGACTTGTTGTGTAGTAGAGTGATTTTCCCGAAAACCAAACTGATGTTCTGGTAGTAATGTTAAAAATTCATGATCTGCGTATATTCTTTGTAGCAGCAATCTTTCAAAAACTTTGCTAACGATTGGGAGTAGGCTGATGGGTCGATAAGATGTTACTTCATTGGGCGCTTTGCTGGCTTAAGAATCATTATGATTTCTGCAAATTTCCATATTTTTGGAAAGTATGATAAACCTAACATGCGATTAAATATTACTCTTAGCATAATAATGGCCTTATGATTTATATTAATAAATTTATATAACAAATTTTGCTTAGAATTTATCCCTCTTTCAACTTCTTCTTCTTCGCGCGACTAGGATTACTTCTGTTTGTCTGCCTCTTATTCTGTTTCAGTTGTTGTTGACTGTACATTGTCTTTCCACCTTTTCGGCGGCCTTCCAACGGGTCTTCTGCTATACGGCTTGTTGTTTTTACAGATGTTCGCTAATCTATCTGGTTCCATTCGATTTACATGTTCGTTCCAGTTTTTCTTTCTTGTTTTTATCCACCTGTTAATATTTTGAATTTTGCATCATTCTCGTATACTTCTGTTGCTTTGTCTGTCTCTTAATGATATGCCCGCTATTGATCTTAATACTTTCATTTCGATATTGTTGATTTGTTGTTTCGTCTTTCTTGTATCGGTCCTTGTCTCCGCTGCATATGTTAGGATAGGTCTTACTGTTGTCTTGTATACTTTTATTTTGCTTTCCATGGTCAGATATTTGTTTCTCCATATGGTTTCTCGGGGGCAAGCACTTACTCTTGCCGCTGTTGTCGCTTGTGTTGTGGTCTCTGTTCTTATATTCCTGTCACTAGTGATCTCTACTCCTAGGTAATTGAATTTCATTACTTGTTCTACAATTTTGCCGTCTATTTCTAACTTGCATCTACGCGGCTCTTTACTTATCACTATACATTTAGTTTTTTCTACCGATATTCTAATATTAAATTTATTTGCTGTGAGATTGAAAGTGTGGAGCTGCCTTTGTAGGTCATCCTCGTTATCAGCAATTAGTACTGCATCATCGGCATAGCATAGTATCGTGATTTTATGTGCTCCCATGTGGTATCCATGTCGTTTTCTGACTTCGTGAATTATTTGATTCATCATCATATTGAATAACAATGGGCTGAGTGAGTCTCCTTGGCGGATTCATCCCTTTAGTTCTATGCGTTCTGTTTCTCCTGTTGACATTATAACTCTGGTCTTGTTGTTCTTGTTAATTTCCTTAATTAGCCTTAATATCTGGTGGTGTATTTGTTCAGCTTGTAATAAATTTAAGATATCATTTCGCCTCACCCTCTCAAAAGCACTTTTTAAATCTACAAAGCACATGTATGCTGGTTTTCCATATTCAATAGACTTTTCTACTATTTGCCTGATAATAAAAATTGCATCTATTGTGCTGCGGTTCTTCCGGAAGCCTTGCTGTTCATCTGCCATATTCGCTTTTTCCTCGATTTTATCTTTTATGACTGCCGTCAACAATTTTAATGTGCTGTTCATCAGACTAATGCCTCTATAATTTTCAGGATTTTTCAAGTCTCCCTTTTTGAGTATCGGTAGCAGGAGACTTTCCTTCCATTCCGCTGGTACTACTCCGATATTTATTATATCGACAAATAATTTTAGGAGCCATTTGAGTAGTGTTCTTCCTCCATATTTTAGCAGTTCATTATTTATCTTATCAGGACCAGGTGCTTTTCTATTTTTTAATTTTTTTATTCGCTCTTGTAGCTCTTCTTCTGATATTAGTACTCTATCGTGGGTTTCATTAATGTTTATTTCTCTGTTCTCTTCTTCTCCTTTTCCATATAATTTCGCGAAATGCTCAGTCCATTGTGTCTCCGTAATGTTATCTATCCGTATAAATTCATTCATTTCTGTTTTTTGTCTCCTTATCATCTTCCACACCTTTTTCTGGGATCCATAGAGGTCGTATTCCATATCTTTGGTAAATTTCAACTTATGGTATTATTTTTAATAAAATAATTTTCACCCTCGAGAAGGGGTGGCATCCGCCCCCAGGGTAAAAGCGCAAGCTGATATCGTGTCATCTTTATTCCTTGTGACATCCTCTAACTACTCACCAAATTTTATGAAAATCGATGAATGTTCAACGAAATCGGAGGTGAAAACCTTCAGTGACTGCACTAATTATAAACAATATAAATAAATATGTCATAACTTTTTGTTTTAGTATAATTGCCATTGTAAACATTCCAATGACAAGATAAATAATTGTCAATTTTTGACATTTTGTGCTTATTTTTAAACAGTTTTTAGATTCTTTCATTGGGTTCAAAAATCATGAAGATTCCAGACGATAGTAAACATTTTCCATGTCCAATATTAATGGGACTAGTTACAGAAATTTTTGGAACGGCAATCATGATGTGGTTAGGATGCATGGGGTGTGCTTTTAACTATGGAATAGGACCAACACTACCAGCTTTTGCCTTCGGATTGGCAATTTTAGCAGTTGTCCAAATGTTCCAGTCTCTAGGACCAGTGCATATTAATCCTGGAGTGTCTTTGGGTTTTTTAATCACGAAAAAAATGTCTTGGCAAAGATTTTTAGTGTATGTGTTGGGGCAGTACATTGGATCATTTCTAGGCTATGGATTATTAATAGTAATGATACCAAACGAACGCAAACCTGTCTGCTTTTTGCGACTTAAGTGGGGAACAACTCCAGTTCAAGGATTTTTTCTGGAAATGTTGGCATGCGTGATTCTAATGTGGATAGTTCTGGGAGCTGTTTGCGACAAGAATAAACCTTTGATTGATTCGATTTCTCTTCGTATAGGCCTTGCCGTTGGAGGTATAATTTTCGCTTTGGAACCTTTTACTGGAGCTGGACTCAATTCGGCAAGGTCTATACCTCCTAATGTATTTGCAAACGACTGGAAAGACCACTGGATTTACGAACTAGCACCTTTGGCAGGCACAGCGTTAGGAGCTGTCATGTACAGATGGGTATTCGACCCGGAAGAAGATAAATCACTTCATGCATATCTTAACAAAAATAGTCCTACACCTACGGAGGAGGCTTGAACACAAAATAAAAACAGAACAGAAATTTATGTCATGTAAATCTTGTTATTATACCTACATATTAAATATTTATTATTATATTTAATTCTATTAAATTTTTGAAATGCGTAAACTTTGTATCATTTCTAAAGTAAATGATGGTTTTGCTTGTTTTTGATTCAGAGGGATGCACAATCGTCGGACAGCTGTTTCCACCGTTTCAGGCTTTTTCAACAGCGCTAGCGTGCACTCCTCTGAATCGAAAAACAGCTCAACCATCAATTTAAGGGGAATTTGAAAGGTCATTCAAATTCCCATTGGGACGCAATCCAGCGACATCTCTTAACAAATTGAAGAGTCTCAGATGCAGAATTCATCATTAAAATGGTAAATAGTAATTTAAATCTGAGACTTTTCATGTTGAAAGTTCTTTCTGGTACATCCTTAATCTGCGACTTTAACAATTTATAAGACCGCAGACGACGAATATAGAAAACAAAAAGGATTCCTTGCAATCACATTCCGTTTTCATTCGTCTCGGAAAAGGACAGAAGAGGAACTTTCTAATACTCAAATCTGAGTAAACATAGAAAAGTAAATGATGGTTTTGCTTGTTTTTGGTTTTTGACAACCAAAGGTATTACCAGAGAATGTTCCCATTGTTTTCAGTCTGGTAGGATGTGGAACAACATTTTTTTGGGTTGTTTTATGTGTAGTTTCGTGTTGCAACGAAATAGAAAATGGTTATTCATTTTTGATTTACATGTTTACTCTGATTGAAGTACGAAGGGAACCATTCTCGTTGGAACTTTACCGCGCTGAGCATATGGAACGTGAATTATAAATTGTATAATTCCCTCATCTTCCTTAGTCTCAGCATCCGTTATGGCTTACAAATTGTAGAAGCCTCGGAGGTGTTACCAGAGAAGGTTCCCATTGTTTTCAGTCTGGTACGATGTGGAACAACATTTTTTGGTGTTGTTTTATGTGCTATTAGATTGAAGAAAAAATCGCGTCGAAAAAATCGCGACGCTTAAGTGGAATTGGGCAGGACACGTCACCAGATTGCCAGACAACCGATGGACAAAACGTATTGTCGAGTTTAGGCCGCGAGAAGAAGCACTACGGAGCAGAGGACGCCCACTAACCAGATGGGCCGATGATTTGAAACATGTTATCGGTAACTGGATGCAAGCCGCACAAAATAGAGATAAATGGAAAGAGCTGAGGGAGACCTATGTCCAGCAGTGGACACGTACGGGTTGATGATAATGATGATGAGATTGAAGACTTAGTATTTTTTTTAATATATTCGTTTCCATTCACAAAATCCATCAAGGCCAAAACTGTAGACCATATTATTTTGTAAATATTATTCAGAAACAAAACTAATTAATTATTATAATCGATCATGATTTTTCTTTAGTCTTCTATGAATGTCTAATGTATGAATCTGACTAAAAGGATATTGTATTATACGTAAAGCCATGTGTGACTAGAATATTAATATTAATAGTAACTGTACTAAGACTATTATTGTTTATTTATTTTGAGCAAGGTATTTCAACATACATTAACAGAGGAACATTAATTTGTGCATTCTGTATATTTTGTAGATATGAAAAAAATTTTAATACTGTTGTTTTTTAATTATTGGTCTGTGAACAAATTATTTTTTTGTGTTTAATAAAAACAAGTATTAGATATACAAATGTATTAAAAATGAATCTAATGATTCAACATTAGAAATATTTGATTTTAAATAATATTTAAATGTTTTGAAAATAAGAGCCATACTACGCTTGGTTTGTTATATTCCACATCAGTGTGGAGTTTGTTAAATGGGTTCAAAGCTCAAGGGAAAGCGCTAACGAGGATATCATAGCATAAATAGATACGACCAGAAACGAAGAAGTCTTAAGAAGGACAAATATAGTGAAAGAAAATTGTTCCACTTGCCCCAGTACGAAAAATTGGATACATGATGGGGAACATCCTAAGAGGAAAAATATATGCAATTGCTCAACTACTTATCCAAGGAAGGGTTGAGAGCAAGAGAGAAGTAGGTAGCAAAAAGTTGTCTATACATGGTGATTGATTAGTAGGGTAAAGCTCAATAGCTCCGCTATAGTAATATATAGCAATAAAAGTTTATAACAAAAATTTTAGCCACCTTTGAGCTTCACATTAAAAAATCAGTTAGAATGTTACAATGAACACAGTGGCAGACCTAACTTATGTTTTTTAAATAAAACACCCTATATTTTATTTTATATTCGAAAGCCTGTTAACTTCTTCATCACAAAAATATAAAGGTTTGTAATGTTATACAGAGTATTTACAAAGTTATAACCAATTTTGTATGAAAATTGTAACAAGTTCAACTCCCTGTGTAAATAAAAATAAGCACAACAGCAATGGTTTATTAATGCCATATTTTTTAACTTATTGTCGAAGTTTTCAAGAATGGTCGATATTGCTAATTTTCTTTATATCAAATACAGGGTGAGTCAAAACGCAAGCACATTATTTTCTCAGTAATGTTAAATGGAACACCCTATATTTTGGATCATTATTGAAAAGTAACATTAACGTACTTAAATTTTTATATAATATTCCCTATGCCCAAATTTATCAGTTTTCGAGATATTTTCATTTTTCAGAGCAAATTATTTTAGGTGTTTAAATTTATCTAAATTTTAAGTGAGCCATGACTGAATTGACAATTGAAGACTACCGTTATCAATCCGGTAATCAATGTAACACTGTAGCAAATAAAGAAATAAAAATAATTTATTAGTAATACATTTTACAAACAAAAACACAACCACTACATGCAACATTTTTGAAACAATTAAAAACTATCTTTTTATTTAAATGCAACAAATAAAGAAAGAAAATTAGTAATAAATTTTACAAAAAAACACACAAACACAAAATACAATATTTTGTGAAGACAATTAAACACTACTTTTGTATGTAAATGTAACAACGTAACAAATAAAGAACGAAACATAATTTATCAGTAACACATTTTGCAAAAAAACATGTTTGAAAAAATTAGAAGCTACTTTTAATAAAATATTTTTAATATTTAATTACATAAGGTGTTTAACATCATCTCCTAACACACTTATGTACGCCTAAAAACGATCATTGAATGAGCTACTTTACTCTACGGAGCATTTGTAAATTAACACATCGAAATACACTTTGTATTCTATTTTTATCTCATCCCTTGTTGTTGGAGGTATTTTATAAACTTCATTATTAACGTAACCCCAAAAAAATCAGTCAACTTTATTAAATTCTGGTGATTTGGGTGGCCACGCTACTGGTCCATTGAAAAATGAAAATATCTCGAAAACTAATAAATTTAGACATAGGGAATGTTATCTAAAAATTAAAGTACGGTAATGGTACTTTTCAATAGTGATATAAAATATAGGGTGTTCCATTTAAAATTACTGAGAAAATAATGTACTTGCGTTTTGACTCACCCTGTATTTGATATAAAGAAAATTGGCAATATCGACCATTCTTGAAAATGTTGACAATAAGTTAAAAAATATGGCATTAATAAACCATTGTTTTTTTGCTTATTTTTATTTATACACGGAGTTGAACTTGTTACGATTTTCATATAAAATTGGTTATAACTTTGTAAATACCCTGTATAACATAACAAACCTTTATATTTTTGTGATGGAGAAGTTAACAGGATTTCGAATATAAAATAAAATATAGGGTATTCCATTTAAAAAAAACATAAGTTTGGTCTGCCACTATGATATCGAACACCCTGTAACATTCTAACTAATTTTGTAATGTGAAGCTCAAAGGTGGCTAAAATTTTTGTTATTTACTTTTATTGCTATCTATTACTATAGCGGAGGTATTGAGCTTTACCCTACTAATCAATCACCCTGTATAGGGTAGGAAACAGATGTTGAACCCGGCAAAATGGACGCAAGTCCGGTTTCATTTTTTTTTCTGGTATATGAAAGGGTGCTTATTATGAGACTAACTTTTTCTTAAAAAATTTCGCCCCGGAACCCCCCTTTTCACCCCTTTAAAGGGGGTAATCTGTTGTTTTTGCGGAACGCAGCCCTTCCTGCACCTTTTGCAAAAAATTTCTTTTATAGAAATATGAAGAGTACTATATTTTCTACGATTTATTTCCCAACAGCATATGTCTATCACCCACCGTTTAGTGAGGGTGGGGCCCCAAAGTTGACAAGTGTTTAAACAAAATGTTTGTAAAAAAAATTATTATCCCCTAACTGTAATGGAAATTAAGAAGAAGTCCTGCGGCAATTATTCACAAATAAGTGACTGATTTTTTGGTACAGGTTTCACTTAAGGGTAATTGCCCTTTTTATAATAACAGGGTGTTACATTTTAAAAAAACCCCTTTTCATACCATCTGAACCGTTTATGCTAGAGTAAAAAGACTTTCAGCGATTACCCATGTACTGGTGGTATTTGCAAATTTGTTTAATGCACCCCCATTTTTTCCCCGGAACGACCCAAAAAAAAGAAGAATTAATAAAGACAGTGACAGCGAGATATTCTTGGACTCCTTCAAACACAATGCCCTTTATTAATATACTTTATATATCATTTTGTGCACGTTATTATTACCCATGCATGGACACCAAAAGCGATTTTCTACTGCAACCCTTGTAGCAAAAAAAAATAAAATGGCGGGTTGAAAATTTTTTTTTGCTTTTTGATCCATTTGGACATATGCTTCATCAATAGTGTTTTTCAAAAATATATATGGTTATTGCAACATCCCTGCGGAAACCACCCCTATCCTTGAAGATATACTGCAGAAATTACCCCTATTCCTTGGCGAGCATGTTTTTACGATTTTCTCATTACCTATGCATTCTCTTTAAACAAAACGTTTACAAGGTTAAAGATTTTTTACAGATATGCTTTGGCGGGCTCCAGTTTTTGTTTTTTTTTTCGTCACCTCTTCGTTTTAATAATAAAGTACCTATGTAAAATAAAACAATACAGTGTAACCTACAAATTATGACCTATGCACATTTTACATTCTTTGCGCCCCAAAGCTACAGTGGTGGCCCAAAATCAATTTTTGCATATTTTCGCCACCTACACGCATTTTATTGCATTAATGCTACTTTAATAGCACAATATATATCCTTACGTGGTCGCTAAGCAGTGGCGGATCCAGGAAGGGGTGATGGGGCGATCACCCCCCTCTCAAACCAACTGATATTATATTTAAAAGTTATAAAAATATTCATTTATTTTTATAGAAATATTTATATTATTATTTTTATAAGAATGGCGTACTTTTTATGCTTTAGCGACAGTGGCGGATCCAGCATCGTTAAGAGGGGGTGCCAATTGGCTAAATTTTTATAAAAATAAATGCATATTTTTATAATCTTTAAATATAATATCACTTGGTTTGAGAGGAGGGGTGATCGCCGTCATCACCCCTCCCTGGATCCGCCACTGCTTAGCGACCACTTAAGGGTGAATGTTGTGCTATTAAGGTAGCATTAATGCAATAAAATGCGTGTAGGTGCCGAAAATATTCAAAAATTGATTTTGGGCCACCACTGCGGCTTTGGGGCGCAAAGAATGTAAAATTACACTGTGTTGTTTTATTTTACATAATTACTTTATTAACAAAACGAACAGGTGACGAAAAAAAACTGGAGCCCGCCAAAGCATATCTGAGGTTTACGGCCCCAGTGTGCCGTAACGGTTGCTTATACGAGAAAAATGAGTAGGACCTAATTTTTAAAGTAAATAGTGGTCTTTAACCTTGTAAAAGTTTTGTTTAAAAAGAATGCATAGGTCATGAAAAAATCGTAAAAAATGCTCGCCAAGGGATGGGGATAGTTTCTGCAGTATATTTTCAAGGATAGGGAAGGTTTCCGCAGGGATGTTGCAATAACCATATATATTTTTGGAAAACACTATTGATGAAGCATATGTCCATATGGATCAAAAAGCAAAAAAAACGATTTTTTTAGCCCCGTATTTTATTTTTTTTTTAGACTACAGGGGTTGCACTAGGAAATCGCTTTTGGTGTCCATGCATGGGTAATAATAACGTGCACAAAGTAATATATAAACTATATTAATAAAGGGCATTGTGTGTGAAGAGTTCCAAGAAAATCATTTTCTTTATTAATTCTTCTTTTTTTGGGGTGGTTCCGGGGAAAAAATGGGGGTGCATTACACAAATGTGTAAATAGCACCTGTACATGGGTAATCGCTGACTTTTACTCTAGCATAAACGGTTCAGATGGTATAAAAAGGGGTTTTTTTTTAAATGTAACATGTTGGAATTAAAAAAAAGGACAATTACCCTTAAGTGAAACCTATACCAAAAAATCAGTCAATTATTTGTGAATAATTACCGCAGGATTTCTTCTTAAATTCCATCACAGTTAGGGAAAAATAATTTTTTTTAAAAACTTCTTTTTTAAAAACTTGCCAATTTTGGGGCTCCGCCCCCACTAAACTGTGGGTGTTAGAATATGCTGTTGGGAAATAAATCGTATAAAATAAAGTCCTCTTCATATTTCTATAAAAAAAACTTTTGCAAAAGGTACAGGAAGGGCTACGTTCCGCAAAAACCACAAATTACCCCCTTTAAAGGGGTGAAAAGGGGGGTTCCGGGGCAAAATTTTTTCAGAAAAAGTTAGTCTCATAATAAGCACCCCTTGATATACCAGAAAAAAATAAATAAAACCGGACTTGTGTCCATTTTGAAAGGATCAACCTCTGTTTCCTACACTAATATATAACACCGGTTTATAGCGTCCAGCGCCTTCCGGTTCCTATTTTCCAGCCGCGTCGACCTGTCCAATTTCCTGGTCGTAGATCTCTCTCAGACATGGCTTTTTGGATTCCGCTTATCCAAGCAGTTTTCGGTGGTCCCTTTTTCTTTTTTTCGGGGGTTGCCGTTCCATTATAAGCTTTGTGAGTTGATGTTCCTCCCTCCTTTGTACATGACCCTACCAACAAGTTGGTTTTCCTTGATTTCTTCTTGAAGTATTATGTTTGTTTTCCGATTCATAATATCTCGTACTCTTTATGTGTGAGGCTCTAGAGATGCAGATCGATCTTCGCCAGAAGTCCATTGCCAGTGCGATCAACTTCTGTTCTATTGGTTTATTCAGTTGCCAGGTTTCACATCCATACACTTTAAAGAAGCTATTATATAGCTGTGTTTTCTTTTCTTTTGATCTGGTAGTTCCTTTGACCAAAGTAGTGAGTTCAAAGCTCTTAGTACACTCTTTCCTTTCATAATCCGTTTTTCTATTTGTAATTCTGGTCTTCTACTTTGTTGGATTTTCGTTCCAAGGTATATAGTCCAGGGCGGATCTGTTTTGAGATGGACGTTGAAAGGTGACTCTAATTTTTTTGCAGAAATTGCTTGGAATTAACCCATATAATAATAATTGAGTTATGCTACCACTCAAAAAGGTCCGGAACATTGTTTAAATAATCGAAATGTCAAAAATGAAGGAAACATTCGATTTTTTTCTTCGTTTTTTGATTATAACTTTAAAAGTGTTCACTTCCGAGAAAAGTTGCACAAAAATAAAAGTTGTGTAATTATATTTCCTACAATATGAGATTGGTTAAATTTTTTTAAAATTATTACCCTTAGATTTCTGCTATACTTAGAACCTTCATATTTTACCCAGAAAAACTTTATGATATGATAAAACAAGACTGTAAATTTAGTTAAGATTGGTTCAATAGATTTTGCAAAATAAATTTTGCAATCCAGCAAAAAATTCGTTTTTTCAAAATGTTGCAGGACTGAAAATAAAGCATATAGCAAGTTAAATTTTTTTACAAATAGAATACTGTACCTTTCATTTGCAATTTGCAAAATTAAAATCGGTCAACTACCACGGCGTCAGGAATGTTTTTAAAAAAACATTAATTTTTGGTGCTACGCGCAGGACAGCGGTGTTCGATTCACACAAGTTGATTTCCACCAAAATTTCTTCCAATCTTTATCTAATATATTATTTTCTTACTCAATATTTTGTTGTATGTTCATATTATAATTCCACAAAAATCAAACTAATTTGATTATTGTTTGTGAAAAATTGTTTAAACAATTGCATATGTTTAAAAATAATACACTTTTATTTTATAAGTTAAAATATATGAACAAAGAAAGTTTTTGCTAAAAAAGTGTTATTTCAAAGGACAGACTATGTGATTTTATTTTGCAATAAACAAATTTATTTATTTATTTCGAAATGTATTAAAAATTAAAATTTATCAATCATTATCAAAGGTCATTGGAAAACCCAGTCAGAGTGAACGTATCCGCTGTCTTGCGCGTAGCACCAAAAATTAATGTTTATTTTAAAAAAATCCTGACGCCGTGGTAGCTAACCGATTTTTATTTTGCAAATTGCAAATGAAAGGTACATTATTCTTTTATATGTGAAAAATAATTCAACTTGCTGTCTGCTTTATTTTCAGTGCTGAAACATTTTGAAGAAATGAATTTTTTTTGCGAAAGCTGGATTTCAAAATTTATTTTGCAAAATTTATTAAACCGATCTTAATGCAATTTACAGCACTGTTTTATCGTATCATAAAGTTTTTCTAGCTGAAATATGAAGCTCCTAAGTCTAGCATAAATGGTTGAAAAACGTAAAATGCGAATACTTGTTTTTTTATGGTTTTTTTCTAAATTATTGCTATTTTGCAACAAGGGTGACAAGTTTTAAAATTTTCAGTTAATCCTATATTGTAGGAAATTTAATTACACAATTGTTATGTCAGTGCAACTTTTCTCAGAAACGAATATTTTTAAAGTTATAATCAAAAAACCAGGAAAAAATCGAATTTTTCCTCCATTTTTTGACATTGTGGTTATTTAAACAATGTTCCGGACCTTTTTGGGTGGGAGAATAACTCAAATATTATTATATGAGTTATTTTCAAGCAATTTCTGCAAAAAAAATATGAGTCACCTTTCAACATCCAAATGTACTAATATTTTTACAGATGCGCACTGGTCTAATATAGTCAGGGGTTGGTCCCTATATTATCATCCTCTAGTTGTAACTCATTTGTGTCTCCTCCTATACACATATATTTGCTTTTCTCTGTTGACGTATAATATATTTTTGTTTTCTCGAAACTATCTGCAGATTTAAACTTATTCCTGAAGTTTCAAATTCAAAGTTAAACGATGGAAAAAGTAAATAATATCACTCTTTGATGCTGTTATCTTTAAGAAAAAACAAGTGACTGGTATACATAATGACCAAGTTGATCTAATACAGACCCACTGGCACATATTAAATAGGGCTTCATTTTATTACCATCCTTATTTTATTTTTATACTGCGAGGTTTTATTTCTAGAGGCTTATAAAAATAAAGAAAAATTTGGTATATTAAAAAATATAAAAATTCGTATTTATTTTGGCACTAATCAATCACTTTAAGTTTTGGTAAACAGGATAAATATATGTTTAAAGGAACAAATCAATTGTTTAAAAAATAAATGCCACAATACTTAAGTATATGGTTATTAAAAGACATACCACATATTATGACGAAACTAAGAGATAGTAGGATTATACTTGGACAGGATTAACACTTACTATAAATATCTGTGTTCCTGCGTAGATAAAAATAATGACCCAATCAGGAAATGACAGTATGAGTTGAAATTATCAAAAAAAAAACATAACTAAACGCTTTTCAATTCTGTAGTTTCTTTTTTTTAACCCATACGAAAAATATAAACAAATTGGAAGCTCTTGAAACATAGTGTTACAGAACAAAAAAATCTGCAGTATTTCGATAATATTTTTAGAGGATGGAATTAAGATATATTAAAACTCATTAGGCAGGAAAAACTGAGGGTAAGAAGAATAATAGAAGAATTCCGTGCTTAAAAACTGTGGAGAATGGTCCAATTGCATCTTATTAGTTTTAGAGCGGTTGTTATTAAAATAAGAACAACTATGATAAAAACCAATTTTTGATAGGGGAAGAAATCATAAGAATGAGGAGAAGCTAAAGATATAATATAATATGTAGTATGGCAATTGATTCTAAAACATTGTGGGTGTAATTCTGAACATTCATGTTTTTTCAAGATTTAGGTAATGCATAACTCGCTTCTGTATGAAACTATTTACAGATCCATACTAGACTTATATTTCATGTTTTCAATACTATAATTACTTAAAATTAAATAATTACATGAAATTTTCATAATTTTTTCTGGCAATCACTCAACGATAAAATTTCAGCAGTGTCAATTTATTAGTTCTATCGAAATACGAATACATACGTAAATCGATATTTTCTAGTTATAACTAATGACATACAATGTAACTGTATATACAACTGTATATACAATAGTATAATATATATAATAACATTTTAACTGACAGAAGAACCAAATAATTGGTTCATTTTAAAATTGTCGTAGACAAAATATCTTTCATCGCTCAATGTGTTATTTGATAATAATATCTCAAGTTGCCAAAAGTTAATATTTGTTGGCAAGGTAAAACAGTTCAAATACATGTAAAAAAACTTATTATTTTTAAATTTTAAGTGGCCTTATGACATATTTATTAAAAAAATATATGTCAGTTAAAATTGATTGAAAGTAAATATGTTAGCTGAAGTTGAAAGTCCGTCAAATACCAAAGTAGGTGAAGGCCAATAAACTAAAGAAGAAGAAGTTGACAGTCTCTCAAATATCATAGGGATAAGATCAGATGATTTTTTTAAATGAGAATAGGATATTGCGAAAGGTTATTCAATTCTCTATTCACTAATATAAACATTAACATAATTATTTATACAGGGTGCCAAATAAAATTTTTTTGTAATTAAATTAATTGAGACAAAAATAAGAATGTATGTAATTTATTTAATGCAAAATACATTTTTCTGCTATCAGAAAACAGAAAAAAATGTTAATTTGAAAAATAAACATTGCTTTTCGCTTAAATTAAATCTTCAAACTACTAAGAGGCAGGTGGGTGGCAGCTTTAATTTTGAATTTAGGCATAAAACAATATTGATTTATCAAATAAACATTTTTTTCCTGTTTTAGGACAACACTAAAATGTATTTCGAATACAATATATACATTCTTCTTTTGGTCACAATTAATTTATTTCAAAAAACAAAATTGGGCACCCTATATAAATAATTATGGTAATGTTTATATTAGTGAATAGAGTATTTAATAACCTTGCGAATGAGCTATCAGACGACCCCTATTCTCATTTAAAAACATCATCGATTACGTCATACACATGGCAAAAAATTATAATTTAAAAATAAAAGTAGACCTATTTCGGGATTTACCTCCAGAGTCGCCCATTCTCGAGAAAATGAATTTATTCCAACTCAAACGTCCTCCTTTCACTAAAAACGGTATCAATTATTATAAAAAAAAACAATTCCAGGATATGTAAGCAAAAAAATCAAATAATTTAGAGAACAATATTGTATGCACGATGTCTACAGGCACAGGCCAATAAGGTAAATAAGGAGACAATGGCACAAAACGAAAACAAAGCGACAGCCAATGAAAATTAAACAAAAAATTACGAAAAATTGGCAAACAGATGCAAAACTAATCGGCAACCCCATCATTGCTATTATCAAATGAAGAAAACTATATTGCATTTTTTGCATAACAAAAAAAATTAACATTTTAACACAGCTGTACAAGAAGCCGCATGAAACTCTGCACCATTACCTATAACATTACCCACATACGAATAAAAACTGTTGCGATACAATACATGAAAAATAATTACGAAAATACGGCTGAGAAAAAATGACAATTAACAATATTGTCATTGTCAAAACAGACCTGAATAAAGCACAAAGAGAACGAAAAAAACTGATAATGGCAGAAAAAATGCAATTTTTGGGAATACTTACAAAAACTAGATGCAACCCAAGCCACTGACTACTCGTTATGGAAGGCTACAAAGCACACTACAAAGTTTTTACGATACAGAATTATACAATCCCATCAATAAGAACAGAAACAGGAAAATAAGTTCAGTAGTCGAGACGTGATAGGTGAAAATAGTTTGTTTTTGGTACATTTTCAAATTGGTGTATTCAACTTGAAATAACAGAGAAACCGTCGATTTTAGGTATATAATTCTACCAATACCGTCCCGTCTAACTCTATAAACATAGAAATAACACTATAATAAAAGGTATTGTAAAACGATGCATTTACATTTTGGTGGATAGGGGTTAAAATTATTTCTCATCTTTTCTTAAACTACATTAGTTATCAATTTTGTTTGCAGCATATCTCACTTAGTTTTAATGTAATGGACCTTTACTATAGCTCATTTTAAAGGTCATTTCAATCACTACAAAAGGTATTGGTAGCATTATACACCTAAAATCGACCGTTTCTCTGTTATTTCAAGTTGAATACACCAATTTGAGAATGTACCAAAAAACAAACTATTTTACCTACCACATCTCTTTTTGTATTATAACTAGAAGATTTATGAAGGCAAGTGTCTCTTTGTTTTTTTATAACCTACAAAAATGTTTAATATAGATTTTAGCTAGATGCATAGTTTTTAAGGTATTCCAACAAAAAAACCGTTCGAAAAGGTATTATGTTTCAATGAAAATGGCCAATTTTTAACCACGAATAACTCAAAAAGTATTGAGTTTTCAAAAAAAAAAATATAGAACAGCGTTTGCTTAAAATTGGGTTCTCTAGCCTGTTTCGTGGCTATTTTAACCAAAACATTTTTCACCCCCGAGAAGGATTGGGAACCACCTCGGTAGGATGGAATTCGGAGCCAAATACCCTCATTGACTGCCCTAAAATGACGGAAACTACCCACTACAAACTGAAGAGATTATTTCAATACTCGTAAATCATTATCAATTAGAACTTCATGAAAAAACATCGGTCGAAAACAAGACCCCAGTATGCTACCTTATTACTGGAAAATTTTTTCAGCAACTCCCATAAAAATGCTTCTAATTTCTGACATAGTTAGTTAACTCTACAATCAGATTAGCTCATTTTCCATCACAATGCAAATAAGCAATGATAACAGTGATACTAGGTAGTGACACAGGAAAAGAACCAGAAAATGTATTCCCTACTGAACCCTACTGTTCTATTAGTCCTGTTCCAGTGGTTTCCAAAATTTTTGAAAAGCTGACACTTACTACGCTAATGCCTATACTAGAAAACTAACCAAAACTAACCATTACATCAATTTGGGTTCATAACACAACATTCAAAAATACAACATATATACAGTTGTATAGAGAATCAATGGAGACTTTGGCATTTGATAAAGTTTAATAAATACAAAGCTCTCTTATATAAACTAAAACAGAATTCACCAACAAATCAGTATGTAGTCTTAAAGTTCTATATCACTTACAAGAACTTTCAGGTAACACACAAGTATACAACAAAATCTTGCTGTAGTGTCCCTAGCATTCATATTATATCTTATAATCACTGCTGATCAACCGACAGATACAAATATCACCACAGCTAAAAATGGAAAGCAAAAATAAAAGAAAACAAATAATTACACGTGTTTAACACGCGTAGGGAAACATGTCCTACTGTATACTTAAACAGTAAAGGAGTCCCACAATGGGATGAAGCTAAATATCTAGGTATGTACTTGGACAGAAGATTAAACTGGAGGAAGCATATATTTATTAAAGGAAAACAACTAGGTCATAAGTTGGGGAATATGTATGTGTTGGTTGTTGGGCAAAAAATCAAAACTATCAACTGAAAATAAATTATTAGTCTACAAATCCATCCTGAAACCAATTCGAACTTATGGACTAGAATTATGGGGACCACCGTATATTCCAAAATTGAAATAAAACAAAGATTTCATTCCAAAATATTGAGAACAATACTAGGAGTTCGAAGATGCTGGACTAATATACATCAAAGATGTTTTCAAAAAGTGCGCGAAAAATCATACACAGGAACTTGATTCCTGAGTAGAAAAATGACTGCTGTCAAAAAGTTGACATATTTACACAGGTTTTAAAGATTTCGTTCTTTTGTTCGATTTATTTATAAATAAATTAATTCTGTAATAGAGTTTCATATTTGCATGATTTTTTACAATAAACAAAAAAAATTCAATAAAATCTGGAACATTTAGTACAAGTTGCAGACTGTTTTTAGTGCATCCGTTTACTCATATCTTAAAATATATCCAACCTTTATATAACAAAATGTTGAAGCGAGTATAAAAACAGTATAAAAATTAACGAAAATTAAAGGAATTTTAATTTTCCACAGATTTACACTTAAACGGTAAAGAGTCCCACAAGGGGATGAAGCTAAATATCTAGGTATGTACTTGGACGGAAGATTAAACTGGAGGAAGCATATATTTACTAAACGAAAACAACTAGGTCATAGGTTGGGGAATATGTATGTGTTGGTTGTTGGACAAAAAACCAAAACTATCAACTGAAAATAAATTATTAAGTAGTCTACAAATCCATCCTGAAACCAATTCGAACTTATGGATTAGAATTATGGGGACCACCGTATATTCCAAAATTGAAATAAAACAAAGATTTCATTCCAAAATATTGAGAACAATACTAGGAGTTCCAAGATGCTGGACTAATATACGTCAAAGATGTTTTCAAAAAGTGCGCGAAAAATCATACACAGGAACTTGATTCCTGAGTAGAAAAATGCCTGCTGTCAAAAAATTGACATATTTACACAGGTTTTAAAGATTTCGTTCTTTTATTCGATTTATTTAAAAATAAATTAATTCTGTAATAAAGTTTCATATTTGCATGATTTTTTACAAAAAACGAAAAATTTAAATAAAATTTGAAACTTTTAGTACAAGTTGCAGACTGGTTTTAGTGCATCAGTTTACTCATATTTTAAAATATATCCAACCTTTATATAACAAAATATAGAAGTGAGTATAAAAACAGTATAAAAATTAACGAAAATTAACGGAATTTTAATTTTCCACAGACTTACACTTAAACGGTAAAGAGTCCCACAAGGGGATGAAGCTAAATATCTAGGTATGTACTTGGACGGAAGATTAAACAGGAGGAAGCATATATTTACTAAACGAAAACAACTAGGTCATAAGTTGGGGAATATGTATGTGTTGGTTGTTGGACAAAAAACCAAAACTATCAACTGAAAATAAATTATTAAGTAGTCTACAAATCCATCCTGAAACCAATTCGAACTTATGGACTAGAATTATGGGGGACCACTGTATATTCCAAAATTGAAATAAAACAAAGATTTCATTTCAAAATATTGAGAACAATACTCGGAGTTCCAAGATGCTGGACTAATATACGTCAAAGATGTTTTCAAAAAGTGCGCGAAAAATCATATACAGAAACTTGATTCCTGAGTATAAAATGACTGCTGTCAAAAAAATTGACATATTTACAAAGGTTTTAAAGATTTCGTTCTTTTATTCGATTTATTTATAAATAAATTAATTCTGTAATAAAGTTTCATATTTGCATGATTTTTTACAAAAAACGAAAAAAATTAAATAAAATCTGACACATTTAGTACAAGTTGCAGACTGGTTTTAGTGCATCAGTTTACTCATATTTTAAAATATATCCAACCTTTATATAACAAAATGTAGAAGCGAGTATAAAAACAGTATAAAAATTAACGAAAATTAACGCAATTTTAATTTTCCACAGATTTACACTTAAACGGTAAAGGAATCCCACAAGGGGATAAAGCTAAATATCTAGGTATGTACTTGGACGGAAGATTAAACTGGAGGAAGCATATATTTACTAAACAAAAACAACTAGGTCATAGGTTGGGGAATATATATGTGTTGTTGTTGGGCAATAAACCAAAACTATCAACTGAAAATAAATTATTACTCTACAAATCCATCCTGAAACCAATTCGAACTTATGGACTAGAATTATGGCGGACCACCGTATATTCCAAAATTGAAATAAAACAAAGATTTCATTCCAAAATATTGAGAACAATACTAGGAGTTCCAAGATGCTGGACTAATATACGTCAAAGATGTTTTCAACAAGTGAGCGAAAAATCATACACAGAAACTTGATTCCTGAGTAGAAAAATGACTGCTGTCAAAAAAATTGACATATTTACACAGGTTTTAAAGATTTCGTTCTTTTGTTCGATTTATTTATAAATAAATTAATTCTGTAATAGAGTTTCATATTTGCATAATTTTTTACAATAAACAAAAAAATTTCAATAAAATCTGGAACATTTAGTACAAGTTGCAGACTGTTTTTAGTGCATCAGTTTACTCATATCTTAAAATATATCCAACCTTTATATAACAAAATGTAGAAGCGAGTATAAAAACAGTATAAAAATTAACGAAAATTAACGGAATTTTAATTTTCCACAGATTTACACTATCTCGATCGGAGTTTTTCACGCACTGTTCGATTTTCCAAAAATTAACTAAAAAAACTGAAAAACACTTTTTGTCCGACCGCGATAGTGTTGGGCCGCAGTAAGAAGGAAACTGGCGAAAATTCGTCCAGTATTTTTAGCGGTGGTTCACGCGGTCTATTTCCATATCACGGGCCGCGAATAGCTGCGGGCTTCTAATAATCATTGACAGCAGCTTCATGTCGACTGCAGAACTTCATTCGGCTAACATTGAAAAAATTGTTGATTAGAATTGTAGGCCAGTCCGGCGAGACTCAAACGCACTTTATGTAATAGGCGTAGGTATTTAGTCCATGTGGTGAGACCGCTCCCGTCCGAAAAAATTTCTTATTTGGTTTCTTTTTGGATCCCTATTCAGAAATGTCCACTTTAAACAAATCTGAAGGGTGCCGGGCGGAATTTTTGGGCAGAAATTGTTTAAACAATTTTTTTAAACAAATACAAAATATTGCGTTTTTGTGCCCTGGAACATATATTTTTAGGTTTTTTGGGTCATTCTAAACAAGAAAGGTATCTTGTAATTTTTCTTAAAAAATGATAATTTTCGAGTTCAAGATTCTGAAGAATGATTGCGTCTAACCTTAATTTAAACCGTCGTTTTTAATTGTTAAATATACATGTCCATTCGATTTTTTCGCTCTATTTCAAAAATATCCAATTTTCCTTCGACAGCTATTTTTTATAGATTCTTTGGGATATTGTAAATAAAATAATTGTCTTGCAATTTACCTTAAAAGATAATAGTTTTAAAGTTATAAGCGATTTAAAATATGAAAAATGCCAAAAAAACGAATTTTCGGATTTTAAATCACTTATAACTTTGAAACTGTTAACTTTTGAGAAAAATATCAAGAAACTTATTTTATTTAGAATATCTCAAATAATCTAGAAAAAATATCTTTCGGAGGAAAATTTGAGATTTTGATGTTTTGACATGCATATTTAACAATTAAAAACGCCGGTTTAGATTAAAGTTAGACGCAATCATTCTTCATAATCTTGAAGCTGAATGTTTAAACTTCAATTTAAGTATTTTCGCATTTTTCAAATTTTAAGTCACCTATAACTTGAAAACTATTAATTTTTGAGAAAATTTACAAGATATCTATCTTGTTTAGAATGACCCACAAAACTTAAAAATATATGTTTTGGAGCAAAAAAACGTGATCTTTTGTATTTGTTTAAAAAAATTGTTTAAACAATTTCTGCCCAAAAATTCTACCCGGCACCCTTTAGATTTGTTTAAAGGGGACATTTTTGAATAGGAATCCACAAAGAAACCGAATCAGAAATTTTTCCAGACGGGAGCGGTCTCACCACATGGACTAATTCCGATTTTCATTTATAGTCCGTCCGCTATAACTTTTCCCATGATTTATTTTCAATCAAATTAAGTCAAAACAGAAAGTGAAATGTACGCCGATGTGTCTAGTATATAGTATATAGTATAAAAAATATATACACACATCGACGTTCGTTTCAATTTATGTTTTGACTTAATTTGATTGAAAACGAATCGTACCGCATGGGAAAAGTTATAGCGGACAGCCTATAAGCGTCTAAGCTATGCTGTTGCGTAATATTAGTATGAGAGCTAGTGGACACTCAGACTCCGAGTAATGGTATGTCTGGTAAACTTAAAGAAATTCTTAAGCTTAAGTCAAAACATGCTAAGTATAGTAACCCCCACCTGGCACGAATCAGACCTGTACGTCATCAAATCCTATATTTTTGAAATGTAGAAAAAATTTGAAAAAAAAACTTGCGTACAAGCGTAAAAGCTTTAAGTTTAAAAAAATTGACAGGCGTTTTTAATGAGCACAAGTACCTGATAGGTGAACCGAAAGATGTGTCATATGAAGGGTATAGAATCAAAACCCGCTTTCTCCATCCATGGCCGAAATTGAGTTGTTTATATTTTCTGTTTGTTGAACCCTACACGATTCCAGAACTAGTTTGACTTAAAATTAGCTTTATCCAATATAAATTAAAGCTTAATGTCACATACCTTGAAAATTCTATTGAAAATTATCCACGCCAGAATACACTCTAAACTGGAGCTGGATATTAGTGACACTCAATATGGGTTCCGCAATGGTATGGGTACCAGAGAGGCATTATTCTCCTTCAACGTGCTGACACAGAGATGTTTGGATGTTAACCACCCTCTTTACGTCTGTTTTATAGACTACAATAAGGCGTTTGATAAAGTAAAACATGATCGACTCATGGAAATCCTAAAAAATAAAAACCTAGATGAAAGAGATTTAAGACTAATAACACACCTCTATTACAATCAGCGAGCAATAGTAAGAATTGAAAAAGAAACATCTGAAGAAATGGAAATAAAGAGAGGAGTCAGGCAAGGCTGCATACTATCACCTTTATTATTTAACGCTTATTCTGAAGAGGTAATGCGAGAAACTCTGGAAGATGAAACAGTCGGCATAAGAGTAAATGGAGTCTTAGTTAACAACATCAGATATGCAGATGATACAGTAATAATAGCCGATAGTTTACAAGACCTGCAAAGACTTATGAGTAAAATAGTAAGGTGTAGTAGGGAGTACGGACTCTCTCTCAATATCAAAAAGACGAAGTTTATGAAAATTAGTAAAAACAACCATAATACTAACGAAATCTTGATAGTAGAGGGCCAGCAGATCGAAAGAGTAAAAAAGTACACTTACCTAGGAACACTTATAACAGAAAATAATGACTACACTGCAGAAATAAAAGTCAGAATCGAAAAAGCACGTTCTAATTTTATAAAAATGAAAAAGGTCCTATGTAGCAAAGATTTAACATTAGCTCTTAAAGTACGCCTAACAAAATGTTACGTCTACAGTGTTCTATACTATGGAGTGGAATCATGGACGTTAAATGTAGAGACAATGAGACGACTTAACGCCTTTGAAATGTGGACCTATAGAAAAATTATGAGGGTTTCCTGGGTAGATAGAGTTACAAACAATGAAGTACTGAGAAGAATAGGTAAAGAAAAGGAAGTTGAACTTACAATTAAAGAAAAGAAGCTACAGTATCTCGGACATGTGATGCGGGGCGAGAAGTATGGTATCCTACGACTCATAATGCAGGGAAAGATAGATGGCAGAAGAAGCATCGGAAGAAGACGAATTTCATGGTTGAAGAACCTAAGAGAGTGGTTTGGATGCAGCTCGAAACAACTATTTAGAGCTACTGCCTCAAAAATTAAAATAGCTATGATGATTGCCAACCTCCGTAGCGGAGATGGCACCTGAAGAAGAAGAATATAAATTGAATGTTAAAAGTCGGCTTTTAAATCAAACCCGTCTTTCTCCTGTGACAGTTCTGAATGAAACCCGTCTTTCTCCAACCGACCAATAGGAGGCATGTTTAAAGTGAGTCGAGGAGACTCACACATATTTTAATCACTCTATTTGTCTGATGCAACATCAGTGTTTGTTTACTACTTTTATCAGCTATCAACTTTTAATACTAACTATTTGCATAGATTTTTTCTTTTAAAATAAGTAGTATTACAGGAATATTTTTCTTGTATTCCTAACAGTGGCGGCTCGTATCACTTTAAGTAGGTAGTGCCAGAATTCGGGCAGCTGCCTAAATTTTTAGTGACGGGTTCACGATATTGTCAAAAAAGGTATAAAATAAAAATTAAAAAAAATAGGTACGGATACTTTTACATTATGTAGGTATATACCATTTCTGGGGTGTCAAGAAATTTAAACATTTAAAATGCATTCAGTGATTGATTTGACATTATGTCCGTCCAACAAGCAAAATCTTCGTCCATCAAAAAAAATGGGAAAACTATAACTAACTGAAATTCACCAGCGAATACAACACTGTAACACAAAAATAATTTTCAATTTCTTTCCTTATTTCCTAGTTATAAACATCTAAGATGCACTGAAGGAGTTCATTTTGTGTTGTTTTGAGGTACATGCTTTTAAAGATTTGGAACTTTGAATATGAACCTAAGTCGTTGTCTAATTCGGCTAACATTGAACAGTTCCATAAAGATGATTCTATTTTCTGAAATTTTCCTTTTTGTCGTGATTTCTCAAAACTAACTCGAAAGCTCCACAAAACCATATAGATATAATTTTTAATTTAATTCAAAACATATCGATTCTTTATCCACTTCTTGTTCATTGTGTTTAATTAGACTATCACGATAAGCTGAATTTAACTCGGGTTTTATTAAAAATTAAATATTTTTAAATTACTTAAAAATATAATAGTTTATCATAAAAAGTTTAATCATTAAAAATGTAATCATTATATGTAAATAAAAAAACGAGCGAGCGAGCGCGTAAAAAAACTCGAAAATATAATGTACTACCCTGTACGAGAATTTTTGCATCTACGATCCACTATTCACTATGATAACGCTATGATCATAGTAAAAATATTAGATCTTCCTTGTCGAGTATGTCGAGCCAGGCACGAATAGTCTCATTTAAACGTGTATTAAAAGTGCAATATAGCTCTATCTCTGTCACTTACATAGAATGCCCGTAAAAGCTTTCTCTTTTCAGCTGAGCCATCTAAGCTTTTGGCACTGGCATGATGCGATCATCCCGTCCGCTGTGAGAGGCCAGGGTTGTACTACACTGCACAGTTGCCAGATTTTATATAATTTATAAAGAGAAAAGAAATACGCACAAAAAATGAACGGGCATTAAAACGGTTTAAAGATAAAAAAAATATGTTTCTGCATAAAAATAAGGTAGTGCCATGGCTCCATGGCACTACCTCACCGGCCGCCACTGATTCCTAATGGATGTTCAAGGGACTCCTGTAGGACCCGGTAAAAAGGCAAGGAAAAGAACACCGATGCAAAATGACTGGGCAAAACCTAAGAAGAAAACAGCTTCAAACAAGATTATAGGCATGATCTTCCAAGAACTCTACCGTCATTGGAACCAATAAGATCTGTTTTACCACTATCAAGCTAATTACTTTTATTCTATTAAAATCGGCAAAAAGCAAAAGCTGTAAAATTCCACCTCCAAAAATGAAAATTGTTTCAAAACTTGCTTTCTCCTAACGAGTTTATTTCAAAACTTGCTTTCTCCATAAGTTTGCTTCAAAACTCGCTTTCTCCTAACAAAAATGACAATTATTTAATTATTGACGATAGTTGGATTTTACTCATTATGTAATATCGACTTCTATGGTTAAATTTTATAATATGAAACTTAAATCCGTGTGATAACTGTAATGGTTTGTTTTTTACACGTTTTTAGCGATTTGTGACAAACGAACATTTTGGAGAAAGCGGGTTTTGTTTCTATACCCTTCATAAACAGGTTGTCAGTAAAGACGTCCAAGAAACTTTATAGGGTGAATCTGCATAAAGAAATAAGTTTGCTAGTTTGACAGTTTACTACATAAATGTATGTTCGCAAATTCTTCGTTTACGAAATATTAGGGTTTTCTTACAAACTGACGATTTATTTATTGCTCTGAAACCGGTTGAGATATGAAAATGAAATTTGATCGGTTTCAAAAGGTAGTTATTGCATATTTTTGGTTTTAATAGGTAGTCATTGATGAACTGAGAATTTTATATTAGTCATTGGCGTACCTACAGGTAATGTTCTGAATTTTTTAATGAGGGAAATACATAATACGCCATTGACATACAAAAACAATTTTTGAATCCGTCGTTCAATTTATGAAAAAAAATCTTTTTCGCTTATTTTTCATAGGAAGCGCCGTTTTATAAAAAAAATGAAAACGGTTATTTTTCATTTCTTTAAATACCTACTGTCAAGAATTATCTAATACATTAACATCAAACCAGAACAATAACAGAAAGTAACTAATAATTTTTATAAAGCATACACAATAATGTTCAATGTAGTTGTAAATAAACTGTGTGTGTTTGTATTTTATTGGCACTGGTTTTCACAACCAACTGGCCAGTCAATTTCATAATGAGTTTATAGACTATAACTTATCACTAACTCACGGGAGTAATGTGTAGTGTGTGTGTTGAGTAAGTGTCTTGTTACTTTGCAAAGTCGACGTCATTATCTTTGCACAGAGACGCTAATTGTGTCCGAACGTCTGCGGTCCCTTCGGTGAGTACCGATCCCACAAGGACAGAAACTATTTTCATTTATTAATTTGTAATAAACGAAAAATTCCTGACCCTGGTGAGATTCGAACTCACGACCATTCGGACCTTTCAATCCAAAGGTAGGTGCTCTTACCACTGAGCCAGAGAAGGGGTATTGTAAATAAACTGAGGACTTAAGAAATCCCCAAGTGCAAAATATAGAGGATGAGTCATAACAAGCTAAGTTCCAAAGAATATAGACGTATATATTCTTTGTAAGTACGGTAACCATCACCTGGCATATCATCAACTCCTATATTTTTGAAAGTGTAGATAAAATTTTAAAAATTTTTATTAGTATCACTTTATTTTATTGTTCTGATTTAATGTTATTGTATTAGTTAGTTGATAGTTCTTTATAGTATATTAAATAAATGAAAAACAGGCGTTTAGGTATTTTAATTTTTTTAGTCTTATGAGAAATAAACAAAAGAGATTTTTTTCACATCTTGAACGATAAATTCAAAAATAATTAATTGATGGATTCGACCGTTACTTGATGGAAGTTCATTTTATCTCACAATAAAACACTGAAAAACGTTTGTTTTCTATACTTCCACAAAATTTATTACAACTATGTTATTACTACAGCTGTTTCGGCAAAGTGCCTTTCTCAAGTGATATATTTTACAATGCGTTTGCCTTTTTAAGTCTTTAACTGAAGAGGTTGAGGAGTGGGGAGCTGTTTGTCTCGAGTTGGTCATTCAGAATTATACCTGTATTTTTCAATTTATTAATTTCCATTGATTCTAAAAGTGATAGCTTAAGGCCTTTATTTTGAATATGTAGAATTTGAAACTCTTCATTGAAAGAATGATTATGATCTACAAGGTGAAGTGCGTATGTAGAAGTGTCTGTTTTTCTATTGTTGAAAGCCCTTTTGTGTTCTGCTATCCGTTTGTCAAAAGTTCTGCCAGTTTGACCTATGTAAGTTTTCGGACAGTCACCACAAGTTAGTTTGTACACACCACTCTGTAGTTGCTTTCTCTTTCGGCTTTTATTGTTTTTAATATGTTTGCTTAAGTTGTTGTTAGTTCTGAAAGCTGGTGTTATTCCTTTCTTTTTTATGTATCTGGCTATTTTTTTTTTGTTATTTTGCCAGTATATGTGAGAGAGCAGAAGGTACTGGGTTCTTTCTGTGGTGGTGGATACACTAATTTCAAGGCTTTCTTATGGAGTTTTTGGTTTAAAATGTTGTTAACTGTTTGTTCGTTATAGCCATTGTTTACTGCTATTTGTCTAATGATATTTAGTTCTGCCTCGAAGTTATTTTTTGTCATAGGAATTTCTGTCAGTCTATGTATCATACTAGTTAATAAAATACAACATTTTCAATTGCTCAACAACTCCAGACTAATTTCATTTGACGTAAAAAATCTTTTTCCTAGTGTTCCTCCTACAGAAACTTTTGTTTTAGTTAAAAACCTTTTAGAACATAATAGTACAAATCCGATCATTGCATCTGAAATTTTACACCTTCTTGAAATTTGCATAAATCAAGACTATTTTGAATTCAATAATCAAATTTACACAAACAACAGTGCAGGACTTATTATGAGTAATCCTCTAAGCCCATTACTATCAGATATATTTATGAACCAACTTGAAACAACAATTTCTAAGCACCCCGTATTTAAACAGTTCTTATATTGGTGGAGATACGTGGATGACATACTAGTCTGCTTTACACGAACTAACAGACAACTTGACCAATTTCTATCATACATTAATTCACTTCATAGTAATATTGAGTTCACAATAGAAACAGAACAGAATAATTCCATAAACTTTCTAGATGTAACGATTACCAGACTACACAACAAACATGAGTTCTCCGTATATCATAAACCTACCCATACTGACACAACTATACACAATTCATCATCCCATCCTACACAACACAAATTAGCAGCCTACCATAGGATGATACATAGACTGACTGAAATTCCTATGACAAAAAATAACTTCGAGACAGAACTAAATATCATTAGACAAATAGCAGTAAACAATGGCTATAACGAACAAACAGTTAACAACATTTTAAACCAAAAACTCCATAAGAAAGCCTTGAAATTAGTGTATCCACCACCACAGAAAGAACCCAGTACCTTCTGCTCTCTCACATATACTGGCAAAATAACAAAAAAAAATAGCCAGATACATAAAAAAGAAAGGAATAACACCAGCTTTCAGAACTAACAACAACTTAAGCAAACATATTAAAAACAATAAAAGCCGAAAGAAAAAGCAACTACAGAGTGGTGTGTACAAACTAACTTGTGGTGACTGTCCGAAAACTTACATAGGTCAAACTGGCAGAACTTTTGACAAACGGATAGCAGAACACAAAAGGGCTTTCAACAATAGAAAAACAGACACTTCTACATACGCACTTCACCTTCTAGATCATAATCATTCTTTCAATGAAGTGTTTCAAATTCTACATATTCAAAATAAAGGCCTTAAGCTATCACTTTTAGAATCAATGGAAATTAATAAATTGGAAAATACAGATATAATTCTGAATGACCAACTCGAGACAAACAGCTCCCCACTCCTCAACCTCTTCAGTTAAAGACTTAAAAAGGCAAACCCATTGTAAAATATATCACTTGAGAAAGGCACTTTGCCGAAACAGCTGTAGTAATAACATAGTTGTAATAAATTTTGTGGAAGTATAGAAAACAAACGTTTTTTAGTGTTTTATTGTGAGATCAAAAATAATTAACTACGTTTTGAATCTAATAGCACATAAAACAACACCTAACAATGCTATTCTACATCCTACCAGACTGAAAACAATGGGAACCTTCTCTGGTAACACCTCCGAGGGT
Source organism: Diabrotica virgifera virgifera (assembly GCF_917563875.1). NCBI lineage: Eukaryota > Metazoa > Arthropoda > Insecta > Coleoptera > Chrysomelidae > Diabrotica > Diabrotica virgifera. The sequence continues at coordinate 177,712,348 of NC_065451.1, forward strand.
TCTACAATTTGCAAGCCATAACGGATGCTGAGACTAAGGAATATGAGGGAATTTTACAATTTATAATTCACGTTCCATCTGCTCAGCGCGGTAAAGTTCCAACGAGAATGGTTCCCTTCGTACTCCAATCAGAGTAAACATGTAAATCAAAAATTAATAACCATTTTCAATTTCGTTGCAACACGAAACTACATCCGCATCATTATTCCAGTTCAATCAGAGAGTGCAGCAAGCACCTCTAACGGTTTCGAAACGTATTAGTCTCTCATCAGGAGGCACATGTGCTGCTCTCTCTGAGCCAACTAGGACAAACCCCGGCGTGCAGTCACAGATTGCAATGATCGAAATGGCAGGGATGCCCTAGCGGCAACCGCTAGCAAAGTTTTCAATCTAATAGCACATAAAACAACACCCAGAAATGCTATTCTACATCCTACCAGACTGAAAACAATGGGAACCTTCGTTTGTCCTAGTTGGGTCAGAGAGAGCAGTATATGTGCCTCCTGATGAGAGACTAATAAGTTTCGAAACCGGTAGAAGTGCTTGCTGCACTCTCTGATTGAACTGGAATAATGATGCGTCTCTAGTTTCGTATTGCAACGAAATTGAAAATGGTTATTCATTTTTGAACAAAAATATTTTTTTATTTGAAATATCTAAGTGGCGTACCACTTTCTTGTTAAAAAAACAGACGATCACATTAAATGAGTTTGTAGAGTGGTAGCCTTGACTTTTGGTAATGTTACTGGCTATTCTTTAATATTTGTCTTGGAGTTGGTAAAAACTTGATTATTGGTCTTTAGTACTGACAGTTACAGGAATATTTTGGGAGTGGGCAGCACCATTGATTAATTGGGGAATTTGTATGATTCAGTCATGAGTCTGGTAATTCTACTGTGGAAATTTTTCAGGGCAGATGATGTTTTGGATTCGCTTCTTTTACTTGGTAGACCCATATATTGCATAAAGTCTGAGTTTAGTGGTTTTAGCTATTGTTGAAATAATATTAATAATTTTGCCAATTTACTATCAATTCTACCTTGTAGGAAATTTAATTGTAAAACTTTATGTCTCTCTAAAATTTTCTAAATTGTTATGCTGCCAAAAAAATTAGGCCAACATTTAGAAGTGTTCGCGAAATTACATTTCTAACATTTTGAAGCGATTCAACAAAATAGGATCATATAACTTCCCAAATTGTCTTGAAAATGTAACTATTCATTTGAGATAAATAAAATTAATAATTTCTTGTAAATATTAGTTATATGTAAATATTTGTTATGATTATTGAAATTATATAAAATGAATATCAGTCTTAAAAAGAAGAATATTAACAGTCTATATAAAAACACGTGCTTTTTATCCTTTGTGAACTACGTATACACTATATACACTGTAGAAACCGTAGCGGTGACGGTCGCGAGTACAATTCTTTTCCTCGTAAAAAAGTGCACAACGTCCCTAAAGAAGCTTTTACTTTAAAAATACTTTAAACACTAATCAGTTACAATGATTTGAGTAGGGATAGTGTGGTCCCTTTTGCGCTTGCTTCGCAAGCCCCTTCGTATACACACTCTATCCCTCCTCCAACCAGTATAACTTCGGTCGAAGTTATATGTAACTCAATCTATATTATGTAAATTACTAATATCTCGAAGTAGCGATGACGGTCGCGAGTGCAATGCTTTTTTCCCCTACAAAAAGAAGTGCTATTCATATATTATATACGCGTTGCGTGCGTCCGATACTATTTATTGATAGGTACATGCACATAATATATTATATAGTATGTATACATACAGAATTTATTTCGGCGAAGTGATGACGGTCGCGAATTCAATATTTTTCCCCATACAAAAAGTGCGCACCGTCGCTAAAGAAGTTTTTACTTCAAAATGATCTAGTCAAATCAGACGAACAGAAGCTAAGGCTGACTGAACAATTCGATTTAAATTAATCTTATAGAGAAACAAATATGAATCGGACCTACTTAAGTTTTTCTTACTTTTTAGACCGGACAAAAATGACTTATATTTATCAATACTTACATAGGCTCCTGTAAACACGAATCATCACTGCTTATACTTACCTGTAAGAAAGAAAAAAAAATTATACAATTTTAAAGATTTTAATTTTAATGGAATGTGAAAAATAAGCTAGAGTACAGAGACTCTAACCCACAAAAATCTTCTACAAAATATTACAGGCAAGTGTCTTTTGTTAAGGAAGGTTAAGGAAGTCCCAATGTTACCGTTTTTATTCAATAGGTTGGACATCGAATTAAAAAAAAAATAAAAATTATAATAGTCGGAGAGATAAAAGCGGATTTTGCTCGTGATAAGTAATATGGACAAACTATACGGGGATATGTTGAATTAGTTGTGTACATGACTTTACCCAACGGGCGGAAACGATTGGGGCTCAAGGGTAGTTATAAGCGGTCAAAGTCGCGGTTTTTATTATTTTTTTTGTGACGCTCATGATCGAGATAGTGTACCAAAATTTGGGAATAAGTAAGTCATGATATAGCTAACCAAAATCTCAATGGGAGGAACGCTGCGTGAGGAACAAAGTGGTGGGGGCAGGGGTCAATATATAAAATATAAGGGGTTTTTTGTGACGATCGTGATCGAGATAGTATACCAAAATTTGGGAATAAGTAGAACATGACATAGCTAAGTAAAATCTCCAGGGGCGGAAACCGGTTTTTATTATTTTTTCTGTGACTCTCATGATCGATATAATGCACCAAAATTTGGGAATATGTAGGTCATGACGTAACTAAGCAAAATCTCTAGGGGCGGGATGCTACTTGGGGGACAGATGAATGGGGACAGGGGTAAATATAAAAATTATAAGGTGTTTTTTGCGACCTTAATAATCGAGATACTGCACCAAAATTTGGGAATAAGTAGATCATGATGCATCTAAGCAAAATCTCAGAGGCGGAATTATGAGGGGTTACAAAGGGGTAGGGGCAGGGGTAAATATAATTATAAGGGGATATTTGTGACGTTCGTGATCGACAGAGTGCACCAATATTTGGGAAGAAGAAGATCATGACGTAACTGAGCAAAATCTTCAGCAACTGGAGATTTTATTTAGCTATATCATAATCTACTTATTCCCAAATTTTGGTGTACTATCTCGATCACGAACGTCACAAAAAAATCCCTTATAATTTCTATATTCACCTCTGCCCCCACCTATTTGTCGGCCACATAGCGTTCTGCCCCTGGAGAGTTTACTTAGTTATGTCATAATCTACTTATTCCCAAATTTTCGTGCACTATCTAGATCACGAACGTCACAGGAAACCCCTTATATTTTTATATTCACCCCTGCTCCCACCACTTTTTTTCCCACACAGCGTTGCTCCCATGGAGATTTTGCTTAGCTACATCATGACTTATTAATTCCCAAACTTTGGTACATTATCTCGATCATGAGCGCCACGAAAAAAATAAAAACCGCGCCTTTGACCCCTTATTACTACCCTCGTCCTCAGCCCTGGTTTCCGCCTCTGGAGATTTTACTTATTTATGTCATGGTCTACTTATTTCCAAATTTTGGTGCACTATCTCGATCACGAACGTCACAAAAAACCCTTTATAATTTTTATATTCACCCCTGCCTCCACCCCATTGTCAGCCTCGCAGCATTCCGCCCTTGGAGATTTTACTTAGTTACATCATGACCTACTTATTCCCAAATTTTGGTGCGTTTGGTTCCCAAATCTCGATCATGAGCGTCACAAAAAATAATAAAAACCGCGACTTTGACCCCTTATAACTACCCTCGTCCTCCGTCCCCCACTCTGGTTTCCACCCGTTGGGTAATGTCATGTACACAACTAATTCAACATATCCCCGTATAGTTTGTCAATATTACTTATCACGAGCAAAATCCGCTCCCAGCTCTTGGACTATGGGAATAAAGCTAAGTTAGGTAGTTTCAAAATGCGTAATTCCAAATTCAATTTATATTGCAAATATCAGTTTAAAAAATACATAAAAGAATTAATACACCTTCGCGTTTCGGGATGTTCAGGATGTAAAATTGTTTGAAATATTTTAATTGTTTATTTTAATAATTATAAACAATTGACTAATAAACTTAATTTAGGGTTTAATTTGCAATAACTTTCTGGCTTATAAACATTTTTTAATTTAGAAAATCTCATTTTAAAGAGAGTAAGTAGTTTCAATATAGTTGCCTGTTAAACAGTTTCATCTACAATATTAAAATGAATGAAAAAACTCGCTTTCTTGCTTAAATGTTAATAAAAAACCATGATGCAGTAAAAATCTCGATACACAGGTATTCCAGTTAAAAAATAGCGGCAAGTAATTTCTTGATTTTTACCAAGTGCCTTTTTGGCAGTTTCCTGGGATAATGTGGCTAGTTTCAACTACTCCCAACATGTTTCACTGATGATGGTCTGACTGAATCGAAAACGTTTTGAAGATATTTATAAACCATTTGCATAATTTTAATTTTTTAATAAAAATATACCATTATACATAACAAGTTCACTTCATTGTAACTTGGTTTAACCATGGTATAGAGCCAATCACTGGGGATTTCTGCTTTTAAATTTTATAGGTACCTAGATAAAAATATATCATTAAAGCTCAGAATATTTGTGAAGTTTATTATCAATCAAATTTAGTTATTTCAAAAATGCACCAGTTGTTGAGGAAGCGATATAAAGCTAATCCTCATTTGTTTATTCCATTAAAATTTTTGTCAAGAGTTCTAGAGCATTTAACAAATAACGATAATGTAAAAATAAAACATTGGTCGAACTAAACCATACCAGATACCTCAATTGTCTTGTACCACTTAATAGCATTATTGAGATTGTCACTTAATGTGATGTATGATACGGAAACACTATTAGTGTTGATAAGAATAAAAAACAGATACGTGAAATTACTTAAGAAATAGAGTAATATTGGTAGTTTATTAGTCTTTACATCGAATTACTAGTACGTTCTTTGGTAAAATATTGCAAAATCTCTAAATTTTAAAGAACCGCTTGGATTGACATGAAATTTGGCATACACATAGCTAAGAAGTCAAAGAAAAAAATTGATATGGTGATGATGTGTGCTTTGGCCCTGGGGATCAATTTCACCCTATCTTGGGGGGTGAAAAATATATGTCCAAAATAAGTCCGGAAATGGATAAACTGACTAACTCTAAGTAGCTTTTGTTCTATAGAGTTTTTTCACCAAGTCAATACTTTTCGAGTTATTTGCGAGTGAACATGTTCATTTTTCAACAAAATAACCACGTTTTTAGACGGTTTTTCGCAAATAACTCAAAAAGTAAGTATTTTGTTGAAAAAACATTCTTAGCAAAAATATAGCGTGCAAGAAACTAAAAAAGATGGTCTCTGTACGTAGCAGAAGCAGAGTTACTAACTAATGAAAATAGGTTCATATTCGTCAAATTCCAAATCTAATATTTTACCGTGAAATAACCAAAAAATTAGAGCATTTTTTGGGAAAAACTCATTTCAACTTTTTTAAAGTGTTTAAAAAAGCTTTACTTTTGTTCTATAAAAGAAATTATAGCATCAAAAGTAAACAAGTTACGCTCAAAATAAAGTTGGTCCCTTTTTTTTGCAAAAAAATCTTGAAAATCACCCCCTTATTAGCCTCTCAAAGAACTTAATCGTTACCACTTCACAAGTTTTTTTACTCGTGTATGTATTGATCATATGATCTGTAAGTTTCATCGGTTCAAAGTGCTTATTTTTGAAAGAGCTGTAGTTAAAAGGGCTTGAACGATTCACTAATCACGAGTGTATGCAAAGGACACCGCACACATCTTATGGAAAATATAATGTCACTCAAATTCAATAAAATTTATAAGAATAGATTCGTTTTAAATTAACGGTCAATTCTTATCATTGCGCCAACTCTTAATTATGATTAATTACGGCGCAAATTGCAATTAAAGTTTATCGAAATCACATTTTTGGAGTTCATAAATGTATCAGTTACAATCACTTTTGCTCTGGGTGCTACTTAAAACAGCTTAAACCCGCTGGGCCTAAGCGGATTAGTGAAACTAATCCGCTGATTTATGGAGTACCGATAATTTGGGTATTTTAAAATATTTTTTCTCTCTCTAACTTATGTACGTACCCATTTGATTTCAGATTTATTTATATCAATTTCTGCTCTTATTATTGAAAATACAGAGTTGGCGCAATGATAAGAATTGACCGTTAATTTGAAACGAATCTATTCATATAAATTTTATTGAATTTGAGTGGCATTATATTTTCCATAAGATGTGTACCGTGTCCTTTAGAAACACCAAATTTTAACCAATTTTTGTCTTACAGAAATACAAGAAAATACAAAGTACAAGACTTAGTCTCAGCATCCGTATGGCTTGCAAATTGTAGAAGCCTCGGAGGTGTAACCAGAGAAGGTTCCCATTGTTTTCATTCTGGTGGGATATGTTATATGCCATTAGAGTGAAAATTTAGTCTTTTGCTAGCAGTTGCCGCTAGGGCATCTATGCCATTTCGTTCGTTGCAATTCGGGACTGCACGCTGGGGTTTGTTTTGGTTGGATCAGGGAGAGCAGCATATGTGCCTCCTGATGAGAGACTAATAAGTTTCAAAACCGGCAGAGATGCTTGCAGCACTCTCTGATTGGACTGGAATATGGTTCGGCTGTATTTTCGTTTTGCAACGAAATTGAAAATGGTTATTCATTTTTAAAATACAAAGTATTTAAAAAAGCCAAGCCGACTTTTTTATTCTTGAGATTTTTGTTATCTCTAAAAATTTTTAAAAATTAAAAATTTTACTTTAAAGCAAATTGCTTTCAAAAATAAGCACTTTGAATCCATGAAACTTACATATCATATCAACACAACATAAGTAAAGTAACTTGTAAAGCGGTAACGATTACTTTAATTTAAGTTGCTAATTAGGATTTGATTTTTCCGACTTTTTTTTGCCAAAACCAAAGGACCAACTTTATTTTGAGCGTAAATTGCTTACATTTGATGCTAGAAACATGTTTTATAAAAACAGAAATAAAGCTTTTTTAAAACACTTTAACAAAAGTTGTAATGAGTTTTCCCCAAAAAGTGCTTCATTTTTTTAATAGTTCACGTTGAAATACTAAATTTGGAATTTGGCGAATATGAACCTATTTTTCATTAGCTAGAACTCTGGTTCTGCTAGGTATAGAGACCTCATGCATACACCATTTTTTTACATTTTTACAGGCTATATTTTAACCAACAACATTTTTTCGATAAAATGCTTACTTTTTGAATTATTTGCGAAGAACCGTCTAAAAACGTGGTTATTTTGTTGAAAAATGAACATGTTCACTCGTAAATAACAACTATAAAAGTATTGACTTTGTGAAAAAAATTCTACAGAACAAAATTTACTTATAATTAGTTAGTTTATCCATTTCCGGACATAATTTGGACACATATTCCCCCCCCCCCCCCCGAGAGGGGGTGAAAGTCACCCCCAAGGCAAAAGCACGCATCGGCACAATATCACTTTTTTTCTTTGACTTGTTAGCTATGCGTATGCCAAATTTCGTATCAATCTAAGCGGTTCTTTAAAATTTAGAGCAAAAACCGTGAAACCGTACTTTTATACAGAGTTATGGGAAGTTTACATGATTCATTTATTCTTTTTTTTTGGGTGTTATAGCATTATATTGTAGGGTGTGTTAAAAGAAGCGTCGAATATTTCACAAAACGTACATTGGACCGAATAACTGAAAAACACTTGTTTAATAGTTTTTAAAAATCTGTCGAATCACACCAAATATACCCTCCTTCTCCGCATCCTGGAGTGGGGCGGTAAGCAACTTTGAATTCTTAAATTTGTACCCTCATTTTTTATTGTAGATTTATATTTATCATAAAAAATATCGACATTTATTATTCAACAATTGTTGATAAAAGAGGGTATAATCAAGAAAAAAACCGATTTATGGTGATACCATTTCCGAATAAAAATCCAAAACAGGTGTTTATTATTTTTTAACAATCGATTTATTGACATCAAACACGACCATCATCCTCACTCCCTGGGGCGCGGCGGTAGCAACTTTAAAATTGAAATACAAAACTCCATTTTTTAATACAGCTTCAGATGCTACATGAACAAGTAAACAAGTTTTATCTGAACGTGGCTAACAACCTAACTGATAGTTTTAAAGATCAGTATATAGGACAAACATCGCAGTAGTAAAAACAAAGAATACCGCAGCACAAAACTGTTTACAAACCAAAGAAAAATTTTTGTGCACTAGCACATCATTCCATCATAACAGACCAAACATTTAGTTTATCAGATGTCAAGAGCTTAGATGTAGATAACAATAGTTTATCAGATGTCAAGAGCTTAGATGTAGATAACAACTACACAAAAAGATAACTTTTCGAAATGTACCACATCAACAAAAATAAAAAATCAATTAATTATAAGGCAGATACCAGAAAGTTAAGCGACATATTGCAATATTTTAAAATTGTGAAAGAAGAAAATATCTAATATCTGGTTCTATCCTAAAACTTGCTGACCATAACATCACATTTAAAAAAAATACCGAAATTAGTACCGTCCAAGTCGTTCGCAAAGCATATGGATTTCTAAGCTAATTTGTTTCATAATTAAAATACAGCTAGTAAGTTATATTATTGCGAATGTTATACAGTGAGGACGTTTGAGTTGGAATAAATTCATTATCTCGAGAAAGGGTTAATCTGGAGAGAAATCCTGAGACAGGTCGATTTTTATTTTAAAACTATGACTTTTAGGCATATATATCATACTAGTGACGTCATCCATCTGGTCGTGATGACGTCATCGATGATTTTTCTTAATGAGAATAGTAGTCGTGTGATAGCTCATTTGAAATGTTATTTAATTCTTTATTCAGTAATATAAACAATTACCTAATTATTAATACAGGATGACCAAAAAATATTTTTTTATTAAATTAATTGCCACAAAAAGAAGAATGTAAGCAATTTATTTAATTCAAAATACATCTTACTGCTGTCAGAAAATAGGCGAAAATTTTTATTTCACAAATAAACATTGCTTTTCGCTTAAATTCAATGTTCAAGCTGCTAACAGACAGGTGTGTGGCATCTTTAACACTTAATTTAAGCGAAAACAATATTTATTTGTTAAATAAACATTTTTTCTGTTTTCTGACAGCACTAAGATGCATTTTGAATTAAATGAATTACATACATTCTTCTTTTTGTCTTAATTAATTTAATTCAAAATTAATTTTTTGGACACCCTGTATAAATAATTCTGTTAACGTTTAGATTACTGAATAGAGAAGTAAATACCCTTTCAAATGAGCTATCACACAACCCCTACTCTCACTTAAAAATATGATCGCTTACGTCATCACGCCCAGACAGGTGACGTCACTAGTATGATATATATGTCAAAATGTCGTAATTTAAAAATAAAAATCGACCTGTCTCAGGATTTGTCTCCAAATTGGCCCATTTTCGAGATAATAAATTTATTCCAACTCAAACGTCCTCACTGATGTGTATCTAATTGTTCGTTAATTTTGTAGTATGTCCTTGATTAAGTGGAAAATATAAATAATCAGCGAAATGTCGACAAATAGAAATAAATCTAGTTTCAATTTAAGCCGCAGACCACTTTCCCTAACAATTTTCATTATTCCGTAGTGTTATAAAACATACTTGCATGGTTAATAATAATTACGGCATTACGGAGATTCTTTATATTATCCCAAAATTGTATAATACAATATTACGTAGTAAATTACTTTTTACATATTATTATATTGTCGGAATCTCGAAGAATAAAAAGGCTGACTGGCCTACATATTCAATGATGATTATTTTCAGTGTGGGTGAGGTGAATTGTCCACTTCAATGTTAGAATCAACAATGGCATTTTACAATTTTATACCCACTGGACATAAATGAATTTAACGGAAGGACAGGTTAAATCAACATTATTTGAATAATTTTTATTGTTTTTGATCTAGATGCAAAAAACAATAATAAAAGTGATTATTAACTATAAATTATTTTACGAAAAAAAGTGATTCTTAATAAAAAGTTCTGCATGGTCTAAAACCTAAAATACCACCATATTATGTAAAATTTTATCAATTTTATAGTACGAGGTATGTCAAAAAATATGACTTTCGCTCAAGAGTAAAATACGTTTATTTTTTACAATATCGAAAATTGTTATTATGAAAAGTTATTTAGAATTAAAAACTATGTTTTAGTATGTAATTACATCCTTCTAATTGAAATATTCTAAACTATAAAGGTACTCTTTTGATCTAAATTTATCTTCTCTGACATACCTCGTATAAAATTGATAAAATTTGATATAAGATGCATTAGGTTTTAGACCATCCAGAACTTTTTATTAAGAATCACTTATTTTCGTAAAACTAATAATAAAAGAGTTAGATTGAAATAACTGAAAATAATGAAAGTTATCCATAATTTTTCAAAAAAAACTTTTTTTCGATTAGAAGGATGTTATTGCCTATTAGAATATAGTTTTTAAATATTATATAGTTTTTCAATATTTTAAAAAATAAAGCTACTTTACTCTTGAGTAGAATTCAAACTTTTTGACATACCTCGTATAACATTCATAACATTTGATATCTGACGGTTGAATCTTGGGTTTTGGACCATGCAGAACTTTTATAAAGAATAACTTTTTTTCGTAAAATTAATAATAAAAAAGTTTTCCATATGGATACAACTTACAGGGACATACCGTATATAAAAAATAATTATTCTAAGTATCTTAATTTTAGGTAAGCATCATTTAAATTACTTACAGTTGTAGCGTTGTTGTAGTCAGTGCCGGCGCTAGGGTATAAGACGCCTGCCTGCAACACTAGCATAGGCGCCCTTCGGTTTTTTGTATAGCACCAGCAGAAAAAAGCTCAGTTTGGCTCTCCCAAACAGGGGCGCCCGCCTGCAGTGCATCCCTTGCAGCCCCGTTATCGCCGGCCCTGGTTGTAGTAAGTTCTAGTTTGTAGTCATTCTCATTGTCGGATACATTGGACACCTGTTTTTATTCTTTAAAATCACTAACACAACTAGTTAATTTCTCTTCAAGATTTTTCGTGAATGGGGCTGCATCAATCTCAAGTTAGTTCAAAAAATGTTCAACTCCATGATTTTCGCAAAAGGTTGACAATGGGAAATCGTCTTTCAGATCTTGTAGCTTCAGATTCTCCACAATTTCTTCTCCATTACTACTGATTTTGAAAAAAACACACCTAATGAAACACATTTCAATTGTTGTGGTTGAAACGTTTCTCCATGCTGCCACAATCCAAATTAAGGCGTTAGCAATCGTTATGGACTTCTCCAGTTCAGCCGTTGATAAAGATATAACATTCTTCTCATTAAAAACTTTCTTCTATACAGGGATTTAAAGTTTTTAATTATTTCTTGGTCTAACGGTTGACAATGTGCTGTAACAGTGGAAGAATATTATCGATATGTTAGATAACTGAATATCCGGATGGGATGTTGCGTTGTCTAGGAATAAAAGAATTTTTCGAGAAGGCAAATTTTGTCCAGAGTCGGTGTGAAGAGGGTCCATTGTTCGGAAGTGTCTTTCTATTTACTCACATATGAAATGTTCGATGACTCAAAAACTGTCCGTTCAGCAGAATTTTCCGTTGTGGGGAGGTGTCCAGTAACAGAAGTTTTACTGTATATACTGTTTAACATGTCCCTAACAAAAAACGTTTTTTGTCTTTCGATAATAAGGTAAGATACGATAAAGGAAGCCACCCAGCAAACATTTCCATATAAAAAACCCCAGAAAAACGAAACATGGCGGGATGAAGAATGCCGGACAGAAACAGAAAAAAGAAATAAACTAAGAATGTTAGCATTGCAAACAAAGCAGCCTGATGGAAAAGTAGCATATAAGGAGCAGTGAGCAAAAGTGAAAAAAATAAACAGACAAAAGAAAGGAGCAAGTATTGAACAAAGAGTAAAAAAAATAGAAGTCTACTATAAAAGAAGAGAAATTATAAACTTTTACAGAGAAATTAAGAAAGGGAAAAAAGATATAATAACAATGTGTATATAAAGGACAAGGAAGGAAATTAGGCGACGAAGAAAGAATGAAAGAGAGATGGAGAGAATATTGCTATAAACTGCTAAACGAAAACCCAGGGGACGAAGAATGGCAGACAATAGGAGATGATATTGAAGTACAAGAACCGACAGAAGAAGAAGTAGAAACAATTTTAAGCAACATGAAAAACAATAAGAGCGCCGGATAGAATGGAATAGCAATTGAAAATATTAAATATGCCGGCAGAGAGATCAAACGTAAACTGTATGAACTAATTGTGGACATATGGAGAGAAGAGCAGATGCCGAATGATTGGGAAAACCAACAATAATACTGATTTTAAAGCATGGTGATGAGGCAGAGTGTAAAAACTATCGGGGAATATCACTACTAGATGTGGCCTATAAAATAATAGTGACAATCATTAAAATCAGGCTGGAGGTAGTAGTTGAACCACAGATAGGGGAATAACAAGCAGGGTTTAGGAAAGGCAGAGGAACAACCGATCAGATATTCATAATAAAAAAGGTACTGAATAGCTGCTATGAATACAAAATCCCGGCAATAATATTATTTATAGATTTTAAAAAGGCGTACGACTCTGTCAAGAGAAAAAAATTTCGGAAGTTATGGAAGAATTTGAAATACCTACGAAGCTAAAGAAACTAGTGAGGATGACATTGAAGCATACGACCTGCAATGCAAGAGTAAAAGAGGGAACCTCAGAAGATTTTGCAGTCAGATCAGGACTTAGGCAAGGAGACCCGCTATCAATGCTGATATTTAACATGATACTAGAAAAAGGCATTAGGAATAGCAACTTAAATATAAATGGGCACATATTGTACAAGAGTCATCAATTAGTGGGATATGCAGATGATGTGGCAATTGTAGCGACAAGTAAAAAGATACTGAAAGAGATAACAGAAAGATTAATAAATGAATCGTATAATCTGGGTCTGCAAATAACCCAAATGAAAAGCAAGGTTATGAAAGTAGGAAGAAAAAGGGGGATGGGACAAAGTTCAAGGTAAGCACACAATTAGAAGTGTTTGAGTTTGAGAAAATAGACGAATTTGTATATCTAGGATAAAGGATAACAAACAAGTGTGAAGAAATGAAAGAAACTGATCAGGTCAGATTGAGTAAAGCCAATCGATCTGCGGGAGCCATGAATTATTAACTAAGATCAAAGCAGCTGTCATGGAATACGAAATTCAGGATTTATAAGACTATAATAAGACCAACAGCGATATATGGATGTCAGACATGGATACTCAACCAAACAACAAAAGAAACAGTAAGAAGATGGGAAAGGAAAATACTCAGAAGAATATTAGGAGGGAAGAGAACAGAGGAAGGATATATAGGAAGAATCACAAATAGATAGCGTAATAAAATCAAGAAGGTTGCAGTGGCTGGGCCATATAGAAAGAATGAACGATGACAGAGTGGTCAAGAAAATAGCATGGAGAGTACCAGAATATAAAAGAAAGAGAGGTAGACCACGAAAGCGATGACGAGAGGCGGTAGTAGAAGACCTAAAAGAAAAGGGAATAACAGACTGGAAGAAGTTGACAAGGAACAGAAATCTATGGAAAACAATAACAAAGCTCTGGGCTTAAAAGGCCTTTAAAAAAGCTACATACATATGTATAGGTAGGTATATATTATACAGGGTGTCCCGAAAAGATTGGTCATAAATTATACCACAGATTCTGGGGTCAAAAATAGGTTGATTGAACCTCACTTACCTATATATAATAGTGCACACAAAAAAAGTTACAACCCTTTGAAGTTACACAATGAAAATCGATTTTTTTTTCATATATCGAAAACTCTCAGAGATTTTTGATTGTAGATGGACATGTGGCATTTTTATGACAGCAACATTTTAAAAAAAAATAAGTAAAATTTGAGCACCCCATAAAAATTTTATGGGGGTTTTGTTCCCTTAAACCCCCTCCAAACTTTTGTGTACGTTCCAATTAAATTATTATTGTGGCACCATTAGTTAAACACATTATTTTTAAAACTTTTTTGCTTCTTAGTACTTTTTCGATAAGCCAGTGTTTATCGAGATATTTTGAATATTTGTCGAATCCACCACATATTTGTATATGGTTAAGTACGATTTGTAGAGACCTATTAATAATCTGAAAATTTATTTATAATTTACATTTTTAGGTATATTTTGAAAAAGAAGCTACATCTCGATAAAAGGTGACTTATGAAAAAAAGACTAAGAGGCAAAAGTTTTAAAAACACTGTGTTTAACTAATGGTACCACAATAATAGTTTAATTGAAACGTACACAAACATTTGGGGGGTTTAAAGGAACAAAACCCCCATAAAATTTTTACGTAAATATATTGAAAAAGAAGCGCATCTCAATAAAAACTAGCTTATCGAAAAAATAATAGGAGGCAAAGAAGTTTTAAAAACGTTGTTTTTTAACTAATGGTACCACAATAATGAATTACTTGAAACGTACACAAAAGTTTGGGGGGGTTTAGGGGAACAAAATCCCCATAAATTCTTTATGGGGTGGACAAATTTCACTATAATTTTGTTTTTAAGATGTTACTGCCATAAGAATGATACATGTCCATTTTCAATAAAAAATCTCTAATAGTTTTCGATATATTGACAAAAATCGATTTTCATTTTGTAACTTCAAAGGGCTGTAACTTTTTTTATGAGCACATTTGTACTAAGGTAAGTTAAGTTCAATCGAACTATTTTTGACCCCAGAATGTGTGGTATAATTTATGACCAATCTTTTCGGGACACACTGTATATTAAAATATCATACCGTATTTGCCAACTTTAATATTGCGAACAGTACTGTATATCTTTAGTTTAAAAATAAGGACAATTTGGATTGTAAAGTTTGTTACTAATAACGCTAGGTTTATAACGCTAGGTTTTTATTTATATTAAAATCTTATGTTTGATGTTTGCCTAATTATATGTCAACAACGTACCCATATAATTAGTAATAAATTGTAATATGCTGTCTATATACCTATTTATACCACAGTCGACCATGTTCGTGATTTTATTATATAAAAATCTAACATGCCTCAATTGTAACTTTTATTCAAAACCAAATCCATAAAACAGTTCACTGCGTTTCTAATGACATTAAATAGAAAATAACCAAAGCGTGTACCCACTAATATCCTCTTGATGGCCTTTGCTAGCTATTTCTGCACGAAGTGACATCATTTTTTTCAGAGTGTTGATCTCATCCGCAATTTTCAACAATTCATATTAAAATAAGAGCGCGTTGACAATAGATTTATGCATACAAGGTGAGATAAAAAAAAATGTTTACATTTTACTACAAAAAATGTAAATACGAAGCAGATAAGGACGAGAACGACCCTATCGTAGGTCTTTTATTTTAACGGAGAGCAGAATAAGCAAGAGCTTGCTCTGAGGAATATTGGTTTAAGAGATTTAAGATAAATATGCATATTAAGATAAGACCCTAGGCACTAGAAACTCTAAATAATACTTTTTTTAATAATTTGCAGGAAACGTTTGTATTTCACAATTCCGACCATTTAGTCTAACTGTTTAGCAGAAAGTTTGGGTAGGACAAAAGGCCCTGAATGCAGTCCAAAGTCACGAAGCAGAATTCGTTAAGTTTTGGTCTATGAAAGACTCTTTTCATGTCATCATCAGTTGGCGCTACAGCCATTCGTGAACCTTGTTCTGTTTCAAAACGTTCTTCCATCCATTCCTATTGAGAAGCAGTTTTCTTAGTCCCACTCTAATCTCCCTTATATATTCTTGCACATCTCATCGTCCAGATATCTGAGTTTAGTCCACGTCTTTCTTTTTCTCCCGAATATCAAGAATATCTTAATGACTCAGTTACTCAGAAAAATCATATTATACAACGTGAAAACAATGAAATCACCGAGGATATAGTCAAAACACCATTTTCTTCTTCTTCTTAGCCTTCTATCGTCCACGTTTGGACATAGGCCTTTCCCAACTCCTTCCATCGGTCTCTATCCTGAGCAACATATTTCCAGTTTGTTCCGGCTACTCTTTTAATATCATTAACCCACCTCATCTGTGGTCTTCCTCTCGGCCGTTTACTTTGGTAAGGTCTCCAATGTTGTTGCATTTCAACGTTGGCCTTTTTGTCTAGCAGTGTGGCTTGCGCAGCTCCATTTAAGTTTGGCAACTTTTGTTGTTATATCCTCGACTTTTGTTTTTGATCTTACCCAGTGGTTTCTCTTTTTATCTGACAGTAGTATACCTAACATTTCTCTTTCCATTGCTCTTTCTGTTGTAGCTAGTTTATTCATATTTGCCTTGGTTAGGGTCCAGGTTTGACATCCATATCTCATGATAGGAAGGATGCACTGGTTGAACACTTTGCTCCTCAAGTATTGGGGTATTTTGCGGTTCTTACGTATCCAACTAAGTTTTCCAAATCCTGTCCATGCTAGTCTTGCTCTCCCAGTAATTTCCGCACTTTGGTTCTCTTTGTCAAATTTCAGGATTTGGCCTAGGTAGATATATTCCTGCACTTTTTCTATCTCACTTCCATTTATAGTTATACGTCTGGGGTCATCTGTGTTTGTCATTATTTTTGTTTTTCTGGTGTTCACTTTAGGCCGACGTATTGGGAGCTGCCTGCGAGTTCCTCCATCATAATTTGCAGTTCCTCGAATGAGCTCGCCATAATGACAACGTCGTCAGCGAATTTGAGTTGGTTTAGCTTCTTGCCATTAACGTTAATGCCATAGGTTGACAGGGCTTGACAGGGGTTGATAGGGCTATGTTGAAAAGCTTTGGCGATATTACGTCTTCTTGTCTTACGCCTCTCTTAATGGGGATGGGATTTGTGTTTTAGTCTTGTTGTACTATCATAGTTGCATTTTCATATAAATTATATATTAGTTGTCTATATCTCGAATCTGTTCTACAATTACTAATAGCTTGTTCGATGGCTCACATCTCGATACTATAAAACGCCCTTTCATAGTCTACGAAGGCAAGAAATACGGGTAAATCAAAAATTAATAACCATTTTCAATTTCGTTGCTACACGAAACTACAGCCGCATCATTATTCCAGTCCAATCAGAGAGTACAACAAGCACCTCTACCGGTTTCGAAACTTATTAGTCTCTCATCAGGAGTCACATATGCTGCTCTCTCTGACCCAACTAGGACAAACCCTGGCGTGCAGTAACGGATTGCAACGAATTAAATGGCAGGGATGCACTTGCGGCAACTGCTAGCAAAAAACTAAATTTTCAATCTAATAGTACATAAAACAACATCCAAAAATGTTACTCTACACTCTACATCCTACCAGATATGGGTAGTTGGTATTCATTTTGCATTAGCAGCTAATATTCAAGACAATATAGAAGCTTGATTTTTATAATTGTTTAGGCCAGTACTTGTGAGAATAAAGCAAAAATTATGACAATCTGATTATTAAAAATCGTTCCTAGTTGCTTAGCGACTTACCCGTAACAATACATCTATTAAATAGCTCTATTAGTGCAAGGACTGTTACTGCCTGGCTTGTCTTCAGGAGCTCGGCAATTATATCGTCGTGTTCTGGACAGCTCTTTCTATTTCGAATTCTACTTCGCTATTTTAATAAGAAGTATGGAATTTTCTGAATGATCCCTATAAATACTAACATTGGGCGAACGTGAATGAAGACTTTTTTATTGCTATTTTTACTTTTTTCCAGCGGACGTGCAATGATGCCATGTCATAATTTAATTAATTATTTTCAGTAATAGAGTAACGACCAGTTACGTGTATGTATACGTAATTTTATGATGGCAGTCACACACAACGGTATGTAGTGGGATCACGTATTTCGGTAAAAAAAATATGCCTAGCTATTGCATAATAATTTTTAGGATGTGTCCAATAGTAAATATTTATTAAATTGTTGTATACCATTATACTATTTAGATTTATAATTAGATAATATATATACAGGGCGAGTCATTTTGTCACTTTTGTAGTTTTTAAATTGATAAAATTTACAGAATGTCTGAATAGGTATATACGTGGTGTGAAGTCTCAAAATTTTTTATGGTATACTGTATAATTTGTTGGAACTTTTGATTGGCTATAAACAATATTTTATGCTTTTATCGTTAAATACAGTACACACATATTGTATCCATATACAATAGTTGTGGGTTATATCGACTTTTTACAAAATGAATGTTTAAAAAACCTATAATTTTCTATCAAGAGCGTAGGCGCAAAATTTGTTTACAATGCTTTTTAAATGCATTCATTTTTTTAAATCCTGAAAAAAACTAATAAATATTTTTGAAAAATTTAAACACAGATTGAAAGAATAGATTATTACCAAGGGACGAAAGTCCCTTAGAATAAATAAAAAGTTTCTTTTGAATAAGATATTCGAAATTGAAAATTACACTCGATTTTCTCTTTTTTTTTTACCCCTGTAACTTATCCAAATAAACATTATAGAGGTTTTCCGAGACTTTCTGCTCTCGGTAATAATGTCATATTTCATTCTGCGTTTAAATTTTTCAAAAATACTATGTAATTAGTTTTCTCAGGATTCGAAAAAAAAACGAATAAATTTAAAAAGCAGTGCAAGCAAATTCTAATAAATTCATTCATATAATATACACTCATCGGCACAAAATTCCGCCACCCAAAATTTTTGATTAAGTTTGACAACTTATAACTTTATTATTTTGTACTCTGATTTTCAAGATACTTGCATCAGTTTGTAGGTACATGTATTGATGTTGTTTGTTATTATTCCGGTAATAAAATTTTTTGATTAGATGTCATTATGGCATTATCAAATAAAAGCAACCAACGGCTTTGAACAAGTTTGCAAGTTCAACATTGCAGTAGAGGGTAAATAGAACCTAAATCCAAACTTTCATGCAATTCGGAGTTGACCCTGAAAATTACACGGTATCGCCATATTTCACGTTCATTTACTGTGCTAGAAATCAATGAAAAGAAAACTCACTCCCGTAATGAGAATGTAGCCTTTAACTTTTATTAGGTATATCATATTTTTTTATTAACCAGAAATGCATACACCACTTATTGCATTAATAATTTTACTAGTTTTTGTACAGTTTTCATAATTATAATACGAATTCTTCTCACAATCAACTACAATAAAGTTATAGTCCAGGGCGGATCTGTTTTGAGATGGACGTTGAGAGGTGACTCAAATTTTTTTGCAGAAATTCCTTGAAAATAACTCAAATAATAATATTTGAGTTATCCTCCCTCTCAAAAAGGTCCGGAACATTGTTTAAATAATCAAAATGTCAAAAATTGAAGGAAAAATTCGATTTTTTTCTTCGTTTTTCGATTATAACTTTAAAAGTATTCATTTCCGAGAAAAGCTGTACTGACATAAAAGTTGCGTATTTAAATTTCCTACAATATAAAATTGGTTAAAAATTTAAAAAATAGTCACCCTAGTTGCAAAATAGCAATAATTGCGAAAAAACCATACAAAAACAAGTATTCGCATTTTACGTTTTTCAACCATTTATGCTACACTTACGACCTTCATATTTCACACAGAAAAACTTTATGATACAGTAAAACAATACTGCAAATTTCTTTAAGATCGGTTTAATAGATTTTGCAAAATAAATTTTGCAATCCAGCTTTCGCAAAAAAAATTCATTTTTTCAAAATATTACAGAACTGAAAATAAAACAGATAGCAAGTTAAAATTTTTTTTGCTTATAGAAGTGTACTGTACCTTTCATACGCAATTTTCAAAATTAAAATCGATTAATTACCACGGCGTCAGAAAATTTTTGAAATAAACAATAATTTTTGGTGCTACTCGCAGGACAGCGGTGTTCGATTCACACAAGTTGATTTCCACCAAAATTTCTTCCAATCTTTATCTAATATATTATTTTCTTACTCTATATTTTGTTGTATTTTAATATTTTAATTCCACAAAAATCAAACTAATTTTATTATTGTTTGTGAAATATTGTTTAAACAATTGCATATGTTTAAAAATAATAAACTTTTATTATTTAAGTTAAAATATATGAACAAAGAAAGTTTTTGCTAATAAAATTGTTATTTCAAAAAATAGAGTATGTGTTTTTATTTTGCAATAAACAAATTTATTTATTTATATCAAAATGTAATAAAAATTAAAATGTATCAATCATAATCAAAGGTCATTGGAATGCCCAATCAGAGCAAACTATCCGCTGTCCTGCGCGTAGCACCAATAATTAATGTTTATTTAAAAAAATTCCTGACACCGTGGTGTTAATCGATTTTAATTTTGCAAAATTGCGAATGAAAGGTACAGTACACTTCTATACGCAAAAAAATTTTCAACTTGCTATCTGCTTTATTTTCAGTCCTGTAACATTTTGCAAAAATGAATATTTTTTACGAAAGCTGGATTGCAAATTTTATTTTGCAAAATCTATTTAACCGATCTTAATAAAATTTACAGTGTTATTTTATTATGTCATAAGGTTTTTCTGGGTCAAATATGAAGGTTGAAAGTATAGCATAAATTGTTGAAAAACGTAAAATGCGAATACTTGTTTTTGTATGTTTTTTTCACAATTATTGCTATTTTGCAACAAGGGTGACTATTCTTTAAATTTTTAACCAATTCTATATTGTAGTAAATTTAATTACGCAACTTTTATGTCACTACAACTTTTCTCGGAAATGAATACTTTTAAAGTTATAATCAAAAAACCAAGAAAAAAATGGAATTTTTCCTTAATTTTTTGACATTTTGATTATTTAAACAATGTTCCGGACCTTTTTGAGAGGAAGGATAACTCAAATATTGTTATTTGATTTATTTTCAAGCAATTTCTGCAAAAAAATTTGAGTCACCTCTCAACGTCCAAATGTACTAATATTTTTACAAATGCGCCTTGGTCTATTACCTACTAAAAATATCCGGACAACATAAAATAATCCAAGAAGCGCGATGACTCATTCCATTATAATAATATATCAAAAGGCCGAAATCTTTTTTGTTGCTTCACTTCGCACTTCACACTTCAACCATTTGGGCAGTCTGGAATAGTTCAAAGATATTTCAGCCGTATCTCGAAACCTATAAATATATCAGAAATTGTTCTGATTTTGAATTATGAAGATGTAGTCCTGAATTTATTGTGAGAATAAAAGTTCTTGCATTTCTGGATTAGATCGAGAGCCAAAACAATAAGAGGTTTCGCTAGGATAAACTTTGTATTGTAAATTATGCGAATTTTACATAAAAGGAAATAAAAACCAAAATGTATATTGAAAGTCAAAGTTTTTAAACTTTGAGTTTATAGAAATATTAAAAATATTGAAAAATATTAAAAATATTCCTAAAAGATATTTAATTGAAAACTTATTGGACCATTTTCCTGGTAACATCTCCATGGCTTCTAAAAATTGCAAGCCAGATGGATGCTGAAGCGAAGAAGACAAGAGGGAATTCAAAAAACTTACAATTCACGACCCCGTCTGTTCAGCTGGTAAACTGGTCTTCAGCTGGTAAAGACCTATTATAGCTGTACCCTATTGTAGCCGAACAATGTAATAAACATTATAGTAGGGGAGAATAGGGGAATGGGAACCACTTAACTATATCCTTTAATAAAAAACAAATTTTTAGGCTACATGAAAAATCGGTCCAGGTTAAGAGCTAGTTTAAAATGTTAATTATCCTTCGCTATTATTATTGCGTCAAGTTATTTAGTCATGTTAAAGTTATTTTGAAATTACTAAAAATAGTGAATGACTCCAATTACCCCAATAGGTCGGGTAATAGGAACCACAATTTATTTTAAGTTTTATCTGTATTAAATTTTAATTTTCATAACAAAAATAGTAATACATTGTTTTCAACTCATTTTGTTTAAACAAAAGTCACAGAGATAATCTTTAGCTGTGTCAACCCCCGAACAATCTGCATGTACCCATCGACCACAATCTGTACAGCGATACCACAGTTTGCCACTTTTCCCAGAACCATAGCAGATAAAGCATAAATCTGTTTCATCTTCATTATCCGAGTTATCATCACAAAGGTCTTTATCACTGACATTTTCTTCATCCGATGAGTCTGGGAGCCACTAACCGCTTAATGGTTCCCATTACCCGTTTTGTTTAGACAATTTTAACCTATGAAAAAAATTACCAAAATCAGGTGATTAAAAAAACAAATCACATGCAGTTATTCTTTAAGTAGTTAAGTTAAGTTTGCATAAAATAGTTTTTAAGAAAAACATATTGGGACCAACTTACCGTGAATTTTGTAAACCACGTGTATTATACCGATTACTGCAAAAAGTCTACTATGTTCCCACAAGAATCAAACAACACCGAATAAACATCTGCAACGATGTCGCTGCATCTCTGCATTGTCGGTAACGTGTCGCTAGTGTTATCAAGTATTTAAAAGCGCGTAATTTAAATAAAACTGGGTGGCTCTCATTACCCGATGGCTCCCATTCCCCCATTCTCCCCTATATTTTTTTATGAAAACAGAAAAGATGTTATATGGAAGGTACACTTCGCGTCAAAAAAAACTGGTACAACTCTTATTACCGAAAATCGTGTTTTTCAATTTGTTTAAGTTGATCTTGTCACAAAAGTGTAATTCCAATTTCTAGGGCAACGTTGTCAGTTCAACGAAAATATTATATCAAACTAGCTAAAAACGGGGCTGTGCGACAGACCGCATTTTTTAATATACTAAAAACTAAAACAATAATTATTGTAATTTTCCGTCATCTCAATTAAGTATCCTAACATTGATTCGTGTTTTATTATAATTTGTGAAAATATTTCAATTCAAAAATAATGATAGATAATAAATCTTGACATGACTTTAAATTATTATGTTTAATGACAAATCGAGAGGTGTGATTGGTTTCTCGTAAATTGTAGGACAAAACTGCATTAAGGGAAAGGCGGGCAAAATTAAGTTTTAAATTCGGATTTAAAAAAAAATCTGTAACTTTTAAGGTCTTAAAATTTGACAAATATCATTGTTATAGTATTACCTATTTATTAATATAATTTAAATTTAAAAAAAGTCTAAGTTTTTTTTATTATGTGAAAAAACAGAAACTAATGTAAATTGCCCCATTATGCCCGTCGTATAGGGTAAAATGGGGTACCAAATTGAAACCAAGAAAAGCCTATTGACAAAATTCGCATACAAGTAGGTACTACTTCATCATCCTCATCTTCTACACCTGCACATGAATTTTTAGCCCATTTAAGGCAACTGGATCGGCTTATCCATCCTTCTGTGGAACTTGAATAAAAGTTTCCGCAGAACCAGTCAGTGCCACTATCTTCGCCTTCTGAATCTGACTCTATTTTTTGAGTTTGATTCAATTGCGATTTTTTACTCGTCTGTGATTTGGTTTGATCATCTGCTATCTTACTTGGTATGGTAAAAGGGTAAAGACTACCAATAGGTATGGTAAAAATGGTACCCATTTTAACCTACCTATTGGTACCCCATTTTGCCCAAAGAGCAGATTTTGAGATTATGACCTGTTTAAATTATTACAAGTGCTTATTTTTTAGCATAATGACAAACGAATACTCTAGAACATATTTACTGTTAGTTGGAAGTAATGATATTAAATAATAAATTGTTTTAGTAATACTAACGATGGATTATTTTTAGGCCGATATTATATCTTGGTTAACTAAAAACGCACATGTACTCTTCACAACAATCGACTAACAGTTAATTATATCTGCTTTATGACAGAAGGTGTAAACAGGCGTCTATAATATAATTTCATTAACGTCGTATAGATGGAGCGAGTGATATTGAAAAAAAAGGGGGTACCCCGTTTTAGGCAGCTACCCCGTTTTGCCCGCCTTTCCCCTAAGTTGTGTAGAATAAATAAAAAAGTTAAAAATTTAATTTGAAATTAATACAAAATGAATAACTTTTACAGTGAACAAGTGTGTAATTTAAATATATGTATTACAATTCGAAATATACATTTTAAACCTTATTTTTTTGTCTTCAGATTTAGTTCAATTCCGTTATCTGTGATGGCAACAACGAAGTGATTCACGAACAATAACTGTCAGTCTGAACACAGGTTTACATTGGGAAAAAAAGTGTACCAGTTTTATATGACGCGAAGTGTACATGCAAAATTATTTAGCTTAAAATAAGGTGATTCAAAATTTTGTGTTGGTGAACTAAAATGGCATTATGTAGGTACAAGAAACTTCAGTAATGGAATACATTAAAATGCATTTTCAAGGGGTTAAATATCAAACATTTTTCCTGATTCCCTACCCTTCCGCTGGGGGTAAATCCCCAGACCCCCGGTAGGGGGCCCCCAGATCACGTCTGCCCCGGGGCCTCCAACATCGTACTTACGGCCTTGCTTCAAGGGGGACTCTTTATGGTAATCGCATCTGAATCCGAGACCAAGTGTGCTAGTGTGGCTCATATATTATGTTTTTTTTTAACTACTACCCGCTTTTCTTATAAAAGAGTTATCGAAATCAAGACATTCGAGTTCAAACATTAAACGTTAACACACATTATATTTATAACTTTCGTATGTTTTCAAACACTGTTAGTATATTTTTATTGTCAATAAAAACGTTTAAATTCTAAAACATTAACGACTGTAGTGATTACATAAACCCTTCACTACTACTACACACACAATAAGCACGATAGGAGATCATTATCAAAATAAGATGAGAATAATAAATCAAAAACATTGTAGATAGCAAAGTAAAGACGAAAAAGTAGGAACCAATGATTAAATAGGATTGACTATCTAAAAAAGCTCTATGCAGAGGAAGAACAAGAATAACGCTAGAACCGGAAACAACAGAAATTACCACAAATAAAGATGTTAATATAAGTATACAGGAAGGTCAAAAAATACTTAAAAAGCCGAAAAACAGAAAAGCTGCAGGTATAAGGACGGAATACCAAACGAATTACTGAAATATTGTGGAGCAACAATGACAGAACAATTAACAACATTAAGAGGATCGGTACGTATTTTCGGCTGCAATACTATTCAAATGGGGATTCATTTTTTTCGAATCCTGAGAAAACTAATAAGTATTTTTGAAAAATTTAAACGCAGAATGAAAGATCACGTTATTAGCGAGGGCCGAAAGTCCCTGAGAACTTGTATAATGTTTATTTTAATAAGTTACAGGCAGTGGCGGCTCGTGACCTCAGTATCCGGGTAGGCGACACATATAGTGTATAATAATATGTACATACCTATATAGGTACAGGGTGTTTGGTAAAGAATGGGCCATAGCTTAACCTTACATTCCTGAGCTTAAAATTGGTCGATTTAAGCTAACTTACCTTAGTACCATACCAAAGTTGATAATAACCGAAAGACAGGGTGTCAAATTTAAACTTTTATTTTATTTATTCTTGAATGTTTCCTGACAGACATGAGATAACAACACGAAATTTGGTAGGTAAGCGGGTTTTTTTGGGGATTAACAAAAATGATCTATTACCCAGAGGGCGCTACATACGTCTTTAAGCGCTCATTTAATACGTTCAATTTTTTTTATCTCCCACGCCACGTAGTTTTTGAATCAACATTTTTATTCTCTTAATATATTTACTTTAAAAAGGTATACTACATTCATCTCGCTAAGCTCAACTGTTTTCGAGATAAACGCATTTTAAGTCTGCGATACAACATAATTTTTGCATATCGTTGTAGTTAGACCCGAAAAATAAACTTGAAACCATAATAATTGTGCCAGTTCTCATATTTATGTCATTGCATCGCAAATTCCATTTGAAGAAATTTGAGATACATTTTTGTAAATTTTTATGATTTTAAGTTATTTTTTCTACGAGCGTGCAAAAATGTCTACTTTCGCGCACGCATTTTAGTTTAGAAAGTTTCACTTTTCCGCACGCGTGTTACTTTTCCGCACGCGTGTTACTTTTCCGCACGCGGTTTTTACTTTTCCGCACGCGTGTTAATTTAGATAGGTTAATATGGCCTTAAAGTAATTATAATACATGCAATAAACTAATATTTAGATATTATTTACTAATTTATTTCAAATATATCTTATTGTGTTTCTGTTTTAATGAAATTAACGCGACAATTCGACGAAATAAAATTATTTTGACATAATATTCGAAAGTCAAATCGGTAGACAATAACAGTCGTTTGAATCATCGTCATGGAAACCAAGATCGTCGTCATGCTAACTAATTATATTGAAAGTTTGGTTTTGACAACCTTGTCAAAGAATTAATTTGTGTATGTATTTTCATATTAATTAAATTAATTGATTAAGATTAGGTAATTTTTTAAAGACTCTTAGAAAAAATATTGTTCCTAACTCTTGCAGAAAGTCTCTTTTCTCCCCCGCTTCGCGTCGTTCGGCAAACTGCAGTCGCGTGCGGAAAAGAATGACTTTCTGCACTTGTTAGGAAAATAACTATTTCGGGTGTAACTGTAACTACAATGATATGCAAAAAATTATGTTGTATCGCAGATTTAAAATTCCTTTATCTCGAAAACGGTTGAGTTTGGCGAGAGGAATGTAATACCTCTTTTAAGTAAAAATATTAACAGAAAAAAAAATTTATTTAGAAAGTATGTAGAGTGGGTAATAAAAAAATTGAACCTATTAAATGAGCGCTGAAAGGCGTATGTGGCGCCCTCTGGATAATACATCATTTTTGGTGGCGAATTTAGATTTCTCGTCTCAAAAAATTCCCCGCTTACCAAATTTTGTGTTATTATCCCATGTCTGTTAAGAAATATTCAATAATAAATAAAATAAAAGTTTTAACTTTGACACCTTGCATTTCGGTTATTATCAACTTTCGTACTAAGGTAAGTTAGCCCAAATCAACATATTTTAACCTCAGGAATTTAATGTTAAGCTATAGCCCATTCTTTACCAAACACCCTGTATACAGTGTTTCGGCTATCAAAATAAATACAGATTTGACATTTTGCAGTCATTCATTTTGATGGTTTACACTTTTTAAGATAGTCAACTAAAATTTAAATTTTAAACGCGGCCTACTGCGAATTCACAAACAGGGCGAATTTTCAATATTTTGTTTCGCGTTAGAGATATCGCAAAAAGTTATTTGGAAAAATTGTTAGAAATATTATTCTAAACCCACATACCAAAGTTCATGACAAAATTCGAACTTTTCGTTTTTTCAGAATTGGTAGTCAAGATCCTAAAACATGCAATTGGCAGTTCCGAGATGCAGCTCGGCACAACCAATGTCAAAGGCTAAAAAAAATGTAGCCTACCTATAGCCCGAAAATACACGGCAGGCAAGCGACAATACAGCCGCTGTGCTTAGCGTAAAGAGTGAGACAAATGCGAATTCTGTTCGGCTACTTTTTAGAGAGCCTGCCCTGGGGTAAAGCCGTCGTAGTAATGCTACGCTACGGGGAGCGTACAATAATTATTACAACTTCAGAGATGAATTAAAATGTAGCTTTGTTTTATTTTAGATTTTTAGAT
Organism: Diabrotica virgifera virgifera; assembly: GCF_917563875.1. Taxonomy (NCBI): domain Eukaryota; kingdom Metazoa; phylum Arthropoda; class Insecta; order Coleoptera; family Chrysomelidae; genus Diabrotica; species Diabrotica virgifera. The sequence goes on from NC_065451.1 coordinate 177,740,032, forward strand.
ACTTAGGTACTGTATCAAAATTTATTTATAAATTACAATTTTGAAATAAGTAATTTATATTAATAAATAATTTATTATTGTACATTTGAAGTGGTTAGGCGGCGCCTACCTTGCCTACCCTGACGGGCCGCCCCTGGTTACAGGGGTGAAAAACTAAGAGAAAATTTAGTGTGATTTTTAATTTTAAATATATCATTCAAAATAAACTTTTTATTTATTCTAAGGGACTTTCGGCCCTCGGTAATAATTTAGTCTTTCATTCTGCGTTTAAATTTTTCAAAAATATTTATTGGTTTTTTCAGGATTCGAAAAAAATAAACACAATGCCGTGGTAATATTTTCCAAATCTATCTTTGTCTTACAACGCACTCAGCCGAATATAATATTGTCAGAATATATTGTCAGTCAGACACTGACAATCAGTGACAATTTTAAATATTTGACATTGCATCGGAAATATGTTGAGTTATTGATTAAATATTATTAAAATATAGTGTATTTGATAAATAATTGACGTGAATTTAATAAAAAGTTATTTATTGTGTATTATTTGTGGAAGATCCAAGCAGAGAATACATCAGGATAATATATTCTGTGATCCAAGTATTTTGTTGTTAAAGATGTTCAAAATTGTAAGCGTTCCATAACAATATATTATTAAAAAATCACTTTAACACTTTTCCTCTTTTCTCGATTGAGTATTAGTCTTTGTTGTACAAATAATACAATAATATTGTACAATCACTGAATACATAGTTAGTGAAAAAATTATCACATTTATTAACTGAATTAATAATTTCCAATTATAAAAATAACAGTTATCCAAGAACATTCAAAACTCATCTCTTTAAATTAATGATGACATTTTCAAGTAGAATGACATTCTAGTAATGTTTACATATCCATACCAGTGTGAATTTTACTACACGTAATTTGCCGTGTAAAGACAGAAAAAGTAGGGATACACGTAAAATATTTGCGAATTATGTACCCATAGCCTTAATTATAAAAATCATAAAACACAATAAAATACCGGAAGAATGGAGAACGAGTGAACTAATTTTACTATTCAAAAAAGGAGATAAAACTACAGATGTATCAACTTGTTAAAAATACTTCCTTAAAACTTACAACTAAAATTCTACAACAAATAATGAATCAAATGATAAGTTTAGTAGATGAACAACAGGGTTTTCATACTGGAACATCGAGTACACATACAATATTTTTCATAAAGCAAATTACTGAGAAATCACTAGAGCATAATAAACAAATAAACCACCATTTCTACGTCTGATTGACTTCAAGAAAGCATTTGACAGAATAAGAATCAAAGATGTAATCTGTCTCCTGTATAATAGAGAAGTCCCCCTAGATATCATCAAAACTATTAAAAAACGTTTACCACAACAACAAAATGGAAGTCAGAATAGATGGAGAACTTACATACAGTGCCGGATTAACCATTAGGCAAAGTTGGCAGTTGCCTAGGAGCCTCGGTCCCAAAGGGGGCCTCGCAGGGCCCAAAATGAAAAAATAATTAGAATTAAAAAGAAACTATAAACCATATTATTTTTAAAAATTTAAATATCGCGCAATACCATAAAAGTGGTGGAAGTATAAAACGACATTACAATGCATAATTTTGTTCACATAAAAAGTGAGAATAAAGTCGCTATAATTTAATCATGAACGAGATTACTGGATACAAGTTCTGAAAAACCTCGGTGGTTAAGTTCCTATCTTCTCGCGGTTTAACGTTTAGAGATGATACACAGATCCTTGGTTCACAAAATAATGAGAACTACTTAGGCATTTTATAGCTACTTGCAGAGTACGATCCTTTTTTAAGCTCTCATTGAGCTAATATGGCAATAAGGGCACTGGATAACCTTATTACTTATCTTCAAAGATCTGTGAAGAAGGAATAGAAGTAATGGGAAAATACATTTTGAATAAAATTGTTAAAGAAGATAAGGAAACTAAATACTACTCCTTAAGTGTCAATTTAACACCAGATTTGTCTCATATTGACCAGTTGACGATTATATGAAGACATGTTAGTTCATCTGATGGTAATGTGTATGAGCGTTTTCTCACATTCATATCTACGCATAAGTAGTCATACTGGAGAATCATTCTTCCGCTGTTTTAACCTTTTAAACGACTATGGTATTGATGTAATCAACATGAGGAAACACTCATACGACAATTCAGCTAACATGTCAGGCAATTACAATGGTCTCCAGGCTCATTTATCTAATATTAACAAACTTCTAATTTACATTCCTTGAGCCTCACACTCGCTTAATTTAGGTGGAGTAGCTGCTGAAAGTTACGTTGGAGCAATATCGTATTTTGGGTTTGTTCAGTCCGTGTACAACTTTCTTCAGCCTCTACCCACCGTTGGAAGTTATGATCAAATGCTTAAATGAAACTCCACTAAGCATTTCCATTCGCCACTATCTAGTTTCTATTCCTTAAAAAAACAAGCAGCACTAGATAAAGTGCAAGGGCAGATGCAACAACGGCTTTTTCTAAAGGTTACAACGCCTTCAAATCTGTTTTTCTTACTCTAGCTAAAGGCACTAATGAGAAAGCTGACAGAAATGTCAAAACAAGAAACATTAATAATGGATGAATTTTGGCAACAATTTTAGAACGCATCAACGCTGTAAATAAATCATTACTGAGAGAAGAGATTAACTTCAAACTGCAGTTCAGCTTCTAAATTCACTTTTGGAGTTCTCAAAAGCCCAAAGAGATAATGTAGCTTACTACGAGCAGAAGGCCTGCGATCAACAATACTTTTAATATTCCCAGAAAAGTTAAAGGGCGAAACGTATCTACCAATTTTGCGTAATCTAATTACTGAGCTAAGTCGTTGGTTGACAGCGTACGAGTCAGTGAACTCAGTATTTGGTGTTTTGTGTGTTTTTACAAAACGAATGAAATTCAAATAAAGGAGTGTGCTTCAAAACTACATGAAAACTATCCTGATGTTCCTTTTTGTTTTAATTTAAGCAACATATTATATAAATAAACAGTTTCTTGACTATTTCTTTATTTTATTTCTTCAAGCAACACGGTTTAAAAAATGAAACAGAAATTTAAGTGTAGGTCTACAAAATGTCCACTAATATATCTAAGGAATTAGAGTTTTGGAGGGAGAAGGCGGAGGTTTCTTAAGGAGCCTCATAGCTTGGGTTGCCTAGGGGCTTCAAGATTCTGAATCCTGGACTGCTTACATAAACTATAGACATAGGCAGTGGAATAGGCAGGGAGACTCATTGAGTCATATTTTATACTCTTCAATTTAATCATGGATGAAATCATTAAAAACGTCAACAAAAGAAGCGGATACAGAATGGGAAACAAAGAGGTAAAAATACTCTAAAAATACGCAGATGACGCAATATTGATAGCCCAAGATTGTCTGCAAAAATTGGTCCACAGATTTAATATAAGAGCAAGAGAATTCAATATGACAATTTCATCTCAGAAAACTAAAACAATAGTAATGAGTAAAGAACCAATCAGATGTAAAATAGAAATTGATGGTAGCAGTATTGAACAAGTAATGGAAATAAAATACCTTGGAATTACATTGTCAAGCTACGGAGACCTGGACAAAGAAGTGAGAAATCCAGTACAAAAATCAAATAGATTGACAGGATATCTCAATAACACTATATGGCGAAATCGACATATTAACACTGAGATGATGTCAAGAATTAATAAAGCCAGTGTAAGACCAATAATGGCATATGCATCAGAAACAAGGCCCGATACAGCCCCAACAGGAAACCAATTGAAAACGGCAGAGATGAGAGTACTGAGAAGAAATATAGGAAATACGCTGAGACATCGAAAAAGGAGTACAGACATTAGAAGACAATGTAACGTACAGTACCTATATAAACGAACTGACACTAAAAGAATGGAAAAAATAATCGAATAACCACATAATCAGAATCGAGGAGACACGTATGGTCAAAATAGCAAAAGATAAATCACCAATCGGTAGAAGAAGTATCGGCCGACCGCGCATTGATGGAGTGATAACCTTTGATAGAGGTATGTATCTATAGGGGTCGACAAGACAAGAATTCTTGTCTTGATAACAACTTCTTGTCTTGTCTTGAGAAAAAATCAAGAAACATAAAAAAAGCTTGTCTTGACGTTTTATTGACATGTTATATCTTGTCTTGACTCAAGAAATTTCAAGATCTTGAAATTTTTTGATTACCTGGTCCGGTGCTTCCCCGGCGACCTTTTTATTGCGATGCGTGCTGACACGGCCTAATAAATCCCAGAATGACCTGCAGAATCTAATACCAGAGTCAAAAAATACTTAAATCAGCCTAGGTCAGAAGATGTTGAGAATCTACTTGATTGGTAGAGAAGACACGAGAATGTCTACCCGTTATTATCGAAAACGGCCAAGGATTTTCTCAGAACTCCAGCAACATCTGTATCTGCGGAAAGCCTATTTTCAATAGCAGCTTTAACAATAACAAAGTCCAGAAATCGGCTAGACGTTGACTCCATAATGCTGGGGCCACAGTAACGTCTAATGCCGTTACTGTGGCCCCAGCATAAACATTAAAATACGTTATTTTATGTTAAAATATGTTATATTTTTCACAAATTAATACCTAGTCAAGATATTTCAAGATTTCTTGATTTCTTGACAAGAATCTTGGTATTGGCATTGTCTTGAAATCTAAAATTACTTCTTGTCTTGATCTTGTCTTGAAATCAAGACAAGATCAAGACAAGATCTTGAAATTTTCAAGAACTTGGCGACCCCTATAATATATATCCGCCAATGAACAATCAGAATTGCTTATAAAGAGAAAGAAGAAAAAGAATGATTAAATGGTACATTTCAAAAATGATTTTACGCACTATCCCGAAGGAACCCCTTGTAGATATTATGCTCCCGAACTAAAGATGATTCATTCACACATTCTAGATTTGATGCATGGTACTGCACATATCCGCATTCACCAGTTGTAATAATAGTGAAAGGAGGCCTATTGCAACCATTTCTCAAAATTCAACATGATTGATGAGTACATAAAATAAAGTGGCGTGTAGCTAATTCTGTGCAAATACGATGTTCTTTCATTTGCCATTTGACATATTACCTCCCGTAATGAGTTTTGCTACATTATAGAATGAAAGTCTTTAACTAATTTTAGTTGTAATATTCCCATAAAATAAAAATAATATTATACACTGTGTGACAAAAAAAATACGATACCTAGGAAAGCATGAAAGCATGAATGGGGATTCATTTTTTTCGAATCCTGAGAAAACTAATAAGCATTTTTGAAAAATTTAAAAGCAGAATGAAAAATTAGGTTATTGGCGAGGGCCGAAAATTCCTGAGAACTTCTATAATGTTTATTTTAATAAGTTACAGGGGTGAAAATCTAAGAGAAAATTTAGTGTAATTTTTAATTTCAAATATCTCATTAAAAATAAACTTTTTATTTATTCTAAGGGACTTTCGGCACTCGATAATAATTTAGTCTTTCATTCTGCGTTTAAATTTTTCAAAAATATTTATTGATTTTTTCAGGATTCGAAAAAAATGAACACAATGTCCGTGGAAATATTTTCCAAATCTATCTTTGTCTTACAACGCACTCAGTCGAATAGAATATTGTCAGCATATTGTCAGTCAGACAGTGACAATCAGTGACAATTTTAAATATTTGACATATTTAATAATTTTTATATTTTTTATTTTAATATATAATATAATATTTTAATATTTAATAATTTTAAATAATATTGATATGATATATAGTGAATTTGATAAATAATTCATTTAAGACGTGAACTTAATAAAAAGTTATTTATTGTGTATTTTTTGTGGAGGATCCAAGCACAGAATACATCAGGATAATAATATTCTGTGATCCAAGTATTTTGTTGATAAAGATGTTCAAAATTGTAAGCGTTCCATATTAACAATATATTGTTAAAAAATCACTTTAACACTTTTCCTCTTTTCTCGATTGAGTATTAGTTTTTGTTCTACATATAAATTATTACAATCACTGAATACATAGTTAGTGAAAAAATTATCAGTAGTAATTGCACAAGAGGTCTAAAATTATTGAATTTTTCCCGAGTAACACTTTGAGAGTTTTAATTGTCAAAAGTGTCACGAGTGCAAAAATTCTATATTAATTTTAGAGATCGAGTGCAATTTGTTGCGATTATGTCATGAATAAAACTGTTTAAAACCAAAATTTTATTGTAATTCATTTATGTAAGTACAAATTATTACAATTAAATACACAGTTGTTATAAATATTTTACGGTTGAAAGTCATCACTTTTATAATTTTTAAAACATTAATTGTCATTAATGTCACTGAATGTATTTTTTCGTAGCAACGAAGGGCATCTGACGTAATATACTTGACGACGGGAAATTATCAGTAGTAATTGCACAAGAGCTCTAAAATTATTGAATTTTTCCCGAGTGATACTTTGACAGTTTTAATTTCACGAGCCAAAGGCGAGTGAAATTATGTCAAAGTGTCACGAGAGCAAAAATTCTATATTAATTTTAGAGTTCGAGTGCAATTTGTTGCGATTATTTCATGAATAAAACTGTTCAAAACCCAAAATTTTATTGTAATTTGTTTATTTAAGTACAAATTAGTACAATTAAACACAAAGTTTTATAAATATTTGACGATTGAAAGTCATCACTTTTATAATTTTTAAACCACTAATTTTCATTAATGTCACTGAATGTATTTTTTCGTAGCAACGAAGGGCATCTGACGTAATATACTTAACGTCGGGCAATTATCAAAAATTATCGATTTAATTTAGATTTATGTAGCTTTCTATTGGTCAGAATCTCCTATGAATGAAATAATCACATTTATTAACTGAATTAATAATTTGCAATTATACAATAACAGTTATCTAAGAACATTTAAAAGCCATCTCTTTGAGTTAATGACGACATTTTCAAGTAGAATAACATTCTAGTAATGTTTATACAGTGCTAGTCAAAAGTCCGTACCCCCCCCCCTCGTAACTTTTGAACGGTTATACTTATAATAGTGAAATTTGGAGGAAGGAAATGAACTGACGTATGCTTCTTAACTAGTCATGACAGGTGACGTAAAAGTGACAGACGACTTTACAGCGCCACTGTGACAGATAATTTTAAATGGTACCCTATGGTAAGCGATACCTCGTTTGATAGGTATTGAAAATACCCATTCAGCTATACTAATTTGGTTTGAGTTTAAACTCATTTGTATGAATAAATGAAATAATATAAAATTGTAGTTTCGCATTTAATTAATAAAAATTCAAACCTCCGCCTATGGTTACTTGTCAAAAAGGTTGACGTTGACGTAAAAACTACTAGAGAGCTGAAAAATGTCAACTTTTTTGACAAAATAACCATGGGCGGACATTTGAATTTTTAATAATTAAATGCGAAACTACAAAGTTATATTTATTTCATTTATTTACCAAAATCAAAATCAAATTAAACCCAAAAAAATTAGTATGACTGAATAGGTATTATCAATACCTTTCAAATGAGGTGTCACTTGCCATAAGGTCCCATTTAAAATGATCTGTCACAGTGGCGCTGTAAAGTCATCTGTCACTATTACGTCACCTGTCATGACTAGTTAAGAAGCGTACGTCCGTTTATTTCCTCCCTCCAAATTTCACTATTATATGTATAACCGTTCAAAAGATACGAGGGGGGGTACGGACTTTTGACTAGCACTGTATATCCATACCAGTGTGAATTTTACTACACGTAATTTGCCGTGTAAAGACAGAAAAAGTAGGGATAGCCGTAAAATATTTGCAAATTATGTACCGATGGCCTGAATGTAATCAAAATTTGGTAAATAATTTGTTGCACAAAAAGTAGATATCGTCACATTTGAAGAAGAATGTCATATACCAAAATGTGGAAACAGTGGAGGAAATATGGAGGAACTTTAAGAACATTGTAAAAATGTTACAACAATGTGAACAATGTTAAAAATTGTAAACGAAACGATTGCGATGAAAAAAAAAACAGAAACAGAAAATGGATAACTTAAGACACATTACAATTCTTATTAACAGAAGAAAGAAAATTAAAGAAGAAATCTTACAAAAGGAAACAACTGAAGAAAAAAAAACCTTAAAAATAAAATATAAAGGAAAAATATAGCAGTTAAAAAGCAAGCCAGCAAAGACAAAAGGGTTTATGTAAATGATATGCTGAAAATATCAAAAAGAGCTGCGCAGGAAAGAGACCCAAGAACACAATTTACCATTATACGAAATTTTACAGGAAAACCGCTAAACAGTAGCAAACAAATCAAAGAAAAACCAAGAAATATATGTAATTAAAGCAGATCATAAAATAATACAAAGATGAACAGAACACTTCGAAGAAATATACTCCAAACACGAGGCATCAGCAAATCTAGACGAAGAAAATGAAATACAGGAGTTAAACGTTAGCTCAGATGAAATTACAAAAGAAGAAATACAAAACACACTAAAACAACTAAAAAATGGGAAAGCCGCAAATATAGATTTAATAAAGGCCGACCCAAATAAATCAGTAAAATTGTTACACAAACTCTTTAACAAGGTACGGTTTGACGAAGAGCTACCAAAGGAGTGGAACGATCGGTTCCACTGATTAGTAACACTGGTTAATAATCAATCAGTTAATTTTATTTTGCAATAGTTTTACAAACACCAAGAAAATTTTTAGTAAAAACTGTAAAAAATCAAACCATGGTGTAATACGCTAACTATCTGCAGTGTAATAATATATCAAAAAACACTCACCGAATCTATCTGAATAATGTCACTCATGCTCCCTATTAGACACAACCATTTTTAAGATTTTAACCGATATAGAAATTTTCGGACTACTATATACCGACCAAGTTCAAAAATTTTTGAATGTTGCAGTATGAAAGTAACTGGAAAACTATTCTCCAATCAATTCCGGTTCGGATTCTAACCTAGGAAATGCATGCCCTGCTGTTTACCGGTTAGGGTGCAATGCGTCGGAACGTGCTCCTGCTACCAGAATACTCAATCAATGTTTGGCGGAATTCCAGCACAATCTAAACTCCGGTGGCGGATATATTTGCGGAAAATACCGTTCTTAGAATGTGAATAGAGTTTCGCTTCATGGGGGATTTGGAAGTGTTAGGAAAAGAGTTTGCCAACGTACTTGAGCAGCTTGTTATTGGTTGTTCTTTTATTCTAGCCACGCCTTTACACAATATCAAGGACACTAGGACGACAAGATAATCGATGTCTTAGGTAAGTCAACAGTTGTTTTGAAGGGTTGAAAATATGAACAGATTAACATCTTATTATCTATAGACGACATTATACACTATTGTTACTGAAATACTACTGAAATACTTACTGAAAGAAAAACTAGCTGAAATATATATTATGATTGCAATAGTTCTGTGTATTTTCTTGGCAAAATCCTGCTGAATTTGTGTTTAAGTCCTTCGTGTCATACTTTATCAAAAGCTATGGACTTATTCAATAGTTGAATGATTTTCTCGACGTTGGTTTACTCATTGAAAGTGTTTCGCATTTTAATTGCTTAATTGCTTGTAAGAGTTCTTTTCCCTTGGTTGGAATTAATTTAGAACCCCAATAGGTGTGCTTGACATTATCACCACCAATTATCAATATTTTGCCATGTCTATTAACAAATTCTATATAATGACCTTCTTTGAGCTTATTTATTGGGGGAGAGTTGACAGCAGTAAAGATAAGTTCAAAAGAATCTGTTTTTGCACTTCCTGAAGCAGATTGAAACATTTATATTGGAAAGCATATTTTTTGATGTCTCATAGACTCTTTTATTGTGATAGCCTACCACTTCTGGGGTGGGGGGGGGGGGCAGAAAATATTTTTTGTATTTCAACGCAATTTTAGTAAAATACTAAATAGTGTGTTAGGCAACTTTTGTGAGGTATTACATTTTCATTTCAAAATAAAAATTTTTTCGTCTACATTTTAATATTTTTTCAAAATTTTTAATTGTATTGGGGAGGCAGAAGATATTTTCAAATTTCGACCAGATTTTACCAAAATACTTAACAGTTGATTGGGCAACTTTTGTGAGGTATTACTTTTCCATCGCAAAAAAAGGTATATTAGTCAACCTAGTGCGTCTAAACAAATGACAACGCAGTGCATCAAATGTGGAAGAATTTTCTATTAACTTTCTCAGTTCAAAATAGTCGCAAATTGACGAAATACACTATACTTGCATTCAACGTTTTGATTAAGGCCATCGGTACATAATTCGCAAATATTTTAATGCTATCCCTACTTTTTCTGTCTTTGCACGGCAAATTACGTGTAGTAAAATTCATACTGGTATGGATATGTAAACATTACTACTTGACAATGTCATCTTTAACTTTAAAAAGATGGGTTTTGAATGTTCTTGGATAACTAATTATGTATTCAGTGATTGTCTGAAAGACTTCGGTCGATGGCCTTTTGGTACGTTGTATCAATAAAGTATGTCTCTCTCTGTATTCAGTGATTGTAATAAATTTATATACTGTACAACAAAAACTAGTTCTCAATCGAGAAAAGAGGAAAAGTGATTTTTTAATAATATATTGTTACTATGGAACGCTTACAATTTTGAACATTTTTAACAACAAAATACTTGGATCACAGAATATATCCTGCTGTATTCTCTGCTTGGATCTTCCGTAAATAATAAACAATAAATAACTTTTTATTAAGTTCACGTCTTAAATCAATTATTTATCAAATACACTATCAATATTATTTAATCAACAAGTCAAAATATTCCCGATGCCATGTCAAATACTTAAAATTGTCACTGTCTTGTCATCATATTCTATTTGACTCAGTGCATTGTATGACAAAGATAGTGAATGTTAGATTTGGAAAATATCACCACGGACATGGTGTCCATTTTTTTTATATCCTGAAAAAACTAATAAATATTTTTAAAAAATTATACGCAGAATGAAAGACTAAATTATTAGCAAGGGCCGAAAGTCCCTTAGAATAAATAAAAAGTCTCTTTTGAACGAGATATTTGAAATTAAAAATCACACTACATTTTCTCTTATTTTTTCACCCCTGCAACTTATTAAAATAAACATTACAGAAGTTTTCAGGGACTTTCGGCCCTCGGTAAGAACGTAATCTTTCATTCTGCGTTTAAATTTTTTAAAAATACTTACTAGTTTTCTCAGGATTTGAAAAAAATGAATCCCATTTAAGCATTAGAGCCGAAACTACGTACCCATCCCCTTAATTTGGTTTAAATTCAATGATGACGTTGGTGCCGAGAACCACCGGAGGCACCGGACAGAGTATATTATAGTAATACAGGCAATTTGCCAAATAAATATTTTCCAGTATAAACACAGCAAATTTACAAAACATGCTTGTATATTTTTTGTTCTTTTATTCTTACTCGTGTTCCAAATAGCCAACCAGGCAAGTTTCCAAAAAATCAGGGTAGTTTATGCGCTGCAGTAGTTTCGTATTTCTTGAGATCATCACGATAAAGTAAAACTAAATATTTTGTTTTTAAAACTACTACTAAACGTTATGATATTTTCAAATTGAAGAAAGAAGCTGTATTGTTAGACTCTAAGTCTAAACAGTGCTGTTCGAATTAATCTATTCGAAAAATAAAACTACTTATTTAAAAATATTTGAAATTTGTTTAATGTTACTGTTTACTTGAGAAACCGGTTCCAAATGCGGAAGAATCAGTGATTAGGTTAACAGCATAAAAAAGAAGAACCCATTACATTTAAGATATGTCTGCAAAACTAGGGTTCTTTTTTTCCTACGCGCTACTGTCAGTTCACATAGTTCACTGTCAGTTCTAATTTAATAATTTCTCCACCGCTAAATGACTGTCACCTGATTCAGTGACATTTTAAAAATTATCAGTAGTAATTGCACAAGAGCTCCTGAAATTTTTGAATTTTTCCAGAGTGACACTTTGACAGTTTTAATTTCACGAGCCGAAGGCGAGTGAAATTATGTCAAAGTGTCACGAGAGCAAAAATTATATAATAATTTCAGAGGTCGAGTGCAATTTGTTGCGATTATTTCATGAATAAAACTGTTCAAAACCAAAATTTTATTGTAATTTATTTATGTAAGTACAAATTAGTACTGTTAAACACACAGTTGATATAAAATATTTTACGGTTGAAAGTCATCACTTTTATAATTTTTAAAACATTAATTGTCATTAATGTCACTGAATGTATTTTTCGTAGCAACGAAGGGCATCGGACGTAATATACTTGACGACGGGATATTATCAAAAATTATCACCTTAATTTGCATTTCTGTAGCTTTCTATTGGTCAGAATCTCCTATGAATGAAATAATCAGTAGTAATTGCACAAGAGCTCTAAAATTATCGAATTTTTCACGAGTGACACTTTGACAGTTTTAATTTCACGACCCGAAGGGGAGTCACGATGTCACAATTATGTCAAAGTGTCACGAGGGTAAAAATTCGATAATAATTTTAGAGATCGAGTGCAATTTGTTGCGATTATTTCATGAATAAAACTGTTCAAACCAAAATTTTATTGTAATTTATTTATGTAAGTACAAATTAGTACAATTAAACACACAGTTGTTATAAATATTTGACGATTGAAAGTCATCACTTTTATAATTTTTAAAACATTAATTGTCATTAATGTCACTGAATGTATTTTTTCGTAGCAACGAAGGGCATCTGACGTACCTAATATATTTGACGACGGGATATTATCAAAAGTTATCACTTTAATTTTTATTTCTGTAGCTTTCTATTGGTCAGAATCTCCCATGAATGAAATAATCTGGCGTCATTTCAGTTGGTTGTTTGTCCAAATAAACAAAAAACCATCTGCTTTTTTATTTAAAAAATACATTGTTTTTAGGTACTGTGACGATAATGTACTTTTAAGTGGACGCCTATGTATTCAACAAAACGTGTTCTTATACCGTCTCTAAGAGTATAACGGACTGAACAAAAACCCCTTAGTTCATTCTCTGTGTGTTGAACGATGAATAACTATAACTAGCCATCGGGATAGGTGAGCTGAACGTATTCCGAAACCTACCGAATCCCGTCAATTTGACCAGTTGAGCGAAATCGACGAATCCGTATCCTATTTAACGGCTATGTGCGTTGAACGTAGTCATAAATACATGATTTGTCATCTGGTGCATTGAGCCAGATACCTACTTTCTTTACATTTATTTCGCGTTGAGAAATAAACACGAGTCCCAATTAATTACCTCGAATGTCGGTTTATTACTTATATATCGAATATCGTCATACTAACCTGAGGTTTATGAAAGCCCTATAATTTAGAATATAATTATATTTAAATAACGCAAATAATAAGTAATTAACAATAATTACCTTTTCTTTTGTATGTTTAGTTCAAAAACAAAAATTATTCTTTTCTCCGACTGAATTTAATACCTTACGGGGATGGGTACGTATTTTCGGCTGCAGTGCTATTCAAATGGGGATTCATTTTTTTCGAATCCTGAGAAAACTAATAAGTATTTTTGAAAAATTGCCACAGTATGCTATTGGTCGAATTAAGGTTTTATAGATTCCCATCTTTGTATTTCGTTGGACACTTTTAGACCGAAATATATGGGAGAGGGCAAAATAAGCTCTGTTTCCCTGCGTTTATAAGTAACATGGATGTTGTAAATAATACACGGTTACGCCTCGGGCACCATTTGACCCATGTTTGAGTTGAACACTTTCAGAGGTTGAGCTACCTCATCTCTTAAACTGTCGATGGCAACTGACATGTAATATTTACAATCATGTAATATTAACAACAGCCATGCTACTCATAACAGTTTTAGTCAATGTTTCCATGACTGTATAATTTTAAAGGGTCTTCACCCATATATTTTCAATCTTAATGGCTTAGCATATGAACATCCAGTTCAGCACTGATGATGATCTGTATTAAGATCGAAATTGTTCTGCATATGTGATGTAGCCCTTTAAGGGAATTTTAATAAATTATATACCTTTTATAAAGGATTTTGATTAGTTTTTTTGTAATATAATATGGTAAATGTACAGCCAGTTACAGGAAAATGTTTTTCCTTATGGATTTTATCATTTAGTAAAATATCATACAAAATTCAATTTGCAAAAGGCAAATTATTTTGTGGTAAATCGATATTTGGGTGTTGTAGCTAATAAGTTAATTGGAATTTCCTTTTAAAGGTGCGGATAAAAATAAATTAAGCGTTATATAGGTCATCATAAAAATGAAATAATATGTGTCGATGACTCTATACAAGACAAGAATGTGAGCTGCTTATGGTATGCTTATGAATGAACATATTGTTCGAAGCTATTCCAATATAATTCCTATGTACTGTGATAACTTAAGGCCATCGGTACATAATTCGCAAATATTTTACGGCTATCCCTACTTTTTCTGTCTTTACACGGCAAATTACGTGTATGGGCCATTCCACGAACATACGCCTGTTTTGGATTACTTCGACAACGAATATTTTACTGTGCACTATAAGAAGTACGAAAGTAAATGGCGCTAATAATTATTCCAATAAACAACAATGTAATTTGCAACTTACTTTCGTTCTTCTTATTTTGCACAGTAAAATATTCGTTGTCGAAGTAATCCAAAACAGGCGTATGTTCGTGGAATAGGGTATAGTAAAATTCACACTGGTATGGATATGTAAACATTACTAGAATGTCATTCTACTTGAAAATGGCATCATTAACTTTAAAGAGATGGCTTTTGAATGTTCTTGGATAACTGTTATTTGTATAATTGCAAATTATTAATTCAGTTAATAAATGTGATAATTTGTTCACTAACTATGTATTCAGTGATTGTAATAATTTATATTATGTACAACGAAAACTAATACTCAATCGAGAAAAGAGGAAAAGTGTTAAAGTGATTTTTAATAATATATTGTTACTATGGAACGCTTAAAATTTTAAACACCTTTTACAAAAAAATAGTTGGATCCCATAATATATCCTGATGTATTCTCTGCTTGGATCTTCCATAAATAATAAACAATAAATAACTTTTTATTAAGTTCACGTCTTAAATCAATTATTTATCAAATACACTATCAATAACTCAAAATATTCCCGATGCCATGTCAAATATTTAAAACTGTCACTGTTTTGTCAACATATTCTATTTAACTCAGTGGGTTGTATGACAAAGATAGCGAATGTTCGATTTGGAAAATATCACGACGGACATGGTTCCATTTTTTTCGAATCCTGAAAAAACTAATAAATATTTTTAAAAAATTTAAACGGAGAATGAAAGACTAAATTATTATCGAGGGCCGAAAGTCCTTTAGAATAAATAAAAAGTTTCTTTTGAATGAGATATTTGAAATTAAAAATCACATTACATTTCCTCTTAGATTTTCACCCCTGTAACTTATTAAAATAAACATTATAGAAGTTTCAAGGACTTTCGGCCCTCGGTAAGAACGTAATCTTTCATTCTGCGTTTAAATTTTTCAAAAATACTTATTAGTTTTCTCAGGATTCGAAAAAAATGAATCCCCATTTGAATAGCACTGCAGCCGAAAATACGTACCCATCCCCGTAAGGTATTAAATTCAGTCGGAGAAAAGAATAATTTTTGTTTTTGAACTAAACATACAAAAGAAAAGATAATTATTGTTAATTACTTATTATTTGCGTTATTTAAATATAATTATATTCTAAATTATAGGGCTTTCATAAACCTCAGATTAGTATGACGATATTCGATATATAAGTAATAAACCGACATTCGAGGTAATTAATTGGGACTCGTGTTTTTTGCTCAACGCGAAATAAATGTAAAGAAAGTAGGTATCTGGCTCAATGCACCAGATGACAAATCATGTATTTATGACTACGTTCAACGCACATAGCCGTTAAGTAGGATACGGATTCGTCGATTTCGCTCAACTGGTCAAATCGACGGGATTCGGTAGGTTTCGGAATACGTTCAGCTCACCTATCCCGATGGCTAGTTATAGTTATTCATCGTTCAACACACAGAGAATGAACTAAGGGGTTTTTGTTCGGTCCGTTATACTCTTAGAGACGGTATAAGAACACGTTTTGTTGAATACATAGGCGTCCTCTTAAAAGTACATTATCGTCACAGTACCTAAAAACAATGTATTTTTTAAATAAAAAAGCAGATAGTTTTTGTTTATTTGGACAAACAACCAACTGAAATGACGCCAGATTATTTCATTCATGGGAGATTCTGACCAATAGAAAGCTACAGAAATAAAAATTAAAGTGATAATTTTTGATAATATCCCGTCGTCAAATATATTAGGTACGTCAGATGCCCTTCGTTGCTACGAAAAAATACATTCAGTGACATTAATGACAATTAATGTTTTAAAAATTATAAAAGTGATGACTTTCAATCGTCAAATATTTATAACAACTGTGTGTTTAATTGTACTAATTTGTACTTACATAAATAAATTACAATAAAATTTTGGTTTTGAACAGTTTTATTCATGAAATAATCGCAACAAATTGCACTCGATCTCTAAAATTATTATCGAACTTTTGCCCTCGTGACACTTTGACATAATTGTGACATCGTGACTCCCCTTCGGGTCGTGAAATTAAAACTGTCAAAGTGTCACTCGGGAAAAATTCGATAATTTTAGAGCTCTTATGCAATTACTACTGATTATTTCATTCATTTTGTTATAAATATTTTTTTTTCTCAAAGTTGTACTATAAACGGTTCCTGAGATATGTCCGAGAGCCAGTCTTATTGGGACACCCGATACAAAATATAGTGTTCTACTGCAACCAATGCGCAGTGTATTTTATGTTACTCTTTTCGAATAAGATCTACCAAGCGAGAAAATTTCATCATTTAAAAGATAAACGGTTTTCTATGTAGTTTCTATGTAGTTCACTATATTTTTATTTTTATACTTGATACACAACACACACCTTCTCGTTAATCCATTCTACGTATACGGGTTGCTTTTAAGGAAGATGCAGTGTTTTGGGACGTGGGAAAATTTATTTTCTTTCCAGACTGTTTCACGGCGACGCGACGGTTTCTATTTAAATAAATGATCCCATTAGAATAACACCATCTTTCATAGGGAGTCGTGTAGGTTAAAGCATTATTCTTGTAGCAGTTAGGTTAATCTCTTAATGCGATTCTACAGTTATTTACAAAATAAGAACAATGATTACCAGAAAAACATATTATATTCAGCTATACAGTACGATAGCAGGAAAGGAAATACATGTACCCAGAGGCGGCTTTACCTATTGTGCAGGGTGTGCGGTGCACACGGGCGCCGGGAAGTTGGGGGGCGCCGAGCGCCAAAGAGCGGGTCCTTTACTTTGCTTTAACATAAAATATGCTTTAAAACAATTAATGAAAAATTACATTGGCACTTAAGCACGATTTATAGATTGCCGCCCGCCCGGCTGTCCGTCCAACGGACGGGCGGCAATCTTTTGATTTGTTTGAAGACATACCGATAATTATTCCGAAATCAGTTGTGGAACCTATTGCTTGGGACTTACCGGAAATTTTCAAAGGCGTTTTTGTACACGTGTCGTGGGGTAATTTTGCGAAATAAGCTGGATTAAGTATTATATTTAAGTAAACATGTTAACATAAAGTAAAGCGGCTTTTCTTTTGATTACAATTATTTGAGGAGTCAGGGGGAAAAACAATCGAGTCCGCAAAAACAGTTTTCATGGAAATCGAAATTTAATGTTTCGACTATGATGGTTCTTCCCCAGTACACCGTTTCATTTAACATTTGTAATAAAAGGACTGTAAATGTTTATCCCTTTTACTCCATACCATCCGAAAGTAATATGTGTGTATTTATCACTAGAAAACTTCGTCATCTCAATTTCGACCAAAAGTGGACTATGATTGTTTTCCCCCTGACTTCTCATTTAAAATGAAGATTTTCTTTTATTACTACATACCACAATTATTGCGACTTTCAGCGGCGTCAGAGCTCCTCAAAAATCATGCATATTAACAATTTGTTTTGTTTTTTTAGTGGGTAATACTAAAAACACGTAGTTCATCATTGTATGTGTTAATTATAGTGCAGTGTGGAACAACGGTAAGTTAAATTGTTTTATTATGTATACAAATAACTCTTAGGGAAAGGGACGAGTTTGACGAACGCTTCGAACTTTTAAAGCAAAATAATGACACTTTTTCGTTCCTTCAAAAATTAAAACACTGGAAAGATTTAGAGTTAGATAAAAAAGAGCATAATATTGTTCTAATTTCGAAAATAAATTGTGTCAGATTCGGCTCTTCAGACGTAGATAGGTTTGAGCTCTTTACTGAAAGAGAATTATTACCAATGTATGTTTATTGCTGATTCTACTACACCTTTGGATATTTTGAATTACTTGTATACAAATAAATTACTTTCAGTGTTCCCAAATTTGTTCACTGCTCTTAGAATTTATCTCACATTGCCATTGGCAGTAGCGCACAGTGAAAGATCATTTTCTAAATTAAAAATTATCTTAGGTCAACATTGTCGCAAAGTCGATTTACAAATTTATCACTAGTAAGTATTGAACATAAAATAAAAATTTAAATTAGTGATATTATTCAAGATTTTTCTAATTCAAAAACACGAAAAGTATCTTTTTTATAATTATATGTTGTAGTATGTGCATCCTGTAATAATTCGTTAATAAATTATTACTTTTTACATAATTACAAAGTTGTTCTTTTTTATGGATCTAATCAATTCCTTCCTAAAAGTACTATTTACTCGTGTACAAACCTGTCAAATTTCCTCAACCAATTTTCAACCTTACCTCATAGATAAAAAAGTTCATTTTTGATTAAATATTTTTAACTGATTTGGGTAGGTTGTTCTGACGCCGTGAATACCTATTGGCTCCCGACATCATTTAATATTGCACTATTTGCATCTGGATTTTTGTTTACATTATAAGCGTACCTAATACCCTCTAATACCCTATGTATTAGTAAAGTCACAGGTACCCTATGTACTAGTAAAAAATAGGTAGGTACCTATTCCTATTCCATTTTCACTGCGCTTTTACCAAAGGGCGCCAGGGCATCGACTGCACACGGGCGCGACATGGGCTAGAGCCGTCTCTGTGTACACACACCCAAACTTATATGGAATTACCATGTATTTCAAAGTAATATTCATTTCTTTTGAAAAAACTTTTTTTTATTAAAAATAAACAAATCGATAAGACAATCAGATAGTATATCTCGGTGCGGTATAGGTTATTTTCTTGAGTTGCAAATTGAACGAAAATAAATAAACTAACTTTTGCGTCCAAAAACGAAAATAAGCCTTATGTGGGGTTATAGAACTTATAACGGGAGAATATATTGGTCTTTGGAGAAAGTAATGTTCTCAGAGGGACATATCTCTAGAGCTATGGGAAAGCTTAAAAATAAAGCAAGGGAAAGTCGCCGAAATGTAATAACGGCTTGCCACGATCGTTTAATTTTCCAATCAGCTGGAAAACACCCAACCATTTCTCACCTGCAGTTCAAAAGGCAGCTTTTGGAAGCTGCAGGTGTAACTTTTTGAGTTGAAACGATAAAAAGAAGAGTTCGTGTTAAGAAGTATACAGCAGGAGACAGTTACGAGTTCCCGAGTTATCCAGGCAGCAAAAGATTGGTCGCCTAAATTGGTGTCTTCACCACCAGGGGCCTGATTCTAATTCATTTCGACGTCGCAATTTAATTTCGACAACGCCATGATGGTTGCAATTTATAGGGATCCTTATTCATTTCGATATTAGATACAACTGAGGATATTAACGTCATCATGTTGACACTGCTGAGAGTTTGGGTTGGCGCTCCGATTTATTGGATTTATTGGCTACGCAACCACCACAACATTTGTTGATAGTCTGGGAAAATTATCGAAAAAATGCCATTTTTGGGAAAAGTTGTTTACCAGTAGTTGCGGCTGGTCAGAGGAGGCAATGGAGGCTTAGCCTCCCCATAAATTTTCTACACATGCTACACTGTTGCGTTTACTTAGCTATTTTGCTTCGCGTTAGAGATATCGGAAAAAGATTGTTTGGAACAAGTTGTTCCAAATAATGCTCTAAACCCACATACCAAATTTCATCACAAAATTCGCACTTTTAGTTTTTTCATTATTTGTAGTCATAGGATCCTAAAACTGGAACGGAGGCTGCTGGCCGGAAAATCTCACTTGCTATGCTCCGCGCAGCCCAGCAGCGTTTACGGAGACCCGGTCTCCTTAGAGCTGCATTATAGTTTAACGCACACGCTGTCCGGAGATTCGGCAAGGGCGGCTGATCGGCCAGCAGCCCCCTCTGCAATTTTAGGATCCTGACTACAAATAATGAAAAAACTAAAAGTGCGAATTTTGTGATTAAATTTGGTATGTGGAGTTAGAATAATATTTGGAACAACTTGTTCAAATAACTTGTTTCTATATCTGTAATGCAAAGCAAAATATCGGTAATTTACCGTGTTTTTGGATTCACAGTAGGCCGCACGCATTTACAATTTGACTAACTATTTTTAAAATGATATGATATTATGAAATTATGAATTATGATGATATTATAAAATGTAAAGAAAAAATGACCAAAAAATGGGGCAATTAGATTTTTTTGGCGGATTTTTTTTTTGCTGGTGCAAATTTGTCTAGATATTTTACAGTTAGGTATAGCCTCCCCTATGGTAAAAATGACGAGCCGCCACTATTTTTCAGCTATTTTATTGTTAAAATCGAATCTTAAGATTGCATATATTAGTAATATGGGGTCTGACAAGTCAGCAGAAAGTGTGTTATTTTATTTATAAACAAATTAGCACTCCTAAATCTTCTTTTTTTTTCAATTAGTGCTCTGTAACTGATAAGATTTTTCCTTTAAGCCAAAAACACTCAAATAAAAATGCACCGTAATTTAGTTCTCCACAAAGCTTTTTTTTCCGATTTCCTTCAACAAACATTTTACTCGGAAAATCGGAGTTTTCCCAAAAAAATCTGCAATTTTCAATTAAAATTTTAGGGAAATAATTATTTCTCAATAATTAAATAAATTGATGACATGCAAGATTTTTTATAGTAGATTATACAGAGAGGGGCTAAATTATGGAATAAATTCATTTTCTCTTAAATGGACGCTTTTGGAGCAAAATCCCGAAAGACGTCGATTTTTATTTTTAAATTGTAATTTTTTGGCATACATTTCATACTAGTGACGTCATGCATCTGAGCGTGATGACGTGATCGATATTTTTTTTATTGGGAATAGGGGTCGTGTTGCAGGTCATTTGAAAGGGCCTTCAATTCTCTATTCAGTAATATAAACATTAATTCATTAATATCATTATTTATACAGGGTTGCCAAAATAATTTTTGAATTAAATTAATTGTCACAAAAAGAAGAATGCATGTAATTTATTTAACTCAAAATTCATTGTACTGCTGTCAGAAAATAGAAAAAAAGGTTTATTTCACAAATAAATATTTCTTTTCGCTTAAATTAAATGACAAACAGCCTCCCTCCTACCTATTGGCAGTTTGAAAATTTCATTTAAGCTAAAAGCAATGTTTATTTGCCAAATAAACATTTTTTTTCCATTTTCTGACAGCAATAGAATGTATTTTCAGTTACATAAATTACACACATTCTTCTTTCTGCGTCAATTAATTTAATTCAAAAAGATTTTTGGCCACCCTGTATAAATAATGATATTAATGTTTATAATACTGAATAGAGAATTGAACGCATTTTTAAATGAGCTACCACACGACCCCTATTCCTATTTAAAAAATAATAGATTACGTCATCACGCTCGGATGGATGACGTCACTAGTCTGAAATATATGCCAAAAAAAATTAATCCAAACATAAAAATCGACCTGTTTCGGGATTTTTCTCTAAAATCGTCCATTTTAGAGAAAATGAATTTATTTCATAATTTAGCCCCTGTCTGTATATCAGGAGACCGGCGACAATCTAACCAACAGTTTAGCAATAATTAAAATGTTAATTAAAAAATTTCGTTCGAAATAATAACCAGATTATGATACACCAGAATAACTCTGATTTTCGTATAAAAAAAGCACGTAAAATACCTATTCAACGTACTTTACAGAATTGAAATTGGACTATTTGAGCGGCTCAGGAATGTTATAAAGAAGCTATTTTTTGGCTTATAAACAAATAGAACCCCTTTAGAAAATATTAGATTAAATTAAATTAAGTTAACGCTGTTGAAAAGGGCACGGCTTCTGTGCCCTTTTCGAAGAAAAAAAAATTGAATTGCGAGAAGTGGTTCCAGGTATGCCCGGTAAAATTTGACCGTCATTTGCGACAGAGTTATAAACAACAGGATTTCAATTTTTGAACCATTACCTTTTTATTCCGGTCCTCTTTGTACATGTCACTAAGTTATTTAATTATTCATAAATAATTACCGCTCTAAAATTTTAGTTGAAAATTAAAGATTTTGTTTGGAAACCCCGAATTTTCCGAGGAAAATTTCAGCCGACTGAAATCGGAAAAAATATCTATGTGCAGAATTAAATTACAGTGAATTTTTATTTGAGTGTTTTTGGTTTAACGTTAAAATCTTCTGAGTTACAGAGCAATAATTGAAAAAAAGATTTCGGAGCGCTAATTTGTTTATAAACCAAATAGCACATTTTCTGCGGACTTTGCATAACTATATTACTAATATATGAAATCTTAAGATTTGATTCCAGTATGTCCAGCAATAAAATAGCTGGTACATAATTTTCCTTGTTTTATACTAATTTTCCGAGATTATTACCTTACATCTTTCAGTGAGTTGATAATTCACATTTTGGAAATTCTCAATTATTATATTTATTGTCCTTCACATTACATTTCGAACATTTGTACTAATTGTAGTGGCATTTTCTGGCCGCTGATCACAGTTTAAAGAAGAAGAATAAGAAAAAAGAAGATATTAGGCTTCTTGACACGTGACGTGGGCACATCACTGTTTTTTTTCTGTGCGCGGCTGATCACACGCGTGTTCGAAATAATTTTATAAAAATTGTTAAAAAGCGTTTAAAATGCCAAAAAGGTCATCAAAGAGTGATTGTTTATCCCGAAAGCGGCGGAAATATGGAGAGTTGCAACAGAAATTGGTAAAGTTGAGAGAGAAAATGGATGAAAAGGTATTTATATGATATTTTTTTTGATTTTCTTATGGTAGTTAAATTAAATTTAGCGTGAATAAATAGAGCTATATTTATTAATTATTTACAAAGTGACAATTTTAATCAACTTCAAACATGGAGACTTTTATTTTGTTGTTATCAATATATTTTTCTGTTGCCGTAGTACCTGTTTTTTCGCCATCTTCCTGTTCGAATAAAAAACAGGCACTATGTTGCCGGACTGCATTGGTTTTCCTATTAATTTTTATTTCATAGAAAATGGGTTAACATAAATGAGATGCAAAAACGTCACATTTTGCAAAGAAAAATTATATTGTTTGTCTCAATAAGGGTGCCTTGAGGTAGTCCAAAGTAATACAGACTAAATAATTAAGGATATAACAATAAATCAGAGGGTACTTTTAAGTTGCCCAGAAAATCTTTATGATTATGTGACCTGCTTCTATTTCTCAGAGGCACTTTATATTAGCCCAGAAGTATAGAATGGAATATATTTTTATTTAACTAATTTTACATATTTTACTTCGAATTTACATCACAAGAATAGCAAGTTACTTACACAAAATTTGTGTTTGGCTTGTCTTCAAACAATAATACTAGGGGAGCGGGTATGTTTTAATAGCCCAGAAAATCTTTATGATTTATTTGAGATGCTCCTATTTCTTAGGCTCTATTTTATAGTAGCCCAGAAATTTAAAATACAATACATAATATTTATTTAAATATTTTTTTTGTACATTTTACCTTGATTTCACTTTTCAAGCGTAACAAGTTTACTTACACTAAATTTTTGTTTGGTTTTGTCAAAATATTAAAAATAATATTACAGAAACCATTGTGGAGGTGCATAGCCCGTCAGTTTCACTAAATAATACAGACAATGAGATCCAATGCAATTTGAGCATAATTGAAGATTTTGGGGCAAGTGAAGATCTACAACCAGCAGTACTTATTGAGGAGTCGCAACAACAAACAGAAGATTTTTTCATTGGAGAGGTACCTACACAGAAAGAATCTATTTATCTAAATATGATTAACTTAAATGGGGAAGACCCATTAAAAACTAACCTTAATGCTTCTGAAATGTTGCCAGATGTAGCAAAAAGGCTAAACTATTCTCTTTCCACAGGCTTAGACAAAAGTATTGTGGGTAAACTTACAGAAAAATTCTTACCTGCTACAAACTGCGAAAGACTTTGCCCACCTCATTAGGGAAGATAAAACTTGCAAACTATGCAAACAATTTTAGCTGCAAGTATT
Source organism: Diabrotica virgifera virgifera (assembly GCF_917563875.1). Taxonomy (NCBI): domain Eukaryota; kingdom Metazoa; phylum Arthropoda; class Insecta; order Coleoptera; family Chrysomelidae; genus Diabrotica; species Diabrotica virgifera. Next base: position 177,764,610 of record NC_065451.1, read on the forward strand.
ATGTCCCTTTATAAAGAGGTCGAATTAGGATTAAAAGAAAAAAAAAAAAAAAAAAAAGGAATATCGAAACAATTGCCAATTCCATAAACTTCAATATAGAAGTGTTTTATAAGATGTCCTTGCACAGAAGATTTTTGCTCAGTTCTTCATTAAATTTAAAATTTAAAAAATTATTAGACGAGCAACCTATAGATAAATATTTATTTGGGGAGAATTTGATTGAAATATTGAAAGAAAGCAAAGATACAAGATCGGCAGCTTTTCAAGTCAGCTCTATAATGAAGCCACAAAAAGCCACTTTTTATCCAAAGACCACGCCACAACGCCAAGCTGTTTTTACCACTCAGCATACAACAAGAGTTCTTCCAGAATCTAACAACTTCAATCAGCAGAGTTTAAACTTCAATCCAGCCTCAAACAGACCAAGATTTCGACAAAGCCAGTACCCAAATCATCCTCAACCAACATCGAGATACAAACAGTCGAGCAGACAACAGCACCAAAACCCAACCAGAACAACCAGGAGGTCATACTAAAGTTAAATAAAAAATCAGCAGGAAATGTGGCTAATTATTTTAAAAACCGGAAAAAGATTACTTCAGACATCAAAGTTTTAAGTTGGGTCCAAGGTTTTAATATTTTATTTAAAACAACACCGTCTCAAGAGAGAGCACCAAAAGTTTTTCATAGACCAAAATGAGTCGTATGATTTAGCTATAAAGCAATTACTTGATAAGGGAGCTATTTCTCCTTCTTCACATACAAGAGAGCAATTCTTTTCTTCATATTTTCTAGTGCCCAAAAAGGACGAAAGTCATAAATTTGTTTTAAATTTAAAACAGTTAAATTGCTTTATAAAAGCCCCACATTTTAAGTTGGAAGACTATAGGTCAGTTCTCAAGCTCATTTTCAAGGGTTGTTTTATGGCAAAAGTAGATTTACAAGATGCCTATTTTTCTATTCCTCTTCATGAAAATTTAAAAAAATATATTTAAAATTTGAGTACAAAAATATTCTATATCATTTCAACTGCTTACCATTTGGTTTGAATATCTCGCCTTTTATATTTACGAAAACCTTAAAACCAGCCTTAAACAATCTAAAAACAAGAGGCTTTACTTCTGTCATTTTTTTAGATGACACTTTACTGATTTCAAAATCATATTTGAAATTTAAAGAAAATATTGTTGAAACTTGTTCTATGTTTTTCCGCCTGGGATTTACTATAAATAAAGAAAAAGTATACTTTCACCCACACAAATTATAACTTTTCTTGGTTTTACGTTTGATTCTAATAAAATGATATATTTTTCTCCTGCTGACAAAAAAGAAAAAATAATTAATAGTATTCAGACCATCAAAAATAAAAGTACATGTATGATAAGATCATTTGCAGCTTTAATAGGTCAGTTGGTAGCAGTTTGTCCTTCAGTTAAATATGGAACATTATCCTTAAAAAATTTAGAAAAAGAAAAGTGGCTTGCTCTTTCTAAAACTAATAGTTTTAACACAAAAATGACCATACCTAAATACTTGTAAAACGATTTCAATTGGTGGTTAGGTACATAACATACCAATTAGTGAAAAAAAAAATATAAAAGAATCTAATGATGTACTTGAAATATTTTGTGATGCATCTATTTTAGCATGGGGAGCATGCGGTAATAATAATAAAACTCATGGTCTTTGGAGTTATGAACAGCGAGAACTACATATAAATGTTCTTGAGTTATTGACAGCATATAATGACTTGAAACCCTTTTCCAAGGAATATAGGAATTGTAATATTTTGCTAAGAATAGATAACACAACAGCTGTATCTTTTATTAACAAGATGGGGAGTGTGTAAATAATACTCTAATCTTAACAACATTTGCAGAGAAATTTGGCAATACTGTGAAAATAGAAATTTAAAATACTTGCATCTTATATCAGTACAAAAGAAAATATTATTGCTGATTCAGAGTCAAGATCGTTGAATATAGGAACAGAGTATTCTTTAAGTGATAATTGTGTTAATATAATTTTTAAGCAGCTTCATATTCCAGAAATCGATTTGTTTGCCACATATCTTAACAAAAAATGTGCAAGGTATGTATCTTGAAAACCTGACCCCGAATCGGAGAAAGTTGATGCCTTCACTATAGATTGGCATGGATTAAAATTTTATGCTTTTCCACTCCACCTTTTGCTATTATTCCAAGAGTTTTAGAAAAAATCATATGTGACAAAGCAGTAGGAATTGTGGTAGTAGCAGAATGGGCAAATCAGATTTGGTAACCAACCTTTAATAAACTGATATCAGGCAAAAAGATAATTTTAGGACCTGATAAAAATTTAATTTTGAACCCTTTTAGGCTTTCATATCCGAGACACCAACATCTTACTCTGACTATCGCATGTTTGTCAGGCAAGATTTTTTAAGAAAAGGTATTCCCGAGCATTCCATCGCAATTGTGATTGCATCTATTACAACAAAAACACTAAATTTACATGATACAGTTTTCAAGAGATGGTGGAGGTATAGTATAGAAAAAATATGGACCCTTTTGCTTATGAATTATCAAATATTATTAATTTTATTAAATATATCGTAGATCAGGATTATACATATAGCTCTATAAACATTCATAGAGCTGCATTGGCATTGATAATAGATATACCAGAAAATCATAAAAACATGTTTAAAAAATTTTACAAAGGTATATATAATCTCAAACCTTCATTGCCCAAATATCAATTTACTTGGGACCCTCAACCAGTATTATTTTATTTAGAAACATTATTTCCTCCCACAGGTCTTTCTTTGAAAGAACTTACTTGCAAACTTGTAATGTTGATTGCTCTGACTACAGCTCACAGGTTGCAATCCCTATCTCTAATAAAAATTCAAAATATTTTTATGGATCAAGATAAAATTGCGATTTTGATACCAGATAGGATAAAGACTTCTTCGAAAAATAAAAATCAACCTATTTTAAGATTTCCCTATTTTAAAGAAAAACCACAGTTGTGTGTAGCATCGACTTTATGTCACTATTTAGAGATTTCTAAAAATATTCATCTTCAATCAGAGGACAAGTTGTTTATAACAATAAAAAAACCATATAAAGCAGCATCTACGCAGACTTTGAGTAGATGGCTAAAAGATGTTTTAAAATTATGTAACATAGACACCAATATTTTTAAAGGGTATAGTGTTAGACAAGCATCTACGTCAGCAGGAGCTAGGGCTAGATTAAATAAGTATAGAAACTATTAGAGAGACGGCGGGATGGACAGAAAATTCTCAAGTATTTAATATTTTTTATAATAAACCTCTAGCAAAAGATTACGGACTCTTTGCAAAAACTATATTGTCTGTTTAGTCCATATATGCTTCTGCGTTTGTTTATTGTTTGTTATACATTTGTAATTATATGTTTATATTATTATTATTACATAAGAACAGTAATTTTCTTATTATTTAAAAACATTACTCTTAATTGTTCTAATATATTCTCTCTTTTTTTTGTAAAGTTCCTAATAAAAAAAAATGTAAAGTATCGATTTTTGGATTGCAATGTAGTTTTGTTTAATTATCGCACAATATTGCTTAATCTTTCAACAGCCTACAATTAGTACAAATGTTCGAAATGTAATGTGAAGGACAATTAATTGATTGGTTGACTTACCTGTTAAGGAAGGACAATCATAATTGTCCTATCTTACATTTCGAACATTTGTACGCTCCCTCCCTTTGATTCTTTCGAACCCACCCGTTTTTGTGCGATCAAAATAAAAAAAAAACAGTGATGTGCCCACGTCACGTGTCAAGAAGCCTAATATCTTCTTTTTTCTTATTCTTCTTCTTTAAACTGTGATCAGCGGCCAGAAAATGCCACTACAATTAGTACAAATGTTCGAAATGTAAGATAGGACAATTATGATTGTCCTTCCTTAACAGGTAAGTCAACCAATCAATTAATTATATTTCTAATTTAATACTATTCTATCTAATTGCTCTAAAACCAGCCATATTAATACCTTTTCCTTTAGTTTTCCTTGCAAGAAACAAACAAAACACATCTCCTAAACTAAACCTAACTTCGCTTTCGGCCATTCATTCATGTTCGTGTCACAATAATTTCGACTCGAAATTATAATATCAACCACTTTTTTGGAGTCGCTATTAATTTCGATAGTCGCTATTTTATGACGTCATTTCGATAATTCAACGAAAATCCACAAGGCTCGCACAGTCGCATTTCAACGTCGCCATATTGATTGCGACTTGTTTTCAGTCTAAATTTGAATCAGAATCAGGGCCCAGAACTGGAACATTGGGAATTGACAAAATGTGCTTTTTTCAGAAAAAGTCAGGATTGGTGTAAAATCAGATGACCCACGAAATCGTGTACTTAGAGGTCGAAGAAGACAAGCAAGAACCAAAACTGTCAGATCTGTTCACAAATATACAAGGGGAAGTATAATGTTCTGGAGAGGAATTGTGATCGGTAAAAAAACTCCTTTAATTTTCATCCAATCAACTTTAACTGCTCACAGGTATGTTGATAACCTGTAGTTAGGCTCTGGAGAGATGCAACAGGAGAAAATTTAATTTTGATGCATGATAATGGACCTCAACACACCATTAGAGTGACTAGAGACATCATTGAAGCAGAAGGTATCCCTTGTTTGGAGTGGACTGCTTGCTCACCCGAGCTTAACCCTATAGAGTATTTGTGCGATATGCTTAAAAGAAAAATTAGAGCTCTCCGGGATAATCCACAAAAAACCGCACGGCTAGTATCTGTTTTTGAAGAATGAGCAACCTACCACAAAAAAATGTTGAAATTTGATTAGGAGCGTGCCCATGGAAACTGAAGCTTGCATAGGACTAGAGGTGATAACCCTGACTACAAAAAAAAATAAAAAAAAAATAAATAAAAGCAAACAATTTAAACATTATTAGTTTTACATTGAAATTTTTTATTCTATTGACTTTAAAACAACTAGTTTTAATTTGTTTGTTAAATACTTTATTGTTTTTAATTACGTTTGACTTCGTGTGTTCTTTTTTTTTTAATTCGCACGAAATAATGTAGAAATAATGTACTTGAATGTAGAAACCATAATATCCTATTATACTGAAGAACAAAATTTTGATATCGGAATGTGTCATGAACGCTGAATATAAAAATGCTGTCAAAATTTTCCCTAAATATCCGAGAAGTTTTTTAAAACACCAGAAATTCATTTCAAGAAACACATTTTTAAACATTTTTTTTTATTTTCCTGAGAGTTTGTTGATAGTTACTTAAAGGATTATTGAATATTTACCTATTATTTTTAAACCATCTATATATATATATATATATATATATATATATATATATATATATATATATATATATATATATGTAATAATGAAAACCTGGTATGTAAAAGTCTAAAAGGCTATTTATAAAAAAATAGAAGAATAATAAATATTCTGACACAAAATTGACATAAATCTTGTTCCGTCAATTTTAAAATCTAATTTAATATTTTCTTACATATTTGTTAATTTTTTTCGTTTAAACTTGTTAATGTATTATTTGTTATTGTTAATTTAAAGATTAGAATGTTAAAGACTTATAAAACCGATTTTCTTTAAGGTATGTAAATATTTTGTCATGATTGTATTCAAAATTAATAAATTTTGTTCTTTAAGGAGAAAAAACGGTGTTTAGTCTATGTCCCGAGTTTCCAGAGTTTCTACATTATAAATCGGTTTTTGGTCACCTTGAAAACAGGAAGATGTCAACAAAGAAGGTACGAATCCATTTGGAACTTGGTGAAGAAAATAGCTTAGAGGTAGTTAAATTAACAACAATTAGATTATTATCAGATGATATCACTTATTTCTTTCCAACAAATTTACAAAATTTAAAACATCATAAAGATTTATTTGACACAAGTAGTACTGTCAAAATGGCAAGTAAAGCTTTGACAAAAGTAGGTCAGTATAGGAACATCACGATTACATTAAATCCTGAGATTGTTACTTTGTATTTAGATGAAGATTGTAATTTTGTTTTTAAAAATTGTTATTTAGAGGAATTAGTAGAGAATAGCACGCTGATAAATACTCCGGTTTCATTAGAAGCAACAGATAAAACTAAAGTAGATTTAATTAGACTAATTGATAAATTAAGTAATAAACTCGAGACAAAAGTAAACAGGGGGCTGGATATCTCCCAAATTCAAAGTCAGTTTGTTTTAAATAAATTTCAAGGCAAAGAAAATGCTAGACAGTGGATGAGTAATTTTGAAAATGAGTGCGAAAGACATGAAATAGTAATAGATGAAGCTAAAATACAAATATTACGTCTATTTCTGGAACATAATGCTATAGAATGGTATAGCTCAACTTTATGTAAATTAACAATGCATGGAGCATGGTTGGAATGGCAAAATTCTTTTTTAGAAACTTACGGCGATAAAAGTTGGCGAACAGTATATCTAGCATATACTTATAAGTATATAAACGGTTCTTTTCTAGACTATGCGCTAAAAAAAGAAAGGATGTTGTTAGAGACTGAGCCATCTATGTCAGATCAATCGCGCATAAATCACATTGTGGTGGGTCTGCCATTGGACATTCAAGATCGCTTGGACAAAGAGACCATTAATACTACTGAACAGCTTATGAATCAGCTACGTAGATACACATCAATATTTCCTAGATTCAAAAAAAGACAAGGAAGATTTTTAAGTGTTACTAATGAGACTGATATTCGTTTGAATGAAAGTAGAAATCAAAAATCGATAGAAAAACGACCATGCAGTAACTGCGAGGCTCGTGGGTACCCAGGACGTTTTCATCCAGTTAAAATTTGCAGATACAAAACCCGTAGCGCTGAGGCGAGAAGGGTAAATCTAGCGGATGTGGGTGAAGTGGCTGTTAATTCTCAAGAGGAAGAACAACAAAAAAACTAGATTATACACCACTAATTAAATTAACTGTTACAATAAACAATAATAAAGTTACTGGAGTTTATGACAGTGGATCTAATATAACACTGATAAATTCAAAGATTATTGAAGATGTTAAACATAATATGTTGGAAAATGAACAGACATTTAGAACAATTAGTGGTGTGGAAAAAAGTTATAATAAAATAAAGTTACCTATGAAAATCCATAAAATAGAACAAGAAATAGATGCTTTTGTGATTAAAAATGATAATTTTTCTTATGACGTATTGCTAGGATTAGATGCCATTAAACAGTTTCGTTTGCTGCAAGATGAAAATTTGAATATTCTCCAAAGAGTGGATGAAAATAAGATAGAAGATATTAAGATATTAGAGGAAAATTTAAGATATAGTCATAATAGTACAACCGAGACTTTAGATAACAATAAAGTTCAGGTAAGACATTTCGAAGAAAACTCCTATGATTATTTAGATAAAGTAAAACATCTAGACAACATTAAAATAAAACAAATTTCTAAAATTTTGGATGAAAACTTATCGATATTTGCAAAACACAAGTACGATGTAGGAGAAGTAAAAAATCAAGAAGCTCACATTAAACTCTTAGAAAATAAATATATTTCAAAGAAACCTTATAGATGTTCCATTCCTGATGAACGTGAAATTGAAAGTCAGATAACCAAGTTACTTGAAGCAGGATTGATAGAGGAATCTGAATCTCCTTTTGCTGCACCAGTGACCTTGGCATATAAGAAAGATGAAGGAAGACGATCGAGACTCTGTGTTGATTTTCGTGAACTGAATAAAATTTTGGTACCCGAATCACAACCATTCCCACGAATCGAAGACATTATAGTAAAGGCTCGAAACTGTAAATGGTATACAGTTTTGGATATTAATTCAGCATTTTGGACAATACCAGTAAGGCAAAAAGATCGTTATAAGACGGCATTTGTTACACAGTCCGGTCATTATCAATGGAAGAAATTACCTTTTGGTTTAAAAATATCTCCAGCGATTTTTCAACGAATACTAGCCACTACTATTCGACGTAACGGACTTCAGGGCTTTTGCATAAATTATATTGATGATATTCTAATCTTTTCTTCTGATTTCGAAGAACACATACATCACATAGAACAATTACTTCATGCACTTAGACAAGAAGGGTTCCTGCTGAAACTATCAAAATGTAAATTTGCTCAATTTTCTGTGAAGTATTTAGGCCATGTTCTCTCTTACAATTCTGTTAGACCACATAATGATAACTTAAAATCTATTAAGCACTTTCCCAGACCTCAAAATAAGAAAAATATTCGTCAGTTCCTAGGAAAAATAAATTTTTACCATAAATACATTCCAGATCATACTAGGTTTCTTGAGCCCATCCATAATCTTCTACGTAATAAAACAGAGTTTAAATGGACAGATGAATGCGAGGCAACATTTATTCGAATCAAAGAATATCTCTACCAGAGTCCCATCTTGTCAATTTTTGACCCAGAGAAAAGAACTTTTTTATTTACAGATGCTAGTGCTTTAGGAGTTGGGGCAGTTTTGAAACAGTTACAAGACAATGGTGAGTTGCACCCAGTATCATATTTTTCAAAGAAATTCACGCCATCACAAGCAAAGAAAAAAGCGGTCTATTTGGAGTGTCTCGCAATAAGAGAAGCGCTACGTTATTGGCAGCATTGGTTAATAGGGCTTAAGTTTCAGGTAATCACAGATCATAAACCATTAGAAAATCTTAAAATAAAAGCACGAACTGATGAAGAACTTGGAGACCTAGTGTACTATATGTCTCAATATGATTTTACCATTACATATTCTCCAGGCAAAACGAACCAAGAAGCAGATGCTCTTTCGAGAAACCCTGTTTTGGAATCATTTGAGAATACTGATGATATACTACAAGTGGTTAATTTGATAACCATCGAAGACCTAAAAGAAGATCAACAAAATAATAGCACTGAGCTCTCTTTAGACAAACGTATAGTTAAAAAAGGCGAACTTCTTTATAAAAAACTAAGAAACAAAGAACGCATCTTTATATCTAAGAACTTCGGTTTACAGTTGGTAAAAAAAATTCATTCTCACTATGGCCACATGGGAACTGGTCATATGATAGCAAAGATACGACCTTTTTATTATTTTAAACATATGGATGCAGTTATAGCAGAATTTTGTAACCAATGTGATATTTGCAAGAAAAACAAGTCAAGAAGAAGCCGAGACATTGGTCGTTTATCACAGTTAGGGCCAGCCAAGGAACCATATGAAATCATGTCACTTGACACTATTGGTGGGTTTGCAGGCAACCATTCACCTAAACGTTATCTTCATCTTCTGGTAGATCATTTTAGTAGGTTTGCCTATACATTCCCTTCTAAAGGCCAACAAGCTAAGGATCTAATCAGGTTCTTACGTCCTATTTTTGAGAAGAATAAGGTGAAAGTTCTCCTGGCTGATCGTTATGCAGCGATTAATTCAAATGAGTTCAAATCCTTCATACGAAACTGTGGCATAACTTTAATTTTTACGGCTGTTGACTGTCCTTTTTCAAACGGATTAAATGAGCGTCTCAACCAAACACTGGTAAATCGTATCCGCTGCAAGGTTAACGAGAAACCACGACATCCATGGTCCAATATCGCAATTGAATGTACAGAAGAATACAACCGGACAACACACAGCGTAACAAAATTCTCTCCACTTTATTTACTCACGGGTGAACAATCTTCAATTTTGCCCTTAGATCTTAATCAGCCCCAAGATTTGGCTCAGAACAGAACTCTGGCATTCCAAAATTCACAAAGAGCTCACAATAACAATAAAATTAGAGTTGACCAGAAGAAGCAAGACTATGAATTTAAAGTCGGAGACTTAGTCTATGTCGAAATGGGTAACCGTCTTAACAGAAACAAACTTGATCCGATAAGAAAGGGGCCATTCAAAATTTTAAACAGGTTTTCGTCATCAATTTATGAAATAAATGGAGGCTATCGTCGGAATCAGAAAATTTTGTCCATAGCAGTAAGCTCTTGCCTTTTCAAGGGGGGGAGATGTAATAATGAAAACCTGGTATGTAAAAGTCTAAAAGGCTATTTATAAAAAAATAGAAGAATAATAAATATTCTGACACAAAATTGACATAAATCTTGTTCCGTCAATTTTAAAATCTAATTTAATATTTTCTTACATATTTGTTAATTTTTTTCGTTTAAACTTGTTAATGTATTATTTGTTATTGTTAATTTAAAGATTAGAATGTTAAAGACTTATAAAACCGATTTTCTTTAAGGTATGTAAATATTTTGTCATGATTGTATTCAAAATTAATAAATTTTGTTCTTTAAGGAGAAAAAACGGTGTTTAGTCTATGTCCCGAGTTTCCAGAGTTTCTACATTATATATATATATATATATATATATATATATATATATATATATATATATATATATATATATATATATGCATATAAGCATCTATATAAAAAGAAAAAAACAAAACATCAAGATCAAATTTTGATCAAAAATAGTTTTGAAAAAAAGAATAGAAAAGGAAGAAGCAAAATAAATCCCATAATAATGGAGCAGCGAAAAGACTACTATGATAACCTACTAGAAAAAAGACGAAAACAGTATGTAGACACATAAATAGAACTGGACGAAACAGGTACTAACGAAAGAGAGACCATTAAATTGGAAAATATAAAAATAGTTAAAAAGTGTCTGGCAGGGAAAAGCATTCTAGGAGATTAGAAATTATATAAACTCCATTTATAAAAACGGAAATGGGAGAGAGAAGTAAGAAATGGAGCTTCACACCACTTTTATAAATCTTCATAAGAAATTCGACTCCGTCCCTGTCAGAAATTATCGATAGCAATGAAACAAGCAGGTATAAATTAAAGAAGAAAAAGATTCAATTTATTGGCCCACCTTAAGTAAAACTGGTAGCAAAAAGTGCAAATAACTCTCTCATGTGTTAGCTTTCTTTGACAATACATCCTCGCAAAAAGACGATAATCCGTTTATCCGTTAAAAACAATTAAAACCCGTGAGTTAATCCGCGTGTAAAACGGCATATGTGTTCACTAGACGCAGGTGAAAACAGTGGCAGGCATTGACAAACCAGTACGCGTCCACTGCTGGACATAGGTCTCCCCCAGCTCTTTCTATCTGTCTCTGTTTGCAGTCGTAATATCTCGCATCCAGTTACCGTTAAGATGCTTTAGATCGTCGGACCATCTGGTTCTCCACTCGACAATAGTCTTGTTCTACGATGTATTTCTTCGTTTGGGATTCGGTGTCTCAGGGAGACACCCAACATCTGACCCTCCATAGCCCTCTGAGTTACGCGAATCTTGATTACTACCTTTTTTGTGAATGTTAATGTTTCGGCTCCATAAGTGAGTACAGGCAACACACACTGGTCAAAGATTTTCCTTTTGAGGCATATGGGTACCTAAGTCCGATTTAAATACATGGTTCAGTTTAATAAACGCTGCCCAGAATAATCCTATGCAACATGGGGGCTCGAAGGTCTGATCATCTCTTCCTAACCGAATTTCATGTTCCAAGTACTGATAAGATGCGGTCTGCTCAATATCCATTCCATCAACAACAATATTAAGATTTAACACCAGATTAGTCATTATTTGCCTCTTGTTAATGTTAATCTTTAGTCCGACTTCTAAAGGAAACGTGATATGATTTGTTCAACATTATTATTGCATCATCCATACGATCAGCTATGAGGACGATGGATGATGTCATCTGCGAGTCTCAAATGACTGAGCTTCTCTCCCCATTTATGTTGATAACATATATTATTTGTTTAGATCTGCCTTCTTAAAAGTGTGTTCAAAAAGGGTTGTGGTTGTGAATAGCTTTGGTGAGATTTATTTGTTGTTCAGATAGTCTTACGCTAGCCGTTTTTGCCTTTTGGTAGATATATTTGTTCATGTTAGTGTAGCGATAGTCTATTCGGAATTCTCTCATTACTTTTAACATTTTCTACTGGCTTATGGCATTGAATACTTTCTCGTAGTCCACGAATATCAGTGCCAATGGTTTGTTTTATTCTGCAGACTTCTTTACCAGGTTTTTTATTACCAGTAAGAGGTCGTTAGTGCTATATTCAGATCTAAATCCAGCTTGTTCTCTAGGCTGATAGAAGTCTAACTTAGCCTCCAGTCTTTTTTTGATAATATTTATTAGTTTTCTCAAAATTTAAAAAAATGAATGCATTTAAATAGCAATGGACCAAGATTTTACGCCTACACCCTTAACAACAAAAATTCAATGCCTAGTTAATTAATTAACTAATTAAGACCTACACTTTCCACGTGTCGTTTGATCACAATCTCGGTAGAACATAAAACAAACAAAAATAACGCTGATTTCAAACCACGTTATCGGCGTGAAAATAAAGGTGACATTCTTCATACTAATTAATTTCAATAAATCCTCATCATACCATTAACTCATGACCTATTTTTATCGCCAGCTGCTTTTTATAGACTACCTCACAACTTACAACGCCCAGTTTGCATTTAATTCGAGGAATTCAGTCAAATGGTAGGTATGCGATCGGGTCATGGGGTTAATTTGTGGATTTCTGCTTTCATGTTGTACGTAGTGTGAATATTAACGAATATATTTAATGATTTTTCAGTACTTAATTATCATAAAACGCATTTTGGAATCCCGAAAATAGAAATTGGTATATATTAGGTAACTATTTGTATTTTAGTGAGAAACACTAGTGTCATGTGTGGTCTCTACCCAAACAGCACAGTACGTTTTGAGTACGTAGAGGAAAGGCACCAAATTTGAGACAGGCGCCAAATTTGAGACAGGGTTGACATCTAGTGAACATATTGAAAACTGATCATTCTGTGAAGTTAGTGGTAGATCTAGGGATGGCGGTTTTTGACAAAACACCGGTTTTCGGTTATACCGGTTTTTTTGCTTACGGTTTAACCTGGTGGTTATAACCGGCCAAAAAAAACGGTTTTTGGAAAAACCGGTTTTCGGTTTTTTTAATCCAATAGGTTACAAAGTTACATTTACAATACACTTTAGTTTGCGATACTCTATTCGACTTGATATCAATATGATCAAAATTAGTACTATCGAAAGAACATATATTACTTTTAACACGTTTGTATATTTGTAGAATAGGTACATTTTAACTCATTTAATACTTCCTGTATGAGTGTATCGTTTTGAAAACCTGGCGAAATTCTTGGAGATTCGTATTCGTAATCAGTAATTCGATATTCATAGTCAGAGCATTATTTTTGATTATCAGAAAAAGTCATTCACCCACTTTCAATGTCAAGAGTTAAGTGTGAAAAATAGATGATGTTTGCGTCTAATTCAACCAGATCACTTCTTATGTAAATATTATGATTACAAATACCTTTTCAAGGAAATATAATAAAACTTAATAATTGTTTCTGGCTGATGTGAGATTGCACTTTCAGTTTGTTTCGGTATTTTATAAAATAAAATAAAATTTGAATTATGGTTTTGTTTGGAATAATTACTTGAGAATAATAATTATGATTGGGATCCAAAATAATACCTAACCTAATCCTAATCACCGTAAAAACCTAATAACCGGTTTTTACTTTAAAAAGAAAAAACCGGTTATAACCGGGACAAAAAAACAACCGGTGAAACCGGTTATTGCGAAGTAAAAAAACCGGTTTTAGGTTTAAACCGGTAGGTTTTTCCCATCCCTAGGTAGATCTGCTTTTAGTTGGCGCTTAGATGTGACCGTTGTTGTTTTGTTGACGTTAATTTGATTTACACGATACACAAAGTTTTTTCAGAATTTATAAAAACTTACAATACATCAAGGTAAGATGAATACATTTACTCCAGTAATTTTTTTTTGAAGTTTAATATTAGTTCATACATGTTGTTCTGAAGCTATTTTTATTATTAATTTTGGTATTAATTTTTAGGTATTAATTTTGAGAGTAAATTAAATGTAAGACCAAATACTTACGATGTCGGGATAGTATCACGAGGTTTTTCCTGGTTTTCCCTCGTGATTTACTATGAGATATCTAACGCGAGAATTTTAATGTCACCGTTGCAATTTTTTTGTGACGGATATTCTTGAGTTGGGGTTGATTTCATGTAATCGAATGAACTATCTTTCAGTAAAGTCGTCCCAGGAACGCAACTCATAAATATTGGCAATATCATTTTAAAGTCTTCTACTTTAAAATGTATCATATGTATCTGAATTGCCGACATAAATGAGTCAAATTAAATAAATTATTAGAAGAATTTTTTTACTAAGCAACAACATTTTTGTTTATATTAATAGTATTTTGTATTTTGACAACGGCACCCGATTTGGGCGTCGAAACGTTAATAAAAATCATTTTTTAATAATATTGTGGCTTATTTCCCATTCTAAATAGTTAAAATAGTTCATACATTTTATGCAAATTAAACGGTAATTGTGTGCATACATAACCAACAAAAAATCGTTTTATTTTTAACAGAAAAATCCTAATTTGAGACACCTGTAGGTTCCAAATTTGAGAGTGTCTCAAATTAGGACCCGTGTAAAAAATTTATTTTTATGTATTTTTTTTGTTTATAGATGCCGCCAAAAAATAAAAAATGGAATGCAAATGATATGATACGGTCTGTAAATACAGTAAGAAATAGAGAGATGGGCTATTCGAAGGCCTCAAAAGTTTTTGGAGTACCAAAAGGTACCTTAGAACGACATGTGAAATCAGACAAGACTCCAGAAGAACTCGTCGGGATATCAATTGGCCGCCGACCTATTCTTTCTTTGGAATTAGAAAATGAGTTGGTTGAGTATGCCCTAACTATGGAGCTACGATATTTCGGGCTAAGGGCGCGAGATATAAAACGACTGGCATTGCAACTTGCAATACGAAACTGAATACCACATCCATTTAGCAGAGTCAAAAAATCAGCCGGAAATAAATGGTTGAGACTCTTTCTGAAAAGGCATCCGACGCTTTCAATGCCTACTCTTCAGGGAATGTCATCTGCTCGAGTAAACTAGTTTACTCATGAAAATGTATCCAAGTTCTTTGACCTGTATGAACCAGAATATCTTAAGCTTACTAACCCTGCACAACGTATATTCAATGTAGACGAAACAGGTATTACAATTGTTCAGCACAAACATAGCAAAGTCATTTCTATGAGAGGGAAAAAGCAGGTTTCGTCACTTACCTCAGCAGAAAGGGGCAAGCTGATTACTGTTATTACATGTATGAATGCTGCAGGAGTTTTCGTACCACCCATATTAATCTTCCCCAGAAAACTTCCCCAGTAATTACTCCTAACACCCTACAAAGAAGAATTAGAGCGAAGTTTGCAGAAGAAAAAATCAAAAAAACTAGGACCCCAGCTAAACTTAGATTGTGTATTAGCTCCAGAAAAAAACAATTCAACAAAAAGTGTTAGATTAGAAAAAACAGCAACGTCCGAAGAAGAAATAGCAGTGCACGAAGACGTAGGTTAACCTTCTACATCAAAAGGCAAAACATCAAGGAGGAAACGGAAAGTTTATTCGAGTTCAAGTTCAGATAGCAGCGAAGACTTTCCATTAGCTGATTCATTGTCCGGAGAAAGTGGAGCAAACGACGGGAATGTCTATTGTGCACCGGAAAATTTTCCGACGATAAATATGGAGAACGATGGGCAAAGTGTTACCAATGTGGCAGGTGGACATATGAAGATTGTGGAGAAGTAAAGTCCAGCACATTTATTTGTCTTTTCTGCGAAGGAAATGGCTTTTTTGAATAGTATCTCAAATTGGGGTACCTGTCTCAAATTTGGATACCTGGCTATCCCAAATTAGGCGACCTTTTATTTTTAATATTAAATGTCACAAAAAAATTAAATGTATTTTTTTGCAAAAATATATGTCTTATTCGCTTTATTTATTTTTTGTTGTGTTGTAGAAACATTAAATATAAGTTTTCGAAATAAATGTTTTAAAAACTTTTGAATATTCTGTTTTATATTTGTTTTTCAAAAAAAGTGTCTCAAATTTGGTGCCTTTCCTCTACAATTTTGGTACTGTACGTACATGATGTAAAATGTACGTTTTAAGTACGTACACTGGGGTACATACCAGTACGTACAGGAGAGTACGTACTATTACGTCTTAAGTATGTACCATGAGAAAGAAGAGCTAAAGCATATTTATTATGTTAGGTTATGTTAACCTAACCTAATTTATTTGGTTAGGAACGTTAGGAATTTTTCACCTCGAGTACAGTTTTGATGTGATAATTCATTGCAAGACAGTTTCATTTAGATTTTTTTTTTACTTCTTTTTGGTGTTGGTCTTATATAGTGTGGTTTCCTGTTAATCTTAATTACAAACAAACTGGCAACTAATTATAGCTGGCTTGGAAGACTAAATAAAGAGGCATTTTGCAAATTCAGCATTGCTGCAGTTATAGTGGGTAAGATGTTTTGATTTTTAAGACTCTAATTAAATGCAAAATGTAACGAAGATATGTACCTACTATACATTTAACTATAATTTATTGGGCTTAAAATAAACCATTTAAGGGTACTAGAGAGACATCAATCTTAAAACAGATTTTTTTAATTATTGTAAAAACAACCCACTTCTAAATTTCTAAATATTTAGGGCAGTTGCAAAAATGAATTGATTTTCGGAGACACACAAGGCAGACATACATTTAGCAGTATTATTTATTTATATGGGTGTATTTCCATGGGTTAATTAATGCTTCAGTTGATGATGGTTGTGATAAAATATTCTTTATCAAAAGTATCCAGTTTTATAATTTGATATTCTTTCTTTATAGAAGCGGCAATAAAAAGTCAAAAATGTAGTGATAAGAAGGTCGCGGAGCAAGAAATTGGATGATGGTTGAGGAGAGCCGGGGATCGCTTAAAAACTTTCAAGGAAAAGGAATCAGAATAAACATTGAATTTATTATTTTTTAAATAATAAAGATATATTCACCTATATTTACTTTTATTTGCATAAATCATCATAAGTGTGTATAGTATGTACATAATATGTATATATAGTACGGCTGTCCCAAGTACCCTAACAAAACAAAACATTCCAGGAATGTACTATCAAAGTTCTATTAATGTTTGAATGTACTGGACATTCAAGGAACATTCGGTGAATATCTGATTAAGTTATTCGTGGAATGTTACCACACGACATTCTATGAACATACTACCAATGTCCTATATTTTAAGAGAGGTCATTTACTATTCAATTTGCATTCATTTTCAAATTTGCTGCGCGTGTATATGTATTTAGGCAATCCAAACCACGTGACTTCTGGTTCTGGTTGGCATGGCATACAGGTTACAGAGGTTATGTTTGTAATATCATTTCATTTCATCATTTCACTGTTTATCGTCATATTTTGGATTCATTTGGATTTCGTTTGCTGTATTTTGTGAACTTTATAAACTTTACCACACTGCAAAGTGATTATTTAAGGAAATTATTATTGGAGACACCAGATGTTTGGAGAAAGGTAGGGCAAACAATTTTTATCAATGTTCATTTTTCTCTGATATTTATCAATATTAGACTGGAATATGCGGGCGTCTGATCGGCCTATGAGGGAGAAGTACGGCAAGGGATAAGGGCTTGCGGATCGGTGATACTCCCCCATAGATCCCTACCGGAAGGGCGTTAACACCTAACATACCGGTGTATATATATTATTTTAAATAATTAATACAATATATTTAACTATTTTATACACGACAAATTTCTACTGCACTTATCACAATAACCATCAATAACTAACAAACAACTAAAAATTGCCTTGGGGATATCAATGGTCTTAACGAATGTAAAATGTAAATCATGCGATTCCCACGGTAAATCACTGTAAATCCCAAAAACCAAATAAAAACACTGTATCTCCCGTATTTACAGTGTTTATACTTGGGGATATGGATATAATGTGTTTTAAGTTGGTGAAGTGAAGATGGAATGTGATATAATGTGTTTAATAGCAATGTTAAATTGTGGTTCTACTAATTTTTAATTTTTCTTCCTTGGTAATTGGTAGATAACAACACAATAAATCCAAAAATGCAATAAAATGATTTTGAAAAAAATCGATATACAGTGTTTCTACTTGGGCAGCCGAGTATGTACTAGGTACATACCTTCAATATGTACTAGGTACGCACCTTCAGTACGTACTAGGTACGTACCTTCAGTACGTACTAGGTATGTACCATCAATTGGAAAATGTACGTCTTATGTAGGTATTAAATACCTACTACTTCGTACTTCGTACAGCAAAGTACGTACATTATACATACTTTATGTCCCATCAGTACGTACTTAGTTTGTTTTATCTACGTACCTGTGCTTACTGCGTATTACTATATGGCTGTGAGACCTGGACATTAAAACAGTATGACGTCAACAAATTGAATTCATTCGAAATGTGGTTGTACCGCCGAATGTTAAGAATAAGCTGGGCCAGCAGAACTACGAATAAAGAAGTACTGGAAATAATGAACACACCTCCTCATCTGGTCAATAATAGGTACAATCAAAATTAGAAAGACGTCATATCTAGGAAACATAATGCGCCATAGAGAATTTGAGCAGCTCCAGCTCCATGTAATATTAAATGGCAAAATCGAAGATATTAAAAGGGAATATATAATAGGAATTTATATACAGGGTGAGTCATGAGGAACTGTACATACTCCTACCTCGTATAGAGGTCCCTATGGGGAATAACAAATGACCATTAAAAAGTGTCTGCTCCCATTGTTTAATAATATACAGGGCGAGTTTGGCATTTTGACAGAAATTTGTATTCGTCATAATTCTTGAACGGTCATATCGATGTGTCTCTTATTTTGGTCAATAGTTACTCTATTACCGCCTAATCAACTGATTTATTCAAATTAGAAAAATATCAGGGCCGGCTTTAAAAAATTAGTTCGTTTGAGTCTTAGAAAAAATTTCACCCTGTATACGCTTTTTGAAAACTCTAATATGAATTTTACAAATTAGACAAATAGGCAATTAAAATGGCATATTTATTTTTTTCCGCACACGATTACTTAATTGTTTATAAAAAAATCAAATTTGACTATGAATTAAAAGTTTGGTAAAGTGAACCACAGATTTAAAAAAATTAACTATTATTACAAAAATTAATTTTTTTTAGACAAATATTTAATTTATGTTACCACCCAATCAACTGATTTATTCAAACTAGAAAAAAATCAGGTCCGGCTTTAAAAAATTAGTTCGTTTGGGTCTTTTTTTTTTGAGTGAATTTGATGGCCTTGGCCGAGCCAGTTAGCCAGACATTTTGGTATTTTAAAAACAAACAAATTTGATTTTTCAATCAGAGGAATTTTTTCTGTATTTCTAACTCTAAATATATAACAAACTAACATTATTATCTACAATTATTATCTAAATAATACTCTGTTTTGGTTGTTCATTTTTTTTTGTAAATTTTTATTTTTTTTTTGTATTTTTTGTTGCATTTTTTTATATTGTTAATTTGTTTTTTATTATTTTTTTTATTGTTATTTTTTATAAATTGTTTTTTTTTACTACGCTAAGACATAAACCCGATTCATCCTCGCGGAGGTTTACATCTTCTTAGTTTTTTTTTTGTTGCTTTTTTTATTTTTTCTGTTTTTTTTTATTTTCTTTTCTCTTTTTTTGTTCTTTTCTTTTTTCAATTATAATATACAATAATTACTTAAATCTACAGGGTTTAAAACAAAATAACAACAAAACAAACATGTTTGTTTTGTTTTAACAAACATGCCTGCTTTGTTTTAACAAAATTTCTTAAATACAGGGTAAATTTTATTGCTACAATCTATATTTACAGTTTTTGATATGCTCGTAAATTGTTTTTAATATATTAATATCTTCAGAAAATATCAAATTGTTCAGGTAGACGGGAAGTGGAATTTTTAATATATTAAGATTATCATAAAATTTGTTTATATTTACTGATTGATGTGAACATTCGAGGAGAATATGTAGTAGATCACCTTCTTTTCCACACTCACAGTTAGGTGACTCTGTGAGACCCAAACTGTACATATGAAGGGGGGTAAGAGCATGATTACATCTCAATCTATTTATAACTCTTATGAAATGGCGATTTGATACAGAATGAAACCATCTTTTAATGGGAATTTCAGGCTGCATTTGTTTGTAATTACTACCAGTTCTCGTGTTTCGATAATACCTTTGCCAATTTTCTTTTTGGTGTCGTCTACTAATAATATCAATATCCGAAATGGGTAGTAAGTTCATGGTAAGTTCTTCGCCTATTTGGGTCTTAGAAAAAATTTCACCCTGTATACGCTTTTTGAAAACTCTAATATGAATTTTACAAATAAGACAAATAGGCAATTAAAATGGCATATTTGTTTTTTTCCCCACACGATTACGTAATTTTTTATTAAAAAATCAAATTTGTCAAAATCGCAATTTTACCATAAAAATAAAAAAAAAATTCTTAAAATTAAAAGTTTTACCATTTTTTTTTTCTATAACACGTCTAGATCTAAAACTCCCCATAACACTTCTCTGTGGACTCTATAGTTTAACATAGACGTGATCAAATAGATACATTTTAAATTTTTTCACTTAATTTTTGCGATCTAACTTTGCTATTCACGAATCTGCACCTTTTATTTTTAAAAATTCATAACTTTTACGAGAAAAAGACTGAATGTCTACGACAAATGGTAACAGATATGTGCTGTAAAAATTTCAGAAAAAAAAATATTAAAATGGCACAGAATTGTAGCGAGTTAAACCGTGATTTCATTTTTTTTCATTTTTAGGTTAAAATTCCGATTTTGACTAATTTGATTTTTTAATAAAAAATTAAGTAATCGTGTGGGGAAAAAAATAAATATGCCATTTTAATTGCCTATTTGTCTGATTTGTAAAATTCGTATTAGAGTTTTCAAAAAGCGTATACAGGGTGAAATTTTTTTCTAAGACCAAAACGAACTAATTTTTTAAATCCGGGCCTGATTTTTTTTTAATTTGAATAAATCAGTTGATTGGGTGGTAACATAAATTAAATATCTGTTTAAAAAAAATTAATTTTTTTAATACCAGTTAATTTTTTTAAATCTATGGTTCACTTTATACCAAACTTTTAATTATTCATAGTCAAATTTGATTTTTTTTTATAAAAAATTAAGTAATCGTGTGGCGAAAAAATAAATATGCAATTTTAATTGCCTATTTGTCTAATTTGTAAAATTCATATTAGAGTTTTCAAAAAGCGTATACAGGGTGAAATTTTTTCTAAGACACAAACGAACTAATTTTTTAAAGCCGGACCTGATTTTTTTCTAGTTTGAATAAATCAGTTGACTGGGTGGTAACATAAATTAAATATTTGTTTAAAAAAAATTAATTTTTTTAATACAAGTTAATTTTTTTAAATCTATGGTTCACTTTACCAAACTTTTAATTCATAGTCAAATTTGATTTTTTTATAAAAAATTAAGTAATCGTGTGCGGAAAAAAAGAAATGTGCCATTTTAATTGCCTATTTGTCTAATTTGTAAAATTCATATTAGAGTTTTCAAAAAGCATATACAGGCTAAAATTTTTTCTAAGACCCAAACGAACAAATTTTTTAAAGCCGGACCTGATTTTTTTTTAGTTTGAATAAATCAGTTGATTAGGTGGTAATAGTGTAACGTTTGACCAAAATAAGAGACACATCGATCTGACCGTTCAAAAATTATGACGAATACAAATTTCTGTCAAAATGCGAAACTCGCCCTGTAGGTATATTAATAAACAATGGAAGCAGACACTTTTTAATGGCCATTTGTTATTCCCCATAGGAGCCTTAGGTCTGGATCCCGCGTATTAAAAAAAAAGTTGATTAATAGCAAGCTGAAAATTTGTTAATAGCTTAAGGGTGTCTAGTCGGATAAACTTTGATATATGAGAACACTGGAACAGGGGCAGTTTTAATTATGGAACAGGTTAAAAATTTGGAACAGTCAGACCACGAAAACGGCACATTTATTTTGTCCGACAGAACAGACTTAAACTCTCCGAACAGAGATTAAACTCTCATGCAAAAATCAGACTGCTATTTATCACCTGTCATAATTCCTGTCATTTGACATATTCTACATGTTCCACTCATTAAAACGCCCATTTGGTGATAAATAGCAGTCTGATTTTTGCATAAGAGTGTAATCTCTGTTCGGAGAGTTTAAGTCTGTTCTGTCGGACAAAATAAATGTGCCGTTTTCGTGGTCTGACCGTTCCAAATTTTTAACCTGTTCCACAATTAAAACTGCCCCTGTTCCAGTGTTCCCATATATCAAAGTTTGTCTGACTAGACACCCTTAAGCTATTAACAAATTTTCAGCTTGCTATTAATCAACTTTTTTTTCATACGCGGGATCCAGACCTACCTCTATACGAGGTAGGAGTATGTACAGTTCCTCAGGACTCACCCTGTATTATAGGAATTTAAGAAAAGATCCTGGCTCCGAAACATTAGAGATTGGACCCACGCAACAGGGAATGACTTAATTCATCAAGCCCATAAAAGAGAGAAATTTCCGAAGAAAAAGTTGAGTTTTAGAATACCACTTTTTTAATTTATATTTTGGATATTTTTAAAAGAAATTTAGTTTTCGATTTCTGATAAAGGTCTCTTTTATTCGTGATTGTTCTCCATCAGTCTTGGAAGCTATTCGCCTTAACATTTTTTTTTTAAATTGCAGTCAAAACGATTATTTTTTTCGAGAATTATTTCGACTTTACAAGCAATAAACTATGTGAATCGATATGCAATCTGATGCAGTTAAATTTTAGTTTATTGCAATGTTGTTTCCAAGCCAGCCAGACAGGCTCCTGCTGATTTTATAGGCAACATACACGTTATTGCATATCGATTTTTTATACTGGCGCAGGCATGTTTGCCGCCATCTGTCGGTGGAAAGCTACAATAGGAGGAAAACTTAAATTACTTCGATCCAACTTAAAAGTTTTTCGTTTAGGAGGTTGGATTGTTTCATATAACTAACGTAAGATGACGACTAAAAAGTTCAGCTATGATAAAATACATATATTGCTAATTAAAAAGTTAATCACTAATACTAATTTTAGTTTTTAATGAACAAACAACAAAATCTCGCATTAAACATAAAAAATTTAAGCCTCAGATACACAAACATACAGGGACAATCAACATACTCGTATACATTATACATAGTAGTAGGTATAACTAAAATATTCAGATTCAGCAATACCTATTTTTTAAAGAAACATAAAATAAAAATCTTGACGAACGATACAGAAGGGAGATTTCAGCCGCCATGGGCAAAAGGACTCGAATCCATATTAGGAAAAAAATATGAAGAACTGAGCGACTATAGAGCTAGCAACGTTTCCGAGAAAGTATTTTAAGACAGCTGATTCTTTCATATATTGTTCCCTATGCTTCCTCGAACACCGTACCGGCCATCTGGCTGCTGATACAGGTTGCGTTCATTACTGCGCAGCACACCTTTACAGGTAAATACAAAATCATATTGATTATATCTATTGATAATAGATAGAAATAAAAGTTCATAACAAAAATTGTAGCCAAATTTGAGCTTCACATTACAAAATTAGTTAGAATGTTACAGGGTGTTCGATAACACAGTGGCAGACCAAACATATGTTTTTTTAAATGGAACACCCTATATTTTATTTTATATTCGAAATCTTCTTAACTTTCCCATCACAAAAATAAAAAGGTTTGTTATGTTATACAGGGTATTTACAAAGTTATAAGTTATAACTTATAACCAATGCTCTATGAAAATCGTGTAATAAGTTCAGCTCCCTGTATAAATAAAAATAAGTACCTACAACAGCCGTGGTTTATTGGTGCCATATTTTTTCCCTAACAACACACAACATTCCAGGAATGTACTACCAAAGTTCTATCAATATTTGAATGTCCTGGACATTTAGGGAACATTCGGTGAACATCTGTTTAAATTATTCCTGGAATGTTACCATAAGACATTCTGTGAACATACTACCAATGTTCCTATATTTTAAGTTGCGAAATAATACATACGTGTAAGAGATACAACATTACTTATAACATACCAGACAAACTAAGTGACATTTTAGGCCTACAGTGCAATAATATGTCAAATTTAAAGAGTTTCCCAAGATTATAAACATACAAATGTAATAAAAATTATTGTTCGCGAATATTCAATTTGGAATGCGATTTTGTTAATAAAAAAAATACTTATAACTTATGCAAAACCCAAGAGAGGCATTTATATTTATTTTTTTGCGTTCATTTTCAAATTCGCCGTGCATATATTTTTGTGCATGGCGCTTGAGAGGGCATCACGTGACTAAAAACGACCAACCAACGACCTCGCTTCGGCCATCTTGGCATCTTCATCTTGGCGACCTTGCCTTGCCGTGGATTGTTTTTAGTTGTTTGTATTATTTGTGCTTTTTAAGAATATTTTTTTAATTCGGATACTTTTATAATAGCTTTAATAGTATTATTAACATAGTGCATAAAATGGTGTCCTGTTTTTAACGCAGTTGGAGTAGCAGAAACAAATGTAGATAAAAAAATCTGCAGGAATAACGTTTCAATTATGACAGAAGCTCAAAACAAATGACTGTGAATGAAAAGCCCTATTAAAAGGTTAGTATGCAAATATGTAAACGAAAGCATGCCCTGTATTTCAGAAAATAAATTAATACTATTAATACCCTAATAATACTATTCATAAAAAATCTTTTAAGTAACGTAGATATAACAAAGTGAATAAAAGGCATAAATCAGAAGAATTATTATTTTATTTTATAAGTTAATAATTGGTCATATCCATTTATTATTTTGGCGAAGCCACAAACTTCGCTTATTCCTAACTAAAATAGTAAATAGAGATAGGTAATAACAAAAGGATTTGTAAAACTAAAATAATTCTTTTTGCGTTTTTGCTAGTGTATGCGTTTATAAATAGGATGGTAGACCACACACTATAATATGCAGTACCAACTAATGAATACACAGAATATTATAGTCGATTTGCTAAACTCAGTCTCAGTACTAATTACTGTAATTTTGGCAAAATTGGCCAAAAACAAAAAAAAAAATACCTACTAAAATCACTAGCCAGTTGTGTCTGAGTTTGGGGAACCGACTATACTAATAAACAATTTCTAAGCTGTTTTATAATAATTTTGTGAGTTCATTAATCATATTTTTTATTTAAAACTAAAATTTGTTAATAATGCTTAGTAATGCATATATTTTGTATTTTTAGCTTTCCAGAAGATCCTGCGAAGAAGACATGAAGTATAGATCAGATTTGTTAATAGAGGAGTATGTTCAAAACACTTTTTAGAAAAAGATATTGACAGAACTTCACTTTCATCTGTTCGTTTGAGAGACTGTGCTGTTCCAATAGCTTATGTCACACAGGTATATGCATAACCTAATTAATAATACAGTCCGTACAATATAGATACTGTTGTAATTCATTATCTACATCGGAGATCTAAGTTGACATTGTTGCCCAACTACAAAAAATTTTTGAATTCATTTTAAGTCAAATATATCACAATTATTGCGAAGTAGATTATACAACAAAACAGATTAATATTCAATGTAAATAAATAAAAACATCAGAAATCGAAAACAAGAATTAAGGTATAATCTTATGTTACAGTTATTAAGGTACCAAGGGTATTATAGGGATATACGTTGACCGAAAGCGTTATTATTATAATACCTGTGGTGCCTTCAACGTTTAATGCCCGACTAAATTATTCTTTATATGCGAAAAATTTGAATGAATTTTGAATTGATTAGTTTTTAAATAAGTACATTTACCAGTAACAGTAGTAACGTAATTGTGGTAACCATAGTTTTACTTAGGTTGATATTTGTCAACTTGACAGTATCTAAGTCGTTATTTAAATTTAATGCCCAAGGGCGTTATATCGTACTTAACAGACTTCGAAATGTCATTATTTGTCAAATAATCATTATTTGTCAAATAATGTACCAGTAGGACATTAAAGTAAATAATAAAAACAATAAATATAATGAATACTAAATACTTATTTGTTTGTGAAAAATCTATTTCTTTGTGGCTTTTTTGTAATTAATTATTCTAATGGGGAAATAAGCCACAATTTACTTGAAAAAATAATTTTATTAAGGTTTCTACTTCCACATCGGATGTCGTTGTCAAAATACAAAATGTTCATTATTATTATTTTATTTATTAAATATTATTTATTATTTATTTAAATATTATTTAATATTTATTTTTTTATTATTATTATTTATGCATATTATTACCTGTAAATAATATTTCTTCTGATTGTTAATTGTAAAGGATAGAAAAATTACCTTTTATTTTATTTTCTTTTAGAATCAGCTGAGAGAAGTGGTCTACAAAAAACCAGAAAGGAAACGGAATATGTGGCTACGAAAAGCAAAAGAAAGGTTTACAAAGCAAATGTGACACATTTTTTTATAATATTTAGGAATGTCAGCAAATTACATTAAAAAATGTATGTAAAGATTTTTTGCAATAAAAATGTTTATATTTATCAAGGATGTATTATTTGGTATGGCCATATATCGTCAGTGATGTGACAGTACCTCCTATCTGTTTTTTTCAAGAGATTTGTAAGATAGACTAAAAACTTGTTTCGGCCACCTCCTGTTTTCATATATTTTTTGACTTGTTTTGCAGTAAATTCAACTATCTATTTACTACAAAAAAAGTCAGAATACGTACGAAACCAGAAAGTGACCTTAAAAAATGTTTTTCGTCTCCTGCAAACCTCATGAAAAAACATATAGGAGGTATTGTCACATTACTGACGATATATTTCAGTGAATGTCTAAAAAATATACTGTGAATGTTCAAAGAACGTTCGTAGACATTCATGGAATGTTCTAACAAGACATTCAGTCTAAAAATATACTGTGAATGTCCAAAGAACATTCATGGAATGTTCCAACAAGACATTCAGTCTGAAAAATAGACTGTGAATGTCCAAAGAACATTCGTAGACATTCATGGAATGTTCCAACAGAACATTCTAAGAATATTTAAAATGCTGACACAGCACTTTCCTGGTACTTTCCAGGGACATTCGTGTGCATTTGGGGACATTCCAGGAATGTTTTCAATGTCCTGTGTGTACATTCTAGGAACATTCATGGAATGTTTTGTGTTATTAGGGTTTTGGTTATCAAAATTGATAAAAATGGTTGATATTGCTAATTTTCTTTATATCGAATACAGGTAGAGTCAAAACGCAAGTACATATTATTTTCTCAGTAATTTTAAATAGAACACCCTAATTACTAACTTGCTCGGAAAAATGAAAGTAAAAAAATGGTACTGGTAGGGTAAAATAGTAAAAAAAAATTAAAGTACGGTAATGGTACTTTTCGATGGTGATATAAAATATAGGGTGTTCCATTTAAAATTTCTGAGAAAAGAATGTACTTGCGTTTTGACTCACCCTGTATTCGATACAAAGAAAAGTAGCAATATCAACAATTCTTAAAAATTCTCACAATCAACAAAAAAATATGGCACCAATAAACCGTTACTGTTGTGCTTATTTTTATATACCGGGTGTCACTTATATTTTCCCCCATTTTAACTGCCTATAACTTATAAACGGCTCAAGATAGAAATATCCGGTTTTCGCTGAAATGTTTTATTTTAGTAAAAGTTTTGTTTGAATGGATTGAATGTTTTATATCGCTTTCAAATACGAAAACAAAAATGGCGGATTTTAAAAAAAAACGTTGTTGACTTTTTTTAGAT
Source organism: Diabrotica virgifera virgifera (assembly GCF_917563875.1). NCBI lineage: Eukaryota > Metazoa > Arthropoda > Insecta > Coleoptera > Chrysomelidae > Diabrotica > Diabrotica virgifera. The sequence goes on from NC_065451.1 coordinate 177,792,488, forward strand.
TGAACACCCAGTATATTTTTTTGTAAATTGAAAAAATGTCATTCACCTATCCAGCGATATAAAGCTTTTTATAGCGATTTTAAAAATTAATTACTCAGTGATTTGACAACCGATTTTAAAAAACTTTATATCGCTGGATAGGTAAATGACCTTTCTTTCAATTTACAAAAAATATACTTTGTGCTCCATTAAAAAAAAAGTCAACAACGTTTTATTCAAAAATCCGCCATTTTTGTTTTCGTACTTGAAAGCGATATAAAAAATTCAATTCATATAGACAAAACTTTTACTAAAATAATACATTTCAGCGAAAACCGCATATTTCTATCTTGAGCCGTTTAGAAGTTATAGTTAGTTAAAATGGGGGAAAATATAAGTGAACACCCGGTATACAGGGAGCTGAACTTATTACGATTTTCATAGAAAATTGGTTATAACTTTGTAAAAGCCCTATATAACATAACAAACCTTTATATTTTTGTGATGGGGAAGATAAGATGATTTGGAATATAAAATAAAATACAGGATGTTCCATTTAAAAAAAAACATAAGTTTGGTCTGCCACTATGTTATCGAACACCCTGTAACATTCTAACTAGTTTTGTAATGTGAAGCTCAAAGTTGGCTACAATTTTTCTTATTAACTTTTATTGCTATATATTACTATAGCGGATATACTGAGCTTTATCACACTAATCAATCCAACTAATCACCCTGTATTTTGAATTTAAAATTATTTTAAACCGAAAAATTTTTTTGTCATTACTTTTTAAACCACAGAAATGTCTGGCAATTATAATTCATATTTCTAATAATGTTTAAAAAGTAATGTTTAAAAAAATAATTTTTTCCGACGTTGAGCTCTTGGTCCATAAGAGGAAGGAATGTATTACTCTCACATGACAGGCTATATGACAGCAAGAGGAAGAGGTGAAGCCATCGAAGCTATTATACTGTGCATGGTATACAATTCGCGAAATAAAGACCTGAATAGGAAGACCCGAGCTGGAAATAAGAGACATTGGAGAGGAATAAGCCTCTAGATCTAGTACTACTATAACCCAAAGACAGTCATATTATAGAGTTTAGGGGGATAAATAGCAAAGCAGAAATATGGCGCTGGGATGGAATGAACCAAACGTTGGTGGTAGAGACCAAAGCAAAAAACTAAGCAATAGCAATGAAAGGAAACAAATGACGACGAAAAATGCAAAGAAGAGGATAACGAACTATGGAAATAAAACAAATCAAGACAGCAATAAAAAAGAAAAGACGAAAAATGACAATATACAGTTTGCAATAGAGATAAATGAGACGGAAACGATGCAGGCAATGGACAAGGCAATAAGTAAAGATAACAAAAAGAAAACTAAAGTCAACTTGGGTACATGGAATGTAAGAGGCACATACGAAACAAGAAAACTCAAAGAATTAATTAGAGAAATTAAAAGATATAATGTAGAAATAATAGCTTTACAAGAGACAAAACAATTGGAGACAGAAATAGTAGAAATAGAAAACGTGGTATTTTTTAAAAGCGGGGGAGAAACCAGAAGGTTAGGAACAGGTTTTATAATACAGCGAAAATGGAAGGAAAAAGTAATGGCATTCCAACCAATATCAGATAGATTATGCAGAATAAGATTAAAAGGGGACAAACGAAACATAAGTATAATAAATGTACACGCACCGACTGAAGATGCCACAGAAGAAGAAAAAGGTGAATTCTACGAGCAACTGGAAAGAGAATAATATGATAAATTACCAGGGTTTGACATCAAAATAATAATGGGAGACTGCAACGCCAAAGTCGGAAGAGAGAATATATACGAACACAAATAGGGAAATATAGTAAGCATGAGGTGTCGAACGATAATGGCCAAAGAATAATAAATAGGCTTTGCAACAGAAAGGCAAATGGTGATAAGAAGCACACAATTACGCCGAAAAGATATATATAAAGGAACGTGGATTTCCCCTGATAAGAAGACAGTAAATCAGATAGACCATATTTTAATAGTGAAGAAGCATGCAAACAATATAATAAACGTAAAGAGCATGAGAGGAGCGGACTGTAACTCTGACCACTACTTGGTGAGAGCAGAATACAAAATCGAGCATAACATAAAGCGAAACAATAAAACAACAGAAAAATTTGGAAAACAATTCAACATAGGACTACTAAAAGATAACAACACACAGAAGAAGTATGAACAGGGAATAACCAACAGACTAATCAGGGCACAAGAAACGTCAAGCCCAGACAAACAATGGCAAAATATCAAAGAAGCAATCTTGAACACAAGTAAAGCAATCCTAGCGAAAACCAAAAGAAAACACAAAACAAAAGATTGGTATGATGAAGAATGTCAAGAAGTAGCAGAAGCAATAAGAAAAGTAAGACTCAAAAATCTCACAAATGACGAAGAAAGCACTAGAGAAGAATACAGAGAATTGAGAAAAATCATGAAAAGAAAATGTAGAAGCAAAAAGAGGAAATACAACGAGAACAAACTGAAAGAAATAGAAGAAAAATTTCAAAAAAAAAGAAATAAGATCATTCTACCAGGAAGCAAAAAAAAATGGAAAGAGGATATCAAAAAAACAACCCATATATGAGAGATGATAAAGGGATGTTGCTAAATGAGCCGGAAAAAATAATGGAAAACTGGCAAAACTATTTCACAGAACTGCTAAATAAGAGCGAAGTACAAAAGGAAACAAACCATGAAATTGAGGATGATGAGATAGCAATAGAAATACCCACAGAACAAGAAATAAAGAACGAAATAAAGAGCTTGAAAAATAACAAAAGCCCAGGAATAACAGAAATATCGGCCGAAATGATAAAATCAGGAGGGAAAAGACTACAGAAAGAGATATATGACCTGATAAAAAGAATATGGGAACTATAAAAAATGCCAGAAGAGTGGACCATAGCAAGAATATGCCCTATACATAAAAAAGGTGATAGAATGCTATGCGAAAACTACAGAGGCATCGCACTATTAGAAATAGCTTACAAAATCTTGGCACAAAGTATAAGAAAAAGGCTAAAGTCGACTTTACACTACATGATTTATCATGTGATTTGTCATATGATTTTTCCCATGAGGAGCCGCATGACAATGCTTATGACAAAACGAGCCGTATAAACAATGCAAAATCATATGACAAATCACACAGTGTAAACATGTAAATTTCACTCCATGACCAAATCATATGACAAATCACATGATAAATCATGTAATGTAAAGTCGACTTTAGTCATTATTCGGAAAAAATACTGGGGGAATACCAGGCAGGTTTTAGAAACAACAGATCAACGACTGACCAAATATTTGCCTTAAAAGAAATACAGACTACCTGTTACGAACATAAAACAGTACTATATGCTTTGTTCGTAGACTTTAAGCAGGCTTACGACACAGTAAATAGACAGCAGATGTACGAACTGATGAAAGAATTGGGGATACCAAGTAAAATTGTCAGGATGATAAAGATGACGATGGAAAACACAACAAACGAAATAGCTTGGAAAGGGTATACATCCAAAAAGTTTGAAACCAAGGAAGGATTACGACAAGGAGACCCACTATCAACAATGGCATTCAATCTAACATTGGAAGGAATAATCAGGAAAAGCAGAATAAACATGCAAGAAACGATATTTAAAAACGGCCACCAATGCATAGCATTTGCAGATGATCTGACGCTACTAGCAACAAGCAAAAAAGAACTACAAAAGTTAATGAAAAACATAATAAAAGAAGCCGAAAAATTCGGACTTAAAATAAATGAAAAAAAGACAAAGTATATGATAATGGGAGAGATCCAAAAAGAAAAAGAGAATAACATCATAGTACAAATAGATGGAGAAAAAACATACTCGTTCAAAAGAGCCAAAGAAATTATTTACCTGGCAGCCAAATTAATGAAAATGGTCATGAAGAAGGGGAGATAAAGGCAAGAATAGCGAAAGGAAATAAAAAATATGGAGCATTACGCACATTATTGAAATCCAAATACGTATCAAGAAAAACAAAAATAAGAATTTATAAGACTGTTATATCAGACCTACAGTAACATACGCAAGCGAAACATGGGTGCTCAAAAAGTCAGGAACAGACCTTTTAGAAAGATGGGAGAGAAAAATGCAAAGAGCAATATATGGAGGTGTGAAAATAGAAGGTCAGTGGAGAAGAAGAACCAATAAAGAATTGGAAGAACTATATCAAGAGCCAACGGTTACGACGACGATCAAAGCACAGAGAATACGATACTTGGGGCACATAGAGAGAATGGGAAGTACACGAATGCCAAAAATGGTACTCTCACGAAGACCAATACAAAAGAGGAGGAAAGGCAGGCCAAGGAAAAGATGGTAGGACGGTGTATATGAAGACTTGAAGAAAAGTAACATTGAGAGATGGAAAGAACTAGCATTGGACAGAAGGAGATGGAGAGAGGTGGTGAAGGAGTGTATAAAAAGACTGAAGTGTATTTAAATAAAATTTATAAGTTTTATAAGTTATGTAAGTTATATTAAGTTATTTATTATATTATTTATATAATCAGAAATGTAAACATTTTAGCCCTAGGCCTATAAGGTCTGTTGCGTTTAATAAATAAATAAATAAATAAATATCAAAGCTGAACGAGCTGTAACTTTTACCGTTGGACAATTATGTCCGTTTATTCTTACAATTAATTCCGTTCATTCCCACAATAAATACGGTTATTCTTACAAGCAATTCTATTCATTATTACAATCAGTTTCGTTCATTCCTACTATGAACGTATTTTATATTAATAATTACTGAATGCATTAGCCCAATGTATGATATTGTCATTTTTTGTCCTAAACCTAATGGACTTTACACTGTGTGATTTCTCATAATATGAGAGAAATCATATTATGATTTCACTTATACAGTGCACTGGAATAAGTGTTACACTCCCCCCCCCCCCTTATTAATTATTAACTTATTTATTTTTAGCAGATAAGCAAAACGCTCGGACAGGTCGATGTATATCACTATTGATATATTGATATATTGAAAATGTATAACACTTTAATCCTTTTTGAGAGCGCAGGTGCAAAATTTCGATCGAATTCTTTTTAAACACATTCATTGTTTTTGGAATCCTGAGAAAACTAATAAGTATTTTTAAAAAATTTAAACGCAGAATAAAGGACTACATTATTACCGAGGGTGAAAGTTCCTTAGAATAAACAAAAAGTTTCTTTTGAATGGTATATTTGAAATTGAAAATCTTACTAAATTTTCTCTTTTTCACCCCTGTGACTTATTAAAATAATCATTATAGAAGTTCTCAGGGACTTCAGACTCTCGATAATATTGCAATATTTTATTCTGCGTTTAAATTTTCAAAAATACTAATTAGTTTTCTCACGATTCGAAAAAAATTTAAAAAGAATTCGACCGAAATTTCACATAGACACACGAAAACTTCCTTCTACTACGGACTACACTTGGAAACGAAATGAAATTATTATTCGGCACTTCGGCAGAGGTAACAGCATCGTTTAACAAAGAATTCTTTTTTAAACAATGGTAACACAGAGAAGCTAGGGGTATCACGCTAAGGAAAAGCCGTTACATTTCAAATGGTCAAGCAAAACATGTATTGTCTCAACAACTACGTTTATTGCCACTATGAACGCATTGATTGTGGTTATTAAACGCAGTAGTAGATTGATTAATGCATTCGTTGTCACAACAATCAGTTTACATCTATACAATAATAATATATTATTCTATATTAACAACATTTGTACATTGTTTTAATGAAATCTCTGTACGTTGTCACAATAAACCAAGGTATTTGCTTGTCATCTACGAAATCAAGAAAGTGAGTTGCTGCCAGAATTAACATTATTTATTAAATATACGAAACTAAGTTATTGGCTGAATAAATTGAGTGTTATTGATTAATGTACTCTAGATATTTTCACAATTATTATTCAATCATTGTGACAATAACCAAATACATTCGTCAATGTCTAAAAGTTCGTTGAAACAAAAAAATAAATTGTTGCTACAACGAAATACTATTTAATAATAACTGTTAATCAATATTACGAACTAAATTTTTTTGAGTGAAGAGACTAAATGCTTAAGCAAATTCCGGTAAATTTGAAGATCTCGAGACTCGTGCTAGTCCCCAAAGGGAAGATAAGTATCATCGACCTGTTTTCCTTCTGTCATATATAGGCAGATTAAACGAGGGGATCGCTAAGAGAGGGACTCGATACAGTCATTGAAGAGCCAGGAGAGATGTCACCCAGGCAGTAAAGTTTCAGAAATAACAAGAGCACGGTTGATGCGGTGATGAAAGTATTCGGAAGTTACACAGAGTGGCCACTGACTAGAAAAATAGATAACCGGACTGTTGTTTTGATATCTAGAATGCTTTTACTACTGGAAAGAGGTAATGGAAGAGAATGTGTCCAGATTACCTGATGCTTCGGACTATCTGTCAGAGAGTAAAATTGAGAAAAACTGGTAGTCGACATGACGGCTAAAATGCTACAAGAGACAAGAGTACTAGTCAGGAGTAAAACATAAGCTGTGGAATCTGGCATATATGATGGGGTAATGGGACGGCGAGAAACGATTTCCAAGTAGGAAGACAATCAGTGGGAAGACTACGAAAATGATGAAACGACAACTTACTGAAGGCACATTGAAAAAACGACAAGCATGTTTACACAAAACTAAGAAGGAGAAAAACAGGCTTATGATAATCTTTAACCCTCGAAGAGTCTGGAATGCAATGGTTGAGCAGGGCATACCTAAGAAACTAGCTGCAGTAACGCAAATGTGTGTAAGGAACTTCTTTGCATAACTTAGAGTAGGAGGGAAAACATCAAACGATTTCTGAGAGGAGGGAAAACATCAAACGTTTCAAAACAAGAACGACGGCGAATATAGCTAAATGTTACTATAAACGATCACAACTTCAAAGTGCTTAAAGATATCTAGGAACAACAATCATCAATGGAAACAAAGTAGAACGAGAAGTTTAAATGAAAATAATGGGGAAAACTGATCGTTCTTTGCAATACATCTTATGTATATCAAAACTTCTCTCACCAGTTGCAAAAATCAAGATATACAAATGAAAGTGAAACATGGACGCTAATGAATAAGAAGTAAATAAATTGCTGGTGTGCGAACGTAAAATCCTTCGAGTGCTAATTGCTTTCAGCAATATCGTGACAAACGAGTGAAGGCGCAGACCCAACCAGGATTTAGATTTCTTTCCGAAAAGGAAAATCTAGTGAGAGATATAAAGGCCAATAGACTAAAATGGGTAGCACATGCGATACGCAGTAACAATAATCGCCTTATAAACAATGTGTTTTGAGAAAGACCAGATGGGAGAAGGTCTGCAGGACGGCCTAGAAAAAGGTGGAATACAGCCAGGGAGAATCTGGAGAAAAGGAGAGTAAGACAATGGCACAGCCCAGACTCACGCACATTTGTAACGCCATTGATGATGATGTTCGTGACCTAGTTATCTATTGCTATTTTATCGTTTTAATTCAAAGTTCCTTTTTTAGAATGAAATAAGCTTTACATTTTTATTATAGTCCTTTCAGCAGGGGGAGTACAACGGCCTCCTTTATTCAGATGACTTACCCAAGTTTTTTATGTATTTTTACCCGTAGAACACGAATTTTTTGGATAACAGTTGATCCGGATGTCGATAAGATTATTATAAACAAAGAACTTGAAGAATTACATAACAGCGATTCTCGCAAAACAAAACATTTTTTTGTATTTTTTGGCTCATTCTAAGCCAAACATGTTCTAACAAGTTTTTCGTAGGATGCATAGTTTTAGAGATAAACTCTGTTGAACTTTAAAAAAATCAAAAATTGCAATTTTTGAAACCGAATAACTTTTGATTAAAAAAGAAAATAGCAATTCTGCTTACCGCATTTGAAAGTTCAAGTCAAATTATATCGGTTTTAATGATTTTCATTGCTAAAATTTTTTTTTATTGTTAAACAAAGCTATAAACACATATTGCTTGAGTGATGTTTTCAATGATCCCATTTAAAATCGAACGATCAAGTAGAGTAGGTACAAATGCAAGCGAGGCAATTTCTACGGAGCATGCATTAAAACGCATGTATTGTCCACGGGAAACACTATGTATGTGTTTATAGCTTTGTTTAACAATGAAAAAATAAATTTTTAGCAATGAAAATAATCAAAACCGATATAATTTGACTTGAACTTTCAAATGCGGTAAGCAGAATTGACGCGTTTATTTTAAAAAACAACACATGTCCATTTTTCGCAAATTCGACTTCATGTATTCTTCTCATAGAATAGTAGTTTCTTTATCTATCTGACACATTTAGTTGTGTAAAAATCTCAGATGTCCGAAGTAGACTACATAGAACATTTGGATGGTTTTAGAAAAACAACAGATGTCTGGGAAGGTTTTCTTGATTTGCCAAAATTTTAAATTTTTGACAAAAGTTGTTGTTCAAATAAACGCTTCAATTGCTATTTTCTTTTTTAATCAAAAGTTATTCGGGTTCAAAAATTGCAATTTTTCGATTTTTTTAAAGTTCAACCGCTTTTAGCTCGAAAACTATGCATCCTATAAAAAAACTTGTAGGAACATTTTTTGCCTAGAATGAGCCAAAAAATACAAAAAATGTTTTGTTTTGCGAGAAATCGCTGTTATCTAATTCCTCAAGTTCTTTGTTTATAACAATCTTATCGACATCCGGATCATCAACTGTTACCCAAAAAATTCGTGTTCTACGAAACTTGGGTAAGTCCATCTGAATAAAGGAGGCTGTTGTACCCCCCCTGGCGACAGTACTATTAAGTGTTATTCAACGAATAACGCAATTACAGACAATTTTATTTATTTACTCCGACACTGTATTGCGTTGCTAATAGGAGTAAGGAGATTTTCACCTCATGATAAAAAAATACCAGAAGACAATAAATAAACACATAAATAAATACTGAAAAAATGCTTAGAAAAATCTGCCCAAAAAGTATCTTCTTATTGGGCCGTGTCCGTTCGAAGGATGACGATTTAAATCAGGGGTGGGCAAATACTTTTAAGCGCGGGCCAAAATGAAATTTTCGAAATGTCTCCCGGGCCGGGTAATTATATCCCTTATGTACGCTGCGCACATGCGAATGTTTTTGGTAGAAGAAGACTAAGTTTTCACTCTAATGGCATATAACATATCCCACCAGAATGAAAACAATGGGAACCTTCTCTGGTTACACCTCCGAGGCTTCTACAATTTGCAAGCCATACGGATGCTGAGACTAAGGAAGATGAGGGAATTCTACAATTTACAATTCACGTCACATCTGCTCAGCGCGGTAAAGTTCCAACGAGACTGGTTCCCTTCATACTCCACACAGAGTAAATGTAAATCAAAAATGAGGTTCCCATTGTTTTCATTCTGGTGGGATATGTTATATGCCATTAGAGTGAAAACTTAGTCTTTTGCTAGCAGTTGCCGCTAGGGCATCTATGCCATTTCGTTCGTTGCAATTCGGGACTGCACGCTGGGGTTTGTTTTGGTTGGATCAGGGAGAGCAGCATATGTGCCTCCTGATGAGAGACTAATAAGTTTCGAAACCGGTAGAGGTGCTTGCAGCACTCTCTGATTGGACTGGAATATGGTTCGGCTGTATTTTCGTTTGCAACGAAATTGAAAATGGTTATTCATTTTTGTTTTTGGTAGAGTTTTTTCTCTGCCCAAGAATTTTTTTTTACAAAAATACTATAAGTATCATTTTAAAGCATTTGGACAAAGAAATTTGACTGTTAATAATAAATAATAGTAATAATAAATTGTCTTACTCGGGTGTACATGCGAACAATTTGTGCCCAGTAAAATATGTTACGAAATTTTTAAACAAATATGGCCCATTAAAATATTAAGGGCATAGGCGCAAAATATCGCTCCAATATGTTTTAAATGTATTTCATTTTTTTCGAATCCTGAGAAAACTAATAAGTATTTTTGAACAATTTAAACGCAGAATGAATGATTGCATTAATACCGAGGGTCGAAAGTCCATGAAAACTTCTATGTTTATTTTAAGAAGTTACAGGGGTAAAAAAAAGAAAAAAATTAATGTGATTTTTAATTTCAAATATCTGATTCAAAAGAAACTTGTTGGTTATTCTAAGGGACTTTCGGCCCTCGGTAATAATGTAATCTTTCATTCGGTCTTTAAATTTTTCAAAAATACGTGTATCAGTTTTCTCAGGATTCGAAAAAAAAATGAATGCATTTAAAACACATTGGAGCGACATTTTTCAAAGGATCCAGATTAAAAGTTTCTGAGTAACCAAATATTGAATCTGCAAATCCGATATCGGATGGTAAAGTGTTATGTCCATTCTATTCTTCTTTATTGGATTGTTAATGCTGACTTAATGAGTAAGCTTGAAGCTTTTTAGATGTGACTTTTTAGAAGAATTTTGAAAATATCGTGGACCGGTCATATTCCAAACGAAATGTTGTTGCACAGAATGGGAAGGAACAGAGAACTTTTGGCCATTATTGAAAGGAGAAAGACAGCATATTTGAAATTATGAAGGGTAAAATCGAAGGAAAAGGGGTCCTGGTAGACGATAAATACCCTGGTCGAAAAATATTCGCGCCTGGACCGGGTTAAACACACAGTCGCTTTTAAGAATATCAGAAAATAGAGATTCGTTAGTTATGTGAACACTACGAACACTACTGCTGTTGATTTCAATAAAATCGCATAAAAGAGATTAAGAGCGTAGGGCAAAATTTCGGACCAATGCTTTTTAAATGCAGTCATTTTTTCGAATCCTGAAAAACTAATTGATATTTTTGAAAAATTTGAACGCAGTATGAAAGATTCCATTATTACCGAGGGCCGAAAGTCCCTTAGAATAAACAAAAAGTGTCTTTTGAATGAGGTATTGTGTTCACCCAATTTAAAAAATATGTGAAAACGTTGAATTATCCACGTCCGTCTGTCCGTCCGTCCGTCTGTCTGTCCGTAAACTCAGCTCCTCCGTCATTATACCAGAGTAGAGGTATGACAAATGAGGTGTCGAATGAAAGCTTATAATCCGGGGATGGTACTAAAGGTGAGACATTTGACCTAGGACTTCTGGTTTTAGAAATGTGACTGGAAGTACTCTTTTAAAGTCACCGGAACTACAAGTGATATATTATTTGACGCGCCTTCGCAAGACGAGAACAAATATATATTTCCGGTTTCATGACTGCCTGTCCGTGTGTCCTTCCGTCTGCGAATATAACTCCTCCGTTATTAATACAAATAGAATGACAAATGATGTGTCGAATAAAAGCTTATAACCCAGGGATGGTATTAAAGATGAGAAATTTGATATCGGACTTCCGGTTTTAGAGTTGCAACCGGAAGTATTGTTTTAAAGTCACCGAAATAATATAAGCGATATATTTTTCGACGTGCCCTAACAAGATCAAGAGGACAAATGTATACTTTTAGTTTTTATATAATTTCCGGTTAAAATGTTATAACTGGAAGTGCCATATAATAGTTGCAGAAATAGTACATGTGACACATCAACCGAAGCGTATTTGAAAAGTTGTGTTTGAATCTTTAGTTGCGGTTTTGAAGTCATTTGTGTTTAAGCAATGATGACCCAAAGTTAAGTAAAAATGGCTCAAAATTAGTAAAATCGTATATTAATCGACGCACGACGTTACACGAAGAAGAGTTCAAATATTGACTTCCAGTTCTACTTTCGATTTCTTTGGGTGAAAGCCTAGGACTTGTCCAATTACTCGTTTTGAAATTAAAAATAAGACTACATTTTTTGTTGTTTTTTCACCTCTGTAACTTATTAAAATAAACATTATAGAAGTTTTCAGGGAGTTTCGGCCCTCAGTAACAATATAATCTTTCATTCAGAGTTTAAATTTTTTTAAAATACTCTGCATAGTCCCGAAATTTTGCGCCTACAGTCTTAAAAAAAATGCTTGCGGGATTTAACGGGCCGGATAAAGTAAGCAAAAGGGCCGGATTCGGCCCGTGCGCCGGCTTTTTCCCACCCCTGATTTAAATGATAATTGTAGCTTTGGTAACTATTAGTGCAGGAAAGATTTATGTGGATAAGCTATCAAACTATCAAACCGTCTCCTCAGATCATTCAGCCACGAATTCTGGCGTCTTCGTACATATCTTTTTCCCTGTATTTTACCTTCCAATACGATTCAGAGTAATTAATATCTTCAATCCCGGCGATAGGGTATAAGGTGCCCTCCCGCAAAAATACTATAGGCGTCCTTCGGTTTTTAATATTATTATTTTATATAACACCAGCAGCAGAGAAAAAGCTCATTTTGGCGTGCTCCAAACAGGGGCCTACCTGCAATGCGTCCCTTACAAACCCGTTATCTCCACCCCCGCATATCTTTCACCTCTCGACACGTGACCCAAATATTTTATTTTCCTCTCTTTCATCATGATTAGTAATTCTCTTTGTTTATTTATGCGCCGAAGTACTTCATCGTTGGTAACTTTTTCTGCCCATGAAATTCTCAGCTTCCGCCTGTATATATTAAAGTTCAGGGGCATCAATAATTCTCTTTTCTGTTTCAGAGTCCGTTGTCCAACATTTAGATACATACAGGAAGAAGGAGAAAACATAACTGATCTTAACTGATCTTGTAAAAAATGTTTTCATGATCATGAGTATTTTCCTCGCTTAACACATAATTAGAAGTGCAAGAATCGAAAAATCGACAACAGTATTCTATCGATGGGCCATCAAAGGACCAAACTTCCTGTTGGCATTTACAGACGATATGGATCTAATAGGAACCACTAGATTAAGGATGAAGGAGACTCTCGTCAGGTTCAATAAGGAAGCAGAGAAAAAAATGGAGATCCTAATTAATGAAAACAAAACTGAATATGTAGATGCATATGAGCTGCAATAGCAGAAACAGAGGTAAAATCGGACTGAACATCAGCATCGATGACTTTTACTTTGAGCGCGTTAAAGAATTTAAGTATCTTGAACAACAATAACTGAAGACAATAACGGGTCACAATAAATAAACAGTATGATACAAGCCAGCAAACAAATGTTTTTATGCCCTTCAAAACCTTAAAAGTCGATAAAATCGAACCAACTAACAAGACACAAAGATTCATCTATAATACGAAACAGTTATACGACCCCTTAGTGATGTATGGTAGCGAAACGTGGATGAAAATAAAAGCAAACAAAGAGGGAATACGTATTTGGGAAAGAAAAATTCCAAGGAAGATCTTTGGGCCTGTGCTTGTTGGAGCAGCAGAAAAATAAATAGGAGAAGAACTAACAAAGAGCTCGAAGATCTGTATACAGACGCTAACATAATTAAAGAAATAAAGTCCAGAAGACTTCAATCGGCAGCAGGACACCTTCGAATACATTCCGACGAAAAAATAGTAAGGGTATAAGCCGGAAGAAGACCACGTGGACGACCTCGACTCCAGTGATGAGATAATATAGCAGCTATAGCTATACCTTATAGCTATGGGAGTGGGAATTGGATGGAAATTGCTCAAGACAGAGAGGCATGGCGGGATGTTATCAAGTCGTTTAAAACCCACAAAGGGTTGTAACACCACGGAGTAAGAAAGTAAGTAATATAGTTAATTTAAAAATACCTTCCAGATTCCTAATTAAAAAGTCAACGAGTAAACACGTTTTCGCTTTATCGTTTACTGTAGGTAGATATTTCTGATATCTACGAGTTTTTTTCTTATTACTAGTTTCTACTAATTACTTTATTATTTAACCTCCGTTGCAGTAGTCGACGAACTTCTGAGTACCCAACAAAGTATTAACATAAACTCAACAGTTGTCCCTATCAGGCGACTTATTACTCCAGCTAAACGTATTCTCCTATCAACTGTATCGCCCACAATACCACACTTTATAATAGAAAAAGCACTTAAAGATATCGGATTACAAATAGCTTCTCCTGTATCATTCGTGAAATGCGGCTCACTTAGTGATGATTATGCCCACATTAATGACTCTGCTCATTAATTTTTTCTAAGTCCCATTCACAAAATACTATTCATTTGTGCTATTCTTGGTGCTTTTGAATATGATAAGGGTGCATCTTGTTTTTAGATAGAACGTTTTGAACAGAGTAGTAACTAAGTTCTTGTTCATTGGAAATACTCCTTATACTTGTGTGTGGGTTTTCTGTATCTGCCATCAACACACTCATTTCGTTTTCCTCTGTCACACTAGTTTTTGTTCGTTCATGTTTTTCATAATTCACTGAACCAGTGCTGTTAAATCGATCTTTCAATTTTTCAAATATATCTTGTCTAAGTTGTCGCCTATCTGAAAACTGTTCTTGATCAATTCTAGCTGATAGTAATGAATTTTTATTGCATTCCCCCAAAATCCAGATCATATCTACCATTTTTTCATCAGTAGTAAAATTCATTATTGCTAATTTAAATTAAATTAATTACTGTATTACTAAATAATAATTGTTGCTAATTTACGGTGTACCCCAATACTGAATTAATAAACAATAATGTCAAACTGTCAGTTTCTGACAAATCAATCATGGCCAACTCACAATAATTATTGGTAAACGTTAAAATATCTACCAAATTAATACTTTGATGGAAAAATAAAAATATCTAGAAAACTGATAACTTTAGGTATAGGGAATCCTTCATAAAATTTGAAGTATGATATTAGTACTTTTCGATAGAGATATAAAATATAGGGTGTTCTATTTAAAATTACCAAGAAAATAATGTACTTGCATTTTGACTTACCCTGTATTTGATTTAACGAATATTATGAAAACGAATATGATTTATAATTTTTAACAATTATTAAAAAACTATGGTTGCAATATATCAATGTTCCTATACTCCTTTTTAATTATACAGGGAGTTAAACTTGATACGATTTTCAGGTAATATTGGTTATAACTTTTTAAATACCCGGTATAACATAATAAAACTTTATATTGCTGTGATGTGGAAGTAACTCAGATTTCAAATTTAAAATAAAATACAGGGTGTTCCATTTAAAAAAACATAAGTTTGGTCTGCCACCATCTTACGGAACACCCTGTAAGATTGTAACTAATTTTAAAATGTGGAGTTTAAAGCTGCCTACAATTTTTGTTAATAACTTTTTTTTTGTAATTTTTACTATAACAGATCTACTGAGCTTCCTCGCACTAATCAATCACCCTGTATATACATCTCTGCTACTAAAACATATCTTGACCTCTTAAATTCAATACATAACACAGCTCTCCGCATTTGTATAGGAGCTTTCCGATCTATCCCGTAGAGAACTTATATTGTGAAGCAAATGAACCCCCTCTTTGGATTGGACGGGAGCAGCTACTGCTCTCCTACGCAGTATCTGTTTCTTCTAATCCCTCTAATCCAGTATATCCTCTTTTTGTATCATCCGCGAATAAACTGCATGACCAATCTATATTACCTTCGTTAAAACCCGTTCCACTAATTTTGGCGCAGTTACTTGATGACATTTCTCTATCACAAATAATTCCACTTCTCCCAACCCCTTATCCTCCTTGGTTTATAGTCATTCCTCATATTAACACATCACTCTCAAGATACGATAAATTTACAACTCCGAGGGAACTCATTAGGAACAGTTTTAAAGAAGTGATCTCTACAAAGAAATACGACTTAGTTCTGTATACTGACGCTTCAAAAAATGATACAGGGGTAGGCTGTTGTGTTACAACGTCACATAATCTTATCACGGCATCCCTTATCCCCTCCTTTTGTAGCGTTCATACTGGCAAATTATTCAGCATACTTCAAGCTATCAAAAACTTTTCTCCATCAATAAGCAAGTTGCTATATGCACAGACTCTCTAGCCTCAATCCAGTCTATTCAAAACATATTCACTGATCATCCTATTGTCCAAAAGATCCATGACTATTACCAACGTATCCTTTCCCAAAATATAACAGTTACTTTGATCTGGCTACCATAGAGTTGCACAAGTTTGACTTGAATGTTTGAACTTGACTTGAGTTTGACTTAATTTCAAGTCAAACTCAAGTCAATCCTTCCGACAAATAATTTAAGTCAAGTCAAACTGGTCAATCGTACAGGTTTGAAAATTCAAACTGTTTGTCAAACTAGTTTGAAAGGGTTTGAAAAATAATTTATTTAGTAGATATACTTTTTTGTCGAGAAAAACGTCATGTAGTAGTGGTACTGACACAATTTATAATTCTAATTGGTTTGATTAATTATTTATATGGGAAATAAGCCACAATTAAAATGAAAAAAATAATTTTATTTTTTGGATTAAACAAAAAAAAAAAAAAAATTATTTTTTTCATTTTAATTGTGGCTTATTTCCCATATAAATAATTAATCATAAAAATGCCACAAGGAAATAGCTTCTAATTGGTTTGCTTTTAAAAGCCTAATGTTTTTATTGGATAAATTTCAACCCAGAAAAACTAATGAGGTAAGCAAATCAAATTAATAATACTTGCTAAAATTAATGAAAATCAAATTTATTTTGATACACCAATTTTACAATTTAGATATTATTTGAACAAGTAGTCATAATAGCAAACAAGAGTAAGCAACTTTTTCGAGAAAGAATTTTAAGAAAAGCTGGTTCTTTAATATATTATTCCCTATGCTCCCTCAAACAGCGTATAATACCTGCTACCTGGCTGCTGATATAGATTGCGTTCATTATTGAATTCAAAATTATTAAGAAGATATTTTTTTTTCATTACTTTTTAAACATTATTAGAAATATGAATAGACATAATTTTGTCAGTACTATATATGATAAAATGTTACGTTTGGTTTGTGCTCTTGTGCGCAATGGAAGCATGGACGTTAAAGGCCAGTTCCATTAACAAACTTGAAGTGTTTGGGATGTGGTGCCTGCGTCGAATGCATAGAATATCATGGATGGACAGATTCAGAAATGAGGAAGTGCTAAGAAGAGCGGGTTTACAGGATAGGGAACTTTTTAATTATGTTAAAAGTAAGAAGACTACATACTTGGGCACATATTATGAGGAGAACGGTTCACTTTTCAGCAACTGATACTCGACGGAAAGATAGAGGGTAAGAGTGGACTGGGACGTAGAAAGAAGTCATGGCTGCGTAATCGCCAATGGACAGGAATCCACAGCTATGAAATGCTTCGCAATGCTGCCAAAGACAGAATTATTTAATCCTGACTTTCTAACGTCTCACCTGACAAGACAATGTACGGTGAACGCCTACCCAGAAATGCACAGCATCTTAAGAAGAAGAAAAAATATGAATTTATAACTGCCAGATATTTTTTCACGTTTTATTTATCTCAAACTATTAGTCGGTAATGACAGATTTAAATAAAATCTGTCATTACCAACCAATCTGCCTGTGGTAAATTTTTATTTTTATTAATAAAATCAAAAATGTTTTAAATTAAATAATTATTATAGAATAGAGACAGGACAAAATGAAATTGAAGTCGTATCAAAATGTATATTTATATTTTATGAAAATGACATATCTTTATTATTTTCTCATTTTTTTCCTTGCAGAATACACATTGCATTTTCTAAGCTATTATTGTATTAAAATTTCACTAAATAACAAGAAACATGACAATAATACACAATGTGTGACTGGCCCATCTAAAAACATGTGCGGGCAATATGCACTCCCGCACTTTCTCACAGCTCACAGCGACACAGCCGCCTGAAATGGGTACCTGCCAGTACTAAAAGGTTCTTTGATATTTTACATTATTTGTTGCTTTATTGTTATAACTCTAATAAAAAAATCCTACTATTCTTTAATCTATTATGAAAACGAATTGGCAGAAGGATGGTCCAGAAATACACTTTGGTAGTTTTATATTTGATAGATGACTAATAAAACTATTACCTATTAGAATGGCTTGCCGGCAAGTTTCGTTTTATCGTCTTTTATCACTTTTTATATTTTTATTTGAGTGTTCTCAGATTAAAACAAAAAATTCGTTGGATGGTTTTTTATCATACCAAGTGTACTTTAATCTACTTTAACAAAAATTTATGAAGGAACAACAAAATATTACATTTTTGATAGAGTAGGTTTAATGAATTTTTTGCGACTTTTTGTCACTTTATAACGCTGCTCTTTATTTTTACAAAATATACTTTGCAATTTTCATTGTTTTAAAATCACCTGCCGCAACATCAACTAAATCAATATATTTAGTTTTCTTAATTAATTCTGCTTCGACTATAGATTTTTTATCTTGTGTTTGCAGTGGGAATACCTTCAAAGTCAGACTCAATTTGTTCTGGTATTTATTCTGAGCCGAGAAATATTCAGGTTCAGATATTATTTCACAAAGCACACATTTCAAAACGAATGTAATAAACAAGCCAAGCATAGACTTCTTAATATGAACTACAAACTAATTTGCGAAGTAGCAGAGTACAGATTCAGACCTATCCAAATAAGTCAAAACAAAAGTCGGTACGCTCTCAATTAGAATAGGAAATAAACACGTTGCGCAATATGATATTCAAACTTCAAACTGTTTGAAGAAGTTTGATTTCAAGTCAAACCTAAAGATATCGAAATCAAGTCAAGTCAAACTTTTGTTACAAAAAAAGTTTGGTTTTCAAGTCAAGTCAAGTTTGTTGAATAAAATCAAATTAGTTTGACTTGATGCATCTCTAGGCTACCATCTCATATTGGAATAAAAGGTAATGAGCTTGCAGACCACCATGCCAAGATTGCCTCAACATCATCTGTTACCGCCGATAACATCCAAATTAGCAAGGTTTTAAAAGCTCACATTAAAAGAAGAACAAGAACCCGATGGCAACAACACTGGGACACCAACTGCTCAGCTTTACATAAAATTAAACCGTTAATCGATAGTCCTCCTATTTTTGGACCTACCTACAAGTTTGTCTAGAAGAGATCTTGTCGTGGCAAGACGACTCCGTATCGGGCATACAAAATTAACACATGGTTACCTGATGTCATTCAGCAACCGACCTAATTGTGAAAGCTGTCAATTACAACTAACAGTGAATCATATTCCCACCGAATGCCTCCAATATTCTACCAGAAGACTATTTTTTCACCTCAAAGACAATATACGAGACATACTAAGTAATGCGGATCAAATCAACTGCGCCATAAAATTTCTAAAAGACATTCAGTTGTATTATAAAATATAATTTTCATTGTACCATATCTTTTTGCAGTGTGTAACATATTATTTATTGTAATATTGTTGTAACCGTTCTTGTGCAAGTGGCCTTAGTAGCCGACCACATTAATTTTAAATAAAAAAAAATACCTAAAATATTATCCAATGACTACCATGAAACCACACAACACGTGGAAGATGCACTCATAAAACATACACCACCTAGACATCTTCAAAACCAGCGGCGTTCGTGACCTAGTTACATTTTGATTTAAAGTTTCGTTTTAAAATGAAATAAACATTACATTTATATTCAGTTTTATTCAACGAACGCATTTACAAACACA
Source organism: Diabrotica virgifera virgifera (assembly GCF_917563875.1). NCBI lineage: Eukaryota > Metazoa > Arthropoda > Insecta > Coleoptera > Chrysomelidae > Diabrotica > Diabrotica virgifera. Next base: position 177,812,087 of record NC_065451.1, read on the forward strand.
TTTTTTTTTATTTACTCCGACAATGTATAGCGTTGCTATGACAACGACAATCTCTGAAAATTGCCCTCGTTTTATTGCCCCTATTGCGTAGCACGAAAACAAACGTTTTCTTATCAAGGCCATCTCCACGAATCCCTTTATCCAACCGCTTATCCAGATCCTTGCTAGACATTTTTATGGGCTGACATGTTTACCAAAGCATAAGCGATCCCACTCATAGGAACATTTGATTCAAAATGAAATGTAAAAATGAAGTTCTGTAATATTCTGAAATCCTAGAATGTTTTTTATCTTACGACAGGGACTGAATCAATCAAATTTAACACTATGCCAGGACTAGGAATATGAAAAAGAAAATTCATATCATGCTGATAAAAATTTCTGGATCCTTTTTAGGAAGTTTTAAGTTATTTTAGAGATGATTTTGTTTTTATCTCCAGATTAACAAATCGAAGTTAAGGAGATAAAAAAGTGGATAAGAAGAATTCCGACAATATCTAATATCTGTATTGAGAATAAATGAAGAAAATGCGAAATAATGACATAAGAATAAAAGCCAAATTGAATACTGAAGTACACAGTAAAACAACTAAGAACCGAGTTCCAGCGAAGTGTGGGATCTCAATTAATACTTTTATCTATTATAGTCGAGGCATTGAAGGAATGAAGTGTCGATTTTTTTGCAGTAAGACGGATTTTAATGCGGATTGGTGCATTGGATTCGTGAGAATATCAGGAAATTTTGTGAACTAATGTAATGAATAAAAAATCTCAAATTGCATTTGTGCATAAGAAAAATGCATTTCAAAAGTGCATTTTGAAATAGGCAATTATTATAAATTTGCAACTAGGTAAATTTTCTTACTCGGGGGTTTTTGGGGTCGCTGAAAACGAATATGAGGTCGGCGAGAGTGTGCAAACTACCTGGTGCCTGCAGCGGGTGTAATAAACGTCTTCCTCTGGAGTATTATGGTAATTTGTTAAATAATTGGCCCAAACTTGTAACTCGGGGGGTTTTTGGGGTCACTGAAACTGAATATGAGGTCGGCGAGAGTGTGCAAAGTACCTGGTGCGGGTGTAATAAACGTCTTCCCATGGAGTATTATGGTAATTTATCATAGAATTAGTTTAAACTCGTTACTCGGGGGTTTTTGGGGTAATCTATTTTGTTCGATGTAACTATAGTGATCGAAAAGGGTGGTATTTTTATTATAAATAATCATAAATTTTTATTATTATAATATATTTATGGTTAAAAAAGTTCATTATACAAAATTTATCGTAATTTATCTTCAAAATTCATTTTCTTCATCATTATCATCTTCTTCTTCATTATTGCCTTCCTCTCTCTAGTCCAATGCAATATTTGTGCAATCAGAGCCTGCACAATTTTTGCAGGCTAAATTACAAACTAACCCATGCTTCCTGCACCCGCATGAGTTGCCGCAGTCTGACTTACAACTACAGAATATTAAATTTAAAATGTCCAAATGTTAAATTTAAAAAGACGTTTATTACACCTGCTGCAGGCACCAGGTAGTTTGCACACTCTCGCCGACCTCATATTTATTTTCAGCGACTCCAAAAACTCCCGAGTAATGAGTTTAAGCCAATTATATGATAAATTACCACAATACTCCAGAGGAAGACGTTTATTACACCCGCTGCAAGCACCAGGTAGTTTGCACACTCTCTCGGTCCATGAGTGGACCTCATATTCATTTTCAGCGACCCCAAAAACCCCCCGAGTAATGAGTTTAAGCCAATTATATGATAAATAACCACAATACTCCAGAGGAAGACGTTTATTACACCCGCTGCAGGCAACAGGTAGTTTGCACACTCTCGCCGACCTCATATTCGTTTTCAGCGACCCCAAAAACCCCCCGAGTAAGAAAAATAAGTCAATTTTTCCCACTATTTACCGAGTTGCAAATTTATAATATGTAATTGCTCATTTCAAGATGCACTTTTGAAATTCATTTTTCTTATACACAAATGCAATTTCTAATTTCTTATTCATTACATTAGTTCACAAAATTTCCTGACATTCTCACGAATCCAACGCACCAAACTGCATTAAAATCCGTCTTACTGCGCCAAAAATCGACAGTAAGGCCTTTTTTGTGCTTCAATGCCTCGACTATTAGTTTAGAGTTAAAACTTTCGCGTATTTATATTAATAAGTAAGAAGTTAGAATCCACCCAGGGTGGACGCGCTGCTTACTTTTAAAGTTACAACTCTCGATTATTTTATATAGTTAGGTATTATGTGTCTCGCTTGTAGGTTAAAAGCTACACATTCCGCAAATACTTAGCATTAATTAAGTCTATTATCACTAAATAAAATATCCTTGGTACATATCCTAGTGTAAACTGTAGAGACCAGGGCATTTAGCACAAAATAAATCGATTTTTAAATACAGTACAAAAAAATTGTACTACATATACAAAAATTGGTGGAAATACATAATTGCACTTTAAATTGCATAAAATACACCCAAAAGTGCATTAACATGTCAAAATTAAGGAGAAAGATAAAGGCAGTTTTTATTTTTATTTGATTTAGAGTTGGACCACCATCTCCAGGTAGCTATTTCAGAATCTATGCATCCTCAGTGGAGCTATGCAGTAACAACTCTAAACCAAATATCAACACCCTTCCTATTTAAGGCATCGTGGAAAACATCTCGATGTTTCCATCTTTTGAGACGCCAAACAGCGACATCTCTCGTAATACGAGGAAGACGAAAAGCCCCAGATGCAAAGGTTACTACTTTTATATAATTAGAATAATTGAAATAAAAATAATAAACAATAATTTAAATCCAAGACTTTTCGTTAGGAAACTGCTTTTTAGCTGCATCCCGTATCTCCGGCTGTTACAATATACAGTACCGGCGCTAGGGTATAAGGCGCCCGCCTGCAAAACTAGCATAGGCGCCCTTCGGTTTCTTTTAAATTAGTATTTTGTATAGTACCAGCGTGATTTCTCTGAGAAATCACGATAGTCCTAGGTGATTTCAAAGCAAAAATTGGAAAGGGGTAAAGCGGAAAATGTGTAGGAAAATATGGTCTGGGAAATCGTAATGAGAGGATCGTCTACTATAATTTTGCCAAGAGCAGAACTTCATTATTACAAGCACAGTTTTCAAACTACCCAACAGACGACTGTATACATGGCGATCGCCCGCAGATTCATCGGAGAAAGTAGTTAAGAATCAGATAGACTACATTATGATAAACGAAAGATACCGTAATGCTGTTAAAGCCGTAAAAGCATATCCCGGAGCAGACGTGGCCTCAGATCACAACCCACTTATCGCCAAAATTACACTCACACTTAAAAATATTAAAAGAAATCAGAGAACAGCTACAATAGACATAAGCAAGCTTAAAGAACCGAACGTAAAAGAATGTCTTCAACACGAACTGCATAAGAACTGAAGAGATCTGAACATAGACACCAACGACACTAACGAGCACTGGGAACAACTAAAACATTGCATATTAGAACCTTGTAAAGATATACTAAAGACTTCCACAAGGAGAAAAGAGGAATGAATGAATGACGAGATACTGAATATGATGGAACGACTGCGACAATATAAGAACAAAAATGACAATAAATACAGGGAGATTAACTACGAGTTAAGGAAGATGATAAAGCAGGCAAAAGAAAAACACTGAAGAGAAATGCAAAGAGATCGAGGATCTCCAAAAAAGATACGACCTATTTAACCTACATAAGAAAGTCAAAGAAATGGCTGGACTAAGAAAGCAAAATCTAACTGGTGCACTTCTGGATAGACACGGGGTCGCTATAACAGAGACCGATGAGAAAGTACAACGTTGGGCAGAATACATCGCTGAACTCTTCGATGATGAAAGAGGGTACCTGGAACACATAGAACTTACTTCAGGAGAAATAGGTCCAAATATTACAACGGAAGAAATAATACATGCGTTAAAAACAATGAAGAACAGAAAAAGCCCAGGACCTGACATGCTTCCTATCGACCTTTTAAATTATAGATGAGCAGCATATTGATGTTTTAGTGGTACTCTTGAACAAAATTTATAGCTCAAGCACATTACCCAAAGAATGGTTGACGTCGATCTTTATTTGCCTCCCTAAAAAGAAAAACGCAAGAGAATGCGGCGACTACTGCACCATTAGTAAAGACTGGATTATATGCAAAATGCATATGCATATATATGCTGCATATTTCTCATGTTTTTCATAAATGCATATGCCTTGCATATTTGGAGATTTAAGAGCATATAAATGCATATTTTGATGGGAATTTACTCTACCCCATTTAAAAATAAGGTATATATTAGTAACATCAACATCCATTAAAATAAAATGTGAAAGTAAATATTTTGCTGTTAAGCTCCTTTGTTGTTGTACCCATAAACATAATGGGCGTTATTTATAGCTGCAGGTATCATTATCCGGATATTTAAGATTTATAGACTTCTCAGAATTTACAAATTACCTAAGTAAATACCGATTATATTTTGAATAACATTACAAATATTACCTGTACTTTCTGCTGGTGTCGGCCAACTATGAATTATTCTGGGAAAACCAACCAAAACGAAATTTTAAGCATTTTAAGGGTAGGATAGATTATTTTATTTTATGAATGGTTAGTCTTAAATCAATCGCCGATTATTCAACTTTTGTGATTGCAAGTTATTGACTATACTGTGTAAAAAAATCATTTTATTATTATTGTGAAAATGCCTAAAGTAGCAAGGGAAAAATCAAGTCTTCTCAGAAGTTGGATTGGAAGTAACAATCATCTAAAAGTTATCGACAGTGAAAGTATGTTTTGCACCATTTGTGATAAAAAGGTAAGTTCTCCACTTCAATAGATTTTTAAACTTATCAAACTTCTTTGCACATCTATGTGTCTGTCTATTCTAAAATGACAAACCGTCCCATTTCTTCAAAAACTGTTTTTTAAAGTTCGCAACGGTTTGGCTTATACAGAGCGAGGTGTTGAGAGTGGCCCACCCTGTATACTACGGTACACTGACTGTACTTTATTGTTTGACGATTTCAATTTCACTTTGAGAAATAAAAAAAAATTGGGGGAGGTTTAAAAAGTTTGATCATTTTAATGTAGGTATCTATTTACGAAAACATCTAAAACATCATTATCATTATATTCCAGATTCCATGTCAAAAGAAATTCCAAGTAGTTCAACACATAAAAACTTCACTTCACCAAACTAAGCTATCAAAAAATGATAATAAACCTCGCCAGCAGATTCTACAGAACAGTTTGCAGATTCAGAATACGTCAGTTGGGCAAGAAACCTTTGCAAAGGATTTATGCCATTTTTTTTTGAACTGCAATATCCCTCTGCACAAGTTAGAACATAAATCGTGTCAAAACTTTTTAAAAACTTATTGCAAGATTAAAGATAAACCAGCTCAAATACCAAGTTCTTCAACTCTTCGGAAAAAATATGTCAGTGCATGTTACAAAGATGTGATGACGAGTATTAAAAATCAGTTAAAAGCCGAATATCTTTGGATTTCCGTCGACGAAACAACGGATACAAAGGGTCGACAAATTGCGAATCTAATTGTTGGAGTTCTTAACGACTCTGGCGATTTTAAAAACTCATACTTAATTAGTGTAAAATGTTTGGAAAAAACAAACTATGCTACAATAGCTAGATTTGTTAACGAATCCCTAACAAATTTTTTTTTACCTGATCAAGTACCATTTGAAAAAATATTATTAATGCTTAGTGATGCCGCCTCATATATGATGAAAGCTGCATCCAATCTTAAAATCTTTTTCCCTAATTTAATTCCCTGTACATGTTTGGCGCACGGCCTAAACAGAGTTGCAGAGAAAGTTAGAATTGAATTTCCCAATGTAAACACCTTAATAAATAATGTAAAAAAAGTATTTCTGAAAGCACCACTACGTGTACAGGTATATAGGGAGATGCTTCCCGATATTCCTTTACCACCAGAACCAGTATTAACCAGATGGGGAACTTGGCTTAAAAGTGCTATATTTTTATCTGAACACTACGACGACATCAAAAGCGTTATTTCAAGTTTTGATCCGACTTGTACCGCTATTGATAACTGTCAAAATATTTTTAAAGAAAAGTCTATTAAAAATCAATTGTTGTATATAAAATCGAATTTCGATATCATTGAAAGTTCAATTACAAAATTAGAGGCTCAAAATTTATGTCTTCACAATAGTATGTCTATTGTTGATTCGGTTAAACAGAAAATAACAAATCTGAATGGGGAAATTGGAGTAAAAATTAAAGATAAACTTGATGACGTTTTAAACAAAAATGAGGGTTTCACTTTATTGCGTTCAATAAATAATATAATCAATTTTGGAAACTTCGATGAAAATATTAATATGGATCCGTCTCTAATAGCAAAGTTTAAATATGCCCCAATTACATCTTGTGACGTTGAGAGATCTTTTTCTGCCTATAAACAAATATTAACAGATAGAAGACATAATATTAGTTTAGAAAATATGAATCAATATATGATTATTTATTGAAACAATAAAAATATGTAAATTTGTTTTATTGTACTCTTTTTATAATATTAGTTTAGAAAATATGAATCAATATTGTAACAATAAAAATATGTACATTTATTTTATTGTACTCTTATTTATCTTGTGGTCAAAATAAAATATTTTGCCGTTTTATTTGTCACAAAACCTGAAGTTAAAAAAATATATTAAGAAATAATAATACAATTTGGTTTAAATTCAAACCTATTTATTTATTTTTATTATTTTTTATTTATTTATGTATTTAACGTAAACCATAAAATTATTCATATAAAAATAAGTGCATATATAAATGCATATTTGCATGTTAATTGTGCATATTCAGCTTGTTTTAAAATGCATATTGCATGCATATTTTAGACATTTTTTAGTGCATATTTTCCAGTCTCTAACCATTAGTTTGATGTCCCATGTGCTACAGTTGCTACTGAAAGTCATCCATAACCGAATATATCATAAACTGGACATAGACATTAATGATACGCAATTTGGGTTTCGCAAAGGCCTGGGAACTCGTGAAGCTCTTTTTTCACTTAACATACTTATACAAAGGTGCCTGGACGTCAATTAAGATATATATGCGTGTTTTATTGACTATAATAAAGCATTCGACAAAGTACGACATCCTGGAACATGTACAAGTCCTGGAATCAAAGAAGCTGGACTACAATGACCTCAGGATTATATCGAATTTATACTATAAGCAACGAGCAAAAGTAAGTGTTAACGATCAGCTGTCAGAGGAAATTGAAATCAGACGTGGAGTGAGACAGGGATGCGTGTTGTCGCCGGTTCTTTTTAATGCCTACTCGGAAGAGATCTTGGAAAAAGCTCTTGAGGATGAAACAGCTGGAATAAAGGTAAATGGAGTTCCCATTAACAACATTAGATATGCGGATGACACTGTCCTCTTAGCTGAAAATATTGGGGATCTTCAGAGGCTGGTGACCAGAATAGCAGAGTTTGGACCAGAATACGGGCTAACAATGAATGTCAAGAAGACAAAGTTTATGAGAATATCGAAAACTCAAAGAAATAACGAAAATCTCATCATAAACGGATCTAATATCGAACGAGTCGATCAATATGCATACCTTGGAACAATGATCAACTCCACAGGAGATTACTTACAGGAAATCCAAATCAGAATAGAAAAGGCTAGAGCAAATTTTAACAAAATGAGGAAAGTGCTCTGCACAAAAGATTTGAAGTTGGAGCTAAGAGTTAGGTTGGCTAGGTGCTACGTTTTCTCGACTCTGTTTTATGGAATGGAAGCTTGGACCTTGAATGCAGCATCAATGAAAAAACTAGAATCATTCGAGCTGTGGGTGTACAGAAAAATTCTGAAAATATCGTGGACAGAACACGTTACAAACAAAGAGGTTCTGAGAAAGATGAATAAAGAAATGGAAATCCAAATCCTAAATACCATCAAAACAAGAAAATTGGAATATCTCGGACATATTACACGTGGAGAGAGATACAGCTTGCTCCAATTGATTATGCAGGGAAAGATTCAAGGAAAGAGAAGCATAGGGAGACGCAGAATATCGTGGCTGCGCAACCTGAGAGAGTGGTACGGATGTACATCAAATGAACTTTTCAGAGCAGCCATCTCTAAAATACGAATAGCTATGATGATTGCCGACCTCCGCCACGGAGATGGCACTTAAAGAAGAAGATAGTACCAGCAGAAAAATGCTCATTTTGGCGCGCCCCCTCAAACAGGGGCGCCCGCCTGCAGTGCATCCCTTGCAGGCCCGTTATCGCCGGCCCTGACAATATATATATATAGAATATCACTTGACTTTGAAAAAAAGCAAGCCAGCTTTTTTCCACTTGTTTTTTATATGTGACTGTTACCACATGGTCTTGTCTTTGGCTGTACTAAAGTTTTTAAATATTAACTATACACTTAAATGTTACATACTTATACATTACATTGGTTCATGGATAAGGTTTTTTTTACTATGTACATCTTATCTTTTGCTACATGTCTTTTTAAGGTAACGCTAGTGCTTTTTTACCTCTCTTTTGGATGTTGTTTCTTATAACACTCTTTTTGTAGATGAACTGATGATGTCTACTGAGCAGTAGACGAAACGTCTTCAATAAATAGATGAAGTAGCTGAATTCTTTGTCTCTTTTTTCACCCACTTGACCGATAAAACCCTACACTTACGAGTGCTCCTTTGTTATATATATATATATATATATATATATATATATATATATATATATATATATATATATATATATATATATATATATATATATATATATATATATATATAAGCACAAGAGACGACGAATATAGAATAAAGCAAATAAAAGACACTTAGGCCACGTATTTACCTTCTTTTAATCTGAGTAAAGATAAAAAAGATAAAGGCAGTTTTTGTTTTCATTTGATTCAGAGTTGGACCACCATCTCCATATAGTACATTCTTTCACGGTTTTTGCTATAAATTTTAAAGAACTGCTTGGGTTGACATGAAATTTGGCATACGCATAGCTTACATGTCAAAGAAAAAAAGTGATATTGTGCCGATGTCTACTTTTTCCCTGGGGGTGACTTTCACCCCCTCTTGTGGGTGAAAAAATATATGTCCAAACTAAGTCCGGAAATGGATAAACTGACTAATTCTAAGTAACTTTTGTTCTATAGAGCTTTTTCACCAAGGCAATACTTTTCGAGTTACTTGCGAGTGAATATGTTTATTTTTCAACAAAATAACTATATTTTTAGACGGTTTTTCGCAAATAACTCAAAAAGTAAGTATTTTGTTGAAAAAACGTTCATAGAAAAAATATAGCCTGTAAAAAAGTAAAAAAAATGGTGCAAGCGTTAGGTCTCTGGACCTCGTAGAACCAGAGTTACAGCCAATGAAAAATAGATTCATATTCACCAAATTTCAAATAGAATATTTCGAAGTGAAATATCCAAAAAATTAAGCACCTTTTGAGGAAAATCCATTATGTCTTACTTAAAGTGTTTAAAAAAAGCATTATTTCTGTTTTTATAAAAAGTTTCTAGCATTAAATTTAAGCAAGTTACGCTCAAAATAAAGTTGGTCCCATTTGTTTTGCCAAAAAAAAAAAATCGGGAAGACCACCCCTTAATTAGGAACTTAAATGAAATTAATCGTTACCGCTCCACAAATTATTTTACTTATGTTGTGTTTATATGATCTGTAAGTTTCATCGATTCAAAGTGCTTATTTTTGAAAAAATTTGGTTTTAAAGTAAAATTTTTAAAAATTTTAATTTTGAAAAATATGCTTTTTTCTAAATAACTTAACAATTGTTAGAGATATCAAAAATCTCGAAAAACAAAAAAATCAGCATTGCTTTTCTGAATATCCATGTATTTTTTTGTTTTTCTGTTAGACAAAAATTGATTAAGATTTGGTGTTTCTAAATTTGCATACATTAGTGATCAGTGACTCGTTCAACCCCTTTTAACTAAAGCCCTTTTAAAAATAAGGACTTTGAACCGATGAAACTTACAGATCGTATAAACAATACATACATGAGTCAAGAAACTTGTGAAGTCGTAACAATGCCATCAAATATACTCATATTTTGTTTCTAAGTGTTTATTATGACTTTATTGTAATCTAGAGATGAATATTTTATTTGATATATTTTTTAAACATGGAAATCGCTGGAATCGATATTGAGCTAAATGGAGACTATATCGAATAAAATAAAATAATCTTCTGAACAAAATGGTTTTTATTTCAAAAAAGGCTATTTATCAGATCATCTAATATTCCATTTTATTTTTAATAGTTCATTATACAAATTGTGATCTGAACAACATCTAGAACCACAATCCTAGTTAAAGTAGAGAATTCATAAAAAACCTAAACGAATCATGCTACTCGAATTTGTGAATGTGAATGCACAATATAGAGAAAGCATGACGAAGTAAAGGAAACTAAGAGATGTCAAGTGATCTAGAAGTCCAAAAAAAGGCATCCGCAACATCGAAACATAACAAGAACACAACAAATGGCTTTCTTATCGCATACTTAAAGTATTTTTTAAATTAGTACAATATTAATCAATCAATACAATCAGTACAATCTTTAGTTAAACATGACGTAAAAGTTGATCTTCACACCAAGGCAAGGCAGAGGCCACCTTTATCCACTCTAATAATTTACCACATTCACTTTAGTTGGTGTCAGGGCCGTAACTACCATTGGGGCAACCGGGGCAGTGCCCCTGGGCCCCCGGCCAAGAGGGGCCCCGCAGGGGCCCTTGTTTGGTTGGCCGTGCATAGATTTTAACGAGGAAAATAAAAATATGTATTTTAAAAGCCAATCCCAACGAAATAGTTTAAAATCACAATTTTAAAAAGACCTTACAGATGCACTAGGGATGGGAAAAACCTACCGGTTTAAACCTACAACCGGTTTTTTTACTTCGCAATAACTGGTTTTACCCGTTGTTTTTTTTTGTCCTGGTTATAACCGGTTTTTTCTTTTTAAAGTAAAAACCGGTTATTAGGTTTTTACGGTGATTAGGAATAGGTTAGGTATTATTTTGGATCCCAATCATAATTATTATTCTCAAGTAATTATTCCAAACAAAACCATAATTCAAATTTTATTTTATTTTATAAAATACAGAAGCAAACTGAAAGTGCAATCTCACATCAGCCAGAAACAATTATTAAGTTTTATTATAATATTTCCTTGAAAAGGTATTTGTAATCATAATATTTACGGAAGAAGTGATCTGGTTGAATTAGACGCAAACATCATCTATTTTTCACACTTAACTCTTGACATTGAAAGTGGGTGAATGACTTTTTCTGATTACCAAAAATAATGCTCTGACATGTCAGTCAATATAATTTCGCTACGTTTTCAAAACGATACACTAATACAGGAAGTATTACATGAGTTAAAATGTACCTATTCTACAAATATACAAACGTGTTAAAAGTAATACACGTTCTTTCGATAGTATGTACTAATTTTGATCATATTGATATCGAGTCGAATGGAGTATCGCAAACTAAAGTGTATTGTAAATGTAACTTTGTAACCTATTGGATTAAAAAAACCGATAACCGGTTTTTCCAAAAACCGGTTTTTTGGCCAGTTATAACTGCTAGGTTAAACCGTAAGCGAAAAAACCGGTATAACCGAAAACCGGTGTTTTGTCAAAAACCGCCATCCCTAAGATGCACCCTAGACCTCAACATAAAGCCAACACAAATACCTTTCGTAAAGATATAAATTGTTCCTGAGAAAATTAGTCATTTTGGCGAAACAAAAACTAAAATGCAACCGGAATATGGGCACCCCGTCCCAGCTATATTGTCTTAAAAAAATTCACTCCAGGCCACATATTGGTACGTGAAAGGAACCACATTGTAGCCGAACAATGTACTTGCATAAAACAGATAAGATGGTACTTGCAAAATTATTTAACTTAAAATAAGGCGATTTCAAAATTTTTGAAGTTATACTTCTTAAGGCACGAGGGTGAATATTTTACATCCCCTCTCGCATGCGCACACCGACAGTATGGTATTATAGTCGCTACATATTTATGTAGCGCAAATAAGGTGTGCGTGAAAAGAATATATTATTAGTGTTTTTAGTAAATATATTTATTATAATTTTTGTGTCTTTGGATTTGTCTTCCTCGGGAATAAGATATTTTATAATAATAGTAAGTATATTTAAAGTATTTCTGTATAATTCACTTGGTCTATTAAATTTGTCAGTATGTATGAGAAATCTTGTAACCTGTCAAAGCAGAGGGAGTCTAGCTCAGTGGTACAGCGCGTGACCGGAGATCGAGAGGTCCCCGGTTCAAATCCCCGTGTGTTTTCTATTTTTTTTTATCTTTCTTATTGTTTTAATAAAATTTTTTGGAAAATAGTAAGTAAAAATTAGTTTAATTTTTAAATAAAATTACATTTATTTCGTTGAAATCATATAATAGAAGTATAACTTCTTACGTGCGTACAAAGTACACACACATTCTTTTTTTGTGTTGGTCAACTAAAATAGCAATATGTAAGTACAAGAAACTGCAGTCATGAAATGCATTAAAATGAGTTTTCAAGGGGTTAAATATCAAGAATTTTTTTGGACCACCCCCCCCATTCCGCTGGGGGATAAACCACAGACCCCACGGTAGGGGCCCCCAGATCACGTTTGCCCCGGGGCCCCCAACATCGTAGTTACGGCCCTGATTGGTGTTCAGTGTACTTCGTCTGCTTATAGCACTTTCTCAGATTGTTGAGCCAGGAGATGCGTCTTCTTCCAAAACTTCGTTTTCCCTGTATTTTTCCCTGCATGATGGTTTGTAGCAACACATATTTATCCCATCTCATAACGTGGCCGAGATATTGTAACTTTCATATCTTATGATGCATTCATGATTTCCTTTTCCCTTTTAATCTTTCTGAGGACCTAAACATTTGTTATTCGGTCTACCCAACTTATTTTTAATATTCTTAGGTAGGTGCATATTAGGGTGGTGCGAAAAAAGTAAAGTTGATAACTCAGTATCGCTATAGTGCGGAAAAGTTGCGATTGGTAATTACAAGAAAAACAATACAAAAATTATTCAAATCGGACTTTATCTTCCGATCCCGCAACGGGCCTAAAGATTATGAAAAAATGAAATTTTACTTTTTTCGGAAATTTTTATTTATTCTCCATGTACATTTTGTTTATCGCTATAGTTTATTTACAGTTAGCATGGCACAGTTTATTTATCGATAAAATTTATTTACAGTTTGCATGGTTGAGTAATAAAAACAATAGTTTTACGCACTTCACGAATATCTTCCGATCTCGCAAGGTCAATGAAAATCTATAAAAATTTGAAATTGTTGATGATTTTGATAAATTAAAAAACATTTAGTTATCTCATTTTTCTGTTACATTGTGAAGCTCTTCGCTTGTTTAGATATTGTATAATAATATTTAAACGACCCAGAACTCACAACTTTTCATAGTACTTTTCTTTTTCATTTGTTTGTGTCCAGCTTTTATACGTCAACTTTGAATTTTGATTTGGTGGTAAAATCTGGCAGCATGGACCTTGATTTAAGTGTTGCCTTGATGAATCCATCTCTTGATTGGGTCCCACATACATTGGACGATACTTCCGTGACCAACTCTACGTACCGCTAGACAGCTTGCGTATGACAGGGATAGTTTTGTACATTCCAGTCTGGCGTGTTGCCTGATATAATGTAGAAACTTATATCTTCATTTGAAACGCTTTGAAGAACTGGTGGAGAAGATAGTTTTGACACATTCCAATCCAATATTTCAGTGTAGTCCTGTGCTTCAAAATTTAAAGTAGGAGGGATGAAATTTCTAATACGTTTGCCCTTGGCTTTAGTCTATCCGGCTTTTAACACGCTCCTTAACCCTAGCTCTCTAATGTGTTTCATTTCTCCCTAGTACTTGAAATTTTGAAGCACGGGACTAAACTGAAATAATAGACTGGAATATAATGTTGCAAAACTATTGCAGACTGTTGCAAAATTATCTTCTCCACCACTTCTTTGAAGTGTCAAGTTCTTGCATTACATCGGGCGACATACCAGACTGGAATGTACAAAACTATCCTTGACACACTCAAGCTGATGAGAGGTGCCTAAAGTTGGTCACGGAAGCATCTAATGCAGGGGAGGCAAACCCGTCGATCGCGACCCCTAGGTCAGTCGATCGACGGCAAGAAAAAATTATCTACCTACCTACCTATTCCGGTCCTAAATATTACGAAAATTCCTAGTCGGTAGATTGCAGAGAATTGGAGAGGCAGACAGTAGATCTCGAGTCCGATTAAGTTGGTCACCCCTGGTCTAATGTATGTGGGCCCCAATCAAGAGATGGATTCATAAGGGCAACCCTTAAATCAAGGTCCATGCTGCCAGATTCTACCACCAAATCACAATACAAAGTTGACGTTTAAAAGCTGGATACAAACATGGAAAAGAGATTTACTATGTAAATAATGTAAAAATCACACTCATGGTTGGTTGGAGAGAAGGGTGTGTGTGGAGCTAGAAGTGCAACCACCTCCTCGTTGTGAGTTCTGGGTTGTTTAAATATTGTCATATAATATATAAACAAGCGAAAAACTTCACAATGTAAGAGAAAAATGAGATAACTAAATGTTTTTTAATTTATCAAAATCATCGAAAATTTCAAATTTTTATAGATTTTGATTGAGCTGGCGGGATCGGAAGATATTCGTTAGATGCATAAAAGTGTTGTGTTTATTACTCAACCATGCAAACTGTAAATAAATTTTACTATAGCGATAAATAAAACATACATGGGGGATAAATAAAAATTTCCGAAAAAAAGGTAAAATTTCATTTTTTTCATAATCTTTAGGGCCGTTGCGGGATCGGAAGATAAAGTTCGATTTTAATAATTTTTGTTTTGTTTTTCTTGTAATTACCAATCGAAACTTTTCCGCACTATAGCGATACGGGATTATCAACTTGACTTGTTTCGCACCACCCTAGTCCACATCTCGAATGCATTGGACACCAAAAACGGACCTGATTTTTTCTAGAAAGGTCTAGGAAGGTTCTAGGAAGGTATCGGATACAGAATACATGATTAAAAATAATGTACACCTTTATCTGGTTTCAGTCTATAATAATTTAAATCTAAAACCTTCCTTATCGGACCATTCTTTGTTAGCATTCTGAAGCTCTGCCTTCTACCATTTACAAGATAATTCACTTGATTTTTCTAGTTTGAAAAAATCAGTTGATGAGGTTATAGCAGTATAATGTGAATAATAAGAAAGAAGACAAGACACACTTAGAAAACTATAGACCAATTAACTTATTGAACTACATTTAAAAAATGTTTACCCGAATAGCTACGACAACACTAGAAAAAAATATCTACCAGGCAACCCCGAGAACAAGCTGGATTGCGCTCAAAAATCGAATCAAACGATCTTCCTACGAGCAGTAAAAGCTTTAACAGAAAAATCGATAAAATATAAGAGATCACTGGTACTTCACAAAGTAGTAGTTTATGTAAACTTTCACAAAGCCTTCGACACCGTGGAACTAAACAGCATTATAACTGCTTTGAACAACAGTAGAATGGACTACCGCTTTACAAAGTTAGTATACAAACATTGTATCAGAATAACACAATGCGTGTAAAACTACATGATACCACCAGAGAAATACACATCAAGCGAGGTATGAGACAGGGCGACACTCTCTCACCTAAATTATTTATAACGGTTCTCGAATACGCCTTTAAAATGCTAAAATGGGAAAATAGAGGAATAAAAATACAGTTGAGTCCGCGAATCTTTACCCGTGCGTCATCATTTAAAGCATACGAAATAAGTCGGAAATTTACTAAACGCAACGGCAAGTGGATATTATTCCGATCACGGGTTATAGTATAAAATTTGACGTTATCAAATAAATAAAATGTCAAATTTAAGTTTTGCTTTAAAATTTTGGTGCATAATTACAGCTACATTTGAAGTAGCTTAATAAATTATTTTATTATCATTGATTAATAAATAAATAAACAATTTATAAAAGAACTCAATAACATATTTTCTTTCTGTTATTTTATTCACTTTGACGGAACCTTAAACACTAGCATTCAACTGTGTCAACAATGAGGTTAGCTTTGTATGTTGTCAAAATTTATCGTAAAATAACATAAATTTATTACAAAATTTCTAACTCCAATATAAAATTAGTTGTGAAAACAACTGTTTCTATACTATAAAAAACTTCAAAATGCAAAAATTCGACAAAATAACAGCAAAAAATTCAACAAACTGACAGCCACAAAAGTAAACAAACCAAAACGTCAGAAATTGTACTTAAAATATGTGAAGACAACCCAATCGTCTTTCTTTGTACCTATCTCTTTTCAATGCACTGAGTCTAAATAGTTCATAAAAATAACATGTGTCTTTACTTAATAACAGGCAACAGCTGGTTTGTCATTAATTTCATGCGTGGAAGACAATGATGCTAAATAAAAAGTATGTGTTTTATCTGGCCAGGTATTAATGACGCACGGGTAAAGACTCGCGGACTCAACCGTAGATGGGGAAATTTCAATCATCTGCGTTTTGTCGACGATATAGTACTTATCACCCAAGCACAACAAATGCCACAAGAATTAGAAAATGTATGTTCAACAATAGGTCTAAGAATAAACCTCAGGAAGACCAAATTTATGACAAATTTAGTCCTAAGTGAACACCTAACCGTCCAAAACCAAGTGATCGAATTGACAGAAAAGTACATATATCTCGGTCATGAAATCTGGATAAGCTAGTAGCGTAGGAAACAGAGGTTGAACGTTGCAAAATGGACACAAGTCCGGTTTTATTTTTTTCTGGTATATCAAGGGGTGCTTATTATGAGACTAACTTTTTCTTAAAAAATTTCGCCCCGGAACGCAACTTTTCACCCCTTTGAAGGGGGTAATTTGTGGTTTTTGCGGAACGTAGCCCTTCCTGTACCTTTTGCAAAAAATTTCTTTTATAGAAATATGAAGGGGACTATATTTTCTACGATTTATTTCCCAACAGCATATGTCTATCACCCACCGTTTAGTGGGGGTGGGCCCCAAAATTGACAAGTTATTAAAAAAGATGTTTAAAAAAATATTTTTCCCTAACTGTAACGGAAATTAAGAAGAAATCCTACGGCAATTATTCACAAATAAGTGACTGATTTTTTGGTATAGGTTTCATTTAAGGGTAATTTCCCTTTATTTAATTACAGGGTGTTACATTTTAAAAAACCCCTTTTTATACCATCTGAACCGTTTATGCTAGAGTAAAAAGACTTTCAGCGATTACCCGTGTACTGGTGCTATTTACAAATTTGTATAATGCACCCCCATTTTTTCCCCGGAACCACCCCAAAAAAAGAAGAATTAATAAAGAAAGTGATTTTCTTGGAATCCTTCACACACAATGCTCTTTATTAATATACTTTATATATCATTTTGTGCACGTTATTATTATCCATACATGGACACCAAAAGCGATTTCCTAGTGCAACCCCTGTAGCCAAAAAAATAAATAAAATGGGGGGTTGAAAAAAAATTTTTTTTTTTGCTTTTTGATCCATATGGGCATACAGGGTGGGGCATTAGTATGACAAAGTCCAATTACTCATTTGTCGTAAGAGATACGAAAAAAAGTTATTCAGGTAAAAGTTGGGGCACACATAGTACCATAATTTAAAAATATTTTCAAATATACAGGGTCGTCCGTATTGACAGGGTGACACAAATTTATGTTTTTTTTAATGGAATACCCTGTATATTTTTACATTTTTGGATTCTCCTCGACGTTTCCTTTCTTAAAATATATGGTTTTGTAATATTATACGAGGTAGTTTAAAAGTTAGTTACGTTTTTTGTTAATTTCGTAGCAAAATCTACACCCTGTAGAATTTTAGTGATTTGATATCAAATTTTTATTTTATGTTCAAACGATTTTTAATATAGTCTACTATTGTTAAACATTAACAGTATAGCAAAGTGTTTAATTTTAGTATACAGGGTGGGTCGAAACTCGGAATGAGTATTTTCTGAGTTGTCTTAAATGGAATACCCTGTATTTAAGTATTGTAATGAAATGATATTTTATGGTACTTTTTTATTTCTTAAGCATTCCCTATACCTAAGTGCTTTAATTTTTAAGTTATTCGTGATTCTTTAAGCCAAACATTAATTGTAAGAAAAATTACGTGAAATTTTATTAGGTGGCTGTGAAAATATTTAATCAAAAACAATTTTTGGAAAAGAAAATACATCATAATCTAGTCTGATCCTTAATTTATTACTATTGGATAAAATATCCAAATAAATTCGTAGTTAAGGTTGTTGGTGCGCAAAATATTTATAAAAACATACAATATTCTACCTCGTCGGTTATGACACTAAATTTCCTTAAAAATTTGACATTATACTATTTTTATAGATCCAGTTGCTTTGTTACCATTACTAATATGTATTTTTCTTATGAGAAACTGATTAATAAGATTTTGGTGCTAGT
The DNA here is from genome assembly GCF_917563875.1 of Diabrotica virgifera virgifera. Lineage (NCBI taxonomy): Eukaryota > Metazoa > Arthropoda > Insecta > Coleoptera > Chrysomelidae > Diabrotica > Diabrotica virgifera. Next base: position 177,830,737 of record NC_065451.1, read on the forward strand.
GGAATATAACAAAAATGTGCTACTAGCAACAAGAATTTTTCATCAGAAATTCCCTGATAGAGGACAATTAAGAAGAGAAACGTTTAAAAATATACTAGAACGGTTTCAACGGACTGATCACTTAGATTATGATAAATCTGCTCGAATAAAAACGTGAGTAAGTGAAGAAAACAGCAATTAAATGTAATCCTTAGTGTCACTGAGGATCTGCATATTAGTACAATCGTTCTTACAATCTAAGTATCTAGTCTGTTGAAACCGTTTTAGTATACTTTCAAAAGTTTCTCTTTTTGGTTGTCGTCTATCAGGGAATTGCTGATGATAAATTTTTATTGCAAGTAGCTTATTTTTGTTATACTCTCCTAGCACAAAGCCATTTTAGTCCGTTCCTCATTAGAAAAATGAATATTAGTAATTGTATCAAATCAACTGGAACTATATAAATAGTATAATGTCAAATGTTTAAGCAAATTTTTTGTCATAGCCAACTAGACATAATTTTGTATGTTTGATTCATATTTTAAGCACCAACAACCTTAACTACGAATGTATTTGGATATCTCATCCAATATTAATAAATTAAGGATTAGGCTAGATTATTATGTATTTTTTTTTCGAAAAATTACTTTTGATTGGATATTTTCACGGCTACCTAATGAAATTTTACGTAATTTTTGTTGCAATTAATGTTTGCTTAAAGAATGACGAATAACTTACAAATTAAAGCACTTAGGTATAGGGAATGCTTAAGAAATAAAAAAGTACCATAAAATATAATTTCATTACAATACTAAAATACAGGGTGTTCCATTTAAGAAAACTCAGAAAATACTCATTCCGAGTTTCGACCCACCCTGTATACTAAAATTAAACATTTCGCTATACTATTAATAATTAACAGTAGTAGACTATACGGAAAATCGTTTGAATGTAAATAGAAAATTTGATGTCAAATCACTACAATTCTACAGGGTGTAGATTTTGCTACGAAATTAACAAAAAAACGTAATTAACTTTTAAACTACCTCGTATAATATTACAAAACTATATATTTTATGAAAGCAAACATCGAGGAGAATCCAAAAATGTAAAAATATACAGGGTGTTCCATTAAAAAAAACATAAGTTTGTGTCACCCTGTCAATACGGACGCCCCTGTATATTTGAAAATATTTTTAAAATATGACACTATGTGTGCCCCAACTTTTACCTAAATACCTTTTTTTCGTATCTCTTACGACAAACGAGTAATTGGATTTTGTCACACTAATGCCCCACCCTGTATGCTTCATCAATAGTGTTTTTCAAAAATATATATGGTTATTGCAACATTCCTGCGGAAACCACCCCTATCCTTAAAAAATACTGCAGAAATTACCCCTATCCCTTAGCGAGCATATTTTTACGCTTTTCTCATTACCTATGCACTCTTTTTAAACAAAACTTACACAAGGTTAAAGACCACTTTTTACTCTAAAGATTAGGTCCGTTTCATTTTTTTCGTATAAGCAACCGTTACGGCACAGTGGCACCGTAAATATAAGATATGCTTTGACGGGCTCCAGTTTTTGTTTTTTTTTTCGTCACCTGTTCGTTTTATTAATAAAGTACTTATGTAAAATAAAAAACAAACAGTGTAACCTACAAATTATGACCTATGCACATTTTACATTCTTTGCGCCCCAAAGCCACAGTGGTGGCCCAAAATCAATTTTTGCATATTTTCGCCACCTAAACGCATTTTATTGCATTAATTCTACCTTAATAGCACAATATTTACCCTTAAGTGGTCGCTAAGCAGTGGCGGATCCGGGGAGGGGTGATGGGGGGCGATCAGCCCCCCCTCTCAAACCAAATGATATTATATTTATAGATTATAAAAATATTCATTTATTTTAGAGTAAATAGTGATCTTTAACCCTGTATAAGTTTTGTTTAAAAATAATGCATAGGTAATGAGAAAATCGTAAAAACATGCTCGCCAAGGGATAGGGGTAGTTTCTGCAGTATATTTTCAAGGATAGGGGTGGTTTCCGCAGGGATGTTGCAATAACCATATATATTTTTGAAAAACACTATCGATGAACCATATGCCCATATGGATCAAAAAGCAAAAAAAAATTGTTTTCTGCCCCCCATTTTATTTATTTTTTTTTGCTACAGGGGTTGCACTAGGAAATCGCTTTTGGTGTCCATGCATGGATAATAATAACGTGCACAAAATGATATATAAAGTATATTAATAAAGGGCATTGTGTGTAAAGGATTCCAAGAAAATGACTTTCTTTATTAATTCTTCTTTTTTGGGGTGGTTCCGGGGAAAAATTGGGGATGCATTATACAAATTTGTAAATAGCATCAGTACACGGGTAATCGCTAAATTCTTTTTACTCCAGCATAAACGGTTCAGATGGTATAAAAAGGGTTTTTTAAAATGTAACACCCTGTAAGTAAAAAAGGGCAATTACCCTTAAGTGAAACCTACACCAAAAAATCAGTCACTTATTTGTGAATAATTGCCGTAGGATTTCTTCTTAATTTCCGTTACAGTTAGGGAAAAATAATCTTTTTTTAAAACATTTTTTAAAAACTTCTCAACTTTGGGGCTCCACCCCTACTAAAGGTGGGTGATAGACATATGCTGTTGGGAAATAAATCGTAGAAAATATAGTCCTCTTCATATTTCTATAAAAGAAATTTTTTGCAAAAGGTACAGGAAGGACTACGTTCCGCAAAAATTACAAATTACCCCCTTTAAAGGGGTGAAAAGTGGGGATCCGGAGCGAAATGTTTTAAGAAAAAGATAGTCTCATAATAAGCACCCCTTGATATACCAGAAAAAAATAAAACCGGACTTGTGGCCATTTTGCAAGGTTCAACCTCTGTTTCCTACACTAGAGGATAATCGGACATGTGAATTTCAACGAGGAATAACACTTGCTTGGGAGGCGTAAGGTTTACTATAATAAGGACATTACTATAATATATAAGGATATTTTCTTGTGAAACTTTGTGACACGCCCATTTATTTATAAAAGACATCTTTGAGAGCAACATCCCGATAGCTATGAAACGGAAGACATTTGACCAACGCGTTTTTCCTATTATGACATACGGAGCAGAAACTCTCACCCTCACATAAACATTTGCACTAAAAATGCGAGTGGCACAAAGGCGCATGGAAAGATCGATTCTCGGAGTGACACAAAAAGACAAAATAAGGAACCAACACCCGAGGAAAAGAACAGGTATCAATGATGTCGTCGAACGCATATCCAAGAGGAAATGGAATTGGGCAGGTCACGTAGCAAGACTAAAAGACTCAAGAAGGACCAAAAAACTACTTGACTGGCGCCCAAGAGAAGACAAACGGAGCAGAGGACCACCATGAATACGCTGGATGGACGATATTAACCTTCCGATGACCAACCTTTTTTGAAATGAACCAATGACCAAAAAAATGAAGTTTTTTTTATGGCATGGACTTTATGTCATTCAGCCAGTCACAAATTTCTACTAAATCAAAGAAGAAAAAGAAGATTGTGTATTGTTAGACAGTTGCCCCCTTAGACAAGGAAAGAGAGGTTGCCCCTAGCATGAAATTTTTTTATCTTGTCATGTTTGTCCCACACCAACCAAAATTGATAGTTAACTAAAGAAGAAGAAGAAGCAAATTGTACAATGTACTAACTCCAAATTGTAAGCGAATAAGGGATTTTTCCCTTGTTTCGAGACGATGAGCTGGCCAAATACCCAAGTAGGTGGAGGCCAATAAACTGAAGAAGAAGAAGAAGAAGAAGCCAGTCACAACATGAGTATTAGTGTCATGTGTAGTGTGTATATTGAGTAAGTGTCTTGCTACTTTGAAAAGTCGACGTCATTAGCGTAAAACTACTTGGAATTACACATAATAGACGTTATTTTACTAAACATCAACTTCAGAATATATATATTTTTTATTCGTAAAATATAGAGAATTTTTTTTATTTCAAAATATGAGGATATCTAGAATGATATTAAAGTCAAATAAAAAAATAATGAGTTAAAAATTGAAAATACTTTTGAATTTATTAAAGAAAAACATACGCTGGGGTCCAAATTTCCCCCGCTTGGTCATCCGAAGGTTAAACGAATGTCCAGGAAATGGCAACAAGACGCACAGAACCGTGGAGAGTGGCGAAAAATAGGAGAGACCTATGTTCAGCAGTGGACGGAAGATGTTGCATGATGAGTATAATGTTTGACCAACTATGAAATACAACGACCTTACTTAAAAGTTATGACGGATGGAAATTTCAGTCAAAATTCACAACTCACCCTGTACATTATTAAACAATGGGACCAGGCATTTTTAATAGTCATTTTCTTATTTTCCCTAAAGGTCTCCATACGAGATAGGACTGTTTCTCATGACTCATCTTGAATAATATATGGAATATATTCCTTGCTATTATGTACCAAGAAATAATGATTTTTCTACTTTTCCACTTTTATTTTCATAAATTTTAATAAACCTTTCTTTGTTTTCCTGAAGTCTTGAAAACTTACGAAAAGATGAGGTCATCAATTTATTTTTCAAAGTTTTTTATTGGCACGATTACCAACAACACAGTTTCAAAGTAAAGTTTGCTCATGTTGTTTTGATGAAAAATTACATCGGGAAATAGAAAAAAAACTTTGGCAGCTCCATTCGAGCTAAAAAACTCCGGGAGTTTCTCTCTGGCAGTATCCCAAGAAGGTGCCGCCAGGCGGTCGCTTCGTCCAAGTTAAATAACCTTTTAAGGGATGAAACAGCGTAATGGATGGCGTCAGTCGGTTTCTGTAACGTTGATTCACCGGGATGTATATTTTGTAACTCATTTCAGACGACGCTCGATATTGACGTTATGGTAAATTTATTATTTATTGTAGCTGTTTTCCATTTCCAGGAAATTATATTATTTTTCAAAGTAAATAAATTCATTGCCCTTTTTTATTATAGTAAGGGAGGCAAGTATGCTAAATTTGCAGTTACTCCAGCGTTATGGGGACATATTGGGTTGTGAAGATTAGGTAATAAAATAAAAAAAAAATTGGAAAAATTCTTTGTAAAAGGTATAAAATTTTATTAAAATCCCTTTAAAGGGCTACATCACAACAAAACGTTTTCGATTTTTATAAAATCCCATCATCAGTGTTAGATCTAAAAATAAGTATAACCGATTTAATGAATATAAAGTTGGTATTTAAATTTTGACTAAGGTTAGAGCAAGTTGGTTATACTTACAAACTGGATGCTAGCTGAGCCACCAAAGAAAAATACCCGGATAAAAACCCTTTAAATATAACATAGATGCTTTAAAAGTGCATACTTTAATAAAATGCCTTATGATGGTCACATGGCAACTAGGATAATACCCTAGACCCTAAGGTAATGTATTGAAATTTCCCAACACGTGGGATCCAAATTGAGTTGTTTACATTCCAATGACTTAATGGCAACTAAATACGAAATGAGTGATGTTTCTGAAAGGTGTTAAAAGACAAACGGACAACGTGACGTATTAGTTACCCTGAATTACCACAGCCAACTAATTGTAATAAAAGATTTTTTTTTAAATTTTCACAGTACTAACAAACATCAACAAAGTTGTGGCTATAATTACATTTGCATTATAAAAATCATTTTATACTCTACCTACTTCTTACATAATCAAGGTACTTAAATGTAATTATAGCCACAACTTTGTTGATGTTTGTTATTACTGTGAAAATTAAAAAAAAAATTTATTACAATTATTTGGCTGTGGTAATACAGGGTAACTTCTACGTCACGTTGTCCGTTTGTATTTTGACACCTTTCAGAAACATCACTCATTTCGTATTTAGTTGCCATTAAGTCATTAGAATGTAAAAAACTCAATTTGGATCCCACGTGTTGGGAAATTTCAATACATTACCTTAGGGCATTATCCTAGTTGCCATGTGACCATCATAAGGCATTTTATTAAAGTATGCACTTTTAACGCATCTGTTATATTTAAAGGGTTTTTATCCGGATATTTTTCTTTGGTGGCTCAGCTAGCATCCAGTTTGTAAGTATAACCAACTTGCTCTAACCTTAGTCAAAATTTAAATACCAACTTTATATTCATTAAATCGGTTATACACTTATTTTTAGATCTAACACTGATGATGATCGTTTATAAAAATCGAAAACGTTTTGTTGTGATGTAGCCCTTTAAAGGGATTTTAATAAAATTTTATACCTTTTACAAATGATTTTTTCCAATTTTGTGATTGATGGTATACAGCCAACTACAGGAAAAACATTTTCTTTTCCTTGTGGAAAATCAAAAAAAGTTAAGTTTTCCATTTAAGTGGGGACTTTCCATTTTTTAATTTAGTGTTCCATTTCCAACAATCGTTTTTTCCAATTATAGAGCCATCTATCAATAATTAAAAAAAAAAGTCTCAAATAAAAGTAGCTACTTATTTTTACGTAAGGAATCCAAATCTACAATTAAAAATGGGGGCTCCTATTTAAGATTTTAAAGTAACCGCCCCCCCCCGGTCCTGTTTGGTATCATTCGATAGATTTTTGAAAAATATTAAACACGTATTTTTCATTTTTTCGATCTGACGTTCATTTCGCGAAAGATTCGCTTTTTTGTGAAATTTTGTGACTCTCCCATTTCCTTACGCCCGCTCAAATCGTCGGGTTTTTGAAATTTACACTATTCTGCATGTACTTACCTTTTCTTATTCTGACGATTTCGAGTTTTTCTAAGGATAGATTTTTTCGGACCCCCTTTAACGAACTCCCCTGTATTAAGAGCCCATATATGGTAGGGGTGCATTTACAGGGTACAAGGTTTCTCCCCATGTGATTTTCTGACGCCCTCGAGTAACTGTAAAAATCCCCGCATGCGACCTCAATGCTTGCAATTCTAGGGGAGCCCATGGGCTTCTTAATTAATGGAAATTATACTAAACCGGTGATGAACATGTACTACGTACACATTTTAGATTTTGTGATGCTTTGGGTAGATGGGAGACCCTATTTACTAAAAAGATTATCTTTCGAAGATGCAGAAAGGTTAACTGTGATGTATAGGTACATACTGTATAATCAAAAAAGTTTTTGCAGATGATAAAGATCTTGGAATTATTAAAAACATATACTACAATCAAATTTTACGTCAGTTAATAAATATAAACTTCTCCCGGTTATAATGGAATTCAAAATACCTCTTCATCTTATTCAGCAACTGAACTTACACTCACAATAGCAGCGATCATGGTCAGAATAAAGAAAGATCTTGCAAAACCCTTAAATTGAAAAATGGACTAAATCATGGTGATGGTCTATCGTTGCCTGTATCGAGCCCGTACCCTACTCTAGACCAAGTAAATCGCGAGCCTCAGAATAACACAAATGGCACTATCTTTAACAAATTAATGTGCAAGTTGTGGGAATGCATCCTTTGCATAGCTAGGCTCGCTGTTGACTAGTGCTTACCAATAAATGTTACTATGGTTTGAGAAGATTGATACCCTTTAGAAAACTAACTAGAAATTACCCCAGAAAAATTTAAGTGACCTTCTATAAAACCCGAAGAAGACTAGTACTTACACTTATAAACCAAGAACTGCTTAAATTTTTCGAGTGAAACATCCTAAGAGGAATATATGGAGGAATAAAAGAACAAGGTTTGTGACGCAGGCATAGTTCCATGTAATTCTTATGGATGGTAGAAGCGCGCCGATGCCACGCCGTAGTGATTAGAATGAATCGTATATCGGTAGTCGAGTAGCCACCCGTGTCCGAGAGGTTTGGCAACACTGATCTCCATAAGCGTAACGTTCTATTCTTAACATGAAACAAAGTATAGAGCCCGACAGCCAGAAATTTAAAATTTTTACCAAGAACTACTCTAAACTAAAATGGGAAAGTTCCTGGGAGTTGCCTATATATCATGTAGTTAAAAAACTCTAAGATCGAAGTAAAAACTCCTTAGTAGTAGGTATAATTTAATTCTCTCTTCAATCCTGACCCTCCGGAAGGAGTGTAGTGGTCGACGTGATGTCGTGTATTGTCCGTCTCTAAAGATCTCTATCTCTGGTCATTTCTTTTAACTCATGCATAGGTCTTTTGCATATTCCCGTAATTTGATCGATCCATCTTGTTGGGGATCTTCCTCGTGATCTTCGGTCTTCCACCTTTCCTTGTATAATGAGTCTTTCCATGTTTTCTGTGTTTGCTCTCATAACATGTCCAAAGCATTTTAATTGTTGGAGATGGACTTTACTGGAGAGTCGTTGGCTAACTTTTAGCTCTCTTAAAATTGAATTATTTGTTCTATGGTCAGTCTAATTAATTCGTAGCATTCGTCTCCAACCGAACATTTCAGTGGCGTCCATCTTTCTTCTTTCGGAATTTGTCAGGGTCTAAGATTCACATCCGTAGGTCAGTATTGGGAATATTAAGCAGTTGATCAACCTCATCTTTAACGCTCTTGAAATTTGACAGTCCTTCCATATTGTGGTCATTTTTGCTGTGGCGGCTTTTGCTAGATCACATCTACGTTTTATTTCTTCCTGTAGCGACCCTGTGTTTGTGATTAATGATCCCAAATATAAGTATGAGCTCACAACCTCAAACCGATCAATTGTGGTTATGTGTGGATGATTGTTATGTAGTCTATCCACTATCATAATCTTTGTCTTTGATATGTTTAATTGCAGATCAAATATTTGAGTTTCGTTTTCAACCAGTCGTATAAGATCAATCAGCTCTACTTGACTATTTGCAAGAAGGGCTGTGTCGTCTGCGAAACGTAGGTTTTTTATTTTATGACCATTTATTCAGATGCATTTTTCCCACCCCTCAAGTGCTCTTCTCATAATATGCTCTCCATATATATTGAATAATTGTGGAGATAGTATACATCTCTGTCTGTCACCCTGTTCTGGATGAAATTCGCTTGAAAGTGTGTCAAGCACTTTAACTGATCCAGTAGTGTGTTCGTACAGTTCAGTTATAAGCGATATAAGGTGTTGGGCTACGCCTACTTCTTTTAGTATTCGCCATAAGTGTCTCCACTTGACCCTGTCAAACGCCTTACGATAATCTATAAAGCATATGTACCTACAGTGGAATATTGAATTCCCTAGATTTTTCGATTATCTGTCTTATATTCAATAGGTGTTCTCGAGTACCTCTACCTTTGGTAAATCCAGTTTGCTCTTGTGGAATTTCTCTTTGAAGGAATGTTTTTAGTCTCTCATTGATTATATGTAGCATTATTTTACTGGCATGTGATATAAGAGAAATAGTTCTATAATTGTCGCGTCGCATTTATGGAAGCTGCCTTTTTTATGAGTTGTTGTTATTGTAGATTTTGTCCAGTGTTCAGGCCAATGTTTAGAATGCCATATTTGGTTACAGAGTAGATGAAGTAATTTTACACCAGTTTCTTCTGTGGCTTTGAGCATTTCTGCTGTTGTCATATCTGGACCTGGTGTTTTATTATCTTTGAGCTTAATGATCGCGAGTCTCACTTCATTTTCAAGTATATCAGATTCTTCTTCTACCTCGTCAGAGATTTGGTTAACAGGTTCTTGACGTTTATCATCTTTATATAGGTCCCTGCAATACGATCTCCATGCCTCTGCTATATCTTCTCTGTTTGTTCTTAGAGTTCCAGTGTTGTCTTCAATGGACCAAGTTCTGGCTTTGAAGTCTCTTGTTAAGTAGCGTATTTTTCTAAATAGATCTCTCGGCTGATTATTCTGATCATGTCTCTCAATTTCTTTGAATATACTTTGATAGTACAGTTTTTTATCTGCCTTGTATCTTCGTTTTATTTCTTTATTGAGGTTTGTTAAACTAGCTTTTTCCCTTTCACTATGCACACCCTTTTGACAAAGATTTCTTCTATTCTCAATGATTTGAAAGGTTTCATCTGTTATCCAGTATTTCCGTTTCACAGGATTATTTATCTTTGGATGATCAATTGGTGTTGTTACACAATGTTTAAAAGTCTCCCATATTTCTTGTGATGTTCCGTTACGAATAGAGGGCATTATTTTATGTACTTCCTGGAGAAAGTCGCCCTGCTTTCTTAGTTCTATCCTATTTGTCCCTTTTCGTTTGTTGGGCGCTTTAAGTTTAAGCTTTACTTTAGCTACGAGGAGAGTATGATCGGATCCGCATATCGCCCCTGAATATGATCTGATTGTTGTATTTGACGTTCTCCAGCGAATATTGGTAAGGATATAATTTATTTGATTTCTAGACCTATCTCCAGGACTTTTCCAAGTATAAAGTCGACGTAGGTACATGGTGTTTAAATCGAGTATTCATGATAGAATAATTGTTTGTGATAGCAAACTCGATATTCAATGTCAACATTCAATAATTTAATTAATAATCTTAAAAAATCATCATCAGTGAACTTTTGTACTTGATAAATAGCCCCAGAACTAGACAGTGGTTATATTTAGAATTCAATTTACATTGTTAAATTGTAAAATTGAAAAGTCTTCAAGCCGATGTTAATTGATACCTTCCGGGAACATGAAGAATCCCTACACGAAAACTTAAGCAACCATCTTGGTCTACTGACGTTTGTCAAGTGTCTTCATGACTTCAGTGAGTTCACTGAATACGGTTTCAGATAAATGTGTTTTACTGTATTGTACCCTCGGAGATCGCTGGGAAAATTTACACTCAAAATAACAAAATTCAGTTTGGCAACACTGTGTGAATGTTGATAGTAACATATCCCTTTTAAGATAAACAGAACTGTAATTTAATCCAGACAAATTAATATATTTTTTTGTCAACAAAAATGAGATTTTTCAACCAAATAATGTTCAAATAATATAATGTGCAAAATAATGTTTAATTGGGTTCTGTTAATGAGCTTGCTTTTTTGTCATTAAAGTAGAAAAAACTTTAAATTTCACTCATTAAATCATAATCATCTTAATTATTTTAACTGTACTAATATAATTCTGAATGATTAATGGGTTGTTAAAACATTTTATCTGCAGCGGCTTCTGGATTGTCTTAAAAATTTCGAATTTCATTGATAAAATGCGCATATTCCACTATCCCACCGATCTTCGCTTCGATCATAACTCTAAATGTGACTGGAGTATGATTTCGATTTCAATCTCAATCATCGGACAAAATCCGTGAAGTGAACTACTATACTATAGTAAAATGGAAATGAATATTGCTGACTATTTGACGTTTATTATTGGATCAAAGATCTAAGTCGGCATTACGTGTCCTATATTTTAATATAAGTATATTGTATACTACACAAAATGTATTTTTTATAATATCGCTGATACAGTTGTTTGTTAACCCAACATAGATAACTTAACGTAGATATTAGGGCTAAATACTAAATAGTTCATATTAGATTGGGATTGATTTTGTACGGTATCTCGTAATTTAATTATGTTTATCAGATCACATTTAGATATTCACTTTATCTGGTGTTATTTTTAATCTATTTAATCAATATCTACACTACACTAATCACTGCATCAACTCAATACTCTCTAACTTAAGGTCACGCTGAAAATAAAATTGATTTGTGTGCTCGAAATAATCTTAGTTCAGCTCTGTATGTTTAAGAGTGTTCAGAAGAGTGAAAAAAAAGTATTTACCGAACTAAAAAAAGGATTATCGAGTAGTACCTACGTGGCATCAGATAATTGAAGATCATTAGAGAGAAATAGTCAAACCTGAGGATTTGCTTACTACGGCGAGCAATGGATTGTATCCTCGCCTAGTAGGGGAAGGGGGGTATGATGGGGTAGCTAAGGAAAATAACAAAAATACAACATAATTACTACGTTTATTACTATTACTAATTGATAGCACGTTACGTCATTAATCTAACTATGATTTGGTACAATCTTTGGAAAATCAACCTATCACATTTTTCAACAAATAGCCATTAATAAGAACATTATGAAAAACCATCTTGCCCCATACTATGGGGTATGATGGGGTAATGGAATTGGGGCCTGATGGTGATGCTAATTAATTCTCACAAAACAAACAAAAATGTGTATTTTCTCCAGATCTTCATTGTCCACCCTAGCACAAGCATTGTGAGCTCAACATCCACAAATCTGGCAGCCTACCCAGGGTTCTGACGATGTCACTTTATCTATGGCTGTTTTCATAGCATCTCTCGACCACTCTCCTCTTTTTGTTTTTTTCTTGTAAGTACGTACCATGGTATTATCTAAAATAATAATCCAATGGTATTTATTAAGAAATTTAAATTAACCCAGCCATCATACCCCGTACCCAATACCCCATCTTGCCTCAAAAGGTAACTTTGAACAAAAAAAAATTCACTAATTAAATGTTTAACGTATTCACACAAACAATATGCCATTATCAAAATAAGAATACTAGTAAACAACGATAAAAAAGACATTAATGAGGTGATCATAATTACCTTAAAATAACGATGGTTGTCCTTGCACAAAATTAGATCAACGGGTCGCTAAAACAGTTTTCCGTTTGTAAACAAAAAACGCGTACACTCTCATTCACAGTTTCTCTTGCAGGGACCGTTATTCGAATGACTCTTCCTATTGAGTTACTGCATGATATTCACCAACGTGTAGTTTCTTGTTTGTGTGTGGTACCCCGTCTTACCTCGAGACCCCGTCATGCCCCCCATTCCCCTATCTATTGTTGTCGTCCCCCTTCGTATTTACTCAGTGTTTGTTGTACGTTTGCCGACAGTATTTAAAAGTATTGGATACATAGCCCAGTCGGGATACCATTTGACCTTGAATTGGGAGCTGCCCCAAATTTTATTTTTCTAATCTTTAGGGAGGGTCAATAGCAGTATAAATTTAAAATCTCGACTGAATTTGACCGTTGCGTTAGCCGTCATCTTGATTTTAAACGAGAAGCATTTTTGCTCAGTATCTCCGCCATTTTCAACTTTTCGACAAAAAATATATAAACTGAAAGTGTTGAAAATGCGATTTTCTATAATTTCGTTTATTATAATTTTTTTCGTGCGGTCCATATTTTCCGAGTTATGGGGAAAAACAGTGACATTTAAAGCATAATTATTAATTTATTGAATTATCTCGTTTATTATTACCTTTACAACAAATTTTAACCTACACAAAAATGATGAGAATTAAATTTTGTACAATTTTGATCAGTTTCATTTTTTTGATAAAATCTATATTTAAGGTAGTAGGTACGTATGCGGTAAAGGCGCGAGCGTAAGACCCGATTGATTTTAAAACAATTGTTTTTGTTCAATATCTTCTATTTCCCATTTTCAACTTTTCGACAAAAAGTGTAAGGACTGAAATTGTTGCAATTACGATTTTTACTACAATTTTCGAAAAAACCAGTGGTGGGTCTAAGAGGAGGGGGGGATGGGAAAATTCCCCCAACGGGGTCCAAAATTAAAAAAAAATTGTTGAAATATTAAAATATGTTAGCTGACATGAAACTTAATTATCGACAGACAAATTCAACCAATAAAACCCGCTAGGTAATAAAATTAAGTGAACTTAATGCATATAAGTTATTATTTATGTCTTTTATGTACTTAGTTTGGTTGGTGTTTCATTGGAAGTTTCAAAAATTGTATAAAATATAATTCTCTTTATTTTTATTTATGTACAATTATGTCGTAAAGTTAATAATAAATTCAATAATTATGCTTCCCCTAAGCTTCCACTATTTTCCTCCTTAATTCGGAGAATATTGATCGCATAAAAAAATTGTGGAAAAGAAATTGTAGGAAATTGCGTTTCCAACAATTTTAGTTAATACCGTTTTTGTCAAAAAGTTGAAAATGGCGGAGATATTAAGCAACGACGGTTCTCCTTTAAAATCAATATGGCGGCTAATGAAACCGCGGAATTCAGTCGAGATTTTAAATTTACACTACTATTGATCTCCCCTAAAGGATAGAATTAAGCAGCTCGGATTAAAGATTCAATTCAGTAATTATGCTCCCCCCACCACTTTTTACTATTTTCCCACTTAACTCGGAAAATATCAACCGCATGAAAAAAATTGTTAAAATGAAATTGTAGGAAATCATATTTGGAACAATTTAAGTTGAAAATGGCGTAGATATTGAACAAAAACAATTGCTACAAAATCAATCAGGTCTTACGATCGCGCCATTATCGCATACATACTACCTTAAATACTAACTTTAGCAAAAAAATGAAAGAAACTAAAATTGTGTAGAATTCAGTTCTGTCTATTTTTGTATAGGAACATTTTTGTCGTAAAACTAACAATAAACGAGATAATTCAATAATTATGCTCTATTTATATATAACTGTCACTATTTTCCGCTATAACTCGGAAAATATCGATGGCACGAAAAAATTGTAAAAATAGGAATGATAGAAAATTACATTTTCAACAATTTTGGTTGTTACACTTTTTGTCGAAAAGTTGAAAATGGCGGAGATATTGAGCAAAAACGGTTCTTATTTAAAATCAAGATGGTGGCTAACGCAATAGCGGAATTCAGTCGAGATTTTAAATTTACACTACTATTGACTCCCCCCCCCCCCAAGGATTAAAAAAATAAAATTTGGGGCAGCTCCTAATGCAAGGTTAGGCCTGTTATTCGTCTAACCCGACTGGACTAACATGGGTACGATACATTGATCGGAGTAAGGCTTGGCGCCTAGTAATTAGCACAACTTTAGGCACTGTGGTTCCAAATGCCGAAAAGGTGGTCATGAACTTTTAAAAGCGTATTTTGTTCATACACTTCGAAATTACTTTTGTACTTAAGGGTTTTTGGCATCGCTGATTACGAATCTGACATTTTTTTTAACAAAATGGCGAATCCAGCATGGAGGAAAGAAATTAAAAATATCAATAAAAACGCAACCTTTTTTTGACAATTTGTTAGTTGAAGTTCGCTGATTTCAAATCTAGCATTTTTTTTCTGTATTACAAACTGCTCCGCCAACTGTATTACAAAAACCTTTATGTCAGAAAAATTAAATAAAGGTACTTACATGTAATTTGTTTTCCAAATGTATTGGCTGAATATCGATAAACTGAGGTGGAGTCGGTCGTCCCCCTTCTTCTCTATACGGAGACTTATCGTTCTTCTTGTGGTGCTTCTCTTTCTCGCCGTGATGATCTTCCTCGATGGCATGTCCATGATAATCTCTATGTATGCCTTGAGAATCTATAAAGTGTAACTCAAATTGGTGGGGAATCCCATGGGAATCTAAATAATGTCCCGAATCTCTCTTACTTGATCCGTGGCTCCCACCATGCTCGTAATGATCTGAGTCTCTCTTACTCCCCCCATTATGGTGGTAATGATCTTCGTGATGGTGGTCAAATGGCACGTGCGGAAGAACAGGAAAGTTGTGATGTCCTCCTGGATAATACTCATGAGGGTGGTGATCAGGCTTGTAAGGACTTTTAGTCGATGGATGGTGATCTTTTTCTTTACCATGATCTTTACCATGGTCTTTACCATGGTCTTTACCATGGTGATCCTTATGATGGTCTTTGTGGTGTTCTTTATGATGATCTTTATGGTGTTCCTTGTGATGTTCTTTATGGTGATGATGAGGAAGGTGATGATGGGAAGACTCCACTAACGTTGGCTGAATATGCGTAACAAATTGAGCCATTTTTGTAATTTAACGTTCATAAAGTTCATTTAGAACTATTTAAAAATACTGTAAAATAAAGGTAAATATTTTAGCTTGGTGGGTAATGAAAATTGCATATTCTTTTAAAAAGTTCATTTTTTTAATAATACATAACACAGGTTATTTCTAATTAAGTATGACGAACTTTAAGGTTAATTCTACATGACAGTTCTAGACAATTCTAAAAATAATGAAAGTTTGCTCTATTCGCTCCGTGCATAACTGACGCGACACCTAGCGTGGTCGCCTGAAATTTTTGGCGAACACAATTTGACGTTAAACATATGATACACATATGACATATTTAACGTTAATGTAATATTTATTTACCATTTTGGATAAATTTTAGTACACAAACAATAAGTTCGAGTGTCAAATAAACGTCAAATTAAAAAGCGGATATTTGGAAGTTCTCTGAATAAAATATCAATTTTAAGGGTTTTCTTCAATTTTTCGTTATAGTTTAGTTGTCGATGTTAACATTAATTAAGCGTACATCGAAAGCAATTAGGCAGTATGAATTATTAGTACCAGATTTTAACATTAGCTTCATTATTCGCCAAAGTTGTTATATTTCGACGCTACGAGCAATGGCATAGTTTCGTGTAACCCCACCATGGTCACGCACGAAGCGAATAAAGACATGTCCGCAAATGCTTCGTTTCCGAGATACGGGGTGTAATAACCCATAGAACGTATTATTTTGTTTACTACGCGCAGGAGCGTGATCGTTATATGACGGTTCTTCTTTGTGTTGGAACAAACCTTATAATATGTCAGGAAAATATAAGGGTTTTCAATCCAGAATAAAACAATATAACTAGGATATATGCAATGTAGATGAGACACCTAGGAAGGATAGTTGGAAAAACAAAATGGGATAGATTAAGCAACGAGCCTATTGAGAAAATGACTAACCCAGAATCAAAAACGAATAAAACAGCAAAGAGAGTAATGAACTGGTATGGGAATCTGATGAGGATGCAACCCAACAGAATTACAAGAAAAGTCCACGAAACAAAGAACATCGTAGAAATAAAAAGGGGCACACCAAGAAAACAATGGATAGAGCAAGTAGTAGAGGCGGAAAAAGTTAAACAAAAAACACTCTACAGCACTAGGAGTTGAAAATAATGACAGCAAATAAAAAAGAACGGAAGATATTGGTGAATGGAAATTAAAATAGGTAGCCCAAATCCGACACTTTGATACGGTAAAGCGAAGAGGAGAAAGAAAGAAAGAAGGAGTTTACAATAGTAATGAACTTTAATAAAAGTTTTGCTTAATAGTTATTTAAAATAAGTTATTATCAGCATTAAGAACACAGTACATACGAGAAAAAAGGATGTACTCCTGTTTAATTCAATATTTTGGGAAGCCATTACTTCTGTTTAAAACTCACAACATACACACATGATAAACTTTTTAAAAATAAGACGGTCACTACTGGCATCGTTTTGTTTACAAACGTCACTAGAGGCGATTAAACAACAAACCGAAGATAGGGTATGTAATCTTCCCATAGGCGTTGTCATTAGGGAAATAATTTTTTTTGGTTTTCTTAGTGGCGACGTTGTGGTTGATGAAATATTGTCTTTATTTTTTAAGATGATGATAATGGGTGAACACAAAGAATCCTAGAACGGAGACCTAGGAGAACAAGAAGAAGCATTAGAAGACCTACATTCAGGAGGGGGTGGAAAATGGTTGACGAATAGAGAGCCATCTTTTGGAATATTGCTTGTCTCATAAATAATATTAAAGAGTTTATGCAATATTCTTAAATATTCATTCTCAGGAAGTTTGCGAAATTCATATTGTTCTCCATCTGATTAAAGAGCTTTTAAGTTAAATCCTTTAAGTTAAATACTCCAGAAAATAATAATTTTATTTAAATATATTAGACAATCGTTCGCTACTGATTTGACAGTTCTGTGTTGCTACATTTTTACTTGATTTCGTACACAATTTGATTCAAAATATAGCTTTAAATAGACAAGGCGGAAACGGCGGGTTCGTTGGGAAAAATATTCCCATGAGATATTTTTGCATAATCACATTAGTGAGACATCCCAGAATAAGGTTCAAGAAGTCGCCCACGTGAAAAGTGGGCCAATATTTTTTTTAATAAATTTTTTTAATCAAATTGCAAAAATCAATATTTTTGGACCGGCCTAATTTTTTTTTAGATTTTTTGGAACATTTTGGACAAAAAAGGTCTCTCATAATTTTTCTCTAAAGTTGATCTTTTTCGACTTTTTTTTTTATTAATTTAATTGCAAAAATCAATATTTTTGGCCCGTACTATTTTTTTTTAGATTTTTTCGACCATTCTGGACAGAAAACGTCTCTTATAATTTTTCTCTAAAGTTGATCTTTTTCGAGTTATAAGCAATTTAAAATTTGAAAAACGCGAAAATGGCCATTTTTAAGACTTAATAACTTGGTTAAAAATTATTATTATGAAAGTCAGAAAGTGACTAAATCAAAGTTTAACGTCGCCGCTACATGATCCTGAAGAAATCTGTGTCATTAATTTACTACTAAGCTGTTATTTTTAATTAATAACATTGAGCGGTTAGATCGTATTGACGCTGCTGTAAATGTGAGTGCGAGTAAGATGCACAATTGGACTGCTGGAATGGCTTCTCTCTCGCACTTAGAATTTATAGCGGCCGCACACGTGCATGCGCTTATTATTATTACTTAAAAATAACAGCTTAGTAATAAAATAATGACAAAAATTTCTTCAGGATCTTGTAGGGGGGGCTTTAAACTTTGATTTAGTCATATATTGACTTTCATAATAATAACTTTTAACCGAGTTATTAAGCCTTGAAAATCGCTATTTTTCGTTTTTTTCAATTTTAAATTGCTTGTAAGTCGAAAACGATCAACTTTAGAGAAAAATTATAAGAGACCTTTTTTGTCCAGAATAGTCCAAAAAATTAAAGAAAAAATTGTTCGGGCCAAAAATATTGATTCTTACAATTTGATTAAAAAAAAAATTGTTAAAAAAAATTGGCCCACTTTTCACGTGGGCGACTTCTTGAACCTTATTCTGGGTTGTCTCACGAATGTGATTATGCAAAAAAATCTCATGGGAATATTTTTCCCTTCGAACCCGCCGTTTTCGCCTTGTCTAAAAACACTGTACTCTTTTTATAAATACCTACATATTAAATATAGCTTAATTTAAAAAACTATTATAATTATTGTTGTGTACCTATACTATTGTGTTTTTGTTTGTATATATATGCCAAATCAAAATGCTTCTTTAAAGATTATTTTGAACAAGAACGAAATAATGGGATTCCCTTTTACCATTAACTGCAGAGAAGTAAGTTAAAGAATTTAGATTTCTTAGATAAGATTATTATTAGATTTAATTATCACAAAGTTTTCTTGTGAATTTTAGCGTTTGAAGTACTTAGTTTTAAAAATATTAAATAATCTTGTTCTGTCCCTCCACATATTTTTCTTTTATATATATAATTAGTAATTAATATCCTAAGTTTTTATTATTATTCATTTTTTATTTTGTTTAACCATGTGTGTGTGTGTTACGTACCAATACGGTCCTGTAGGCGCCACCCCACAAGCTCATAGCCACTTAAGAGGATCGGTACGTTTTTTCGGCTGCAATGCTATTCAAATGGGGATTCATTTTTTTCAAATCCTGAGAAAACTAATAAGTATTTTTAAAAAATTTAAACGCAGAATGAAAGATTACGTTATTAGCGAGGGCCGAAAGTCCCTGAGAACTTCTATATTGTTTATTTTAATAAGTTACAGGGGTGAAAAACTAAGAGAAAATTAAGTGTTATTTTTAATTTCAAATATCTCATTCAAAATAAACTTTTTATTTATTCTAAGGGACTTTCGGCCCTCGGTAATAATTTAGTCTTTCATTCTACGTTTAGATTTTTCAAAAATATTTATTGGTTTTTTCAGGATTCGAAAAAAAATAAACACAATGTCCGTGGTAATATTTTCCAAATCTATCTTTGTCATACAACGCACTTAGTCGAATAGAATATTGTCAGTCAGACACTGACAATCAGTGACAATTTTAAATAATTATTTGACATGAATCGGGAATATTTTTAGTTGTTGATTAAATAATATTGGTATATAGTGTATTTGATAAATAATTGATTTAAGAGGTGAACTTTATAAAAAGTTATTTATTGTGTATTATTTATGGAAGATAGAAGCAGAGAATACATTAAGATATATTCTGTGATCCAAGTATTTTGTTTTTAAAGATGTTCAAAATTGTAAGCGTTCCATAGTAACACTATATTATTAAAAAATCACTTTAACACTTTTGCTCTTTTCTCGATTGAGTATTTTAGTTTTTGTTGTAGGTACATATTATTACAATCACTGAATACATAGCTAGTGAAAAAATTATCACATTTATTAACTGAATTAATAATTTGCAATTATACAAAAAATAACAGTTATCCAACAACATTCAAAATCCATCTCTTTAAGCTAGTTATGACATTGTCAAGTAGAATGACATTCTAGTAATATGTACATGTCCATAGCAGTGTGAATTTTACTACACGTAATTTGCCATGTAAAGACAGAAAAGGTAGGGATAGCCGTAAAATATTTGCGAATTATGTACCCATAGCCTTAAGATAGTTTGGGGACGCTAAGGAGATACACGCGTTGATTCAGATATACTTCGTCTAATTTACTAACCGTTGCACGTCATCCGCATCACAGCCTATGACGTCGTATGATACCAACACGAAATATTTAGGCGGTAAATAATTATGCATAATATTTTTATAGTAAACATAAAAAAAGAAAAATATCTCTGACAAATAATTACATAAACGTGGCCATGATGAAAAGAAACATTCTAATGTTTTGACAGTTCTCTTACGTCAGAAATTTTAACCTTCGTAATCTTGCTTTTGTAGTAAAATACTATACACTACTATTTCTGCCACTGTTATAGTTGGTTTGGTGTTCGTAGTTATTGGGGAGTAGTTTTATCTGACATCAAAAATAAATTTTGTACAGTATATATGTAATTTTTTCAAATATTATGAATATGTGGTTGTACCTCCTGCTTTGTGCAGGAGCATGTGCATCATAATCGTATTAGGGATATTCATAGGGATCTTTAATGTAATGATTTCTCCTTACTTTCTATATGCATATTCTGTTGACCAAATTATAGATTCTCCCGCTTTTGAAGTCGGTTTCCCAGCCTCACGACAAAAAAGGGATTGCTTATACCGGCAATTAATCGGTCCCTATATGCGTTAGCCATTTTTATGGATGTATAAAGGAAGTGGATGTTGTCCATCTTCTACCGTGTGGTGTTACGAATGCGGTTTTTTTTTTTCATCGAGCTGGTGAACACACCGAATATGTGAAAATCAGGCGTGGAGTGAGGCAAGCTGCATTTTGTCCCTTCTAATTTTCAATCTCTACTTTGAAAGAATATTTATCGAAGCTTTGCACTAAACTGAAAAAGGTATTCTACTATCAGGTAAGCAGATGACACCATAGTATTTGCGGACAACCTAGAAGACCTACAAGTTCTCATAGACAATATCACGTATTACAGTCAGCAATATGGACTCAATATAAACGTAGATAAGACAAAGCTTATGATCATTACCAAGAAAAAGATAACAAGAATATCAACTATACATTATACATCAACCAAACCCCTATATAAAGAGTGATGCACTTTAACTACCTCGGCACCATAATAAATTAAGAATGGACCAACAGCCAAAAGATAAGAGCGCTCATCAGAAAAGCCAGATCCACGTTCAACCGTATGGGGGCCTTTTTCAAGAGCCACATCCTTTCGATAGGAAGTGACCACAGATTAATCCGAGCAAGGATACAATTAAATGTCAACTTGGAAAGAACAAAGATGATCTTCAAAACACGAAAGAAGAAATGGATTCCCCCAGAAAACAACGACCTCTATGAAGATATACTAACCAGACGTATACAAGACTTAGAAAACGAAATAGAAGACATCGAACTAGCAAATAATCTCATAACGGAGGCACTTAAAGAAACCGAAAGGGAGTGCTGCCCGACGGGCGTGACCCATAAAGAAAAATTAAGCCAAAATACCAAAGAGTTAATAAGTAAAAGAAGACAACTGACGGAAAAATACGACTCCAACTACACAACACTGAAGAAATTAAATAAAGATATCCACCGGTCAATCCGAAAAGAGATAAGAGAAAACAATACAAGAGAAATAACTCAAATAATTCAAGAAAACAAAAGTTTAAAAGTTTTGCGGCGAAATACGAATAACATTGGCAACAAAAATATGTACAGAATAAGAAATAAAGACAACAGCATTGCTACGGATAGAGCCGAAATCCTTAAGGTTGTCGAATCGTTTTATCGCGAAATGTATGAGAGCACCAACGCAATGCAAGCTCAGCTCCTGTCCAAAATCACAAACCAGGGATCAGAATTAATGCCAGAAGTAACACCATACGAATTTAAAAAGACACTTTCAGAAATGAAAAATAATAAATCCCCTGGCGATGACGGAGTAGTGATCGAGGCAATCAAACAAGGTGGAAATAAAATTATCCAGGTTTTGGCCAAACTTTTCACCTAATGCATTTACCAAGGAAAAACGCCTTCTCAATGGAACAATGCAGTCATTGTTTTATTGCACAAGAAAGGTGACATAACAGATCTAAAAAACTACCGTCCTATCAGTCTGCTATCACACATATATAAACTTTTCACAAAAATTATCAAAAAGAGACTGGAGGCTAAGTTAGACTTCTATCAGCCTAGAGAACAAGCTGGCTTCAGATCCGGATACAGCACTAACGACCACTTACTGGTAATAAAAAACTTTATCGAGAAGTCTGCGGAATACAACAAACCATTGGCACTGATATTCGTGGACTACGAGAAAGTGTTCGATACCATAAACCAGCAGAAAATGTTAAAAGCATTGACAGAATGCCGAATAGATTATCGCTATACTAACATGATAAAATATATCTACCACAACGCAACGGCTAGCGTAAGACTATCTGATCAACAAACAAATAAATTCTGTATACAGCGAGGAGTACGGCAAGGAGACATCATCTCACCAAAGCTGTTCACAACCCTTTTAGAACACAGTTTTAAGAAGGCAGATCTGAACGAATATGGTATCAACATAAATGGAGAGAAGCTCAGTCATTTGAGATTCGCAGATGACATCGTCCTTATAGCCGATCGTATGGATGATGCAATAATAATGTTGAACAAGTTATATCACGCTTCCTTAGAGGTCGGACTAAAGATTAACATCAACATGACGCAAATAATGACTAATCTGGTGCTAAATCGTAATATTGTTCTTGATGGAATGAATATTGAGCAGACTGCATCTTATAAGTACTTGGGACATGAAATTCGATTGGGAAGAGATAACCAGACGTGCGAGCTCCCACGTCGCATAGGATTAGCCTGGGCAGCGTTTGGTAAACTGAGCTATGTATTTAAATCGGACTTACCCATATGCCTGAAAAGGAAAATCTTTGACCAGTGTGTATTGCCTGTACTCACTTATGGAGCGGAAACATTAACACTCACAAAAAAGGTAGTGAACAAGATTCGCATAACTCAAAGGGCTATGGAGCGCCAGATGTTGGGTGTCTCCCTGAGGGACCGAATCCCAAACGAAGAAATACGTCGTAGAACAAAAACAGCGGACGCCGTCGAAAGAATCGCGTCGCTCAAGTGGAATTGGGCAGGACACGTCGCCAGATTGTCAGACAACCGATGGACAAAACGTATTGTCGAGTGGAGGTCACGAGAAGAAGCACTACGGAGCAGAGGACGACCACCAACCAGATGGGCTGACGATCTGAAACGTATTGTCGGCAACTGGATGCAAGCCGCACAAAACAGAGAAAGATGGAAAGAGCTGAGGGAGACCTATGTCCAGCAGTGGACGCGTACGGGTTGATGATGATGATGATGATGATCCTTTCTCTTGATAAAAAAGTAAGAATGCTGCCATGTTAAGTCTTCTTTGTCCTTTTTTATGGTGTTGAATCATGGACCTTGAACGAAGATATGTGCTGAAAATTGGAAGCATTTGAGATGTGGACTGAGAGGTACTAACCACCATCAAATCTAGAAAGTTGGAATACTTTGGACACAATATGCGAAATGAATCCAGATATGCCCTCCTACAGGTCTTCTAAAAGGAAAAATATTTGGAAATCGAGGTATAGGAAGAAGAAGAATATCCTGATTAAAGAACCTTAGAACTTAATTCAACACAACATCTGTGCAGCTTTTTCGCGTTTCTGCCATGATGATCGCCAACATTCGCCACGGATAGGCACATCAAGAAGAAGAAGAAGAAGAAGAGATGAAGACTTTTTGACATTTCCTAATCATTCCAGAGCTTTAGAAACTATTCACGTAATTGGCTGTAACCTCTTTAATTATTCACTGTACGTTATAAACCATCTGGGCTTGCTTCCTTATCACGATTGCATAGTTAAAATTAACGGTTCTAACGCAAAAAAATACAATTACGTCACACTAATATTGCGTATCTACCTATAGCTTTTTATTCACTACATAACAATAAAGTTACATTATATTTACTTAGTTATTGCGTCATTATAGGTATAATAATATAAAAAATGGTGCTTTTAATCCTACGGCAAATAAATCTTGAGTACTGAATTTATTTAATATAATGGATTAATTGCAAAGGATATAAATAAACAATTGTAACGTAAATAAAAACCTATCAAAAATGTCTAAATTTTTATCTTACGACTATTTTCTAATATCTCATTTAGGATGTAGGATCGGACGATATACCAGATATAAATATTACGGTAGGAGGTCCAATTCTGATGTCAATGATCCAAACACTTTTCAATTTATGTTTTCATAACGAAAACACCCCAAATAAATTTTATTCAATAAAATTGTGTTTTGACTAGGAACGTTTTGGGGTAGTTCTGATTTCTTTCATTACATATGGATTTTGGGCTGCTGAATCCGAATATGAGGTTTGCGGACAAAATTTCTTACCGGAACATTGAAAAAATTGCGAAAAAAGCGAAAAATTTCAGCTTTTTTCCGCTTTTTTCCTCAAATCTTGAAAACCATTAACTTTTAGTAAATGGTCTGTTTACAGAAATTAAAGTATTTAAAATTATCTACAAACATCACTATTTACTTTTTTTTTAGACGAACCGTTTGGTCTAAAGTGCAAGTTGAAAATTGCCAATTTATAACGGTCTCGGCAAAACCCACTTTTTACATTCCAAAACTTTATTTTTTATTAGAATGCTGTCATTTGATACATGTCTCCTAGTTTTCTGTACAAATAATAAATGTTAGTTCATAGGTATGGTATGTCTCTTGTGACAGCTTCCATGAGTCCATTCCGTCCTAAGAGGCCGGGAATGTCTCTGCTTTTCCCTTAGAGCCACAGAAGATCAGGCACAGATGGAGTCACAGTTTCAGCTGGTGTGAACATTTCCTTCGGATCTGTTATCTTGATTTCTGATAAACCTTGAGGTTTTGTCCTTTTAAAATGAATTAGTTGAACAGCTCCCTGGCTTCCATAAACCTCAGGCGCGGGTTTCTGTTTTATCCGAGGAATGGATTGCTTAGGAGCTACTGCATGTTTTGGTGCAATACAAGAAATGCAACATATTACGTGAAAAGTGTGGTATTCGTCGATTGTATGTACGTTAAAAGCAGTGTTATCGTACACCTACTGTGTAAAGCACGGCATATCAATTTTCTGCGGATCGCCTGCGAATGCTGAAACTTCCAGGCGAACGGCTTCTGTATAGGATGAACAAAACCCCAAAGAGGAAACTACATCAACCTATTTTCTTGAGCCGTACTTTTTGTAGAGAAAACGGCCAACCCTGCCAGGAATGGTGAGACCAACTATCTGGGCCTTACCGCCGCCGCTACAAGACTTTGAGCAAGCGCGTTGCTTATCTGGAAGTGTCATCAATCGCAGGCGATCCGCAGAAAATTGACCAGCCGTGCTTTACACAACAGATATACGAAAACGCTGATTTTAACCCTTTCTATGCCAGGCCTTAATTTGCATGTTGGTCCCTCAATCCCAAAGGTTTTTTCATGCTTAGAGTCACATTGCCTTATATATACGTCGCATATAAGTAAACAAATAAATGACCAAAACATGTTTTTTAATCAGTTTTTTTAACCAACTTAAACGTTTTCTTTTCAAAAGTACTCATCAGAGAGCAAAACCAGCTTGAAAAAATGTAACTAACTTAAAAAAAAATAATGTACTGTAAATTAACATTAAAAGTTTTCTTTTGTGTGGTACTCCTCAAAACATGACACTACGCAAAGGCCGACTCCGCATTTTGCACACATGTATCTCGATCCGCTTCTTTTTTTCTGGTCTTTTCTGTGGCTACAAACGCTTCACCTTCTAGCAGCTACCTATACGCATTGCCACCAGTGCTACAATATAGCATATACAGGGTGTTTGGTAAAGAATGGGCCATAGCTTAACCTCAGGTTCCTGAGGTTAAAATAGGCCGATTTAAGCTAACTTACCTTAGTACAAAGTTTATAATAACCGAGATACAGGGTGTCAAACTTAAACTTTTTTTTTATTTATTATTGAATATTTCCTGACAGGTATGGGATAACAACATGAAATTGTGTATATGGGGGTTTTTTGGGTCGAGAAAACTACATTCCCTACCAATAATGATGTATTGCCCAGAGGGCGCCACATACGCCTTTCAGCACTCATTTATTACGTTCATTTTTTTTTATCCCTCACTCTGTATAATTTTGACATTAAAATGTTTATTCTCCTATTAGTTTTACTTAAGAAAGGTACACTTTTTCATCTCCCTAAACTCAACCGTTTTCGAGATAAACGCATTTTAAATCTGCGATACACCATAATTTTTAGCATAATATCATTGTACATAGTTCCACCCGAAAAATAACTTAAAACCATAATAATTGTGCCAGTTCTCAAATTTATGTCATTGCATCGCAAATTCCATTTGAAGAAATTTGCGATACATTTTTGGATAATTTTATGGTTTTTTTTTTCGGGTGTAACTACAATGATATTGCTAAAAGTGATGGTGTATCGCAGATTTAAAATGCGTTTATCTCGAAAACGGTTGAGTTTAGGGAGATGAAAGAAGTATACCTTTCTTAAGTAAAACTAATATGAGAATACAAATTTTAATGTCAAAATTATACAGAGTGAGGGATAAAAAAATTGAACGTAATAAATGAGTGCTGAAGGCGTATGTGGCGCCCTCTGGGCAATACATAATTTTTGGTAGGGAATTTAGTTTTTTCGACCCAAAAAACCCCCACGTACCAAACCAAATTTCATGTTGTTATCTCATACCTGTCAGGAAATATTCAATAATAAATAAAAAAAAGTTTAACTTTGTATCTCGGTTATTATAAATTTTGTACTAAGGTAAGTTAGCTTAAATCGGCCTATTTTAACCTCAGGAACCTGAGGTTAAGCTATGGCCCATTCTTTACTAAACACCCTGTATACGTATCTAAAAAATTTGAACAAAAATATACAGGGTGTCCCGAAAAGATTGGTCATAAATTATACCATACATTCTGGGGTCAAAAATAGGTTGATTAAACCTCATTTACCTATATACAATAGTGCACACAAAAAAGTTACAGCCCTTTGAAGTTACCAACTGAAAATTGATTTTTTTTCATATATCGAAAACTCTTAGAGATTTTTTATTGAAAATGGACATGTGGCATTTTTATAGCAGCAACATCTTATAAAAATTTAAGTGAAATTTGTGTACCCCATAAAAATTTTATGGGGGTTTTGTTCCCTTAAACCCCCCAAACTTCTGTGTACGTTTCAATTAAATTATTTTTGTTGCACTATTAGGTAAATACAATATTTTTAAAACTTTTTTGCCTCTTAGTACTTTTTCCATAAGCCAGTTTTTATCGAGATATTTTGAATATTTGTCGAATCCACCACACATTTGTATATGGTTAAGTACGATTATAGAGAGCTGTTAATAACCTGAAAATTTATTTATAACTTACATTATTAGGTAGGTATATTTTGAAAAAGAAGCCACATCTCGATAAAGGGTGACTTATCAAAAAAAGACTAAGAGGCAAAAAAGTTTTAAAAGCACTGTGTTTAGCTAACGGTACCACAATAATAGTTTAATTGGAACGTACACAAACATTTGGGGGGTTTAAAGGAACAAAACCCCCATAAAAATTTTTATGTAAACATATTAAAAACGAAGCCGCATCCCGATAAAAACTGGCTTATCTAAAAAATACCAAAAGGCAAAAAAGTTTTAGAAACGTTGTGTTTAACTAATGGTACCACAATAATGAATTAATTGGAACGTACACAAAAGTTTGGGGGCGTTTAAGGGAACCAAACCCCCATAAAATTTTTATTGGGTGGACAAATTTCACTATAATTGTGTTTTAAGATGTTCCTGCCATAAGAATACCCCATGTCAATTTTCAATAAAAAATCTCTAATAGTTTTGGATATATTGAAAAAAATCAATTTTCATTTTGTAACTTCAAAGGGCTGTAACTTTTTTTATGAGCACATTTGTACTAAGGTAAGTTAGGTTCAATCGAACTATTTTTGATTCCAGAATGTCTGGTATAATTTATGACCAATCTTTTCGGGACACCCTGTATACGGCAATGGGTCCGCATGACCTGTAATACAGTATTAGGTGCCAACATTTTGAGGCTTTGGGAACAATAATCTAACATTTTCGGACATATTTCTACGGCATTGGGACACCAATGAGTCTAAAATTTTATAAGCAACGCATATTTTCGGCTTTGGTAAATTGAGACCATAAAACCTTGAACGTATATATACGGCGGCTGGGAATATAGACTTACTTTTTCAAAAACACATTATGTAGCGTGGGACAGAAAGTGTTAACGTACATAAAATCGACGGATACCACACTTTTTACGTCATGGGTGGCATTTCTTGTATTGCACCAAAACATGCAATAGCTCCTAATCAATCCATTCCTCGGCTAAAAACTAAACCCGCACCTGAGGTTTATGGAAGTCAGAGAGCTGTTCAACTAATTCATTTTAAAAGGACAAAACCTCAAGGTTTATCAGAAATCAAGATCCGAATGGAATTCTAACACCAACTGAAACTGTGACTCCATCTGTGCCTGATCTTCTGTGGCTCTAAGGGAAAAGCAGAGACATTCTCGGTATTTTAGGATGGAATGGATTCATGGAAGCTGTGAGAAGAGACATACCATATGCATATTATGAACTAACATTTATTATTTGTATAGAAAACTAGGAGAAATTTATCAAATGACAGCATTCTAATAAAAACTAAAGTTTTAGAATGTAAATAGTGGGTTTTGCCGAGACCGTAAAAAATTGGCAATTTTCAACTTGCACTTTAGACCGAACGGTTCGTCTGAAAAAAAAAAGTAAATAGTGATATTTGTTGATAATTTTAAGTACTTTAATTTCTGTTAAGAGACCATTTACTAAAAGTTAATAGTTTTCGAGATTTAAGTAAAGAAGCGGAAAAAGCTGACATTTTTCGATTTTCTCGTGATTTTTTTAATGTTCCGGCAAGAAATTTTGTCCGCAAACCTCATATTCAGATTCAGCAGCCCAAAATACAAATATATAATGAAAGAAATCAGAACTACCCCAAAACTTTCCCACTAGGGAGCTCGTAGAGTACAAATTGACTGAATCAATTAAAAAATTACGTTACAATCATTGTACGCCAGTCAACGGGGGCAAGAATAGCTAGGTAAATTCTAATTCTAATTCTGGGCTAATTCTAAGCAAAAACTGTTCTATAATTTTTTTTGAAAACTCAACACTTTTTGAGTTATTCGTGGTTGAAAATTGGCCATTTTCATTAAAAAATGATACCTTTTAGGACGGTTTTTTGCAAACACCTTAAAAGCTACGCATCTAACTAAAAACACTGTATAAATACAAACAGAGATATGGTAGGTGAGAAGAGTATGTTTTTTGGTGCATGCTCAAATCGGTGTATTCAACATGAACTAACAGAGAAACGGTTGATTTTAGGTGTATAATGCTACCCATACCTTTTGTAGTGCTTGAAAGGACCTTTAAAATGAACAATACTAAATGTCTATTACATTCAAACTAAGCGAGATATGCTGCAAAAAATTGATGACTCATGTATTTTAAGAAAAAATGAGAAGTATATTTAATCCCTCATCCACCAGAATTTAAATGCATCGCTTTCCTTCTACTATACCTTTTATTATAGTGTTATTTATATGTTTAAAAAGTTGGACATGTTTAAAATGACTGGTTTTTAAAAAAAAATAAGATCAAAAAATTATTGAGCGCATTTTTAAATTTTCTTAAAAATCTCCCTTTTTCTCCTTGTAACTTGAAAACAATAAGAGGTACAGTAATACAAAAAACAAAATTTTTATCTAAAAAAACCCTACATTTTTGTTCGGTCTTTTTTTTTCGTATCTCTTATCATTTTCGAGTTACATGAAGAAAAAGGAAGATTTTTAAGAAAATTTTAAATTGTGCTCTATAATTTGATCTTAATTTTTTCAAAAAGATTTCATTTTCAGCCTGTCCAATTTTTTAAATATAGAAATAACACTATTAGGACCGTGCAAGTTCGGAAAACCGACACCCGGTTTGATAGCTCAGCTGATTAAAATGCAGTATATACTGCTTTTATATAAAAATTGCATTTTTTTAAGAAAGTTGCAAGGTTTCTCCGCGACTCGCGCACGGTCGTTTCTCGTATCCCCTTCAAGTTCTTGCACATGGCGAATAATAAAAAGTATTGTAGAAGGAAAACTATGTATTTAAATTCTTATGGATGAGGGGTTAAAAATATACTTCCCATTTTTCTTCAAATGTATTAGTTATCAATATTTTGCAGCATATCTCGCTTAGTTTGAATGTAATCGACATTTAATATTGCTCATTTTAAAGGTCTTTTCAAGAACTCTAAAAGGTATTGGTAGTATACACCTAAAATCGACCGTCTCTCTGTTATTTTAAGTTGAATACATCGATTTGAGCATGCATCAAAAAAACAAACTCTTCTCACTTACCAGGTCTCTTTTTGTATTATAATTAGAAGATTTATAAAGGAACGAGTTTTTTTGGTTTTCTATGACATACAAAAATATTTTGTACAGTTTTTTTCGTTAGATGCATAGTTTTTGAGGTAATCGAAAAAAACCGCCCGAAAAGGTGTAATTTTTTAATGAAAATCGCCAATTTTTAACTACGAATAACTCAAAAAGTAGGTATATTGAGTTTTCAAAAAAAAAATTATAGAACAGTTTTTGCTTAGAATTGGGTTCTCTAGCCACTTCCATGGTTATTTCAACCAAAAAATTTTCCACCCCCCAGAGAAGGGGTGGGAACCACCCCCAAGATAAAATCGCACATCGGCATAGGATAGACTTTGTTTCCTGAGCTATTCCCTACTTACTTTGAAAATATCAAGTAAATCGATGTAGTAGAATAGAATTCGGAGCCAAATACCCTCATTGATTGCCCTATTGTTTGTAAACAAAGAGATACGTATATATACACACCGTTATTAGGCGTTGATCCTTCGGTAGAGATCTATGGAGGAGTATCACCAAGCCGCAAGCCCTTATCCCTTGCCGTACCGCTCCTCCATAGGCCGATCAGATACCAGTTTATTCCAGACCAAGTCGTAGATTCTATTGAATTTTATACTACGACGTTGGCCTTTTTTAAATTTCAAATGAACTAGCTGAGGCTCGAACCTCGATCGCAAATCCACTAAACTTGTCGATCGACTGCGCCTCACCCAACTGAGCCGTCTAGACCGTCTAGAGATACATTAGATATTGTAAACTACAGACCCATTAAGTTACTCATCCACCTACGCAAGCTTTTTACTCAAATATTGGCAAACATATTATAAGTCAAAATTAATTTTTACAAGTCAAGGAAGATCAAGTGAATAGAGCAAACAGAGCCGCAGGTTGCCTGAATGACACCATATGGAGAAATAAAAATATCGCAAAAGAAATGAAAGGCAAAATTTACAAAACAGTCATCAGACCAATAATGACATACGCGGCAGAAACACGACCCGAGACAGAGAGGACAAAAATATTGCTCGAAACAGCGGAGATGAAAACCCTTCGAAAAATCGATGGTAAGACTGTATGGGACAGAGCTAGAAGTACAGATATACGACGGAGATGCAAGGTGGATAACATTAATAACTGGGTAAGAAACAGAAGAATAGAATGGAATGACCACATAAGCCGAATGACAAACATAGGGTAGTCAGGATTCAGGATAGCGAGAGACGGTTCCCCAATAGGAAGACGATCAGTGGGAAGACCACGAAAACGATGGAACGCCAACTTATTAGAGGCACATTGAAAAAACAGACAGAGTCATTTCTATACAAAAAGAAGAAGAAGAAGAACAAGAAGAAGACAAATCAAGCAGATCAAGAGAGGTTTCGATCAGTCCACGGAAATAACCAAGAAAAGGAAAACAACACAGAATGTAGCAAGTATTGCAGCTCCAAGATAAAGAGGTAGCAAAGAAAACAGAGGAAGAGATAAGCAAGAGATTGGGAAGAATCACGACGGGGAACATAGAAGAGGAATGGGAACTAATACAAGTAGCTGTGATAGAAGCGGCAGACCTTAGCATTGGGAAAGCAAAAAATGAAGAGAGAGAACAATATGGAAATGAGAGGAAATATGGAAATGAGAGGGAAAATACAAAATAATAGTTATTTATTTCAAGTCAGTAAAGTGACTCTTTATCGAACGAGTCTGATATTACGAGAAGAGAGAGCGTAGCGAACGAGGCGAGTAACAGACGAGTTTGATAAGGAGTCTTTACTGACGTGGTGCATACAAAATTTTATCGCCAACATATATTTTTTAAATTTAATGTCATTAAGAGATTGTAATATTAAGTAAATACATATTATGTACTAACAAAAAGTATACCTGAAAAATTTGTGATGCAATTAAATGTCTTTTATTCCTATTTCCGTTAAAAACTGTATGATATTTTTGATATTTGTATTGTCTCTAAGAAGCTCAGATATGTCCCTGGGAAAGTTGAGTTTACTTCTCGTTTTCTGGTATATTTGACAATCGGTTAAGATATGTTTTATTGATATAAAATAATATTTGCCAACATAATTTGATATTGGTTTTAACACTTACTTGCAATTTACAATTTAAGGTGGCCGCTTTCGATTTTTAATCGATAGTTATCAATATTGAATAATTACTAAATCGGTAAAGTTTTAATTTATTTTATATGAATATAATTACAAAATACTACAGAATTTCACTTTTTGGCATAAATTTAATTGATTATTTCATTCATAGGAGATTCTGACCAATAGAAAGCTACAGAAATCTGAATTAAATCGATAATTTTTGATAATCTCCCGTCGTTAAGTATATTACGTCAGATGCCCTTCGTTGCTACGAAAAAATACATTCAGTGACATTAATGACAATTAATGTTTTAAAAATTATAAAAGTGATGACTTTCAATCGTCAAATATTTATAAAAACTGTGTGTTTAATGCTACTTACATAAATAAATTACAATAAAATTTTGGTTTTGAACAGTTTTATTCATAAAATAATCGCAACAAATTGCACTCGACCTCTGAAATTAATATAGAACTTTTGCTCTCGTGACACTTTGACATAATTTCACTCGCCTTCGGCTCGTGAGATTAAAACTGTCAAAGTGTCACTCGGGAAAAATTCAATAATTTCAGAGCTCTTGTGCAATTACTACTGATAATATCGCAAATTTCGTACAATATTTTTAATAATTAAAGTAAATAAATTGTAAGTCCACTCAAATACTCGCCATTCGATTACTGTCATCGACCACTTACAGTCAATTTCGGTTAATTTGATTAATCGCGGCAAGTAAAGTAAAATTCTTCTTTCAGTGCAATAAAGTGTTACTTTACTGCCGTAAATGAGTACAATAATGAATGACTTTAGTGACGGTTGGCGATAAAATATATGAATCAGTTTAAGAACGAATGAGAAACAGTATAAGTTTTAAAAAGGTAACAGAATGTGAGTGGAGTAACAGTTACAAATAGATAATGCGAAGAGGGAGAAATATATACATAAATGGGTATTGAAAGGTATATAACAGAGCACTAATGATGGTAAAAAACGTCTCCAGGGCAACCAAGATTCGAACTTATCAAACAATAATGAGACCAATGGTGTTGTATGCATTTGAAACTTGAAAAGTGAATCGGAAAATAAAAAAATGAGAGATTTGGAAGGGAAGAATCTTAAAAAAAGTCTTTAATGGAATAAAGGAGGCTAGCGTAGAATGGCGCAGAAGATGAAACCAAGAACTAACGCAGATTTAAAATGGACCCAATGTTACACAGATATCAGGGCACAGACCTTTAAAAATGTACCTTTAAATTAAATTAAACATTAACTAATTTATTGAGCAAAATTTTACGAGCATAAAATAATTTAGAGAAAAAGTAGGAATGTGAAATAAACATACTTCTTTAGTATACCAACAAAATAAAATTAGTGTACGAAACAGAGGTTGAACCTTGCAAAATGGACACAAGTCCGGTTTTATTTTTTTTTTCTGGTATATCAAGGGGTGCTTATTATGAGACTAACTTTTTCTTAAAAAATTTCGCTCAGGAACCCCTCTTCTCATCCCTTTAAAGGGGGTAATTTGTGGTTTTTGAGAAACGTAGCCCTTCCTGTACGTTTTGCAAAAAAATTACTTAATAGAAAAATGAAGAGGACTATATTTCCTACTATTTATTTTCTAATAACATATGTCTATCACCCACCGTTGCGCCCCAAAGTTGAAAAATTTTTAAAAAAGATGTTTTTAAAAAATATGTTTTTCCCTAATTGTAATGAAAATTAAGAAGAAACCCCGTGGCAATTATTCACAAATAAGTGGCTGATTTTTGGTATAGGTTTCATTTAAGGGCAATTGCAATTTTTTTAATTACAGGGAGTTACATTTTAAAAAACCCCTTTTTATACCATCTGAACCGCCTATGCTAGAGTAAAAAAACAGCAGTTATCGATGTACTGGTGTTATTTACAAATTTGTATAATTCACCCCCATATTTTCCCCGAACCACCCAAAAAAAAAGGGAATTAATAAAGAAAATAATCAAAAATTGATTTTTGGCCACCACTGCGGCTTTAGGGTGCAAAGAAAATAAAATATGCATAGGTCATAATGTGTAGCAGACAGTGTGTTCTTTTATTTTCCATAACTACGTTATCAATAAAACGAATAGGTGACCAAAAAAAAACTGAAGCCCGCCAAAGCATTTCTGAGGTTTACGGCGCCACTCTGCCGTAACGATTGCTTATACAAAAAAATGCATAGGACCTTATTTGTAGAGAAAATAGTGGTCTTTACCTCTGTATAAGTTTTGTTTTTGTATATAAAAATGCATAGGTAATGAGAAAATCGTAAAAACATGCTCTCCAAAGGATAGGGGTAGTTTCTGCAATTTATTTTCAAGGATAGGGGTAGTTTCCGCAGGGATGTAGCTACTATGTCATATTATGTATAAAGTTTTAGTTTGTGAAAACTGTCATTATAGATAGCAGTGCGTGAAGGGTTTAAAGTGTGCGCGAAGTGACAGTGTATTTTAAATGGGATTTACTTTTTCTCACTGTTTTTGACACACTTTCATATAATCAAATATCCTTAACTTTCGCGTTGTCATGGTGATGACATAATGAGCAATAAATTACAACACCAATTTTGACAGTTTTGTGGTTTGAAAGAAATTAGAACTTTTAAATGTCAAAGTTCTAAAAATTGTAGAAGAGAAATGAATTCCAGTGACGAAGAGTTACAATTTTTTATTTGTATATCGTAGATAAAATATTGTATGAAACTGTGCGTGAAGTACTTTTTGCGAACTTACGCGATGTATAGCACTCGCTCCGTTGTCGCTCGTGCTCTAAACATAGCTTCTTCTTAATTTTCATTACAGTTAGGGAAACATATTTTTTTTAAAACATCTTATTTAAAAACTTGTCAACTTTGGGGCGCCGCGCCACCCCCGCTAAACAATGGGTGATAGACATATGCTGTCGGGAAATAAATAGTAGGAAATATAGTCCTTTTCATTTTACTATTAAGTAAATTTTTTGCAAAACGTACAGGAAGGGCCACGTTTCGCAAAAACCAAAAATTACCCTCTTTAAAATTATGAAAAGGGGGTTCCGGGGCGATTTTTTTAAGAAAAAGTCAGTCTCATAATAAACATCCCTTGATATACGAGAAAAATAAAACCGGACTTGTGTCCATTTTGCGAGCTTCAACCTCTGTTTTCTACATTAAAGATAGTCTGTAAAAATATTCAATGAATCTAAGAATTAGATGTAAATTTGTTAATATATCACTTATGTAATTAAAGATATTAGCTTTACAATAAACAAAACAATTAGATACAGAAGTAGTGGATATGGAATTTTTTAAAAGTAGTAGAAAAACAGATTAACGTCAAGAGAAGATGCCACAGAAGAAAACAAAGATGCATATGCATAAATAATTGGCAACTAAAAAAGAGAATATGAAAAACTACCACGATTTGACATCAAAATAGTAATGGGAGTTGGGAGACTTCAAAGTTAAAGTGGAAAAGAGGAATATAGGATGGAAATCACTTATGGAATAAAATTATTTTAAAAATGATAAAAAACGCTGGAACCCGTTTACTTTTATATTATAAATATGCTCTTTTTAAACATAAATTTAAGGCTATGGGTATATAATTCGCAAATATTTTACAGATATCC
Source organism: Diabrotica virgifera virgifera (assembly GCF_917563875.1). Lineage (NCBI taxonomy): Eukaryota > Metazoa > Arthropoda > Insecta > Coleoptera > Chrysomelidae > Diabrotica > Diabrotica virgifera. The sequence continues at coordinate 177,867,342 of NC_065451.1, forward strand.
CTACCTTTTCTGTCTTTACATGGCAAATTACGTGTAGTAAAATTCACACTGGTATGGATATGTACATATTACTAGAATGTCATTCTACTTGACAACGTCATAACTAGCTTAAAGAGATGGCTTTTGAATGTTCTTGAATAACTGTTATTTTTTGTATAATTGCAAATTATTAATTCAGTTAATAAATGTGATAATTTTTTCACTAGCTATGTATTCAGTGATTGTAATAATATATACCTACAACAAAAACTAATACTCAATCGAGAAAAGAGCAAAAGTGTGAAAGTGATTTTTTAATAATATATTGTTACTATGGAACGCTTACAATTTTGAACATCTTTAAAAACAAAATACTTGGATCACAAAATATATCTTAATGTATTCTCTGCTTCAATCTTCCATAAATAATACACAATAAATAACTTTTTATAAAGTTCACCTCTTAAATCAATTATTTATCAAATACACTATATCAATATTATTTAATCAATAACTAAAAATATTCCCGATTCATGTCAAATAATTATTTAAAATTGTCACTGATTGTCAGTGTCTGACTGACAATATTCTATTCGACTAAGTGCGTTGTATGACAAAGATAGATTTGAAAAATATTACCACGGACATTGAGTTCATTTTTTTCGAATCCTGAAAAAACCAATAAATATTTTTGAAAAATCTAAACACAGGATGAAAGACTAAATTATTACCGAGGGCCGAAAGTCCCTTAGAATAAATAAAAAGTTTATTTTGAATGATATATTTAAAATTAAAAATAACACTAAATTTTCTCTTAGTTTTTCACCCCTGTAACTTATTAAAATTAACAATATAGAAGTTCTCAGGGACTTTCGGCCCTCGCTAATAACGTAATCTTTCAGTCTGCGTTTAAATTTTTTAAAAATACTTATTAGTTTTCTCAGGATTCGAAAAAAATGAATCCCCATTTGAATAGCATTGCAGCCGAAAAAACGTACCGATCCTCTTAAGTATACATGTTGACCCACGTAAGACTAGCATTATTTTTAATGTAACAGCCTGTATATTTTTATATTTTTAGAAGCTTCTTAACAGACTGATCTCAACGACCTATATCATGTAGGGTCTATCATGAATACTACAGGGTGAAATTTTGAAACTATAGTGTCGAGACGACTTATGGAATAAAATTGTTTGTATTTTAGAAAATTATAAAAAAGCACTAAGACACTTCAAATTTTAAATTTAAATATGTGAACATAAATTAGAATGTACAGGGTGATTTACACAAGTCTAACATAGTCATTCCTGTTTATTTTTAATGGAACAGCCTATATAGTTTTATGTTTTTAAAACCTCCTTCATTAACAATAGGGATGGGAAAAACCTAAACCGGTTAAAACCTAAAACCGGTTTTTTTACTCCGCAATAATCGGTTTTTCCGGTTGATTTTTTGTCCCGGATATATCCAGTTTTTCCTCTTTAAAGAAATAACCGGTGAAAAACCGGATATATTCAAAAATAATGGATTCAGAAAAAAAATGTGAAAATTTTTGCGCGCGCGCACACAAATTGAAGTTTTAAGCTGACCAAAACTTAGTTGACAACACTGATGACTGATTTTTATAATTGACTGATATCGATTCGACTGGAGTATCGCAAACTAAAGTTCAACGCTATTGCAACCTATTGGGTATTGGCTATGGATTAAAAAATCCGAACACCGGTTTTTGAAATAACTGATTTTTTTTGACCGATTATAACCGCCAGGTTAAACCGTAAGTAAAAAAAACCGGTATAACCGAAAACCGGTGTTTTATCAACAACCGCCATACAAACCAAGAAGAGAGGAAAAAATTCCTACGTTACCATCTTCAAGGAAAATTGAAGATGGTCACGTAGTAATAGAAATGCCGACAAACGAACAAAATATAAAATTAAATAAAGGTACCAAAAAGTAATTTACAAAAAAGTCGCGTTGCTAGTAGTCTAAGAGCTAGTGAACCCTCCGACTAACGGTCGTCCTGTAAGGCTAGAAATTCGTATAGTGATAATTCATAGCACACCAAGGCTAAAAACCATGACCTGGCAGGCATCAGCTGTGCCCGTGTATCTACCAGGTGAATCGAAAAGTGCATAGTTTAGGGGAAAAATAAACTTTCTCCTGTAAAGTTTAAATTTAAGTATGTGTTTGAGTAAGTCATTTAGATGAAATGTGTACAATGACAGGCGATTCTGAAGAGCACAAGACCTTGCCAGGCGAGGGGAAAGATTAGGGGTTTTTCCTAGAATTATTTTTTTGCATCTAAAAAAGTTTTTTTTTGTTTTTTGAATCATTTTAAACAGAAAAGGTCTCTAGTGATTTTTCTCTTAGGTTAATAGTTTTTGTTATATAAGCGACTAAAAATTTTGAAAATTGCGAAATCGGCCATTTTTATCCCTAACTCGGACATTTAACTAAAAATTTCAATGTTGCTAAGGTAACTAGATATTCTTTAAACAATGATTGATGAAATCCCGATTAGCTTTTTGCAATACAATATCGAAAACCCGTTTGATTTTTAATTGCTAATCAAGCGGGCGCGACACTGTAGTATAAGTGAGGACGTTTGAGTTTGCATAAATTCACTATCTCGAGAAAGGGCAAATTTGAAGAGAAATACTCAGACAGGTCGATTTTATTCTTAAATTAGGACTTTTTGCCGTATATATAATACTAGTGACGTCATCCATCTGGGCGTCATGACGTAATCGATGATTTTTTTAAACGAGAGTGGGGGTTGTGTGATATCTCATTTGAAAGGTTATTTAATTCTCTTTTTAGTAATATAAACATTAACATAATTATGTATACAGGGTGTACAAAAAAAATTATTAAATTAATTTAGACAAACAGAAGAAAAAAAATTTTTGTACACCCTGTATAAATAATTATGTTAATGTTTATATTAGTGAATAGAAAATTCAATAACCTTTCAAATGAGCTATCACACAACCCCTACTGTCATTTAAAAAAATCATCGATTACGTCATCACGCCCAGATGGATGACGTCACTAGTATTACATATATGCCAAAAAGTCCTAATTTAAGAATAAAAATCGACCTGTCTGAGGAATTCCCTTCAAATTCGCCCTTTCTCGGGATAATGAATTTATACAAACTCAAACGTCCTCACTTATACTACAGTGTCGCGCCCGCTTGATTAGCAATTAAAAAACAAACGGGTTTTCGATATTGTATTGCAAAAAACTAATCGGGATTTTATCAATCATTGTTTAAAGAATATCTACCTACCTTAGCAACATTAAAATTTTTAGTTAAATGTCCGATTTAAGGTTAAAAATGCCCGATTCCGCAATTTTCAAAAATTTTAATCGCTTATATAACAAAAACTATTAACCTAAGAGAAAAATCACTAGAGACCTTTTCTGTTTGGAATGATTCAAAAAACCTAAAAAAACTGCAAAAAACTTTTCGATGCAAAAAAAAATAATTTTAGGAAAAACCCCTAATCTTTCCCCTCGCCTGGCAAGGTCTTGTGCTCTTCAGAATCGCCTTTGTACACATTTTTGTCATTGTACACATTTCTTCTAAATGACTTACTCAAACACATACTTAAATTTAAACTTTACAGGAGAAAGTTTATTTTCCCCTAAACTATGCACTTCTTGATTCACCTGGTAGATACAGGTGCACGGCTGATGCCTGCCAGGTCATGGTTTTTAGCCTTGGTGTGCTATGAATTATCACTATACAAATTTCTAGCCTTACAGGATGACCGTTAATCGGAAGGTTCACTAGCTCTTAGACTATAGAAATGGTTTATCAAATCTTGAAATAAAGCATAAGGATAAAATCTAAATCAATATACGAAAAAGATATTGGGTGAATATCAGACAGTATTTGGAAACAATAGGTCGACGACAGATTAAATATTTATGCTAAAAGAAATCGACACTACGTGCTACGAACATAAAACAGGAGTAGGTATATTATTATGTCCTGTTCGTCGACTTTAAGCAGGTCTACGATAGGGAAAAGAGTTAGGTCTATTAAGTAAAATCGTCAAGATGGTAAAAATAACTGCATACAGTATTGGACATCTTTTTTCGGAATATATGTAGGAACTTTCAATGCAATAAGTTATATTCTGGATTTGCAATTAACCAGTGTAAATTTCAAGACAACGTCGTGATGTTTCATATTTAATTCATTATATTTGTTCGACTGCACCGAACTGAGATCTCTGATTTGCAATTAACCAGTTTAAATTTCAATATAACGTCGCGATGTTTTAAAATTAATTTATTTTTTCGAGTGTAATCCCTTTACCGCTGGCTTTCGCACAATTTCTGCAATCCGATGACGCAAACCTCAGTTCAGTGCAGTCGAACAAATTAATTAAATATGAAACATCGTGATGTTGTCTTGAAATTTACACTGGTTGATTGCAAATCCAGAATCTAACTTATTGCATTGAAAGTACCTATGTTCCGAAAAATATTTCCAATACTGTATAGATAACACAACAAACGAAATAGCATTAAAGGGTGGGTCATAAATTAAACATTTTTAAACAAGGGAAGGATTACGACAAAGAGACTCACTATCAACGCCTCTTTTTAATCTGATATTCAGATAGAATCATAAATACAGAGGAAACAATCTATAAAAATGTCAATCAATGTAGATATAGCATTAACAGACAATATTACACTATTAACCACAAGTAGGAAATTAATAAAAAGATCAATGAACATCAGAATAAAAAGGGCAACCAAAATTGAGCTTGTAATAAATAATGAAAAGACAAAATAGGTAATAAAGTAATAAAAAATTATTGCAGTAAATGAGGAAAAGATAAAATACATTATAAGGGGAACACAGACCAAGAAAAACCAGACCATTTCACATTAAAGATAAAACGAGAAAATACATGCATGTTTAAGAGAGCTTCATAATTTACTTGCCTACGTGTAAAAATAGATTAAAAGGGACATGAGGAAGGGGAGACAAGGGCAAGATTGGCAAAAAAAACTAAAAAGTATGGAGCATTGTGATCATTAATAAAATCCAAATATGTCTCAAAACAAAAACAAAAATTAGAATCTACATAAAAGTTATCAGGCCTACAGCTACATAATTTATGCGAAACATGAGATGCTTAAAGATGAGAGGAACATCGGTGCTTAAAGATGAGAAATACTTAAACCTTTTATAAAGATGGGAGAATAAAATACAAAGGACAAATATGGTCAATGGAGAAGAAGGAATAATACAGCACTTGAAAAACGATCTAACAAACTTGAAAGAATGGGAAAGGAAAGTATGCCGAAAATGGTATCACGAAAGCCAATACAAACATCCACAAAGTAGACCAAGAAAGAGATAAAAGGTGAGCGTTACAGGGCCGCGTTTAGGTAAAATGACGCCCTAGGCAATTCTACAGTAGCCTCCCTTCAAACATGTACCATTTTTGCGAAAAAAATGCAAGCAGAATTTTTTATTGAAATAAGAATGTTAGGTTCTACAAACAATGTTTGGAAATGTGTTAAAAATATTCTTTATTTTACATCAGGCATAATGTTACATATTACTATTATAAGTATATTTGAGCGTTTTGACCTGTGCCCAATGCATGCGTTATAATGCATCATACGTAGAAATTGCCTGTTTGTAGGCGCGCCTACTCGTTCGATTTTAAACGAGAGATGCATCAAAAATATTACTCAAGAACTATGTGTTTATAGCTTTGTTTAACAATAAAAACAAATTAATTTTTAGCAATGCAAATAATCAAAACCGGTATAATTTGACATGGACTTTCAATTTTATTTTTTAATCAAAAATTATTTGGGTTCAAAAATTGAAATTTTTCGATATTTTGAAAGTTCAACCGCGTTTATCTCGAAAACTATGCATGCTACGAAAAAACTTTTAATAACATTTTTTGCCTAGAATGACCCAAAAAATAGAAAAAAAAAGGTTTGTTTTGCTAAGAAAGTTAGGCTGAAAAGGAAAGTTTCGCTGTTATGTAATTCCTCACGTTCTTTGTTTATCACAATCTTATAGACATCCGGATCAACTGTTAACCAAAACATTTGGGTTCTACGGGACAAAATACATAAAAAAAACTTGGGTAAGTCCATCTGAATAAAGTAGGCCGTTGTACCACACACCCTCCCCCCTCCGCTTAGACTGTTTGTTAATTAATAAATGCCTAGACACATTGCATATTTGTAATATACACAAAAGTACATACAAATTAAAAGAAGAAAGATCAAAATCCATTAAGTAGATCCCAAGATATAGAAAATGATAGTAGTTTTAGAGTTCCCGTCCGTTTTTTAATTATTAATAATTTAGTGCAATCAAAGCAGTAGCTTCCCCTTCACTTACCATGACTAGTCACCATTTGAACTACATTTTTAAAAATTCGAATAAAATATCACCTTTTCGAATATGTAAAAGGATGTTTAAAAGGACAAAATTTTTAAAGTTATTCTAAATGTTTATAAACTAGAATTTTTTACTATATTAAATAATTTTTTATCTTTTAATAATACATTTTGATAGTATTACTTTTCTACTTTCATTTGGCATAGGTATGCAGAATTGTCCTATCCTTATTAATTTCTGTCATTTGTTATTGCAAAACACAGGTCTCTGGGATAAACAAATGTAATAACTTTTAAACTAATTCATGGATCAGTCTCAAATTTTGAGGGTTTGTTATGTACCCCAATACCCAACTTTAGTGAAACACTACAGTACTAAGTTAGTTTTAGTAAAAGTTATTAATAAATAACGATTTTCAGTTATTTTGCAGTTTACGAAGCAGCAAATTAACTTTTTGACTTTCAAAACTCGTCATTTTGAAGTTTTTTCAATATTCTAAAAAAATAAATTTTGTAATTTTATGTCAACTATTTAGCTTTTTAATTGAGTACAAAAAATGGAAAAATCGCGTTGATTGCACTAAATTGTTAATAATTAAAAACGGAAGAGAACTCTAGGCAGAAAACATGTAGGTTTTCATCCTATAGGTCAACAATCAACAATAACTAAAAAAGTAGTCAGCCACCTCAATATTTCAGTGTCCCGAACATGGTATACTTCTTGCTTATTTCCCTGGAGTATATCTGTGCGACGACACGAACCTTATCTACAGTTTGAAAATCCCAACTCTAACTCGATGTCCTACTGTAGACAAGTCAAATCTTTGGATTCTGCAAAATGTGCAATATTGAGTGTTCAATGGCCCACTTAATAATCACTAAATTTATGATTTTTATCCTTTTTGAATGAATAGTGTTAAGATAACAGAATGCTATGTTTGTTTTATTTTTGTTATGAATGCAATTTCTTTTATTCTATTTACAAATGAATGCCCTCTTCTATTTCATTGATGGATGAATATACATACTTGTTATTCGATTTTAATTTTTATATTCAAATATTTTTTTGTACAGTATTTTTGCCGCCCTCTCACAATTTGCCGCCCTAGGCAACTGCCTATATTGCCTAATGGATAAAGCAGCCCTGAGAGCGTATACATATAAAGAGTAGCACAAGAGTAATATGTAGAATTGAAAAAAAAAATTGGCATTAGCCAAGAATCAATGTATTGGACAGTGCTTAAGATATGTGTGGAAAGAGTATTAGGAATATTAAGTTTATTTTATAAATAAAAAATGGAAATAGTAGGTAATTGTAATGGGGCATTAACCTTTTCAGCGCTATGCCTTAAAGCCTTGTTGATCTATATAAATAAATTATGTAATGAAAAATGTTCATCTGGTCAAATTAAGTGTTCTGTAGCAGTTCAAGGGAGGTGCATGTGATATTTTTATTGAACAGTACTCATTAGTATATAATCAAGTGTTACATAAACATAAATAAATGTGATAATAATTGAATCTATCAAAGAATATGCAATTTTTGGTAGTGCAACAAATGTGAAATGGCAGCGCCCTTTTTGTAAAGAGGCACACCCTCAACTTGTTTGATAACAGAATAACTAAAATTAAGAGCCTCAAACTATATCCATTACCCACCAATTCTCCTAAAAATATTCACTCTATTTCACTACAAAAAACGACAACATTCACTAAATGTTCCTACGAAACTTCTAGTCTATTACAACAAATTCACTAATTGTTTAAACTAAGTAGGTATATGTTAATTGTTTATCTTTTTTGTTTAATTACAACCCGAGAATGCTTTCTTGGCAGAAGACCGAGAACAGATGAGAGCCGGAGTTGTAGGAACGGACTTTTGCCTCCTCCGGAGCTTTCCCGGAACAAAATATTGAGATTTTCCCGCCTAACCCCGCAATCAATACGAACTTAACCAAGGGCGTTTCGGTTGGGGGTGTCCGATTCGTCCCAGGCCAGCAATTGAATTCTTATAGCTCTAATAAAACCGGTTCTTTGTTATGTTCTTTCCACGCTGTTTCTTTTCGTTATCGAATTCAATTTTTATGCGATTTGTGTTTAGTAAGTAAATATTTGTAGGGTTGTGATTTCAACACGATATTGTTATGTTTTTGCTTACATATTTTTTAACTATATTTTATTTGAAAACACTTAATTTATTAGTCTTGATTTTGAATTTATTTACACTACAGTAATGCCTGGTTTACTCAAAGAAAAATCATTGTAAAATAAAAAAAAAATAATAATGATTCAACTAAAATCCAATATGTTTTTGCTTCATTAGTGTTTTTATTTAAATTAATAACATATCTTATGATTTTAAACGCATTTTTAAAATAAGCATGCTCATAGTCATTCTAATTGGTTAATCCTATTAAAACGTCGCACTGTCGTATTTGAAGTTAATAAATACCATTAAGCAATTGAAATGACCTATCTATTTCAATGAACATGAAACACTGTTATTTTTATAATAGTTCTGTATAGATTTTAAATGCCGATAATAACATTTTAAAAGTAGGTAAATTTGATTTGACATAAAAATGCTATCCCTGTGATTAAAGAGAAAATGATTTTACTTCCTTGGCTTTCCTTTTGTTTTTAAATTACGTTCTTTTTTTTATACGTTCCTTTTAATACTTTTAATACTTACAGCAATATTTTAAGTTGTTTGTCAATTTAAATCAAATTGTTTTCTTTATGAATTAAAATGAAATGTTTATTAATATATTAGTATTTTATTCTGTTTAAAGTTTGAGCCGATTTTAATTCAAGCGCATTAGTACTAACATTTTAAATAAATTAACACTTTTATAACAAAAATATATATTTTAATAATTTTGCGTATACAAAAATAACGTAAACCTATTAACACATCAGTATAAAAAATAATCAAATCAAGATTGAACTCTAAACTAAAAAACTAAAACTATCTACTGGAAACTAAACTTCTACTGGAAACCGACTAGTAGAATAATGGAGTTTAATAATGTGGCCAAGATATAATCTTCAACATCTAAAACAGAAACTTTGAATCATAACATAAAAAAGAAAATTAGAATGCATTTTGTTTTCAAAAGTTGTATATTTGCCACACTGTTTGCTAAAATGTACTTATAATATTTATTTGGTATACCAAGACCAAGTTGGAAAAAAATCGACAAAACACTTATATTAGAGACTTAGTAAAAATAGTTTTTGTTAGAATAAAATTTGCTCTTAGCACAAGTAGCAACTAATTTATTATATTACAAAAAAAACTTACTTGCTTCAGATTTGTTATTTAAGGATGAAAATAATAATTTTTAGGATTTATCATTTATATTTGGTCTATAAAATGATTTTATCTTCTTCTTAAAATCCGCCCATTTACTATATAGCAAAATCTCTTTTCCAGGAAATAGCAACCGAAAATCAATGTCAATCTGAAAATAATAAAATAATATTATAGATGCCTTGAATATAAATGCATCGCACATGAAGCAAGTCATGCATATTATTATAGCAAGAAACTTACCAAGTCTTTTGCATTGCGAATATAAAGGCCAGTCCTTTAAAAAATTAACTATATTTGTATCATGGCTAGAAGCTTTCAAGTCGCGATGTCGAAAGACAAAAGTTTTTCCCATTTATCTTTCACTGCTTCCCAGTTAGTGATGGTGACTGCATCGAGTTTTTATTGGACAGTATTAGGTCACGCGAGTAAAATTCGCCGCAGTGTTTTTAAAATGTTAGCGAATCTTATAGAAACAATATCTTCTCGCTCTTAAAATAAAAATGTTTGCATAAAATTAAAAGGATGTCTTATTGATATAAGCAGACGGGGAAAACATCTTCATATAATAATGCATTGCTGTTTGATTCAAGTGTGGTTATTTTAAATATATCCGCTAATAATTGATGTAAAGGGAAATACTAGTAAACATTTCAGAAAAGCAAATTAAAATAAAAATGTGTATATTTGATTGTATCGCCGCCCTATTAATGTTAGTAGACAAGTAAAACAATTTAGCAATGCTGCTTTATTTTAAATGTGGTTCTTTTAAATTATATGTGATAATATTTAATTTAAAAACAAGTAATATTAGATATCAAAGAAAAGGAAATTCCCTCAATTTTAAATAATTACATTTTTATTATGTATTCAAATCAATATCATATCATTAGCGAACGTACGTTTATGAAGTAATAGTTATTTATGATATACAGTGGAAGCTCGATTATCCGTCTCTCCATTAACCGTCACCTCTGTTAACCGTCAGGGTCCGTACATAAGTTGTATTGACTACATAAGCAAAAATTGGGTCATCAATTCATTTTGTTTGAGCATTGCGATAAGCCAAACGAAATTCGCTGAAATGTACAGTGTGGTAACAAATGAAGTTATGGCTGAATGGCTATTTTGTTTTTATTGGCTAAAGATGACATAAACGAATTTTTAATTTGTGATAAGGACGCAAACGGCTATCGATTGCGGACAGATGATGAAATCATTAAAATTGCAAAAGAGGCGGACGAAACAGTTTCAGAAGCTGAAAATGTCAATGATGTTATTGTAACTTACAAAGATTTGCGTAAAGAAGCTAGAGAAGCTGCATCGCACATGCAACAATTCATGGAGTGGTATTCTTGACAAGAAGAAGCCAATAAAGTAGATTGCATGATCTTACGAGGATTAAGAAAAATGTGAAGCATCAGTAAAACAAACAAAGATTTCAGAATATTTCAAACCAAATTGATTCGATTGTACGAACAAAAATTCCTCTTATCTTGTAAAACAAAACATATACATATGTAAATACAATTTGAGAGTTGTACTATTAATTTTCAATTTTTTTTAATGTTCTGTTAACCGTCTTTTCGATTATCCGTCATATCCTTGGTCCGGTGCCCTGACGGATAATCGAGGTGTGTAAAAGTACACGTTTAAGGCACGCATGTGAAAGTTTGCAGAATGAGCGATAGCGAGTTCTGCAATTCACATGAGTGCCTTAAAAATGTTCTTTTTAACACGTATATCATACAATATTTTTTCTACAAACGTAATTAAGGACAATATCTACAAAAACTTTTACTTGAACTTGACTGACATTCCATTTTTATATTTTTTTGACATTACATCAAAATTGTCTATACGGTCAATACGAACTGCAGTGCCTTAAAAATATTTTAAAGCACTAGTGCCTTAAAGTAGCATTTTTAACGCTCGTATGGAGTGCTAAAAATTGCATTTTTAACACGGTTGTAGAAAAATAATTTTAATTAATTAAATTAAGCAGATCAACTTAATTGTTTTAACGTGATTTGTTGTGCATTTTAAATTGCATAAATTTTCTGAGTGTTACACCAACAAATCTTAAGCTCTAGCTTAGACCAGCTCAGCTTTTATATAGGGCCGCTATGAGTTTTACTTACATTGTAGCATAATTATTTTCGATTCTTATCTAAGCATGTCTTAACTTAGACGAAGTTTAAGATGCAATCCACGTGGCCATCCATTGTGGCGAGCTGAAAATTGAACTAAGACTCAATGGTGCAACGCACATATTATTTCGTAAGCTAAACTTGAATATATGAATAAAAAATACGAAAGAAGTTTAAAAAATCACTGAAGCTAAAACAAGATTATTTCACTGCACTATGACACTGCACTCTGTTGTTGCTCTGATGTTCAGATGTACTAGAGGTCCAAAGGGTCAGGTCTTTTTAATCTTCTTTCATGAGAAATGTTGAGCAGGTCCGTGGCGAGCGGATTTGGATGGCAGGATAGTCTGGTCTTATATCTAGAATTTACAGCAGATATTGCTTCGCTAACAGTTGGTAGCTGTAGGTCGTGGTGTAATCTCTGGTTCGTAACATACCAAGGGGCATTGCAGATCTGGCGCAACACTTTTGATTGGAACCGTTGAAGTTTTTGAATGTTGGTATTACTTGCTGTTTCCCATATTTGTGCTGCATATAGCCATACCGGTTTTAAAATACATTTATAAATCATAAGCTTTTTCTTCAGGCTAAGATTTGATTTTCTACTCATGTACCAATACATTTTCCTGTAGAATAAGCTGAGTTGAAGACGTTTCTTCCAGATCTGGGTGCCCCAATTAAGTTTACTATCTAAATGAATTCCCAGGTATTTTACGGCGGTATTGACTGGTAATGGAGTGTTATTTATAGAAACCGGAGGCGCGACACCTTTTTTTTTAAAGTAAATGTTATTTTTGTGGATTTTAAACTGTTGACTTGTACTCGTCACAATTTCAGCCAGCTCTCTAGTTTATTCAGATGATTTTGCAATACCTCGAATGCTTCTGTTGCTATAGGATTTGAAGCCATTATAACTGTATCAACCGCATATGTAGCAATTGTTGTATTTTGGAAGATCCGATGTGTATATTAAGTAGAGTGTTGGTCCTAATATGCTTCCTTGTGGAACTCCAGAACATATTGGAAACAGGTTAGTAATTTTCCCTCCTCTTTTGACTTGAAAAAATCTATATATCAGATAGGATCTTAATAGTGAACTTACGGGATAAGAAAATATGGATTTAATTTTGGAGATCAGACCTACATGCCAAACTTTGTCGAATGCCTGTGAGACATCTAGAAATGCAGCTGTACAGTAATTTTTGTGTTCGAGCGAATTTCTGATAGGTTTTACTACCCTATGAATTTGCTCGATGGTACCATGTTGTTTCCTAAAGCCAAACTGATAGTTAGGTAAAACATTGTTGCTGTCTAATGTAGGCTCTAGTCTTCTCAGGAAAAGCCGCTCGAATACTTTGGATATAATAGGCAACAAGCTTATTGGACGATATGAAGATACTTCCGCGTGATCCTTGTTAGGTTTTATGATTAGAACAATTTGAGCAACTTTCCATTGGAGTGGAAAGTAACCTGTTTTTAATATTGAATTAAATATATAATTAATTAAACTTGCACCTTCGTTGGGTAGATTTTTTAGTACCAAGCTAGGTATTATATATTATATCATACCCAGGTGACTTCTTATTCTCCAGATAACTTCAGATTTCTTGAAAATTTTAATAGGCGGTGCCATTTGGTATGGTGCGTTTATGACTTCATGAATATCTTCTTCTTCTTCAGCTGAGACTTCCCTCTGATGCGGTTGAAATACCTCGCATAAATGATTTGCGAAAGTATAAGCTTTATCTTTGTCAGTTTCAGCCCATGTGCCATTTGGTTTCCTGATTGGCATATTCATTTGTTCGTTGTCTTTAAGTTTTTTTGTTAGTTTCCACAGAGAATAATTTGTATCATCTGAAGGTGAGAGGTTCTTTAAATAATTGTTGATTTCATTGTCTTTATATTGAATCAAGTTTCCTTTGAGTAATCTGCAAGCTCTATTAAAATTTGTTTTATCTTCTGGGTGCCTAGTGAGCTGCCACATCTTTCTTAGTTTTCTTTTTTCCAGTATAAGTGTATTTATGTGAGCAGGATACGACTCGGAGTTGTGTGTGTAGGTAATTTCTGGGGTGGACGACCAGCAGCTTGCTGAATAACTGTAGTTAAGTGAGTAACTGCATTTTCTATGTCACTGTCACTTTTAAGAGGCAAGTTTAGGTTCATGGATGATTTTATTTCGTCTCTATACCTATTCCAGTTTGTTATTTTATTACAAAGTGTTAGAAGTTTAGGACAATTGTGAATTTGGCTTAGTAGGTCTATGAAGAAAGGGGAATGGTCCGATGATAGGTCAAAACAAGGAGAAATTTGGATATAGGTGTATGTTATTCCTTCTAATATAGCAAAATCAATAAGATCGGGAATTTTTTGTCTATCTGTGGGCCAATAAGTAGGCTGTCCAGTAGAGAGAGGAGTTAAATGATTCTCATTAATACTTTTTAATAATTCTCGCCCTCGTGAGGTTATGATTCTGGAGCTCCATTTGTGATGTTTGGCATTATAACTTCCTGCAGCAATGAAACGGTGTCCAAGCATCTTAAAGTACATATTCAGTAAAATGATCAGCTTTAATTATTTTATTCGGTGGACAGTAAACAGCAGATAAAATAATCGAGCCTTGTGAATCTTCTACCGACACTGATGTGGCTTGAATGTTAACTCTACTAATTTTGTTTATTTCATGATGCTTAATATTATTTCTTATAATAATTGCCGTACCTCCATGGGCCTTTCCTAATGGATGTTGAGTTACATAGGTTGAATATTTGGGAATATTAAAATAACTCTTAATAGTCATGTGTGCTTCGGAAATAAACATAACATCTAGATTATGAGAATAAATAAAAGCTTTGACTTTGTGAAAACGATTAGTTAAGCCATTGGCATTCCAACAGCACATCTTAAGTTTAGTGTTGAAGGTTAAGCTTAGATATCAGAGACATTATTAGATCAAACATCTTATCCATTCTTTCCATGCCATTAGCTTATGTACCACAAGTTCTAAATTATTTTGAATATGTTGTGGAGTTGCTGCTTCTATTTCATGAGTAGTCTCATTTGTGTTAGTTGTATTTTTATTATCTTTTCCTGCAGCAATGTTCGCATAACTGATATTTGGTTGAGTGATTGCCGAATGTGCAACACGAGGTGGTTGACTTGCGTTTTTTTCCCGAAACGATGGAAATTTTTTCTTTTGCAGCTCTTTGTATACAGAACATCCCTTGTAGCTTGCAGGATGATTTTCTCGACAATTTACACATTGGACATCTTTTATATTCTTTTCTTTTGGACATTTAGATGATAGGTGATCTCCTACGCACTTTACGCAGCGCGGACTCCTGTGGCAATAATTGTGTGTGTGGCCAAAATGCTGACATCTTTGACATTGAGGTAGTTGCCTCTTCGGATGCGGTACCTCAACTGTGACAATGGTGTTGAGTCATTTCGTTATATCATATATATCTTTATTATTGCTGTGATTAGCCAGTTCTATATTAAATAGCGGCAGATCTTTCTTTGTTCCTCTTTGCTTAATATTAGAGATATTCAGTGCAGTATGCCCGAGATCCAGCAATGCTTTTTTAATGTCGTCTGGATCTGTTGAAGGGTGAATATGACGTATAACAACTCGGTTTTGTTTTAGTTGGTATATATGGTACTGAGTATTTTTTTCTGATAGAGATTTTACGATTATATTGAGTAGGTTTTTGATGAATCAGCTTGAACTTTAATTTGATTGTTAGCAAGACATTTTAAAGTATATTTTCGTGGAGCTATCTGCTGTAGTAATTCCTGTAGTGGTTTGATGCGCTCAACATTTTGTATAAATATGGGTGGTGGCTGTTCCTCTCTTCGGTCTTCCAACGTTACAACTTCTTTACGAAATGTATCATCTTCAAGTAACTCGTATCTGTTAGATGTATGAACAGTTTTACTCAGCCAACAATCATTGAGTGTAGCTTGTTTGTTTTTTTTTCAAATCAGGACTGTCGTCTTTGCGTTGACGTTTATTGTGGTCGACTGCTACCCATTCACCATCACTTTTTGCTACATCTGCATCTGCGAGATGTTCTTGCGGTTTATCTATTTGAAAATTTTATGAATGTGATTGCAGATCGTTGTTGCATGTTTCGACTATTTTCTGCTGTTCATCTAGTGGATTCGAACAATCATACTGTGTTTATTCCTTAAAGTTCGGTACACCCTGTGGAATATTCTAGCAAATATATAAAATATTTCAATTAAAACTAAATTGTAGCCTTAATCTCTCTCAACATTTTGTTTTTTGATTCATTCGCTTATGTTCAATAATAAAAAGATATGTGTTCATGTTACAAAAATGAGGTATGCTATTTGGTCTTGATCAATACCATTCCAAATCTCGAAAACTACTGTTTCTACCTCTTGTAAGGTTCTCGGAGGTGGCAAACGTTGTCGTAGTCTTATGCCAATGATATTCCACAAATGTTTGATAGGGTTTAGATCTGGACAATGCGATGGCCAATTCAAAGTCCGAAGATTTACCTGTTGTAAATATTCGGTTACAGTTAGTGAACGTGAGGTCTTGCATTATTGTGCATTAGCAAAAAATTGGTACCTACCAATATAAGGAGCCGATAGCATGGTAGCTAAGTTCTTCGCTATGCAAGATCACTGCTTGAACACACTCATCGCAAGTAAAATTCCTTGTAGCGCGTTCCATTTCCACCAAACAACAACAAAAATACGAACTTAATTGAAACTTTAAATAATCAATCTACTAATTTTCACAACCAACCAGACACTTTTTGACCGTTAACAATTTGACATCCATTAAATTTTTAATTTCTCATAGCCTACTTTAGGCTTGTTTATTAGACTATGTAGAAAACGAGGATTTATTGATAAAAAAACATGGCTAGTTGCTAACGTACCAACCTTTTTTATTATCCAACATAAGCAAATGAATCAAATAAGAAAATATTAATAAAGCCTAAGGCTACAATTGAGTTTTACAGTCTAACTTCGATAACTCGGATTAATCGGGACCGCGGCCGATCCGGGTTATCGAAAATCCGGGTTAGCCGGAGAATATGGTAAAAATTAATAAAATACGGTATACTTACAGATAAACTCCGTTATAATTGAAATAACATGAAATATATATGCACAGTACACATGTAAATTACTAAAAACACGTAAACACAAAACTAAGCAAACGGAAGCGAAAAATATAAGATTGTACTACACACAATACAGTCACAATGGGAACGATGCTATATTATTTTAGAACAGTGAAGACTAAGACCATTGTTTAAAAAATAATTTTTTAAATAGTCTTTTAGTCTTTTTTAAACAATGCTAAGACAGTTTGCTATTGAAATAAATAAAGGAATACTCCTACAGGTGCCTGTGGTTTCCGATAATTCAAGTCAATGAACCTAGCTTTGCCATGCCGCCGTGTGCCATGAGTCATTTTTATTATCGTATAGTTCAAATTACACAAATACACACTATTTCTCAAATATTATATTACATACATACGTTTTTATTTTGAATTGTTGATATGTTTATCTGATGAAAATCGGTCCGGGTTAGCCGGACTTCCGGGTTATCGGGGGCCGACTAATCGGGGTTCCACTGTAATTTCAATATTTTATATTATAGGTCTGGATCCTGCGTATGAAAAAAAAGTTGATTAATAGCAAGCTGAAAATTTGTTAATAGCTTAAGGGTGTCTAGTCGGATAAACTTTGATATATGGGAACACTGGAACAGTGGCAGTTTTAATTGTGGAACAGGTTAAAAATTTGGAACGGTCAGACCACGAAAACGGCACATTTATTTTGTCCGACAGAGCAGACTTAAACTCTCCGAACAGAGATTAAACTCTCATGCAAAAATCAAACTGCTATTAAATCAGCTGTCATAATTCCTGTCATTTGACCTATTCTACATGTTCCACTCATTAAAACGCCTATTTGGTGATAAATAGCAGTCTGATTTTTGCATGAGAGTTTAATCTCTGTTCGGAGAGCTTAAGTATATTCTGTCGGGCAAAATACATGTGCCGTTTTCGTGGTCTGACCGTTCCAAATTTTTAACCTGTTCCACAATTATAACTTCCCCTGTTCCAGTGTTCCCATATATCAAAGTTTGTTCGACTAGACACCCTTAAGCTATTAACAAATTTTCAGCTTGCTATTAATCAACTTTTTTTTCATACGCGGGATCCAGACCTATTATATGCTAGAATATTCCACAGGACATTTACCTGCCTAGCAACATTATTATTACGGCGATATTGCTAAAGATTATAATAACATACTAAACAAATCACTCGAATCGGACAACAGGACTAGGGAATTCGAGACATCTGACGTGTATAATTCATCGAGTGAGTCGATCGTTTTGCTCTCAATTAGTGTGTTATCAACTGTTGTAATGTAAAAATATGCTAATGTGTGTAGAACTTTAGTATGGGATATCTGCACATTATACATATAAAATGGGGTAGAAGTGAAGGCCTCTGCGGATTATATACATCAAAATTAACGCATCACCTTAAAAATGGGACTTTTTGATGTCTCGTATTTCCTAAACCTGTTGTCCAATTTGAGTGATTTTATTATAGCTTTATATTATAGAGATATTATATTATAGCTTTGTTCTTCAGAAATATTGATGTAATAATATTATTGCTAAACAGGTAAGTATACCGGGTTGTATACCGGGTGTAACAATGATAGTGTGTTTTTTTCTCAAAGTTTGGAACAAACTGTGGAATATTCTAGCGTATATAAAACATTGAAATTAAAACTTAACTATAGCCTTAGGATTTCTTAACATTTTGCTTTTTGATTCATTCGCTTATGTGGGATAATAAAAATGTAAGGTACTTTAACAATTAGCCATGTTCTTCATCAATACAGGGTGTTTCTAAATAAGTGTGATAAATTTTAAGGGATAATTCTGCATGAAAAAATAATGACCGTTTGCTTTATAAACATATGTCCACAAATGCTTCGTTTCCGAGATACGGAATGTTGAATTTTTTCTTACAAACTGACGATTTATTTATTGCTCTAAAACCGGTTGAGATATGTAAATGAAATTGAGTAGATTTTAGGAGGTAGTTATTGCGCGTTTTTTGACTTACAATTAAGAATTTTAAATTTACCATTGGCGTGCATACGGAAGGTATCTTTTAATATTTATACCCATATTTAGGCCAATGGTGAATATAAAACTCTTAATTGTATGTCAAAAAATGGGCAATGACTAGCTCTAAAAACCTACCAAATTTCATTTGCATATCCCAACCAGTTTTAGAGCAATAAATAAATCGTCAGTTTGTAAGAAAAAATTCAACATCCTATATCTCGGAAACAAAGCATTTGCGGACATATGTTTATAAAGCAATCGGTAATTATTTCTTATGCAGAATTCCCCTTAAAGTTTGTCGCACTTATTTAGAAATACCCTGCATTTATGAATAACGTTGCTAGTTGTTAAAGTACCTAACTTTTTTATTATTCGACATAAGCGAGTGAATCAAAAAGTAAAATGTTAAGAAAGCCTAAGGCTACAGTAGAGATTTAATTTTAATATTTTATATACGCTAGAATATTCCACAGGGTGTTCCAAACTTTGAGGAAACAACACACTATCATTGTTACACCCGGTATACAATGACACTCACCTGTTTAGCAATAATATTATTACACCTATATTCTTGAAAAATAAAGCTATAACATGCTAAAAAAATCATTCAAATCGGACAACAGGTTCAGGAAATACGAGACATCAAAAATGTCCAATTTTTAAGGTGGTGCGTTAATTTTGATGCTTAGTGTAGTAATAATTATGGTTAGAGTAAAATACGGGGACGGAACCCTTTGACCTCTAGATAACATCTGGATGCTCGCTCTGTTTAGAAACACTGTCAAATAGGCGAATGAAGTAAAATAACTAGAAGTAATACTAGATAAGCAGGTTACATGGAACACCTATAATATGGAAAAATATCCAACAAAGTTAAGCTTACGCTTTGTCATGTCGAATGATATGTGGGAAATGATGGGGTATGGAATCCAAATATATGTCTTCTTCTTCTTCTTAACGTGCCGTCAAGTCCCCTTAATGTTGGCGATTAACCTAGCGAAACTGTCTTTGTCTCGAGCTATGCTAAATAGTTGCTCTGCGTCCTTTATTCCAGTTCACTCCCTGATGTTCTTTAACCAAGAGGCCTGTTTTCTTCCAATTTCTCTGCGTCCTTCGATTTTGCCCATCATAATAAGTTGAAGGATACGATATAGGTCTCCCTTTACTTACTTACTTAGTCCTAAGCCTTTCTACCTTTAGGTGTAAGGCTGGTGGAGTTAAGTTTGGCATTGTAGTCTTCATGCTTTCCGATCTTGCGTTAGGTTTCTTGCACTTTCCAATGTCAATTCCTTGTTCTCGACTTCTTTCCTGATTTCATCTACCCACATAACTCTTGGTCTTCCTCTTTTGTTTTTCCCCTGCACTCTCGTTTCGAACACTCGTTTTGTAAGCCTCTCGTTTGACATTATTCACACGTGCCCGAACCATCTAAGTTGTCCCTCCACTATTTTCTCATTAATTGGTTCCAGTTTTAGGTTTTGTCTAATTGTTTCGTTTCGTATTTTGTCTGTCCTCTTTCTGTTTGCTATTTTCCTCAGGAACCTCATTTCCATAGCATTGACTCTGGATTTTTGTCTCCCCGTCAATGTCCACGTCTCGCTGCTATACATGATTGTTGGTCTAACTACTGATTTAACGACTGCCGTTTTTATTTTCTCCGGTATCTCTTTTTTCCCCAAAAATGTTGTTTTCATAGCGTTAAATAAGCTTCCTGTTCGTCCCATTCTCTCGTTTATTTCCATGTCTTGTTTACCATTTGCTTCGATTATTACTCCTAGGTATTTAAAATATTCCACTTGCTCTAGTTGTTTCCCGTCTAATTCTATTACGTGTGTCTTCCTCGTATTTGAAATTATCATTGTTTTTGTTTTCTCTGTATTAATTTTCATATTTATGTTTGATAGTCCTTCTTCTAGGATTTCAAGATTGTTCTGTAGGTCTTCTCTGTTTACTGCTATCAATATCATGTCGTCTGCGAATAGTAGCTCCGATAGTTGAGTCCGTTTCATTTGCCAGTATCCTAATGTTAGTTTTCTCATTCTTCTCTTGGATTTCTTTATCGCTTCATCCAGTACCACTGAAAATAGCAGTGGACTCAGCACGCATCCCTGTTTGACGCCTTGACTTGTAGTAAATTCTCTGGATTTCTCGTTATTGGTTCTTATTGTATTTTATCCTTTATTACTTCTATTATGTGTCTGTCGACTCCCCTTTCTTTTAGTGTCTTCCATACGTCCTTTCTTCGGATTCTGTCAAACGCCTTTTCCAGGTCAATGAAGCACATATGTATCTCTCTATTCTTCTTGATTACCTTCTCACTTACTTGTCTAATGTGAATATTAGGTCTTGCGTGCTTCTGTCCTTCCTGAATCCACACTGTGTGTCTTCCATAGTTGTTTCTATTTGGGTTTTTATTCTTGTCTCTATTATTCTTGCAAATACCTTCCCAGAGATACTTGATATGGTGATACCTCGGTAATTATTACAGTTTCTCTTGTCTCCTTTTTTGTGTATTGGTAGTATAATGTCTTTCTTCCAGTCCTTTGGTAATTATGCTCTATTTATGATATCATTCATTAGTTCTTTCATGCTATCCATTCCCTCTGTCCTCATGAATTTTATCATTTCCGGGCTTATATGATCCTTGCATAAGCTTACATAAGCGAGTGAATCAAAAAGCAAAATGTTAAGAAAGCCTAAGGCTACAGTAGAGATTTAATTTTAATATTTTATATACGCTAGAATATTCCACAGAGTGTTCCAAACTTTGAGGAAACAACACACTATCATTGTTACACCCGGTATACAATGACACTCACCTGTTTAGCAATAATATTATTCTATATTCTTGAAAAATAAAGCTATAATATGCTAAAAACATCACTCAAATCGGACAACAGGTTTAGGAAATACGAGACATCAAAAATGTCCAATTTTTAAGGTGGTTCGTTAATTTTGATGCTTAGTGTAGTAATAATTATGGTTAGAGTAAAATACGGAGACGGAACTCTTTGACCTCTAGATAACATCTGGATGCTCGCTCTGTTTAGAAAAACTGTCAAATAGGCGAATGAAGTAAAATAACTAGATGTAATACTAAATAAGCAGCTTACATGGAACACCTATAATATGGAAAAATATCCAACCAAGTCAAGCTTTCTCTTTGTCATGTCGAATGATATGTGGGAAATGATGTGGTATGGAATCCAAATAGATGTCTTCTTCTTCTTCTTCTTCTTCTTAACGTGCCGTCAAGTCCCCTTAATGTTGTCGATTAACCTAGCGAAACTGTCTCTGTCTCGAGCTAGGCTAAATAGTTGCACTGCGTTCTTTAATCCAGTTTACTCCCTGATATTCTTCAACCAAGAGGCCTGTTTTCTTCCAATTTCTCTGCGTTCTTTGATTTTGCCCATCATAATAAGTTGAAGGATACGATATCAGTCTCCCCTTACTACGTGTCCAAAATAGGCCAACCTTCTACATTTTATGTTATCAAGCAGCTCGCAAGCAGCATTTTGCTCTCTTAAGGGCAGCCACATTTGTCAGCATAGCCGTTCATGGTAGGTATTTTTAGTGTATGTCTGTGTCACATTTTAAAGGCTACCAAAAGATTAATGGTGGATATTTTTAATGTCCATGCTTCGACACCATATAAGAGGACTGACCAAATGTAACATTTAATCATGCGCTTTCGAAGCTGAACCTACAAGTTATCATTACAGAAGAATGACCTCATTTTTAAAAATGTCGTGCGGGCTATCTCGATTCTACATTTTATCTCTTTATCTGGATCTAGTTGTTCAGTAATATGGCAACCAAGATAGTTAAAACTGTCAATGGCATTTTAAAGGCATTGCAATCCATTCATGCCATCACTTAAAATAACTGTATCGTCTGCATATCTGATTTTGTTCATCAGAATTCCATTAATTTTCACGCCCCGTTCCAAATTATGTAGCGCTTTTTTAAATATTTTATCGCCAACCCTCACTAAAGTCATTCATTATTGTACTCATTTGACGCCATTTGCGGCAGTAAAGTAATACTTTATGGTACTGAAAGAAGAATTTTACTTTACCTGCCGCGATTAATCAAATTAACTGAGATTGAATGTAAGCGGTCGATGGCAGTAATCGATTATTTATTTGAGTGAACTTAAAATTTATTTACTTATTATTAAAAATATTGTACAACATTTACGTTATTATTAATTAAATTTGTCAGAAAGTGAAATTCCGTAGTATTTCGCAATTATATTCATAAAATATAAATCGAAACTTTACAGATTTAGTAATTAGGTACTTATTCAATATTGATCACCTGAACAACTATCGATTAAACATCGAAATCGGCCATCATGCAAAAGCACTGTCCGACCAATCGACAATTCTGTCATCGTCATTACTGTCATACGAAATTTTTATTTCGTCTACAATTGATAAAATCCTTAAATCTTTTAAATTTTGTATTAATGCAAATATATTTTGAAATTGTGTTTTTGTTAATTCGAATATATAAAATATAGGACGGTGACAGATGTTAATGATAATTTGTTAGCAAATATATTTATTTAGATTTTCTACTATTCATCAAGGGAAAATCATCTGCACTACGGATGGCTACACTTCATAAACAATAACGTAACTATTAACGGTATTTTTAATTTTCGTTATTTTATTTTAAGTGTTAAAATTGGTTTAATATTTAACTAAAAATACGATTAAACTGTTTAAAATATATTTATTTCGTTGAAATTATAATAATAGAAGTATAACATCTTACGTGCGTAACAAGTACACACACTCTTTTTTCATTAGGATGTAATTAAGTAAGTGTTAACGTTTTTTATGATTGGCGATAAAATTTTGTATGCACCACGTCAGTAAAGACTCTTTATCGAACTCGTCTGTTATTCGCCTCGCTCGCTAACGCTCGCTCTGCTCATAATATTAGACTCGTTCGATAAAGAGTAACTTTACTGACTTGGTACATAAATAACTATTTTCTGAGTATAAATTGAACAACAGTGGGGACAGTATACAACCCTGTCTGACACCTCTTTGTATTTTACATATTTCTGTTGATTTTCCATTTATGCAAGCTGTCGCTGTTTGATACCAGTATAATTTTTCTATGATTCGTACGTCTTGACTATCAACTCCTTTTTATCCTTTAATATTTTAATTAATTTATGTCATAGTCAATAAATACAGCAAAGACTCCCTTTCCTTTGATCTCAGCATTTCTGCAATAATACAATTAGTGCAAAGAGAGCGTCCCGGGTTCCCAGTTCATTTCTGAAGCTAAATTGTGTTTCATCCTGGTCTTCTTCATATTTATCTCTGATTCTACTGTGGATGATACGTAGAAGTATTTTCAAAGTGTGGATCTAAGTCTTATCATTCTATAATCGCTACAGTATTTCGGACGTTGTTTTTTTTTGTATTATTATGAATTCGCACTTTAATCAATCTTCAGGGATATCTGATGATGAAGTTCCCTATGCAATGTACCTCTCGTTCTTTAAAGAGCCTCCACGTAGACAACTCGTACTTACTCTCAAGGAAATTCCACCCCAAAACATCACACAGCCTCCCTTAAGCAATCTCATCTCTCTTATGTTGCGCTGTGTTACTTGGTTGACAGCTAAACTCTTGAGGTCTCGACCAGAATTGTTAAAATGTGTCTTTCTGTTTTACAAGTTTATAACTGTTATTTTTTATTGTTAATTTAGTTTTATTTCAGTTAAAATACGTCATGTTAAAGAATAAAACCATCTATACTAAATTCACAATCAAGATGCAGTAGAAATAAACAAACCAAGACCCTTCAATGTTACGAGGAGCACTCTCAAATTATGATTCTCAATGTATATACATTGTATAAATCTCAAATCATGATTTACAAAGTTTATACATTGTAAATCATGATTCGAGGGTGCTCCTCGTAACGTTGAAGTGTCTTGGGTTATTTATTTCTGCTGCATCTTGATTGTGAATTTAGTATAATTTCATTGTTTCTGAAGATATTAGGGACATTCAAAAAACCAAATGTCCATAAAACATAAGGCTATAATACGATTTCGATGTATACCCACACTTATATCTCATCCTTCCTACAGGGCGTCTGAAACTTAACATCAGAAAAACCGGTGGCGCCCAAAATCCCGACAGCCAAAATCCCGACAGCCAAAATCCCGACGGCCAAAACACCGACACGCCAGAATCCCGACACGCCAGAATCTCGACAGGCCAAAATCCCGACATGCAACAATCCTCGCATAAGCAAAAATCCCGACCACTACATTTTGAATATTTATTGTTTCCTTTTCAAATGCAATACCAAATCATATTGTAGAGTATTGAAATTAAAAAATTATTTACTTACTAATAAGTACGGGTACTAATTATTACAATATGTATTTTAAAAGAAAAAATTATTAATTTTATAATAAAGTAAAAGCTATAATATCTATTATATGAAAGTAAACTTGAATTCGGGATTTGATTATACATATATTATTGGACTATATATTGGCAAAAAATAATTTAATTCATATACCCATGTTAGAAATTTTATTTAGAAAATTAGTTCATATTAAATGGTAAATACTTTTGTTTAGCAACAAAAAATAAAAAAAATGGCCATAAACAAAAAAACCAGAAATAAATGTAATTATATGTTAAAAAAGAACTTATCAAACCTATCGGGATTCTGGCGTGTCGGGATTTTGGCTGTCAAGATTTTGGCTGTCGTGATTTTGGGATAGACCCCAGAAAACATATCTTTTCTTCCACCCAGTATAAGTTCAAAAGAGAAGCTTGAGTAAACCTTTGCCCAACTGTATGAATATCAAAGAAAAATCTAAAATAACAAAAAAAAAATAGCGAAATCCGTTAATCTGTTCACAAAAAAAAATCAACTATGAAAATGAGCATAATTTTAAGTGATGCATAACTTTTGAAACTATGTGTGGTTTCACTGGGGTTTATTCCTAAAATATAAAACATTCAGTGTGACAGGAACAACCATATTAACAAATTATCTTTTTTTACGTACTATACTTATCTTTGTTAATTTTGTTTATTTCTGTAAACTTTCCGTATCAGTATTGTCAACGTATCAAGTATCCGTTTCCTTATCGTGTTTTTTAGTATTTTGTTTAGAGTTTGGCGCATTTGAGTTTTATTATTTATAGACCTTACTTTCCTCAAATCAAGACAATCTTCAAAATATCGAAATTATTTTAGACAATAATTACGGTAGGTAGTTATAATTAAACCTCAACCAGGCTCTTACGTATTCAAAGATATTTGCGTTTATCTATTGTAGTATTTTAATGTTAAAATAGATAATAAAGATTAGTATAGACGACAACAACTACTGATCAACTACAACTGCAGTTAAAGAACAGCTAATAATTCAAACAATACCAACGGCGTAACCAGGATGATTCTAAAGGAATCTAAGCTACAACTATTGGAGGGTCTCTGGGGGGTATGAAATAGTAATGGTGTTAAGCGTATAGAACTCAAAAGTACATCCCAATGGGTGGGGGGGGTTATAACCCCCAAAACCCCCTCTGGTTACGCCACTGAACAAGACGCTTACCGAAATATTGTTTTATGTCTGACTTATTAGTCGAGGAAATGAAGCATTTTGGCTCGCAATTTTTTCGTCCAGCATGGATTTACTTGAAATTTTCACAGAAGGTACGGAATAATCTAAGGATCATTTTCTATATCATGCCGCTGTACGCTAAAACCTTGGGGGTGGTTGCCACACCATCTCGCGGGCGGGAATTTTTTATTACATTTTAACCATGTAATTCGATGGAAAAAGTGATTCTAAGAAAAAAATGTATTTTACCTTTTCTTCGTAAAACTAATATTTTTCGAGTTATTCGCGCTTGAAAGTAACATTTTTTCGACGAAAAAATCGACTTTTTTAGAGGGTTTGTTTGCGAATACCTCGAAAAATATGCGTTTAATAAAAAAACTGTAGATATCAAAATTATATCTTTTAGTAACGCAAACCAAATTCTTTTTCTGTAATATCTTTAAAACCAACACAAACCGAGATACGGCATGTTAAATGTTAACTTTTTTCGTCAAATGCATCATTTGAAATATTCAAAGCCAAATAACGGAAAAACTTTGAATTTTTCGAGAAAAACTTAAATAACCTTTTATCACCAAAGTCAGACCTTTCAAAAAATAATAATATAAAGCATCTAGCATGAAAATTAAGCGCCTTACGATCAAAAGAAGGTCGGTACCTGCTTTTCTCTAACAACCCACTAACTATACCTACCCCCTAACTACCCTCCTAATTAAAAATTGGTCTTCACCTTTCTGTAATTCCTTTTATATTTATATTATGAATACACCCAAGAAGTTTGATCTATTTAAAAGGCTCCATTTTGAGAAACATTGGAGTTTAAAGAAACATTGATTTTTTGCAATTTCCGATTTTTCACATTTTACTTCAAAATATCTTCGAAAATACTGGATATACGAAAAAAATCATGGACTACTAAATTGTAGCTTTTTTAATAAGTAAAATTTCCTTGTACATAGATTTTCATTAGAGTGAACTGTTAGCGAGATATAGCTGTTTAAAACCTCTATTTACGTGCAAACACCCTCTTATTCGAGCCTTTTAAACCCACCCCAATTAAAAACTAAGGGATCTTACGGAATTTAGTTTAAACAGTCTTATAACTCTTTAAAAAGCCTACAAAATTATATTTGAAAAATATTTTTATCCGAATAGTCCGCTTGTGGATCATTTTCAATGTATGTATAATACCACAAAACGTCACATGTATTTTGTCCGACAGAACTTCCAATTAATTTGTTACCCTTTCATTAAACTCTAATGCAAAAATCAGACTGCTATTTATCACCAAATGGGCATTTTAATGAGTGGAACACGTAGAACATGTCAAATGACAGGAATTATGACAGGTGATAAATAGCAGTCTGATTTTTGCATCAGAGTTTAATGAAAGGGTAACAAATCAATTGGAAGTTCTGTCGGACAAAATACATGTGACGTTTGCGTGGTCTGACCGTTACAAATTTTTAACCTGTTCCACAATTAAAACTTCCCCTGTTTCAGTGTTCCGATATATCAAACTTTGTCCGACTAGACACCCTTAAGCTATTAACAAATTTTCAGCTTGCTATTAATCAACTTTTTTTTCATACGCGGGATGCCTATATGACCTGTAATAATTGTTTTGAAATTAAATTTAAATGTTGCTGATTTCAAGTTGCAGTATAATAAACAGCACATTTTTTTTTATTTACATTTACGTGCTCGGCAACTATGGCCACTCGCACGGGGGCGATTACAAACAATATTACAAAGGTATAATAGAATTAATAAGCTATTCTAATATAGTAGCATTAAGTTGTGACAATATTATTATATATTATTATATAAAAATGGTTTAGAGTTTATGATACAGCGATAATTTTTTAAAAAACTGAAGAACTTTGTCTGGTTGGAGTCACTGAGTATTTCACATAGCTGCGGTTTGAGTTCTAGCTGTCGTCTTACTGTACTGCATGTATGACATTCGGTAAGAATGTGTTTGACTGTTAGGTAGCACTGGCATGTTTGACAGTTAGGCCGTACATCTGATGTCATTAGGAAGCTGTGTGTTAGTTTGGTATGACCTATACGGATTCTTCTTATAATTGTAAGGTCTTGTCTAGAAAGTCCCGTGGGTCCAGTGTATAAAGGCTTATACAATGACGGCTGGATTGCACGTAATGAAGTATTTAAAGAGCTCCAGTGGGTTTGCCATAATCTCCTGGTGAATCTGTACGCTTCTGTTTTTAAGTCTTTGGTAATCTGGATATGCGTTGTTGACGTGGTATCTGTTGAAGCAGTTTTAGCATGTTGATCTGCGAGTTCATTACCAGGTATACCAATGTGAGACGGAATCCATATGAAGGTGAGCTTAGTGTTTAATGTAGAACGGTGGTGGTAACAGTGATGGAAATTTTGGACAAGGGGATGATCGGTAAATAATTCCTGAATGCATAATAAGGAAGCTAGAGAGTCTGTACAAATGGCAACATTTATGTTCGGGAGGTTAATGTGCTTAACAGCCTGTAAGATACTATATAATTCTCCAGTATGTACGCTACACAAAAGAGGACCAAAAGAAACACAAATAAAATTGTTTTTAGTGGTGACTGAACAGCCAACGCCCAAGTCACTTTTGGAAGCATCGGTGTAAAAAACTTGATCAAAGTGGTTATTGTGTATTATTTCGTAAAATGTCTTAATCATGAGTTCTTTAGGTGTTTCGTATTTATCGAATTTTGTTAAATAAGTGTTAGTTTGAGGGGCCTGCATAATCCAAAGAGGAATTTGATGGAGGGTGATGGGATATGTGAGAGTAAAGTTTATGTCGCTTTTTATTGTGGATAATATAGAAAATGTAGGATTTATTATTGGAGAGGGGGTGGTATAAGTTGTTGTGAATAATCGATAGATAGGATTAAGAGGATTAGAAGAGACAGACAAAGCATAGGAAAGGAGAAGGTATTGCCGTCTTATCCAGAGGGGAGGCTCATCGGCTTCACAGTAGAGACTCTCAGATGGACTGGAGCGAAATGCACCTAGACAGAGTCGGAGGGGTGTGATATGGATAGAGTTTAAAGAATCCAGATCTCTCTTGGAAGCGGACATGTAGGCAACACTACCATAATCTAATTTAGAACGAACCCTAATAACACAAAAACATTCCAGGAATGTTCCTAGAAGGTACACACAGGACATTGAAAACATTCCTGGAATGTCCCCAAAAGCACACGAACGTCCCTGGAAAGTCCCAGGAAAGTGCTGTGTCAGCATTTTAAACATTCCTTGAATGTCTTGTTGGAACATTCCATGAATGTCTACGAATGTTCTTTGAACATTCACAGTATATTGTTTAGACTGAATGTCTTGTTGAAACATTCCATGAATGTTCTTAGGACATTCAAAGTATATTTTTTAGACATTCTCTGAAATATATCGTCAGTGATGTGACAATACTTCCTATATGTTTTTTCATGAGTATTGCAGGAGACGAAAAACATTTTTTACGGTCACCTCCTGTTTTCATACGTAAGTTTTGACTTGTTTTGTAGTAAATAGATAGTTCAATTTACTACAAAACAAATCAAAAAATATATGAAAACACGAGGTGGCCCAAACAAGTTTTTCATCTCCTACAAAATTCATGAAAAAGCAGATAGGAGGTATTGTCACATCACCGACGATATACCAGAAGTACAGTAGGAAAAATGAAAGAATACCCATGAACGAACATATAAAACACACTGTATTTTCCTGTCACCGTGTCACACAAAAAACTGGTCAGCACAAGTACATGTAATAATTATTGTTACTTGCACTGGACAATTTTCTTTGTGACACGGTGACAGGAAAATACAGCATGTTTTATATGTTCTTTCATGAGTATTCTTTCATTTTTCCGACTGTATATGTAGCCATACCAAATAATACATCCTCGATAAATATAAACATTTTTATTGCACAAAATCTTGTCATATATTTTTTTCCATAATCATCACTACGATGACGATTCATTGTATTGAATTGTTCATTAGAATTACAATCTGGTCATAACTCTGACCAATGAGCAATTTTAATTTAACCTAAATTACTACTGTTCCTTAAAATGAAGAGCTTACCCATAGCGTCTCTTATCTAATCTAACAGGCACACAAGCACTATGCTCTGCTTTTCTAACCGCACTATTCTAACATACACATGCACACAAGCATTATGCTCTGCTTTTCACTATCACTCAAACTAGTTCAAAAGGCTTTGTCCTCTTCAATCTTCTAGTTTGCCCAGTAGTATCCAGGAGCTGAATTTCCTCAGTATTCTTGTAGGTACTTACGAAGTTGTTGCTTGTGACTTCCAACTTTACTCCAACTTTAAAAACAAATCCAGCTGTAAAATATTTATGTGCCTGAAGGCTTTTGTATGCTTTCATCTATAATATCTATAATAGTAATTTGGTGGAATGCACTTTATGGTAAAATCCAATTCTGACTGAATTGTATATGGATCTAAATCCCCAATTATTTTCAGCTTCAATAAATATCTAAAACAATAAAAGAAATAATGTTATTGCTTGCAAAATTCATCAATATTGATAAATATCAGAGAAAAATGAACATTGATAAAAATTGTTTGCCCTACCTTTCTCCAAACATCTGGTGTCTCCAATAATAATTTCCTTAAATAATCACTTTGCAGTGTGGTAAAGTTTATAAAGTTCACAAAATACAGCAAACGAAATCCAAATGAAACCAAAATATGACGATAAACAGTGAAATGATGAAATGAAATGGTATTACAAACATAACCTCTGTAACCTGTATGCCATGCCAACCAGAACCAGAAGTCACGTGGTTTGGATTGCCTAAATACATATACACGCGCAGCAAATTTGAAAATGAATGCAAATTGAATAGTAAATGGCCTCTCTTAAAATATAGGACATTGGTAGTATGTTCATAGAATGTCTTGTTGTAACATTCCACGAATAACTTAATCAGATATTCACCGAATGTTCCTTGAATGTCCAGTACATTCAAACATTAATAGAACTTTGATAGTACATTCCTGGAATGTTTTGTGTTGTTAGGGAATGAGCAGCACATTTTGATTTCTGGATTGAAACATTTAATTAAGTCTCTCTTCAGGTAGTTCTCGAATTATACATAGATACGACAGCCTGTACGTACGGGGAAATATTTTGTGTCGAATTAAAAAATTTTAAATTTTTTTTGGACTTAAATGTTTTTTAGTAGTCACGCAATATGCATGTTTTTTCAAAAATATGCAAAATTTAGTAAAGTTCTCAAATATGCGAAATATGCATGCAATATGCATTTAGCATAAAATCCGCTCCCTACTTATAAGAAACGATTTCAGGTCTTATAATATTATTTGTTATAATCACACCGCTCTATTAAATTATTCTTCTTTTTAATTTTACTAAATGCACCTATCGACGAATTTGATTATTTGTCCAAGTTCTCAGTTTATCTGTATACCCATAAAACACTCTCTTTTGTTTTGCTCCTTGGTACCTATATTCTTTTCGCAATGTTTTCATGCAAGAAGGTGTGAATCTAAATCGTCTATTTTATTTTATGATTTCTGAATCATAAATGTAACAGAGATCTCAGTAAGAAGATATGTAAAGTAAATATGTAAATGTAAATTAAGAAGATAAACAGATATAGTCTAGCCGCAACATAGGGGGTTACGTGGGCAATTCTATTTCGCCGTGGTTTGATGGTGATTTATAGGTTTTTTGGGTTGCTGAATCCGATGGAAGTGGTCTGGAAGCCCAAAAATGGTGCGTTTAATTGTTACTAACTTCTTCTTTTTGCAGTACCGTCTCCTATCAGAGGTTGGCTACCATCACAGCAATCTTAACTTTGTTGGCTGCTGCTCTAAACAACTGTATTGAAATGCGCCCATACCACTCCCTTAAATTTCGCAACCAGGAAATCCTCCTACGTCCCACATTTCTCTTTCCCGAGATTTTTCCTTGGATTATGAGTCTTAGCAGAGAGTACTGTTCTCCTCTCATTATGTGGCCTAGATACTCCAGTTTTTTCGTTTGTATGGTTTTTATGACTTCGAATTCCTTCCCCATCTTCAGCAAAACATCTTGATTTGTTACTCTTTCTGTCCATGATATTTTCCACATTCTCCTGTTACACCACATATCGAATGCCTCAATGTTTTTGATGTTTATCTTTTCAGTGTCCAAGCTTCCATGCCGTACAGCAGAACGGAGAAAACATAGCACCTTAACATTCTCTTTCTTAAGTTTATATTTATGTCCCGGCTGCATAGGAACTTTCTCATTTTGACAAATGATTGTCTCGCTATCTCAACTCGCCTCTTGATTTCTCTTGTCTGGTCACTAGTATCAGTGAAGCAAACACCTAAATATTTGTAGGACGTAACTCTCTCAACTGGCTGATTGTTTATGGTTAAATTCACATTGGTGTATAGCTTCTTTGTTACAATCATGAATTTAGTCTTTTTGATGTTCAGTTCACCTTTTATATGGTTTTTGAAAACTCTAATAAGAATTTTACAAATTAGACAAATAGGTAATTAAAATGGCATATTTATTTTTTCCCCACACGATTACTTAATTTTTTATAAAAAATCAAATTTTACTATGAATTAAAAGTTTGGTGAAGTGAACCATAGATGTAAAAATTTAACTTTTATTACAAAAATTAATTTTTTTTGAACAAATATTTAATTTATAAGTAATAATACTACCATTGCTCGTGCTATACGTTTTAAATAATACAACCTTTTTAGCCAATTCCCAGAATTTTAAAAGGAGCAGGTTGTTTTGAATAATATTAAAACATCATCCTGTATAATATTTGTTTGTCAAAAAGGAGATAAACAAATAATCCTAAATTAAACAAACACAAAAAGAAATATATTTCCCGTCGTTTTTTTCATCACTACCTTCTCACCATGAATTAATGCTATGTATGTGTATAAAAATGATAATTTGACATTTTCGTTGTTTGAGTACATAATTTGACTTTTCATTCGCCATCGTTATTATTAATAATTTGTGTTTCTTACACTGTCCACTTTTTGCATTATCATATTTTACAAAATAGTTTGCCGGATCTACTTGCCAATGTAGCCGCCCGAGGTATGTACTTTATGCACGATGGGGCATCACCACATTTCTCAATTACTGTTCGTCAACATCTTCATGTAACTTATGGAAATAGGTGGATAGGACGCGGAGGGCCTCATGCATGGCCACCTAGATCACCTGATTTTAACCCTGTCGACTATTCCCTATGGGGTCGATTAAAAGAAATGGTTTATCGAGAAAATATCAATACGCGACAAGTACTAAGTAATTGATAAAATTATTGATTCTTGTAACATTATTAGAAATGATCCCTTATCTCTCAGGAGGTCTATTAGACAGTTGATGGTCCGACAAAGATGGATTTCATTTGGAAAATCTGCTATAAATCTCATAAAAAATTGTTTTATTTGTTTCTTTTTCTTGTTTCTCATTTACTGTATTTTGCCTTTTGAAATAAAACTCCGAGAATTCAATAAATCGACACTACCTATGAATCACTAAACAAATACTATACAGGGCGATGTTTTAGTATTATTCAAAACAACCTCTTCCTTATCAAATTCTGTAAATTAGCTAAAAGGGTTTTATTATTTACAACGTATAGCACAAGCTGTGGAAGTATTAATAGGTACATTATATATAAATTAAATATTTGTTCAAAAAAAAATAGATTTTGCAAAATTTTTTTTAATCTATGGTTCACTTCACCAAACTTTTAATTTATAGTCAAATTTGATTTTTTTTTATAAAAAATTAAGTAATCCTATGGGGAAAAAACAAATATGCCATTTTAATTCCCTATTTGTGCAATTTGTAAAATTCTTATTAGAATTTTCAAAAACCATATATACAGGGTGTCCAGAAACTCTACCGACAAACGAAGACAGGAGATTCCTCAGATAATTTTAAGACAATTTAACCCAATTCACCTAGTCCGAAAATGCTTCTTAATGGAGCTAGAGCTCTTTGAAGATGGCGTCATGAAATTAGTTTTTCTTAAATACCTCCAGAACGCTTCTATTTAGAAAAACGAAAATTGGTATGCTTATTTACTTTTCAGAGACGAATCGATTCCATCCATTGCAAATTTCTAGTACCGGCCATAGGCGTCTGTTTTGGGTAGAGCAACGCGTATTTTATCGCATAACTTTTTTGTCCTTAACTTTTATGCATTTTTGACACCGGATTATTAGATTGTGAGGTATTATAGTACTAAAAGGTACTCTTGCTTTAAGTCGGTAGGACACACCGTTTTCTAGAAAAATCGATTTGAAAGTTTTTCATTTTTGGAATTTGAAAAAAAAATTTAAAGAACTTTACAACAAAAACCGAAGTATTTTACCAAAATAAAGTAAGAGTAACTTTTAGCACTCGAATACCTCATAATTTAATAATCTAGTGTCAAAAATGCTCAAAAATTCAAGACAAAAAAGTTATGCTATAAAATAACTGTTGACCTACCCAAAACGGACGCCTATGACCAGTACTAGAAATTCGCAATTAATGAAATCGATTTATCTCTGAAATATAAATAAATGTACCAGTTTTCGTCTTTCGAAACAGTTTTTTTTTTTAATTTTTTTTTTTATTTCAAAAAGCGAAAAATTTTCAAATCGATTTTTTTAGAAAACGGTGTGTCCTACCGATTTAAAACGAGAGTACCTTTTAGTACTAGAATACTTCACAATTTCATAATCCGGTGTCAGAAATGCATAGAAGTTAAAGATAAAAAAGTTATGGGATAAAATAACTGTTGCCCTACCCAAAACGGACGCCTATGATCGGTAATAGAAATTTGCAATGAATGGATTAGATTTATATCTTGTAGATAAATACGCGTATCAATTTTTGTTTTTCTAAGTAGAAGCGTTCTGGGGGTATTTAAGAAAAACTAATTACAAGACGCCATCTTCAAAGAGCTCTAGCTCCCTTAGGAAGCATTTTCGGACTAAGTGAATTAGGTTAAATTATCTTAAAATTATCTGAAGAATCTCCTGTCTTCGTTTGTCGGTAGAGTTTCTGGACACCCTGTACCGGGTGTACCAATAAGAATGGCTCTCGGCCATATCTCAGGAACCGTTTATAGTAGAGCTTTAAAATAAAAAAATTTATAACAAAAGTTGCCTCAGGAAAAGCCTGGAAATTATTTTCATAATTGTGGGACCACCGCTAGAGGGCGTAATTGAATATCAAAAATTAAAAAATCTAAATTTTACAAAATTTTCCTAATAAAGGGGCACTGGAAATCCGATCGTCGTATTCTTCATAAAATTCTACGCATATTTGATTTGACAAGTTTAGGTCTACCTTTGGAAATAAGAGGTGGGGGTGAGTGGAAACCTTGTTATGAAAAACTGGCTGTGAGTCCGGTTCTGCTTAATCAAATTTTGCAAACTTGGTCTTGTCGAAGACAGATCTTTTTCTTCAATGTAAAAGTTATGATTTCGAACCAACTTACTGAGTAATATGTCAGCTAGAAGGCGTTATTTAATTTTTTTTCAGAAATCTAGTGTTCCTTGGAAAATATTAAATACAAACATGCATTTTTAATACCATATTACAAAATTAGACAAAATTAGCAACAGAATAGCGAAAACCGCATGTTAATAACTTTTTTCTATCTCGAGATATCTTACAAAACGTGTAAATTTAAAAACATAACTGTTACTGTCACCGGTAAACGAAATTCATTAAAAGTAGTGTGCTATGGAAACAACAAAGAAACATTTTCCAGCTGTCAACGTATATTAGGTCTTTTCAACGCTTCTCATTTGTTTCGAGCCTCGTTCATATCTCGTATATTAATATTATACACGGATTATAAGGCATATGACAGAGGCTCGAAACAAATGAGAAGCGTTGAAAAGCCCTATTACAAAGAAATAAAAACAACTATTTAGTGATGACATAAACGTTCAAATTTTTGCCCATCATTTTCGTTGCATACATTTACTCTTTCAAGAGTAGATTGAACAGCAGTCTCAATTTCTGCTCTCGATGTGCTTTGAATGGCGTTTAGTATTCTCTGGATAATGTATTCTAGAGTAGTGTATGATGGGCAACAATTTGAATATTTAGGTCGTCACTAAGTAGTTCTTTTTGTTCTGTGTTATATTTAATTTTAATAGTATTGTTTCTCTTTATATTGTTGTTTTAATTAATTATATTTTTATACGTTGACATCTGGAAAATGTTATTTTGTTTTTTTCCACAGCACACTACTTTTCATTAACTTAGTTTACCGGTGATAGTAACAGTTATGTATAAAATTTACACGTTTCTCGAGATATCTTGAGATAGAAAAAAGATATCGACATGTGGTTTTCGCTATTCTATTGCTAATTTAATCTAATTTGATAAAGTATGATTAAAAATGCATACTTGTATTTAATATTTTCCAAAGAAAACTAGATTTCTGAAAAAAATTAAATAACGCCTCCCAGCTGGCTTATTACTTATTAGGATGGTTAAAAATTATCACGCTTACATTGAAGAAAAACATCTGTCTTCAACAAGACCCAGTTTTCAAAATTTGATTTAGCAGAACCGGACTTACAGCCATTTTTTCATAACAAGGTTCCCACTCACCCCCACCTCTTATTTGCAAAGGTAGAGTTAAACTTGTTAAATCAATTATGCGCAGAATTTGATGAAGAATACAATAATCGGATTTCCAGTGCCCCTTAATTAGGAAAATTTTGTAAAATTTAGATTTTTTTATTTTTGATATCCAATTACGGGCTCTAGCGGTGGACCCACAATTATGAAAATAATTTCCAGGCTTTTCCTGAGGCAACTTTTGTTATAAAATTTTTTATTTCAAAGCTCTACTATAAACGGTTCCTGAGATATGGCCGAGAGCCATTCTTATTGGGACACCCGGTACAGTGTGAAATTTTTTCTAATACCAAAACGAACTAATTTTTTAAATCCGGACCCACTTTTTTTCTAGTTTGAATAAATCAGTTGATTGGGTGGTAACTTATAAATTAAATATTTGTTAAAAAAAATTAATTTTTTTAATAAAAGTAATTTTTTTTAAATCTATGGTTCACTTTACCAAACTTTTAATTCATAGTCAAATTTGATTTTTTATAAAAAATTAAGTAATGGTGTGGGGAAAAAATACATACGCCATTTTAATTGCCTATTTGTCTAATTTGTAAAATTATTATTAGAGTTTTCAAAAACCGTATATAGGGTGAAATTTTTTCTAAGACCAAAACGAACTAATTTTTTAAAGCCGGACCTGATTTTTTTCTAGTTTGAATAAATCAGTTGATTGGGTGGTAATAGTGTAACAATTGACTAAAATAAGAGACAAATCGATCTTACCGTTAAAAAATTATGACGAATACAAATTTCTGTAAAAATTAACAACTCGTCCTGTACATTATTAAACAATGGGAGCAGACACTTTTTAATGGTCATTTGTTATTCCCCATAGGGCCTCCATACGAGGTAGGAGTATGTACAGTTCCTTATGACTCACCCTGTATATTGAATAGTAGTGGAGAAAGCACACAACCCACGCACACCACGACGAATCTCAATTTCTTCGGTTAACTCATTATCAACCTTGATTTTTGCTGTTTGTCCCCAGTACAACCTGGATATGATGTTAATGTCGCGACTGTCGATGTTTTTGCTTCTTAGGATTTCATACAGCTTTTGGTGTCTGACTTTATCAAATGCCTTCTCAAAATCTATGAAACCGACGTAGAGGTCTTGGTTTACATCCAAACATCTTTGTATTAACACACTCAGACCAAACAAAGCTTCCCGTGTTACCAGTCCACTTCTGAATCCAAACTGTGTGGCGCTTATGTCCTCTTCTAATTTATTAAATATTCTTTTGTGAATTATTTTTAAAAATACTTTAGTGTGTGGCTCTCATCAATGCTATAGTTTTGTGGTCTGAACACTCTCTGGCGTTATTAATCTTCGGGATTGTGACAAAAGTAGAGGAGAGCCATTTCTTTGGTATGATGCCTGTTTTATAAACTGTGTTAAAGAGGATCACCATTATTTCAAGTGTGTCGTCGTCGTCTATAAGTTTCAACAATTCTACAGGAATTTCATCTGGTCCTGCAGCTTTACGACTTTTGTGTTCCTTATAGCATATTCTATCTCGCTTTTTAGGATGTCAAAATCGGTGTTATATTAAGGGTCAGATTTTATTATTCAGGGGGTTTTTGAGATCACTAAATACAAAAATATGCAATCAGAACCGACCTCCAAAGCACCTGGTGCCCAGGGTTACTACTAAAGTGCGTCCGTACGTCATCTAGAGTTTTGAGGGTTTTCGGCACCAAATTTATGCAAACAGATCACTCGTGGGTTTTTGAGGTTGCTGAATACGAATATGACATCAGAACCGATTCTCGGAGGGTATGATAAGTACCCATCATTTCTTATACCCATCTGACTTGATGTGGTTTTGGTATCTTTGGTGTATTAGTACTCTACTTTGATGTATTTGTATTTGGCTACACCTTTTGCAACTCCACTGTAGATTATTATAGGGTGTCCTAAAAGTAGCGGAACAGTCGAATATGTCGTGAAACGAACATCGGATCGAAAAACTGAAAAATACGTGTTCAATAATTTTAAACATATATCGAATGACACCAAACACGACCTCCCACTCCACCCCCCGGAGGTGGGGTGAGGGATTACTTTAAAATCTTAATGCCAAAGAAATACGTAGGCTAAAACGTCTACTGCTATCCGATCTATCTACATCACACAGACTTAGTTTGGTTTTTTAAGGCAAATGATTGTAAATTCATACCAACAATGTTTAACTTAGGTTCAGCTGTCTTTAAAAGAGATTATTCGTTGGATAACCCAGGCTGTGGGTGTGGGTATAAAAACGTCATATAATTCAGGAATTTGTGAAACCTATGGTTTCATGTGTTGTAAAGGACGATGGCAGGAATAACTTATACTAAAATGTAACCAAAAATTTCAGG
The DNA here is from genome assembly GCF_917563875.1 of Diabrotica virgifera virgifera. Taxonomy (NCBI): domain Eukaryota; kingdom Metazoa; phylum Arthropoda; class Insecta; order Coleoptera; family Chrysomelidae; genus Diabrotica; species Diabrotica virgifera. Next base: position 177,906,997 of record NC_065451.1, read on the forward strand.
AGCTTTTTTATTTATGACGTTTTTCATTTGTTAAATTTGCAATTTTTAAAGATTTTTTATTTTGCAGCTTAGGATATTCATTTTAGAGAAAACCTTTTAAACAGAAAATTGTAGTGAATTAAAAAACTTACAATTTGAGCTTATTATAAACTTATAACAAGTTTAATTTTGTTAATACGTTATTGCAAAACAGCCTACGAAAAGTCCAAAATGGCCGTTTTTTGCAATTGCATTATTTATTGTAAAAATAACTTTTATTTATTTTTTAAGGCTTTAAAATGAAGATCTTTCAATACCAAACATAAAAACATTTACAGAGCCGGATTAGTAAATTTGTTACCTAGATATTATAACTTGTTCAGATTCAGTTTCAGATTCAGAAATTTTTATTGCTTTTAACTACAGTAATGCTTAAAGTAACATAATAGCTCGCCTAATAAAACATTTTCCCCCATGACCATTGGTCGTCTGGGGGGTTGGCCAAAATATAAATCAACATTTTTTTTTCTATAACTAACAATACAATTAACAATTATTAATAAAAAATATTACTAATGAATATGAAAAAAATGATAACTATCATAGCTTCCAGCGAAATTCCCTTGCTGGGATAAGCTTACACCAGGCACCAGAATACATAATGAAATTTTATATAAGTATTATGTACTAAAATAAACATATAAACACAATTATATTAAATATTAATTAAGATTCAATAAAGCATAAAAGGTCACTCATTAATTGAGAAGTATAGATTAAATTTTACCTATTAGAATGTCGTGAATACAAGCTCAAAATCGGTTAAGAACTGGTATAGAGGCACAATACATGAAGAAGAAGAATATAATGTCACGAGTCTAATGGTTATATTCCAACACTAGATTGTATATATACTTCCATGCATCCCTTACATATCCAACTAGTTCCTTCCAGCCCAAACCTCTCATAAGTTCCAACAATTCTTCCCTATCTAATCTACTTTTTCCGAACCACTTCATTCTGTATTCACGTAGTATCGGACATCGTCCCATGAAATGCAAAATATCTTCCACCCCCTCTCATTACACAAAGCACACTTTTTCCTATCATCAGCCCTACCAGGTCTATCATTGAGATACAATACTCCACATCTAATCTTAAATATCCACCTTATATCATTAAAACTCACCTCATCCCTCATATAACCCATGTCAACGCCGAGTCCCATTTACTCTCTATAATAACTTTTACAGTCGGAAAAATTAAAGAATACCCATGAAAGAACATATAAAACACGCTGTATTTTCCTGTCACCGTGTCACAAAGAAAATTGCCCAGCGCAAGTACATGTAATAATAAATATTACATGTACTTGCGCTGGCCAATTTTGTGTGTGACACGGTGATAGGAAAATACAGCGTCTTTTATATGTTCGTTCATGGGTATTCTTTCATTTTTCCTACTGTATTTATTTTTTAAGGCTTTAAAATGAAAATCTTTCAATACCAAACATAAAAAATTTACAGAGCCCGATTAGTAAATTTGTTGCCTAGATATTATAACTTGTTTATCCCAAGGGGCCAAATGTCGAAGGCTATAACTTTTTGAAAAAAAAAATCGTAGAGAGTTAATCCAAGATCCACTCTCCTTCTAAAGACTTATATTTTCATATTCTGATCTAAATAAATGCGTAAAACATTTTTCAACCTCTTATTTCTGGTTTGAAAATAAGGGGGCAAATTTCGTTACAAACATTTAGAACTGATGCCCCCCCTGTGCATTCTATGAGTTTCTAACTTGCAGATTATTGTTGCTGATGGCAAAATAAAGATTAAAAACAAAATAAAAATTTTCTACTTTGTTTTCTTAAATCGTAGTGACTTTATTAATATCAATTAAGAAATTATTTCACAGTCATCAACTAAAGAAAGATTTATATTATCTTAAAATAAAAATTATTTTAAAAGAAAATTATTTTAAAAGAAAATTACATTTTATTATTAAAAATGATTTTTAAAGTGTAGTGAATATTTATTTTTCTGTACGAATGTGATTTGTTGTGTCGGTTACCCTTAGCAACGGTTAGCAACTTATAGTACATTGAATTACGGTTTTTTACGAACACATAGATAACATGTCAAAGAATAAACATTGTATTGGGCCTCTGTGTGCATTTGCCCTGGGGGTGACCTTCACCACTTAGAAGGGGTGAAAAATATACGTTCAAAATAAGTTAGGAAATGGATAAAACGTCTAACTCTAAGCAATTTTTGTTCTACAACATTTTTTCATTTAGTTAATACCTTTTCGAGTTATTTCCGAGTAAATACGTTCATTTTTCAACAAGATAAAACCCGTTTTTATGCGGTTTTTGGCAAATAACTCGAAAAGTAACTCAAAAAGTAAGTCTTTTATTGAAAAAAACATTCTTAGCTAAAACATAGCCCATAAAAATTTGAAAAAAATGGTGTATGTATGAACTCACTAGACCCAGCCGAAGCAAAGTTCTAGCTAATGAAAAATAGGTTCATATCCATCAAATTTCAAAGTGAAATACCCAAAAAAATTATGCACTTTTTGGAGAACACTCATTACAACTGTTTTAAAGTGTTTAAAATATATGTGTACCTATCTGTTTTTTTTTAAGTTTGTAGCATCAATAGTAAGCAAGTTACGCTCAAAACAAAGTTGGTCTCTTTTTTTTGTCAAAAAAACTCAGAAATGTCACCCCCTAATTTGCATCAAAAATGAAATTAATCCTTTTGACTTCATAAGTTGTTTTACTCGTGTATGTGTCGTTTATGTCTGCAAGTTTCATTGGTTCAAAGTGCGTATCTTTGAAGGGACTGTAGTTGAAAGGACTTGAACTAGTCAATAATCACGAGTATATGCAAATTTAGAACAGCCATATCTTAACCAATTTTTGCCTTACAAAAAAAAACAAAAAATCCAAAATACTCAGAAAAGCAAAAACTACATTTTGTTACTCTTTGTGATTTTTGGTCACACTAAAAAATTTTAAGTTATTTTGAAAATAAAAATATTTTTCTCAAAATTAAAAATTAAAACAGATTTACTTAAAAACCATTTTTTTTAATTAGCCCTTTGAACCGATGATACTTGATACATGAGCAAAGTAACTTGTGAAGCGGTAACGATTAATTAGGTTTAAGATGGTAATTAGGGGGTGACTTTCTCGAGTTTTTTTAATAAAAAAAAAAGATAAGTAAAGGAAAAAATTCCTCTCATTGGCTGTATACCATAATAAAAACTTACTAATGAAGTAAAAACCTCACATGTAGGTAGGTGGTATATAATTTATTAAAAATTTTTTTCTAAAAATGATCCAAGATGGATAAAATCACAAACGTTTTCGGACCAATCAGTCCATCATCAGGTGGTAGAAACCTAAAATAAGCAAACCACTGTATTAAAAAAGCCAAGATGAAATTTGACTGTCTGATAGTTAGGAAAATTACAACATGTGGTTACTTACTTCAGATCCAAAGTAGTTGGAACTAGCTACATATTTAGGTCAAAAGACCTTAATGTAATAATAATTATGCCATTTAGGCTACAAAAATGTCGACAATAAGTCGATGTCACAAGAAATTAAATTGCAACGGTATTACAAAGTGGTCTTCATCTTGGCCTCAAACTGACAGACTAAAATATGACATTGAACGGATATTGACAAGACCTTCTAGGGAATTTTATGTGTATGTAGTTATATTGTATTTTAGAAATGCAAAAAATATAAAAAATATTTTTACTTAACTGAATGAATTTAATTGGATATTAAATAAATGAGTAAGCAAACCACTGTATTTGTCATGATTATTATGTGATCATTGAGCTGACGGATATTTGTGTGCCTTTGCGTGTCTCCTATCCTTTGTGGAGGTAGGCTTAGGTTTTCATGTCTCTGTTGGTCCAGTAACCACATAAAATGTTCATTTTCTTTTTAACTTTAAGTTAATTTCTTTACCTAATTTTATTTTCAATCTCTCTTCAAGTTAGACAACCATTAATTCAAGGCCTACAAAATTTTTGTTTTATTTTATAATGCATCATTTCTACCCTATTTTCACCCTCGTTTCCCTCTATATTTTATTTTTAATTTTAATTTTATTTTCACATAATTTTCAAACAATAATTTGGCATCATATCATTATTTACTTCACAACATATTAACTTTCACTTATCGTTTTCTTATTTACAGTTCACAGTACTTTCTCTTAAATAATACATCCATTTAGTACTTTAATCTCAATTCCGTTAAACCATAGTATTATAGTATTTTTACTACAAAAACGTTATTACGTAGGTCAAAATTTTTGACGTAAGAGAACTGTCAAAACATTAGAATGTGACTTTTCATTATTTCCGTGTTTATAATAAACATAGCAATAATGAAAAGTCACATTCTAATGTTTTGACAGTTCTCTTACGTCAAAAATTTTGACCTACGTAATAACGTTTTTGTAGTAAAAATACTATACTTAGTTGTGTTTTATTCACCCTATTATATCTACTTGAAATTAGACAACCAGTTATACTGTTACATTATGACTATCAACTATATTACATTTCATTATAGCCAAATTCCAGATTTATTCACTAATTCCTTTACCTTATAATTATTATCTAATAATTTTCTTTTTATTTTATTTTTATTTTTCTTCAGTTTATTTTTCTTTTTGTTCTTCTTTTTACCAAGTGACGTCATTACCTGTTGGCAAAATTTTCGCTTTCACCGCCATGAAATTTTCATAAATAATTTCATGTGACTATTAATTTAAATTGTTTATTCTTACTCATTTATTTAATATCCAATTAAATTCATTCAGTTAAGTAAAAATATTTTTTATATTTTTTGCATTTCTAAAATACAATATAACTACATACACATAAAATTCCCTAGAAGGTCTTGTCAATATCCGTTCAATGTCATATTTTAGTCTGTCAGTTTGAGGCCAAGATGAAGACCACTTTGTAATACCGTTGCAATTTAATTTCTTGTGACATCGACTTATTGTCGACATTTTTGTAGCCTAAGGGCCGGTTGTTCGAACGCTAATCAACAATGATCATTATCAAATATTTAATTACTGTCACCAAACTGTCAATGTCAACTTTGTTTGGGTTGCTGAAAACATAATTAATTACAATTATGAGATTTATTATCAATTATGTTAATAATTATTGTTATATTAATTGATTATAGTCTCAGAATTGTAATCAATTATGTTTTAGCAACCCAAACAAAGTTGACATTGACAGTTGGTGACAGTAATTAATTATTTGATAATGATCATTGTTGATTAGCGTTCGAACAACCGGCCCTAAATGGCATAATTATTATTACATTAAGGTCTTTTGACCTAAATATGTAGCTAGTTCCAACTACTTTGGATCTGAAGTAAGTAACCACATGTTGTAATTTTCCTAACTATCAGACAGTCAAATTTCATCTTGGCTTTTTTAATACAGTGGTTTGCTTATTTTAGGTTTCTACCACCTGATGATGGACTGATTGGTCCGAAAACGTTTGTGATTTTATCCATCTTGGATCATTTTTAGAAAAAATTTTTTAATAAATTATATACCACCTACCTACATGTGAGGTTTTTACTTCATTAGTAAGTAAAAAAAAAGAGATCAACTTTATTTTGAGCTTACTTTTGATACTAGAAATTTTTTTAAAAACCAAAAAATAATATTTTGTTAAGAACTTTAAAAAAGTTCTAATAAGTGTTTTCCAAAAAGTGCATCAGTTTTTGGTTATTTCACTTTGAAATTTGACGGTTATGAACCTATTTTTCATTAGCTAGAACTTTGTTTCTGCTGGGTCTACTTAGTTCATACGGGCACCAGTTTTTTTTTTAACTTTAATGGACTATATTTTTTCTAAGAATATTTTTTTCCATAAAGTACTTACTTTTTGAGTTATTTACCAAAAACGTGTTTTCTCTTGTTGAAAATGTACGTATTTACTCGGAAATAACTCGAAAAGTATTAACTAAATGAGAAAATGTTGTAGAACAAAAGTTGCTTAGAATTAGACGTTTTATCCATTTCCTAACTTATTTTGAACGTATATTTTTTCACCCCTTGTAAGGGGTGAAGGTCATCCCCAGGGCAAAAGCACACAGACGCCCATTGCCAGTTTTATTCTTTGATATGTTATCTATGTGTTCGCCAAATTTCAAGTCAATCCAAGAGGTGCTTTAAAATTTGGAGCAAAAACCGTGATTCAATGTACTATAAGTTGCTAACCGTTGCTAAGGGCAACCGACACAATAAATCACTTTCGTACAGAATAATAAATCTCCACTACACTTTAAAAATCATTTTTAATAATTAAATGTAATTTTCGTTTAAAATAATTTTTATTTTAAGATAATACCTATAGGTCTTTCTTTAGTCAATGACTGTGAAATAATTCCTTAATTGTTATAAATAAAGTCACTACGATTTAAGAAAACAAAAACAATTATCTCGGCTTCAGTTGGTCGTAGAAAATTTTTATTTTGTTTTGAATCTTTAATTTGTCAACAATAATCTGTAAGTTAGAAACTCATAGGATGTACAGGGGCGGCTTCAGTTCTAAATGTTTATAACGAAATTTGCTACCTTATCTAACCCGAAATAAGAGGTTGAAAATGTTTTACGCATTTATTTACATCAGAATATGAAAATATAAGTCTATAGAAGGAGAGTGGATCTTGGACTAACTCTCTACGATTTTTTTTTTCAAAAAGTTATAGCCTTCTACATTTGACCCCTTAGGATAAACAAGTTATAATATCTAAGCAACAAGTTTATCAATCGGGCTCTATAAATTTTTTTTATGTTTGCTATTGAAAAATCTTTATTTTAAAGCCTTAAAAAATGAATAAACGTTATTTTTACAATAAATAATGCAATTGCAAAAAACGGCCATTTTGGACCTCTCGCAGGCTGTTTTGCAATAATGTATTAACAAAATTAAACTTGTTATAGCTCAAATTGTAGGTTTTTAATTTACTAAAATTTTCTATTTAAAATTTTTTCTCTAAAATAAATATCCTAAGCTGCAAAATTAAAAATCTTTAAAAATTGCAAATATAACAAATGAAAAACGTCATAAAAAAAGCTCCTGAAATTTTTGGTTACATTTTAGTATAAGTTATTCCTGGTATCGTCCTTTACAACACCTGATAGGTTTCAAAAATTCCTAAATTATATCCTGAAATCGACCTATTTTTCACCCACGGCTTGGACTAGGAATAATACTCTACATGTCATCAGCTTCATTGTCAGAAAAAACGCTTATTGCCTAATAGGCAGATTGCAGATCTTTCAGAGAGTTAATAAAAAAACAATTATCTTACAATGAGGTCTTCAATTGTTCTAAAAAACAAGAACATCCCAATATTTCTAGTCAACTAAATTGTATTTACGATATCTAAGTTTAAATGCGCTTCCCTAGAAAATAGCGATCAGTTACGCCACTCCAACGCACTGCTAAGTAGAATGCAGTTTTGTCACCCTCCTCCAATACATCCTACCGAAATTCCATCCCCTAGCTCCATATTTGTTTCCACACCCCCGTTGATGGTGTGGCCGGGTTGTAACTTGCGCACTAAACTGCTCGATGACGGCTCTTGCTCCTATTAACAATTATTTACTTACTTTCGTAATTTCCTTGTTCTTCTGTCTTTCTTTCGGCTCTATGGGCTCTCTGGTATTTCCAAGTGAAATGCATAAAATTTTATGAGGATTGGCGCCCAGACGCGACACTTTGGCGAGACGGTACTTTCAACAAATGCTTTTTCTCGCTTCTTAACATTTTACTTATTATAGAACCTTTTCCAGCCCAGCGAAAAATAATTTATCGTTTTCCGTGCCATAAAGAAAATGTTATGATGTCTGCAGAGGATACTTATTTTGTTTATCTTTCAATGCTCGAACAAAAATAGTTGTAGTTTGTAGTTCTCTCTTCAATTTTCCTTATGTACGATATATGCATAAACTACGGGACTGTCTTTAATGTTGGGCATTAGTTTTTGTTGAATTCTTTGTGTCGCATACCGAGGACACTCAAAAGAGATGTGTTTCATGTAGTGATGTTGATTACAGTTATTTTCGAGTATTTGTTACAAATCGTTACTTTTGTACAAAGTAATCATTTACAGTATTCTTCGTTACTTTGATTACTTTTGTTACTTTTGTATTTGAGTACCAGTAATCATTTCGAGAATCGCATTTCTTAGTATTTCTTATAAGATCCGATAATATAACAACTACCTTCATTGATCTATTTAATGGATAGAAATTAAATGATAATGTAATCTATTATGATAAAAATTATTAAAAACAAGGAGTGCCCGACATAATTTTGTCCAGACTAATTAATAATTAAAAATTATTTTTTTTTATAAATTCTACTAATTTTTTTTCCCGGGCAGATAATATTTTATTATTAGAACATAAGAACATAGACCAAGGCATTTAGAAAAAAATAAATTATGTTTAGGGAAATAGTGAAACAGGAAAAAGTTTTCAATAGAAAAATGGGTGGAAATGCATAATTGAAGTATAAAATGCATACAAAAGTACATAAACATGTTAAAATCAGTATATTAATAAGGCTCTGTTGTACAATCGAAGTACAACTCCGACTCAGCGCCATTACCGAGTTCAGGGCAAGAAGTGCGTTGTACATACAATCACTCGTGGAATACCGGTCCGATTCCTGAAACCCTGAAACAGGGGCAGTTTTAATTGTGGAACAGGTTAAAAATTTGGAACGGTCAGACCACGAAAACGGCACATTTATTTTGTCCGACAGAATAGACTTAAACTCTCCGAACAGAGATTAAACTCTCATGCAAAAATCAGACTGCTATTTATCACCTGTCATAATTCCTGTCATTTGACATATTCTACATGTTCCACTCATTAAAACGCCCATTTGGTGATAAATAGCAGTCTGATTTTTGCATGGGAGTTTACTCTCTGTTCGGAGAGTTTAAGTCTGTTCTGTAGGACAAAATACATGTGCCGTTTTCGTGGTCTGACCGTTCCAAATTTTTAACCTGTTCCACAATTAAAACTTCCCCTGTTCCAGTGTTCCCATATATCAAAGTTTGTCCGACTAGACACCCTTAACCCTTAAAGGACGGACTTTTGTTTTTATTAAAAAACTGAAAAAAAGTTCATGATTTATGTTTTATTTTGAACAAATATTAAAATTATAATAAAAAAAATAAACAATTGTAGTATTTTTTATAAAAAAAGAAGATTGCCATATGGCAACCGTAGTCCTTCCTACTACATATAATATAATAAACATAAAAAATTACTACAACTATGAATAACAATAAAAACTATAAATCATTTAGTGTGAAATTGCACAGTGCACGCTAGGCATAAGCCAACGTTACATTTAGAGCACATCGTTCTCATTATAGACTTGCACCTTTTATTTGCACATTTCTTTTTCTTATTTTCCGGAGTAGATACCAGAAAATGGCTAAGATTATTATCTTACCTAATATCATGTCATATTCCATGTCCCAGTAGTATTTTTTGCCAGGTAATTCGTTATATCCAGTTATGATCAAAATTATTATAAAACATTTCATGTCGTTGATCGTAATTTTTACAGATTTTTACAATGTGCATACCTCGTAGATTCTGTAACCAATAGTTCGATTAATTCGTCATCAAAATTTTTTTCGAAAAGTTCAAAGGGCGTGCAGTTACTGTATCCTTCGCAGCTGGATGCTGGAAATGGCCTAGCAGTTGCTTCCAAATCTCCCTGTTTGTTCCAGTTTACCTAAAATAAATAAAACTTTATCACCTATATTTTTCGTAAAAATACAAAATATACCTTGGTAGCGTCTATTTTCTCCATTGCAAAATCCTTTTCTTTCGAATTGCGAACCTGAAGCTCGGCTGGAGCTTGTAATTGGCTTGCTGGTAAATTATCTACCATACCACCATTATCCTCATCAGCAGAATCTTCATCGGTCAATTCATTTGTGTCTGGTGGTTCAATGTAGATTCCCTCCACATCTAAATCGTCCGCGTACATACTCCATTTGTAACGCCTCTTCAAGAGTAAAGCCTCTTTTAAAATAAAATAAAAACATTCAATAATAGGTACTGAAAGAGACTCTGGTTGCCATATGGCAATTTCAGTTTTTCCCGCCCTAAAATATTTACACACTAAAAGAAAAAGGCAAACTAATGCAACATTTTTAAAATCTAGTATATTCTTATAAATAAAATCATATACTAAACAAAAAATAATTTATATTAGGTATTAAAAAGTTACTTACACAAATCTGATGTCCATTTTCTTGCACCAACAAAAATCGGATATATACACAACGATATTAATCAAACAAACACTAACTTGAGACTGAACTTTCAGTACTACCTTAAAATATACTTATTTTACTATTTAGAACAGCATGCTCCATCTGCTTTTTAATAAAGAAACCTACTGAAAAAATTATTTAGATCACTGCTTACAATGGTTGCCATATGGCAACGATAGTCTTTTAAGGGTTAAGCTATTAACAAATTTTCAGCTTGCTATTAATCAACTTTTTTTTTCATACGCGGGATCCAGACCTATAATCGTTACTTTCGGTATTCGTAAGTAACGAGTACTTTGTAACGAATAGCTACTTTTTCAACATCACTAGTTTTATGGTTAAAACATTAGAGTATGATTGTGTAATGGAGGCTTTGAAAAGTTTGCTACTGACTTTTTTATTACACCTCCCATTTTAAAGGGAAATTATGGGTTAAGTTATTTTTGACTAATTCCTAATATACCAATAATTTCAATTTTTCCTTTAATTTGGCTACGTGTACTATGTTTTAATTCTATCTCCAAGTTTTACTGACTAAATTGAGATAATCAGTGTAGGCTTCTAAAGGAAATAAACGTTATTTAAGTTGTAATTTCTTCCTCACAAAAATAAGCTGAATCGATCTGGATAAATCTGTGAAATCTGTGATAAGGGTTTAAAAATTAATTCTATTATTAGAGTCTAGTTAAATACTAGTCAAGTGTTTGCAATTTTTGTCTAAAATTACACCTGTTTAATTTAAAATGAAATTAATTATTAAAATATTTTTTCTACAACCGTGTTAAAAATGCAATTTTTAGCACTCCATACGAGCTTTAAAAATGATATTTTAAGGCATGAGTGCTTTAAAAATTTTATGGCAATGCACTTCGTATTGACCGTATACATAATCAATTTTGATGTAATGTCAAAAAAATATAAAAATGGAATGTCAGTCAAGTTCAAGTAAAAGTTTTTGTAGATATTGTCCTGTAATTACGTTTGTAGAAAAAATATTGTATGATATGCGTGTTAAGAAGTACATTTTTAAGGCACTCATGTGAATTGCAGAACTCGCTTCGCTCATTCTGCAAACTTTCACATGCGTGCCTTAAACGTGTACTTTTAACACTTATATCATAAATAACTATTTTCTACAACCGTGTTAAAAATGCAATTTTTAGCACTCCATAGGAGCGTTAAAATGCTACTTTAAAGCACTAGTGCTTTAAAAATTTTGAGGCACTACATTTAAAAGTGAATTGTCAAATTGTGAAACGTCAAAATATTTATATTTCATTTATTAACATTAATATTATACAACTTGCGCAATTTGAAAAAGGTGGTTTAAAAGGTTTTTTAAAATTTAATTTAAACTGTATTATTGCATTTTTAACACGTTTGTAGAAAAAAACTATTAAAATTTGTTAGGATATACAACAATAAAAGTAATATGTTATTCTATAGTTGTTATGATTTACGTATTGACCGTATAGGCAGTTTTGATGTAATGTCAAGAACAATATAAAAATGGAATGTCAGTCAAGTTCAAGTCAAAGTTTTTGTAGATATTGTCCTGTAATTGAGAATGAATAAATTATAATTGTTGATATATAAGACGTTTGTGGAAGAAATATTGTATGATATACGTGTTAAAAAGTAAATTTTTAAGGCACTCATGTGAATTGCAGAATTCGCTTCGCTCATTCTGCAAACTTTCACATGCGTGCATTAAAATTGCACTTTTAACACATATATCATAAATAACTATTCTAATAACAAGTATTCTAATAACTAAGAACAAATAATTGTGATATAAAATATGTAGGTGTAGAAAGGACATAGATCCAACTACTTACGCCAGTCAATGGGAGCAAGAATAGGATATTACCTCCGAATTCTATCCTACTACATGTATTTTAATGAAATGTTGGGCCTAGCCTCTACTTATCTTCTTATTAAAAGTCTACCATATGCCGATGTGTGCTTTTATCTTGGGGGTGGTCCCCAAATAGCGTTACCAGGTGTCCTGATTTGCGCGGGACGTCCCGATTTTCAGGGGTCTGGGGAAGCGTACCGATTTGTACCTGATCGGGACAATAAATGTCCCGATTTTCATCCACGAAAACCAATTTCAGGAGAACTTGCAGTGAATTTTATAACTATGTTATAAAAACAGGGCACTCCTGAAAGCGGCAAAATCGAATGAAAAATATAATTTTAATAAAAAATAAATAATTTACTTAATCAACGTTTTTTTTTATAATTTCGTCTAATTATTATTATTATGTAGGATTAAATACAGATTATAGAAACACCTTGTAGTCCAGTAAATGAACGGGAAATACGGCGATACCGTGTAATTTTCAGGAGCAACTCCGAATTGCATGAAAATTTGGACGGCTCGTGCCGTTGGTTGCTTTTACTCGGGGGTGACAGTCATCCTAAGTTGGGGGTGAAAAACCACGCGTTTAAAATAAGTCCGGAGATGGATAAATTGACTAGTTCTAAGCAATTTTAGTTCTATATAATTTTAACTTAGTTAATACTTTTCGAGTTATTTACGATCAAAAATGTGCAGTTTTCGACAAAAAAATCACGTTTTCAGGCGATTTTAACAAATAACTCAAAAAGTAAGTATTTGATCGGAAAAAATATTCTTAGCAAAAATGTAGCATAAGGGACCGTTCAAGTATTACGTAACGCAGCTGGGGGGGGGTCAAAAATCTTCAAACATTGCGTTACGCAATAGTTAAACGCCCATTAAGTAGAGTGCGTTACGTAGGGGGGAGGGGGGTCCAAAATCGCGTTACGTAATACTTGAACGCTCCCTAATCTAAAAAAATGAAAAAAATTGTGAACTCGTTAAGTCTATAAACCCAGCAAAAGCAAAGTTGTAGCTCATGAAAAATACGTTCTTATTCGTCAAATTCCAAATCAAATATTTTAACGTAAAATAACTAAGAAATGGAGCACTTTTCGGAAAAAAACAATTAAAACATTTTTAATAAAGCTTTATTTTTATTTCTAAAAAAGTTTCTAGCATCAAAACTAAGTGACTTGCTCAAAATCAAGTTGGCTCCTTTTTTTTTGTTAAAAAAATCGTGAAAATCTCCCCCTACTTAGCACCCAAATGAAATTAATCGTTACCGCTTTACAAACAATTTACTTTATGTATTTTTTACATAATTGAAAGGGCCTGAACGAGTCACTAATCACGAGTGTATACAAAATATGAACAGCCATATTTTAACCAATTTTTGTCTTACAGAAAAACAAAATGAATCTATCATATTTATAAAAGCAAAACCTACCTACTTTTTATTCCTTGAGATTTTTAGTATCCCTAATACTTTTTAAGTTATTTTGAAAAAAGGGCATTTTCCAATATTTTAGGAAAATTTTTTTTACTATAAAACCAATTTTTTTTTAAACTAAGCACTCCCAACCGGTAAACCTTACAGATCGTATAAACAATACACATATAAAGTAAATGGTAAAGCGGTGGTGCTAAATAGGGGGAGATTTTACCGATTTTTTTTACCAAAAAAAGGAGCCAACTTTATTTTGAGCGTAAGTCGCTTAGTGTAAATTCTAGAGACTTTTATATAAAACAAAATTAAAGAGTTTCTTAAACACAAAAAAATTTTAATAGGTTTTGCTCGAAAATTGCTTAATTTTTTGGTTATTTCAAGTTGAAAAATTCGATTTGGAATTTGACGAATGAAAACGTATTTTTGATGAGCTACAACTTTGCTTTTACTGGTTTTATAGACTTTCTGAACATACAATTTTTTTGCTTTTTTAAAAGCTACATTTTTGCTAAGAATATTTTTTCGATAAAATTACTCGAAAAGTATTGACTTAATTTAAAAATTATATAGAACAAAAGTTTTTTAGAGTTAGTGAGTTGATCCATTTTGGGGCTTATTTTAAACGCGCGTTCTTTTACCCCCGAGAAGGGGTAACTGTCAACCCCCCAAGTAAAAGCAACAAACGGTACCTACAAGTTCAACTTTGAAGTAGACAGTAAGTAGAACCTAAAACCAGATTTTCATGCAATTCCGAGTTGACTATGAAAAAATTACACTCCAAAACGGTCATTTACTGGGATATTGTTGTTTATTTGTCCCGATCTACAGCCCTAAATCCCGATTTGTTTTTGCTTATGTACCGATTAAAAACAAATCGGACCTGGCAATACTACCCCACCCCTTCTCAAAGGTGGAAAATTGTTTGGTTAAAATAACATGGGAAGTGGCTATAGAACCTAATTCTAAGCAAAAACTGTTCTATAGATATATTTTTTTGAAAACTCAATACTTTTTGAGATATTCGTAGTTGAAAATTTGCCATTTTCATTAAAAAATGACACCTTTTCGAACGGATTTTGCGAATTCCTTAAATACTTATGCATCTCACTAAAAAAACTATATAAAAGACTTTTGTAGCTTATAAGAAAACAAAGAGATTCATTTCGTCATAAGTGTTCTAGTTATAATACAAAAGAGATATGGTAGGTGAGAAAAGTTTGTTTTTTTGGTGCATGCTCAAATCGATGTATTCAACTTGAAATAACAGAAACGGTCGATTGTGGATGTATAATGCTACCAATACCTTTTGTAGCGCTTAAAAAGACCTTTAGAATGAACAATATTAAATGTCGATTACATTCAAACTAAGCGAGATATGCTGCAAAAAAATTGATGACTAATGTATTTTTAGAAAAAATGAGAAGTATATTAAATATACTTCTCATTTTTTCAAGGGGTTAAATTTTAACCCCTCATCCACCAGAATTTAAATGCATCGTTTTCCTTCCACTATACCTTTTATTATAGTGTTATTTCTATTTTGAAAATGTTGGATAAGTCTGAAATGAATGGGTTTTGAAAAAAATAAGATCAAATTATACAGCGCATTTTTAAATTTTCTTAAAAAGCTTCCTTTTTCTCCCTGTAACTTGAAAACAATAAGAAATACAGAAATAAAAACCTAAAACCTTACATTTACATCTAAAAAATTTTTATCTAAAAAAACCTTACATTTTTGTTTGGTATCTTTTTTTTTTGTATCTCTTATCATTTTCGAGTTACGTGGAGAAAAAGGAAGATTTTTAAGAAAATTTAAAAATGCTCTCTATAATTTGATCTTATTTTTTTCAAAAACCATTCATTTTAAACCCGTCCAACTTTTTGAACATAGAAATAACACTATAATAAAGGGTATTGTAGAAGGAAAACGATGTATTTAAATTCTGATGGATTAGGGGTTAAAATATACTTCCCATTTTTTCTTAAAATTCATTAGTCATCAATATTTTGCAGCATATCTTCTTTTCAAGCACTCTAAAAGGTATTGGTAGTATTATACGTATTAAATCGACCGTTTCTCTGTTATATCTTGTTTCTATATAAGTAGAATACACCGATTTGAGCATGCACCAAAAAACAAACTCTTCTCACCTACCATATCACTATTTGTATTATAACTAGAAGATTTATGAAGGAACGAGTCTCTTTGTTTTTTTTTTATAAGCTACAAAAATATTTTTAACAGTTTTTTGTTAGATGCCTAGTTTTTTAAGGTATTCGCAGAAAACCGTCCAAACAGGTGTAATTTTTCAATGAAAATGGACAATTTTCAACCACGAATAACTCAAAAAGTATTAAGTTTTAAAAAAAAAATAGAACAGTTGTTGCTTAGAATTAGGTTCTCTAGCCACTTCCGTGGTTATTTTAACCAAAGAATTTTCCACCACCGAGAAGGGGTTGGAACCACTCCCAAGATAAAAGCGTACATCGGCATGGGGTAGACATTGTTTCCCGATCTATTCCCTACTTACTCTGAAAATATCAAGTAAATCGATGAAGTAGGATGGAATTCGGAGCCAAGTACCCTCATTGACTGCCCTAACTAGAATTTTCTAATAATTCATGCCACATTTCCATATTTGCTTATACTGGTGAATTTGAATTCAATTCCTTTTTTTTTTTCATTATTAAAGACACGTTTTATAATTTACGGTCGATTTAAACAAATTACCGCTAAATAAAAGCCTTTTAATAGTTAAGTTTTACTAGTGCAATGACATAAAATACCAAGAACAGCAACTGTGAGTAAATTTTTAATATTAACTGCATCCAGACGATTTTTGTTAGGCTGATTGAGGTTAGATATCAGATACACAAGACTGAAAAGTAATTAGCTAGTAAAAACTCGCCTAGCGAAATAAAGAATTTTTAACAACAAAAGGCAGGGTCGGCCTGGGAAAAATGTTTTGGACAATAATTATATTTAACAAAATAACTTAGCAAATTTGAATATTTTAAATAAAATGTCACAACCAACATTTACAAATCAATCTTCATCCACCAACACTCACCCAAATAATAATTTAAATAATATGAATACCTCCAACACATCTTATGCAAGCACTGTCTCAAAAAATATCTACAAGTATCCTAACAAAGACCAGGCACTTATCTTCGGCTCCATTCAGGGAGCAAAACTTCAAGATTATCTTCTCCAATTGGGACCTCTGGTAAAACCAATAAACATCATTTTCTGTAGCAGAATTTCACACAACAGAATATGTGTTTATCTAACCAATAAATCACTGGTTGATCAGTTTTTAACTAATCATGTTCAAATTGTTGTCAATAATGAAGTCATCAAAGCAAGACGTCTAATTTCACCAGCAGACAGACTAGTATTATCGAATGTAAGCCCAACGATCCCACACAAAACTCTTGTAACCTTACTGGAAAATATTGGATTAAAATTAGTTTCTCCAATAAACTTTCTTAGAATAGGTGCATCAAATCCAGAATACCAACACATACTCAGCTTCAGAAGACAGGTGTATATCGCTCCTTCCCCAGATATTACCATACCCGAATTCTTAGAAATAACACAGGATAATCTATCATATCATATCTTTTTAGCCCTAGACAGTCAACGCTGCTTCACCTGCAAATTATCGGGTCATGTTGCATCCCAATGCCCTTCGGGCAATATTAACCCACATTCCCAACAATCATCACAACCCACACATAATGTTCCAATCTCGTCAATATCTCAACCGGATGAAACATCTCCTAATGACTTAAATTCCCACTCAATAAATAATATTCTACCCGAAAGTTCCTCAGTAGTAGAAAATTGTGCAAAAGTCGCCAATACTGCTTTGATCACATCCAATCTGGTAACAAATCCAGATCACACTGCTCAATCTGAAAATATCCCAACCTCGGACAAAACTACTAAGTCAACAACTTTATCCGCAACAAAACGAACAGCTGAAGATATGACCCCAGCCACTCCAGAATAACAAATGCCACCCAATACTTCTACCTTCTCTCTTCCCCAAACAGTCGTTCAGAAAAACAAAAAAACCCAAATCTAATACATCAGATCAAGAAATAGAACTTACTGAATCTATTATAAACTATATCGGCTCTCATTCTCCTCACTTCATAATCAACAGCCATCAGCTTAAACAGCTCCTAGAAAATACATACGGATCGAGGGATGTTCTTAGCATTGCGGAAGACTTCACAGAAGATATTCCAAGACTAATAGATATGTTAGAAGAACTTCATCCTCACGCAAACACTAAGAAACTGAAAACTCGTGTCACAAGGGTAAAAAAGAAATTACTAAAGCAATCCCAAGATTTAAGTGATACCCAATCTGATATCTCAAATACATCTCAAGATACCCAATAAATACATTTGAGTCATTACCCCAGTGGAACTTAAATGGGTACTATACCCGTTTAAATATGCTACAGCATATCATAGTCCTCCATTCTCTGGACATATTGTGTCTACAAGAAACTCACTTCCGAGACGAAAATGTCCACAAAATGAGGGGATACGATGAATTCGTTAAAAACCGAAATGTACAAGTTGCGAGTGGCGGCGTAGCCATTTACGTCTCAAAGAATCTACAAGCAACACAAATTAGAATAAATACAAACCTAGAAGCGACAGCCGTAAAAATTAAAGCACAACTAAATTACACCATCTGCAACATATACATTCCTCCTGACCATTATTTAATTGAGGATGAACTGGAGTCTCTAGTTAATCAACTTCCAACTCCTTTCATTCTTCTAGGAGATTTTAATGCCCACAATTACTCCTGGGGTTCTCAAAAAAACAGACAGAAGGGGACGAATTCTATCAAACATATTCAACACCATGAACATAAGTTTACTGAATGATGGCAGCAATACTAGATTCAATATAGCTACTTGCAATTCTTCTTGCATCGATCTTTCATTATGTAGCCCAACTATTAGTCCTTACCTTGAATGGAGAGTTATGGATGACTTACTAGGCAGTGACCACTTTCCTATAAAATTAACGAATTCAATTATAAAAGACAAAATATCAAACGGAGATAGTATCCATCAGAAATGGAAAATAAAGAAAGCCGACTGGAGCTCTTTCTCAAAAACCATTGAGAATAACATTAATCATATATGAATCATACCATGAATTAATCAAAATAAGTGTGCCGTTTCATATTTAACTTCAAATATCTCGAAAACTAATGACTTTATCGTTACCAATGAGGAGTACATTATTTACGAAGAAAGTATTGGAAAATCTAAAAATGGCACTAAAATAGTAATTCCTCCAGTGGCGTAGAATTTGAGAAGGGTCAACCATTTACTATCCCCTGCCGTACGCCTCTGGTAGTAGCTAGAAACGTTTGTTTATCATAATTTAGTAGGGTGTATAGTAGTCGCACTTTCTGCCAAGAATGAAAAAAATACGTCGAAAAGTTTTAAAATGCTGGGCAAAAATAGTATTTAAATTTTTAGATAAAACACCCTGTAACTCAGTAAGGAACCACATTTTATTTAAGTGTTTTAGGTTAAATCTTCGTATTTTGTGCTAAGGTTTCTCCAGTTACTATATGGACAATTATTAATGAAACACCCTGTATATGTTTGTAACCGTAACAAATACATATTAATAAAAGAATGCTTTTTACCTTAGTTTAAATGATCTATTCTTAGATTTTCTTTTATCATTTGCAATCTATTTCGAGCTTGAACCTTTTTTTTTATTGACATTGAACTTATTATATTCTGAATTTGAAGATAAACGATCTAAGCCAATATCTAACAGCGTACTCATTATCTATTACTTTTACAATTCTAGTATAGATTAATTAAGGCATTTGCAAAATTATTAAAATAATTTTAGAAATATTAGGGCTGTAATATAAGTGTGGTTCAAATCCATTAAGAGAGGTAATATTATGTATTTAAATACACTGATCGGCACAAAAAACGGCCACCCCACAAAATGGGTGATTTTTGATTTCTCGAATTTCCTAAACCTGTCGTCCGATTTAAGTGATTTTTTTAATATGTTATTCCCTTATTCTTTAACAATATCAATGTAATAATATTGTTGCCACATAGGTAAATTATTATTGTATACCAGGTGTACCAATCAAAGTGTGTTTATATCTCAAAGGGTGTGGTACACCCTGTGGAATATTCTAGCATTTATAAAATATCTACAGAAATTAAAACCCAACCAGCCTTAGGTTTTCTTAACATTCTATTTGAATAGATAATGAAATCTGGGAAAATTGTTTGATAAGTGGTTTCAAAATTAACTTTTTCTGATATTAGTATGGAAGTAGGTACTAGTGGAGAGTTTATAATTGTTGTCAAAGGTGATTACTAGGGAGCGGATTTTATGCTAAATGCATATTGCATGCATATTTCGCATATTTGAGAACTTTACTAACTTTTGCATATTTTTAAAGAACTATGCATATTTTGTGCCTATTTAAAAACATTTAAGTCCAAAAAAAAATTTTTTTTGGACACAAAATTTTAAACTTTTTAATTCGACACAAAATATTTCCCTGCACAGGCTGTCGTATCTATTAATTCGAGATCTACCTGAAGAGAGACGGCTCATTCACTGCCTTTTCATTTTTTTTTTCTTAAGAAAATACCGGATCTTTACACAAAGTACTTATAATGCTGATTGCAGGATGTTAAAATGATGAAGGACGGTTTACCGGGAAATCCGAATTTTATTTACTTTTATTATATTTAGTACAATTTGTATCCCAATTTAGTAGGTAGGTACCTATAATTCTGGTAATTCTTTTAAATCCCCTATTGTTAAGAGAAACTACACCTTTAACCATACATTTACGATTTTCTAACGAAAATTGAAATATTCATGCTTTAGATCAGATCCCGTCTTTAAAACTTTGGAGGAAATATGCGAAATTTTTAAAGGACATTTTGAAATTGATTTTAGTGCAGAATTTTCGGCTTTAACAATATATTTTAAATATGCCCCAATTACTTCTGTTGATGTTAAGAGATGTTTTTCAAGGTATAAAAATATTTTATCTGATGAAAGAAAACGTTTCCTCGTAAAAAATTTGGAAAAACACATTGTAGTGAATTATAATCGAAGATAATATATATTGTTTTATTTTAAATAGGTAACTATTGGTATCAGTTTTTGTAAAAAATGTGAATAAATTGCTTATATAAAAAATAATGATTTTATTTGAAAGATAATAAATAAGATTACCTCCCACCTCCTATAAAAGAACCCCCCAGCAATAGAATAGAACAGAAAATTTGTGGTTTCTCCAAATGCGCATTTTTTGAATTTTTGTGCATATCTTGCGCATATTTCTTAATTTTTTACTGCATATATATGCGCATATTTCATCAAAATTTATCGCATATAAATCCGCTCCCTAGTGATTACATTTGTTTGATTTAAAGTGAAATTAATTAAACTATGTTGTATATAATTAATTAAACTATGTCAATTTAATTTTGATATCTATAGCTTCTTCCAACTATTAAAACTTTCTAAATTTATGCCATATTTCCACATTTTTTGATATTGGTCCATTTAAATGCATTTCCTTTTTTTCGATAATCTATTAATATTATTTTCTGTTAAACTGAAAAATATGACAAACGTTCTACGAGAGAAAAAGGTTTTAGATATTTTGCTCTAGACTCTAGAGCAGCGTTGCTCAAAGAGTAGATCGCGATCGACCGGTCGATCGTCAAAGATTTTGAAGTCGATCGCGATTCACGGAAAAAATACAAATGGAAAGGACGGGGATTGCGCTGACTCACGGCATGCGCAACTTTACAACTTTTTATGAAATAGAAATGCGCAATCAAGTTTTTTATTTTCTAAATTGTTTTTTTTTTACTAGCAGTCGATCGCTGAACACTTGCAGTATATGTGGTAGATCCCACGCAATTTAAGTCTGAGCACCACTGCTCTAGAGGTATTTAGCAGTTAGCAAGCCATTTTATTTGAGACTTTAATTCTAAGATGTACTAAAAAGATTAACATTTTGTCAAAATTGTTTTTAAGAAAACCAGTTAAAAAGTGCTGACTTTTTAGCTTACAAACATTTTTATAATAACTTTGATTATTTTGTGTTATGCGATTGTAAGTAGGCTCACTGAAAAGATGGTGAAAAACACAATTAAAAAAAAAGAACCTTGTATGACCAATAGAAATCAAGATGGCATTTTTTTTCTTAAAATTATATTTTCATTTTTTTTATTAACTTTAAAAGCTGGAAGAGATTATTAACGAGGATCTAGATTTTATGATATAATTTACATATTTATATGTATGCCATATAGAGGGAATATGTAAAAAAGTTATAACCCGTTAAAGCAGTCGTATGGTTTGTTTATCAGTAAATGATTCGACTTCAATTAGTGCGGTCGTAAATATTATTAAATTTATCTGACCTGGCCCATTGTTAAGACCCACCCGGAGCGATAAGCAACCGAGGTAGACAGAGTTGGTCTTTTGACAATTAACACTGACTAGACGGTACTCCTATAATAAAGCAAAGAATCCACAAAATTTACAATAATTACGACGACAAAAACAAAAAAAAACGGATGTAAAATATTTTGCTTTGCCTTATATACACGAACTTAATGTTTTCAAATGAGTTTTAATAGTTATTTATGATATAAGTGTTAAAAGTACACGTTTAAGGCACGCATGTGAAAGTTTGCAGAATGAGCGAAGCGAGTTCTGCAATTCACATGAGTGCCTTAAAAATGTACTTTTTAACACGCATATCATACAATATTTTTTCTACAAACGTAATTACAGGACAATATCTACAAAAACTTTTACTTGAACTTGACTGACATTCCATTTTTATATTTTTTTGACATTACATCAAAATTGTCTATACGGTCAATACGGACTGCAGTGTCTTAAAATTTTTAAAGCACTATGCCTTAAAGTAGCATTTTAACGCTAGTATGCAGTGCTAAAAATTGCATTTTTAACACGGTCGTAGAAAAAATAAATTAAATATATTTTAATTGCTAAGATTATAGAAAAACAAACATTCAAACATATTTAAATTTTACCTGAAACCGGGCCTTTTATACTATTGAAGTACCAGTACAAGTATTGACCATTGAAGTCAACCATTTACTGCTAAACGTACCATACTCGTAAAATACCATCTGTCCAGGCTCCGTTTTTTAGAATTGAACTACAAATTAGAGCGCGCTGAAAAAATTTACAATATCTCTGTTAGTTAACGGGTTATAACTTTTTACGTCTTTACATCTTTTCACATCTAAATTTAAATAAAAATTTCTAATTATTATTCCTATGCTTTTAGAGGCTAATAAGCAACAAGAAGTTCATTGCTTTTTTAACCCGGGAGCAGTCGCGCCGCCGCGCCGTTAGAAAAAATCTAACAGTTTATCCTTTTCCGTGATAACTTAATGAATAATTTTGACCCGTGTTGAGCTGCCCCCCCCCCCACTTGCCAAAAATTAAAAAACAAATTCTCATATTCCGCAAACTAAAAATTTTGAGCTCGTTCCACTGAGCAGGAATTTAATACCCTAGTGGGGGGGCTGAGTCAGCCCCCCCCACTACTTAAAAATAGGAATATTGAATCGGTTTTTGCGGCAGAATTACGAGCTATTTATGAGCTCTTGAAATTATATAGTTTCGATTTTTGAGCTCATCCCTTTCACCGCCAAACAAACCTTTAATTGATTTAACTTAAGAGAAAGATGCTGAGAAAACTTAAAATATATCGTATTGCGGATATAATTCCTATAGCTTATATACTCTAAGAATAAACTATTAAATCAAGGGCATTTTGATTATTGAGCTACAACCCCTTCGCAAGAAAACCACCCTATCTTCCCGGCTTAACAGAAAGTTGTACTTAAAATGCGTTAAACTAATTATTTGGCGACTACATATCATTTAATAATTTATAAGCTTCCAAATTACGCGCATTTAGATCAGTAAATTGCAATTTATTTTATATAGTGCAGTCACTGAAGGTAAAAATCAACGATTACCTTCAAGTTCGGTGAACCTTTATCGATTTTCACGAAAATTGGTCAGTGGTTAGAGGATACGTCAAGAAACAAAGGTGACATGGTACCACCTTGCGCATTTTCCCCTACGGGTGGATACCGCCCCTTCTCGGGGGGTGAAAATTATTTTATAAAAAATAACTGCACAAATCAATAAAAGAACAAATTAAAAGCAAAATTTATTATATAAAGTTAATAAAATAAGTCAATACTTTTTAAGTTATTAAAGATCAAAGATTTTAATTATTTGTGAAAAAAATGCATGTTTTGAAGAGGTTTTTTGTAAATCACTGAAAAACTGTAAGTTTTTACAAAAAAGTTAATAGTAGTTTAATTCGTTTAGCTTATATTCTAAGAATAAACTCTTAAATCACGCACCTTTCGATTATATAGCTACAACCCCTTCGCAAGAAAACGACCCCATTTTCTCGGCTTAAGAGAGAGTTGTTCTTAAAATAATTTAAATTGATTATTTGGCGACTACATATCGTTTAATAATTTATTAGCTTGCAAAATATACGCATCTCAATTATTGAATTGCCATTTTCTTTCTTTAGTGCAGTCACTGAAGGTAAAAATCAACTATTACCTTCGATTTCGGTAAATCTCCATTTATTTTCACGAATTGACAATAACAACTTGGGGTTTTAGCCTGGGGTATATGTCACCCCTTCTCGGGAGTGAAAATTACTTTATTAAAAATAACCCCACAAATCGAGAGAGGGACAAATTGTAAGCAAAATTTGTTATATAATGTGATTAAAATAAATCAATACTTTTTGAGTTATTAAAGATATTATATATAATCATATCCCTTCTACCATACAATGGTGTAGGGTTATTAAAGATCAAATATTTTAATTTTTGGAAAGGAAATGCATGCTTTAGAGCGATTTTTCATAAATGACTCAAAAACTGTAAGTTTTTACAAAAAAGTTTTCATCACTAAAATTGAAGCTAATAAAAAATATAATAAATTGCTTACTTGAAAAACCTTTAATGTTAATTTAAAGTAAGTTATTGGTAATTAAATGTATATTTTTTTCCGCGACTGTTCAGATCTAAGGGTTCACGCTTAAATAACGGGAAAAAGATGTATTTTATAACACTTAGGTATTAAATACTTGTCAAAGTACTTAGAAATACCCATCAAAAATAAGATCCAGAAAAAGTTGATAGTATCAAAATCCGCTCACCAATTTTCGTGAAAATGAATGGAGATTTACCGAAATCGAAGGTAATAGTTGATTTTTACTTTCAGTGACTGCACTCTAGAAAGAAAATGGCAATTCAATAATTGAGATGCGTATATTTTGCGAGTTCATAAATTATTAAACAATATATAGTCGACAAATAATTAATTTAAATTATTTTAAGTACAACCCTCTCTTAAACCGGGAATATGGGATGGTTTTCTTGCGAAGGGGTTGTAGCTATATAATCGAAAGGTGCGTGATTTAAGAGTTTATTCTTAGAATATAAGCTAAACGAATTAAACTACTATTAACTTTTTTGTAAAAACTTACAGTTTTTCAGTGATTTACAAAAAACCTCTTCAAAACATGCATTTTTTTCACAAATAATTAAAATCTTTGATCTTTAATAACTTAAAAAGTATTGACTTATTTTATAAACTTTATATAATAAATTTTGCTTTTAATTTGTTCTTTTATTGATTTGTGCAGTTATTTTTTATAAAATAATTTTCACCCCCGAGAAGGGGCGGTATCCACCCTCAGGGTAAAGGCGCAAGGTGGTACCATGTCACCTTTGTTTCTTGACGTATCCTCTAACCACTGACCAATTTTCGTGAAAATCGATGACGGTTCACCTAAATTGAAGGTAATCGTTGATTTTTACCTTCAGTGACTGCACTATACAAAATAAATTGCAATTTACTGATCTAAATGCGCGTAATTTGGAAGCTTATAAATTATTAAATTATATGTAGTCGCCAAATAATTAGTTTACCGCATTTTAAGTACAACTTTCTCTTAAGCCGGGAAGATAGGGTGGTTTTCTTGCGAAGGGGTTGTAGCTCAATAATCGAAATGCCCTTGATTTAATAGTTTATTTTTAGAGTATATAAGCTATAGGAATTATATCCGCAATACGATATATTTTAAGTTTTCTCAGCATCTTTCTCTTAAGTTAAATCAATTAAAGGGTTGTTTGGGGGTGAAGGGGATGAGCTCAAAAATCGAAACTATATAATTTCAAGAGCTCATAAATAGCTCGTAATTCTGCCGCAAAAACCGATTCAATATTCCTATTTTTAAGTAGGGAGGGGGGGCTGACTCAGCCCCCCCCCCACTAGGGTATTAAATTCCTGCTCAGTGGAACGAGCTCAAAATTTTTAGTTTGCGGAATATGAGAGCTCATAAATAGCTCATAAATCAGGGCTATTTGTTTTTTAATTTTTGCAAGTGCGGGGGGGCCAGCTCAACACGGGTAGAATTTTGCAACATCTCTTTCCACTTGTAAGTGCTTTGAGGAAGATTGTAGTAATGCGTGGGATTTTTTTTAATTTTTTTTTATTTTTTTTTATTTTTTTATTTTTTGTGGAATTTGTGGGTTTGGTGAGAACCAATTAGCTTTAAAATTGTTAAAAATAGATATTTTTAACGTAATAAGTCAATAACAATATTATAAAATAGAAATTTGTTTTAAATTCGTATTTAAATTCGTACTGTGAGATTTGTTCTCTACGCGCGACTGCTTACGTGCAGAGCCGGATTTAAGGCAGTGGGGGCCCCTGGGCAAAATTGGGGTGGGGGCCCTACCTCCTCCCATTAAAAAAATGTTGATCTACTTTTATAAATATAATTTTAAATAATAAAAAGTTCAAGAGCTGTAACTTGTTACAATAAAATATTAAAAATGATAGTAAGATGTATTGTTTTAAAGTCCGGGAACTTTTCGACATATTTTAATTGAAAATTTCTTGATTATGTGGGACATACAAATCTAAGTAGTTGCATTAACACATCGTGGCCAATGCTCATTGTAGAGAGATCATTTAAACACTCTTGGCCCATCTTAGACCGAAGTCAATTTTTAATTAACTTAAATTTTGAGAATGATCTTTAACCACTGCAGTTAGTTAGCATCACAACTAAATATAAACAAAGTGTCACCTCATCATTTGGAAAAGCATCATTAATATTCTTTTCTTTTAGCAGTTGGTATATTTGAAGTTCTTTGCTTATATGTGATGAGCTGATTTCCTCTTTAAATTAATTGAAGAATCTTAAAAACTGTACCAAAAGGACACATAAGTTTTCATCTAAATCATTGCTACAAATGTTGGTAAGTTGATGATAATGTTTTTTGAGTGAGCTTCAATTTCGTTGAGAGTTAAATTTTCCAATTTTCCCAAATGATGTAAAAATCCAAAATTGGAATGAATGGATTCATATGCAGAAAGTCTATGACTTACAGAGGTAATGAAGTTACTGAAATATTGAGTTCTAAACTTCTCTGATATTCTCATATCTTTCGAAATTGTCACGTCTTGACTGTATAATTTATTTAAGTGATCTAAGCGCTGCCACTCCTGAATTGAACCACCAGTTAGAAGAAGGGAATAATCGCGAATAAATGGCGAAACGACTTAAAAAATATATACCTTTTAAGGCAAGACCCATCTGTCCGCGCTAAGTAGGGAATATACACATACACCGTATATAAGTTACGGTGCGACAGTTTTAAGAAGGAAATTAATCACGGAATTATTTCTTTCTTCAAACTTACGGTTGAATCTGTTTGTCACTTGCAGAAAATATGGTACATCTGAGAGCTAAAAAGTTTTACCTGAAGCAGCAAGAAATGTTGAGATTATATCACAAGAACAGCAAAAAGACCTATCAGGAGAAAAGATAGGATTTACGTACCAGAGGAATAGAATCTAATGATCCCTACTGCCAAAACAAGATGATTTTCGGTAAAAACAATCACCTCAGACGACATGTTCGACTTTAAAATACCTGGAAAAATTATTACAAAAAACTTGTAAGTCTGTGGACAAAACGTCTACATTTATGATATCTAAATTTAGATATTTAGAGTATTTTCATCTCTTATGTTTGGGGCTTTGCGGGGGCCCCCGAAATGTGTGGGGGCCCCGGGCAGCTGCTCAGCCTGCCACCCCTTAAATCCGGCCCTGCTTACGTGACAGAAGTGAGTGCGACTGCTCCCGGGTTAAATCGTCAAAAATTATATTTTTAAATATAATGTCAAGAAACAAATGGCTCATAAGTTGAAACGTTTGTAGATAATTCGGAATAACAATACCATAGGAAATTGCAGGTTTACTGCATTATCTCTAGCGTGTGTAAGTTTATTTTTGCACTTTGTTTAAATACCAAACGCAGTTTGATCAATACTACTTTACTGATAATTACTGACATAACAAACTAGGTAGAATATCTAAAATTACGTTAGCACAATGATTCAACTCTAATCCAATAATTACTTTCGACTTTGATGTCTGTATTTATACTATACCAACGTAGCGTAATAAGCTAATATTGCCGACTAGAATGCTGTAATAAAACATGACACATTTTCGACATTTTTTTAAATTTTATTTATGTTAAAGGGTGACCCATTTAGAGGTACGTTTTTTGGTGGGGATTTGATGGGAGATCGTGCATGAATTGTATCACCTGACGTTGCGCGCGTTTTTATACAGTACCTATTGTTTGACATTTCATCCAGGATGGACTTAGCTCGTAGTCCAGGAACCGAAGCTTTTCACCTCGCAATTTTTACAAAAGGGCCCCGCACAAACCTTATGGAAAATAGGTCCCAGTGGATTTCGTTCATACTTTAAGAAAATACTCTTTGAAGCATACTGATAAAAAGTTCTCATGGGCACAACTCAATCGTATGAAGGATTTTCAAGATATAGAGGCCCAAACTCGGAAAATTATAAGATTTACGGGGTATTCCAATTCCGTGAGTTACTGGTTATTTGGCAACATGTAGAAGTTTGGATCAAGGAAAAGTACTAGTAGTCTATGATTTTTTCCTGGCTATCCAATGGCGACCTTTACTTTGATCTTGACCTTCAACGGACGTCATCTTCTAGAGTTTCGAGTGTTTTCGGCATTCAATTGATATAAACAGATTACTCATGGGTTTTTGGGATCGCTAAACACGAATATGCCATCAGAATTGCCCTCCGGATGACGTGGTGGCCAGGGCCTCTGCAAGGGACGTCATCTTCTAGAGTTTCGATGGTTTTCGGCATTTAATTGATGCAAATGAATAACTGGAGGGTTTTTTAAGGTCGCTAAACACGAATATGCCACCAGAACCGACTCCCGGAGCACCTGATTTCCAAGGTCAATGAAAGGGTCTCCTGGAGTTTCGAGGGTCTTTGGTACTACATTAATGCAAATCGATTAGTTATAGGTTTTTGGGGTTGCTGAACACGAATACGTGATCAGCACAGACACAGGAGCACCTGGTGCCTAAGACAGGTTATCTTCTGGAGTTTCGGAGAAATCAAATGGATTACTCTTAGGTTTTTGGGGTTGCTGAACATGCATACACTATCAGATCCGACCCACGAATCACGTATCACGTGATCACGTGATCACGTATTCGTGTTCAGCAACCCCAAAAACCTATAATTAATCCGTTTGCATCAATGTAGTACCAAAGACCCTCGAGACTCCAGGAGCCCCTTTCATTGACCTTGGAAACAAGGTGCTCCGGGAGTCGGTTCTGGTGGCATATTCGTGTTTAGTGACCTCAAAAAACCCTCCAGTAATTCATTTGCATCAATTAAATGCCGAAAACCATCGAAACTCTAGAAGATGACGTCCCTTGCAGAGGCCCTGGCCACCACGTCATCCGGAGGGCAATTCTGATGGCTTATTCGTGTTTAGCGATCCCAAAAACCCATGAGTAATCTGTTTATATCAATTTAATGCCTAAAACCCTCGAAACTCTAGAAGATGACGTCCGTTAAAGGTCAAGGTCAAAGTAAAGGTCGCCATTTGATAGCCAGGAAAAAATTCTAGACTACTAGTACTTTTCCTTGATCCAAACTTCTAAATGTTGCCAAATAACCAGTAACTCACGGAATTGGAATACCCCGTAAATCTTATAATTTTCCGAGTTTGGACCTCTATATGTTGAAAATCCTTCATACGATTGAGTTGTGCCCATGAGAACTTTTTATCAGGATGCTTCAAAGAGTATTTTCCCAAAGTATGAACGAAATCCACTGGGACCTATTTGCATAAGGTTTGTGCGGGGTCCTTTATCGATTTTTTTGAAAATTTGAGAATAAGTAGTGGAGAGTCCAAGGATCAAAACCTATAAGATGCCAAAAGGCGCTTTTACCATGGGAATAGTTGCCACTCCATCTCGGGGGTGGAAATTTTTTATGATATTTTGACCGCAAAAGTTAATAAAAACATTCATTCTGAGCAAAAAATGTTCTATACCAAGTTCTTGGGAATTAAATTATCTACAATTTCATACTAAAATATTTTTTCGTATCTCTGATGCTTATCTTTGTATTCTGAAGAAAAATGCATTTTTTACCAAACTACAAAAATTCGTTACTCGCTTTTAACTCCACTTTTTTAAAAACTAATCATTCTAAGCTGGTCAAACTTCTAGAACTTAATATATAAATAAAGAAGACCAAACAAGGTAAATGACTAATTTTATTTAGGGTGGTGATTAGGAGGTTATTTTCGCTTTATTATCACTTTTTCGCTGAAAAAAATAGGGACTGACATTATTTTCACCATGTCACTTCATTTTTGAGCCAGAGACTTTTTTTGTATTTCTGAAGATAGATATTTTTAAATACTTTAAATTAGGTTGAACAAGTTAGTCTCGAAAAATGCATAGTTTATCCGTCTTTTGACTTTGAAACTACAATATTTAGCATTTGACGAAGAAGAGCTTATACAGGGTGAGTCATAACTATAGGGACATAGACTAAGGACAGGTTATTTGGACCAAAATAAGGCTATTGGGCCAAATATGCCTTAATAAAATGTTGCTGAGAAAAAAGATACAGGCTGTTAAAATTAATTTTTGTTTTTGGTTTTTTGCTAATAGTTTCCCTGTATATTTATAAATTGCTATCAAAATTGGCACAGAGGCATAATCTTAGACAAGAAATAGTATTTTATCTACAATTTTACGTTTTGTCATAGAGGGCGCCACGTGGATCA
Organism: Diabrotica virgifera virgifera; assembly: GCF_917563875.1. Lineage (NCBI taxonomy): Eukaryota > Metazoa > Arthropoda > Insecta > Coleoptera > Chrysomelidae > Diabrotica > Diabrotica virgifera. The sequence goes on from NC_065451.1 coordinate 177,937,944, forward strand.
TTCCTGATGATCAAATTGAGTCTAAACTTTTTCTGATGAAACTTTTTAGTAATTTTTATTAGAAAATATGACGTAAACATCATTTTTACGTAAAATTGGTACTCTTGTTTAAACATGATAATTTCAACCGTTTTCGATAAAAACGCAGTCGAACTGCTTAGTCATTTTTCATTAGCTCTTAGAAATCATCTTAATGACGTATTTCCTCAACGATGGATTGGCAGAGGCAGTGATTTTCAATGGCCACCAAGAAGTCCTGAGTATAACCCGCTAGATTTTTAATTTTTGGGGACATATGAAGTCCATAGTTTATGCCAATGAAATTAATACACGAGACGAACTTTGGAGATACATTCAAATGTAGCTAATCTTATAAGGGGACAGAATAATATTTTTTTAACGTCCGAAAATCCTTTATAAAAAGAATTAGAAAAGGCATAGAAATCGGAGGAGACCATGTAGAAAGAACATTTAGTTTGAGTGTTTGTGAGTTCTTTTAAGTTAAAGTCTGTTTAGTTTTGATTTATCGTCAAAACGGAAACCTTACGTTAGTTGCAACTTTGTTTATTAGTTTGGTATTTGATATCCCCTTCTGAGTTCCTGAAATCTTGAATTGCGTTTTTACCGAAAACGGTTGAAATTATCATGTTTAAACAAGAGTACCAATTTTACGTAAAAATGATGTTTACGTCATATTTTCTAATAAAAATTACTAAAAAGTTTCATCAGAAAAGTTTAGACTCAATTTGATCATCAGGAATGATCCACGTGGCGCCCTCTATGACAAAACGTAAAATTGTAAATAAAATACTATTTCTTGTCTAAGATTATGCCTCTGTGCCAATTTTGATAGAAATTTATAAATATACAGGGAAACTATTAGCAAAAAACGAAAAACAAAAACTAAATTTAACACCCTGTATCTTTTTTCTCAGCAACATTTTATTAGGCATATTTGGCCCAATAGCCATATTTTGGTCCAAATAACCTGTCCTTAGTCTATGTCCCTATAGTTATGACTCACCCTGTATATAATAAAGTATAACTTGATTACTATTGGCCTTAAAGAAAATTAAAAAACATTTTGTTTATTTTTTCACAAGGTACATTTTTGAAGTAAAGGTTTTTTGATAAAACGAAAACTTTTTGAGTAATTAGCAGAAAACTGATTAAAAACATTGATTTTTTCTATATTAAACTAACACTTTCGATAGCGAAAAAATCGAGAACTATTAATTTTATCAAAAAAATTTATAGAACATTTTTTGCTTAAAATGAACGGTTTTACCAACTTTTGCGGTCAAAATAAAATAAAAAATTTCCACCCACGAGATGGGGTGGCAACCACCCCCATGGTAAAAGCGCCTTTCGGCATCATATAGATTTTGATCCTTGGACTATCGGCTACTCAGCCTCAAATTTTCAAGCAAATCGATCCATTCTGTAAAATTTGCGAGGTTTCTTTCCTATTTTAAGCTTCATTTCTTGGACTATCCAGCGCAGCGTCTAGAAATTATTCAGCTGTATTAAGGTACGTATCCATACAAGGGTGAACCCCGCTCCGTGTAGCAGCTCAAATAGATACGGCATGCGCTCCCCTACATGTAAACAGCAAACCGGTTGAATCGAAGAGGGTGAGCGCCGAGCAGCGATCACCGACGTATCCAATATGGGGAGCTGCTACAGGGAGCGGTGTTCAACCTTGTATGGGTACGTACCTTTACAAAAATAGGCGTTTTATGATGAATCTGTTTCGTGCGCTTAGAGCAACTTATGATTCAGATAATTCACCTATCGAACGCACAGTACGCTATGCTATATAGTACGTTCTATAACGGTGACATATTGCAAAACCTCTAAACTTTAAAGAACCGCTTGGATTGACATGAAATTTGGCATAGCTAATAAGTCAAAGAAAAAAAGTGATATTGTGCCGATGTGTGCTTTTTCCCTAGGTGTTTTACATTACATTTTTTTACCCCCTCTCGGGGGTAAAAAAATGTAATGTAAAAATGTATGTCCAAAATAATTCCGGAAATGGATTAACTGACTAATAATTCTAAGCAACTTTTGTTCTATAGAGTTCTTTCACCAAGTCAATATTTTTCGATTTATTTGCGAGTGAACATGTTCATTTTTCAACAAAATAACCACGTTTTAGACGGTTTTTCGGAAATAACTCAAAAAGTAAGTATTTTGTAGAAAAAAAACAGTCTTAGCAAAAATATAGCCTGTAAAAAAGTGAAAAAGATGGTGTTAGGTGTCAGGTTGTAATTAGGTATCTATACGTAGCAGAAGCGGAGTTACTAGCTAATGAAAATATGTTCATGTTCGTCAAATTCCAAATCGAATATTTTAACGTGATATAACAAAAAAATGAAGCACTTTTTGGGGAAAACTCATTGCAACTTTTTTAAAGTGTTTAAAAAAGCTTTATAAAAAAAATTATAGCATCAAAAGTAAACAAGTTACGCTCAAAATAAAGTTGGTCCCTTTTCTTTGGTAAAAAAATCAGGAAAATCACCCCCTAATTAGCAAATCAAATGAACTTAATCGTTACCATTTTACAATTTTCTTTACTCGTGTATGTATTGTTTATATGATCTGTAAGTTTCATCGGTTCAAAGTCATTATTTTTTAAAGGGCTGTAGTTAAAAGGGCTTGAACGATTCACCAATCACGAGTGTATGCAAATTTAAAAACACCATATCTTAACCAATTTTTGTCTTACAGAAAAACAAAAAAAAATACAAAAGATTTAAAAAAGCTAAGCCGACTTTTTTCATTTTTTGAGATTTTTGTTATCTCCAACAATTTTTAAGTTACTTTGAAAAAAAGCACTTTTTTCAAAATTAAAATTTTTAAAAAGTTTATTTTAAAACTAATTGTTTTCAAAAATAAGCATTTTGAATTAATAAAACTTACAGATCATATTTATGAACACAACATAAGTAAAGGAACTTGTGAAGCGGTAACGATTAATTTCATTTAAGTTGCTAATTAGGGGATGAACTTTACCATTTGTTTTGCCAAAACAAAAGGGGCCAACTTTGTTTTGAGCGTAACTTGCTTACATTTGATGCTAGAACCTTTTTTTATAAAAACAGAAATAAAGCTTTTTTTAAACACCTTAAAAAAGTTGTAATGAGTTTTTTCCCAAAAAGTGCTTCATTTTTTGTATATTTCACGTTGAAATACTCTATTTGGAATTTGGTGAACATGAACCTATTTTTCATTAGCTATAACTCTAGTTCTGCTAGATTTTATTTTTAAAGACTATATTTTTACTCAGAACATTTTTTTAGATAAAATACTTACTTTTTGAATCATTTGCGAAAAACCGTCTAAAAATGAGGTTGACGGAAAAAAGTATTGACTTTTTAAAAAAGTGTATAGAACAAAAGTTCCTTAGAATTAGTCAGTTTATCCATTTCCGGAATTATTTTGGACATATATTTCTTCACCCTCAAGCGGGGGTGAAATTCAACCCCAGGGCAAAATCACACATCGGCGCATTCTTTCTTTGACCAGTTAACTATGCGTTTGCCAAATTCCATGTCAATCCAAGCGGTTTTTTAATATTTACAGCAAAAACCGTGAAAGAATGTACTAATACCATGAGTAAAGCCTGGGTTTCCTCGAAAGCGGCACCGACAAACAGCGACCGTAACACTGCGATGAATTACGTCAGATTACGGGTGATTACGGTGAAAAATTCAAGGTTCTTCACTGCGACAATGGAATGTGCAAACTCAGCAAGCGGTGACTTAGAACGCATCCTTGGAAACCACCGCTATTAGTCCAGGGCGCATCTGTTTTGAGATGGACGTTGAAAGGTGACTCAAATTTTTTTGCATAAATTGCTTGAAAATAACTCAAATAATAATATTTGAGTTATCCTCCCACTCAAAATGGTCCGGAACATTGTTTAAATAATCAAAATGTCAAAATATGAAGGAAAAATTCGATTTTTTTATTGGTTTTTTGATTATAACTTTAAAACTATTCATTTCTGAAAAAAGTTGTACTAACATAAAAGTTGCGTAATTAAATTTCCTACAATATAGATTGGTTAAAAATTTAAAAAATAGTCACCTTTGTTGCAAAATAGCAATAATTGCAAAAAAAAACATACAAAAACAAGTATTCGCATTTTACGTTTTTCAACCACTTATGCTACATTTAGGACCTTTATATTTTACCCAGAAAAACTTGATAGTATAGTAAAACAACACTGTAAATTTCATTAAGATCGGTTTAACAGATTTTGCAAAATAAATTTTGCAATCTAGCTTTCGCAAAAAAATTCATTTCTTTTTAATGTTGCAGGACTGAAAATAAAGCAGATGGCAAGTTGATTTTTTTTTGCTTATAGAAGTGTACTGTACCTTTCCTATGCAATTTGCAAAACTAAAATCGATTAATTACCACGGCGTCAAGAATTTTTTTAAATAAACATTAATGTTTGGTGCTACGCGCAGGACAGCGGTGTTCGATTCACACGAGTTGATTTCCACCAAAATTTCTTCCAATCTTTATCTAATATATTATTTTCTTACTCTATATTTTGTTGTATTTTAATATTTTAATTACACAAAAATCAAACTAATTTTATTATTGTTTGTGAAATATTGTTTAAACAATTGCATATATTTAAAAATAATTAACTTTTATTCTCTAAGTTAAAATATATGAACAAAGAAAGTTTTTGTTAAAAAAAGTGTTATTTCAAAGCATAGAGTATGTGTTTTATTTTGCAATAAACACATTTATTTATTTATATCGAAATGTAATAAAAATTAAAATGTATCAATCATTATCAAAGGTCATTGGAATGCCCAATCAGAGCAAACTATCCGCTATCCTGCGCGTAGCACCAATAATTAATGTTTATTTAAAAAAAATTCCTGATGCCGTGGTAGTTAATCGATTTTAATTTTGTAAATTGCAAATGAAATATACAGTACACTTCTATACGCAAAAAAATTTCAACTTGCTATCTGCTTTATTTTCAGTCCTGTAACATTTTGAAAAAATGATTTTTTTTGCGAAAGCTGGATTGCAAAATTTATTTTGCAAAATCTATTGAACCGATCTTAATGAAATTTACAGTATTCTTTTGCTGTATCATAAAGTTTTTTCTGGGTGAAATATGAAGGTCCTAAGTGTAGCATAAATGGTTGAAAAACGTAAAATGCCAATACTTGTTTTTGTATGTTTTTTTCGCAATTATTGCTATTTTTCAACAAAGGTGACCATTTTTTTTTATTTTTAACTAATTCTATATTGTTGGAAATTTAATTACGCAACTTTTATGTCAGTACAAATTTTCTCGGAAATGAATACTTTTAAAGTTATAATCAAAAAACGAAAAAAAAAATCGAATTTTTCGTTTATTTTTTAACATTTATATTATTTAAACAATGTTCCGGACCTTTTTGAGAGGAAGGATAACTCAAATATTATTATTCGAGTTATTTTTAAGCAATTTTTGCAAAAAAAATTTGAATCACCTCTCAACGTCCAAATGTACTAATATTTTTACAGATGCGTCCTGGTCTATATTATTTCGCGAGGTACAGTTTTCATTATTGGATAACACGTTATTCAGCACGTACTGAAGAAAATATAGTGGCGGTAGCGGATGGTGTACGCGAAAATAATGAAGAAGCGATTCGTTGCCGTTCCCAGCAGTTTGGCTTTGCCATATGCAACAACTTGACGTATTTTACTTCAGGATGTTGGTTCCAAACCATGTAAAATTCAATTAATGCAAGATCTGAAACCGATCGAGCTGCCGAGTCGTCACCGTTTTAGTCGATGTGCTCTTGATAAGCTTGCTATTCATTGTTTTCCAAGAAAAAAATTGTTTCCGATGAGGCCCATTTTTGACTTAATTGGGACGTGAATAAACAAAACGTTCCAATTTGGGGTGATGAGCAACCTGAAGAAGTTCAAGAGTTGCCATTACATTCAGAAGAAACAACTATTTGGTTTGGTTTTTGTACCGGTTTAATTGTCGGTACAGCCAAAACAGAGGCCGTCCAGAATGTTACTATGAATGGAGACCGGTATCGCGCCATGATAACGGACTATTTTGTGCCTGAAATTGATGCTCGTGGTCTTCACGATATTTGCTTCCAACAAGATGGCGCCACTTGCCATACTGCCCGTGAAAGCATGGCTTTACTGCGAGAACAATTCGGTGAGCAATATATTTCACGCTTCGGACCAGTGAATTGGCCGCCTGTATCATGTGACGTCGCACGTCTAGACTTTTTCTTTTGGGGCTACCTAAAGTCCAAAGTCTACACTACGTGAATAAAATTCCTACGATTGAAGCATTAAAGGCCAATATAACTTAGGTAGTCATTGGTCAAACACCAATCCAAATGCTCGAACTCATCATCGATAATTGAAACTTCAGAATGGACATGGACCATCTTAACCGCAGTCATGTTCAACATTTGAAAGAAATTATCTTTAAGAAGTATGTAAATTGTAAAGAATGTTACCTTTGAATGTTGTCTTTTGTTTGATAATAACGATTTTCAAATAAAATTCATTTTTTTCAATGTTATTTCTTTTTGAAAAAAGTATCTCTAAATGAATCACCTTTTATATGGCAATTAAACTTTTCTTTATGTTTATACAGCTCTTGGAGAAATTTTTTCCATTGTTTCAGTATTTTGAATAAGGCACCAAAAATTCATCGTCGAAAATAGTATATTAAGTATGGAGAACGGTAAGGGTTTTATACCGATCGAAGACAATTGTCTGAGATCGGTTACCCTTAACGTTCGACATGCTTATAACGTTTTTTGCACGATTGATACCATTATAAATTATAAAATTAAACATTTTCGTCATATTGACCAGTTTCATTATTTTATCAAGATAGATACTTTGGTTGTTAGGTAGTAACTAGGGTGCATAACAACAATGGAGAATTGAGTTTTTATTTAGTTGTCAATAATTTTAAGTACAATTTTGATTATTATAAATTAAAATATGAGCGAAAGTGAATTTGAAGAAATTGAACGGGCTTGGGAAGAAGGGTGTTCCGCAATTATTCCCGAAAAATCCAAAATCCGTTATCAAAATACCTATCAAAGTTTTAAAAAATGGTGCGAAGGCAAGAATTTAAGAATCGCAGAAAAAACTCTATTGGCATATTTCGTTCAAAGACATATGCAGTTGAAAGCTCCTGGAAGCCTCTGGGCAGAATATTCAATGATTAAATCCACCGTTTTTCTTTATGATGGCATTGATATTTCCAAGTTTTCAACTTTGATCGCGTATTTGAAGAGAAAAATGTTGGCTTTAGGCCTAAGAAGTTTCAATATTAATAAATAATTCGTTAGTTTTCTTTATTCTTTCAAAAAATAAATTAAAATTAAGAGATTTTTTAACTCGACGGTAAGTGAATTACTTACCGTCGAGTTGGAGTACTTACCGTCGAGTTGGATTACTTACCGTCGAGTTGCTAGTAAATGTCACCTACTGACGTAAAATCTGTCACGGTAAACAGTCAAAAATGATCAATCGTGCAAAAATGATTGTTTCATGATGGAAAGTTCTCTGGAACGGCAAATCTGAAACATAAAATTCGGGAAGGTTTAAAAAAAGTGCCCTTTCGTGATAGTTTACCAGAAAAACTGAAAATTCTAAAAAAAAATGGCGGACTGAAACTATTTCTTTGTGGCATTTTTGTAATTAACTATTCTAATTGGGAAATAAGCCACACTTTGACTTGAAAAAAATTATATTGCCGTTTCGACATCCACATCGGAAGTCGTTGTCAAAATACAAAATATTAATAAATTAAACAAAAATATTGTTGCTTAATAAAAATTCTTCTAATAATTTAATTTAATCTTACTTATTTATATTGGCCATTCAGACTATTATACATTTTAAAGTAGAAGACTTTAAAAAATGATATTGACAGTATTTATGAGTTGCATTCCTGGGACGACTTTATTGAAAGACAGTTTATTCGATTACATGAAATCTACTTTAACTCAAGAATATCCGTCATTACATCCGTTAAATTCTCGTGTTAGTGATTCCATTGTAAATCACGAGGAAAAACCAGGAAAAAACCTCGTGATACTATCTCGACATTGTAAGTATTTGTTCTTGCATTTAGTTTACTCTCAAAACTAACACCAAATTCTGACTCTATATGTATGTTATTTTAAATTATAAATAATCTTAATAATACATAGATACATAAATAATACTAAAATCAAAAATATGTGCTAATCCTCGATAGGTTATTGACTTACTAATCGTCGTATTTTTTTCTTTTGACTTCCTCTTTTAGTATGTGTAACCACATCCTACTGCATTCTACCGAGGAATTTGTGACAAAATTGGTTTCATTTAGTATAATTAGAGCCAGATTTTCCTCTTTTTACTATCTGTTTCTTTCAGGACTATACTTGAATCCCTCCACTGAAATTAATATTTGAAGCAATGGTTCAAAAATTGCTTGAAAGATCCATGCTTGGCCTAACTTTGAGGGATAGAATACGGAATGATGAGCCACGGCGAATGACTAAAGTGGAAGACATCATAAAACGCATTACGAAGTTGAAGTGGAAATGGTCAGGACACGTCGCAAGACAGAGAGACAACAGATGGACAAAGAAGATTTTAAAGTGGCGGCCAAGTGCAGACAAGCAAAGTCATGGAAGACCACTTACCAGATGGACGGACGACATTAAAAGTATAGCCGGATTGAAGCTGCGCACAACAGAGAAGAGTGGAGACATATTAAGAACGCCTAAGTCCGACAGTGGACAAATCTGTGTGATGATGATGATATATTGCAATAACTTCTATTTCTAAATATTCGTAGTTCCTGCATTTTATTTTCAAAGTTTAAAATTACAATGACGTTGACGAGCGGGACACCCTCAAAAAAGCGCTTAGTTTTCGAGATACTGACCACGGAGGGGTGAATGGCTAATTTTATTCACACTTTATATTTTCGAGGGTGCTGAAAACGAAAATGAAGTTTATTTTGAATTTTATGTGGGGGAACATTGTCAAAATCTCAATTTTAACCTAAAAATAAAAAAAAAGAAATCACGTTTTTTTGCGTTTACCTCGCTACAACTCTGTTCTATTTTAATATTTTTTTTTATTTTTACAGTATATAGCATGGACATTTTTGAAAATAACTGTACCTGTTTCAAGCGCTTTAATTCTTATTTTGATAAAGGTTATGCATTTTTCAAAGGAAAAAGTGCGGATTTGTGCATTGCAAAGTTTAATCGCAAAAGTTGAGTGACGAAATTTAAAATTTAGCCTTTTAATCACGTATATGTTAAAATAAAGAGTACAAAGAAGTTTTCTGGAAAATTTTAGATCAAAATGTTTTATAGAAAAAAAAACTTTTATTATCGACATTAGAAATCCCCAATATAACGGTTACTTTTCGAGATACTGACCATGGGTGGTGAATGGCTAACTTTGGTCTTAGATTATGTTTTTAAGGGTGCTGAAAATGAAAAAAGAATTTATTTTAAATTTTATGTGGAGGAATATTTTCAAAATCTCAATTTTACCATAAAAATAAAAAAAAAAGTGAAATAACGTTTTTTTTCGTTTAACTCGCTACAACTCCGGTCCATTTTAATATTTTTTTCTAAGGTTTGTAAACTATAGTTGCTCACTTTTTTGATGACAACTGTATCTGTTTTAAGATTTTAGTCTTATTCTAGTAAAAGTTATGACTTTTTTAAAGTACAATGTGCAGATACGTGAATTGCAAAGTTTAATGGCAAAAGTTGAGTGGCAAAATTCAAAATTTATCTTATTTATCACATTTATGTTAAAACATAGAGTATAAAGAAGTTTTCTGGAAAGTCTTAGTTACAAATATGTAACAGGAAAAAAAATGGCGCATTTTTTAATATAGACATTATACATCCCCAAAATAACGCTTACTTTTCGAGATACTGACCATGGGCGGTGAATGGCTAATTTTGGTCTTATTTTATGTTTTGGATGGTGCTGACAATGAAAAATAGGATTATTTTAAATTTTATGTGAGGGAACGTTGTCAAAATCTCAATTTTAACCTAAAAATGAAAAAAGAGTGAAGTCACACAGTTTTACGTTTAACTCGATACAACTATGTTTGTTCCATTTTAATATTTTTTTCTAAAATTTCTACAGCATATATTTCTCACCTTTGTGAAGACTATAAGAGCGACTGTAGCCTTTTAGTATTTTCTTCATAAAAGTTACAATTTTTTAAAAATCAAAGGTGCAGATTCGTGAATTGCAAAGTTTAATCGCAAAAATTAAGTGACAAAATTTAAAATTTATCTATTTGATTATATTTATCTTAAATCATAGAGTTCAAAGAAGTTTTATGGGGAGTTTTAAGGCGCAACTTTTAATTTTAAGAAAAATGTGGTTTAATTTTTTTTTTATTTTTAGGGCAAAATTGCGATTTTTTCTTGAAACGAAACTTGATTTTCCTTTTCAATACCATCAAAAACATAAAGTAAGACCAAAATTAGCCATTCACCACCAATGATCAGTATCTCGAAAAATTAGCGTTATTTTGGGGATTTATAACGTAGATATTAAAAGTTGCACCAATTGTTTTCTATAAAACATTTTGATCAAAAACTTTCCAGAAAACTTTTTTGTACTCTCTATTTTAACATAAACGTGATTAAGAAGCTAAATTTTAAAAAGAAGACTAAGTTTTCACTCTAATGGTATATAAAACAACTTAATGCTATTCTACACCCCACCAGAATGAAAACAATGGGAACCTTCTCTGGTTTTATATGCCATTAGAGTGAAAACTTGTCTTGTTGTAGCAGTTGCAGCTAGGGCATCTATGCCATTTCGTTCGTTGCAATCTGGGACTGCACGCTGGGGTTTTGTTTTGGTTGGATCAGGGAGACCAGCATATGTGCCTCCTGATGAGAGACTAATAAGTTTCGAAACCGGTAGAGGTGCTTGATGCACTCTCTGATTGGACTAGAATGTGGTTCGGCTATATTTTCGTTTTGCAACGAATTTGAAAATGGTTATTCATTTTTGATTTACATTTACTCTGATTGGAGTACGAAGGGAACCATTCTCGTTGGAACTTTACCGCGCTGAGCAGATGGGACGTGAATTGTAAATTGTAGAATTCCCTCATCTTCCATAGTATCAGCATCCGTATGGCATGCATATTGTAGAAGCCTCGGAGGTGTAACCAGAGAAGGTTCCCATTGTTTTCATTCTGGTGGGGTGTAGAATAGCATTATGTTGTTTTATATGCCATTAGAGTTAAAACTCTGTCTTGTTGTAGCAGTTGCCGCTAGGGCATCTAAGCCATTTCGTTCGTTGCAATCTGGGACTGCACGCTGAGGTTTTGTTTTGGTTGTATCAGGGAGACCAGCATATGTGCCTCCTGATGAGAGACTAATAAGTTTCGAAACCGGTAGAGGTGCTTGATGCACTCTCTGATTGGACTAGAATATGGTTCGGCTGTATTTTCGTTTTGCAACGAAATTGAAAATGGTTATTCATTTCTAAATTTTAAACTTCGTCACACAACTTTTGCGAAAATTTTTATGAACTTTTCCTCTGAAAAGTTCATAACCTTTATCAGGATAAGAACAAAAGCTTGAAACAGGTACCGTTGTATTCAGAAATGTTAGAGCTATATACTGTAAAAATTTCAGAAAAAATATTAAAATGGAACAGAGTTGTAGCGGGGTAAACGCAAAAGAACGTAATTTTATTTTTTTTTATTTTGGGGTAAAATTGCGATTTTGACAATGTTCCCCCACATAAAATTTAAAATAAACCTCATTTTCGTTTTCAGCACCTTCAAAAATATAAAGTATGAATAAAATTAGCCGTTCACCTCTCCGTGGTCAGTTACTGGTCATTTTAGGGGTATCTCCCGCTCGCCTAAATATTTTCTTTGTCTTGAATAAAATATATAAAAGTTTACGGTGTCTTTGGAGATTCAGTTATACATAATAGTATCATTAAATAATCAATGTTTTTTAACTCAAGAAAACTTGAAACTACAATTACTAACTTTATTAGAAGGCAAAGTTCTTTGAAATTTCAGATTAAATTTTAATAGTTATTATTCTGAGACCTTCAATAGTTCCAGTATTGGCTCAAAAAGATAAGGTTTGCTACGCGAGGTTTGTGAGTCACTATTTTATTAATAGCTTTGTTAGAGTTATTTTAAATAAATTAAGCTTACAAAATAAGCGCTAAATACCCTTTGTCATATCTCGGTAAGTAGATAACTTACTAGACAAAACGTAATCTTAGTTATAAAAAAAACATGCAACAAACTATTACATAAAACAACTAGCAGATCTGATACTGTTTCATAAATAGTCCAGAGAAATAAGATTTTTCTCGTGGCACATCCCCCTCCAGGCCGAAACCAAATTTCTTGAGTAGTATGGACATCTATATCTATATTAATAGCCTATATTATGTTTACTGCATAAAGGAGAAAACGGCGGGTTCGTTGTAAGAAATATTCCCATGAGATTTTTTTGCATATTCACATTCGTGAGAAATCCCAGAATAATGTTCAAGAAGTCGCCCACGCGAAAAGTGGTCCAATTTTTTTAACAATTTTTTTTTATTCAAATTGCAAAAATCAATATTTTCGGCCCAGACAAATTTTTCTAGATTTTTTGGACCATTCTGGACAGAAAAGTTATCTTGTAATTTTTCTCTAAAGTTGATCGTGTTCGAGTTAGAAGCAATTTAAAATTTGAAAAACGCGAAAATGGCCATTTTTAAGACTCGGTTAATATAACTCGGTTAAAGATTATTATTATGAAAGTCAGAAAGTGACTAAATCAAATTTAAAGCCCCCCTTCATGATCCTGAAAAAATTTGTGTCATTAATTTATTACTAAGCTGTTAGTTTTATTTATTAATGATGAGCGGTAAAGTCGTATTGACGCGGCTGTAAATGTGGGTGCGAGTGAGATGCGCCATTGGACTGCCTGAATGGCATCCCTTTCGCACTCATCATGGACGGCCGCCTAATACGTGCATGGCGCTCATTATTTTAAAATCTTTTTATATACTTGGCTTGGTTGGTGTCACGGACTCCGCAAATTTTGTAATCCATTTTAAAAATAGTTCTAGGCTACCTAGACACCTGAAATTTTCGGGATAGCTTAGAACTAGCTAACAATGCAATATTTAACTGCTATTATACAGGGTGATTAATTATTAGTGGGGTGAAGCTCCGTAGATCCGTTATAGTAATAGATAGCGATAATACTTAATAACAAAAATTGTAGCGAACTTTGAGCTTCACATTACAAAATTAGCTAGAATGTTACAGGGTGTTCGATAAAATAGTGGCAGACCAAACTTATGTTTTTTTTAAATAGAACACCCTGTATTTTATTTTATATTCGAAATCCTCATAACTTTTCGATTACAAAAATATAAAGGTTTGGTATGTTATACGGGGTATTTATAAAGTTATAACCAATTTTATATGAAAATCGTAACAAGTTTAACTACCTGTATAAATAAAAGCAAGCACAAAGTCAATGGTTTATTGACGTCATATTTTTTTATTTATTGTCAAAATTTTCGTAAATGTCTGTTTTGCTAATTTTGCTTATATTGAATACAGGGTGAGACAAAACGCAAGTACATTATTTTCTCAGTAATTTTAAATAGAATACCCTGTATTTTATATCATTATCGAAAAGTACCATTACCATACTATAATTTTTGTATAACATTCCCTATGTGTAAATATATTAGTTTTCGAGATATTTTCATTTTTTATAGCAAAATTATTAATGTTGTTCTGAAGCTATCTCCTTGTGGCATTTTTATAATTACGTATTTTTTATGGGAAATAAGCCACAATTTTACTAAAAAATGAATTTATTAACGTTTCGAAGCCCAAATCGGGTTTCGTTGTCAAAATACAAAATACTATTAAAATAAAACAAACATGTTGTTGCTAAGTAAAAAAATTCTTCTAATAATTTATTTAATCTGACTCATTTATATTGGCAATTCAGACGTATATTATACATTTTAAAGTAGAAGACTTTAAAATGATATCGCCAATATTTATGAGTTGCGTTCCTGGGACGACTTTACTAAAAGATAGTTCATTCGATTACATGAAATCAATCCCAACTCAAGAATATCCGTCGCAAAAAAAAATCATAGCATGTGATCTGTCTTTAAAAAGACAACCAAATGCAACGATGACAGTAAAATTCTCGGGTTAGAGATTCCATAGTAAATCACGAGGGAAAACCAGGAAAAAACCTCGTGATACTATCCCGACATCGTAAGTATTTGGTCTTACATTTAATCTACCTTCAAAAAAACTAATACCAAATTCTGACTTTAATATGTTTAAATTATAAATAATATTAATATTACATAGATATACAATAAGTAATACTAAAATATAAAATTTGTACTAACTCGATATATTATTGACTTACTAATCGTGGTATTTTCTTTCTATTGACTTCCTCTTTCAGTATGGGTAACCACATCCTACTGCATTCTACCGAGGAATTTGCGACACAATTGGTTTCATTTAGCATAATTATTAATAATTACGGGTCTAAATCTTTCCAAATTTTAAGTAAGCCATGACTGAATAATTGTCTAAAACTTACAATTTACGATTATTGATTATCAATATGTAATCAAAGTTGGCTACAATTTTTGTTATTAACTTTTATTACTATCTATTACTTATAATGGATCTACAAAGCTTTACTGACCAATCACGATGTATGGATAAATCATTTTTTTTTAATTTCAAACTATTTTAAAAATGTGACTACTGCAATGATATTTTAAAGTACGTTAATAAATCGATATCTACAAATTGATGGTGCCTAAGTGGCATTAGACTGCAGATCGAGAGGTCCCCAGTTGGAACCCGGCTGTTGCCTATCTTTTTTTACTTGTTTTAATAAATAATTAAAACTTTATATACTTAAAATTATATATACCGTTTTAAACAACAGTGGTATTTGATATTTTAAAAAATACTATTTTATACTAGTGTAATTTTTGGAATCATAATTATAAATAACAGTTAATACATCTACTAAAAATTTATATTTTATATATTAATTATTCTTTTCAAATATGTTGTGCCCTACATAAATATGTACATGTACAATAACAAAACCGTGATATTATAAAAAGTACTTTTTCTACTCTATGTCATATTATGTATAAGTTTTTAGTTTGTGAAAACTGTCATTATAGATAGCAGTGCGTGAAGGATTTAAAGTGTGCGTGAAGTAACCATGTATTTTAAATGGGATTTACTTTTTCGCACTGTTTTTAACTATCGCGTTGTCATGGTCGCAATCATTATCTTTCGCGTTGTCATGGTGATGACAGTATGACCAATGAATTACAACAAAAGTTTTGACAGTTTTGTGGTTTGAAAGTAGTTAGAATTTTTAAATGTCAAAGTTCTAAAAATTGTAGAATAGAAATGAATTCCAGTGACGAAGAGTTACAGTTTTTATATTTGTTTATCGTAGATAAAATATTGTATCAAACTGTACGTGAAGTACTTTTTGCGAACTTACGCGATTTATAGCACTCACTCCGTTGTCGCTCGTACTCTAAATATCGCGTGCGTTCGCAAAAAGCATACTTAACGAACTGTTTCATAAAATAACTATTTTTATTAGAGTATAATTTTTGGAATTTTAAGCATTTTATCGTTAAATCGTTTATCGTTAAATAATTTTATATTCTTTCCTGTAAATAATAAAAAGGTTTTATTATAAAAAAGTTCTTTTTTATAAAAGTGTAATTATTTACTTAAAAATAACAGCTTAGTAATCAAATAATGACGAAAATTTCTTCAGGATTTTGTAGGGGTGGCTTTAAACTTTGGTTTAGTCACTTTCTGACTTTCATAGTAATAACTTTTAACCGAGTTATTAAGCCTTGAAAATCGTAATTTTTCGTTTTTTTTTCAATTTTAAAATGCTTTTACCTCGAAAACTATCAACTTTAGAGAAAAATTATAAGAGATCATTTTATCCAGAATCTTATTCTTGAATGTCTCACGAATGTGATTATGCAAAAAAATCTCATGGGAGTATTTTCTCCAAAAAACCCGCCGTTTTCGCCTTGTCTAACAGCCAATTTTAATTATATACATAGTTATAAACAAATGAAGATCAAAAAAGGGTAAATTTTCGCTTTTTTCGTCTATTACTAAAAAGTGAAGCTAGGGCAGTCAATGAGAGCAAGAACAGGTTATTACCTCCGAATTATATCCTACTGCATGGATTCTAATTAAATTTTAGGAATAGCCTGAAAATATCTCCTTATTCAAAGTCGATGTGTGCTTTTGTCTTGGGGGCGGTTTCCACCCCTTCTCGGGGGTGGAAAATTGTTTGGTTAAACAACTACGGAAGTTGCTAGAGAACCCAATTCTAAGCAAAAACTATTCTATAATTTTTTTTGGAAAACTCAATACTTTTAGAGTTATTCGTGGTTGAAAATTGGCCATTTTCATTGAAATATAACACCTTTTCAAACGGTTTTTTGCGAATACCTTAAAAGCTATGCATCTAACTAAAAAAACTACATAAAACATGTTTGTAGCTTATAAAATAACAAAGAGATTTTTTTCTTTATGAATCTTCTAGTTATAACACAAAAAGAGATATGGTAAATGAAAAAACTTGTTTTCTTGGTGAATGCTCAAATCAGTGTATTTAACTTGAAATAACAGAGAAACGGTCGATTTTAGGTGTATAATTCCACCAATAACTTTTGTTGTGCTTGAAAAGAACTTTAAAATAAGCAATATTAAATGTCGATTACATTCAAACTAAGCGAGGTATGCTGCAAAAAATTGATGACTAACGATTTATAAGAAAAAAATTGAGAAGAACATTTAACCCCTCACCAACAAGAATTTAAATACATCGTTTTCCTTCTACAATACATTTTACTACAGTGTCAATTTTATGTTCAAAAAGTTAAGCATGTTTAAAATGAATGGTTTTTGAAAAAATAAGATCAAAATATATAGCGCATATTTAAATTTTCTTAAAAATATTCTTTTTCTCCATGTAACTTGAAAATGTAAGAGACACTGTTATAAAAAATAAAATTAAAATGTTTATCTAGAAGAAATCTTCATTTTTTTATGGCATCTCTTATCATTTTCGAGTTACATGGAGAAAAAGGAAGATTTTTAAAAACATTTAAAAATGCGCTCAATAATTTGATCTTATTTTTTTTCAAAAACCATTTATTTTAAACCCGCCCAACTTTTTAAACATAAAAAGAACACTATAGTTAAATGTATTGTAGAAGGAAAACGATGCAGTTAAATTCTTGTGGATGAGGGGTTAAATATACTTTTCAATTTTTTTCTTAAAATTCGTTAGCCATCAATTTTTTGCAGCATACCTCGCTTAGTTTGAATGTAATCGACATTTAATATTGCTTATTTTAAAGTTCTTTTCAAGCACAACAAAAGTTATTGGTAGCATTATACACCCAAAATCGACCGTTTCTCTGTTATTTCAAGTTAAATACACTGATTTGAGCATGCACCAAGAAAACAAGTTTTTTCATTTACCATATGTCTTTTTGTGTTATAACTAGAAGATTCATAAAGGAAAGAATCTCTTTGTTATTTTATAAGCTAAAAACATGTTTTATGTAGTTTTTTTAGTTAGATGCATAGCTTTTAAGGTATTCGCAAAAAACCGTTTGAAAAGGTGTTATGTTTCAATGAAAATGGCCAATTTTCAACCAGGAATAACTCAAAAAGTATTGAAATTTCGAAAAAAGATTATAGAACAGTTTTTGCTTAGTATTAGGTTCTCTAGCAACTTCCGTAGTTATTAAAGCAAAACATTTTCCACCCACGAGAAGGGGTGGTACCGCCCCCAAGACAAAAGCACACATCGGCATAGGGTAGACTTTGTTTCTTGGGCTATTCCCTACTTACTGTGAAAATATCACGTAAATCGATATAGTACGATAGAATTCGGAGCCACATACCGTCATTGACTGCCCTAAAACAAATTTGAGAATAATAAACTCATAAATCATATAAAAAACTTCAATATGGCGTTCGCTGAATGTGTCTATCCTTATTTGTTGCTTAGAAAGTTGCAAGATAAGTCATAAATTTTGAGATTTTATAAATGTTCATAACAACTTTATTTAAAAATTAAGTTAGAACCGTCTTATTACATGTATAGTCTGGGCTGATTATCGGAGAATAGGCCAGTTTTGGGAAAAGTTATTTACCAGCAATTTTATTGCTGGAATCGAATTATAAGATCCTATATATTAATAATATAGGTATGCAAAGTCCTCAGATAGTGTGCTACTCTTTTTATAAACAGAATGGCGCCCAAAAATCGTGTTTTTTTCAATTATTGCTCTAGAACTCCGAAGATTTTAACTTTACAACAAAAACACTCAAATAAAAATTCACCGTGATTAAATTCTGCATAGAGACGTGTTTTTCCCGATCTGCTCCGACGAAAATTTTCCTCGGAAAATGCGGGTTTTCCCAACAAAACCTTTAATTTTCAAATAAAGTTTTAGATAAGTAATTATTTACCAATAATTAAATAATTTGGAGACTTAAAAGCCTTCTTGGTCTAGATTATAGTTTCAGAAGCTGGTGAAAATTAAGCGAATATTTTAGCAACAATTCAATTGTTAATTAATAATTTACGGTCGCAATAATAACCAAAATTATTAAGATACACTGATCAAACTTTGAAATCTTATAAAGGTCTATGTAACATTTTGTTGACAAAATATAAATTTTTTATTTTTTTGCATAATCTTTAAATGTTTAAAAAAAATAGTTATAAACAAATTAACGTTTCTCAGAAAGTTTTTATTATATTATAATTTTAAAAAATAGCTAAAATGCGAATTTCAAATATCTTGAAAATGAATGCTTTAAAACTTTTTTGCAACCATTTGCAAAACAGTTATGAAACAGCAAAGTAAACATACGATTACTACGGTGTTAATAATTATTTTTAATTCTTTCAAAGCGTAGAAGTGAGTTTAAAGTATAAGCTAATTATTTATAAAACAATATCGATTATCAGCTTAATGGTTATATTTTAATTAAAGATTATAAATATATTTTTTTGTAATTTACACGCGCGAAAGTAGAATAATACAGTACCGTAGCTACCCGCCCACATACACAACTCGCGCGAGTTTAAGCGTGTCAGCCGCTTCGAGTGAACATTTTATCTCCGGCTCTGTATCAAGCCTACTTTCGCGCTAAAAATTACAAAAAAAAGTGTTTTTAATCTTTGATTAAAATATAACCATTGCACTAATTTTTGACATTCTTTGTGAGTAATTAGATTGTACCATAGACTCACTTTTAAGCTTTGAAACAATTAAAACCAATTATAAACGATGGAGATATCGTATATTTATTTTGCTGTTTCCTAACTTCTTTGCAAATGGTTGGAAAATTTTTTTAAAGCATTCATTTTCAAGACCTTTGAAATACGCATTTTAAGTATTTTTTAAAATTAGAATATAATAAACAATTTCTAAGAAATGTTAATTTGTTTATAACAATTTTTTTAAAACATTTAAAGATTATGCAAAAACATGAAAAATTTATATTTTGTCGACAAAATATTAAATAGGCATCACACCTTTATAATCTTTCTAAGTTTGATCAATGTCTCATGATTATTTTGGTTGTTAATGCGACTGTAAATTGTTAATTAACAATTGAATTGTTGCTAAAATATTCGTTTCATTTTAACCGGCTTCTGAATTTATAATCTATACCAAGAAAGCTTTTATTTTACCAAGCTATATAATTATTGATAAATAATTACTGGCCCAAAAAATTTATTTGAAAATTCGAGATTTTGTTGGGAAAACCCACATTTTCCGAGGAAAATTTTCGTCGGAGCAAATCGGGAAAAACATGCCTCTATGTAGAATTAAATTAGGGTGAATTTTTATTTGAGTATTTTTGGTGTAAAGTTAAAATCTTCGGAGTTATAGAGCAATAATTGAAAAATATACGATTTGTCGGCGCTCTTTTGTTTATAAAAATGTAGCACACTATATGTGGACTTTGCATACCTATATTCATAATATATAGGATCTTATAATTCGATTAAAGCAATAAAATTGCTGGTAAATAACCTTTCTTTGTACTTCACTAATTAGACCAACGTATTATAACTATTTTTTTTTCAAAATTTAAAGATTATGCAAAAAAAAAGAAAAATTTATATTTATATTTTGTCGATAAAATATTAAACAAGCATCTCATCTTTATAATCTTTATAAGTTTGATCAATGTATCATGATTATTTTGGTTATTATTGCGATCGTAAATTGTTAATTAACAATTGAATTGTTGCTAAAATATTCGTTTAATTTTCACCGGCTTCTGGAATTACAATCTATACCAAGAAATCTTTGATGTCACTAAGTTATTTAATTATTGATTAATAATTACTTACCTAAAACTTATTTGAAAATTATAGTTTTTGTTAGGAAAACCCGCATTTTCCGAGGAAAATTTTCGTCGGAGCAAATCGTGAAAAAATTATCTCTATGCAGAATTTAATTGCGGTGAATTTTTATTTGAGTGTTTTTATTGTAAAGTTAAAATCTTCGGAGTTATAGAGCAATAATTGAAAAAAATACGATTTTTCGGCGCCATTTTGTTTATAAAAAAAGTAGCACACTATCTGCGGACTTTGCATACCTATATTATTCATATATATATAGGATCTTATAATTCGATTCCAGCAATAAAATTGCTGGTAAATAACTTTTCCATGAATTTTGCTAATTAGCCCAGAGTAGTAATGCTGAGACTTTTTGTGCTTAAATTATATTTTAAATTTCAAAGCAATTGGTCAAATAGTTTAAAAGTTATTTGATTTGTTTATTCCAAATTCATTTTTTGCAACAATAGAAGTCAGAAAATTATGAGGTTACAGTAATACTTCGGACTTCGGACAGTTTATGAAAGAAGAACATTTATACTATTAACTTAATTTAAAAAAATGACAAAAAGTAGTTTTAAACAGTGTAAAATTATTTTGCAAAAACATGTCGATTTTTTGCTTACTTATAAACAATTAGAATAACTTTTTAACCGATACGCGTAGAAAAATTATTGTTTCATATTTAGAAAGACTGAATTTTTATACAGTATTAGAAAGAAAAACAATTGTCCTAGGACAATTAGGGACGAAGTCAGCCCCCCTCTTTTAATTCACATGTTCTTGCAAAATAATTTTGCAATATTTAGAATAATTTTTTGTCATTTTTTTTAAATTATAATAATAGTGTAAATATCCTTCGTTCATAAACTATTCAAAGTATTACTGTAACTTCATAATTTTCTGACTTATAGTGTTGCAAAAAAATTAATTTGGGAAAAAAAAATTAAATAACTTTTAAACTATTTGACTGATTGCTTTGAAATTTAGGCTATGATTTAAGCACCAGAAGTATCAGCATTCCGTGTAATAAGAAGGTTCTAAACTAATTTTTACATGCGTTATGGATATTTATAAAAACTCAAAATGTATGATTTATTTTGCAAATTTCTAAGCAACCAATAAGGATAGTCATATTCAGCAAACGCCATATTGAAGTTTTTTATACGATTTATGAGTTTATTACTCTCAAATTTGTTTAGAATGCTAAATTTTTAGGCAATAGACGAAAAAAGCGAAAATTTACCGTTTTTTGATCTTTAATTGTTTATAATTATGTTAGCCTGGAGGGGGTTGTGTCACCAACGGGATGTATTTTTTCCTTATTTCTCTGAACTAAAAGCAAAAGTTTTCTTAAGCCAAAAGCCGATCATAATGACGAAACGTCCAATAAAGGGGTATTTTATAAAATTTGTGCTTTATACCACAGATAGCCAAATAGTTGATAAATATATAAAAGTGCGTACTCACATGACCATTTTTCTCTGAACGAACCGAAAGGGCAGAGCGCGATGTAACAAATTGCTCTAGTTCATACGTGTTCGCGAGCAAAATTCTGAGAAACCGAAAGAGGCGATAATTTTTGGAGGAGTGTCGATAACCGTTGAAAGATTAAAAGCGAGCATTTGTTAGTTCATGCTCAGTGGGTATTGGCGTTATAACCAGATTCTTTGCTGCCGTGGTCGGACGAACACTGAAATAAAATTAGTAAAACATGGGAACACGGCGAATAAAATGAACACTTCAAATTACCTGAGAATTTACTTGTCGAGTCAGTACGCGCCTTTAAATATCAATAGCATGACAGGTTACTTTCAGTACCCTTTCAAACTAGGGATGGAAAAAACCTACCGGTTTAAACCTAAAACTGGTTTTTTTACTTCGCAATAACCGGTTTTACCGGTTGTTTTTTTGTCCCGGCTATAACCGGTTTTTTCTTTTTAAAGTAAAAACCGGTTATTAGGTTTTTACGGTGATTAGGATTAGGTTAGGTATTATTTCGGATCCCAATCATAATTATTATTCTCAAGTAATTATTCCAAACAAAACCATAATTCAAATTTTATTTTATTTTGTAAAATACAGAAGCAAACTGAAAGTGCAATCTCACATCAGCCAGAAACAATTATTAAGTTTTATTATAATATTTCCTTGAAAAGGTATTTGTAATCATAATATTTACATAAGAAGTTATCTGGTTGAATTAGACGCAAACATCATCTATTTTTCACACTTAACTCTTGACATTGAAAGTGGGTGAATTACTTTTTTCTGATTACCAAAAATAATGCTCTGACTATGAATATCGAATTACTAATTATGAATACGAATCTCCAAGAATTTCGCTACGTTTTCAAAACGATACACTCATACAGGAAGTATTAAATGAGTTAAAATGTTACCTATTCTACAAATATTCAAACGTGTTAAAAGTAATACATGTTCTTTCGATAGTACTAATTTTGATTATATTGATATCGAGTCGAATGGAGTATCGCAAACAAAAGTGTATTGTAAATGTAACTTTGTAACCTATTGGATTAAAAAAACCGAAAACCGGTTGTTCCAAAAACCGGTTTTTTTGGCCGGTTATAACCGCCAGGTTAAACCGTAAGCAAAAAAACCGGTATAACCGAAAACGGTGTTTTGTCAAAAACCGCCATCCCTATTTCAAACTAAGACACTGGTGTCTGACACCGGTGTCACCGGTGTATGGATTTCTGAAGAATGTTACTTTACAGATTGAAAAGTTTTAAGTATTTTATGAACGCTTCTCAAATAATTATTAGCCAATAAGGTATCAGCCGAGATATTTGTAGTTGAAAATGCAATGGCACAGCTATTTTAATTAATATATTGTGTCCCTTCATTTTTAACTTCAAATATCTCCAAAACTAATGAGTTTGTCGGTAAGAATGAAGGGTACAATATGTGCATAGAAAGTATTGGAGACAAGAAAAATTGTATTAAAATATTCCGCCAGTGGCGTAGAATATCCCGCCAATGGCGTAGAATGTGGGAACGGTCAGCCATTTACTTTCTCCTGTCGTACGCCTCTGGTAATAGCCAGAACGGTTTATTTAACAAATTTTAGTAGGGTGTACAGTATCTACACTTTCTACCAAGTATGATAAGGACATGCCAAATACTTTTAAACTACTGGATACAAATATTTAATATTTATGTAATAGGGATGTTTGATTTAAGAATTTAAAAATTATTTGTATTTAGTACTTTAAAAGTACCTAGTTGAAATATCTTTATCATATTTGCCAAAAAGCATAAGTACTGTACACCCTACTAATTTATGTTAAATAAACGTTTCTGTCTACTACCAGAGGCGTACAGGGGAAAGTGAATGGTTGACCCTTCATAAATTCTACGCCACTGACGGAATTCCCATTTTAGCATAATTTTTAGATTCTGCAATACTATCTATGTAAATAATATACTCTTTATTCGTAACGAGAGAATCATTAAATTTCGAGATATTTGAAGTTAAAAATGAAAGAGCGCAATACATTAATCAAACGAGCTATGCCGTTTCATTTTCAACTTCAAAAATCTCGAAAACTAATGATTTTATCGTTACGAATAAAGGGTATATTATTTACCTAAAAAGTATTAGAGAATAGAAATATTGTGCTAAAATAACAATTCCGCCAGTGGCGTAGAATTTGGGAAGGGTAAACCATTCACTGTACCCTGTCTTACGCCTCTGATAGTAGCCAGAAACGTTTGTTTATCATACATAATTTAGTAGGGTGTACGGTAACTATACTTTCTGCAAAGTATCATAAGTATATATGTATGTCAAATAGTTTTAAAGTAGTGGGCAAAAATAATTATTAAATTTTTAAACAAAACAACCAGTAACTCAATAACGAGGAACATTTTATTTAAGTGATTTGGGTTAACTCTTAATATTTTGAGGTCTAGAATCTATAACTCAAAGATTTGACATTCTTAACGAATCACTCTGTATATAGATGGACTTTTGTTAAAAAATGTTTCTCTTAAAAATCTGTAATAATTAATATGTAATACTCGTTGTTTGTTTTTTCATAGCAATTCTTAAAAAATATATAGAACTAAATTTTCAACGAAAACTTTTCGTTTATAAATTCGCAAAGTCTGTGCGTTGCCGCTCCTGCAATACTTAGAGCAGATTTATCGATGGATTCTTATATAGTTTTATCTTCTAAATCCAAATCTGAAAACGGCATTTCGATATCTCTAACCGTCTTCGAGATAATCGACCTTCTAATAAAGTCTAAAATGTGACCTCACAATCCTTTTATTTTCAGCCGACACACTAAGCGAACGGCTCCACGAGTGACAAGTTTACACCAGCAGTAGCCGTAAAACGAACTTAAGGTTCCGCGGAACGGAATAGGAATAACCGAACTGAACCGACTACGCACAAGTCCTGTAGTCGGTGCCTAAGAACGTTCGACAGTCGAATGTTCTTAGGCACTGCGCGGTGGCTCATTTATTTCCATGTATAGCAAAATCTGCCGATTGCTCTTAGCCGAGCCGATCGCTCTATGCCGATTCAGTGCACGGCCTGCTTAAGTTCGTTTTACGGCTACTGCTGGCGTAAACTTGTCGCTCGTGAAGCCGTTCGCTAAACATCAGTACAATACAGATGCTTTGTTGATCTGACTCCTCAGGTCCTTTACTGGGTCATGAGTGCTTGAAATATCATCTATGCCAAGATATATGTCGTACATTTAGCTTTGTTGGTAGAAATGTTCATATTTAGTTGGTGGCTTAATTGAAAGAGCTGTCTCTGAAGATCATCTTCTGATTCAGCAATAATTGCTACATCATCTGCGTAACACACCATACCAATTCTTTTGTTACCCATTCTATATCCGAGATTAAGAGATGTTACTTTGTTTATAATTTTGCCCATGAGTAGGTTAAACAAGAAGGGGCTTACACTGTCTCCTTGTCTAATTTCTCCCGGTGTTGGAATATCTTCAGTAAACTGGTCTTCTGCTCTAACTTTGGTTACGTTGTTGTTATTTAGGTTATGGACTATCTTTGTTATGCTGGTCGGTGTTTTATATTCTATTAATATTTAGAATGTCTCCCAGGCGAACTCTGTCAAACGCCTTCGTCAGAGCAATGAAGCAAATATACGCTGGCATGCCGAACTCTATAGCTTTTTCTTTTATTTGTTTTATTATTATAAGTCTTATAAGTACATCGTAAAAATGTTTTGATATGAATATTTCGTAATAATGGTTAAAATTAAATAAATTGAAAAATTATCTGCCCACACCTACGCCCGTAATAAACACAACAATACAATATAATACAATACAAATCCACACCGACATATTGGAATTACTTATAAATATTAATGTCGAAAATTGATCAATAAAATAATACAATCAACAGGCACCAAAATGTTTTCCACTATTGTCGAAATGAAGCTTCAGTTGCTGTTACACTGCTCCGGAATATGGTTGTATGCTCTTATCTTATCATTTATATCGCGTCAAGATACTGCTTAATTACTCTAAGGTTGGGAAACAGGTGACAGTTCAATCAGATGGTGCAACTGCTCGGTATTGTAGGTGTTTTATTGTGATTTTCTGTGAGTGTTGTGGCAATATACTTTACGTATGGAGAGAATAAATGCTTCAAACAAAAACCTTTTTGAGTGTCAAGTTCAATCTTGATGTTGAGTTTACGAACATACTAGTTTTATAGGTGAATAGTTTAAAAGAATTTAGTTTATTTAGAAATTTAATTCAATCAGAAGGTGCAATGGGCTGCTCGGTAATGTAGGTGTTTGTTATCATGTATGGTGGCAAAATTGGCTTCCGTACGGAAAAATTAAAAATATACTCCACGTAAAAAACTTTTTGAGTGTCAAATTTAAATTTAATGTTGAGTTTGCCAACAAACTAATACTATATAGCCTAATAAAATTTAAAAAAATCAAAATGTAATTCCGTACAGGTTGCAATAAATTTTATATCAAAGTTTAGTTGAATACAAAATATATTTTCAAAAAAGTATCCAAATCATATAAGGGGATCATTGTTTAAATAATTAAAAAGGGGTCATTTTTGCACAATATTTACTTTTTTAACTGCTGAGGTAATTTACATTTTAATAAAGGTCTTTAGGATTTTTGTCTATAAAGCTGAAGGATAAATCTTTTACCTAAGACTTACTAGATTAAATTTGACCCCCTATTTATTTAAATAATTGTATATAAAATTAAAAAATTAAATTTGCAAAAAGTTATTATTTTCGTTTTAAAAAAAGGACTATATATTATTTTATTTTATAGGAGAAGTTGCTACCAGTATTAGGCAAAAAACATTGGTTAAAAATATTTCATAATTTATGAGATATTTAATTTGTTTATTAAATGTAACTATTCTGGCTAATTGGCTCTGCCAAAGCCATTTTTCAAAAAAAAAAAAAAAAAAAAAAATGTAACTATGTTCTCAATTGCAAAAACGCGATTGTTACCAAAAGAATATAAATCTGTGTAAAACCTCATTACTTTTATTTTTATGTATATTTTCGATACATGTATTCAAATTTAAATTTAACTCGCCTCTAAAATGGCATTTGAAAATTGTTCTAATTTGTTTATAATTTGTTTTTTTAATAACGTCGTGGGGATTAAACATTATGAAATCCGGTTCCGATAATCGGGTTCCTGGAAATTTTTCACTAATTAACAATTTTTTTGGTCATTTTTTTTTTCTTCTTTTTTCCTTATAGTAAAAGATATAGTAGTTTTGCTTATAGAGGGGGTTTCATTAAGAATGTACTATCTCTCAGTTGTAGATTCTAGACCTCAAAATATTAAGATATAACTAAATTCGCTAAAATTAAATATGGCTCCCTATTGAGTTACAAGGTGTTTTATTAAAAAATTTAAAAAATATTTTTGCTAAGTATTTTAAAACTATTCTAAGTATCCTTTTCGTGCTTGGTAGAAAGTGTAAGTATTATACACGCTATGAAATTATGGTATATATAAGTTTCCAGCTATTACCAGAGGCGTACGACAGGGGACAGTAAATGGTTGACTCTTCCCAAATTCTACGTCGCTGGTGAAATTGCCATTTTAGCGCAATTTTTAGATTCTCCATACTCTATGTAAATAACACCCTGTTTACTCGTTACGATAAAGCCATTAGTTTTCGAGATATTTAAAGTTTAACATGTAACGGCACAGTTATTTAGTTATTTTGAATAATATATTTTGCCGCTTAATATTTAGTTAAAAATATCTCGAAAACTAATGATTATATTGTTAAGAATGAATAATATACTCTTTAGTCTTAACGATAACATCATCAGCTTTCGAGATATTTGAAATTAAAAATTAAGCGGCACAGAATATTAATCAAAATAAGTTTGCCGTTACATGTTTAACTTCAAATATCTCACAAACTAATGACTTTATCGTTACGAGTGAAGAGTAAGTTATTTACATAGAGAGTATTGGAGAATCTAAAGATTGCGCTAAAATGGCAATTTCGCCAGTGACGTAGAATTTGGGAAGGGTCAACCATTTGCTTTTCCCTGTCGTATGCCTATGGTAATAGCCGGAGACCTGTATTTAACATAATTTAATAGGGTGTATAGTACCTACACTTTCTGCCAAGTATGAAAAGGATACGTCGAATAGTTTTAAAATACTGAGCAAAAATACTTTTTAAATTTTTAAATAAAACACCCTGTAACTCAATAATGAGCCATATTTTATTTAAGTGATTTTGGTTAAATCTTAATATTTTGAGGTCTAGAATCGATAACGCAGAGATTGGACATTCTTAATGAAACTCCCTCTATAAGCAAAACTATATTTTTTACTTTTACTAAAAGGAAAAAAGAAAAAGAAGAAAAAACGACACAAAAAATTTGTTAATTAGTGAAAAATTCCCAGGAACCCGATTATCGGAACAGCATTTCAAAATGTTTAATCCGCGCGACGTTAAAAAAACAAATTATAAACAAATTAGAACAATTTTCAAATGACATTTTAGAGGGAGTTAAATTGAAATTTGAATGTATCAATACATTTATCGAAAACATACATAAAAATAAAAGTGAAGAAATTTTAAACATGCTCTATTCTTTTGGTAACAACCGCGTTTTTGCAATTGAAAATATAGTAATATTTGATAAACAAATGAAATATCTCATAAAATATTAAATATTTTTTAACCAATTTTTTTTTGCTTAATACTGGTAACTAGGGATGGCGGTTTTTGACAAAACACCGGTTTTCGGTTATACCGGTTTTTTTTGCTTACGGTTTAACCTGGCGGTTATAACCGGCCGAAAAAAACCGGTTTTTGGAAAAACCGGTTATCGGTTTTTTTAATCCAATAGGTTACAAAGTTACATTTACAAGGCACTTTAGTTTGCGATACTCCATTCGACTCGATATCAATATGATCAAAATTAGTACTATCGAAAGGACATCAATATCAATATAAATAAAACACAATTTTTAATAAATCCATTTTATTCTATTAATTAATATATTTATTTATTATCTAAAATATCCACCAATTTTCCTCTCCTCCCAAACTTAAAGAATTCTCCAACCATTTCAACTTATAAAAAATTTCCCAGACTCTTTGAAATGGGATTTAAACAATAATAATATCAACATAAATATTTTACTTAAAACTAAATTGGATAATTGGATGTATTACTTTTAACACGTTTGTATATATTTGTAGAATAGGTACATTTTAACTCATTTAATACTTCCTGTATGCGTGTATCGTTTTGAAAACGTAGCGAAATTCTTGGAGATTCGTATTCGTAATCAGTAATACGATATGCATATTCAGAGCATTATTTTTGGTAATCAGAAAAAGTCATTCAACCACTTTCAATGTCAAGAGTTAAGAGTTTAGTGTGAAAAATAGATGATGTTTGCATCTAATTCAAACAGACACTTCTTATGTAAATATTATGATTAGAGATACTTTTTCAAGGAAATATTGTAATAAAAATAACTGCTTCTGGCTGATGTGAGATTGCACTTTCAGTTTGCTTCTGTATTTATAAAATAAAATAAAATTTGAATTATGGTTTTGTTGGGAATAATTACTTGAGAATAATAATTATGATTGGGATAAAAAATAATACCTAACCTAATCCTACTCACCGTAAAAACCTAATAACCGGTTTTTACTTTAAAAAGAAAAAACCGGTTATAACCGGGACAAAAAAATAACCGGTAAAACCGGTTATTGCGAAGTAAAAAAACCGGTTTAAGGTTTAAACCGGTAGGTTTTTCCCATCCCTACTGGTAACAGCTCAACTTTTCCTATTAAATATTTTTTTGCATATTTCATTTTTAAATTTTATATATAATTATTTAAATGAATAGGGGGTCAAATTTAATTTAGTAAGTCTGAGGTGAAAGACGTGACCTCTAGCTTTGTAGAAAAAAACCATAAAGACCTTCATTAAAATATAAATTATCTCAGCAGTTAAAAAAGTAAATATTGTGCAAAAATGACACCTTTTTTTAAACGCTTTTATTTAGTTCAATAGTTTGCGTCAAATGTTTAGACGTTAATTTGCCTGCCTTTTCTTCAATGCAAATGAATGAAAATTTGCAGACATACGCATTCGCGGGAACAATACACGAATAGTCAATGAAAAAATTTTTTTCATGTTTATTAATTGTTTAAATAAAAAAAAACGATTTTAATGGAAAACGCTTAAATTCTCTTGTTTTTTACAATGTAGAAACTTAAAACTTTTACGGATTGTAGCTAATGATATGAACTATACATAATTTCACTTTTTACGTTAATTTTTTACGTTATGCTTTGTTAATAAACAATAAAGTTTCAAATTTTTTGCCGATTCCGACTACTTTTCATGTTAGTACATCATAATATGTTTTATACATATTTTAATAAACATGACGATATATTTTAATGTTTAAAAAGTGTAAGACTAAAAAGTAAAAAATAAAAAAATATGAAAAAAAAAATTTTTGAAACGCTTTTCTTTAGTTACGAGTGCCTAAAATTAAAAATATTATAAAAAAATCAACTAAAAGACAAAAAATAAAAATAAATTAAAAAAAATGTAACATATTCGGTAAAGAAAAGCGTGGGGCGAAAACCGTTTATTCGATGAACACGCGCCATGCTTTTCTTTGACGGATGTGTTAGATTTTTTTAATTTATTTTTATTTTTTGCCTTTTAGTTGATTTTTTTATAATATTTTTAATTTTAGGCACTCGTAACTAAAGAAAAGCGTTTCTTAAAAACTTTTTTTTTCATATTTTTTTATTAATTATTTAAACAATGATCCCCTTATACGATTTTGATACTTTCTTGAAAATATATTTTGTACCGGGTGTCCCAATAAGAATGGCTCTCGGCTATATCTCAGGAACCGTTTATAGTAGAGCTTTGAAATAAAAAATTTTGTAACAAAAGTTGCCTCAGGAAAAGCCTGGAAATTATTTTCATAATTGTGGGACCACCGCTAGAGGGCGTAATTGAATATCAAAAATTAAAAAATCTAAATTTTACAAAATTTTCCTAATGAAGGGGCACTGGAAATCCGATCGTCGTATTCTTCATAAAATTCTACGCATATTTGATTTGACGAGTTTAGGTCTACCTTTGGAAATAAGAGGTGGGGGTGAGTGGGAACCTTGTTATGAAAAACTGGCTGTGAGTCCGGTTCTGCTTAATCAAATTTTGCAAAATTGGTCTTGTTGAAGATAGATCTTTTTCATCAATGTAAAAGTTATGATTTCGAACCAACTTACTGAGTAATATGCCAGCTAGAAGGCGTTATTTAATTTTTTTCAGAAATCTAGTGTTCCTTGGAAAATATTAAATACAAACATGCATTTTTAATACCATATTACAAAATTAGACAAAATTAGCAACAGAATAGCGAAAACCGCATGTTAATACCTTTTTTCTATCTCGAGATATCTTACAAAACGTGTAAATTTAAAAACATAACTGTTACTGTTACCGGTAAACGAAATAATTCAATAAATGTAGTGTGCTATGGACACAACAAAGAAACATTTTCCAGCTGTCAACGTATATTAGGTCTTTTCAACGCTTCTCATTTGTTTCGAGCCTCGTTGATATCTCGTATATTAATATTATACACGGATTATACGGCATATGACAGAGGCTAGAAACAAATGAGAAGCGTTGAAAAGCCCTATTACAAAGAAATAAAAACAACTATTTAGTGATGACATAAACGTTCAAATTTTTGCCCATCATTTTCGTTGCAAACATTTACTCTTTCAAGAGTAGATTGAACAGCAGTCTCAATTTCTGCTCTCGATATGCTTTGAATGGCGTTTAGTATTCTCTGGATAATGTATTCTAGAGTAGTGTATGATGGGCAACAATTTGAATATTTAGGTCGTCACTAAGTAGTTCTTTTTGTTCTGTGTTATATTTAATTTTAATAGTATTGTTTCTCTTGATATTGTTGTTTTAATTAATTATATTTTTATACGTTGACATCTGGAAAATGTTATTTTGTTTTTTTCCACAGCACACTACTTTTCATTAACTTAGTTTACCGGTGATAGTAACAGTTATGTATAAAATTTACACGTTTCTCGAGATATCTTGAGATAGAAAAAAGGTATCGACATGCGGTTTTCGCTGTTCTATTGCTAATTTAATCTAATTTTATAAAGTATGATTAAAAATGCATACTTGTATTTAATATTTTCCAAAGAAAACTAGATTTCTGAAAAAAATTAAATAACGCCTCCCAGCTGGCTTATTACTTATTATAGGATGGTTCAAAATTATCACGCTTACATTGAAGAAAAAGATCTGTCTTCAACAAGTCCCAGTTTTCAAAATTTGATTTAGCAGAACCGGACTTACAGCCATTTTTTCATAACAAGGTTCCCACTCACCCCCACCTCTTATTTGCAAAGGTAGAGTTAAACTTGTTAAATCAAATATGCGCAGAATTTGATGAAGAATACAATAATCGGATTTCCAGTGCCCCTTCATTAGGAAAATTTTGTAAAATTTAGATTTTTTTTATTTTTGATATTCAATTACGCCCTCTAGCGGTGGACCCACAATTATGAAAATAATTTCCAAGCTTTTCCTGAGGCAAATTTTGTTAAAAAAATTTTTATTTCAAAGCTCTACTATAAACGGTTCCTGAGATATGGCCGAGAGCCATTCTTATTGGGACACCCGGTACACACCTAAATTTTGATATAAAATTTATTCCAACCTCTACGAATTTACATTTTGATTTACATGTAGTGTAATCTTATTTTACTAGACTAATAGGTGAATATTTAAAATTGGATTTTTTTATTACCTAGTAATTTTTAAATTATCAGAAAATCACTCGAAATTATCTTTTTGGAAAATACCGGGCCGGTAAATGTTTTTTAATTACAATGTATAACTAACTGACAGCAGATGTTTTTATAAAAATATACCTTTAACAATTTGATTATTTTTTGTGTATACAGGGTGTCCAGAAACTCTACCGACAAACGAAGACAGGAGATTCCTCAGAAAATTTTAAGACAATTTAACCCAATTCGCCTAGTCCGAAAATGCTTCCTAAAGGAGCTAGAGCTCTTTGAAGATGGCGTCATGTAATTAGTTTTTCTTAAATACCTCCAGAACGCTTCTATTTAGAAAAACGAAAATTGGCATGCACATTTACTTTTTAGAGGTGGATCGATTCCATCCATTGCGAATTTCTAGTACCGGTCATAGGCGTCCGTTTTGAGTAGGGCAACGGTTATTTTATCGCATAACTTTTTTGTCTTCAACTTTTATGCATTTTTGACACTGGATTATTAATTTGTGAGATATTCTAGTACTAAAAGGTACTCTTGCTTTAAGTCGGTAGGACACACCGTTTTCTAGAAAAATCGATTTGAAAGTTTTTCGTTTTTGGAATTTGAAAAAAAAAATTGAAAAAACTTAAAAAAAAGATGTATTTTACCAACGTAAAGTGAGAGTAACTTTTAGTACTCGAATATCTCATAATTTAATAATCTAGTGTCAAAAATGCTCAAAAATTAAAGACAAAAAAGTTATGTTATAAAATAACTGTTGACCTACCCAAAACGGACGCCTATGACCAGTACTAGAAATTCGCAATTAATGAAATCGATTTATGTCTGGAATATAAATAAATGTACCAATTTTCGCTTTTCTAAACAGTTTTTTTTTATTTTTCTTTTAATTCAAAAAGCGAAAAATTTCCATATCAATTTTTCTAGAAGACGTTGTGTCCTACCTACTTGAAGCAATAGTACCTGTTTGTACTAGAATACCTCACAATTTAATAATCCAGTGTCAAAAATGCATAAAAGTTAAAGATAAAAAAGTTATGCGATAAAAAAACAGTTGCCCTACCCAAAACGGACGCCTATGATCGGTACTAGAAATTCGCAATGGATGGAATCGATCCATCTTTGAAAAGTAAACGTGCATACATATGTTTGTTTTTCTAAATAGAAGCGTTCTGGAGGTATTTAAGAAAAACTAATTACAAGACGCCATCTTCAAAGAGCTCTATCTCCCTTAGGAAGCATTTTCGGACTAAGTGAATTTGGTTAAATTGTCTTAAAATTATTTGAAGAATCTCCTGTCTTCGTTTGTCGGTAGAGTTTCTGGACACCCTGTATATTGTGTGTTCTCTCCAGTTCTTTCTTGTTTGCCAGTCCCCTTCTTGTAGATTTCTTCTTTCCATTGCTTCGTCCACTCGATCTCTGAAAGATCTTCTGGGTCTGGCTCTCTTCCATCTTCCTATCAATTTCCACTCTGTTATTCTCTTTTTATCCAACGTTTTTGTCTGCTCTTCTGACATATCCGTACCAGATTAATCTCATCTGTTCTATGCAGTCTATTATATCTGAGTTCATTCCCGTTCTTTTATTAAATCTCTACATTATTTATTCGATCCCTTCTTGTTAGTTTACAGCTTCGCCTTATAGCCCAATAAAATAAAATAAAATCAAAATGTAATTAACGTACAGGTTGAAATAAATTTTTTATTAAAATTTAGGTCAAAACAAAAGATATTTTCAAGAAAGTATATGATTCATATGAGGGGATCATTGTTTAAATAATTAAAAATTGGTAATTTTTGCACAAAATTTACTTTTTTAACTGCTGCGGCAATTCTTGTTTTTATTAAGGATTATACAATTTTTTTCTGCAAAGATGAAGAAACTGTCTTTTATATGAGACTTACTAAAGTAAATTTGACCCTTAATTTATTTAAATAATTGTAAATCAATAAAATATTTTGTTTTGCAGAAAAAGTTGCGCTACTATAAATTGATACAAAAATTTGTTGATAAATATTGAGTAGTTTGTGAGATATTTAATTATTTGTTTATAAAAAATTACCATTTTTTATATATACAAGTGTTAAAGGTCTCATTTTATTTGCTTCAAAATGGCGTTTAAAAATTGGTGTAATTTGTTTAAAACTTGTTGCATCACCGGGATTAAAAATTTTGAAATTATTTTTCGATATTCGTGTCCCTGGTAGTTTTTCACACAACTACAAAAGAAAAAAAAATCCTAGATCCATTTTTTGCCGAGATAGCTTTTCCAAGTTTAAAAATTCATAATTTGTTTATGTATCAATATTAACATTTTAAAGTGCTTGAGTACATCTATCAATCTTACTACTTGACAATGTCATTTATACATAGAGTTAAAATTTTAGAATATTAAAAAAAATGATTTTCGTAGCGACCTTAATTGAAAACTATTTGCATGAAGGGTGGTGCAGTGGTACTTTGCAATATCTTCTTTAATAATGGACCAATTTCAATGTTTCTTTTTAGTTTATGGTAGCTTATAAAAATAGTAACATCTAAATGACACTTTTAACTCTAAATATTCGTCAATTTGTTATAAATAATTTTGTTTCAAATTTTTCATTTCTGTAGATGTTTTAAATAATTATAAATAATAAAAGTTGACACAAAAGATTTTTTCTACGAGCGTTTAAAAATGTCTACTTTCGCGCACGCGTTTTAGTTTAGAAAGTTTTACTTTTCCGCACGCGTTTTACTTTCCGCACGCGTTTAGATATTTTAATATGGCCTTAAAATAATTATAATAATGCAAAAAACTAATATTTAGATATTATTTACTATTTTATTTCAAATGTATCTTATTGTGTTCCTGTTTTAATGAAATTAACGCGACAATTCGATGAAATAAAATTATTTTGACATAATATTCGAAAGTCAAATCGGTAGACAATAACAGTAGTTTTGAATTATCGTCATGGAAACCAAGATTCGTCATGCTAACTAATTAAATTGAAAGTTTGGTTTTGACAACATTGTCAAAGAATTAATTTGTGTATGTATTTTCATATTAATTAAATTAATTGATTAAAATTTGGTCATTTTTTAAAGACTCGTAGAAAGAATATTGTTCTTAACTGTTGCAGAAAGTCTCTTTTCCGCACTCGACTGCTTGCCGAACTCCCGCTTCGCGTCGTTCAGCAAACTGTAGTCGCGTGCGGAAAAGTATGACTTTCTGCACTTGTTAGGAAAATAACTAATTTTTATAAAAAAAATAATACTGAATTAGCATTAAAAATTTGTTGACTTTTTTCTTTGTACAATATTCAAATATATGTTTTTTACATTTAATTTTATAATCTTTTTAACAGGTAATACACTAAAACTTATTGTGTATATATTATTATTTGTTAATTTTTATTCACTTATATACATTACATATACATATTTATATAGAGGTTGTCCTCCATTTTTTTATATATTATATTTTGTAGGTATTCACATTATCCTTGCGAGATTTTGCCAATGATTTGTACAAAGAAAAAGTTTTTATGATTCTTTAACAAAATTTTACTATTTTGTTAAATTTTTAAAATAAAAATTTGTTTTAATACTCTTTTGTGATTATCTTTGGTGCCAACTTTTATTTATTACAATACTAGACAAACATTTTTTTTTTGAAAAAAAAAATGGTTTATGACTAGTTAATGATTATTTATGGCAAGAAGGGTCATGCAGATGTTATTATTTTTATATGCTGCCCCAGATTAACAGAAAACATTGAAATTTGCTCATTATTAACGGAGATATTGGAAACCACTCCTCCGCCAATTTTCAGACAAAAAGTTTTCATTTAAGGTTCTACGAAAATTATCATTTTTCAAAATATTCTACAATTTTTATTGTGTGTATAAATGACATTGTTAAGTATTAAGGTTAATAGATGTAGCTACTCACGTTCTTTTAAATGTCAATATCAATGTCAAATTAAAGGCTTATTAAAGTTGATGAGACATTGGTTTGCCTAAAAACTACTGTAGATAAAATTGACAGTAGGGTTGTTAGTAATGACAATAGGATTATAAAAAATGAAGCCTATTTGGATGGTATTATGCAGGTTACACGGAATAATACTCTCAGAATATATGGGTTACCAGAACAGGAACAGGAGAATTTGCCTAGGGTGGTTAAAGAATTAATCCATTCAACAATGAAAGTCGAGAACTTAAGTGAAAATGATATCAATAATGTGTATCGACTGGGTAAGAGAGAACTTGATAATAATAAACCAAGAATTGTTTTACTCGAAATGGTATCCTATCTAAAGAAGAAAGAAATTTTGATTTCAAAAAAGTTGTTAAACGGTACCCACATATTTATTAGTGAAAACCTTACGAAGCCGCAATATCAGCTACTGAATGCAGCAAAACAAAAATACGGTAAACAAAATGCATGGTCCAGGGATGGCAAAATCTTTATTAAGGACGAAGGTATCAAAAATATTACGTCGCACCAAGATCTTTAAATCAGCTACTTAATGGTAAACGTGGCAACGTGACAAGATGGAGGTTTGGTCATTATGTGCGTAGTATCTAGTACAAACGATTTGGTACCTTCATTTATCTTTCCACTTTTTATGGTAGACATGTTTTTTTTTTTATTTTAATCTAATTTAGATACTAATATTTAGTTGTTTAATGTATTTGGGAACTCCTCATTTTGTTAATGATTGATCAGTACTTATAATTATTGCTTTCTTTATTTTTAATTATGGTATTATATATGGTAACAACTTGTTTTGTATTTAATTAGGTTTTTTGTTTAAGTTTTGCGTCCAAGGATATTAAATTAAGTAATTATTTTATATAAGTTGTATAATCAATTATGGAGCTCCAGAGTTTTTTTTAATGAAAATTAGCGCTTATTACCAAAATTCGAGGTTTAAGGACGAAAACGACAGATTTTTACCAAAGTTTGTTGATAGAAACCTTTGATATTATTGCTTTGACGGAAACCTGGTTAAGTAATGCCATTAATGATTCTGAATTGTTTGACGAAAGGTATGTGGTTTATAGAAACGATAGGGACCTTGTAAGGACGCGTAAGGCAAGAGGCGGAGGTGTTCTGATTGCAGTTCATAAAAAATATAAATCTAAACAAATCTTAGTAAATACTGAATTAGAGGTACTATTCGTTGAATTGGATGTATTTGGAAATAAATTAATTCTTAGTAACGTATATTTGCCCCCCCCCCCCCCCAGTCGAGCAATAACGATTATATAGCTTTTGTTGATCTGTTTTCGTACATAGATAATACAATGAACACATCTATTTTAGTTTTTGGAGACTTTAATTTACCTTGTGTAACCGGTGTTGACTATAAATTTGAAAACAACACTTCTCTCAAATATTTGTCAATTCATGAATTAATTAGTATGCATAACTTTCAGTCTTTCAATAACATTGTGAATGAGGATGTGCGAACCTTAGATCTAATTTTGAGTAATATTGATATTTTAGTTAGTAAAAATAACTATCCATTTACAAATAAGGATAAGAAACATCCAGTTTTGAGTATAGAATTTAACATGATAAAGACAGGAACAATCAATCATCATGAGATGAATAATCTAACTAACCAATTTAATTTTAAAAAAGCCAATTTTCCTATGTTGTGTGATTTATTGAGGAACTGTAGCTGGGATAATTTAGGATGTATACAAGATATTGACATTGCAGTTGACTATTTTTATCACAAAATTTATGAAATATTTGAGGTGTGTGTACCTAGATTTCGAACTAAGAGTAGAATAAACAAATTTCCTGTGTGGTTTACTCCAGACATTATTCGTTTGCAAAGGGAGAAAGAGTGTCATAGGGGTATGCAAAATGTAGCGGTTTATCATGTAACTGAATATAAAAGACTGCGAGCACTTTTAAAAAATAGGATCAGGGAAGCGCATGAGTCATACATACATAATGCCGAAAACAGTATCAATACTAGCCCTAACTTATTTTGGAATTTGGTAAATAGAAACAAGAAAGCGAGTATTGACACTGAATATATAATTAATGAAAACAATGAAATAATTTCTGACAGTAAAACAATTTCCCAAGAGTTTGCTGATTATTTTAAGTCTATATATGACCATAAATCTTCTACATACGATTTAAATTTTATTAATTCTAGTCACAATAATTCTCCTTTGCTCAGTTTCACTAAAGTTACAGTGCGTGATATACATAACGCATTTTCAAAATTAAAACCAAAGTTTTCTTCGGGACCTGATGGTATTCCGGGGTATATATTTAAAGCAAGTCGCGACTACCTTACATATCCTCTAATAATTATCTTCCAAAAAATAGTAGATAATAATTATTTTCCGAAATTGTTCAAAATGACTAAGGTAACTCCTATCCATAAAAAAGGTTCACGAAATGATTGCAAAAATTACAGACCTATTGCAATTTTGAATTGTATAGCAAAAATTTTTGAACACATCTTACATGAAAAAATGTATGCACATGTACAGAAAATGATATGCCCACAACAATATGGATTTTGTAAAAATAAATCTATTGAAGCTAATTTATTATTATTTACTAATTATATTAATGATGTCATAGTCAACAAGAACCAGGTAGACGTGGTATACACTGATTTCGCCAAAGCCTTCGATAAGGTCAACCATGATATTCTATTAGAAAAATTATTGTACTTTGGGCTAAGCAATTCATTGCTAGAACTTTTTGTAACATACTTGACAGACAGATGGCAATTTGTATCATATAAAGGAGATAAATCGGAGGTTTTCCTGGTGGAATCAGGTATACCACAAGGTTCAAATTTAGGACCGCTATTATTTTTACTGTTTGTGAATGAATTACCTTCTTTTATTACATCTCGGTGCCTTTTATATGCGGATGATTTAAAAATATTTAGAGAAATTAAAGATTTGAATGATTATTTTCAATTACAGTACGATTTAAACGAGATTTATGATTGGTCAATACGTAATAAATTGTATTTTAATTTGAACAAATGTACGATCATGACATATAGTCGTCAGGCAAACCCTAGTTATTTTATGTACAATATGGGAAATAATAACTTACATAGGGTCAATGAAGTGACGGATCTTGGTATTACGTTTGTAAATAATTTAAGTTTCAACTTACATGTGCAAAATATTATGTCTCAGTCATACAAAATGATGGGACTTATTAAACGTGTAATATATAAATTTCATAATATCGACTCAATTAAACGGCTCTTTAATTCATTTGTTAGAAGCAAATTAGAATTTGGGAGTATTGTCTGGAGTACCTTAATAAATAGTGGTCACATGCGCCAAATTGAATCAATTCAAAACAAGTTTATTAAATATTTATTTTACAAATAGCAAGAAATATCGCCAGAATATGATTCGTATCAACCATTAAGAAAAGAATTTAATATAAAAAAATTAGAGCAAAGAAGACTTCAACGTTGTTTAATTTTTCTCTATAAACTATGTAATCACTTAATAGACTCGCCTGATCTTTTGGGGCCAATACAATTTTATATCCCGGATTACAGAACCCGTCCAAGAAACATATTATTTTTTGTAAATACTTCTACCCCACTTAATAAAATGTGCAAAATTTACAACGATTTAACAACAACCACTTGTCTGGAATTATTTGGAATAAACTTGCAATTATTTAAACGTCTATTGCATGAATAATATAAAGAGAGGTTTTTTTTTATTATTATTTTTAACGTTTTTGCTGGTAAACATCTGTCGTTCTTGTCTCTATTACCTCGAATTATTACATTATGTGCATGTTGTACTAAACTGTTGTCATTGTAGATACGGATACATGTAAGTAGGGAAACCTGTTTGTATCTGTTATTAATAAATAAATATTGATAAATAAACAAATTATGAATTTTTCAACTGGGAAAAGCTATCTCGGCACAAAATGCTGCTTTTAGAACATTTTTATTCTTTTGTGGATATGTCAAAAATTACCAAGAATACGAATATCGAAAAATAATATCAAAATATTTAATCCCAGCGATGTTATTAAAAAAATAAGTTTTAAACAAATTAAGCCAATTTTCAAACGCCATTTTGGAGGGGTCTTTAATTAAAATTTTGATTTGTCATAATATTTATCGAAAATATGCATAAAAGCAAAACAAATAAGACCTTAAAAACTTGTATACTTTTTAAAAACTTGTAAATTTTTTTGTCAATTTATAGTGATATCATAGCGCAACTTTTTTTGCAAAACAAAATATTTTATAGTGCTTATTTATATTGCAAATAATATATTTTTGGAAATTTGTTTTTCAATTTTGATTTACAATTATTTAAATAAATTAAGGATCAAATTTAATTTAGTAAGTTTGGTATAAAAGACTGTTTCTTCATCTTTGCAGAAAAAAATTGTAAAATCCTTAATAAAAACACGAATTACCGCAGCTGTTAAAAAAGTAAATTTTGTGCAAAAATTACCAATTTTTAATTATTTAAACAATGATCCCCTCATATGAATCATATACTTTCTTGAAAATATCTTTTGTTTGGACCTAAACTTTGATAACAACTTTATTCTAACCTGTACGGAATTACACTTTGATTTACATGTATTGTAATTTTATTTGATCGGTCTATTAGGAATTCGGTCTCTGTTGCCCTTATTTTGTTTTTGTATTTCTTATTTATTATCCAATTTTCATACCCATAAGTCAGGATACTTCTTGTCATAGTGTTGCGCTTATCCCACAGTACCATTCAATTTTCGCATGCAGCCTCTTGTTTGTCCCAGTCTATTTTTTATATCTTCTCCAGTTGTTTCTTTGTTGGATATTATGAAACCTAAATACTTATACTTGTCTGTTCCTTTGATTTGTTTACCTTCGTCTCTTCCCAACTGTGTTATTTCTGTGTTGTTCGTTGTTGGATATTCAGTTTGCTTTAGGTTTATTTTCATTCCATTCTTTGTATATTCCTATTCCAGTTTTCTCATCATAAAGCTGAGGTCATCTTTGTTTTTTGCGATCACTATTTGCTCGTAAGCAAACTAAGGGCCGGTTGTTCGAACGCTAATCAACAATGATCACTATCAAATATTTAATTACTGTCACCAAAACTGTCAATGTCAACTTTTATTGGGTTGCTGAAAACATAATTGATTAAAATTATGAGATTAGTTAATCAATTAACATAACAATTATTAACATAATTAATTAAGTAATTTCATATTATGTTTTCAGCAACCCAAACAAAGTTGATATTGACAGTTGGTGACAGTAATTAAATGTTTGATAATGATCATTGTTGATTAGCTTTCGAACAACCGGCCCTTAGTGTGTTTTACTGACAACTTCAAAGTTGTGAATAAGTGATGGAAAATATAATACTGTTATAAAACTGACTTTTCTATGATCTTTTAGGCACTAATGTTTAGTTTTAGTTGACTTTATTTATTTTTAATAACTTACTTCTAAACAAATGAAAAACACTGAATTTATATCCTTTATTTTACAAACTACGATATCTAATTTATTTGTTGCACCAAATCTACTAATTTATCTAATTACAAAATTCAAACAGTATACCGCGCCCGTTACATATCAAAGTACACCGATGGTTTCAAATTCACAACTGACCTACTAATTCCAAAAACCCCTATTTATACATTATTAAAATGTTCCAGAATAAGAATGATTATCACGGAAGAATTCATCTTATTCTAGAATAACAATCAAAGGATTATTTACATAAATATTAAATAAGCATTTTCTAGAATGAAAAAGAAATATCGA
Organism: Diabrotica virgifera virgifera; assembly: GCF_917563875.1. Classification (NCBI taxonomy): domain Eukaryota; kingdom Metazoa; phylum Arthropoda; class Insecta; order Coleoptera; family Chrysomelidae; genus Diabrotica; species Diabrotica virgifera. Next base: position 177,980,621 of record NC_065451.1, read on the forward strand.
GCTGTGTACCTGTTAAAAAGGTCCCCCTTTTAAAAGCATTCACAAACAAATAAATCAAATTTGCAAACAAAAAGGATTTTTTAAATTATAATAAATAGACCAGGACCTGCAAACAGTCGGGTGACATAATTATGTCACAATACGCTAGAATTGAATTTCTGAAGATTATATTTGTTTTTAATTTATTTATTTTATTGGGCTATTGAAACGCTTGCGTAAAGCTCTAACTTAATATATTTAATAGTTCAAAGTTATTAACCGTCAATTAATAAGTTTAAGGTCCATTCCTATGTATTTTCTATTTTTGTTAACCAGTTATCTTTATTATATTAATATCATTTCTGATCTTTCCATCTGCACTTTGGTCTCCCTCTAGCTAACCACTCACGAATTTTCATGAAAATCGATGGAGGTTCAACGAAATCGGAGGTAATAGCTCATATCCACCTTCAGTGACTGCACTAATATTATTTAATTAAAAATGTAATTTATATTAGGTACACCGATAATTCTGGCTTAATCCGAGATAAACATAATACTTGATTTTTTAATAGTAATTTTTAAATGATCATACAAAACACTCAAAATTATCTTTTTGGAAAATACCTGGCTTGTATATCTTTTTATTACAATTTATGATTAACTGACAACAGATGTTTCTATATCAACATACCTTTATCAATTTGATTATTTTCAGATGTGTACCTACAACTTCAATAAATGCATGAATCAGTGGTATACATATAACTATAAAATCTTCCGAAAGTTATACTCTCTTTCATTTATCCTCATATTGATCCATTTATTTTCTTCTGTAATTTCCCCTTCCATTTCCATACCCTTAGTTTTGTCTAGATTGATAGTCAGACAATATTTTTTAGTTTCTTCTTCAAATTTTGTGAACATTTTTCCAAGTGCTATTCTTGAACGTTAGTCCAGAGAAATAAGGTTTTTGTCGGGACACTTGAGCAGCCAGGTGGCAAATGAGTTTTTTGGGTACTATATACTTACTTACTACTCCGTGGCGTTACAACCCTTCGTGGGTTTTAGCCGACTCGACAACATGCCTCCACTGTTTTCTGTCTTGAGCAACCTCCATCCAATTCTCCACGCCCATAGTGCTTAGGTCTCCTGCTATATTACCAAGCAAGCAATTTGATTCAACCCGACCTATGGGAGATGTTCACCCTTTCGAAAAAAAGGACATTCGGGTGTAACAATTCATTGGGGCGAGGTGTTTTGGCCCGAGTATAAATACAGGGATCACCCCACCTCGCTCCAATGCCCCAGGCCAAACCTTTCCCCCCTATAGCACGCTTATGCGCGATAGGGGCACAACTATCAGCCAAAAGCTCTTCACAATGGAACCCTGGGTAATAGGATTCCAATGTGGTACCCTAATCGAATGCAAAACTAGGCCAGCGTTAAGCGCTCTAAGCCTTTTATCCTCTTATTTACTTATCCGCGGGAACTAAAATTGCTTGATTGGGCTCCAAGCCATTGTACCGAGTCCTAATGGGCTCCGTCCAATGGCTTGACGCTCTAATTTTATGTTGGTTTTTTTATTTTGTGTGATTTTTTTGGTGGCTTACGCCTTTTTTATAATATTTTTTTAATTGTATTGTGATTTTACCTGATCGTGTGTCTGGTATCTTGGATGGCTTCCTGGACTACCTTGGTCACTATGTTGGTGACTAGTTTGACCAGGTATTCTTCGTCTGGGAGGATCGCTGTGGTGGCTTGTTGGTTTTCGCCCTGCGTGACTTTGGCATAGGAGACTCCGTTTGCCTGTTGTCGTCTGTAGGTCTGTTGTTGTGGCCTCTGTTGTGGTGGTCTATACCAGGTTGGACTTCTCGGGCATCCTCTGTAGCTTGCGGGGTGACTTCCTTTGCAGTTAGCGCAGGTTGCCTTTGTTTCCCTGGGTCTTTTACACGTCTTCGTGTGGTGGTCTTCTCCGCATTTCACGCATTTGGGGTGTTTGTGGCACGCGTTCTGCGCATGGTGGAAGCCTTGGCAGTTGAAGCACTGCGTTGGCTCTGTCGCTTTTCTTAGGTCTACTACCTCTATCTTCATGTGACACAGATTGGTGATCAGCTTAGCCTTTTCTACGTCCTCACGTTTCAGAGTCAGTACGAACATCGGTAACTGCCTTTTGGGACCGACTCTTGTGGTCATATTCTTGGCTGCTTGGCAGACTATTTGGTGTCTTGCTTCCATCTCTTCTTGGATTTCCTCCTCGGTGGTATTTGAGGGCAATCCTCTTAAAACCACTTTGGGTTTTTTATCCTCGTCTACTGGGAAGGCTACCCATTGTAGCCTTTTGTCCTTGTGTGCCTTTGCGTATTCTTCTATTACCCTCACCATTTTCTTGTAATCTTCCAGGTTTTTCGCCTGGATGAGTGTTTCTTTACCGCTCCTGGAGATTTTGTTAGTCGTATAGACTTTTAGTCTTTGGGCTATGGTGAGGATAGCCCCTGTCTCATTCACGCTCTGCAATTTAATTACAGGCGGCTGTCTGTGAGGTGTTGCCTGTTGTTCGGGCAGCACGGTGGTTTCTTCGTTTGTTACCATGTCCTCTGTCTCTGAATCGTCAGATCGCCCCAAGGCAGGCGTCTCACCATCTGTGCTTGGTTTTCGTGACAGTGGTGGGAAGTCTTCTTTTGCCCTCGGTTTTTTAATCGGCGGTGGCTTATCGGTCGCTGGGTTATTTTCTACCTTCGGTATGGGCTTTGCCTGTTGTTGGCGTTCTAGCATCAGGTTTTTCTGGGCTTCTCGTAGCTCTTTGGTTAGTTCGTTCATCTGGCTCTTCATCTTCATCATCGATTCTTGTAGTTCCGCTCTTTCGGTCTTTTGTCGGGCTATTTCTTCGTCCTTTTCCTTCACTTGCTTCGCAAGCTGGTCTTTCGTCCATCTCAAGTTTTCCCTTAATCGCTCTGCCTCTGCTTTTTCCATATCTAGACAAAGCTTTGCATATTTTAGTTGCGTCTCATTTTCCCGTCGGAGGGCTTTCTCTATCTGGTTTTTTCTATCTGCCTCGCTTTCCATATCCTCTTTTGAGTATTCCTCGGATTTCATCTCGGTATCTTCTTCGGTTTCCTCTTCGCTCTCATCGGTTTGTTGTTCCTGTAAAAGGCTAAGATCCACTCGGCTTCAGGGTTGGTTTCCCTACCCCTATCGCGGTTGTTCACGTACCCAGACAGAACTGGGTACGGGATCCTCTTGATGTTCTCGTTTTTACTGACCTAGGGGCCGGGGCTGCCCGATGCAGGTTCCATAGAACTACACCTTGCAGTGTCTACCCTTACGGAGGCACAGTAAAAATCCCGTAGAGGGCTCCCGAGCCCGCTTTGCTTCTTCTGCTAACCGATCTCTAGCTGTGGCGTCTCAGAGAATCCAATAAAATCAAATTCCCTAAGTTTCACCACATCCAGTCGATCGGCCTTTGCCTCTCCTTCTTGCCTAAGGCTTAGAAGTGCACGATTTCGCTATCACGCTTACATTCGTGATGTAATGAAAATTCCTGCTAGTCGTACAACTTCTTCCACCGTTGGCTCCTCGTCGTCTTCACGCCTCAGAGAGTGAAAACGCTCAACTGCTGCCTCGCTTACATTCAAGGCAGGACTGAAAAGTCCACAGCCGAGCTATCCCCACTTCTCGTTGGCTTCTCCTCTCTGCTGATGCTCCGCTCCGCTCGCACGCGTGTTACTTGTTCGGTGGTCGGCACCGAACTACAGCTATATTACCTCGCCACCCGAGTCGAAGGCGTCCGCGTGGTCTCCTTCCAGTTGGGACTTCCTCCCACACCAGTCTTACTGTTCTTTGGTCAGAATGTCTTCTGAGGTGTCCCGCCCATTGGAGTCTTCTGGACTTTATTTCTTTTATGATGTTGACGTCCGGGTAGAGTTCTTCGAGCTCTTTGTTAGTTCTTATCCTATATTGTCCTGATGCTTCATCCAGCACAGGACCAAAGATCTTCCTTAGGATTCTTCTTTCCCAAGCAAGTAGTCTCTCTCGTTTGCCTTTGTTATCGTCCACGTTTCGCTTCCATACATCACCACGGATCGTATGATTGTTTTATAGACTTGTATCTTCGTACGTCTTGTTAGTTGTTTTGATTTTATAAGGTTTTGGAGGGCAAAAATACATCTGCCGGCCTGTATCCTGTTGTTTATTTCTTGTGATCCTTTATTGTCTTCAGTTATTGTTGTTCCAAGATACTTGAATTCTCTAACAAGGTCAAAGTTAAAGTCATCGATGGTGATGTTCTGACCAATTCTGTCTCTGTTTTGGTTATTGCGGCTCATATACATATAGATCGTCTTGTTTTCGTTAATTTGGAGCCCCATCTTCTCTGCTTCCTTCTCGAACCTCACGCAAGTCTCTTTCATCCTTAATCGTGTGTTACCTATTAGATTGATATCGTATTACCGTAGTATCGTATTATCGATACCTATTAGATCGTACTGTATACCTAATACATTATAAACACAAAAATGCCCGTCACAGTTTGGACGAGAATTTTAGTTATTAACAAATATGTGTCAAAAATGGCAGTATTTTCGTTTAAATCGCTACAGGTAAAAATAGGGTAATTAAATATCTTATTTAGAGCATTCATCTTTTAGTAGATGAGCAAAGGTTGAAAATGGCAATTTTTGAATTTTGGTCTGATCAGTTTTTGCTTCGGTAATTGCAAAATAAGACTAAAATTTCGAAAATAAAAAATTTGCTAGAACTTTTGCGAAAATAAACTTACGACTTTATTATTGCACGGAAAGTTGAGACAGCCACTACATATCATGCACAAAAAATTTCAAGACGATTCGTCAATTAGTTTAAATTTTATTCAATTTGTTTATCCAAAAGAGCTTTTTTTTCAATATTATTGTTCAGAAAATAATAACGATACAGCAGTTCTGTGGAAACTACATGAAAGAAGAACACTTATGTTTTCAAAGAATTTAAAAAAATCAATCAAAAGTTATGTGTATCATTCCGAAAACATTTTAATAAATTACAGTCATTTTTGGCTTAAAATCAATTTGAATAGATTTGTTAATATTGACTGTAGAGTAAATCTACTTTGGGATTTCAAAAGTTGGTATTTTTACACGAATTTTTAAAAAAACTTTTCGCCTTGGTTAAATACGGTCAAAGTTAGCCACTTTTATTATTTAATTCACAATTACTTCTATAAACATAAAATTCTCCTGTAACAGTGTTAGTTACCATACTCCTCCGAAACGGCTATACCGATTTTTATGAAATTTTAAACATATATCCTGTAGGACTGAGTCCTAATCTATTTTTTATACCCATAAGTTATAAGGGTGGTTACCCCCCTGAGATTTTTTTTATTTGTTTGGACAAAATTGTTTACGTAGAATTAAAAAATACATACAACCCTTAATTTTCACTCTTCTATCACCAACCCCCATTTTTAATAGCCATCTATATATTTACATCTATAAAATTCTCCTGTCACAGTGTTAGTTGACATACTTCTCTGAGACCGCTTGACCGATTTTTATTAAATTATATATGAGCGTTGATTGAAGTATCCCTGAGTGATAAGCGGTAAGGGGGTTCCCCCTAACATTTTGTAATGTTAGGTAGGGATATGTGTACATAACGTACTCACAAGACTACGAGTACATACAAATTGAAAAAATTATTATCAGAATCCATCAACAAGCTCCGGAGATATTAATCGCAGCATAAGTTTGAAGAATCAATTTTATTTTTTGAGTGCACGGATTTAAATAATTCCCCTCCACCGACCACGATCGATTTTTTAAAGCTTTATTAACCACTTTATTGAAGTTCAAAGTTTACTTAAACTTTTACACATGAACTATATACCTTGAGCTTCAAAATGGGCTTGAAAATACTTTAGTAAAATGTTTTCGGAATGATAAAAATGACAACTTATGGATTTTTTATAAATTGTTGAAAATATAACTATTCTTTTTTTTTATTAACAAAAAGTCGCATCCACCTAATGGTTATTAGCGACGTAACAATACATAATAGGTTAACCAAAATGTGGTACAATATAAGTATAGTACAAAGGTAAGGTTACATGCATTATCTACAAAAACTTGTTAGATTTTATCGAATACACCAATTGTTTTTAAAAAGTTAAATTAAATTAAATTTTTTGGTTCTTTATTATTGGCACCCAGAACTGACATATTTGACACGATATTAAAATCAATCCGTTCTTGTGTATATTTTGGCATTCAATGTTTGACAGTTAGTTGTGCGTTACACGATTTAGTCCTGTCGCCAGGGGGGGTACAACGGCCTTCTTAATTCAGATGGACTTACCCAAGTTTTTTTTATGTATTTTGGCCCGTAGAACACGAATTTTTTGGGTAACAGTTGATTCGGATGTCGATAAGATTGTTATAAACAAAGAAGTTGAGGAATTACATAACAGCGATTTCTCGCAAAACAAAACAATTTTTTGTATTTTTTGGGTCATTCTAACCAAAAAATGTTCCTACAAGTTTTTTCGTAGGATGCATACTTTTCGAGATAATCGCGGTTGAACTTTCAAAAAATCGAAAAATTGCAATTTTTGAACCCGAATAACCTTTGAATAAAAAATAAAATAGCAATTCTGCTTACCGCCTTTAAAAGTTTAAGTCAAATTTTATCTGTTTTGAATATATGCATTGCTAAAAATTTATTTTTTGATTGTTAAAAAAAGCTATAAACACATAGTGTTTCCCGTGCCTAATACATGCGTTTTAACGCATGCTACGTAGAAATAGCCCCGCTTGCACTTTTACCTCCTCTACCTACTCATTCGATTTTAAATGAGAAATCATTGAAAACATCACTCAAGCACTAGGTGTTTATAGCTTTGTTTTAACAATAAAATAATAAATTTTTAGCAATACAAATAATTAAAACCGATATAATTTGACTTGAACTTTCAAATGCGGTAAGCAGAATTGCTATTTTATTTTTTAATCAAAAGTTATTAGGGTTCAAAAATTGCAATTTTTCGATTTTTTGAAAGTTCAACCGCGTTTATCTCGAAAACTATGCATCCTAAAAAAAAATTTGTAGGAACATTTTTTGGTTAGAATGGCCCAAAAAATACAAAAAAATGTTTTCTTTTGCAATAAATCGCTGTTATGTGATTCCTCAACTTCTTGGTTTATAACAATCTTATCGACATCCGGATCAACTGTTACCCAAAAAATTCGTGTTCTACAGGTCAAAATACATAAAAAAAACTTGGGTAAGTCCATCTGAATACAGGAGGCCGTTGTACCCCCACTGGCGACAGGACTAATTCATAAATAGGTGGTTCAGATCTTGAGAACAAATATGAGTGAGTAAGCCTGGTAAGGTCTAGTAGTAGGCGGTTAAAACTGCTTACTCATAACAACTTTTATAAACTGTTTTGACTTTTTTTACTGTGTCTTTAATTTGCCTGAGCTTTGAATTTGAATTTTGCCATTCATCGAGCCAGTCATTTAACACATATTGTTTTATCAACACTTTCAAGTCATTAGGGGCACATTTTAATAGCGATTCTGAGTCCGCACTAGTCACTGCACTACACGCACTTGAGTCTGCATCTTCATTTCCACTAATGCCCACGTAGGAAGGAATCCAAATGAAGTTGACTATTCTACCATTTTTGAGATAAGTGAAGAAATTGGATATATCTTTTGTACCGATGTTATCGCACTAAGCGAATCAGAAGGAATGTTCTTGTCGTTAGAAAACTCAAGTGCTCTGTAGAGAGCGAATAATTCGGCTGTGTATATACTGCAATACGGGAAAGTCGAAATAAGTGGTACTAAAATTGCAACTGCCCCACTTGCGAGAGCTGTGTTAGTTCGGTCTTTACGAAAGCATGTAAAATGTTGGCGAATATGGGTTAGAAGATACGAGATTATTTTCCTGTAGACATATAATTTCGGGACAGTGTTCTGATTGAATGATATTGAGCATTGGTAAGCGATGGAAAAGTCCATCAATATTTCACTGTAAAATTGAGTTGGATGTTATGTTTCAGTTAAAGAGAGATCACTCTCAGTAGTAGCGTCTTCACCGAGAAAACGTATCAGTAGGGTTTTTAGCCTTGTAAAACGATGTTTTGTGGCTCTGTCTGGAATATATTGATAAGAGACGGTAAGCAAATTTATGAGGCCAAGGAAATCAGATGTGAATTCTTTAACAATTTCAATACGGGATTGGCTGCCTTGAATATTTTCAATAAGCATCATTAATTGGTCATAGCTTAAAATGGACGGTGTTGATTGTTTACTTAGATATGATTCAAGGGATTCCGGGATAGGTAATGAGCGTTTAGGTTTTTTATTCTTTTGAGTTTTGGTTTTATGAGGTTCGACAGGAAGAAGAAATGTTTGATTATCAGCAATATTTTCGACAGGTGGGGATAATGTTTCCTCTATGGTTCGTTTGGTGGAGGGACAGGGTGATTTTTTCGTGATCGCTAGTGAAGTCTGTGAAATTATCTTTATATTTTCGGCTGTAGCAGAAGATTCCAGTGGAGTATTTTCGTTAGTTTTTAAATCTTGAGTTGCTTCAGAAACGGGCTGTATAATTTCCACTGATGTAGAGTTAGAGGTGTTTGGTGTGGATACTTGTAGAAATATTTCGGTATTTTTATTTTGATCATTATTAAAAGTTTGGTCGATTTGATCACCAGCATTGGTAGGAGAGTCAGAAGATTGAACAGTAGGGGGGGCTAAGGGTCCTGAAGGCTGAGAAGAAGAATTATTATTGCGATATAATATCCTGCGAAATAAATATTCTGTAACTAGTATTATCATAATTTAGAAGAATTGAATCTGAGATAGTCGTGTTATGCGGACTAATAAACACTTGCCTTCTAAAACTTTTTATATGGCTATATTCTGGAAGAGAGGCACTGATCTTAAGGAAAGTGATTGGAGAAACTAAGTTTAGGCCGATATGTTTTAATTCTTGGATGATTACTTCATGTGGGATACTTGGACAAACATTTGATAGCACTATTCTTTCTGCAGGCGTTATGAGCCTTCTAGCCCTGACTATTTCCCCATGTACCTCTATAGAACCATAGTTTGTCATAAAATCCTCAACAGCTTGCTTGCTACTTAAATACATGCATATTCGATTATTAGATAGGCGAGACGAGAATAAGATATTTTTGGGATTTATTAAGTTACCTAAAGAAATAAGGTAATCTTGAAGTGTACTATTAATAGCGCTAATATTGCGTTTTCTTTTCCTGGGAAGAAATTTTGCTTTGAAACTGCGGTAGAATAAGATTTATTCGCTGGGACATTCTGTATAGTAACATCTGATGACATATTGATAATTTATTTACGGTACTACCGAAACTAATTACTTTCGTTTCCCGCAAAAAACAAACTGTTAAATTGTTTATAATCCATAAACCTGTGTCTATTTACAATAACTGCTGTAGTAGACAGGAATATAAACTAACAAAACTGGTTTAAGTACACAAATATACGATTAAATAATACATGTGGTATAAAACCTACAGTTTAAAGTTAGTTTGATCACTTTAACTATAATTAAAAACTGGTAGTTTCACTGGTAATAGGCAAAATATCAAGAGCCGAGACACTACGTGTTTACAGCTCATTAACTTTTTCGGTACTTATCTATAACTATTCTTCTTTCACATAGTTTCCACAAAACTGCTATATAATTCGTATTTTCTGAACAATGACATTGCAAAAAAGTCATTTTTTCAAATATAGCTTTTCTAATATATTTTTCAAATGGGGCTCTGTACCGCCATTCTTTATTATACAGTACGTAAATCGTTCAGCTGGACATAGGAAACATACATTGTATACAGGGTGTAACAAAAATACAGGTCATAAATTTAATCACATATTCTAGGACCAAAAATAGTTCGATTGAACCTAACTTACCTTTGTACAAATGTGCACATAAAAAAAGTTACAGCCCTTTGAAGTTACAAAATAAAAATCGATTTTTTCCAATATATCGAGTTTTATTCCATATATCCGATATATTTCCAATATATCGACTATTAGAGATTTTTTATTGAAAATGGACATGGGGCATTCTTATGGAGTAGTTTCTTAAGAAAAAATTATAGTGAAATTTGGACACCCCTTAAAATTTTTATGGGGGTTTTGTTTCTTTAAACCCCGCTAAACTTTTGTGTACGTTCCAATTTAATTATTATTGTAGTACCATTAGTTAAATACAATGTTTTAAAAACGTTTTTGCCTCTTAGTACTTTTTCGAAAAGTCAGTTTTATCGAGATATTTTTAAGATTTTTCAAATCCACCACATATTTGTATATGGTTATGTACGATTATGGAGACTTGGTAATACATAATATGAAAATTTATTTATGATTTACATTTTTAGGTATATTTTCAACTATATTAAAAAAGAAGCCACATCTCGATAAAAGATGAATTAACGGAAAAATGCAGAGGCAAAAAAGTTTTAAAAACACTGTGTTTAACTAATGGTACCGCAGTAATAGTTTAATTGGAACGTACACAAACATTTGGGGGGTTTAAAGGCACAAAACCCCCAGAAATTTTGTATCTTAACATTTTTAAAAACAAGCCGCATCTCGAGAAAAACTGCCTTATCGAAAAAATACTAGGAGGCAAAAAAGTTCTGAAAATATTGAATTTAACTAATGGTACCACAATAATTATTTAATTAGCACGTACACACAAGTTTGGGGGGTTTAAGGGAACAAAACCCCATACATTTTTTAGGGGATGAACAAATTTCACTATAATTTTTCTTTAAGATGTTCCTGCCATAAGAATGCCACATGTCCATTTTCAATAAAAAAATCTCTAATAGTTTTCGATATATTCGAGAAAATCGATTTTAATTTTGTAACTTCAAAGGGCTGTAACTTTTTATGTGCATATTTGTACTAAGGTAAGTTAGGTTCATTCAAACTATTTTTGGTTCCAGAATATGTACTTTAATTTATGACCTGTATTTTTTTTACACCCATATTTAGATACATAAATACATACATTGTATTATATTGAGATAATTGTGGCAACTGAGCTCTCTCGATGACAATATGGTTATTAGCATTACGAGGCATTAACCTCAAAATTGATAACTCATTTCGACTGAAACAAATAAACGTCAATGTTGTTGTGAAGCTATTTACTTGTGGCATTTTTATAAATAAGTATTTTCTATGGAAAATAAGCCACAATTTTACTAAAAAATGAATTTATTAACGTTTCGAAGCCCAAATCGGGTTTCGTTGTCAAAATACAAAATATTATTAAAATAAACAAAAATGTTGTTGCTAATTAAGAAAATTCTTCTATTTTATATTATAAATATTATTTATAATTTAAACATATTAAAGTCAGAATTTGGTATTAGTTTTTTGAAAGTAAATTAAATGTAAGACCAAATACTTACGATGTTGGGATAGTATCACGAGGTTTTTTCCTGGTTTTCCCTCGTGATTTATTATGGAATCTCTAACGCGAGAATTTTACTGTCATCGTTGCATTTGGTTGTGTTTTTAAAGACAGATCACATGCTATGATTTTTTTGTGACGTATATTCTTGAGTTGGGATTGATTTCATGTAATCGAATGAACTATCTATTAGTAAAGTCGTCCCAGGAACGCAACTCATAAATATTGGCGATATCATTTTAAAGTCTTCTACTTTAAAATGTATAATATACGTCTGAATTGCCAATATAAATGAGTCAGATTAAATAAATTATTAGAAGAATTTTTTTACTTAGCAACAACATTTTTGTTTATTTTAATAATATTTTGTATTTTGACAACGAAACCCGATTTGGGCTTCGAAACGTTAATAAATTCATTTTTTAGTAAAATTGTGGCTTGTTTCCCATAGAAAATACTTAAAAATAAACGTCAAAATATGACAATGTAGTAGCTAAACATTTTTGGCCTAAAGGAATGGGAAAACTGTTTAGTTTTGAAATTATGTAGTTTTTAAATAAAAAATATTTTAAAAATTAAAGATAATTATTAACTCATTAATCATAAACTTTGTTTTTGATTTATTTATGGACAGCCTTGCTTCAAAACTCAATCATTCTATTCGTTCTAACATCTCTATTGCACCAAAAACTCGTACTCGAACAAAAGCTTCAACGAACACAGGTTAGCATAGTTGCCACAATTCTCTCAATGTGTATTCCCTATGTCCAGCTGAACAATTTACGTACTGTATTACGAATACGTGTGCCAAATATCTCGAAAAAATATTCAAAATTACAGCCGCAATCTTGGAACGCGTTTTTGCTACCTGTTGATCGCTACTGTTTCCTCTTAACAACCTGTATAAGGTTTTTACGTGAATCGATGGTTTTTTCATAGATAGACTGGGGTATGAGATAATTATTGTAATAATCTTTTATAGAAGTTAAAATTGTTGACTATATGTTTTGAGTTGTTTGTTTCACAATATAAAAAACCAAACCACCCCTTAATTAACAGTTTCGTATTTTCATACTTCGTTTAAGTTAATATAGCTATCTCGTAAAGTTAAGTAAAAAACTACACCTCGTTTACCTATTTTCCAACCCTTTAGTTTAAAACAATGTTAATATTCGTTATCGCATTTAACTTTTTTTATTGATTTGAAATGAATGAATCATAATTTATATGTCGAAAAGTAGGCTAAGTACATGTTGATGAAGTTCAAAGATTCCTTGCCGTGGAAAATTGATTTTCAATTAGTTTTCTTACAAAGTGTTCGATTTGTTTGAATAAACAATAAAAACAAAACAGACATAACATATAAATTTTACTATACCTATTGTAATATAATAGTGCAGTGGTTCCCAACCTTTTATGTCTGGCCTCTAAAACCTTCTGAGGTTTTTTCATATTCGCGACCTATCCCTCAGCCATGATAGAAAAAAATAAGGAACATGATCACTGTACGCTACTCAGCTACTGTAAGAGCCACGCCGCGACCCACTAGTGGGTCACGACCCACCGGTTGGGAAACGCTGTAATAGTATATTATGCACCGAGCATTTAATGATGGTCATTATGAAGCGAGTATGAGGGATACGAAACGAGCCGCCCAGCGGCGAGTTGGAGTTACACTAACTATGTATTCGGTGACTACAGTAATTTATATAATATACAATAAAATCTAATGATGAAACAAAGTGTTAACGTGATGTTAATAATATACTGTTATTATGGAACGAGTAGGTACGTTTTAAGTACCTTTAACAACTGTAATCATTGTTTACAAGTCCCGCAAAAGGTCTCGCAAAAATATTGATACAGCTCAATTACAAGACGAGAAAGTTAAGGAATCAGTTCAAAGACAACTGAACGAAAATTTAATTTGGGAAAATATCGGTGAGAATGTCGATGAGGGCTTAAATAAAATCGTAACAACAGTAAAAGGAATCTGCGAGGTCAAAGCTAAAAAAGCAGGCTTGGATGACAGAAGACATATTGGATTTGATGGAACAACGGCGATTAGCGAAAAACAACGAAACACTTTATAACAGTATACAAAGAGAAATTCGACGTAAAATACGAGAATCAAAGAGTCAACATATAGCCAAACAGTGTCAAGACATTGAAGAACTTGAAAACAAATATGACACGTTTAACATGTATAAAAAAGTGAAAGAAGCGGCTGGTATCTTCAATAAGAAACAAACTGCATTGCTACAAGATGAACATGGTAAAGTAATATTTGAAGTAGAGGACAAACTTAAAGAATCGGAAAATTACGTTACGAACCTATTCGAAGACGATAGGAGTAGTTCACCACCCGATATTACTAACTGCGACGGACCCCTAATAACACGCTCTGAGGTAATAAAAGCCATACAGTCATCAAAATATGGCAGAGCGACTGGTCCTGATGAAATTCCAACTGAAATATACAAGCTTATAAATGATAGCAATGTTTTAGAGGCTATAACTTCGTTTTTCAATACCATTTATACCAGCAGACAACTTCCTAATGGCTGGTCTAATTCACTGTTTATAGCTCTACCTAAGAAGACAACAGCAAAAACCTGTGCTGATTATAGAACCATCAGTTTGTTAAACCATTTATTGAAAATTTTTCTGAAGGTCGTATCTACAATGGTCGTATCTACAATAAATGCGAGGAATACCTGGATGACACACAGTTTGGTTTCCGTAACGTGTTTGGAACGAGAGAGGCATCGTTTGGAATGAACGTACTTCCTCAAAGATGTCGAGATATATCTGTAGACATATACTGTTGTTTTATTGACTTCCAAAAGGCATTTGATCGTGTTAAGCACTCTATATTGATCGAAGCTCTAAAAGACATAGGCTAGGACGGCAGAGATGTTCGAATAATTGCAAATTTATATTGGATTCAAACAACATCAGTTTTAGTAGATGGTGTGGAATCACCGGCTCTTAATATTAAAAGAGGAGTACGGCAGGTATGCCTCTTGTCACCACTGCTTTTCAACGTTTACTCCGAAATAATTTTCAGAGAAGCTCTTTCTGAAAAACAAGAAGGAATACTTGTGAACGGTGAAGTCATCAATAATTTGCGATATGCGGACGATACAGTACTCCTAGCTTCTAGTCAAGAAGATCTGCAAACACTGCTTGATAGTGTCGTTGAGAGTTGTAGAGAGGCAGGTCTGGATCTGAACATACGGAAAACCAAAATACTCGTAATAAGTAAACAGTAGCATATAAAACCGTCTGGTCTATATATGTAAATAATACCAAACTTGAGCAAGTTGATAAAATCGTGTACCTTGGACAGCAACTAAATTGTAACGCAGAAAGTCACGGCGAAATTAGATCAAGGGTAGAGCAGGCTAGAGCTGCTTTTTGAAGGATGTCCAAGGTGTTATGTAACAGAGACCTAAAATTGGCATTGAGGATCCGCCTACTTCGCTGCTACGTGTTCTCGGTCTTACTTTATGGTGTCGAGTCCTGGACTGTGAATAAAATCGATCTAAATCGCCTTGAGGCTGTCGAAATGTGGTGCTATAGAGGGATTTTAAAAGTTTCCTGGGTGGAGAAGATTCGAAACTCCACAATACTAGAACGTCTCAGCAAGACTACTGAGATCATAAAAAGCATCAAGCAGAGAAAGCTGGAGTACTTCGGACATGTGATGAGAGGTCCCAAATATAGGTTGCTACAAAATATTATGCAAGAAAAAATGGCAGGCAAACGCAGTTCAGGACGAAGAAGAACCTCATGGTTGAAGAACTTGTTAGATTGGTATGGTGTTGATACGGGCATGCTATTTAGGGTGGCAGTGAATAAAATTAAGATAGCTTTGATGGCGACCAACGTTCTGAAAGGACATGGTACATGAAGAAGAATCATTGTTTACATACACTGCATGTCTTATTTGAATTTAGTGCATGTTCTTACATCGATTAAACTGGCAGAGCCTTTGACAGACGCTTGTCAGAACACAAAACGGCTGTCAATAAGCTACCTTTATTAGAATCTATAGAAATTAATAAATTTAAAAATACAGATATAATTCTGGATGAACAACTTGAGACAAACAGTTCCCCATTCCTCAACCTATTCAGTTAGAGACTTTAAAGTGCAGACACATATCAAAACACATCACTAAAGAAAGGCACTTTGCCGAAACCGCTGTATTCACATTAATTTCATTAATTTGTAATAAATTTTGTGGAAGTAATAAAAATAAAAGTTTTTAGTATTTTATTCTTACATAAAATAAATTTCCATTATAGTAACGGTCGAATCTATCAATTATTCAAATTATTAAACATTTGTCGAAATCTATTATACAGGGTGGTTCATCTTATTCGCCTCGGTGTCTGTACGGAAAACCACTTAATATTTAAAAAAAATTTCTTCACAGAAATATACAGGGTCATTAATACTACAATCTAAAATAATGTGAATTATACAGGGTGCTCCAAAAAAGAGTGGTATATCAAAGTTATATTTTTTCTTATGGAATGCCCAATATCTGAGGACATTATTTAATTGACCTTAAAAAATTAGCTTACTTTCATAAGTCTTCCCTATACCTAAATACAGGGTGTTTTGATTTATTTCGATTTTTAGATAAATGTAAGGTTTTAGAAAAAATTAAATATCTACGAAGCTAAGAATCAGTAACAAATTCTTTCTTGGATCTTAATAATAGACTATTTGGAATACTTAAACAGATGCTTATTGCAACAAACTTTCTTACAGGGTGGTCAAAATATGAGATTGTTCTATTAACAAATTCAAGCTGTAATAACTTACTTATTTTAAATAGAACACCCTATATCTTACTAGTCTATCGCGTAGAAAATTTATTTAGCTTTCAATTCTTATTAGGGTTTCCTATACCTATCTCCCTTCATTTTTTAAATATTTAAAGATTCCCTAATTTGTAAGCTTTAAAAATTAGAATTAAGTACCTATGTCGCGTCGTGGTTATGTACAACACATCACCAACACCGGCAAAATACTTAGACAAAATACTGTCATTAATAAAATTTTCATTGTTGTTATCATGTAATCACATAGAGTGTTGTATTATTTTAGTTGATTTTGGCCTACATGTGACACTGAATAATATGTTTATATTAAACTGCATACCCTATATTAGATGGCGTATTCTGGAAGATATTTAAATTATATTTCATTCTGTATAAGTATTTTCCATATCTTAAACCGACGGTTATTAAGTAAATTTAAGAACACCACTTTTTGTTTGAATCTTTGGATCGCAATTACAAACAATTAAATGAAATGGCTACCATGACGAAAACGAGCCTATTGTACAAAAATATGTTAAAATGGGTCTTTACAGAATAACATGGGAATTTATATTTACAGAAAAACATGTGTATTGAGAATGTTTACATGGAATTGAAGAGATTTTAAATATCTTCCATTATAAAGAATAGAATATCGAGTATGTCATTTAAAATAAGAATACTCTGTGTGATTAAATGATAAAAATGTGAATTTTATTAAGGAAAGTATCTTGACTAAGATATTTAAGTATATTGCCGGTGTTGGTGATGTGTTGTACAAAACCACGACATAAGTACTTAATTCTAATTTTTAAAGCTTACAAATTAGGAAATCTTTAAATATTTGAAAAATGAAGGGAGATAGGTATAGGAAACCCTAATAAGAATTGAAAGCTAAGTAAATTTTCTACGCGATAGACTAGTAAGATACAGGGTGTTCCTTTTAAAATAAGTAAGTAATTACAGCTTTAATTTGTTAATAGAACAATCTCATATTTTGACCACCCTGTAAGAAATTTTGTTGCAGTAGGCATCTGTTGAAGTATCCTAAATAGTCTTTTATTAAGATTCAAGAAAAAATTTGTTACTGATTCTTAGATTCGTCGATATTTGTTTTTTTCTAAAACCTTACACTTTCATAAAAATCGAAATAAATTAAAACACCCTGTATTTAGCTATAGGGAACCCTTATGAAAGTATAGCTTATTTTTTAAGGTCAATTCAGTAATGTCATCAGATATAGGGCATTCCATAAAAAAATATAACTTTGATACACCACTCTTTCTTGGAGCACCCTGTATAATTCACATTATTTTTAGATTGTAGTATTAAAGGCCCTGTATATTTCTATGAAGAAATTTTTTTTTAAATATCAAGTGGTTTTCCATACAGAGACAGAGGCGAATAAGATACCTGAACCACTTGATATTTAAAAAAAAATTCACAGAAATATACAGGGCCTTTAATACTACAATCTAAAAATAATGTGAATTATACAGGGTGCTCCAAAAAAGAGTGGTATATCAAATATATATTATATCTTATGGAATGCCCTATATCTGATGACATTACTGAATTGACCTTAAAAAATAAGCTATACTTTCATAAGGGTCCCCTATACCTAAATACAGGGTGTTTTGATTTATTTCGATTTTTATAAAAATGTGAGGTTTTAGAAAAAAATAAATATCTACGAATCTAAAAATCAGTAACAAATTCTTTCTTGGATATTAATAATAGACTATTTAGCATACTTAAACAGATGCTTATTGCAACAAAGTTTCTTACAAGGTGGTCAAATTATGAGATTGTTCTATTAACAAATTCAAGCTGTAATAACTTACTTATTTTAAATGAAACATCCTGCTTACTAGTCTATCGCGTGGAAAATTTACTTAGCTTTCAATTTGTTTTAGGGTTTTCTATATCTATCTTTTACAGGGTGGTCAAAATATTAGATTGTTCTATTAACAAATTCAAGCTGTAATAACTTACTTATGTTAAATGAAACACCCTGTATCTTACTAGTCTATCGCGTAGAAAATTTACTTAGCTTTCAATTCTTATTAGGGTTTCCTATACCTACCTCCCTTCATTTTTCAAATATTTAAAGATTTCCTAATTTGTAAGCTTTAAAAATTAGAATTAAGTGCCTATGTCGTGGTTATGTACAACACATCACCAACACCGGCAATATACTTAAATATCTTAGTCAAGATACTTTCGTTAATAAAATTGACATTTTTATCATTTAATCACACAGAGTGTTCTTATTTTAAATGATATAATCGATATTCTAGTCTTTATAATGGAAGATATTTAAAATCTCTTCAATTCCATGTAAACATTCTCAATACACATGTTATTCTGTAAATATAAATTCCCATGTTATTCTGTAAATACCCATTTTTACATATTTTTGTACAATAGGCTCGTTTTCGTCATAGTAGCCATTTCATTTAATTGTTTGTAATTGCGATTCAAAGATTCAAACAAAAAGTGGTGTTCTTAAATTTACTTAATAACCGTCGGTTTAAAATGTGGAAAATACTTATACGGAATGAAATATAATTTAAATGTCTTCCAGAATACGGCATATAATATAGGGTATGCAGTTTAATATAAACATATTATTCAATGTCACATGGAGGCCAAAATCAACTGAAATAATACAACACTCTGTGTGATTACATGATAACAATGAAACTTCTATTAATGACAGCATCTTGTCTAAGTATATTGCCGGTGTTGGTGATGTGTTGTACATAACCACGACATAGGTACTTAATTCTAATTTTTGAAGCTTACAAATTAGGAAATCTTTAAATACATAAAAAATGAAAGGAGATGCGTATAGGAAACCCAAATAAGAATTGAAAGCTAAATAAATTTTCTACGCGGTAGACTAGTAAGATACAGGGTGTTTCTTTTAAAATAAGTAAGTTATTACAGCTTGAACTTGTTAATAGAACAATCTAATATTTTGACAACCCTGTAAAAAGATAGGTATAGGAAACCCTAATACAAATTGAAAGCTATGTAAATATTCTACGCGATAGACTAGTAAGATACAGGGTGTTCTATTTAAAATAAGTAAGTTATTACAGCTTGAATTTGTTAATAGAACAATCTTATATTTTGACCACCCTGTAAGAAACTTTGTTGCAATAAGCATCTGTTTAAGTATTTTAAATAGTCTATTATTAAGATCCAAGAAAGAATTTGTTATTGATTCTTAGATTCGTAGATATTTATTTTTTTCTAAAACCTTACGTTTTTCTAAAAATCGAAATAAATCAAAACACCCTGTATTTAGATATAGGGAACCCTTATGAAAGTATAGCTAATTTTTTAAAGTCAATTCAATAATGTCATCAGATATAGGGCATTCCATAAGAAAAAATAAAACTTGGATATACCACTCTTTTTTGGAGCACCCTGTATAATTCACATTATTTTTAGATTGTAGTATTAATGGCCCTGTATATTTATGTGAAGAATTTTTTTTAAATAATAAGTGGTTTTCCGTACAGACACCGAGGCGAATAAGATGAACCACCCTGTATAGTGCGCCATTGTTTGTGAGAAGGGTGACTTAGCTTATAAATAAAAAATTATAGAAGCTGTGGCTTTAATTTTAGAAAAATCTTTATATAAGGTTTCTTGTGTAAAATTTTCTGAATGTTTCAATGCTTTAGTCAGTTTTTTCTAAGATTTATATTTTCATAGTTATAAATAAACAACTAATTTCGCAGTTCATTTGTTTAATAAAAAATGAAGCACACATTTCTGGAGTAGAACTTTTTGATATGTTGTTTATTAAACATTTCTTAATCAAATTACAAAAAGTTCTATCTAGTTTGATTTTTTCCGAAGTCAAAATCTCTATTGATTAGACTTAATTATTGATCTCTATTAGACTTAATTTCTGTCATTTTTTACAGATTAGATGACGACTGAAAATACCGATGGAAGCTAACAATCCATCCTTACAACTTAGTGTTGACAATCTAGAAAAACCACATCGCTTCAGTCTTCAGCACAATCGATCAGAATTGGTACCATCGAGTTTCAGGCAAACACAATCGCAAAGATATGATTCAGAAGGAAGAAGAAAAATAAAGAAAGCAATAGTGATTCCCCCGTCTTCAACAATCGCTGAAGTATCTGAAGAGGCTGAACCCGACGAGAAGAATTTTGACCAATTTAAAGTAGAAAATGAAAAAAGAAATAGCAAAGTTTCGAAGAAAAGCGAAAAGTCAATTTATGCATTCGATAACGCAGCTTACGATGGAAATTTGGACAAACGGAGTATATCCAGCAGAGCAGGGTCTTCAAGACAACCAAGTGTACAGAGCTTAGAGTAAGTTATCTCTTACTTTCTTGTTCTTATTGCGCCGTCTATTTTCAAAGGTAATTCATATCTTTCACGTCTCAACACATGTCACAGGTATTGTATTTTCCTTTCTTTGATTCTTGTTGTTTACTCATGCGTCGAAGTACCTCATTTTTAATATCTTTTTGTAACCATGGAATTCTCAGCATCCGTCTCTATATATTCGAGATTAACAACTACAAAGGGGCGATCATTATTCTCAGCAATGAAGACGAATAATCTTCAGCAAATATCTACTAAAGAACCAATATACTGGCCATCTGACAGGAATAAGATTACCGATGGATCAGCCAAAACAACCATCTTCTTCATCATCATTCTCTTTGCCTTATCCCTATGCGAGGTCGGCTTCCCTAATTGCATTTCTCCATATAATTCTATCTTGGGTCATATCACTATTAATACCCTTTACCAACCTGTCCTGCCTAATCGTCTCCCGCCACGTCCTCTTTTGTCTTCCTCTCCTACTCCTTCCAGGAATCTGCATTTCAGCACTTCTTCGTATTGGTTGATTAGCGTCTAGACGTTGAACATGACCAAACCATCTCAACATATGCTCTCTCATTTTGGCATCAATTGGTGCCACATCTAGACTTCCCCTAATATACTCATTTTTAATTTTCTCCCTTTTTGTCACTCCACTCATCCATCTAAGCATTCTCATTTCCGCTACATGCATTCGTTGTTCCTCTTTCTTTTTCACTGCCCACCATTCAGTTCCGTACATCGTAGCCGGTCTTATGGCTGCTTTATAGAATTTTCCCTTCAACTTCATTGGAATTTTCCTGTCACACAGCACACCACTCGCTTCCTTTCACTTTATTCATCCAGTCCTAATTCTACTGCATGCATCTCCATCTATTTTTCCATTACTCTGTAATACCGATCCCAGGTACTTAAAACTATTGCTTTTTACAATCAGTTCACCATCCAAAGATACCATTTTATTTGTAATAACTCCATCTTTAAATGAACATTACAAATACTCTGTCTTTGTTCTACTAAGTTTTAAACCTTTTTCCTCCAGAGCTTTTCTCCACTGTTCCAGTTTTTGTTCTAAGTCTCTTTCACTATTTCCTACTAACACGACATCATCAGCATACATTAAGCACCATGGAACGTTACCCTGTAGTTTCGCTGTTATCTGGTCCAAAACTAATGAGAATAAATACGGACTAAGCACAAGCACAAGCACCGAGCCTTGGTGCAATCCTACTTTCACATTAAATTTATCAGTCTCTCCCACACCTGTCCTAACACTAGTCGTTACTCCCTCATACATATCCCTCACATCCTTTACATATTCACCAGGGACTCCTTTCTGTTTGAGTGTCCACCACAGAATCTCTCGAGGAATTTTATCATATGGTTTCTCAAGATCAATGAATACCATATGAGCGTTTGTTTCTTTACTCCTGTATTTTTCCATCAACTGCCTTATAATGAAAATTGCATCTGTTGTTGATCTGCCCTGCATAAAGCCAAACTGATTCTCGGAAATTCGGTCTCTTCACGTATCCGTCTATCAATTACTCTTTCCCATATTTTCATGGTGTGGCTAAGCAGTTTCATAGCCCTGTAGTTTATACATTGTTGTATATCTCCCTTGTTTGAGTAGACAGGTACTAGTATACTGCTTCTCCATTCATCTGGCATTTGTCCAACTTCTTTAATTCTATTAAATACACCTGCTAGCCACCTTGTTCTTGTCTCTTCCAATGCTCTCCATACTTCCCCAGGAATATCATCTGGTCCGACCGCTTTTTCTTTCTTTATTTTTTGAAGCGCTTGAGCCACTTGCTCGTTTGTTATTTTGGTGACCATTGCTGCTACTGTCTCCGTTGACTCTACAGGCTCTCTGTCAAATTCTTTATTTAATAAGCTATCAAAGTAATTTCTCCATCTCATTTTGACATCCTTTTCGTGAACTAGTATTTTATTATTTTCATCTCGGATATATCTAATCTGATTAAAATCTATTGCTTTCTTTGCTCTCTGTTTTGCTATTTTATATATCTTCGTTTCGCCTTCGCTGGTATCAAGTTGATCGTATAGGTTTGAATACGCTTCTGCTTTGGCTTTTACTCCTGCTACTTTCGCTTCCTTTTTCGCCACCATATAGTTTTGAAGATCTGTGTCGGATCTGGTTTCTTGCACCTTTTTATATAATTTGCCCTTCTCTTCTTTTTTTCCTTGTACTTTGTTTGACCACCACCAAGTCTCTTTATCCTCAAACTTTTTTCCTGGCGTTTTCCCAAGTATTTCAATAGCAGTCTCTCTAATACTACCGGCCACTTTTCTCTAAATTGTATTAGGGCTTGCTTTCATGTTCCAACATATTTTGTCTACTATTCTTTCCCTGAATAGACCTTCTTTCTAATCTTTTAGCATCCACCATTAGATTTTTTGTGGCCCTCTCCGATATTTTGGTTTAGCTTCACTTTTTACTTCAATATCCAGAACAAGCAGCTTATGTTGTTGGCTGACTGTCACACTACCTATTACCTTGCAGTCCTTGCATTCACGTATGTTTTCTTTTCTTATCATGAAATAGTCTACTTGGGATTGATTTTGTCCACTTTTGTACGTATTAAGATGAGTTTCTCTCTTTTTAAAGCATGTGTTAACAATCGCCATATCTAGTGCTGTTGCTAATTCAAGCATATCATCTCCAGCTTCATTTGTAGTTCCAAAGCCTAATCCCCCATGTCTTGCTTCGTATCCTACCTCGGCTTGGCCCACATGTGCATTGAAATCACCTCCTATTATAACTTTCTCCTCTGACGGAATATCACTCAGGACGTCTCCTTATTGGTCATAGAAAGCTCTTCTTTTATTCTCATCCAGACCTGTTTGAGGAGCATACATACACAACATTCAATACATCCTTATCAATTACAAATTTCACTGACACCATTCTATCACTCGTTCTTACAACTTCCACTACGTTACCTTTCATTTCACTATCAGCAATTACACCAACTCCATTTCTAGTGTTACTACTCCCTGCATACCACAATTTGTATCCTTCACCTAGTTCTTTCACACTTTGTCCTTTACACCTAGTTTCTTGAATACAAGTAATTTAAACTCTCCTTCGTTTGAGCGCATCCACTAACTCCAGACTCTTACCTGTAAGACTACCAAGATTCCACGACACTATCCTGATTTTTTTAAATCTATCAGCCAAAACAACCATCCCTACATAATAATAAAACCGATTGGGGAGTATTCCGGGAAAAATTAAATAATTTAATCACTTTAAATCTTCCGGGAGGGGAGTCTTCAACCGGGTGAGTTATTTTCTAGGGCAATTTTTGGGAGTCTAATCTCATTAATTCGTCTTACATGGTTGTACCACATCCTCTTGCGCTGCCTTTCCCATCTTACAACATCTTGAATTTTGCATTGCTCTATATTGTTTGTATTTCTCACTCTGTATCTTCTTGTTTTCCCAACTATTGTTCTTATGGTTTTCATTTCGACATCCCTTAGCATCTGTTTAGTTTTGTTGGTGTCTTTGCACACTTCTGTGCCATGTCATGATCGGTCGTGTGCAAGTCTTGTAGATTCTAATTTTACTATCTGTGCGCATATACGGATTTGACCAGACTATCTCCCACTGACACTGACATCCTGACAATGCAGATGCTTTGTTGATCTGACTCCTCAGGTCCGACTGGGTCGTTTACATATTCGATTACCTACAGACAGACACACCTGTCCTCAATTGTTTTAGAATCCATTTAATCATTGTTAGAAAGATGTGTCAAGAATAATTCTGACATTTTAAAAATCCACTCTCTAATTATTAAAACATGATCTACACCAATCTTTTATTTTTTAGGGTTGTTCGCGAACAATACTGCTGCTTTGCTAGAAGAACAAACTGTGAAAAGAAACTTTTAGTTACAGTGACTATTTTAAGTATAGTTATTATTGTGTTGGTTATAGTTTTAGCTCTAATAGCATCTCACCATGATATAGATATAAAGTCTACAATAAGAGATTTATCATCATAGAGAAGAGACTGTTTATAAATTATAGGTATTGAATCATAATCATGTTCCTTTTGTATTTTCAAGTTATTGTTATGGAATTGTGTACTTAGATATTTAAACAAAAATGTTTTTGTCACATTAGTTTGAATATGTCTTATAATTTTGACCAATCTTAAGACAATGTTAAGACTGAAAAGGTAATATCCAGGGCCCCCGCTACCATAATATGTGCAAAGTGTGCAATGCACACGGGCGCCATCCTATAGGGGTGCCAAAACCCGGGGTCAAAAATTGCAAAAAAGCAAAGAAACAAAAAAACAAAAATTAATTTTAAAATAAAAGTTGAGAAATTAAATAATATTCAGTTTAAACCCACACGAAATTTTATTAGTATATTCAGGTAGTCAGGCATTTTAATTTATTTTGTTATGCTTTTATTCTGTTTGTTTTATTTTGATATTTTAGTCTACTAATAATAGTCCATTTACTCACGGTTTTTGTTGTAAATTTTAAAGAACCTCTTATATTGACATAAAACTTGTCATACACATAGCTAACAAGACAAGAAGTGATACCTACTGTACCGATGTGTGCTTATACTCTGGGGGTAAAAGGGGTATTCTCAGGGGGATACGCCCGAGAATACCTGGGGGTATTCTCGGGGGTGAGAAAACATTCGTTCAAAATAAAACCGGAATTGGATAAACTGACTAATTCTAAGCAACTTTTGTTGTATAGAGATTTTCACTAAGTCAATTCTTTTCGAGTTATTTGCGAGTGAGTATGTTCATTTTTCAACACAAAAACCCCGTTTCTAGACGATTTTTCTCAATTAAAAACTAATTATTTTATCGAAACAATACTCTCAGCAAAAATATAGCTTACAAGAAAGTGAAAAAAATAATTTATATAATAATATGAAGTCCGCAAAACCCAGCAGAAAGCAGAGTTGTAGCTAATGAAAAGTAGGTTCTTACTCGTCAAGTTTCAAATCGAATATTTCAACGTGAAATAACCATAAAATTAACCAATTTTCGGGGAAAACTCATTACAACTTCTTTAAAACGTTTAAGAAAAGCTTTATTTATATGATCTGTAAGTTTCATCGGTTTAAAGTGCGTATTTTTGAAAAAATTTGGTTTTAAAGTAATTCTTTTTTTTTGAAAAAATTTCTTTTTCCAAATAACTTTAAAATTAATTAGTCATACCAAAAATCTCAAGCAGTAAAAAAATGTAGATTTTGCTTTTCTGAATATTTTGGATGTTTTGTTTTCCTATAAGACAAAAATTGGAAGATTTTGCATACACTCATGATTAGTGACTCGTTCAGCCCTTTCGCCCTTTTAACTACAGCCTTTTCAAAAATAAGCACTTTGAACCGATGAAACTTGTGGTGCAGCGGTAACGATTAATCTCATTTGGGATGCTAATTAGGGGGTGGTTTTCATGATTTTTTTACAAAAAAAAGGGACCAACATTATTTTTAACTTACTTACTTACTCTTGATGTTAAAAAATATACAGTCGAAAAAATAAAACAATACCCATGAATGATCACATCAATCACTTATTTTGTATTTGCGGTCTTTTTCTATAACAAACGTTTGTTATTTATAGAAAAATACTGCAAATACAAAATAAGTGATTGATGTGATCGTTCATGGGTATTCTTTCATTTTTCCGACTGTAGCTTCTTTTAAACACTTTGAAAAAGTTGTATGCTGAGGACTATGTTGGTTGGTACTTGGTTTTCCCTGATAAGTGCTTGATTTTTTGGTTAGTTTACGTTGAAATATTTGATATATAATTTGACGAATATGATCCTTTTTTTCATCAGCTGAAACTTTGCTTCTACTTTGTTTGCAGACTTCATACATAGGTACACCGTTTTTTTTTTCACTCTTTTATAAGCTATATTTTTTTTGATATAATACTTACTTTTTTTATCGGAAGCAACTCCCTATGCACCACCCTAATTAAAATTAGTCATTGAATTTATTTAGTCTTTTTTATTTATGTACATATGATTGATAGGTTCTAGAAGTGTGACCAGCTTAGGATAATTAGTTTTTAAAAAAATGGAGTTAAAAGCGAACAATGAATTTTTGTAGTTTGCAAAAAATGGCATTTTCTTCAGAATAGAAAGATTAGCATCAGAGATACGAGAAAATGTTTAAATATGAAATTGTAGCTTGTTTATTTCCCAAGAACGTGGTTTGCACATATTTTTTCTACGATAAAAATTGAGTGAGCTATTAAAACTTGTAATCACATGCAAAAACCACCTTTGCCCACCCTTTCAAAGTCACCTCTTTTTGCGACTAAGGATTTTAAAAAGATTTAATATTAATATGCTTATAAATCTTATAAAACCCTACAAAATTTTTTTTTACCAAACTTTCTAGGATTTTTTTTTTGGCACAGGCTTTTGCCATTCAGCCAGTCACAACTTTTTTACGTTCTTCCTAAAGCAAAGAAAAGAAAGTAATTATCACAATACCTATTTGATTATCAGTAAGGAATAACATGGTTACTCGCTTCTCGTCTAGGGACCCATTAAGACATTAAATTAATACACAAACTAGACTGGGTCCGGAAAGAAGGTTTTAAACAAATGGGGTAAAACAAAGGTTACTAGTTTAACTGTGCTCACAAGTTAAGGTTACTTTTTGAAATAAATTCTGTTAAATAGTCATATACGGTTTTATTATTTTAAACATTTTCAATTTTATTTCCAAAGAAGAATTTTGTACATTGTAATTAACAATAATATTATATTTAATATAATGCACCCACTTCAGGAAAAAAGCACACTAGGCAACTTAATACCTGTATTGTAACCTTAATCCCTGAAGGTGTACAATCCAATTGTACAATTTTAAACAGTAAGTACTTGTGGCTGGTATAATTTACATACTCTATGATTGACAAAATACAATTGAAAGTGAGAGGAGAGAAGACCTAATCGGCATGGCGCAACTATATTTACTAGAAGACAGTTTGGCTAGAAAATTAATTTTTAGAAAATGTTGAATTCAATTGTTTTAGTTAATATCATATTTTTTATGGTTCTTTTAAACTGTTTATAATTTATTATTGTTTTTATATTTTTTGGCAATAAATTAAATAGAGTTGGACCATAATAAAATAGTGATCGTTTTGTAATTGTCTTGCTGAAAAATGGTACTTTAACCAAAAGTTGTTGAGTTGTCCTTGTATACTTTTGATGTTGATTTATTTTTAACTTACTTGAATTGGAAAATACCCAAATTAATGATTGCTGTATATAAATAGATCGGACACTCATTTGTTTTAGCTCTTTATATAAAAGTGATGTGGAGAAAAGTTTACTTTTTTTAAATATTATTTTAAGAAGTGTATTTTGAGCTGTCTGTAAAATATGTAAGGTATTACTAAATGTACCACCCCAAACAACAATACAATATCGTATTATAGATTCAATCCAAGAGTTATATAGGATACTCAAGGTTTTTTTTGAGAGAATGTCTCTTAATAAGTAAAATTTAGGCATTAAGGATCTAATTCTTTTTGCAACGTCTACCACATGCTCACGCCATCTCAGATGCTGATCAATTATAACTCCTAAATATTTAATAGATTTAGTTTTTTCTAAAGAGGGACATGGACATGCCTGCACACTGTTGCAATCTGAACTATGAATTTTTAAACTAATATTAGTATTAATAAGTATACTAATATTATTTAATGACAAAAGGTAGCAAATGTTATAAGGAGGAAGGATTTTATGTTTGATTAAATTTTTTATTAAGTCATCAGTTTGTTGTATATATTTCGTACATTCAAAGAAAATATGGTTTAAATCTGCTTTTTTTGACAATCTTCACATAAATTGGAACTTAAAATTCTAAGTTTTGCTAGATGGGCTGGATAACACGCGAGTCCAGATCTCATTCTGATAATAGATGTAATGTATCTACGTGGGACAGAGTAATTTTTAAACCAAAATTCACTCGGGATTGTGGGTTGTATCAGTGCATATTGTGACTTGGAGTGTTGACTATATTCATAATATTCTTGTTTCCACTGTTTGTTTAGATCATTCTTGATTTTTATAAATACATCTGGAATGCAGAGCTTATAATCTGTTTTCACACCAGAAGCAATGGCTTCCTTAGCTAATATATCTACATGCTCATTATACTCGAGCCCTATGTGAGCTTTAATCCACAAAAATCTAACTGTTCTTTGCTCATGGTGTAATTCAAAAATAATTTTTTTAATTAGAAGAATGTAAATATTTGTGTTTTTACTGGGTAAAAACATAGTCTCAATGGCTAAAAGAACCGACAAAGAATCAGACGCAATTGTTGCGGAGCTGTCATTGGAACTCTTAAAATACTTTAATGCTTCATAAATTGCTATGGCTTCAGCAGTAAAAATTGAAAAATTATGATCCAGTGTAATAGCTATTTGTATAACAAGGGAGGAAAGTGCTACTTTTCCTCCCGAGAATGAAGTTTACTGCCCGACGCGTAGCGGAGGGCAGTAAACATTCAAGGGAGGAAAAGGCACTTTACTCCCATGTTATACATATGGTTTTTCCACCTTCCTCAAATAACAAGTCATTTTTTCATTTTTACTTAATTTATTTATGTAACTAACCAACAAAATTTATTAGAACTAAAACTAACAAGTACGTACAATATAACTGTCAGCTGTCAAATATAAGTCAAATTAATAATGTAAACATTGTAAAATCAAAATAACAATTTACTGTTTTTTACCATTCTGCAAAATACAGAGTGTTTTATAAATAAACGTTAAAATGTATAGAAACTTACGTAATAGAAAATAGATATTGTACAGGGCGTCAGTAAGTTACATTTCATGAATGAAATACCATGACGTCACTTTTACTTTTCCTCCCTAGGGAGGAAAAATATTTTCCTCCCTAGGGAGGAAAAGTACAACTTTGCTCCTACAATCAGGTTCGGAAAAGTATACTTTCGGTAGAGGTAGGTGGAAAACATGTTTTCTATACTTTTTGAGGGGATATAAAAAGCGCATCCAGTGCCAAAAGAAGACTTTGATGCATCTGTGTAAATAACTGTTGATTCTGGCCAGTTTTCTAATAAATTTCTTAAAATATTGAAGCTGATTGCAGTATTTACATGGTACCTTGGTTTAATTACCGTAATAGTTTGTAAAAAATCATCAAAATCTTCAAAACTTTCTAGGATAAAAAATAAGAAAATTACGGTTAAAAAATCAATATATTTTTTTCAAAAAAAAGAAGAAATCCAATTGGAAGCATAATAATAATAATGTAAGTTAGCGGTGATTTTAGTTATTGGCCTTATTCATTCTTCTTCATTTATGTATTATTAATAGATTTTAGAAGTTTGACTTGCTTGGAATGATTAGTTTTTAAAAAACTGCGAGTTAAAAGCGAATAACGAATTTTTGTAGTTTGCAAAAAATGGCATTTTCTTCAGAATAGAAAGATTAGCATCAGAGATACGAAAAAATGTTTAAATGTGAAATTGTAGCTTGTTTATTTCTCAAGAACGTGGTTTGCAAATATTTTTTCTACGATAAAAATTGAGTGAGCTATTAAAACTTGTAATCACATGCAAAAACCACCTTTGCCCACCCTTTCAAAGTCACCTCTTTTTGCGACTAAGGATTTTAAAAAGATTTAATATTAATATGCTTATAAATCTTATAAAACCCTACAAAATTTTTTTTACCATACTTTCTAGGATAAAAAATAAGAAAATTACGGTTAAAAAATCAATATATTTTTTTCAAAAAAAAAGAAGAAATCCAATTGGAAGCATAATAATAATAATGTAAGTTAGCGGTGATTTTAGTTATTGGCCTTATTCATTCTTCTTCATTTATGTATTATTAATAGATGTTAGAAGTTTGACTTGCTTGGAATGATTAGTTTTTAAAAAACTGCGAGTTAAAAGCGAATAACGAATTTTTGTAGTTTGGTAAAAAATGCCATTTCTTCAGAATAGAAAGATTAGCATAAGAGATACCAAAAAATATTTAAATATGGAATTGTAGATCATGTAGTTACCAAGAACTTGGTTTGAAAAATTTTTTTGCGGCAAAAATTGAGTGAATCGTAAATGAGTACCTATATATCGAAACACGTTGATTTTTTCGATATAAAACTAACATTTTCGATAGCGAATAAATCGAAAACTATTAATTTTATCAAAAAAATGTATAGAACATTTTTTGCTTAGAATGAATGTTTTTATTAACATTTGCGGTCAAAATATAATAAAAATTTCCACCCCCGAGGTAGGGTGGCAACCACCCCCATGGTAAAAGCGCCTTTCGGCATTATATATATATATATATATATATATATATATATATATATATATATATATATATATATATATTTTGATCCTTGGACTATCCAATACTTATTCTCAAATTTTCAAGCAAATCGATCCATTCTGTAAAAATTGCGAGGTGAAAACCTTTGGTTCCTGGACTATATTTGCGAAAATCCGTCTAAAAACTTGCCTTTTTTTTGTTGAAAAATGAACATAAATTTACTTGCAAATAACTTGAAAACTATTGAAAAGTATTGACAGAGTATTGAAAAGTATTTTTTGAACGTACAGTGGAACCCCGATAAGTCGGATTAATCGGGACCGCGGCCGATCCGGGTTATCGAATATCCGGGTTAGCCGGAGAATATGGTAGAAATTAATAAAATACGGTATACTTACAGATAAACTCCATTATAATTGCAAAAATATGAAATACATATACACAGTAGATCTAAATTACGTACAGTTGTATACATATATAGTATTGTTTATTTCTTGATAAAAATCTCAATCAAAGTGATAAAAATGTCTGTTTTGACAATTTTGTCTGATAAAAATTGGTTCCGGTTAGCCGGACTTTCGGGTTATCGGAGGCCAACTTATCGGGGTTCCACTGTATGTTTTTTCACCCCCGAGGAGGGGTGAAACTCACATTCTAAAGTTCACTTTTCTGGTTTATTTCAAGCACCTACCTAACTTCGAAAAAAAAAATAAAAAACATGATCCAAAATGCCTTAAGGGGCGCCAAAATCCTTTTTTGCACACAGGCGCCGGTACCTCTTACGGGGGCTCTGCTAATATCATCTTTGAAGTAGATTTAGTCCTGAATCCGTCTACCTAAGGAAAGATGAAATTGTCACGGAATCACAGGGGCTAAGAGGGGTACACTGGATCTCCCTCGTTCACATATTAATTAATACAGAAGGTGAGGATGGGATACTATACACTGCGAGAAAATCGGGGATACGTACAGGCAGTGGCGTACTGATAGATCAGCGGGCCCTGGTTCAGTTGGGACGCGGGCCCGCTCGCCCAATAAAAACACACATTGTATTGCAAAAGTTTTTAACAAACATTAAATATACGAATCATCATATATCATCATATATCGGTACCCCGTCAAAATAGCCCCGTCAAAAAAGCTCCGACAAAATAGCCCCGACATAATATCCCGCACACAAAATAGCCTGCAGACAAAATAGCCGCGGAATAATAGCCCCCCGACAAAATAGCCCCGATAAAATAGCCCCGACAAAATAGCCCCGACAAAAAAGCTCCCTTCAGAATTCGTCATGAAATAATTCCTTAAAAATACATTTTTTCGGAAATGGTACTTATCCTCTATTCAGATGTTTATCTTAACTACATTAAATAAAAATGGTCTTTTCAGAGAACTCGAGTCCTGTCTTCCCTTCCTCTTGGAAGTTTGAACATTTAAGTTAAGCGCAAATCAATGTTTATTTATGATATAATAGTATATTACATACCTAGCGGGAAAGTACTCTATTTCAGCCGAGCGGCAAGGTAGTTTACCGAGGTGCGAAGCACCGAGGTAAACTACAGACGCGAGGCTAG
Organism: Diabrotica virgifera virgifera; assembly: GCF_917563875.1. Classification (NCBI taxonomy): domain Eukaryota; kingdom Metazoa; phylum Arthropoda; class Insecta; order Coleoptera; family Chrysomelidae; genus Diabrotica; species Diabrotica virgifera. Next base: position 178,013,225 of record NC_065451.1, read on the forward strand.
AATGAGTTCCCGCGAGGTTTGTATACTATTTTACTCACAATTGGTTAGTAGTTTATGGATTTCTAATACTCACAATCTACCAATAATAATTTCGTTTCAAATAATATCTGTATGCATTTTCATTATGTGATAAGATGAATTATTTTAAGTAACCTGTGAGATCGTTGCTAGGTAACAAAACAAGTTTGTTGAATCTGACATTTAGGCGATTATTTATTTCAGCAACATTATTAGCAAATACAGGTGGAGACATCCTACAGTTGAAAAAGTTGGGGGGTGGGAAATCCAACACAGTAGCAGAGAAATATGTGGAGAATTCATTACATGGACAAATAAAAATTGCTAATATGTTGTCTCATGTAGAAAATCCAGAAACGTCGGCGTCATCATCTATTTCTGAAACTCATAATTTTGAGCAACACGGTCTTACTTTAACCGTTAATAGTAATCATAATTCCAATGTAACTATTAATATTTATAATTCCAAATAGTTTTCTTTTTGTTATTGTTGTTGTTGTTTCTTAATTAAGTGGATTCTATTATTTCTAAACCATCTTTTAATCAAAAATGACATTGACATTTGCAGGTAGAAAAGTGACAGATGCTAGCCGGGAAAGTACTTTCCCGGCTAGCTGGGAAAGTAAAGTAAGTAATAAGTCGCTTCCTGATTACTTCAAAGGTTAGAAATCCATAAATTACTAACCGATTGTGAGTAAACATTTTTTTCTGTTTTCGGGCAACAGCAAAATGCATTTTAAATTAAATAAATTAAATACATTCCTCCTTTTTGTCAAATAATTTAAATTAAAAAAAAGTTTTTGGACACCTTGTATAAATAATTATGTAATTGTTTATAAGAGGCTGTTTTGGCCGGGGCTATTTTAGCCGGGGCTATTTTGTGTGCGATCTATTTTGTCGGGGCTATTTTGTTTGCGGGCTATTTTGTCGAGGCTATTTTAAATATTAGAAATCTCCTTACAAATAATTCACACATCCACTACTTCGGGCTGGGAAAAATTTTTTGAATAGAATCAAAGATCCAAACACCAGTTCTTAGAAATGATATTTATATTTTATGATATATGATTCATTACAATGATGATTATGATATATGACGTGACCCGTCAAAATACCCCGGTCTAAACAGCCCCGTCAAAAAAGCCCCGTCAAAATAGCCCGAACACAAAATAGCCTCGACAAAATAGCCCGCAAACAAAATAGCCCCGACAAAATAGATCGCACACAAAATAGCCCCGGCTAAAATAGCCCCGGCCAAAACAGCCTCTTATAAACAATTACATAATTATTTATACAAGGTGTCCAAAAACTTTTTTTTAATTTAAATTATTTGACAAAAAGGAGGAATGTATTTAATTTATTTAATTTAAAATGCATTTTGCTGTTGCCCGAAAACAGAAAAAAATGTTTACTCACAATCGGTTAGTAATTTATGGATTTCTAACCTTTGAAGTAATCAGGAAGCGACTTATTACTTACTTTACTTTCCCAGCTAGCCGGGAAAGTACTTTCCCGGCTAGCATCTGTCACTTTTCTACCTGCAAATGTCAATGTCATTTTTGATTAAAAGATGGTTTAGAAATAATAGAATCCACTTAATTAAGAAACAACAACAACAATAACAAAAAGAAAACTATTTGGAATTATAAATATTAATAGTTACATTGGAATTATGATTACTATTAACGGTTAAAGTAAGACCGTGTTGCTCAAAATTGCACTGGAAAATAACTATTTCCACCTACCTCTACCGAAAGTATACTTTCCCGGACCTGATTGTAGGGAGCAAAGTTGTACTTTTCCTCCCTAGGGAGGAAAATATTTTTCCTCCCTAGGGAGGAAAAGTAAAAGTGACGTCATGGTATTTCATTCATGAAATGTAACTTATTGACGCCCTGTACAATATCTATTTTCTATTACGTAAGTTTCTATACATTTTAACGTTTATTTATAAAACACTCTGTATTTTGCAGAATGGTAAAAAACCGTAAATTTTTATTTTGATTTAACAATGTTTACATTATTATTTTGACTTATATTTGACAGTTGACAGTTATATTGTACGTACTTGTTAGTTTTAGTTCTAATAAATTTTGTTGGTTAGTTACATAAATAAATTAAGTAAAAATGAAAAAATGACTTGTTATTTGAGGAAGGTGGAAAAACCATATGTATAACATGGGAGTAAAGTGCCTTTTCCTCCCTTGAATGATTACTGCCCTCCGCTACGCGTCGGGCAGTAAACTTCATTCTCGGGAGGAAAAGTAGCACTTTCCTCCCTTGTTATACAAATAGCTATTTCCACCTAACTCTACCGAAAGTATAGTTTTCCCGACCTGATTGTAGGGAGCAAAGTTGTACTTTTCCTCCCTAGGGAGGAAAATATTTTTCCTCCCTAGAGAGGAAGAGTAAAAGTGACGTCATGGTATTTCATTCATGAAATATAACTTATTGACGCCCTGTACAATATCTATTTTCTATTAGGTAAGTATCTATACATTTTAAAATTTATTTGTAAAACACCCTGTATTTTGCAGAATGGTAAAAAACAGTAAATTGTTATTTTGATTTAACAATGTTTACATTATTAATTTGACTTATATTTGACAGTTGACAGTTATATTGTACGTACTTGCTAGTTTTAGTTCTAATAAATTTTGTTGGTTAGTTACATAAATAAATTAAGTAAAAATGAAAACATGACTTGTTACTTGAGGAAGGTGGAAAAACCATATGTATAACATGGGAGTAAAGTGCCTTTTCCTCCCTTGAATGATTACTGCCCTCCGCTACGCGTCGGGCAGTAAACTTCATTCTCGGGAGGAAAAGTAGCCCTTTCCTCCCTTGTTATACAAATAGCTATTTCAACCTGCTTTTATGGCTTTATCGACAATGATAATTTGCCCTTCTCTATTTCTAAAAAGATTAGTGCGTGGCTTATATTTGTCTCTGAGCCACATTTTTTTAATGTCTTTAAAATATTGGATCTATTTCTTGATTGGGTACCAAAAAATGAATCAGTTCGACAACAAATATCCGTTTGATTTTCCCATCCAATACCGGTGAATCTTAAACTGCCATCTTCAGCAATTACAATCACTTTTTATAGCAGCAGTTAACAGGGTCACCAGACGAGACAAAACAAGAAGTAAGTATACCAGCTGCAGCTTAAAGCTATTAGGTATGTATGCAATTGAATACAAATTAAAAAACTAGCTGATTCAAATGCAGCATCCTTATAAACTTATAAGCATTAAATATTGAATGGTATTTATTGATGACGTATACAATATATTCGATTCATTATGTGGACCCACACAGGTCAATTAATTGGAGCAAATACCTATAATATCCAACTTAAACAACTTACTATGTCACTCCAACGGTAAGACAGGTTGCTGTGACAGCAAATAAATAAAATACTTCAAACACAATAAATTAGTTAATGGATTCTCAGCGGCGTTCCCACATATTAGATCTTTAAAAAATAAATGATTTAATTACAGAAAAAAAAAACAGTAATAGTAGCCCGATCAAAGAACAATCGGACCCCAAAAAAATAAAGGAAGGATTAAAATTTGGGAATAGGTAGTTGAAATTGTCTATTATTATACAGGGTGTCCCGAAAAGATTGGTCATAAATTATACCACAGATTCTGAGGTCAAAAATAGGTTGATTGAACCTCACTTAACTATATACAATAGTGCACACAAAAAAAGTTACAGCCCATTGAAGTTACAAAATAAAAATCGATTTTTTTTCATCTATCGAAAACTCTCAGAGATTTTTTATTGAAAATGGACATGTGGCATTTTTATGGCAGCAACATCTTAAAAAAAGTTAAAGTAAAATTTGTGCACCCCATAACAATTTTATGGGGGTTTTGTTCCCTTAAACCCTCCCAAACTTTTGTGTACGTTCGAATTAAATTAATATTGTGGCACCGTTGGTTACACACAATATTTTTAAAACTTTTTTGCGTCCTAGTACTTTTTCGATAAGCCAGTGTTTATCGAGATATTTTGAATATTTGTCGAATCCACCACATATTTGTATATGATAAGTACGATTATAGCGACCTGGTAATATGTAATCTGAAAATTTATTTATAATTTACATTTTTAGGTATATTTTGAAAAAGAAGCTACATCTCGATAAAAGGTGACTTACGAAAAAAAGACTAAGAGGCAAAAGTTTTAAAAACACTGTGTTTAACTAATGGTACCACAATAATAGTTTAATTGGAACCAAGGGCGGATCCAGGACCGATTTTCGGAAGGGGCCCTGAACTTTTTTTGCGGAGGGTACCGGGGGTCTGGAGGTAAGTTTTTTTGTAAGGAATAACACATTAAAAAATGAGGATTGTTTACCGTACCATTTATTTTTAATTTATTTATTATATTTAATTCCGTAATTTATTCCGTAATTTCCGTAATTTATTATAATTTAGTTTTATAAAGTATTCAATACTGAAACATATGATTTGAGTATTCTGCTATAAATGCATTGTTACCAACTTTCGCTTGCATATAAGTTTCCCCCCTTTCCTCTGAGAGGCATACCCCGCAACGAAGGTGTAGAACGTCGTTAAGTCAGTAGCGATTCCTACACATTTCTTTGAATCCAAGTGAAGTTCTTTCAACAAGTTTAATACTGTTTTTCCCAATGCTTCTCCTGTCAGACCTTGTTCTTCCCCTATTTCTTGATTTTAACTAATTATTTTTATGTTCCCATAAGCGTCAATGAGCGTCAGAGTCTTTCACGAATGCTGTTATTGTGTATGTATCTCAAATTTAGAGAAAGTTGTTCCACATGGGATACATCGGTCCTTTCGTCAAATACGGTAGAGTAACTAACTTGCACTTTGAACCTGATTCATTATTTTATTCAATTATTTCTTTACCACAACATGTTATCAATTGATTATAACTGGTGCTACTAATGTATGTTGCTCGGAAAGATGCTGTAGATAGGTGTTGTTTAAGAGTCTTATCTCTTGATGCGATTTTAAACCTTAACAATTCCCCTTATTGCTAGCTCCAGCATTTTCGTCCAGAAGCAGGAGTCCATCATCACGAGAGCCTCTTAGAGGAATATTTTGTCGACCTAAGAACATTATAGACTCTACTATTGGTCGTAGTGTTTCTCTATTTACATGTATTTGTTTTTAGACCTCTGAGAGTATATCTGGTTAATGACTGACTTTTGCGGGTTGCGAAAACTCTGTAGAAAATCTAGCCCAACCTGAACGCATTCCTTGTGGTATGATGATTTTTCATGGGTTTGTATGGCTCCGTCTTTGCCCATGAGTTTGGAAAGAGATATTAAAGGTTTCATGACAAGGCTTTGGGCTGTCATCCCTTTATTGTGACCATATTTTTCATTAGAAAAATAAAACGCAATACTTGTATAACACTTTGATTTACAAAACATCCTGTCATTCTTGAAGCTTCCGTTACCACTTTTGTTTAATTCTAGTCTAGAAAATATATTTATCCCCTATTTTGTACATATATATGTGATTGAAACTAAAAACATTTGAACTGCAAATATTTAAATTTATATTTTTTTTTATTCTCGGAGGGAGCCATGGCCCCCATGGCCCCCTCCCTGGATCCGCCCTTGATTGGAACGTACACAAACTACAAACATTTGGGGGGTTTAAAGGAACAAAACCCCCATAAAATGTTTACGTAAATATATTGAAAAAGAAGCCGCATCTAGGTAAAAACTCACTTATCGAAAAAATACTAGGAGGCAAAAAAGTGTTAAAAACGTTGTGTTTAACTAATGGTACCACAATAATGAATTAATTAGAACGTACACAAAAGTTTGGGGGGTTTAAGGGAGCAAAATCCCCATACATTTTTTATGGGGTCGACAAATTTCACTATAATTTTGTTTTAAGATGTTCCTACCATAAGAATGATACATGTCCATTTTCAATAAAAAATCTCTAAAAGTATTCGATATATTGAAAAAAATTGAGTTTCATTTTGTAACTTCAAAGGGCTGTAACTTTTTTTATGAGCACATTTGTACTAAGGTAAGTTAGGTTCAATCGAACTATTTTTGACCCCAGAATGTGTGGTATAATTTATGACCAATCTTTTCGGGACACCCTGTATAAGAAAAAGTTTACAATTCTACATCCCCTCCATTTAAAAAAATGGAGGGGAATACCCCCTCTCGAAGATGAAAAAATACATTCAAAATAATACCGGAATTGGATAAAATGACTACTTCTAAACCACTTTTCTTCTATAGAGTTTTTTCACTAAGTCAATACTTTTCGAGTTATTTGGGAGTGAATATGTTCATGATTAACAAAATAAAACATGTTTTTGGACGGTTTTTCGTAGATAACTCAAAAAGTAAGTATTTTAGCGAAAAAAATATTCTTAGAAAAAATATAGCCCATAAAAAATTGAAAAAAACTGTGTATACTTGAGGTGTGTAGGCCCAGTAGAAGCAGAGTTGCAGCTAATGAAAAACAGGTTCTTCTTCGTACAATTCCAAATCGAATATTTCAATGTGAAATTACCCATAACCGGAGCACTTTTAGGGAAAAATTCATTTTAACTTTTTTAAAGTGTTTAAAAAAAGGTTTAATTTGTTTTTTAAAAAAACTTGTAATATTAAAAGTAAGTGAATTACGCTCAAAATATTGTTGGTCCCTTTTATTTTTTGGTAAAGAAATCGGGAAAATCACCCCCTAATTAGCATCACATATAAATTTTAACGTTACCACTTCACAAGTTACTATGTATTATTTATATGATCTGTAAGTTTCATCGGTTCAAAGTGATTCGTTTTGAAAAAGTTGTAGTTAAAATGGCTTGAACGAGTAACTAATCACGAGTTAAGGCAAATTTTGAACAGCCATCTCATCTCTAACAAGAAAACAAAAGATTAAAAAATTTTCAGAAAAGCAAAACGTACATTTTATTACTCTTTGAGATTTTTGGTATTCCTAATTTTTTTTTAAGTTACCATAAACAATTACGATTTTTTTCAAAATAAAAAAAAAATGTTTTATTTTAAACCCAATTTTTTTCAAAACTGAGCACTTTGAACCATATGAAACTTATAGATAATATAAACAATACATAGGTAAAGTAACTTGTAAAGCGGTAACGATTAATTTTACTTGAGACGCTAATAACGCTAAAAAATAAAATGGACCAACAATATTTTGAGTGTAACTCACTTACTTTTAATGATAGAAGTTTTTAAAAAACAAAAATAAACCTAAGTTGTTATTAATTTTCTCCGAAAAGTGCTCAGTTTTTTGGTTATTTCACATTGAAATATTCGATTTGGAATTTGACGAAGAAGAACCTACATTTCATTAGCTGCAACTCTGCTTCTAATGGGTCTGCAGACGTCACGCACCATTTTTTTTAATTTTTCATAAGCTATATTTTTGCTAAGAATTTTTTTTGCTAAAATGCTTACTTTTTGAGTTATCTCCGAAAAACCGTCCAAAAATATTTTTTTTTGTTAAAAATGAACACATTCACGTAGACAAGGCGAAAGCGGCGGGTTGTTGGGAAAAATATCCTCATGAGATTTTTTTGCATAATTATATTCGTAAGACATCCCAGAATAAAGTTCAAGAAGTCGCCCACGTGAAAAGTGGTCCAATTTTTTTTAACAATATTTTTTTAATTTAATTGCAAAAAATCAATATTTTTGGCCCGGACAATTTTTTTTAGAGTTTTTGGACCATTCTGGACAAAAAAGGGTCTCACATAATTTTTCTGTAAAGTTGATCGTTTTCGAGTTATAAGCAATTTAAAATTGAAAGAAACGAAAAATAGCGAATTTCAAAGCTTAATAACTCGGTTAAAAGTTATTACTATGACAGTCAGAAAGTGACTAGATCAAAGTTTAAAGTCTCCCCTATAAGATAATGAAGAAATTTTTGTCATTATTTTATTACTGAGATGATATTTTTAAGTAATAATAATGAGCGCCATGCAAGTGTTAGGCGGCCGTAAATGCTGAGTGCGAGAGAGGCGCCATTCCGGCAGTCCAATTCTGCATCTTACTCTCACTCACATTTACAGCCGCGTCAATACGATCTAATCGCTCATTGTTATTAATTAAAAATAACAGCGGTATTACCTTTTTGAAATATTAATATATATAGGGTGAAAGAATTGAAAAAGGAACAACATATTTTTACATAAAAAAAACAGTAAAAACACAACTTCTGGTAAGCCAATTCTTCCGGTTCAAGACCTCGATCTTATTTATCAAAAAAAGAACCTTGATGCCAAATTTTGCTGCAATCGGACTTTTTGTTATCAAAAGTCCGCTGCTGACAAAAGTTATCGTGCTATTAGTCATACATGTATAGTCGCCATTTTGAATGCCCGCCATTTTTGTAAAAGGAACAAAAATTGAGATGATCTCATATCTAAATTTGAACCTTTATATGTGTAGTATATGTGGTCCAAATTATATGCTTCTACCATTAAATGCACAATAATTCTTATAATATTTGCACGAATCTGCGCACATAGGTACATGTGAAGATACGTTATGCATTTATTAAATGGTCATTAACATAACTAAATAGTTCAAAATATTTCCTAAAAATATTTTTACGCTCTTTTCAATGGCGGTATTAACTTTTTGAAAAATTAATACATACAGGGTGAAAGAATTGAAAGAAAAGCAATATATTTTCACATAAAAACCAGGAAAAACACAACTTTTGATAAACCGATTCTTCTCGTTCAAGACCTCGATCTTGTACATCAAAAAAGGAACCTATATACCAAATTTGGTTGAAATCTGACGTCTCGTTCAAAAGTTATCGTACTATTAGTCACATATGTATAGTCGCCATTTTGAATGCCCGCCATTTTTGTAAAATTCAAAATCTGAGATGGCCTCATATCTAAATTTGATCCTTTATATGTGTGGTATATGTGGTCCAAATTATACACTCCTATCATTAAATGCACAATTGTTTCACATATCGGCTGCACAATAGGGCTTATCAGAGCACCCATGGCTGCTTTCCGTTCTGTACATAAATTGATCTGTTTCCGTTCGAAAGCCACCCTAAGTTAATTTCTCTTGCACATTGCAAGATTTCAAAAATATCTGCCTGAAATACAGAGATACCGATATTCTCCTAGTGAAATAGAAATATTTAAATTTCCACCACTGCCGAATATACCTGCACTTGATCCCTCTGCAGTTTTATGCCCTATTGTATAGATTACCCAGGTAACACCCTGTAGGGTTATGTCTTGGTAACTTGGGAAACATTCGAGAGTTTCCTTTGTCCCATCCCTCTTGTGGTAACGTTCGCTTGGAAAGGTACTTCATAGGTCTGGATTCCGCGTATGAAAAAAACGTTGATTAATAGCAAGCTGAAAATTTGTTAATAGCTTAAGGGTGTCTAGTCGGACAAAATTTGATGTATGGGAACACTGGAACAGGGGCAGTTTTAATTGTGGAACAGGTTAAAAATTTGGAACGGTCAGACCACGAAAACGGTACATTTATTTTGTCCGACAGAACAGACTTAAACTCTCCGAACAGAGATTAAACTCTCATGCAAAAATCAGACTGCTATTTATCACCTGTCATATTTCCTGTCATTTGACATATTCTACATGTCCTCATTAAAACGCCCATTTGGTGATATTCTTTTTCTCATGATCATCTTTCAGCGCGTCACAGTTTTTCGATTTCTTTCTAACGTATTCAATTGTATATGACAGAAAAAAAGGCACGTCGGTGATTACTTCTAGTTCTGTGATTATTTTAGTTGTCGATATATGGCGCCATAATTAAAAAAAATAATTTTTTTTAATTAGATAATAATATTACAAATATAATCTGTATAATTTATAAGACTATACAAATCAAAGAAAATACCATTTTATAAATGCAAGAAACACATTTGATTTGTTTTTATTCTAAATTGAAAATAAAATGTGACAACTGTCAGATTTAACTAAAATGTCATGTTAGAATAAATGTCATAAATGTGTATTATCACTGACTTACCCTTTTTCCTATCATTTGTGACGCACTGAAAAATGATCATGAAAAGGACAATAAATAGCAGTCTGATTTTTGAATGAGAGTTTAATCTCTGTTCGAAAAGTTCAAGTCTGTTCTATCGGACAAAATGCATGTGCCATTTTCGTGGTCTGACCGTTCCAAATTTTTAACCTGTTCGACAATTAAAACTTCCCCTGTTCCAGTGTTCCCATATATCAAAGTTTGTTCGACTAGACACCCTCAAGCTATTAACACATTTTCAGCTTGCTATTAATCACTTGCTTTTTTTTCATACGCGGGATCCAGACCTATCAGGTTTGTATTTGGGTGCCATATGATCAGAAATCATCATCCATTTGGCATCTATAGTTTCATATATTTTATTACTATGTCCTGATCCTGAACCTGTACGCAGTGGCGTACTGCAGTGCCGGTTTAACCTAACTTCGGGCCCTGGGCGCTAATAATTTAGGGGCCCCCTTAATTGTTATTCGTTGTCAGTTTTTTTAACAAGAAAATAAATGTATTTATTGTAACTTACAATATTTTCATTCATACAATATCAATCCATACAATATTTTTTTAAACCAAACAAGAAGAAGAAGAATAGTAAATGTAAAAAATATTCGAAAAAGTACATTCAAAAATATATAAAAAAACAGAAAGTTACACAAAACAACGCATGACAAACAAAAAAATATATTTAAAAAAATACATATGACAAAGATTAGATGACTTTTTCTTGACTAGGCATTAGTAATCTGTCATATAATACTATCACAATTTAGTTGCTCCAACATTTCCTATAATACAATAGTGATATGCGCCTAGATTTTCTTGACCCAAATTTAGCGTTAAATATATTTTTATTCTTTTTAAAGCCGAAAAAGACCGCTCGCCTGACACAGTAGAAGTTGGTATCGTGAAATAAACTTGCAGTAAAGGTAAAATACTTGGAAATGTTGCCTACAATCCTTACATCCTGGATGACACCAAATTTTATAAATTTATTCAACTTTTGGCATGCTATCATCATCACGTAGCGCTACAACCCTGGCTGGGTCCTGGCTGACTGTACAACTTTCTTCCAATTTCTTCGGTCTTCCATCAACCTAGGGTCAAATGGGATATTCATTTTTCGGAGATCTGCTTGGATGTTATCTCTCCATCGCATTCTGGGACGTCCGAGTGGTCTTTTGTCAGTAGGAATCTCCTCCCATACCAGTCTTGCAAGTCTCTCGTTATGAAGTCTGTGCACGTGGCCTGCCCATCTTAGTCCAAAAGTATTTTTCGTTCAAAACGTCTGAGCTTTTCTTCGTTTGATTTGGTCATGGTCCACGTTTCGCAACCATATGTTAGTACAGGTCTGACGATAGATTTATAGATTTTGATCTTGGAACTTCTTGTAAGATTTTTTGATTTTATAAGCTTATCCAGTGCGAATAGACAGCGATTTGCTGATTGGATTCTGTCTTTTATTTCTTTAGTAACATCGTTGTCAGCTGTAATTATGGCCCCCAGATACTTAAAACGTTGTGCTCTTTCGAAGTTAAAGGTGTTGACCGTCACATTTTGTCCTATCCTGTCTCTTCGTGTCGATCTATTTATACACATATATTTCGTCGTCTCTTCAATAATCCTCAGCTTTACTTTGCTTGTTGCTCCTTCCACCTTGTTGAAAATGTCTTTTGTGGACAATATGGAGTCTCCAACGAGATCAATGTCATCTGCGTGAGTCCACTATATTATAGGCATGTTATAGAATGAGTAATTTCACTATGCAAATTCTCTTTGGTTTTATCAATACCTTTTTTATATTTCACACATAAAGTATTAATTGACGTCTTGACTGCTTCTTTATTTAGCGTAGAAAAACATCTAACAGCTGATGTAACATCTTTGTAGCATTTAATTCTCTTTAAAAGAACAAAATACTTCAATTCCGAATCTTTCTTTCCTCTTGAATTGTTTCACTTTCACCTGCTTCATCGAAAAATGTTTTGTTCTTCTTTGTTCTTTGAAGGTCAGTTGTATAGAATATGTTTGAGATATCCTCGTCTTCGTAAAAAATATTTTTGGCTTCTAGTTCAACTTCCCTTAAAATATTATTTCTTACGTCTTCAACAAATCTCAAAATAGATGTCATTAATTCTACTTCAATTGACACGCTTAAGTCCACAGTTTCTTCACGTTCACGTTTTGCTTGATTTTTTGTCCAAATCAGTGTGAATAGAACTGTCTCAAAGGTATCCATTTTATTCTGCAGTGTCTTGGCTTCATTTTTAATTGCTAATTTTTCGTCTCTGTTATTGCTTAACTGGAAAAAATAGATTTGATGAATGATAGATCCCTAGTTTTTAACTAAAGCATTTACAGAGTCAAAAGTGTCAAAAGAGTACAAGTTTTGATTTCATTACTTCCAAGAATTCATTGCAAATTTAGTGATACAGATAGCTAATTTAACTTTTTCATTTATTCGCATTCCGTTGTAAATGCTCAGCTAAAAAGTAGTGAAATTTAGCCTAGTATACAAGACAACTTAAGTAATTTCCTTTATGACGACTTGTTAAATCCTCATTGTATCCTTGAGAAGCAAGTAATTTGGTAGTGAAAACAACTCTTCTTATGAAGCTTATCCAATAGTCAGCTTCGCGTTCTACTTACTCTTTCAAGCCAGCGTCTATAACTATAACTCCAATTAATGATGATCTTGTTCTTAATGTAACCATAGAGTTTGGATAAAATTTACTTTCTTAATGTAACCATAGAGTTCAGATGAAATTTACTTTCTTCGTGAGATTTGAGCAAACTATTCAAATGTTTCCAGTGAATCCGTCCAAAATCAGTTAACTATTTTTTCAATTGAAAAAAATTTGCACGGGAAACAATAAACACTTGCGTCGTATATTAGCCAAGCTCTCTATTTTCTTTCCTTTCATTGGGTTTTCCTCTATAAAAGTTGCTTTTATTTAATCTTCTATAATAAGGTTTGTCTCCATCTTGGTACATTGTTTTACAATTTTCTCACCCCTTGGTTTAAAATCACTCTTTGGTTTAAAAGTTCACAGTTTTTAGAAAGTCATCATCAGTCTTAAAATCAGACCATTTCGAAATCGCAGGTATTTCGTCGTCTTTTTTTTCCATTTTGGAAAATATGTAGATTATTTAGCGGACTAAACTTTTTTTATTAAGAAAAGGAACGGGTCTCTACGGGCCCCTCCAGTGCATAAACCGGCACTGGCGTACTGAGCATGATTCCGCGGGTTCCGTGGATCCAGGGCTCGGGCCCCGCAGGGGCCCACTCTAAGGGCGATGCCACATTATGCGTTTTGATCGGATGCGTTTCCACCGCATCCAGTCGAAACGCATAGTGTGACAGGTCGGTCCGGTTGCGTTGGAAACGGATGCGTTTTGAGACATCGGTACGCGCTTACAACTGCACGAGACTAAACGCATAGTGTGACAGGTCGGTCCGGTAGCGTTGGAAACGGATGCGTCTCCACCGCATCCGATCAAAACGCATAATGTGGCATCGCCCTAACGCAATTTTTGCTCCTTTTGTTTCTAATTTGATGAGAACATTTTGAACTACACAAGTACACACTAGGAAATGTAACTGCTTAATAAATTTTAACTTTTGTGTAGGTACTTACCCTAACAATAAAAACGAAGAATACCTATTCATCAAAAAACAAAATTTATTAAGAAAGACAAGGAACTGGATAAGTCCGGAATTGTATGAACTAACTAATTCTAAGCAACTTTTTTCTATACCGTTTTTCCCTAAGTCAATACTTTTCGAGTTATTTCCCAGTGAAAATATTTATTTTTCAACAAAAAAAAAACACTTTTCAGGCGTTTTTCGCAAATAATTCAAAAAGTAAGTATTTTAACAAAAAATATATTATCAGTAGTAATTGCACAAGAGCTCTAAAATTATTGAATTTTTCCCGAGTGTCACTTTGGCAGTTTTAATTTCACGAGCCGAAGGCGTGTGAAATTATGTCAAAGTGTCACGAGGGCAAAAATTCTATATTAATTTTAAAGTTCGAGTGCAATTTGCTGCGATTATTTCATGAATAAAACTGTTCAAAACCAAAATTGTATTGTAATTTATTTATGTAAGTACAAATTAGTGAAATTAAACAAGCAGTTGTTATAAATATGTATTTGACGGTTGAAAGTCATCACTTTTATAATTTTTAAAACATTTGTCATTAATGTCACTGAATGTATTTTTTCGTAGCAACGAAGGGCATCTGACGTAATATGCTTAACGACGGGAGATTATCAAAAATTATCACCTTAATTTGCATGTCTGTAGCTTTCTATTGGTCAGAATCTACTATGAATGAAATAATCAGGAAAATTATAGTTTATAAAAAAGTGAAAAAAATGGTAGTCTGTAGACCCAGTAGAAGCAGAGTTGTAGCTAATGAAAAGTGGGTTCTTACTAGTCAAATTCCAAATTGAGTATTTCAACGCGAAAACTGATTTTAACTTTTTTTTAAAAGTATTTAAAAAAAGCTTTATTATTGTTTTAACATCAAAAGTAAGTTACGATCAAAAGAATGTTGGTCCTTTTTTTTTTGTTGGTAAAAAATCGTGAAAATCACCTTCTAATAATTAGCATCCGAAATGAAATTAATCATTACCGCTTCACAAATTACTTTACTTATATGTATTGTGTATAAGATCTGTAAGATTCATTGGTTCAAAGTGCTTATTTTTGAAAAGGCTATAGTTAAATGAGCTTAAACGGGTTACTAATTACGAGTTTACGCAAATTTTGAACATCAACATGCAAATTTTAACCAATTTTTGTCTTCAGGAAACAAAAAGCCCAAAATACTCACAATAGCAAAACATATAGTTTTTTACTACTTGAGGTTTTTGGTATCACCAATATCTTAAAAGGGACCAACTTTATTTTTTGCGTTTCATACTTAATTTTAATGCTAGAAACTAAAAAAAAAACCAAAAAATAAAGAAAAAACCATAAAATCCTTTATAAAAGGTATATTTGTTAATATCCCTATACAGGGCTACATCACAAAACAGAACTAGTTTTCAATCGGTTGACCGATCATCATCAGGTACCTCGAGCATGAAACATTGGATATTTTAAACATCCATGTTTAAATTCACATCATTTTTCTATGTTCCTTCTTCTTCTTTAAGTACCGTGCCCAAATTTTTAGGCGTGGGTAGCTTCCATAACAATTTGCCGATATCGTTCTCGATCTTGTGCGGCATGTAACAATTGATCTGCTAATAAGCCAGTCCATTGACGAAGGTTTCGGAGCCATGAATATTTCTTTCGACCAATTCCTCTTTTTCCGTCGATCTTTCCATTGAGTATTAACTGCAGCATCCTGTATCTGCTACCTCTCATTATATGCCCCAGATATTCAAGTTTTCTCTTTTTTATCATCTTCATTAAGTCACCTTCGCCTTGACCTACTCTGTTTAAGACTTCTCTGTTTGAAATGCGTTGAACCCAAGATATTTTGAGCATTCTACGATACGACCACATCTCAAAGGCTTCTAATTTGTTCATCATGTTAACCTTCATGATCCAGGTTTCACATCCATATAGTAATACAGGATACACATAACATTTTAGGAACTTGATTCTTAGTTGTAAGTTCAGCTGAGAGTTGCTCAGAATAGATCTAAGTTTCATAAATGCTCCTCTTGCAATTTCTATACGAGTTTTAATTTCTTCATCCGGATTTAGTGTCTCGTTTATCCAACATCCTAGGTATTTAAAATGGTTAACTTTTGTTATTGATTCATCATTGACAATTAGTTGCATAGGGCCGACGTCTTGTTTACTAACCACAAGTAACTTTGTCTTTGTTGCATTTATATTAAGAGGAAACCGTAGCGATCAACAGGTAGCGAAAACGCGTTCCAAGATTGCGGCTGTAATTTTGAATATTTTTTCGAGATATTTGGCACACTTATTCGTAATATAATAAAGAATGGCGGTACAGAGCCCAATTTGAAAAATATATTAATATGTGGAAATTACTCTGTAATTAAATACAATATTAAAAAAACGAGCCTGTACCGCCATTAATAAGAACAAAAAAATACACTTTCTTCAAATAAACTTTTTTATCCGATGCCTAGATTTTGTGTCATTTTGGAACTACTAATGGAATAAAAAATTTTAGTAGTTCCAAAATGACACAAAATCTAGGCATCGGATAAAAAAGTTTATTTGAAGAAAGTGTATTTTTTTGTTCTTCTTAATGGCGGTACAGGCTCGCTTTTTTTATATTGTATTTAATTATAGAGTAATTTCCACATATTGACATATTTTTCAAATTGGGCTCTGCACCCCCATTCTTTATTATATTACGAATACGTGTGCTAAATATCTCGAAAAAATATTCAAAATTACAGCCGCAATTTTGGAACGCGTTTTTGCTACCTGTTGATCGCTACTGTATCACCTTAAGTCCGTTATTGGAGCATTCTCTAGTGACTCGATCTATAAGGAATTGAAGATCTTCGATATTTTCAGCCATGATCGCGGTGTCGTCTGCATATTCAAACAACCTATTATGTTGAACTCTATCAAACGCGTTCTCAAAATCTATAAAGCAGACGTAAATTGGTTTCTGTACTTCCCATGATCGTTGAAGTAATGTTAACATTGAGAACAAAGCTTCCCTTGTTCCCAATCCTTCTCTGAAACCGAATTGTTTGTTTCCCATTGTCTCTTCACATTTCTGCTTGATTCTATTAAGAAGTAGCTTGAGAGAGTGGCTCATGAGACTAATTAGTCTAAAGTCTTTACATGATGATGTATTAGGCTTTTTTGGGAGTGGAATAAATGTAGACTCTAACCATATCTGTGGCATCTATGTTCCTATGACGGATTAATTATAAAGGGTTTTTACCCAAATATTTTTTACTTTGGTATTTAGCATGTTAGATTCAAGAAAACACTGATGATGATCGGTCAACCGATTGAAAACTAGTTATGTTTTGTGATGTAGCCCTGTATAGGGATTTTAGCAAATATACCTTTTATAAAGGATTTTATGGTTTTTTGTAATAAATGGTATATAGCCAACTAAAGGAAATTTTTTTCCTCGTGGATTTTTCAAAAAATAAAGCTTTTAGACACTTTTAAAAAGTTATCATGAGTTTTTCCCGAAAAGTGCTTAATTTTTTGGTTATTTCACGTTGAAATATTCGGTTTGAAATTTGACGAATAAGAACCTACTTTTCATTAGTTTCAACTCTGCTCCTACTGAGTATACAGATTTCGTATATAGGTATACCATTTTTTTCACTTTTTTACAAGCTATATTTTTACTAAGAATATTTTTTTCGATAAAATACTTTTACTTTTTGGGTTATTTGAGAAAAACCGTCTAAAACCGTGTTTTTTTTTTGTTGAAAAATGAACATATTCACTCGCAAATAACTCGAAAATATTGACTAGTGAAAAAACTCTATAGAACTAAAGTTGCTTAGAATTAGTCAGTTTAACGAATTACGGACTTATCTTGAACGTATGTTCCGAGGGGGGTGGGTGAAATTCACCCCCAGGGCAAAAGCACACATCGGCACAATATCACTTTTTTCTTTGGCATGTTAGCTATATGCATGCCAAATTTCATGCCAATCCAAGCGGTTCTTTAAAATATACAGCAAAAGCCGTGAGTAAATGGACTATAAATTAGCTTGAGTTTTTATAAATATATGATATTTATAAAAAACAAACAAATGAAATAGAGAATGAAGAAATCTCCTTACAAATAATTCACACATCCACTACTTCGGGCTGGGAAAAATTTTTTGAATAGAATCAAAGATCCAAACACCAGTTCTTAGAAATGATATTTATATTTTATGATATATGATTCATTACAATGATGATTATGATATATGACGTGACCCGTCAAAATACCCCGGTCTAAACAGCCCCGTCAAAAAAGCGTAAGGAGATTCTCTATTTCATTTGTTTGTTTTTTATAAATATCATATATTTATAAAAACTCAAGCTAATTTATAGTCCATTTACTCACGGCTTTTGCTGTATATTTTAAAGAACCGCTTGGATTGGCATGAAATTTGGCATGCATATAGCTAACATGCCAAAGAAAAAAGTGATATTGTGCCGATGTGTGCTTTTGCCCTGGGGGTGAATTTCACCCACCCCCCTCGGAACATACGTTCAAGATAAGTCCGTAATTCGTTAAACTGACTAATTCTAAGCAACTTTAGTTCTATAGAGTTTTTTCACTAGTCAATATTTTCGAGTTATTTGCGAGTGAATATGTTCATTTTTCAACAAAAAAAAAACACGGTTTTAGACGGTTTTTCTCAAATAACCCAAAAAGTAAAAGTATTTTATCGAAAAAAATATTCTTAGTAAAAATATAGCTTGTAAAAAAGTGAAAAAAATGGTATACCTATATACGAAATCTGTATACTCAGTAGGAGCAGAGTTGAAACTAATGAAAAGTAGGTTCTTATTCGTCAAATTTCAAACCGAATATTTCAACGTGAAATAACCAAAAAATTAAGCACTTTTCGGGAAAAACTCATGATAACTTTTTAAAAGTGTCTAAAAGCTTTATTTTTTGAAAAATCCACGAGGAAAAAAATTTCCTTTAGTTGGCTATATACCATTTATTACAAAAAACCATAAAATCCTTTATAAAAGGTATATTTGCTAAAATCCCTATACAGGGCTACATCACAAAACATAACTAGTTTTCAATCGGTTGACCGATCATCATCAGTGTTTTCTTGAATCTAACATGCTAAATACCAAAGTAAAAAATATTTGGGTAAAAACCCTTTATAATTAATCCGTCATAGGAACATAGATGCCACAGATATGGTTAGAGTCTACATTTATTCCACTCCCAAAAAAGCCTAATACATCATCATGTAAAGACTTTAGACTAATTAGTCTCATGAGCCACTCTCTCAAGCTACTTCTTAATAGAATCAAGCAGAAATGTGAAGAGACAATGGGAAACAAACAATTCGGTTTCAGAGAAGGATTGGGAACAAGGGAAGCTTTGTTCTCAATGTTAACATTACTTCAACGATCATGGGAAGTACAGAAACCAATTTACGTCTGCTTTATAGATTTTGAGAACGCGTTTGATAGAGTTCAACATAATAGGTTGTTTGAATATGCAGACGACACCGCGATCATGGCTGAAAATATCGAAGATCTTCAATTCCTTATAGATCGAGTCACTAGAGAATGCTCCAATAACGGACTTAAGGTGATACAGTAGCGATCAACAGGTAGCAAAAACGCGTTCCAAAATTGCGGCTGTAATTTTGAATATTTTTTCGAGATATTTAGCACACGTATTCGTAATATAATAAAGAATGGGGGTGCAGAGCCCAATTTGAAAAATATGTCAATATGTGGAAATTACTCTATAATTAAATACAATATAAAAAAAGCGAGCCTGTACCGCCATTAAGAAGAACAAAAAAATACACTTTCTTCAAATAAACTTTTTTATCCGATGCCTAGATTTTGTGTCATTTTGGAACTACTAAAATTTTTTATTCCATTAGTAGTTCCAAAATGACACAAAATCTAGGCATCGGATAAAAAAGTTTATTTGAAGAAAGTGTATTTTTTTGTTCTTATTAATGGCGGTACAGGCTCGTTTTTTTAATATTGTATTTAATTACAGAGTAATTTCCACATATTAATATATTTTTCAAATTGGGCTCTGTACCGCCATTCTTTATTATATTACGAATAAGTGTGCCAAATATCTCGAAAAAATATTCAAAATTACAGCCGCAATCTTGGAACGCGTTTTCGCTACCTGTTGATCGCTACGGTTTCCTCTTAATATAAATGCAACAAAGACAAAGTTACTTGTGGTTAGTAAACAAGACGTCGGCCCTATGCAACTAATTGTCAATGATGAATCAATAACAAAAGTTAACCATTTTAAATACCTAGGATGTTGGATAAACGAGACACTAAATCCGGATGAAGAAATTAAAACTCGTATAGAAATTGCAAGAGGAGCATTTATGAAACTTAGATCTATTCTGAGCAACTCTCAGCTGAACTTACAACTAAGAATCAAGTTCCTAAAATGTTATGTGTATCCTGTATTACTATATGGATGTGAAACCTGGATCATGAAGGTTAACATGATGAACAAATTAGAAGCCTTTGAGATGTGGTCGTATCGTAGAATGCTCAAAATATCTTGGGTTCAACGCATTTCAAACAGAGAAGTCTTAAACAGAGTAGGTCAAGGCGAAGGTGACTTAATGAAGATGATAAAAAAGAGAAAACTTGAATATCTGGGGCATATAATGAGAGGTAGCAGATACAGGATGCTGCAGTTAATACTCAATGGAAAGATCGACGGAAAAAGAGGAATTGGTCGAAAGAAATATTCATGGCTCCGAAACCTTCGTCAATGGACTGGCTTATTAGCAGATCAATTGTTACATGCCGCACAAGATCGAGAACGATATCGGCAAATTGTTATGGAAGCTACCCACGCCTAAAAATTTGGGCACGGTACTTAAAGAAGAAGAAGGAACATAGAAAAATGATGTGAATTTAAACATGGATGTTTAAAATATCCAATGTTTCATGCTCGAGGTACCTGATGATGATCGGTCAACCGATTGAAAACTAGTTCTGTTTTGTGATGTAGCCCTGTATAGGGATATTAACAAATATACCTTTTATAAAGGATTTTATGGTTTTTTCTTTATTTTTTGGTTTTTTTTTTAGTTTCTAGCATTAAAATTAAGTATGAAACGCAAAAAATAAAGTTGGTCCCTTTTAAGATATTGGTGATACCAAAAACCTCAAGTAGTAAAAAACTATATGTTTTGCTATTGTGAGTATTTTGGGCTTTTTGTTTCCTGAAGACAAAAATTGGTTAAAATTTGCATGTTGATGTTCAAAATTTGCGTAAACTCGTAATTAGTAACCCGTTTAAGCTCATTTAACTATAGCCTTTTCAAAAATAAGCACTTTGAACCAATGAATCTTACAGATCTTATACACAATACATATAAGTAAAGTAATTTGTGAAGCGGTAATGATTAATTTCATTTCGGATGCTAATTATTAGAAGGTGATTTTCACGATTTTTTACCAACAAAAAAAAAAGGACCAACATTCTTTTGATCGTAACTTACTTTTGATGTTAAAACAATAATAAAGCTTTTTTTAAATACTTTTAAAAAAAAGTTAAAATCAGTTTTCGCGTTGAAATACTCAATTTGGAATTTGACTAGTAAGAACCCACTTTTCATTAGCTACAACTCTGCTTCTACTGGGTCTACAGACTACCATTTTTTTCACTTTTTTATAAACTATAATTTTCCTGATTATTTCATTCATAGTAGATTCTGACCAATAGAAAGCTACAGACATGCAAATTAAGGTGATAATTTTTGATAATCTCCCGTCGTTAAGCATATTACGTCAGATGCCCTTCGTTGCTACGAAAAAATACATTCAGTGACATTAATGACAAATGTTTTAAAAATTATAAAAGTGATGACTTTCAACCGTCAAATACATATTTATAACAACTGCTTGTTTAATTTCACTAATTTGTACTTACATAAATAAATTACAATACAATTTTGGTTTTGAACAGTTTTATTCATGAAATAATCGCAGCAAATTGCACTCGAACTTTAAAATTAATATAGAATTTTTGCCCTCGTGACACTTTGACATAATTTCACACGCCTTCGGCTCGTGAAATTAAAACTGCCAAAGTGACACTCGGGAAAAATTCAATAATTTTAGAGCTCTTGTGCAATTACTACTGATAATATATTTTTTGTTAAAATACTTACTTTTTGAATTATTTGCGAAAAACGCCTGAAAAGTGTTTTTTTTTTGTTGAAAAATAAATATTTTCACTGGGAAATAACTCGAAAAGTATTGACTTAGGGAAAAACGGTATAGAAAAAAGTTGCTTAGAATTAGTTAGTTCATACAATTCCGGACTTATCCAGTTCCTTGTCTTTCTTAATAAATTTTGTTTTTTGATGAATAGGTATTCTTCGTTTTTATTGTTAGGGTAAGTACCTACACAAAAGTTAAAATTTATTAAGCAGTTACATTTCCTAGTGTGTACTTGTGTAGTTCAAAATGTTCTCATCAAATTAGAAACAAAAGGAGCAAAAATTGCGTTAGGGCGATGCCACATTATGCGTTTTGATCGGATGCGGTGGAGACGCATCCGTTTCCAACGCTACCGGACCGACCTGTCACACTATGCGTTTAGTCTCGTGCAGTTGTAAGCGCGTACCGATGTCTCAAAACGCATCCGTTTCCAACGCAACCGGACCGACCTGTCACACTATGCGTTTCGACTGGATGCGGTGGAAACGCATCCGATCAAAACGCATAATGTGGCATCGCCCTTAGAGTGGGCCCCTGCGGGGCCCGAGCCCTGGATCCACGGAACCCGCGGAATCATGCTCAGTACGCCAGTGCCGGTTTATGCACTGGGCGCTTGGGGCGGGCGCCCAGGGGCCCGGGCCCCGGAGGGGCCCGTAGAGACCCGTTCCTTTTCTTAATAAAAAAAGTTTAGTCCGCTAAATAATCTACATATTTTCCAAAATGGAAAAAAAAGACGACGAAATACCTGCGATTTCGAAATGGTCTGATTTTAAGACTGATGATGACTTTCTAAAAACTGTGAACTTTTAAACCAAAGAGTGATTTTAAACCAAGGGGTGAGAAAATTGTAAAACAATGTACCAAGATGGAGACAAACCTTATTATAGAAGATTAAATAAAAGCAACTTTTATAGAGGAAAACCCAATGAAAGGAAAGAAAATAGAGAGCTTGGCTAATATACGACGCAAGTGTTTATTGTTTCCCGTGCAAATTTTTTTCAATTGAAAAAATAGTTAACTGATTTTGGACGGATTCACTGGAAACATTTGAATAGTTTGCTCAAATCTCACGAAGAAAGTAAATTTCATCTGAACTCTATGGTTACATTAAGAAAGTAAATTTTATCCAAACTCTATGGTTACATTAAGAACAAGATCATCATTAATTGGAGTTATAGTTATAGACGCTGGCTTG
The DNA here is from genome assembly GCF_917563875.1 of Diabrotica virgifera virgifera. Classification (NCBI taxonomy): domain Eukaryota; kingdom Metazoa; phylum Arthropoda; class Insecta; order Coleoptera; family Chrysomelidae; genus Diabrotica; species Diabrotica virgifera. Next base: position 178,036,376 of record NC_065451.1, read on the forward strand.
AAAGAGTAAGTAGAACGCGAAGCTGACTATTGGATAAGCTTCATAAGAAGAGTTGTTTTCACTACCAAATTACTTGCTTCTCAAGGATACAATGAGGATTTAACAAGTCGTCATAAAGGAAATTACTTAAGTTGTCTTGTATACTAGGCTAAATTTCACTACTTTTTAGCTGAGCATTTACAACGGAATGCGAATAAATGAAAAAGTTAAATTAGCTATCTGTATCACTAAATTTGCAATGAATTCTTGGAAGTAATGAAATCAAAACTTGTACTCTTTTGACACTTTTGACTCTGTAAATGCTTTAGTTAAAAACTAGGGATCTATCATTCATCAAATCTATTTTTTCCAGTTAAGCAATAACAGAGACGAAAAATTAGCAATTAAAAATGAAGCCAAGACACTGCAGAATAAAATGGATACCTTTGAGACAGTTCTATTCACACTGATTTGGACAAAAAATCAAGCAAAACGTGAACGTGAAGAAACTGTGGACTTAAGCGTGTCAATTGAAGTAGAATTAATGACATCTATTTTGAGATTTGTTGAAGACGTAAGAAATAATATTTTAAGGGAAGTTGAACTAGAAGCCAAAAATATTTTTTACGAAGACGAGGATATCTCAAACATATTCTATACAACTGACCTTCAAAGAACAAAGAAGAACAAAACATTTTTCGATGAAGCAGGTGAAAGTGAAACAATTCAAGAGGAAAGAAAGATTCGGAATTGAAGTATTTTGTTCTTTTAAAGAGAATTAAATGCTACAAAGATGTTACATCAGCTGTTAGATGTTTTTCTACGCTAAATAAAGAAGCAGTCAAGACGTCAATTAATACTTTATGTGTGAAATATAAAAAAGGTATTGATAAAACCAAAGAGAATTTGCATAGTGAAATTACTCATTCTATAACATGCCTATAATATAGTGGACTCACGCAGATGACATTGATCTCGTTGGAGACTCCATATTGTCCACAAAAGACATTTTCAACAAGGTGGAAGGAGCAACAAGCAAAGTAAAGCTGAGGATTATTGAAGAGACGACGAAATATATGTGTATAAATAGATCGACACGAAGAGACAGGATAGGACAAAATGTGACGGTCAACACCTTTAACTTCGAAAGAGCACAACGTTTTAAGTATCTGGGGGCCATAATTACAGCTGACAACGATGTTACTAAAGAAATAAAAGACAGAATCCAATCAGCAAATCGCTGTCTATTCGCACTGGATAAGCTTATAAAATCAAAAAATCTTACAAGAAGTTCCAAGATCAAAATCTATAAATCTATCGTCAGACCTGTACTAACATATGGTTGCGAAACGTGGACCATGACCAAATCAAACGAAGAAAAGCTCAGACGTTTTGAACGAAAAATACTTTTGGACTAAGATGGGCAGGCCACGTGCACAGACTTCATAACGAGAGACTTGCAAGACTGGTATGGGAGGAGATTCCTACTGACAAAAGACCACTCGGACGTCCCAGAATGCGATGGAGAGATAACATCCAAGCAGATCTCCGAAAAATGAATATCCCATTTGACCCTAGGTTGATGGAAGACCGAAGAAATTGGAAGAAAGTTGTACAGTCAGCCAGGACCCAGCCAGGGTTGTAGCGCTACGTGATGATGATAGCATGCCAAAAGTTGAATAAATTTATAAAATTTGGTGTCATCCAGGATGTAAGGATTGTAGGCAACATTTCCAAGTATTTTACCTTTACTGCAAGTTTATTTCACGATACCAACTTCTACTGTGTCAGGCGAGCGGTCTTTTTCGGCTTTAAAAAGAATAAAAATATATTTAACGCTAAATTTGGGTCAAGAAAATCTAGGCGCATATCACTATTGTATTATAGGAAATGTTGGAGCAACTAAATTGTGATAGTATTATATGACAGATTACTAATGCCTAGTCAAGAAAAAGTCATCTAATCTTTGTCATATGTATTTTTTTAAATATATTTTTTTGTTTGTCATGCGTTGTTTTGTGTAACTTTCTGTTTTTTTATATATTTTTGAATGTACTTTTTCGAATATTTTTTACATTTACTATTCTTCTTCTTCTTGTTTGGTTTAAAAAAATATTGTATGGATTGATATTGTATGAATGAAAATATTGTAAGTTACAATAAATACATTTATTTTCTTGTTAAAAAAACTGACAACGAATAACAATTAAGGGGGCCCCTAAATTATTAGCGCCCAGGGCCCGAAGTTAGGTTAAACCGGCACTGCAGTACGCCACTGCGTACAGGTTCAGGATCAGGACATAGTAATAAAATATATGAAACTATAGATGCCAAATGGATGATGATTTCTGATCATATGGCACCCAAATACAAACCTGATAGGTCTGGATCCCGCGTATGAAAAAAAAGCAAGTGATTAATAGCAAGCTGAAAATGTGTTAATAGCTTGAGGGTGTCTAGTCGAACAAACTTTGATATATGGGAACACTGGAACAGGGGAAGTTTTAATTGTCGAACAGGTTAAAAATTTGGAACGGTCAGACCACGAAAATGGCACATGCATTTTGTCCGATAGAACAGACTTGAACTTTTCGAACAGAGATTAAACTCTCATTCAAAAATCAGACTGCTATTTATTGTCCTTTTCATGATCATTTTTCAGTGCGTCACAAATGATAGGAAAAAGGGTAAGTCAGTGATAATACACATTTATGACATTTATTCTAACATGACATTTTAGTTAAATCTGACAGTTGTCACATTTTATTTTCAATTTAGAATAAAAACAAATCAAATGTGTTTCTTGCATTTATAAAATGGTATTTTCTTTGATTTGTATAGTCTTATAAATTATACAGATTATATTTGTAATATTATTATCTAATTAAAAAAAATTATTTTTTTTAATTATGGCGCCATATATCGACAACTAAAATAATCACAGAACTAGAAGTAATCACCGACGTGCCTTTTTTTCTGTCATATACAATTGAATACGTTAGAAAGAAATCGAAAAACTGTGACGCGCTGAAAGATGATCATGAGAAAAAGAATATCACCAAATGGGCGTTTTAATGAGGACATGTAGAATATGTCAAATGACAGGAAATATGACAGGTGATAAATAGCAGTCTGATTTTTGCATGAGAGTTTAATCTCTGTTCGGAGAGTTTAAGTCTGTTCTGTCGGACAAAATAAATGTACCGTTTTCGTGGTCTGACCGTTCCAAATTTTTAACCTGTTCCACAATTAAAACTGCCCCTGTTCCAGTGTTCCCATACATCAAATTTTGTCCGACTAGACACCCTTAAGCTATTAACAAATTTTCAGCTTGCTATTAATCAACGTTTTTTTCATACGCGGAATCCAGACCTATGAAGTACCTTTCCAAGCGAACGTTACCACAAGAGGGATGGGACAAAGGAAACTCTCGAATGTTTCCCAAGTTACCAAGACATAACCCTACAGGGTGTTACCTGGGTAATCTATACAATAGGGCATAAAACTGCAGAGGGATCAAGTGCAGGTATATTCGGCAGTGGTGGAAATTTAAATATTTCTATTTCACTAGGAGAATATCGGTATCTCTGTATTTCAGGCAGATATTTTTGAAATCTTGCAATGTGCAAGAGAAATTAACTTAGGGTGGCTTTCGAACGGAAACAGATCAATTTATGTACAGAACGGAAAGCAGCCATGGGTGCTCTGATAAGCCCTATTGTGCAGCCGATATGTGAAACAATTGTGCATTTAATGATAGGAGTGTATAATTTGGACCACATATACCACACATATAAAGGATCAAATTTAGATATGAGGCCATCTCAGATTTTGAATTTTACAAAAATGGCGGGCATTCAAAATGGCGACTATACATATGTGACTAATAGTACGATAACTTTTGAACGAGACGTCAGATTTCAACCAAATTTGGTATATAGGTTCCTTTTTTGATGTACAAGATCGAGGTCTTGAACGAGAAGAATCGGTTTATCAAAAGTTGTGTTTTTCCTGGTTTTTATGTGAAAATATATTGCTTTTCTTTCAATTCTTTCACCCTGTATGTATTAATTTTTCAAAAAGTTAATACCGCCATTGAAAAGAGCGTAAAAATATTTTTAGGAAATATTTTGAACTATTTAGTTATGTTAATGACCATTTAATAAATGCATAACGTATCTTCACATGTACCTATGTGCGCAGATTCGTGCAAATATTATAAGAATTATTGTGCATTTAATGGTAGAAGCATATAATTTGGACCACATATACTACACATATAAAGGTTCAAATTTAGATATGAGATCATCTCAATTTTTGTTCCTTTTACAAAAATGGCGGGCATTCAAAATGGCGACTATACATGTATGACTAATAGCACGATAACTTTTGTCAGCAGCGGACTTTTGATAACAAAAAGTCCGATTGCAGCAAAATTTGGCATCAAGGTTCTTTTTTTGATAAATAAGATCGAGGTCTTGAACCGGAAGAATTGGCTTACCAGAAGTTGTGTTTTTACTGTTTTTTTTATGTAAAAATATGTTGTTCCTTTTTCAATTCTTTCACCCTATATATATTAATATTTCAAAAAGGTAATACCGCTGTTATTTTTAATTAATAACAATGAGCGATTAGATCGTATTGACGCGGCTGTAAATGTGAGTGAGAGTAAGATGCAGAATTGGACTGCCGGAATGGCGCCTCTCTCGCACTCAGCATTTACGGCCGCCTAACACTTGCATGGCGCTCATTATTATTACTTAAAAATATCATCTCAGTAATAAAATAATGACAAAAATTTCTTCATTATCTTATAGGGGAGACTTTAAACTTTGATCTAGTCACTTTCTGACTGTCATAGTAATAACTTTTAACCGAGTTATTAAGCTTTGAAATTCGCTATTTTTCGTTTCTTTCAATTTTAAATTGCTTATAACTCGAAAACGATCAACTTTACAGAAAAATTATGTGAGACCCTTTTTTGTCCAGAATGGTCCAAAAACTCTAAAAAAAATTGTCCGGGCCAAAAATATTGATTTTTTGCAATTAAATTAAAAAAATATTGTTAAAAAAAATTGGACCACTTTTCACGTGGGCGACTTCTTGAACTTTATTCTGGGATGTCTTACGAATATAATTATGCAAAAAAATCTCATGAGGATATTTTTCCCAACAACCCGCCGCTTTCGCCTTGTCTACGTGAATGTGTTCATTTTTAACAAAAAAAAATATTTTTGGACGGTTTTTCGGAGATAACTCAAAAAGTAAGCATTTTAGCAAAAAAAATTCTTAGCAAAAATATAGCTTATGAAAAATTAAAAAAAATGGTGCGTGACGTCTGCAGACCCATTAGAAGCAGAGTTGCAGCTAATGAAATGTAGGTTCTTCTTCGTCAAATTCCAAATCGAATATTTCAATGTGAAATAACCAAAAAACTGAGCACTTTTCGGAGAAAATTAATAACAACTTAGGTTTATTTTTGTTTTTTAAAAACTTCTATCATTAAAAGTAAGTGAGTTACACTCAAAATATTGTTGGTCCATTTTATTTTTTAGCGTTATTAGCGTCTCAAGTAAAATTAATCGTTACCGCTTTACAAGTTACTTTACCTATGTATTGTTTATATTATCTATAAGTTTCATATGGTTCAAAGTGCTCAGTTTTGAAAAAAATTGGGTTTAAAATAAAACATTTTTTTTTTATTTTGAAAAAAATCGTAATTGTTTATGGTAACTTAAAAAAAAATTAGGAATACCAAAAATCTCAAAGAGTAATAAAATGTACGTTTTGCTTTTCTGAAAATTTTTTAATCTTTTGTTTTCTTGTTAGAGATGAGATGGCTGTTCAAAATTTGCCTTAACTCGTGATTAGTTACTCGTTCAAGCCATTTTAACTACAACTTTTTCAAAACGAATCACTTTGAACCGATGAAACTTACAGATCATATAAATAATACATAGTAACTTGTGAAGTGGTAACGTTAAAATTTATATGTGATGCTAATTAGGGGGTGATTTTCCCGATTTCTTTACCAAAAAATAAAAGGGACCAACAATATTTTGAGCGTAATTCACTTACTTTTAATATTACAAGTTTTTTTAAAAAACAAATTAAACCTTTTTTTAAACACTTTAAAAAAGTTAAAATGAATTTTTCCCTAAAAGTGCTCCGGTTATGGGTAATTTCACATTGAAATATTCGATTTGGAATTGTACGAAGAAGAACCTGTTTTTCATTAGCTGCAACTCTGCTTCTACTGGGCCTACACACCTCAAGTATACACAGTTTTTTTCAATTTTTTATGGGCTATATTTTTTCTAAGAATATTTTTTTCGCTAAAATACTTACTTTTTGAGTTATCTACGAAAAACCGTCCAAAAACATGTTTTATTTTGTTAATCATGAACATATTCACTCCCAAATAACTCGAAAAGTATTGACTTAGTGAAAAAACTCTATAGAAGAAAAGTGGTTTAGAAGTAGTCATTTTATCCAATTCCGGTATTATTTTGAATGTATTTTTTCATCTTCGAGAGGGGGTATTCCCCTCCATTTTTTTAAATGGAGGGGATGTAGAATTGTAAACTTTTTCTTATACAGGGTGTCCCGAAAAGATTGGTCATAAATTATACCACACATTCTGGGGTCAAAAATAGTTCGATTGAACCTAACTTACCTTAGTACAAATGTGCTCATAAAAAAAGTTACAGCCCTTTGAAGTTACAAAATGAAACTCAATTTTTTTCAATATATCGAATACTTTTAGAGATTTTTTATTGAAAATGGACATGTATCATTCTTATGGTAGGAACATCTTAAAACAAAATTATAGTGAAATTTGTCGACCCCATAAAAAATGTATGGGGATTTTGCTCCCTTAAACCCCCCAAACTTTTGTGTACGTTCTAATTAATTCATTATTGTGGTACCATTAGTTAAACACAACGTTTTTAACACTTTTTTGCCTCCTAGTATTTTTTCGATAAGTGAGTTTTTACCTAGATGCGGCTTCTTTTTCAATATATTTACGTAAACATTTTATGGGGGTTTTGTTCCTTTAAACCCCCCAAATGTTTGTAGTTTGTGTACGTTCCAATCAAGGGCGGATCCAGGGAGGGGGCCATGGGGGCCATGGCTCCCTCCGAGAATAAAAAAAAATATAAATTTAAATATTTGCAGTTCAAATGTTTTTAGTTTCAATCACATATATATGTACAAAATAGGGGATAAATATATTTTCTAGACTAGAATTAAACAAAAGTGGTAACGGAAGCTTCAAGAATGACAGGATGTTTTGTAAATCAAAGTGTTATACAAGTATTGCGTTTTATTTTTCTAATGAAAAATATGGTCACAATAAAGGGATGACAGCCCAAAGCCTTGTCATGAAACCTTTAATATCTCTTTCCAAACTCATGGGCAAAGACGGAGCCATACAAACCCATGAAAAATCATCATACCACAAGGAATGCGTTCAGGTTGGGCTAGATTTTCTACAGAGTTTTCGCAACCCGCAAAAGTCAGTCATTAACCAGATATACTCTCAGAGGTCTAAAAACAAATACATGTAAATAGAGAAACACTACGACCAATAGTAGAGTCTATAATGTTCTTAGGTCGACAAAATATTCCTCTAAGAGGCTCTCGTGATGATGGACTCCTGCTTCTGGACGAAAATGCTGGAGCTAGCAATAAGGGGAATTGTTAAGGTTTAAAATCGCATCAAGAGATAAGACTCTTAAACAACACCTATCTACAGCATCTTTCCGAGCAACATACATTAGTAGCACCAGTTATAATCAATTGATAACATGTTGTGGTAAAGAAATAATTGAATAAAATAATGAATCAGGTTCAAAGTGCAAGTTAGTTACTCTACCGTATTTGACGAAAGGACCGATGTATCCCATGTGGAACAACTTTCTCTAAATTTGAGATACATACACAATAACAGCATTCGTGAAAGACTCTGACGCTCATTGACGCTTATGGGAACATAAAAATAATTAGTTAAAATCAAGAAATAGGGGAAGAACAAGGTCTGACAGGAGAAGCATTGGGAAAAACAGTATTAAACTTGTTGAAAGAACTTCACTTGGATTCAAAGAAATGTGTAGGAATCGCTACTGACTTAACGACGTTCTACACCTTCGTTGCGGGGTATGCCTCTCAGAGGAAAGGGGGGAAACTTATATGCAAGCGAAAGTTGGTAACAATGCATTTATAGCAGAATACTCAAATCATATGTTTCAGTATTGAATACTTTATAAAACTAAATTATAATAAATTACGGAAATTACGGAATAAATTACGGAATTAAATATAATAAATAAATTAAAAATAAATGGTACGGTAAACAATCCTCATTTTTTAATGTGTTATTCCTTACAAAAAAACTTACCTCCAGACCCCCGGTACCCTCCGCAAAAAAAGTTCAGGGCCCCTTCCGAAAATCGGTCCTGGATCCGCCCTTGGTTCCAATTAAACTATTATTGTGGTACCATTAGTTAAACACAGTGTTTTTAAAACTTTTGCCTCTTAGTCTTTTTTTCGTAAGTCACCTTTTATCGAGATGTAGCTTCTTTTTCAAAATATACCTAAAAATGTAAATTATAAATAAATTTTCAGATTACATATTACCAGGTCGCTATAATCGTACTTATCATATACAAATATGTGGTGGATTCGACAAATATTCAAAATATCTCGATAAACACTGGCTTATCGAAAAAGTACTAGGACGCAAAAAAGTTTTAAAAATATTGTGTGTAACCAACGGTGCCACAATATTAATTTAATTCGAACGTACACAAAAGTTTGGGAGGGTTTAAGGGAACAAAACCCCCATAAAATTGTTATGGGGTGCACAAATTTTACTTTAACTTTTTTTAAGATGTTGCTGCCATAAAAATGCCACATGTCCATTTTCAATAAAAAATCTCTGAGAGTTTTCGATAGATGAAAAAAAATCGATTTTTATTTTGTAACTTCAATGGGCTGTAACTTTTTTTGTGTGCACTATTGTATATAGTTAAGTGAGGTTCAATCAACCTATTTTTGACCTCAGAATCTGTGGTATAATTTATGACCAATCTTTTCGGGACACCCTGTATAATAATAGACAATTTCAACTACCTATTCCCAAATTTTAATCCTTCCTTTATTTTTTTGGGGTCCGATTGTTCTTTGATCGGGCTACTATTACTGTTTTTTTTTTCTGTAATTAAATCATTTATTTTTTAAAGATCTAATATGTGGGAACGCCGCTGAGAATCCATTAACTAATTTATTGTGTTTGAAGTATTTTATTTATTTGCTGTCACAGCAACCTGTCTTACCGTTGGAGTGACATAGTAAGTTGTTTAAGTTGGATATTATAGGTATTTGCTCCAATTAATTGACCTGTGTGGGTCCACATAATGAATCGAATATATTGTATACGTCATCAATAAATACCATTCAATATTTAATGCTTATAAGTTTATAAGGATGCTGCATTTGAATCAGCTAGTTTTTTAATTTGTATTCAATTGCATACATACCTAATAGCTTTAAGCTGCAGCTGGTATACTTACTTCTTGTTTTGTCTCGTCTGGTGACCCTGTTAACTGCTGCTATAAAAAGTGATTGTAATTGCTGAAGATGGCAGTTTAAGATTCACCGGTATTGGATGGGAAAATCAAACGGATATTTGTTGTCGAACTGATTCATTTTTTGGTACCCAATCAAGAAATAGATCCAATATTTTAAAGACATTAAAAAAATGTGGCTCAGAGACAAATATAAGCCACGCACTAATCTTTTTAGAAATAGAGAAGGGCAAATTATCATTGTCGATAAAGCCATAAAAGCAGGTTGAAATAGCTATTTGTATAACAAGGGAGGAAAGGGCTACTTTTCCTCCCGAGAATGAAGTTTACTGCCCGACGCGTAGCGGAGGGCAGTAATCATTCAAGGGAGGAAAAGGCACTTTACTCCCATGTTATACATATGGTTTTTCCACCTTCCTCAAGTAACAAGTCATGTTTTCATTTTTACTTAATTTATTTATGTAACTAACCAACAAAATTTATTAGAACTAAAACTAGCAAGTACGTACAATATAACTGTCAACTGTCAAATATAAGTCAAATTAATAATGTAAACATTGTTAAATCAAAATAACAATTTACTGTTTTTTACCATTCTGCAAAATACAGGGTGTTTTACAAATAAATTTTAAAATGTATAGATACTTACCTAATAGAAAATAGATATTGTACAGGGCGTCAATAAGTTATATTTCATGAATGAAATACCATGACGTCACTTTTACTCTTCCTCTCTAGGGAGGAAAAATATTTTCCTCCCTAGGGAGGAAAAGTACAACTTTGCTCCCTACAATCAGGTCGGGAAAACTATACTTTCGGTAGAGTTAGGTGGAAATAGCTATTTGTATAACAAGGGAGGAAAGTGCTACTTTTCCTCCCGAGAATGAAGTTTACTGCCCGACGCGTAGCGGAGGGCAGTAATCATTCAAGGGAGGAAAAGGCACTTTACTCCCATGTTATACATATGGTTTTTCCACCTTCCTCAAATAACAAGTCATTTTTTCATTTTTACTTAATTTATTTATGTAACTAACCAACAAAATTTATTAGAACTAAAACTAACAAGTACGTACAATATAACTGTCAACTGTCAAATATAAGTCAAAATAATAATGTAAACATTGTTAAATCAAAATAAAAATTTACGGTTTTTTACCATTCTGCAAAATACAGAGTGTTTTATAAATAAACGTTAAAATGTATAGAAACTTACGTAATAGAAAATAGATATTGTACAGGGCGTCAATAAGTTACATTTCATGAATGAAATACCATGACGTCACTTTTACTTTTCCTCCCTAGGGAGGAAAAATATTTTCCTCCCTAGGGAGGAAAAGTACAACTTTGCTCCCTACAATCAGGTCCGGGAAAGTATACTTTCGGTAGAGGTAGGTGGAAATAGTTATTTTCCACCTACCTCTACCGAAAGTATACTTTTCCGGACCTGATTGTAGGGAGCAAAGTTGTACTTTTCCTCCCTAGGGAGGAAAATATTTTTCCTCCCTAGGGAGGAAAAGTAAAAGTGACGTCATGGTATTTCATTCATGAAATATAACTTATTGACGCCCTGTATAATATCTATTTTCTATTACGAAGTATCTATACATTTTAACGTTTATTTATAAAACATCCTGTATTTTGCAGAATGGTAAAAAACAGTAAATTGTTATTTTGATTTAACAATGTTTACATTAATAATTTGACTTATATTTGACAGTTGACAGTTATATTGTACCTACTTGTTGTTTTAGTTCTAATAAATTTTGTTGGTTAGTTACATAAATAAATTAAGTAAAAATGAAAAAATTACTTGTTATTTGAGGAAGATGGAAAACCCATATGTATAACATGGGAGTAAAGTGCCTTTTCCTCCCTTGAATGATTACTGCCCTCCGCTACGCGTCGGGCAGTAAACTTCATTCTCGGGAGGAAAAGTTACACTTTCCTCCCTTGTTATACAAATAGCTATTTCCTAACTAGTGCGGAAAGTGATACTTTCACGCACGAGACTGCCGTTGACCCGAATGACGCGATAGCGGAGTTTGGGCAAGCAGTCGAGTGCGGGGAAGACACTTTCCGCATGAGTTAGGAACAATATTTTTTCTAGGGCCGTACGTTTGGTAAAAAGCCACAAAAAATAGAGTTATATCAATTTTTATTTAGAAGTGAAAATACACAAATTAACTCTTTACAAGGTTGTCAAAACCAAACTTTTAATATAATGGGTTACCACGACGATTATATTGGTTTCCATGACGACGATTCAAAACCATTGTAATTGTCTAATGATCAGACTTTTAAATATTATGTCAAAAAAATAATTTTATTTCATCGAATTATCAGTAGTAATTGCACAAGAGCTCTAAAATTAGACACTTTGACAGTTTTAATTTCACGACCCGAAGGGGAGTGAAATTATGTCAAAGTGTCACGAGGGCAAAAATTCGATAATAATTTTAGAGATCGAGTGCAATTTGTTGCGATTATTTCATGAATAAAACTGTTCAAAACCAAAATTTTATTGTAATTTATTTATGTAAGCACAAATTCGTACAATTAAACACACAGTTGTTTTAAATATTTGACAGTTGAAAGTCATCACTTTTATAATTTTTAAAACATTAATTGTCATTAACCCGCCAGTGATCGCTATATGAGATTTTCTCTCACTGTTTCAGAAAATTGCGCACAACTTTTTTTCTGGGAAATTTTAAGCGCCGTAGTTCCTTCTAGTCTCCTAACTATCCTCCCTCGACAATATAATAGACTCATCCGCTCAGATAGTGACCCAGTTTACTTAGTATCACCATATTGTTGAGTCAGTGCGCCTCATGTGAGAGATTATCTCATCAAGCGACCACCGGCGTCACCAACTGTGTATAAAAATTAATTTTATTTTTCCCCTTAAAACCTAAAATAATATCCTTTTATGATGATAAAAGGCGCCGTGGATCTGGTCGATGATATAAAAATCCTATATCCTGATTCACGGGTTAGTTGTAGATGGTCACTTAGCATATATTTTTCAATGTTAAATATTGGCGGATCAATAGTCACATTTTATATAAAGATAATAATAATAAAACAGAAAAACGTCGTGTCTTTTTAAAGTAAATGGCTTTATCGTTGATGAAACCTCATTTTTTGTAAAATTTTGTAAAGATGTAAAGAAATGCAAAGGTTGGATATGTGAGAGAAAATCTCACGCGGCATCACTCGCGTAACAACCTACCTAGCGACTAATGCCGGGTTAATGTCACTGAATGTATTTTTTCGTAGCAACGAAGGGCATCTTACGTAATATACTTGACGACGGGATAATATCAAAAATTATCAGTTTATTTTTATTTCTGTAGCTTTCTATTGGTCAGAATCTCCTATGAATGAAATAATCGCGCTAATTTCATTAAAACATGAACACAATAAGATAAATTTGAAATAAATTAGTATACCCTATTCCACGAAAATACGTCTGTTGAGGATTATCTCGACAACGAATATTTTACTGTGCAAATTATGAAGAACGAAAGTAAATTGCAAAATACATTGTTGTTTATTGGAACAGTTATTAGAGCCATTTACTTTCGCACTTCTTATGTTGCACACTAAAATATGCATTGTCGCGAAAATCCAAGACAGTCGTATATTCGTCTAATAGCCCATAAATAATATCTAAATATTAGTTTTCGTACTTCCGGGCCTAAAGTGACAACTTCACTCCCTTGTGACAGGTACTAAAGTGTCACATTTAATCCCTCCGGGATTAAATATTGACGAAACTCCCGGAACGATTAAATCACAAACAAACGAATTTAAGGGATATTTTATTGAAAAATATAATTAATTAGAATGGTAATTTCCGTTAATATTCAAATTAATATTGTGACAGTTCGTCATATTGACCAGTCTTTCCTGGGTTAATGCAGCAGGTAACTGACGAGTAACAGATAGGTCCTTTTCATATTGAACTGGTGTTTGTTTCGAAGATCCTGCGGAAACAGGAAGCGAGAATGAGGACTGTGGCATAACTATAGTGGACGAATCGGCGACTTGACCAAATATTTTATCTGAAATTTTTTGTTTATTTTTAATAGAAGATTCAATATATCCCTCGGCCACGTTGGAGGATTTCCATCCTCCATGTCTCTTCAGCACGTCTATTGTTGCTCCCGAATCAGCTAACAAAGACGCAGATGTGCGTCTAAAACAATGTCCCGTATAAGACGTCGCATTTTCTAATTTCAAGAAAGCTGCTATTTGCCGTGGAATTGTACCAAACATGTTTTTTCCTACTACTCGCGTAGTACATTCTTTGTTGATGTATTGAACAAAAAATTTTGAATGAGTTGTCCCTGTCTTTCGCAATGCCACATATTTCCGAAATATCGCCACAAAACTGATGGCACTGTTTTCTGAATTTTTGATCACAAAATTTCGGTCAATTTTATTTTTGGTGTTTCTAATCGCAATTAGGAAGGAATCGCCCAAATCTCTCACATCGTCGATTTCTAAATCAACCAACTCTTTTCCACGACAAGCTCCCGCAACGCCCAAAATAAGTGCAACCTACAAAAAAATTGATTTCTTAAAATTTCTGAATATAAACAAATTTCCAAATTTACCTTAAGCATTAAATATTTATCATCCGGAGCCTCCCGTAAGAACTGATCTACCTGCTCAGACGTGAGAATTCTTGACTTCTTTGGCTTAAATCCCTCATTTCTTCTCTTCAAAAAAGCTAATAATTTTGGAAATTTACTTATATCAATATCTTCTCTAATGTTAATAACCGATTTCAGCATTGAGTAATGTGCCCAGAGAGTTGAGGCACAAACCGCTTTTGATTTATCATCGAAGTAGACTAACAGCGCATTTTCAGTAGGTTGTCTCACATTTTTTAAGCGGCACCACTTTTTAAAAGCATCGTACTGCTGCTCGTATAGTTTTCTAGATTTCGGTGGTAACAATTCTTCACCTACTTCGGCTGCTCTTTTATCAATATCAGATACACCTTCTTCACTCATGATACCAATAATTATCAATAACAATGTTTCTTTACAATGACACTAGTAATGACAATGTTTCTAAATTATAACTGTCACAACGCAATGTTACTATGGTAACTTATTTTAAAGACAGTTTATTAAATGAGTTGAAGAGAGAAAAAACTGATTGAAATTATTGAAATAATTAATAAAATCATACCGGAAGTACGAAAAGTATCGTATATACCTTGCGACTGAAGTACATTTAATCCTTCAGGTAAATTATGGCCCTCCCTGCGGTCGGGCCATAAACTTTACCTTCAGGATTAAATGTACTACTTCAGTCCCGCGGTATATAATGTACTATATTTTACAATTTTATTCTTATTAAACATTTTATAATTATCAAATAACCAATAAGGATTTAGCAACCTGTGCAAGAGACGTCGAATGAAGTAGGTTTTGTGTAAATCCGTGACTGCATAAATATAATGTCAATAATGTGTAATAATTGTTTAAATTTAAACAAATTAAGGCAGTGCATTAATTTTTTAACTGATTTCTGTGCAATTTATTTAGGTATAAGGAATTTAAATTGATTAGCAGGTATTAATTAAATACAGTTTAAAATTTATCACATAGGTACCTATTATAATTAATCGTCGTTTGGAAATTGTGATTTTTATTTTTAGGAAAAACTGTGCTTGTAGAAAAGTATAGTGTGAAACACGTGCAGAAAGGTAATTTCTCACTCGTTTGAATTGCGGCACTCGCTTGCGCTCGTACCGCAACTTTTCAAACTCGTGAGAAATTAGTACCTTTCTGCACTTGTTGCACAATATACTATTCCGCACGGCCGTGCGAAAAAATTTTACTTTTACGCACGCCGTGCGGAAAAGTGCAACTTTCGGAAACGAAATGCGTGCGTGAAAGTGGCTCTTTTAGCACGGCCGTAAAAAAACTATTTCGACAGTCGGCTAACAGGGCAAACACAAAAAACAGTCCATGTAGTAACGAATTTGGCGATAATACATCACAACAACTATAATAGAATAATGAATTAACGTAACCACCCTCAAGACAGGAAATAATGGCTGCCATTAAACCACTGAAGAATAATAAAGCCAGATATTTATAATACCAGCTGAAATTCGCAAAATTGGAGAACACACTTTATATTCTGTGGTTAGATGTTTCCCAGTCTTCTCTTCTGTCCTAGGTCAGTTAGGTTGTTTCTAGGTCTTCAGCTTGAGTCTGCTTATCAAGAATTTTTGAACCTGGGAAGTAGTTCTCTAGTGAGGGCTCTAGATCTTCCTTTTTCAATTCAACAAAGGTGTCGTCAGGCCTTTAAATAATTAAGGCTAAAGTATTTAGCACGTTTCCAAGGATCTGGCCCCAATGTGCCTGATCCTTAGAAATAATCGTGTGGATTTGACTGCTGGCAGTTATATCTAAAATACTCTGGCAAAACCTCCTAAAAGATTCTCTTTTCGCTATTATAAAGTATGTGTTTATAAAGACAGTATAAGAAGACTAATGACGTATGAATCAGAAAATAAAACCCATCACAGCTTCAACACGAAGATTATTTGAAACCGCGGAAATGAAAAACTGCGAATAATTACAGTAAATGCGCTGATTGCGTAAGGAAATGGGTGAGTCCCAAAGTTTCACAAGAAGAAAGCAAATATTTCGCGAAATGAATGACAGATCGAAAAACTAAAAAAAAAATTAGTCTACATTTTCAAAAATCTATCGAATGATACCAAACACGACTCACCACGGAGAAGGGTGGGGGGTAAATTTATTATTTTAAATAAGAATCCCGTGATATTTCGCGAAATGAACATCAGATCGAAAAACTGAAAAAAACACTTATTCAATATTTTTGAAAAATCTATCGAATGGCATCAAACACGACCCCCCACGGAGGTGGGTGGGGGGTTACTGTAAAATCTTAAATGGGAGCGCCCATTTTTTATTGCAGATTTGGATTCCTAACGTAAAAGTAAGTAACTTTTATTCAAGACATTTTTTCGAATTATGGATAGATGGCGCTATAATCTAAAAAAAAACGATTGTTGGAAATGAAAAACTAAATTAAAAATGGATAAGTCCCCACTAAAATGGAAAACTTTACTTAACTTTTTTTCGTTTTAGGACCTACTCTTCACAACCCAATAGGTCCCCAAAGCGCTCGAGTGACTGCACATTTAGCATACTTTGTTCCCCTACCATTATTATATCTGCTTTTAGCTCCTCGATTAGCTTTCTATTGTCAGAACTACGCGTCTGGCTTATGTGTTACTGACTATGTATTAATCTGTGCACCTCTGATCTGACTTCGGCCTACATTAAGATATGAAGTGGTGGTAGATTCAGCAGGACTTCCAACGACACTATAGGAGTTGTTTTTATGGCCTCTGTAATACTCATGCATGCTAGCCTTTGTGTATTACTTAGCAGCTTTATTGTTCCCACTTGCTGATTCTTTGTCCAGCACGTCAGAGACCCATAGGTTGTGATTTGTGTAATAACCCATATGTATAACCATAAGGTCATTTTGGGATTGACCCTGCCATTCTTATTGCACAGTCTTCCATATGGTCTTCCATATATTCTTGTCCATATGGGCAAGGTCGTGCGGCGCACGACGGCGCCAAGTCGTTAAAGGCGCCCTTTGAGTCGGCAAAGTTAAATAAATATCCAATTTAAAACTAATTATTTTTTGAATCTTTACAAAAAATCAACATAAAAATTAAAAATTTTTCTACCAATACCGATGGTGAAATTTTATTACCCACCAATGAAAGAATTGTCTAGGTGAAAGGTGAAAGTCTAGCAGAATTGATGCGATAACCCCTCTAAGATTTGAGTTGGGCGAAATTTACGATGCTCTATATGAAATTTTTTCTGAGAATAATTTTGATAACTATAGAGAACATTTAGCTACTTCTTTAGCTAAAAAAGTTAAAAATTATGATTTAGTATGTTGGTCTTGTGGTACAAGATACTGAGTAAAGTTGATATTGTTACCAAGATTCTGCAAACTAAAAAATTTTATATTTCAAATTCTTGCGAAAGTTTTAACAGCATTAATGCCTTTTTAAAAGAATATCGTTCAGACAAAGGCTTTAGTGACAGGCTAGTAGATGCCAAAACCTTACGGCCACGAAGAATAAAAAAACAATTTTCTTATGAAAGTGAAGATCAGCCAATTGAAAACCAAGAATTAAAATTCAAAGTCAACTGTTTTTTGGAATGCTAGATATTATTCTGTCATCTGTAAATGAGAGATTTGAGCTGTTATCCTCCCATGCCGATGTTTTCAAATTTTTGTGGAATACTGAGGATTTCGGCAAGTATTCTGATAAAGATCAATTTAATTTTTGTAGAAAACTTGAAGAAGCGTTAATTGACAAAAATCGAAACGAGAGAGACATAGAACGGAACTTTTAACCGAATTACAATTTCTACAAATTTCCGACGGAAAGGTAACATCTGTAGTAGAAACACTTAATTACATTGCAAAAAATAACTTAGCCCACCCATTCATTACTATTGCGTTACGTATATTATTAACTATACCGATTTCTGTAGCTTCAGCCGAGAGATCATTTTTTTCTAAACTAAAACTAATTAAGAATTACTTCTGTGGTACTAAGGCAGAACCCGATATGTCAAAAATTATCGATTTTTCGTTTTTAATGCCAATATGTACATTTAGACAAGGCGAAAACGGCGGGTTCTTTGGAGAAAATATTCCCATGAGATTTTTTTGCATAATCACATTCGTGAGACATTCCAGAATAAGATTCAAGAAGTCGCCCACGCGAAAAGTGATCCAAATTTTTTTTTTTTAATTTTTTTTAATCCAATTTCAAAAATTAATATTTTTTGCCGAAAAAATTTTTTTTTATGTTTTTTGGACCATTCTGGGTAAAAAAGGTCTCTTATAATTTTTCTCTAAAGTTAATAGTTTTCGACGTAAAATCATTTAAAAATTGAAAAAAAAAACGAAAAATGGCTATTTTTAAGGATTAATAACTCGGTTAAAATTTATTACTATGAAAGTCAGAAAGTAACTAAATCAAAGTTTAAAGCCCCCCTACAAGATACTGAAGAAATTTTTGTCATTATTTGATTACTAAGCTGTTATTTTTAAGTAAAAATAATGAGCGCCATGCACGTATTAGGCGGCCGTCCATGATGAATGCGAAAGAGATGCCATTCAGGCAGTCCAATGGCGCATCTCACTCGCACTCACATTTACAGCCGCGTCAATAAGATCTTACCACTCATTATTAATAATTAAAAATAACAGCTTAGTAATAAATTAATGACAAATTCCTTCAGGGTCATGAAGGGGGGCTTTAAATTTGATTAAGTCACGTACTGACTTTCATAATAATCAGTTTTAACCAAGTTATTAAGTCTTGAAAATTGCCATTTTCGCGTTTTTCAAATTTTAAATTCCTTATAACTCGAACACGATCAACTTTAGAGAAAAATTATAAGAGACCTTTTCTGCCCGCAATGGTCAGAAAAATCTAAAAAAAAATTCTTCAGGCTAAAAATATTGATTTTTGCAATTTGATTAAAAAAAACTTTTTTTAAAAATTGGACCACTTTTCGCGTGGGCGACTTCTTGAACCTAATTCTGGAGTGTCTCACGAATGTGATTATGCAAAAAAATATCATGGGAATATTTTTTTCAACGAACCCGCCGTTTTCGTCTTGTCTAATTGAGCGATGAAGAATATGATGACAAAACCAAACATGGCTAAACGCATCCATGTAACCAGTAGATGATAAAATTAGTTTCCGATATGTTCACTATTACAACAACACCGCGAACTTTTAAACTCATCTGCTGAAAAATCAGGTTTTTTGACATATCGGGTTTTGCCTTATCACCACAGACTTAAAATCTAGAATAGGTCAGTAGCGGTTAGAAAATCTTGCTATTATTTCTATAGAATCTGAGTTTTTAAAGGACCTGAATATTGAAAATCTAATTAATGAATTTGTCAAAGGTAATGAGTTTTCCACGTTCAATTGTAAAGGAGTGATTGATCATAATATTTCTACCCTGCTAATTTTGATAAAGGCGCTTATCAATATTTCGCACGACGGCGCCAAAGTTACTTGGCGCGTCCCTGAGCCTATGATCAAAATATACCCGTAAGTACTTTATTTCTTTGGCAAATGGAATCTGTGTTTCTCCCAGCACCGGTAGTTTTAGGCCTTGTAATGCTGTCTTTTTGTGAAGTTAGTGATTTGTGTTCTTGAGCATAGAATATCAGTCTCTCTTTCTTACACCTATATCAACTATATTTAAAGCTGCTTACATTCTTCCAGACAGAACTCAGACGAATTTGCCCCTGACGAGGATTGCAATATAATCGCCATATCCTAGACAGTAAAAGCACAATATTAAAAAACACTAGTGACACTCTCGTCAGTGCCTTTGAAGTTATTGAAGTCTTGTTTTGTGGAGGCAGACATCTTGTTATCTGTCATCTGAAATGAAAAGTTACAGGAAATAGGAAAAGATCTATTGTAGGGCTTACGGTTAGAAATAAAAGACGAAATAAATAGATCAAATAAATTATCAAATCTTTGAATGATCTCAATAGTTCCAACAGCTTCAATAGGCAATATATCAGAACGAATGCACAAGGTTAAACCAGCAGAAATTGTGCTACTACGCACCTGAATTGCTAGTCAAACCTTCAAGATTGAAAGTACGCAGAAGCGTAGTGAGTTCTGCGACTATTCATTTGAAGTTGTCAGCGCGGAAAAACTGCGTGACTTCTTCAAGGTCGCAGAGTGTTATTATTCTTTGATATAAATATATACTAGGGTATAGTACCCTCGGAGATCCGTGGAAAAAATTTACACCCAAAATAACAAAATTCAGTTTGGCAACACTGTGCGAATGTTGATACTAACATATCCTTTTTAAGATAAGCACAACGTTAATTTAGTCCAAACAAATTAATATATTTTTTTTGCCAACAAAAATGAGATTTTTCAACCAAATAATGTTTCAAATATGATGTGCAAAATAATTTTTAATTGGGTTCTGCTAATGGGCTTGCTTTTTTGTCATTAAAATAAAAAAAAACTAAATTTTACTCATTAAATCAATGTTGTCCGGTTATCGTCTTAATTATTTTAACTGTACTAATATCCGTTGAGTAATTATGAATGATTATTAGGTCGTTAAAACATTTTATCTATAGCGGCTTCTGGAATATCTTAAAAATATCGAATTTCATTGATAAAATGCGCATATTCCACCGATCTTCGCTTCGACAATAAAAGTATTTTGTAGACATATTTTTTCGAAAATCATCTACCAAGGTTGTTTCTATGTAGAGTTGACAAATCTCCTACTTGTGGACAGCCTTCACCTGCTCTTGCTGTGATGGTTACTTTAACCAGAGTGGATATTACTATTCTATTCTCCAGGGATGCCCTTATCCATCTGCGTATTACCGCGCATGTGCCTCGTCTTGTTCTTCATGTACCATGCCCTGTCAGAACCAGTGCCGGATTTACCACTAGGCCGACTAGGCCGCGGCCTAGGGCCGCAAGCGAAAGGGGGCCGCAGCGTTATGTAAAAAAACCTTTTTTGGTAAAAAAATTTTTACTCATTGAATTGAAATCAGTAAACAATTTTTCGAATAAGAGAATGGCTATTCTAGTAAACACGTGGTACGAGATTTTACAATGTTTTTATAAGAGTAGCAAAGCATTGCAAAAACTGCTACAGACTTGAATGTGACTTGCAACATAGAAATCTCTAAAGGAGTACGCATTAAGTCTGAGAGACAACTTTGATTCCTATGAAAAAAGGTGAAAAGTGTTGTCTAAGAATAAAACCTACATTCTTGAAATAAAAAGACGCCCGAAAAGAAAAGCTCTCCTTGGCTAAGACAAAGAAGATGAATCCACTAAACCCCACTTTAATGGCAAAGAAGACTTAAAGATTAATACATTCAATGTTGTAATTGACACGCTTTATTCAGAATTGAATGAAAGGTCCGAAGTTTATTTCAGTCTTAATGAAAAATTTGGATTTTTAAACAACTTATCGTCAATTTTCAATGAAGAAATCAGGGTAAAAGTTTCTATTTTGACTAAAAAGTATCGAATCGACATAGATGGTGACTTTGGAGAAGAGTGTGTACAGTTCAAAGGCTTTATTGAAGGTATATTTGATAAAGAAAGAGAACCTCATGACAAGATTATCAAGCCTCCGAAGAATACCTACACTTTTGGAGTACCTGAAACTCATTCATGAAAAACAGTTAACAACATTATTTCCGAATATGGACACGGCTTTGAGCATTCTACTATGCGTGATGACATCTAATGCATCTGGAGAAAGATCATTCAGCGTCAGCGTGTTGAAAAGAATCTCGAGGAACTCGACAAAACTACTTGAGGAACTCACTTCTGACGAAGATTCTAGATTGTCTAGTTTGGGTAGTTTTGTTTCAAATGCTGAGCGTTTTCAAGCCTTAGACTTTAAAAATTTGATTAAAGATTTTGCAGCCAAAAAAGCTAGAAAAGTGAGTGTTTAGAGTTTAGATATGACATTTATTATGAGTATGGAGTGGAGTGAATGTCAATGTTAATCACTAATCCAATTTTATACAAATTAAGAATTTAAAAACATGACATTGACGTTTTTCAGTATAAGAGAATAATGAATTGAACGATCTAGAGGTTTATTTGTTGTATTCTTAAATATTTTTATTTTTCATTACCGTAGCCTATTACTAGTACATTTCATATTATTTTGCTTGCTCTTTTACTTATAATGTCTTTTCAACTCGGCTTTTTTAGTCTTTTGTTGTCATCTGTACTTTTCCCTCGGAATGAAACAAATGGTATTTAATTTTAACAATTAACTACAATACTAATTAATAATATAATAATTCTAGCAATATTAATAATTTTACAAATAACTGCTGTTTGCTAACATTTTGAATTATATATGTTCTATCTTCTTCTTAAGGTGCCTTCTCCATTACTGAAGGTTGGCTATAACTACAGCAAATTTCTCTCTATCTTGACAGGTTCTTAGTATCGAATGTGTGTCCATACCTGTCCAGTCTCTCACGTTCTTCAGCCAGGAGCATTTCCTTCTTCCTGAACCTCTTCTTCCTTCCACTTTCCCTTCCATTATGAGTCGTAGAATGTTGTACCTTTTTCCTCTGTGAATTATGTCTAGATAAAACTCGTTTTTCGGTTTTTTACAATATTTAGGAGTTCTCCCCCAGTCTCCATTCTTCTCAGCACCTCGTTGTTGGTCACGTGATCTGTCCAAGAGATATTCGCAGCATCTTTCGAAAAACCAACATCTCAGAGGCTTCTATAAATATAGAATTATTTCTATAAATTTTCTTTTTCGAAATTTCTATAAATATAGAAATTGTTGTTAGAGCGGTTTTGGGGTTTTAGCCAAATTTGCAAACCAAGATTATTTAATTAGTGAATACATTTCAACCTATTTATGTCCGTATTCAAATAGATCATTGGAGGTATTTCTATTCATTTATGTTTAGGTCTTTGTATTACGAAATTTAAAAAGTAAAATTAAAAAAAAAGTTTTAATTATTACTATTATTATTAAGTCTTTGTGCTTTAATTACACAATCGTGAAGTTATCGGGGGCCGCTCGGGGTAATTTGGCCTAGGGCCGCAAGTACCCTAAATCCGGCACTGGTCAGAACGTCGGCTACCATCACAGCTATCTTAATTGTATTCACTGCCACCCTATATTCTTTAGCTATGAGTAGACGAGGTTATGAGAGCCTACTCATAGCTAAAGAGGATGCGGTAACGTTATTAATGCCCGTTTGTCCTATATTGACCTTGAGATAAGCCTATTTCATCATACAACGCTTAGTTATATAGAAGAAAAGTTAAAGGCTTCAGTTAAAAAAAAACAATTCGTATGTTATTTCAGCATTAGATTAAATTTAAAAAGAAATTGTAATATAATTTTCTGCAAAAAATCTTATTTGATATATATACAGTCGGAAAAACGAAAGAATACCCATGAACGATCACATCAATCACTTATTTTGTATTTGCTGTCGTTTTCTATAAATAACAAACGTTTGTTATAGAAAAAGACAGCAAATACAAAATAAGTGATTGATGTGATCGTTCATGGGTATTCTTTAATTTTTACGACTGTTTTAAAATTCTATTCTATACGTGTAGGGGAGGGTGGGGTAGTTTGGTACACTTTTTTTCGGGAGCTTATATTTTGGTACTGGTTATATTAACAAGTCAAGCAAACGTGGAAATAGTTAGTATGATGTTTAACGATATTATTTTTTGTGAAATAGGTACAAATTTTTAAATAGTTTATGAAAAAAATTGAAATAAAATTACATACATCATTTTCCCAATGCGCCCCATGGTGGGGCAGTTTGGAACAAATATTCTCAAGAGTTATTGGTGATTTCCATAAAACAACACAAAATTTATAACACAGCTCATAAACGAAGCAGGTAGCAACAAACAGGTTCCAAGATTGCGGCTCTAATTTTGAATATTTTGTCGAGATATTTGGCACACATATTCGTAATATAATAAAGAATAGCGGTACAGAGTCCAATTTCAGAAATATGTTAGTATGTGGAAATTACTCTATAACTAAATAAAATATTGAAAAAAGGAACCTGTACCGCCATTAAGAAAACAAAAAAATACACTTTCTTCAAATAAACTTTTTTATCCCGTGCCTAGATTTTGTGTCACTTTGGAACTACTAAAAATCGATTTTTTATAACAAGAAATCGAGCGTCACGACTAAAAATTATTTTATCTACTCTATGTCATACACTGCAGGGCAAAAAAATCGATCCACTAAAAATTTGGTCATTTTTGATGTTTCAAATTTCCTAAACCTGTTGTCCGATTTAAGTGGTTTTTTACCACGTTATAGCCTTATTCATTGACCATATCTCTGTAATAATATTGTTGCTAGCCAGTCAAACTATCATTGTGTACCGGGTGTACGAATCAAACTGTGTTTTTTCCTCAAAGTTCGCATCACCCTGTGGACTATTCTGGCATTTATAAAATACTGAAATTAAAACCCAGCTATAACCTCAGGTTTTCTTAACATTTTGTCTTTCGATTCATTCGCTTAGGTTGGATAATCAAAAAGTTAGTTACTTTAACCACTGGCCATGTTCGTCATCAGTACATGGTGTTTCTAAAATATTTGCACAAACCTTTAAGGGGTTATTGTACTTGAGAAAATAATGAAAATTTTCTTTACTATCATATGTCCTCAAACGCTTCGTTTCCGAAGCTTCTTTCAATTTTTTTACAAACTGATGATTTACTTATTGTTTTAAAACCAGTTGGGATGTGCAAATCAAATTTGGTGGGTCTTAAGACGTAGTTATTGCACATTCTTTGACATACAATTAAGAATTTAATATTCACCAGTGGCGCGCAAACGGGTATTATGACCGATAATATTACCCGTACGCACGCCAATGGTGAATATAAAATTCTTAATTGTATGTCACAGAATGTGCAATAACTACGTTTTAAAACACACCGAATTTGGTCTGAGTATCTCAACGGTTTTAAAACAATAAATAAATCGTCAGTTTGTAAAAAAAGAATTGAACGAAGCGTTTGCGGACATATGATTGTAAAATAAATTGTCATTTTTTTTGTCATGTAAAATTACCCCTTAAAGTTGGTCGCACTTATTTAGAAACACCCTGTACTGATGACGAACATGGCCAGTTGTTAAAGTACCTAACTTTTTTATTATTCAACATAAGCGAATGAATCGAAAGACAATATGTTAAGAAAACCTGAGGCTATAGTTGGGTTTTAATTTCAGTATTTTATAAATGCTAGAATAGTCCACAGGGTGTTTCGAACTTTGAGAAAAAAACACAGTTTGATTCGTACACCCGGTACACAATGACAGTTTAACTGTCTAGCAACAATATTATTACATCGATATTGTCAATGGATAAGGCTATAACGTGGTAAAAAATCACTTAAATCGGACAATAGGTTTAGGAAATTCAAAACATCAAAAATGACCAAATTTTTAGTGGATCGATTTTTTTGCACCGCAATGTATTATAAGTTTTTAGTTTGTGAAAACTGTCATTATAGATAGCAGTGCGTGAAGGGTTTAAAGTGTGCGTGAAGTAACAATATATTTTAAATGGAATTTACTTTTTTGCACAATTTCTTGAAATTGCTTGAAAATAAATCCAATAATAATATTTGAATTATCCTCCCTCTCAAAAAGGTCCGGAACATTGTTTAAATAATCAAAATGTCAAAAAATTAAGGAAAAATTCGATTTTTTTCTTCGTTTTTTGATCATAACTTTAAAAGTATTAATATCCGAGAAAAGTTGTACTAACATAAAAGTTGCGTAATTATATTTCCTATAATATAAAATTGGTTAAAAATTTTAAAAATAGTCACCCTAGTTGCAAAATAGCAATAATTTCGAAAAAAACCATACAAAAACAAGTATTCGCATTTTACGTTTTTCAACCATTTATGCTACACCTAGGACCTTCGTATTTTACCCAGAAAAACGTTATGATACAGAAAAACATTACTGTAAACTTCATAAAGATCGGTTCAATAGATTTTGCAAAATAAATTTTGCAATCCAGCTTTCGCAAAAAAAATTCATTTTTTCAAAATATTACAGGACTGAAAATAAAGCAGATAGCAAGTTGAATTTTTTTTTGCTTATAGAAGTGTACTGTACCTTTCATTTGCAATTTGCAAAATTAAAATCGATTAATTATCACGGCGTCAGGAAATTTTTTAATTAAACAATAATTTTTGGTGCAACGCGCAGGACAGCGGTGTTCGATTCACACAAGTTGATTTCCACCAAAATTTCTTCCAATCTTTATCTAACATATTATTTTCTTACTCTATATTTTGTTGTAGTTTAATATTTTAATTCCACAAAAATCAAACTAATTTTATTATTGTTTGTGAAATATTGTTTAAACAATTGCCTATATTTAAAAATAATAAACTTTTATTTTTTAAGTTAAAATATATGAACAAAGAAAGTTTTTGCTAATAAAAGTGTTATTTCAAAGGATAGAGTATGTGTTTTTATTTTGCAATAAACAAATTTATTTATTTATATCGAAATGTAATAAAAATTAAAATGTATCAATAATTATCAAAGGTCATTGGAATGCCCAATCAGAGCAAACTATCCGCTGTCCTGCGCGTAGCACCAATAATTAATGTTTATTTAAAAAAAATCCTGACGCCGTGGTGTTAATCGATTTTAATTTTTGCAAAATTGCAAATGCAAGGTACAGTACACTTCTATACGCAAAAAAATTTCAACTTGCTATCTGCTTTATTTTCAGTCCTGTAACATTTTGAAAAAATAAATTTTTTTTACGAAAGCTGGATTGCAAAATTTATTTTGCAAAATCTATTGAACCGATCTTAATGAAATTTACAGTATTGTTTTACTGTATCATATAGTTTTTCTGGGTGAAATATGAAGGTTCTAAGCGTAGTATAAATGGTATAAAAACGTAAAATGCAAATACTTGTTTTTGTATGTTTTTTTCGCAATTATTGCTATTTTGCAACAAGGGTGACTATTTTTTAAATTTTTAACCAAATCTATATTGTAGGAAATTTAATTACGCAACTTTTAAGTTAGTACAACTTTTCTTGAAAATGAACACTTTTAAAGTTTTAATCAAAAAACGAAGAAAAAAATCGAATTTTTCCTTATTTTTTTGACATTTTGATTATTTAAAGAATGTTCCGGACCATTTTGAGAGGGAGGATAACTCATATATTATTATTTGATTTATTTTCAAGAAATTTCTGCAAAAAAATTTGAGTCACCTCTCAACATCCAAATGTACTAATGTTTTTACAGATGCGCCCTGGTCTACTTTTATATAATCAAATATCCTTAACTTTCGCGTTGTCATGGTGATGACAATATGAGCAATGACTTAGGTACAACAACATTTTTGACAGTTTTGTGGTTTGAAAGTTGTTAGGATTTTTAAATGTCAAAGTTATAAAAATTGTAGAATAGAAATGAATTCCAGTGGCGAAGAGTTACAGTTTTTTTGAAGTTATACTTCTTTACCGGCGATAGAGGGTGATTTTTTTATATGTTAAAACCTATCAGCCCGGCGCATGCGCATTATAACTTTGTTCTGATTGGATGTTCAAATGACATGTCAAAAATTATCCGATATGGCAGCTGTGGTTTGGAGGTAAAGGTAAAGGTAAACAAATGTATAATATATTAGTTTTATTGTTGTGAGGACAGAAACAAAAAAGTTTATAATATTGTAGCGACTTTTAAATAGTTTTTAAAAGCAACAGGTACGTAATAATTGTTAATGTATCATGGGTATAAACCTACCTATTTGATCTGCCAAAATACATAGTATGTAATACTTTTATTAATATAATTTGATTACCATCAAAATTTCTATCAATATTCACCTAATATATTGTTTTTTACTCTATGTTTTGTTGTATTTTTTCAATTCTAAATCATTTCAATTCAAAATTAAAATAATTTGATCAATTTTCAAAATATCAAAATATCACAAGTTTAATCCGTTTAGTTAGTCGATCTTCGTAAATAATGACACATAGTGTCCGTGCCTAAGCGGAGAAGGCGAATGAATTCCAATACCAACCGCTCTTATCAGCGCTGGTTCGAGTCCCAATAGAAACTTTCTTTTTTGTTTTTTTAATACATTTTATGATTGTAAGTATATTTATTATATAATTGTATTTTCAGAAAATACGTATTTAGTTAAAAAAATTTTCGACAATTAATGTTCAGACATCATTTGTGGCTTGTTTAATGTGTTTGTGTGTGTTTTATTCTTTTATTATTTTAATTTTTGGCACTGTTCTAATAAAAATGTTTGAGAAGTAGTAAGTATAAATTAGTTTAATATTTAAACAAAATATAAATAAAAAGTATATTAATTTCGTTTAAATCATATAATAGAACTATAACTTCTTACGTGCGTACAAAGTACACACACATTCTTTTTTATTTGTTTATCGTAGATAAAATATTGTATGAAACTGTGCGTGAAGTACTTTTTGCTAACTTACGCGATGTATAGCACTCGCTCCGTTGTCGCTCGTGCTCTAAAAATCGCGTGTGTTCGTAAAAAGCATGCTTCACGAACTGTTTCATAAATAACTAGTTTTTGATAATATAAACGTCACTGTCAGTGCCGAATTACCGACCCACTGTTGCCTCAATTTTGAAAGTTCGCAGAACTTTCGCAATCTTGGACCGCGTTTGTTGCTACCTGTTGATTGCTACTGTGTGCTCTTAAGTATACCTAGAGCTGATATCATCTTTTATCAGATAGAAAAATCCATAATTTTGTTTGAGAGGCAGTTTGATAAACTGTACCCATCTGCCCCCGTCTATTTAATCCAATACCTATGCCCCAACCGACCCTGGCGTCTCAAAAATTATCAATTATCAAATAATCGTCAATTTACAAAGCAGTCTATACTTGCACTTAAATATGCCATTGAGCCTATAGCGGTCTTAGATTATTACATTAAATCACGAACAGCAGCACTTTATGTTTTGCCAACTTTATTAAAATATGATGAAAAGTTAAGAAATTTACTTTTGCCGCCTAAAATTTTCAGTTGACCACAAAATTTTTAAATGCACTCCTACATATACACGACTTATGATGGCTTCATATCGACTGACCCATAGCCGAAATACCGGAAATATTGGATTGCGTTAAGACGGTAAATTCGAATTTTCCCATAATGTCCCACCTACTAATGTACCCCACCCTACCCTACGTGTATTTCTATGTTCATTTATCATCCTATTACAATACGATATCAAATTACAAACCACAGTATAAAGATAGCGTATTGGCTGCATTACTTAGTATTCGTAGAAAGAAATGATAAACATTGACCCGTGATAAAGGAATAAATATTTATATAACACGATAGTCACTATCTATGTGTTGTTCAATAACAATATTATTGGTTTAAGACTATATTTATATTTTATTTAAACTTTTCTAATTGCAGATTTAGTCCGTTCTTTAACGGTAAAATATTGCAAAACCTCTAAATTTTAAACAACCGCTTGGATTGACATGAAATTTGGCATACACATAGCTAACAAGTCAAAGAAAAAAAGTGATATTGTGCCGATATGTGCTTTTGCCCTGGGGGTGGTTTTCACCCCCTCTTGGGGGTGAAAAAATATTCGTCCAAAGAAAGTCAGGAAATCGATAAACTGGCTAATTTTAAGTAACTTTTCCTCTATAGAGTTTTTTCACTAAGTCAATACTTTTCGAGTTATTTGGCAGTGAATATGCTCATTTCTTCAACAAAATAAACACGCTTTTAGACGGTTTTTCATAAATAACTCAAATAGTAAGTATTTTGTCGAAAAAACATTTTTAGCAAAAATATAGCCTGTAAAAAATTTAAAAAAATGGTGTATATATCACATCTCTACACCTAGTAGAAGCAGAATTATAGCTAATGAAAAATAGGTTCATATTCGTCAAATTCCAAATGGAATACTTTAACGTGAAATAACCAAAAATTAAGCACATTTCGGGCCAAATTTATTACAACTTATTTAAAGTGTTTAAAAAAAGCTTCATTTTTATTTTATAAAAAAATTTCTAACATCAAAATTAAACAAGGTACGCTCAAAATAATGTTAGTCCCTTTTGGTTTTGGTAAAAAAATCGAGAAAATCACCCCCTAATTAGTATCTCAAATGAACTTAATCGTTACGACTTCACAAGTTTCTTGACTCGTGTATATATTGTTTATATGATCTGTAAGTTTCATCGGATCAAAGTCCTTATTATTGCAAGGGCTGTGGTTAAAAGGGGTTGAACGAGTCACTGACCACGAATGTATGCAAAGGACATCGCACACATCTTATGGAAAATATAATGTCACTCAAATTCAATAAAATTTATATGAATATATTCGTTTCAATTTAACGATCAATTCTTATCATTGCGCCAACTCTTAATTTTCAATAATAAGAGCAGAAATTGATATAAATCAATCTGAAATCAAATGGGTAGGTACATAAGTTAGATAGAGAAAAAATATTTTAAAATACCCAAATTATACTTTGTTCATAAATCTTCTCGAGCTCTTAAGCATCTTATTATAATAGTTTCACTAATCCGCTTAGGCCCAGCGGGGTTTAAGCTGTTTTGAATAGCACCCAGAGCAATAGTGATTATAACTGACACATTTATAGACTCCAAAAATGTGATTTCGATAAACTTTAATTGCAATTTGCGCCGTAATTAATCATAATTAAAAGTTATCGCAATGATAAGAATTGACAGTTAATTTAAAACGAATCTATTCGTATAAAATTTATTGAATTTGAGTGACATTATATTTTCCATAAGATGTGTGCGATGTCCTTTAGAAACACCAAATCTTAATCAATTTTTGTCTAACAGAAAAACAAAAAATATATGATATTCAGAAAAACAAATCTGACTTTTTTTGTTTTTCGAGATTTTTGGTATATCTAACAATTTTTAAGTTATTTTGAAAAAAACATATTTTTCAAAATTTCAATTTTTAACAATTTTACTTTGAAACCAATTTTTTTCAAAAATAAGCACTTTGAATCGATGAAACTTACAGATCATATAAACACAACATAAGTAAAATAATTTGTGGAGCGGTAACGATTAATTTCATTTAAGTTGCTAATTAGGGGGTGGTTTTCCCGATTTTTTTTGCAAAAACAAAAGGGACCAACTTTATTTTGAGCGTAACTTGCTTAAATTTAATGCTAGAAACTTTTTGTAAAAACAGAAATAAAGCTTTTTTTAAACACTTTAAAAAAGTTATAATGAGTTTTCCCCAAAAAGTGATTAATTTTTTGGATATTTCATGTCGAAATATTCTATTTGAAATTTGGTGAATATGAATCTATTTTTCATTGGCTATAACTCTGGTTCTACGAGATCCAGAGACCTAACGAGTACACCATTTTTTTACATTTTTATATGCTATATTTTTGCTAAGTACGTTTTTTTCGGCAAAATACTTACTTTTTGAGTTATTTGCGAAAAACCGTCTAAAAATGTGGTTATTTTGTTAAAAAATGAACATATTCACTCGCAAATAACTCGAAAAGTGTTGACTTGGCGAAAAAGCTCTATAGAACAAAAGTTACTTAAAATGAGTCAGTTTACCCATTTCCGGACGTATTTTGGACATATATTTTTTCACCCCCAACAGGGGGTGAAAGTCACCCCCAGGCAAAAGCACAATTCGGCATAATATCACTTTTTTTCTTTGACATGTAAGCTATACGTGTGCCAAATTTCATGTCAATCCAAGCGGTTCTTTAAAATTTAGAGCAAAAACCGTGAAAGAATGGACTAATTATAATAGAAGTAAACTTTGAGCTTGGACATAACTTTTCCAAAACCAAAATTATGGTATTCCACAGAAACTCCCATGAATAAATTACACCCAACATACAAATAAATAATGGTATCACCCTTCAGAGTTCTAAATAGTTAACTAAAGAGAGCAGAGAGCTAAATAGTTAACTAAACCATTCAAAAGAAATTAGAAGACGCATTGAAATAGCAACGTCTGCTTTCATGAACATGCGTAAAATGCTCTGTAACTCCAAGCTATCAGTCACAATAAGATTCAGAACACTAAAGTGTTATGTGTGGTCTCTATTAAGTACTATATGGCTGTGAAACCTGGACATTAAAACAGTATGACGTCAACAAATTGAATTCATTCGAAATGTGAATGTACCGCCCAATGTTACGAATAAGCTGGACCAGCAGAACTACTAATGAAGGAGTACCGAAAAGACCCGTCCTCATCTGGCCAATACTATCAAAATTAGAAAGACGTCACATCTAAGACACATTATAATGGGACATAGGGAATTTGAGTAGCTTCAGGAAATATTATAAGGCAAGATCGAAGGTAAAAGAGGTATAGGAAGAAAAAAAATCTTTGCTACGGAACAACAGAGACTGGATCCAAACAACAGGAAATTACTTAATTCATCAAGCCCAGAACAGAGAGAAATTTGCCATATTGATCGTCAACCTCAATAGAGAAGTCACTTAGGAGGAGGAATTGCAGGTTATTAGTTGTTGTAATTTGGTTTGTGGATCTGAATGTTATGTGTTTTCTGTCTTACTATATCGCTGTGAAAGTTGGACAATGGACTCTAAAACAGAAATGAGAATATGTGTCTTTGAGATGTATGTTACAGTAAAATCCCGAATTTCAGGCACTCCTAGGTTTGACTAGGCAATCCTCAGGTCTGATTGACGGTCTTAGTCAAAGCCCGAAATAAATTACAGTTTCGGCCTTTTACTAGTCAAACCTAGGAGAGACTAAGTTGGTCAGGCAAAAGTCGAAATTTAATTTTATGAAATCGGAGTTTGACTAGTCAAACCCCGATCAGCTATCAAAATGTCGTAATTTGTTAGATTGGGTTTAATAAAACGTCATTTTTTAATTTTGGTGTTTAATATTTTGATATTGTCGCAATTAAAATAAAAAATATAGTGTTTATTCTCACATGTTGAGGCATTATGGCATTTAGAGTTGCACAATACGTTAGACCTTTTAGGTAGGTACACTTACATAATTTTGAAGAGCATTTCTTATTCCAGTAGCATTTTATAAAGCCTTGTCCTGCAAATTTAGAATTTTTTGTACTAATTTCTCTTTGAGACAGCATAACGTCTGGAATATCTTCGAAATTAAGAAAATTCTCTTTGTATATTTGATTTCTTGAAAAAAGTGTGCTTATTGTTCGTAATTTCGTACCAACTCTATATAAAACATCAATTGTTTTATCTTGTAGGATATCCAAAATATTTCGAGCATCTCCTTTGGCCCGATCACAGCTGGGGAGAGATATTATTACAGTTTTTCCGATCGAAATTAAAGAAAATTTTTTTTTATTTAATTGATTCATAGCATTATCCTGGACATGAAGACCTTCAATATTCTTTCCTTTATTTATTTTAATCATTTCTGTCTGTTCACAACGCATGCATGTACCTTTTCTGTCAAATCCTTCATAGTATGCACCAAGTGTGCTGTCAGCGAACACAACATGTACCACCTAATTACAAATTATGCACGTATGTGCGTCATAGCTCTCTTTTTGGCAAATACAACAAACCACTTCTGGAGAAGTAATCTGAATTGTTTGACAATTTTCTTCCTCTCCTAGTGACGACAGTCCAGGGGCTTCCTTAGTATTATGGTGATCCTTAGTTTTTTCTCCGATTGCAATATCTTCTTTCACAGTTGACGATGACATTCCCATTCCATCTGTGCTAAAATAAAATTCATATACTTAGTCAAACCAAATTACGTTTTTCAAGAAATCAAATAAGAGAATACAAAGAGAATTTTCTTAATTTCGAAGATGTTCCAGATGTTAAGCTGTCTCTATAAGGAGAAATTTGTACAAAAGGTTCTAAATTTGGAGGACAAGGCTTTATAAAATGCTACTGCAATAAGGAATGCTCTTCAAATTTATGTAAGTGTAAAAGGTCTAACGTATTGTGCAACTCTAAATGCTATAATGCATCAACATGTGAGAATAAACATTAATTTTTTAATTTTAATTACAACAATATAAAAATAATAAACATTAAAATTAAAAAATTTCGTTTTATTAAACTAAGGGCCGGTTGTTCGAACGCTAATCAACAATGATCACTATCAAATATTTAATTACTGTCACCAAAACTGTCAATGTCAACTTTTATTGGGTTGCTGAAAACATAATTGATTATAATTATGAGATTAGGTAATCAATTAACATAACAATTATTAACATAATTAATTAAGTAATTTCATAATTGTAATTCAGCAACCCAAACAAAGTAGACATTGACAGTTGGTGACAGTAATTAAATATTTGATAATGATCATTGTTGATTAGCGTTCGAACAACCGGCCCCTAATCTAACAAATTATGATATTTTAATAGCTGATCGGGGTTTGACTAGTCAATCCCCGATTTCATAAAATTAAATTTCGACCTTTGCCTGACCAACTTAGTCTCTCCTAGGTTTGACTAGTCAAAGGCCGAAACTGTAATTTATTTCGGGCTTTGACTAAGACCGTCAGTCAGACCTGAGGATTGCCTAGTCAAACCTAGGAGTGCCTGAAATTCGGATATGATACTGAGAATTCCATAGGTACAAAAAGTTTCTAAGAGTGAGGTACTTCGGCGCATGAACAAACAAAAGGAATTACTAAGAATAATCCAAGAAAGAAAAATGCAGTACTTGAGACATGTGTTGAGAGGGAAAAGATAATAATATGATCTACTTTAAATCATATTGGAGGCAAAAGATCAATAGAAAGACGCAAGATATCATGGCTGAAGGACCTGAGAAGATGTTTTGACCGATTATCCGCAGAAATTTTTCGTGCAGCAGTTTCCAAAGCTACAGTTGCCATTTGGATCGCCCACATTCGAAAGGAGACAGTGCAATAAGAAGAAGAAGAATCTGGTTTACAAATAGTCCAGGCAGGATCTGTTTTGAATTGAATACTTTCTATAAGGAGTCCATTTTTTTACTGGAATCACTCCAGTATTTACTTTTCAATATATAATCACGATATGCCACATACGCAAACCTTGTGCTTAATTTTTTATTTAACAAAATCTGAAAACAAGCAAAGATTTTTGCTTTTTGGATCCATATTTTCACCTATAACTCGGGAGATACTGCTCCAACAAAAAAAAAGTTATAAAAGATTTTCTTCTTCTTCTTTAGGTGCCGTGTCTGCATTCAGATGTTGGCCGTCATCATGTTTACAATTTTCTGAAATCTCTCTCTATCGGCTGCTGCGCGAAATAATTCTTCTACTGTGCAGGCACACCATTGTCTAATACTACGCAGCCATGAAAGTCTCTTTCGACCAATCCATCTCTTTCCCTCCACTTTTCCTTGTATTACAAGGCGAAGCAGATGGTATTTAGGGCCTCTAATTATGTGGCCGAAGTATTCTGTTTTTCTCCTCTTTAGAATGCTTATGAGCAGACGTTCTGAATTCAGCATTTGAAGAACATCTTCATTGGAAGAGTGCGAAATCCACGATATCTTTAGGATTCGTCGATAGCAACACAATTCGAATGCTTCTATTTTGTTTAGCATTGTGGTTTTTAACGTCCATGTCTCACAACCATACAATAGGATAGACCACACATAACATTTCAGCACCTTCTTTTTAATATTCATCGACAGATTTCTGTAGCATAAAACTGGTTTCCAGGTCATAAAAGCCTTCCGTGATATGTCGATCCTAATTATTATCTTTTCATCAGAGTCACACTTTACATTTAACCAGCTGCCAAGGTACTTGAAATGATTTACCCGTTCTAACTCCTCCCCATCAAAACAAAGCTGATCTTGATCTATATTAATCTTTCCAACTGCCATCCACTTTGTTTTTGTTGACTTTAAGGCCTCTCCGATAACTTGCTTCACTGACTAGAATTACTGACTAGATTATAAAAGATCAGACAAACGGAATAAAGTTACACGAAAACAGTAACGAAATAAAAATTCAAAGAGGTGTTAGGCAAGGTGACACACAGTCACCAAAAGTTGCGGAAACACTATGTCTTTTACGAAAAAAAAATTAAACTAAGAATAGATAAACGGAACTCTCACTTTACTTCATTCTAAATTTGAACAAGTTGCGCCATTTTGTTTATGTTTTGCAGACGTTGATAGCAGACAGTTGCGCGTTTTAAAAAGAACATGGGAGAAACTGAATTTTGTGTGCTCATTAAGTATTATTTATTGCAAAAAAACCATCACTAAAAACAAAGCTAAGCTTGATAAATATTATGGAAACTCTGCACCATCCATTTCCATGGTAAATAAGTGGTTTACTGAATTTCGATATGGCCGTACAAGCACGAAAGATGCTGAACGTTCTGGACGCCCAGTTGAGGTCTCTACATCCGAAACAATTGAAAAAATTCACGACATGGTTTTAGCCAATCGGAGATTGAAAGTGAGAGGGATTGTGGAAGCCATAAGCATCTACATGGTTCAGTGTTTTCAATTTTGCATGATCACTTGGGTATGAGAAAGATTTCTGCAAGATGGGTGCCGCTTTTGCTCACAATCGATCACAAACGCAACTGCGTGACAAATTCGTAGGAATATTTGGTGTTGTTCAGACGCAATATATAAATTCTAGGAATTTATTTCTGTCCTGAAAGAACGTGAGAATAATTCAATTGTAGTTTATCCGTCTAGTTAAAGAAAGACGTTATTACATTTTACAGTCATAGGTAACTACATTCGATTTTCTGTGTTCAGTTTGTGATGTAAAAAAGAGTTACATTGTAGCTAATGATCGTTTTGGCTCCACAAGTCTTGGGAGTTAGATACGCAAACGTGCTAATATCAGTATCAGAGAGCGCGGGTGTTATTTGTGGACTCAGCAATATCTTTCTTGAGAAGTGTGGAACTGTGAGAGGTTTGCTGACTTTGCAAACTGATTTTTGATGGTTCCCTACTAAGTAGGTTGGGCTTAAAATATATTTTGTCTTTCCCTATTGGTCGATAAAAAGTGTAGGAAGCTTAGTTATTTTTTTATTAGTCAATGATGAAAGAAGGAAGGATTGAACTTTTTTCTTATTGGTTGATTAGAGTAGGGTGGAATAAAAGAAATGGAGTGGGTTTTTGGAAGGAAGCGTTTTGGTTTGAGGAGATTAGAATTCAAATTGTGAGATTAGATAATTCAAGTTTTGGAAGTTGAAGTCAGAGGTTGGTTGTAGCCTCGGTCGGAGACCGCTTATGGCGGTTTCTGAAGAGTTAAGTTGAAATTTTAGTTTGAGTTTTTTTGTGGAAGTTTTGGTTGAGAACTCAAATGAGAATGTAGCGGATTTTGAGTTATTATGAAGAAATCATGGCGTTGCCGCGTTCAGGCAACAAGCTGGTTAGTTTTGGTGAGTAATACACTACACTATCTAAATTTTTCTTTGGAAGCAATCATGGATAAAGTCATGAATTAAGTCTCAATAATAATAATAATAAATACTTCAAGAAATTAATTAGCAGTTATTTAAATATTTTAAAAAGTCAATATGAGCAGACTCATTTCGAAGTTTATTTCTTTTTGAACAATCATTTGGAAGTTTTATCTTTGCTGAAACTTTTCATGGTAGGTAATAAACATTTTTGTACTATTCCTTATTACTCTGGGCTAATTAGCAAAATTCATGGAAAAGTTATTTACCAGCAATTTTATTGCTGGAATCGAATTATAAGATCCTATATATTAATAATATAGGTATGCAAAGTCCGCAGATAGTGTGCTATTTTTTTTATAAACAAAATGGCGCCGACAAATCGTACTTTTTTCAATTATTGCTCTATAACTCCGAAGATTTTAACTTTACAACCAAAACACCTTAATAAAAATTCACCGCAATTAAATTCTGCATAGAGATATGTTTTTCACGATTTGCTCCGACGAAAATTTTCCTCGGAAAATGCGGGTTTTCCTAACAAAAACTCTAATTTTCAAATAAGGTTTTAGGTAAATAATTATTAATCAATAATTAAATAACTTAGTGACATCAAAGCTTTCTTGGTATAGATTGTAATTCCAGAAGCCGGTGAAAATTAAACGAATATTTTAGCAACAATTCAATTGGTAATTAACAAATTACGATCGCAATAATAACCAAAATAATCATGATACATTGATCAAACTTATAAAGATTATAAAGATGAGATGCTTATTTAATATTTTATCGACAAAATATAAATTTTTCTTTTTTTTTCATAATCTTTAAATTTTGAAAAAAAAATAGTTACAATACGCTGGTCTAATTAGTAAAGTACAAAGAAAGGTTATTTACCAGCAATTTTATTACTGGAATCGAATTATAAGATCCTATATATTATTAATATAGGTATGCAAAGTCCGCATATAGTGTGTTATTTTTTTTATAAACAAAATGGCGCCGACAAATCGTATTTTTTTCAATTATTGCTCTATAACTTCGCAGATTTTAACTTTACACCAAAAACACTCAAATAAAAATTCACCCCAATTTAATTCTGCATGGAGACGTGTTTTTTCCGATTTGCTCCGACGAAAATTTTCCTCGGAAAATGTGGGTTTTCCCAACAAAATCTCGAATTTTCAAATAAATTTTTTGGGCCAGTAATTATTTATCAATAATTATATAGCTTGGTTAAATAAAAGCTTTCTTGTTATAGATTATAAATTCAGAAGCCGGTGAAAATGAAACGAATATTTTAGCAACAATTCAATTGTTAATTAACAATTTACAGTCTCAATAACAACCAAAATAATCATGAGACATTGATCAAACTTAGAAAGATTATAAAGGTGTGATGCCTATTTAATATTTTGCCGACAAAATATAAATTTTTCATTTTTTTGCATAATCTTTAAATGTTTAAAAAAAATTGTTATAAACAAATTAACATTTCTCAGAAATTGTTTACTATATTCTAATTTAAAAAAATACTTAAAATGCGTATTTTATAGGTCTTGAAAATGAATGCTTTAAAAAAATTTGCAAAAAAGTTATGAAGCAGCAAAATAAATATACGAAAGCTCCGTTGTTTATAATTTGTTTTAATTGTTTCAAAGCTTAAAAGTGAGTCTATGGTACAACCTAATTACTCACAAAGAATGTCAAAAATTAGTGCAATGGTTATATTTTAATCAAAGATTAGCAATACTTTTTTTTTGTAATTTTTAGCGCAAACGTAGGCCTGATACAGAGTCGGAGCTAAAATGTTCACTCGAAGCGACTGGCACGCAGCATGCATTATTTATTAAAAGTGTACATCACGCGGCCGGTCGTCGCTCCGAGTGAAAATTTTAGCTACAATACTGTGTTACTCTACTGTCGCGCGTGTAAATTACAAAAAAATATATTTATAATCTTTAATTAAAATATATCCATTAGACTGATAATCTATATTTTTTTGTAAATAATTAGCTTGTACTTTAAACTCACTTCCACGCTTTGAAAGAATTAAAAGAAATTATAAACACAGTAGTAATCGTATGTTGATTTTACTATTTCATAACTTTTTTACAAATGGTTGCAAAAAAGTTTTAAAGCAGTCATTTTAAAGATATTTAAAACGCGCATTTTACCTATTTTTTTAAATTATAATATAATAAAAACTTTCTGAGAAACGTTAATTTGTAACTATTTTTTTTAAAACATTTAAAGATTATGCAAAAAAATAAAAAAATCATATTTTGTCGACAAAATATTAAATAGGCATCTCATCTTTATAAGATTTCAAAGCTTGATCAGTGTATCATAATTATTTTGGTTATTATTGCGACCGTAAATTGTTAAGTAACAATTGAATTGTTGCTAAAATATTCGTTTAATTTTCATCAGCTTCTGGAACTATAATCTAAACCAAAAAGGCTTTTAAGTCACCAAATTATTTAATTATTGGTAGATAATCTCTTATCTAAAACTTTATTTGAAAATTAAAGATTTTGTTGGGATAACCCGCATTTTCCGAGGAAAATTTTCGTCGGAGCAGATCGAGAAAAACGCGTCTCTATGCAGAATTTAATCACGGTGAATTTTTATTTGAGTGTTTTTGTTATAAAGTTAAAATCTTCGGAGTTATAGAGCAATAATTGAAAAAAACACGATTTTCGTGCGCCATTTTGTTTATAAAAAAAATAGCACACTATCTGAGGACTTTGCATACCTATATTATTAATATAGAGGATCTTATAATTCGATTCCAGCAATAAAATTGCTGGTAAATAACTTTTCCCAAAAATGGCCTATTCTCCGATAATCAGCCCAGACTATATCTAAATTCAGTGAAAAGTGCGTGCTTTGAACATCCACAACGTGAAGAATAAGGACAGGACTATATGACAAGGTATTTTTTGTAAACCTTTTTAATTTTATAAAAAAAATGATCTCTTATTTCGTATCCACAAGAGATCCATCAGTTTCCTTTTTATTTTTATTTTAATAAAAGGTTTATTCATTTTATAATAATTTTTTGATTGATAATATTATTATCTGATCCCTTTCTCTTGGTCCTAAATGATATTCAACTGAGAACACTATGGTAAGTCATGTTTATTTATATTTATGTAAATGTGTTCGTATCTTATGATAACTATATGTTTTATTAACTTTTTACTTTAATTTTATTTTAAAGTTTTAAGTATGTTTCGTCTTTCATTTTCTTTTAATTATGGCGCCCCCCGAGCATTAGTTTCTATATTTAAAATCTATTAAGATTCCACACCCCTAGGTCTCTGAAGACTTAGAGCTACCGAGGCACTCCGTAAAGTTTCGTAGCACCAAGTATATTTTTATGTTTGTTTAATTTGTCGAGTTACATATTATTTGTTTTTTGCCTTTGTTATCCTTTGCCGTGCTACATGTTCCAAGCGTTGTAGTAACTCAAAAAAGATTATGTTGAAAAATAAAATACCTTTTTATATGACAACCTGTGTTTCATTTAAAAAGCTACGGACTTATTGACCCGGTCTCATATATTATATATTGTAACCACTGTTAAATGCAGGCACGTATCCACTATGTTGGCGCTCCGCGCTCCTGCAATTGCTCCACATGTGTACCGTGCAACAGAGCGCGCTCCGCCTCGGCCGGCGCTCCAATCGATGGCGGTTTATATGAAGAGGAGCGCATGCTGTATTGATTTGAGCAATTGCAGGGAGCGCGGAGCGCCAATCTAGTAAATACCTGGCTTTAGGTGCCAATTTACCGCGACTATTATCCATTATAAGTAGTATGAACAACTCCAATTCAGTTGAATTCGGGACAAGACTGAAAAAAATACTTGAAATCCGGGACTTTTCAATGAAAATCGGGCCATTTTTTATTTTATTAAATATAGGATTTTAATACCATTATTTTATTGATTATTTAACATTTTTATGTTGACAATGATATTTTTAATGCGATTAAGCCACAATTGGTTATAATGATAATTGAATCATTTATTTCAGAAAGGGGTCAAGTCACAAAAACCTGCTTTTGAGAAAAACAAAAAAAAACGTGTTTACATTCAACAAAAATTTTATTTATATAAAATAAAAATTCTCACTAATAACCTGTATTGTTTGTCAAAAATTATTGTATTTTTCAAAAATTTATCTTGTTAATTAGTTTAAGAAAAAATAACTAATTTTTTGCACTTGGCCCATTTCTGAAATAAAGTTGGTGTTTACATTCAAAAAAACTTTATTTATATAAAATAAAAATTCTCACCAATAACCTGTAGCGTTTGTCACAAAGTATTGTATTTTTCAAAAATTTTTCTTGTTAATTTGTTTAAGAAAAAAATAAATAATTTTTTGCACTTGGCCCCTTTCTGAAATAAAGTTGGTGGTTACACAATTTTTAAGCAAGGAGTCATGCGTTGTTGCATGGCCCCTTTCTGCCCTATGGCAGCAATTGATTCCTTTCTGCAACAAAAGCTGTATTTACGTTTAAATTAAAAAATTCCACCAAAAACTCATTTTGTCAAAATTAGTCACTTGACCCCTTTCTGAAATAAACGATTCAATTATATTTTTGTTAGTTTTTGAAGTTTCGACTTTCAATCATTCTCAAAAAGGAAAAATTAAATAAAGTGATGTTGGATTTCCATGTAAATATAACCTTAGGTTAATATAAAAATGGAATTATTATCATTATCATTACAACCAATTGTGGCTTAATCCCATCAAAAATATAATTGCCAAACAGGCCACAAGAAAACAGCTTTAAAACATTTAAAAAGCAATCCATTCATATTTTAAATTGACCTCAACAAACAAAATATGATGTATTCTTGCAATGTAATTCTTTACATTTACTCTGGGCTAATTAGCAAAATTTATGGAAAAGTTATTTACCAGCAATTTTATTGCTGGAATCGAATTATAAGATCCTATATATTAATAATATAGGTATGCAAAGTCCGCAGATAGTGTGCTACTTTTTTTATACACAAAATGGCGCCGACAAATCGTATTTTTTTCAATTATTGCTCTATAACTCCGAAGATATTAACTTTACAACAAAAACATCCAAATAAACATTCACCGCAATTAAATTCTGCATAGAGATATGTTTTTCACGATTTACTTCGACGAAAATTTTCCTCGGAAAATGCGGGTT
Source organism: Diabrotica virgifera virgifera (assembly GCF_917563875.1). NCBI lineage: Eukaryota > Metazoa > Arthropoda > Insecta > Coleoptera > Chrysomelidae > Diabrotica > Diabrotica virgifera. The sequence continues at coordinate 178,079,233 of NC_065451.1, forward strand.
TTTCTAACAAAAACTATAATTTTCAAATAAAGTTTTAGGTAAGTAATTATTAATCAATAATTAAATAACTTAGTGACATCAAAGATTTCTTGGTATAGATTGTAATTCCAGAAGCCGGTGAAAATTAAACGAATATTTTAGCAACAATTCAATTGTTAATTAACAATTTACGATCGCAATAATAACCAAAATAATCATGATACATTGATCAAACTTATAAAGATTATAAAGATGAGATGCTTGTTTAATATTTAATCGACAAAATATAAATTTTTTTTTTGCATAATCTTTAAATTTTGAAAAAAAAATAGTTATAATACGTTGGTCTAATTAGTAAAGTACAAAGAAAGGCAATTACCAGCAATGTTATTGCTTTAATCGAATTATAAGATCTTATATATTATTAATATAGGTATGCAAAGTCCACAGATAGTGTGCTACTTTTTTATAAACAAAATGGCGCCGACAAATCGTATTTTTTTCAATTGTTGCTCTACAACTCCGAAGATTTTAGCTTTACACCAAAAATACTCAAATATAAATTCACCCCAATTTAATTCTACATAGAGACATGTTTTTCCCGATTTGCTCCGACGAAAATTTTCCTCGGAAAAGGTGGGTTTTCCCAAGAAAATCTCAAATTTTCAAATAAATTTTTTGGGCCAGTAATTATTTATCAATAATTATATAGCTTGGTGAAATAAAAGCTTTCTTGGTATAGATTATAAATTCAGAAGCCAGTTAAAATGAAACGAATATTTTAGCAACAATTCAATTGTTAATTAACAATTTACAGTCGCAATAACAACCAAAATAATCATGAGACATTGATCAAACTTAGAAAGATAATAAAGGTGTGATGCCTATTTAATATTTTGTTGACAAAATATAAATTTTTCATTTTTTGCATAATCTTTAAATGTTTAAAAAAAATTGTTATAAACAAATTAACATTTCTTAGAAATTGTTTATTATATTCTAATTTTAAGAAATACTTAAAATGCGTATTTCATAGGTCTTGAAAACGAATACTTTAAAAAAAATTTCCAACCATTTGCAAAAAAAGTTAGGAAACAACAAAATAAATATACGATATCTCCATTGTTTATAATTTGTTTTAATTGTTTTAAAGCTTAAAAGTGAGTCTATGGTACAATCTAATTACTCATAAAGAATGTCAAAAATTAGTGCAATGGTTATATTTTAATCAAAGATTAAAAATACTTTTCTTTGTCATTTTTAGACCCGTGTTGAGCTGCCCCCCCCCCACTTGCAAAAATTAAAAAACAAATAGCCCTGATTTATGAGCTATTTATGAGCTCTCATATTCCGCAAACTAAAAATTTTGAGCTCGTTCCACTGAGCAGGAATTTGATACTTTAGTGGGGGGGCTGAGTCAGCCCCCCCCCCACTACTTAAAAATAGGAATATTGAATCGGTTTTTGCGGCAGAATTACGAGCTATTTATGAGCTCTTGAAATTATATAGTTTCGATTTTTGAGCTCATCCCCTTCACCCCCAAACAACCCTTTAATTGATTTAACATAAGAGAAAAATGCTGAGAAAACTTAAAATATATCGTATTGCGGATATAATTCCTATAACTTATATACTCTAAGAATAAACTATTAAATCACGTGCATTTCGATTACTGAGCTACAACCCCTTCGCAAGAAAACCACCCTATCTTCCCGGCTTAAGAGAAAGTTTTACTTAAAATGCATTAAACTAATTATTTGGCGACGACATATCATTGAATAATTTATAAGCTTCCAAATTACGCGAATTTAGATCAGTAAATTACAATTTATTTTGTATAGTGCAGTCACTGAAGGTAAAAATCAACGATTACCTTCAATTTCGGTGAACCTTCATCGATTTTCACTAAAATTGGTCAGTGGTTAGAGGATACGTCAAGAAACAAAGGTGACATGGTACCACCTTGTGCCTTTACCCTGAGGGTGGATACCGCCCCTTCTCGGGGGTGAAAATTATTTTATTAAAAATAGCTGCACAAATCAATAAAAGAACAAATTAAAAGCAAAATTTATTATATAAAGTTAATAAAATAAGTCAATACTTTTTAAGCTATTAAAGATCAAAGATTTTAATTATTCGTGAAAAAAATGCATGTTATGAAGCGGTTTTTCGTAAATCACTGAAAAACTGTAAGTTTTTACAAAAAAGTTAATAGTAGTTTAATTCGTAAAGCTTATATTCTAAGAATAAACTCTTAAATCACGCGCCTCTCGATTATAGAGTTACAACCCCTTCGCAAGAAAACCATCCCATATTCCCGGCTTAAGAGAGAGTTGTACTTAAAATAATTTAAATTATTTATTTGGAGACTACATATCGTTTAATAATTTATGAGCTTGCAAAATATACGCATGTCAATTATTGAATTGCCATTTTCTTTCTATAGTGCAGTCACTGAAGGTAAAAATCAACTATGACCTTCGATTTCGGTAAATCTCCATTCATTTTCACGAATTAACAATAACAACTTGGGGTTTTAACCTGGGGTATATGTCACCCCTTCTCGGGGGTGAAAATTACTTTATTTAAAATAACCCCACAAATCGAGAGAGGGACAAATTGTAAGCAAAATTTGTTATATAATGTGATTAAAATAAATTAATACTTTTTGAGTTATTAAAGATCAAATATTTTAATTTTTGTGAAAGAAAATGCATATTTTAAAGCGATTTTTCATAAATAACTCAAAAACTGTAATTTTTTACAAAAAAGTATTCATCACTGAAATTGAAGCCAATAAAAAATATAATAAATTGCTTACTTGAAAAACCCTTTAATGTTAATTTAAAGTAAGTTATTGGTAATTAAATGTATATTTTTTTCTGCGACTGTTCAAATCTAAGGATTCAAGCTTAAATAACGGGAAAGAGATGCATTTTATAACACTTAGGTACTAAATACTTATCAAAGTACTTAGAAATACCTATCCAAAATGAGCTCCAGAAAAAGTTGATAGCATCAAAATCCGCTCACCAATTTTTGTGAAAATAAATGCAGATTTACCGAAATCGAAGGTCATAGTTGATTTTTACCTTCAGTGACTGCACTATAGAAAGAAAATGGCAATTCAATAATTGAGATGCGTATATTTTGCGAGCTCATAAATTATTAAACGATATCTAGTCGACAAATAATTAATTTTTAATTATTTTAAGTACAACTCCCTCTCTTAAGCCGGGAATATGGGATGGTTTTCTTGCGAAGGGGTTGTATCTCAATAATCGAAAGGCGCGTGATTTAAGAGTTTATTCTTAGAATATAAGCTATACGAATAAAACTACTATTAACTTTTTTGTAAAAACTTACAGTTTTTCAGTGATTTACGAAAAACAGCTTCAAAACATGCATTTTTTTCACGAATAATTAAAATTTTTGATCTTTAATAACTTAAAAAGTATTGACTTATTTTAATAACTTTATATAATACATTTTGCTTATAATTTGTTCTTTTATAGATTTGTGCAGTTATTTTTTATAAAATAATTTTTCACCCCCGAGAAGGGGCGGTATCCACCCTCAGGGTAAAGGCGCAAGGTGGTATCATGTCACCTTTGTTTCTTGAGGTATCCTCTAATCACTGACCAATTTTCGTGAAAATCGATGAAGGTTCACCGAAATTGAAGGTAATCGTTGATTTTTACTTTCAGTGACTGCACTATATAAAATAAATTGCAATTTACTGATTTAAATGCGCGTAATTTGAAAGCTTATAAATTATTAAATGATATGTAGTCGCCAAATAATTAATTTAATGCATTTCAAGTACAACATTCTCTTAAGCCAGGAAGATAGGGTGGTTTTCTTGCGAAGGGGTTGTAGCTCAATAATCGAAATGCACGTGATTTAATAGTTTATTCTTAGAGTATATACGCTGTAGGAATTATATCCTCAATACGATATATTTTAAGTTTTCTCAGCATTTTTCTCTTAAGTTAAATCAATTAAAGGGTTGTTTGGGGGTGAAGGGGATGAGCTCAAAAATCGAAACTATATAATTTCAAGAGCTCATAAATAGCTCGTAATTCAGCCGCAAAAACCGATTCAATATTCCTATTTTTAAGTAGTGGGGGGGCTGACTCAGCCCCCCCCCCCCACTAACGTGTTAAATTCCTGCTCAGTGGAACGAGCTCAAAATTTTTAGTTTGCGGAATATGAGAGCTCATAAATAGCTCATAAATCAGGGCTATTCATTTTTTAATTTTTGCAAGTGGGGGGGCCAGCTCAACACGGGTCATTTTTAGCGCGAAAGCAGGCTTGATACAGAGCCGGAGATAAAATGTTCACTCGAAGCGACTGACACGCTTAAACTCGCGCGAGTCGTATATGTGGGCGGGTAGCTACGGTACTGTATTATTCTACTTTCGCGCGTGTAAATTACAAAAAAATATATTTATAATCTTTAATTAAAATATAACCATTAAGCTGATAATCGATATTGTTTTATAAATAATTAGCTTGTACTTTAAACTCACTTCTACGCTTTGAAAGAATTAAAAAAAATTATTAACACCGTAGTAATAGTATCTTCATTTCGCTGTTTCATAACTTTTTTGCAAATGGTTGCAAAAAAGTTTTAAAGCATTCATTTTCAAGATATTTGAAATGCGCATTTTAGCTATTTTTTAAAATTATAATATAATAAAAACTTTCTGAGAAACGTTAATTTGTTTATAACTATTTTTTTTTAAACATTTAAAGATTATGCAAAAAAATAAAAAATTTATATTTTGTCGACAAAATGTTAAATAGGCATCTCATCTTTATAAGGTTTCAAAGTTTGATCAGTGCATCATAATTATTTTGGTTATTATTGCGACCGTAAATTATTAATTAACAATTGAATCGTTGCTAAAATATTCGTTTAATTTTCACCAGCTTCTGGAACTATAATTTAAACCAAGAAGGCTTTTAAGTCACCAAATTATTTAATTATTGGTAAATAATTACTTATCTAAAACTTTATTTGAAAATTAAAGATTTTGTTGGGAAAACCCGCATTTTCCGAGGAAAATTTTCGTCGGAGCAGATCGGGAAAAACACGTCTCTATGCAGAATTTAATCACGGTGAATTTTTATTTGAGTGTTTTTGTTGTAAAGTTAAAATCTCCGGAGTTCTAGAGCAATAATTGAAAATAACACGATTTTCGGGCGCCATTTTGTTTATAAAAAAAGTAGCACACTATCTGAGGACTTTGCATACCTATATTATTAATATATAGGATCTTATAATTCGATTCTAGCAATAAAATTACTGGTAAATAACTTTTCCCAAAAATGGCCTATTCTCCGATAATCAGCCCAGACTAATTGCTTATTTTTTTAAATCATAATTATTGTCGATTTTTTTTTTTCTTCCCAACAATTTAATTTGATGTGAATTCTTAAAAGAATAACGAAAAAAAATAGAATTTTACCAAAAAGTTGAAAATTCGGATGGCCCGGAAGCCTTTTCCGGGACGCCGGGACACGACTTCGTAATTCGGGCCATGTCCCGGATTTTTCGGGCTAGTTGGTCACACTAATTATGAGATTTATCCACATCCCTGACTTATATTTTCACGCTACGCCGCTGTTTCATAAAATTAATCCACTGTACACTTTAAGCCGTTTACTGACAGTGGCACAAAAATATGGTCATTCGTCCCGGACTTACAATATTGTAAGATAAAAAACCAGTATGTAGTTTATTCTGTTTATTTGAACCTGCTCAGCTGACATTGTGACTGACCGACGCAGTGGACAATGAAAACAAACTAGTTAAATTAAACGTTATCACAGTTGGAGACGATAGGTCGTCCGGTGTCGTTGTTTTATAGGCAGTGATTACATTATTGTGCCGGTCGATATTGAGTTATTTCTGGCTTTATTACATTGTCAGGTATGCATTTATTTAGTTTTTTATACATATAAAAAATTTCGCGGATAAAGGGGCGGGCGAGCCGGGCGACCGCCCGGGGCGCCGAATTTTGAGGGGCGACAAATTTTGAGGGGCGACCAATTTTGAGGGATGCCGATATGAAAATAAAATATTTTTTACATTCATTATTTTTTTATAATGCTGAGCATTATTCCTAAGAGATGATTGAATAATAATTTTAATAATAAGAAAACTATTGCTAAGTAGCTATAATCAGAATCAATAACTCAAAATAAGATTAATAAACAAAAACAAAAATTCTCTAATTAATGTAATGCAACCTAAGAATTTTTATCACCTATACAATATTAATGAAGACTAAAATGTTTTTTACGACCTAAAAAGTTTGTTCAGTTTTTAAAAGGACATTTTTATCACGTACCTACGTATCACTTATAGTAACAATGTACATACATACTTAAAAAAATTGACAAAGATCAAATTTATGAATAGTCAGGGATATATTATATAATATCGGCGCTTGTATATTATGCCAGGAATGCATGGGCGTAACAGAGGCCCCCGCAGCGTGAAGCTTGCAGGGGGGCCCCAGTCGAGCAGGGGCCCCATCTTGTCTGATATTATGTAAAAATCTATTATAGGTATATGATTTTACTTTGTGTGTTTCACTTTAAAAACGTAAATTTCTAAATAGGCGTATTGGGCAAGTGAATCATCTCGTATCTAAAATCTTAATCCTTTCCGGTCTCACGAACTTTTATGGGTGGCGACAATAAACTATAATTCCTTGTACGTGACTATTGAAAGACTTGAGAATTGGAATTTGCCGAATTTTAGAACAATATTTCTAAATCTAGAAATGGGTTTTCTCTTTAATCTTTACCTAAGTTTATTATTTCGATACAATTATCCAGAGGCGTAACAGAGGCCCCCTCAGCGTGAAGCTTACGTGGCCCCAATATGTCAAGGGCCTCATCTTGTTGTCTAATATATGTAAAAATGTGTTGTTACATTATTTGCATACATACATTTTTTAAGCAGTGCGGTATTGAAAATGAAGTTGTGTGCACGAAGAAAGTTGTTCCTCTCATAGAATAATACTAATGTAATCATTTAGTAATTTTTGCTCTATTTTATTCTATACCAATAAAGATAAAAAATGTAAGTCGTCATAAACAATGCATGAATACACCAATAGCTCAGTAAATGACAGTTTTGGAGTGAAATTATCAGTAGTAATTGCACAAGAGCTCTAAAATGATTGAATTTTTCCCGAGTGTCACTTTGACAGTTTTAATTTCACCAGCCGAAGGCGAGTGAAATTATTTCAAAGTGTCACGAGGGCAAAAATTCTATAATAATTTTAGAGATCGAGTGCAATTTGTTGCGATTATTTCATGAATAAAACTGTTCAAAACCAAAATTTTATTGTAATATATTTATGTAAGTAAAAATTAGTACAATTAAACACACAGTTGTTAGAAATATTTCACGGTTGAAAGTAATCACTTTTATAATTTTTAAAACATTAATTGTCATTAATGTCACTGAATGTATTTTTTCGTAGCAACGAAGGGCATCTGACGTAACCGTAATCTTGACGACGGGAAATTATCAAAAATTATCGATTTAATTTAGATTTCTGTAGCTTTCTATTGGTCAGAATCTCCTATGAATGAAATAATCAGCGTCACGACGGACGTATTTGCTTGACAATTTGGATTTAGGTTCTAGTTACACTCCACTTCAGAGTTGGATTTATGCAAAGTTGGAGGGGGTGACACCACTCCCTGGGTGAAAAACATAAGTTTAAAATAAGTCCGAAAATGTATAAATTGATTAATTATAAGCAACTTTTGTTCTATAGAGTTTCTTTATCTATGTTAATACTTTTCAAGTTATTGGCGAGTGAAAATATTTAATTTTTAACAAAAAAACAACGTTTTCAGACGGGTTTTTCGCAAATATCTCAAAAATAAGTATTTATCGAATTAAATATTATATATCGAAAAAATATTTGTAGCAAAACTATAGCTTAAAAGATACAAAAAAATGGTGTACTTATTCATGAAGTCTATCGACATAGTAAAAGCACAGTTGAAGCTCATGAAAAATTATTCTTATTCGTCCAATTCCAAGTCGAATATTTCAACCTGAAATAACCAAAAAATGAAGCAATTTTCGAGAAAAACTCATTAAAACTAAATTTTTCACAAAAAGCTTTCTTTTTATTTTTTTTTTTTATAAAAGTTTCTAGTACCAAAACTATACGAGTTACGCCCAAAATAAAGTTGGCCCCTCTTTTGATTAAAAAAAAATCGTGAAAATCTGCCTCCATTTCGCACCCCAAATAAAATTTATCATTGCGCTTTACCATTTACTTTAAATATTTATTATTTAGATGATCTGTAAGTTTGAACGGTTGGAAGTTCTTATTTTTGAAAAAATTTGGTTTCATAGTAAAAAAAGTTTATTTTGGAAAAATGCTTTTTTTCAAAATAACTTAAAAAGTATTAGTGATACGAAAAATCTCAAAGAGTAAAGAAATGTAGGTCTTGCTTTTATAAATATTGTAGCTTTATTTTGTTTTTCTGTAAGACAAAAATTGGTTAAGATATGGCTGCTTAAAATTTGCATATACTCATGATTAGTGACTCGTTCAAGCCCTTTCAACTAAAACCCCTTTAAAGGGTTAAGGGTCATAGCAGGTCATATAAAAAAGTTAAGTAATTTTTAAGGCGATAATGATTAGTTTCATTTGGGGTGCTAAATAGGGGGATATTTTCACAATTTTTTTACCAAAAAATGGAATTAACTGTATTTTGAGCGTAACTGGCTTATTTGTTGTTACGATTTTTTGTAAAAAATAAAGCTTCTTTTAAACACTTTACAAAAATTTCTAATGAGTTTCCCCGAAAAGTATTTCATTTTTTGGTTGTTTCGCGTTGAAATATTTGATTTGGAATTTGACGTATAAGAAAAACTTTTCATGAGCTACAACTTTTCTTTTACTGAGTCGATAGACTTCATTTTTTTATATTCTAGATACATTTTTGCTAACAATATTCTTTTCGATCGAATACTGACTTACTCTTTAAACTATTTGCGAAAAGTCGCCTAAAAACGTGTTTTTTTTTGTTGAACACTAAACATTTATACTCATAAATAACTCAAAAAGTCTTGAGTTGACTTGAGTCTTGAATTCGGTGGTAACATTGAAAATTCCACGGTATCGCCATATTTTACGTTGATTTACTGGGCTGTAACACATATAGGTATTTGTTACACATGTCGCATTTAGTAATTTTTTAAAGGCCCCATTTTAAGGGCCCCATTTCCAATTCTGCGGGGGGGCCCCGACGGAGTTTGTTACGCCACTGCAGGAATGTTATATACGCCTCAATGTTTAAAGTTAAATAATTTTGTATTTCTGTTCTGTAAATTTTGCGTTAAAAAGAGTGGCGTGTGTCCGTGGGTGTGTAATAAATAAATTGAAATAAAACAAAGATTTGTCAGGTATTGAGACTTTGTGGTATTGTATTAATTAGGTAGGCAATTTTTTTTATTTTTTTGTTATATAAATTTCGGTAAGAAGGCATTTGAAGTGATTTTTTAAAATTATTATTCTCATCCGTGTTAGTAAATAAATTTACCTATTCTTTCATTGAAAAGTGATTTATTTCTTCTTTTAACAATTTTTTCTGCCAATAAACTGGGTATGAATGAATTAGAAATGACAATTTTTTTTCATATGAATATATAGAAACTTATTTCGAATACTTTGTAAGGTTAAGATGTTTTATTTTTTGCATAAAAACGGCGCGTTGCATGAAAAAAAGGAAAGATAGATTTTTGTATTACAAGTTAAACGAGGAATTCCAAAATGACTTTTTATTTGAAATATCTCAGAGGCGTACTTTTTTTTCTGTAAAAAATCAGACCATTAGTTTCAGTTTATTGCCCGTATTCACGCCAATGGTAGATATAAAATGCTTAATTTTATGTCAAAAAAATGGGCAATAATTATCTCTTAAAACCTATCAAATTTCATTTGCATATCTCAACCGATTTTAGAGCACTAAATAAATCGTCAGTTTGTAAGAAAAATTTCAACAGCCTGTATCTCGGAAACGTAGCATTTGCGGACATACGTTTATAGAAACCAGTGCCGGATCTAGGAACCGCGAAACCCCGCGGCGCGGGGGGCCCCGGCCTGGTGGGGGCCCCTTCGGGGCCCCCTCCCCCATGATTTTTCTATGATTCTGAAAAATCGATTTTATTTCTCATGTATTGAATATTTTATACTAATAGTAGACTCCCGATAGTCCCGATTATCCACGAGCGGATTAACCACGTTGCAATGATGCTGTTAAGGAAGTGAGAGCAGTGGACAGTTATTTCACAACTCTGCAATCTCTTTATGTTTTCTTCGGCCTCAGCATTAAGAGGTGGGACATTTTGTCGTCGCTTTACTCACAAGGTCAAATGAGAGGAGACCGAGATCAGAGATTTAGACTTAATTTATTTTCAGACTTAAATCTAACAATCAGACCAGTCACGAGAAAATTTAGAATATAGTAACATAAAAAAAAACTAAAACTATTGATCCCTTTACAGTTATTTTATCATCCATAATCCCGTCGGGCTGAGGGTCCGGGGGTGGGTAGTTCTGTTATATGGTTCACGGTTCACACGCCACCCTCTCCTTCATACCAGGGACCCCTGTGGTAAGTCCGTATAGGGGGCTCCAAAGGACTTCTTGCAGGGGGCCCCAGAATTTGTAGATCCGGCCCTGATAGAAACTGTCATTATTTTTTCATGTAGCCCTTAAACTTTGTCGCACTTATTTATAAACACCCTGCATATTACTAAGGATTTAAGCAGTTTTCACTGTATTATCTTAAATGGACTGCATATTATATTATCCACTTTGATAGCTACTTTGTTATTCTTGTAGACTCCTTTTACTGCTCTTATTAATATTCGTGGGAACTTCGATGTCTTCCATTGCTTCCCATAGTTTGGCTCTAAGAATCGAACATAGTCCTACTCATTATATGAGATAAGTAATAAAAAATTAATGGATTATTTTTAATTGAATTTAGATGATTGTAAGGCCAACGATATGACAGTGGCACTAAACTCTAACATGAATGGAAAAAATAAAGGTGTACAAGCTCGTGTTTGCAAATAATATCGTCGTGCTTTTTTTATGCCATATGGATGCCACTCCCAGATTTAGTCATTGGGGATGCAGCTATCTTGCGCACAATCAACATCTTTTTTGGTATTGTACAATGTTATACACATTTTTTTCTGCTTGTTGACAATGTGCATTTATCTTTATCTTTTATCTCGCTCCTTCGTCGTTTGAGCTGCCTTATGCTATAGCATATTATGTTGGATCAGATATAAATAATAACCATTGTGCTATTTTTTAAGTAAATATATTTTTACATAGTTTTTTATAGTGAAATTTTAAGTTTTTGCCTTTTCTGTTATTTTTTATGTTTGCAGTGATTTTTTTTTATATATTCTTGTATGAAAGGGCACCAAATTTTATTTTGCCCGGGCGCTCAGAACTCTAGAACCGGCCCTGGCTCTAGTCGAAGCAATAAAGCACCGAACCTCCGAAAAAAAGGACAAGACGGATCTTAATAATTATTTTTGCATTCGATCCGTGAATGCGCCAGGAAACTTTGTGAACCGGAGCCATGATATAATAATATTAAAAAACTGCATACAAAAAAATGCATTCTTAAAGTGCGTCTCAAACAGACAATAAAGAATATTCAGAACTCGTCAATTACCGGCGGAAATGAGTTTAATTTTATTACTCGGGGGTTTTTGGGGTCGCTGAAAACGAATATAACGTCAAAAGTGATCTCCGGAGTACCTGGTGCCCAGGGTACCCACTGTGTACCTAGTCTTGTGGAGTTTTCGGCAAAATAATTATTAAAAAATTAGTCAAAAATAATTACTTGGGGATTTTTGGGGTCGCTAATGACGAATATGACATCGGAAGCAATCTCTGGAACACCTGGTGCCCAGGGTACCTACTTATTATGGAGTTTTCGGCAAGTTCATTTAAAAAATAGCCAAAAATAATTACTCGGAGGTTTTAGGGAAGCTGACGTCGAATATGACATCGGAAGTGCTCTACGGAGTTACTAACTACTACTGTTTACCTCGTTTTCAGGAGTTTTTGGCAAAGTCATTAAAAAATTTGTCAAAATTCAGTACTCAGGGATTTTTGGGGTCTTTGACGACGAATATGACATCGGAAGTGATCTCCGGTGTACCTGGTGCCCAGGGTACCTACTGTTTATCTCGTGATTAATGATTTTTTACTAATTTTTTAATGAATTAGCCGAAAACTCTAGTAAACGAGGAAAACAGTAGGTACCCTGGGTACCAGGTACTCCGTAGATCACTTCCGATGTCATATTCGTCGTCAGCGGCCCAAAAAAAAAATTCTTGGCTAATTTTTTAATGAATTTGCTGAAAACTCCATGAGAAGTAGGTACCCTGGGCACCAGGTACTCCCAAACATCACTTCGGATATCATATTCGTCGTTAGCAGCCCCAAAAAACCCCGAGTAATGATTTTTGACTAATTTTTAATGAATTTGCCGAAAACTTCACAAGACGAGGTAATCAGTAGGTACCCTGGGCACCAGGTACTCCGGAGATCACTTTTGACGTCATATTAGTTTTCAACGACCCCAAAAACCCCGAGTAACAAAATTGAACTCATTTCCGCCGATAATTGACGAGTTCTGAATTTTTTTTATTGTCTGTTTGAGATGCACTTTAAGAATTCATTTTTTGTATGCAGTTTTTCAATATTAAGGTAAACGATCCTATTTTCGGCACTACCCCAATTATCGGCAGTAATTCTACATAATCGAAAAAAATAAGAATTCTTGCGCGTGATTGTTGAACGAAAGTATTTCACTAATTTATAAGAACCTTTATCCACGCGTACGAAAAATATGTTAATTGTCAGACGAAAACTGTAATCACAACATTTAAAATATATTGGCCTGTTAGCGCCAAGCTCTCATGGGAAGTGTTTCTTATTGTATGTGTTAAGAAACAGGTAAGCTATAAATAGAATGCTATAATTTCTGATTAAAATTTCGAATAACCGTTTTATTAAGTTTTATGTGTTGAGAAATAGTTGATTTTGATTATTTGTTGGCCAAAAACTGTTTTTCTATAGCTTTTTGCAGTATTTTGAGGGTGCCGATAATAGGTACGTAAATAATAACAGATGATCCAATCATCGGCTGGAGTGCCGATAATTGGTTATATGCATTATACTCTATATATGTTGACTTTAGCGTCATCTTTTAACTTACTATGACAAATGTTTGGTCATTATAAGCAAAAACGAACGATGATTCTCTGTACCAATTTTCGGCATCCCATATCTATACTAGAAATAGCCATTAATTATTTATATGGGAAATAAGCCACAATTAAAATGAAAAAAATAATTTTATTAACGTTTCGACGCCCAAATCGGGTGCCGTTGTCAAAATACAAAATATTACTAAATAAACAAAAATGTTGTTGCTAAGCAAAAAAATTCTTCTAATAATTTATTTAATCTGACTCATTTATATTGGCAATTTAGACATATATTATACATTTTAAAGTAGAAGACTTTAAAATGATATTGCCAATATTTATGAGTTGCGTTCCTGGGACGACTTACTGAAAGATAGTTCATTCGATTACATGAAATCAACCCCAACTCAAGAATATCCGTCACAAAAAAATTATAGCATGTGATCTGTCTTTAAAAAGACAACCAAATGCAACGACAGTAAAATTCTCGCGTTAGAGACTTCATAGTAAATCACAAGGGAAAACCAGGAAAAAAACCTTGTGATACTATCCCGACATCGTAAGTATTTGGTCTTACATTTAATTTACTCTCAAAAAATAATACCAAATTCTGACTTGTAACATGTTTAAATTATAAATAATATTAATAATACTAGATATATAAGTAATACTAAAATATAAAATATGTACCAGCTCGATGTTATTGACTTACTAATCTTGGTATTTTCTTTCTGTTGACTTCCTCTTTCAGTATGGGCAACTGAAATAATGAAAGAATCAGATAGTAAAAAGAGAAAAATCAAAGAAGCGGCTCTAATTCTGCTAAATGAAACCAATTGTGTCGCAAATTCCTCGGTAGAATGCAGTAGGATGTGGTTGCCCATACTGAAAGAGGAAGTCAACTGAAAGAAAATACCAAGATTAGTAAGTCAATAACATCGAGCTGGTACATATTTTATATTTTAGTATTACTTATATATCTAGTATTATTAATATTATTTATAATTTAAACATGTTACAAGTCAGAATTTGGTATTATTTTTTGAGAGTAAATTAAATGTAAGACCCAATACTTACGATGTCGGGATAGTATCACAAGGTTTTTTCCTGGTTTTCCCTTGTGATTTACTATGAAGTCTCTAACGCGAGAATTTTACTGTCGTTGCATTTGGTTGTCTTTTTAAAGACAGATCACATGCTATAATTTTTTTGTGACGGATATTCTTGAGTTGGGGTTGATTTCATGTAATCGAATGAACTATCTTTCAGTAAGTCGTCCCAGGAACGCAACTCATAAATATTGGCAATATCATTTTAAAGTCTTCTACTTTAAAATGTATAATATATGTCTAAATTGCCAATATAAATGAGTCAGATTAAATAAATTATTAGAAGAATTTTTTGCTTAGCAACAACATTTTTGTTTATTTAGTAATATTTTGTATTTTGACAACGGCACCCGATTTGGGCGTCGAAACGTTAATAAAATTATTTTTTTCATTTTAATTGTGGCTTATTTCCCATATAAATAATTAATCATAAAAATGCCACAAGGAAATAGCTTCAGAACAACATTAGAAATAGCCATAATTTGACCAAGTATAACACTGCCGATAATACATGACTATACGTGCCGATAATTGGAAATTCTTGGTTTTAGACTAAAATTAAGAAATTAATAATGTAAAAGAAAAAAATAGAATTGAATATTCTTCAGAAGATATAAACAAAACTACTGTTGTAACTGTTCAGTCAGGAATGCCATTTAAAACAGCTGGCAAATTGTATAAGGTACCTAGATCGACTCTACAGGATAAAGTAAACGGTAGAACTTCTTTAAAGAAGAAATCTGGACCAGGGATCACACTAACAGAAGAAGAAGAAAACCTACTGATAGCATGACTATTTCGGATTGCAGCCTGTGGATTTCCTGCAACAAAAAAGCAGTTGTTGGATAGACAGTTTCAATGATATATTGAAATAAGGACTTTTTTTAGAACATACAAACAATCTCAGTGGCAACAATATTACAAGAAAATAGAAGAAAAGAAAAACAAGAAGAACAGCTAAAAATGTAACGGAAAGAAAAGCGCATCCAAAAAAAATTGGAAAACGAAAAGAAAAAACAGTTGCACAAACCTTTAATAATATAATTTCTAATCGCAAGACAAAGATTAAATTGAATAATGTCACGAAGGCCCGTTTTCCACACCAGAAGAGGAAAATGAAAAGGAAATGCTTGTGTCAATGACTACTAAAATAAAGTGTGTCCGCGAGTAGTCGCGACGTTAGATAGAATCTCACATTTTATCCTTTTTCGCGATAACTTGATGAAAAATTTTGAAATTTTGAAAAAATTTCGTAAGTGCTTCGTGGAAGAGTGTAGTAATGCGCAGGAATTTATTTTCTTCTTCTTCTTTTTGTGGAATTTATGGCTTTGGGAAGAGTCAATTAGCTTTAATAATATTGTTAGAAATAATATGTATTTACATACAATAATTTATTTACTTCAATAGTATCTAAGTAAATATTTAGGTATGTATCTTATACAATAATTATTCAAATTTTGGGTATCTAGTTCATGCCGAAAAAAGGATCCTTGATATGCCGAAAATTAGAGCATGAATTTAATTTAGAATGCCGATAACGGGGACTTACGACACTTTTTATTCTATTAATTTTTTACATATTATGAGTTTGTTTTAGGATAAAGTAAATATTCTGTGTGTAATTGTGATAGATTTTATTAGCCAAAACAATAATCTGAATACACTTTATTCAGCTAATTTGGTTACTAACCTAATTAAAATAAAGCTCCATTGTGCTTAACGTGCGAAAGGTGCCGATAATAGGTACGTTTACCTTATATCATGGCTCCGGTTCACAAAGTTTCCTGGCGCATTCACGAATCGAATGCAAAAAAAGTTATTAAGGTCCGTTTTGTCCTTTTTTTTTTCGGAGGTAAGGCCGATTTTAGTGCTTTATTGCTTCGTTTACTGTGACTTGTTTCAAAACTAAAGAGAGAAGATTAAGAATCTTCTTTTAGATGCATATAAAAACATTACTTACATATAGGTTTTACCACTGTTCTTAAAATTAGGTACCTAAGCCAAGCCGCACACCAAAGAAACATGAAACGAAAAACATGAAACATGAAACGAAAAACATGTTTCATGAAAAGAAAACACTGCTAAACAAATCTCAAAGTCCGCCTACCAATGAAACGAGTGTGATTCATGCTCATGACACATTTTTATTTTCGGAGAGTTTCATAAATGGCCGGACATATATTTGTTTAGCAGTGGTTTATTTCCATGAAACGTAATTTACGTTTCATGTTTCTTTGATGTGCGGCCTGCCTTATCCAAGCCGCACACCAAAGAAACATGAAACGAAAAACATGAAACATGAAACGAAGAACATGTTTCATGAAAAGAAAACACTGCTAAACAAATCTCAAAGTCCGCCTACCAATGAAACGAGTGTGATTCATGCTCATGACACATTTTTATTTTCGGAGAGTTTCATAAATGGCCGGACATATATTTGTTTAGCAGTGGTTTATTTCCATGAAACGTAATTTACGTTTCATGTTTCTTTGATGTGCGACCTGCCTTAGCCAAGCCGCACACCAAAGAAACATGAAACGAAAAACATGAAACATGAAACGAAAATATGTTTCATGAAAAGAAAACACTGCTAAACAAATCTCAAAGTCCGCCTAACAATGAAACGAGTGTGATTCATGCTCATGACACATTTTTATTTTCGGAGAGTTTCATAAATGGCCGGACATATATTTGTTTAGCAGTGGTTTATTTCCATGAAACGAAATTTACGTTTCATGTTTCTTTGATGTGCGGCCTGCCTTAGAGACCAACATGTAATAAAAAACAACAATTAAGTATTTTTATTCTTATCAAATTAAATTTTAGTTACACCTTTTTTCTTAGTTTTCTATTTTAATGGCTAGGGCTAGGCTGAGACTAAAAAACACTACTCGTATGGAACGCCAAGTTTATATTTAAGGGGATAGGCGCAACATTTCGGCTCCAATGCTTTTTAAATGCATTCATTTTTTTGAATCCTGAGAAAACTAATAATTATTTTTGAATAAAAAACATGAAAAAAAAAATTTTTTAAGAAACGCTTTTCTTTAGTTACGAGTGATTAAAATTAAAAATATAAAAAAAAATCAACTAAAAAGTAAAAAATAAAAAAAAATGAAAAAATCTAACACATCCGTCAAAGAAAAGCGTGGCGCGTGTTCATCGAATAAACGGTTTTCGCCCCACGCTTTTCTTTAACGAATGTGTTAGATTTTTTCAATTTTTGAAGTTATACTTCTTTACCGGCGATATGAGGGTGAATTTTTATATGTTAAAACCTATGATCCCGGCGCATGCGCATTATAACTTTGTTCTGATTGGATGTTCAAATGACATGTCAAAAATTATTAAATATGGCGGCTGTGGCACAGCTGTACGTAGTTTGATTATTTATGGTTGTTGCGTTTTGAAATTTGTGGGAAAAGAAACAAAGTTAGTTAATAGTTATACTGCCTTTTTAAATAGTTTTCATATACCTATATTTTTGGACTTTTGGACTATTTTGGACAAGGAAAACTCATTCTAATTTGGTAAGTAGTTTTTATTATAATCATATTGTAATTATACATTTGGATTAGGTTGGAATACATACATTTATTTTCTCAAGAATGGGGATTTTAGAGAGAAATCCCAAATTAGGTCCGATTTTTATTTTTAAATTATGATTTTTTGGCGTAGATTTATTTATCTAGTAGGTATGTAATGCTTTGGTTTACATACTTAATTTGATTACCAACATAAGTTCTACCAATCTTCATCTAATATATTGTTTTCTTACTGTTTTGTTATATTTTAATATTTTCTTCCACAAAATTTAAACTACATAATTTAATTATATTCAAAACAACTGTCAAACAATAAAACGTTCAGTTACCCTATTTTTCCACATGACAAATAATGTGGAATTGGACGAGTGAGTCTAGGCTTCGATTACGAATCAAAGCGCCCCGAAATTCACGGGTTCAATTCCCGATACAAGTTTTTATTTTTTTATGCATTTTATGATTGTAAGTGTATTTGTTATATAATTTTTTTTTTCAGAAAATGCGTATTTAAAATTTTTGCCAACAATTATTATCGTTCAGAAATAATTTTTTCTTTGTGGCATTTTTCAATGTGTTTGTGTGCGTTTTATTCTTTTATGTTTTTAAATTTTTGGTATTGTCTTAAAAATCACATAATATGTAGTAGAAGTATACCTTCTTACGTGCGTACAAAGAACACACACATTCTTTTTTTTTTTATTTTTTGCTTTTTAGTTGATTTTTTATAATATTTTTAGTTTTAGTCAATCGTAACTAAAGAAAAGCTTTTCTTAAAAATTTTTTTTTCATGTTTTTTATTTTTTACTTTTTAGTCTTACACTTTTCAAACATTAAAATATATCGTCATGTTTATTAAAATATATATATAAAACATATGATGTACTGACATGAAAAGTAGTCGGAATCGGCAAAAAATTTGAAACTTTATTGTTTATTAATGAAGCATAACGTAAACAATTATCGTAAAAAGTGAAATTATGTATTGTTCATATAATTAGCTATATAATCGTTTTCCATTAAAATCGTTTTTTTTTTTATTTAAACAATTAATAAACATGAAAAAAATTTTTATTGACTATCCGTGTATTATTCCCGCGAATGCATATGTCTGCAAATTTTCATTCATTTGCATTGAAGAAAAGGCAGTCAAATTAACGTCTAAAGATTTGACGCAAACTATTGACCTAAATCAGTGGTTCCCAACTGGTGGTCCGCGGACCCCTGGGGGTCCGCGAGGTATGGCTGAGGGGTCCGCAAGATATAAAAATAAATATATGAAGAGCCAGGGAGAAAAACGATATAAGTCCATTTTGCAAATTTTTTTAGGAGAGCGAAAACAAAGCTTTTCTCTTTAAATTTTTAAAATTAATAACATATATCGCGCAAACTTGTTATATCAAATTTTAGATTTTCGATTTTTGTGGGAGGACCAGATATTGGAAGATTTTCTTTTTTCTTGCGAACTACTTCACACAACAGCAGCAGATATTTTACAGCATTGGATGATTTTTTCAATAAACATGACGTCACATGGACAAAATGTGTGGGCTTGTATACGGATGGAGCAAAATCAATGGCTGGCCACAAAGCAGGACTTCAAGCTCGTGTGAAAGCAGTAGCTGCTGAGGTGAAATGAACACACTGTTGTATTCATCGTGAAGCCTTGGTAGCCAAAACATTGCCTGAACCTTTGCAGAAGATACTTAACGAAGTAGTTCAAATCGTTAACTATATTAAAACTTGAACTCTGCAATCCAGATTATTTTCTTTGTTGTGCAAAGAGATTGGCAGTGAGCATGAACACCTTCTTATTCATACGGAAGTAAGGTGGCTCTCTCGAGGGAGGATATTGACAAGATTTTTTGAACTTAGAGATGAAGTTCGTGTTTTTCTTCTTGACACCAGGTACGCAGATGTTCTCACTGACTTTCTTCGCTTTGCTCAACTGCCTACTTAGCTGACGTGTTTGAACACTTGAATGTATTAAACTTAAGTTTGCAAGGGGAAAATGTAGACATGTTCAAAGTTGAAGATAAGATCAGTATGTACTATGGTAAAAAAGTGCCAGCTGTGGGCGGCAAGGATTGAAAATGAGTCGTTCACTAACTTTCCTAATTTGAAACATTCTTGGAGTCTGCAGAGCAGAGTTTACCTGACCCGATAAAGATCAACGCAGCCGAGGACCTACGCAGCCTAGCCACGACTTTTAGGATATACTTCCCTGAACCGACCAACCCTGTTGATGGTTAGATTCGAAATCCTTTCAGCTGTCAAGCAATTGAACAAATCCAAGGCCTCACAGAAGAAGAAGCTTGTGGATTTGTCGAGTTGTAGTACGATGAAGGACATTTTAATGGCGGGAAAATAGCAGAGTTCTGGGCAACAGCACGCAAGGATTACAAAGAACTTGGAGACAAGGCAATGAAAAAAATCCTTCCGTTTGCAACAACCTATCGGTGTGAGCAAGCATTTTCTTCCATGTGCTTCATGAAAAACAAATATAGGAATCGGCTTGACATGCGGTCGGATTTCAGAGTGAAAGTTTCAAGCTTGGAACCTAACATTAGAGAAATAATGGATTCTAAGGTTAAATTCAACGTATCTCATTAATTGAGGAGTGAGAATTAAAACTAATAATGTACTTGTGTAGGTATTCTGTATTTTCACAACTAAATCCTAAATAGCATTAGTTTGATTTATGTTTTCACATAGTTTGGCTCTTTTCAGGTAACTTTAGGTTTGTTTAGGTCTTTAGGAAATAGTGGGGGTCCTCGTCATTGTAGTACCTTGATGAAGGGGTCCTTGGAAAAATTTAGTTGGGAACCCCTGAACTAAATAAAAGCGTTTAAAAAATTGAAACGCAGAATGAACGATTACATTATTAACGAGGGCCGAAAGTCCCTTCGAATAACCAAAAGATTTCATTTGAATAAGATATTTGAAATTAAAAATCACACTAAATTTCCTCTTTTTTCACCTTTGTACCTTATTAAAATAAACATAAAGTTTTCAGAGAGTTTTGGCCCTCGGTAATAATACAATCTTTCATTCTGCTTTAAAAATTTTCAAAAATACTTATTATTTTTCTCAGGATTCCAATAAAATGAATGCATTTAAAACACATTAGTGCGAAATCATGAGCCTACGGCCTTAAATTAAGATACCTATAATATGTAATAAAAAATAAAAATTAGATTGCCTTCTTTTCGGTTATATAAAAACCGGCCTTAAGTATTGGTCCAAGAGCTGTGAGACATTTTTGAGTAGGTATTTTAGGCAACCTGAAAATTTTTCAGGTGACTCTTCCATGATAGCCTAATACAAAAATGCCGGTCTGGCTGGAGGGTAGCGGTTATTTTCCCCAAAAATCCCCCCAAAATTAAACAAAAGGGTAAAAATTGTTATTACAAAAAATATCAATGAAGTGACTTTAAAGTAAATTTAAATATTCAAATATAAAGAAAATAAACAGGCCAGGCGATTTGAGGGCGATTTTAACTCTGCAAGATACTTGCATGGGCGCCCCAGGATTATTTTCAGGGGATGCATCTGAACTTCAGAAGATTTCATCTGAATCTGTACATACTATTAACGAGTATAAAATATACAACTATACATGCATAGCTATGTACATTGTACAATGTACATTCCTCCGGACAGGAAGGTGCAATTGTTATTTTGACAGGGTAATTTTTAATATTAAAAATAAATATTCTAAAAAAGACAGGTTTTTTGATGAAATTTTCCAACTGCCTGGTGATCAAACAAATTACGCGTGCATATAGATGAAGCTGTTTGCGTCCTCTGTTGTTGTAGCTGAGCGATTCCGTCCGCTCGAGAAAAATCACGTGACCTGGCGATATCCATGTTGTTGTTCCTCGAAACTTTAGAGTAATTATTATATGAAGACCACACGGAAGAAAGGCGAAATGTCAATTTTTTATTATTTTCGGGTCAAAGCAGCAATATGTAGGTTTTTAGTAGTAGTTTTATGTGAGTCATTCAAACATGGGAAAAAGACGAATCCTCATAGCTTAAAACACGTTATAAAATTCTTCGTACAGGGAAGAAAGGCGAATGGTCCTCGCGTAAATCCGAGAAAGGTGGAATGTCAGTGCTTGTCGAGTCGTCGGGGGAGTACACGCCACATTTTGTTTACTAAAAACGTTAAATAAAGTGCGTATTATTGTGCTCGAAAATGAGGGATAGTGAAAGAGATGATACGGGTCGCGAAAAGACACTAGAAAAAGGAAAATTACAGGTCGAAATAATGAAGAAATGAAGCGGTTGAGACAAGAGAGCCATGAAACAGGTGACGATTGTCAATGCAGAGAGACTTAGTGTTTTAAAACAGTAGATCAGCAAAACCGATCAATCATTAGAAACAATTTTAACCGTATGGTGCGTGATAAAGAAAATATTTATTTGGCAGGCCTAATAACGTTAATGCTTGTAAAGCAAAGAAGAGCCCGAGATGAAGCTACATCAAGATTGCATGATGCAACGTATTCTTTTAGAGTTAGAATAACGACTGACGATAAAACTACTGACGTCCCAGTTTGTTTTAAAGCTTTTCTAAGCCTTCATTGAATTGGTCGGAAGAGGCTTGAACATATTCAAAAAAGTTTAAAAGCTACTGGTAGTGCACCAATTGACAAACGCGGAAAAAAATCCAAAAAAACAGGCATTACCAAAACAACAGCTAGATGAAGTTATTGAACACATAAGGCGTTTTAAAGGAAGAGAAAGCCATTATAGTAAAAATATAACTAAGAAAATGTACCTTCCGGAGTACTTAAATATTAAGAAAATGTACACTATGTACAAATCCGATAAGGGCGCTCCTGTGTCTTACGAAACATATCGAAAAATTCAACGATCTGGTCCACTTGAGTCAGTTTTGCACATCTGAAAGGGTTAGATGGTCCTATAGAGGCTTACCTTACAACAAAAACGTAAATAAAATGAGGAGAAAATAATAAAAGCTAGACAAATGAAGAACAGAAAAAAATTGTTGTCATGCATTTGGCTGGCTTTTTCCCGTGTTTGTAGTGACTTGTGTTTACATAAAGCAATGTTTCTAAGTTTTGCGTTTTATTTTAAATTCCGTTGATTAAATAATACGTTACAAAATAACTATGAAGACTACTTAAATAAAGCAGTACGCAAAATATTTAATTGTATGATGATAGTTAGGGTTTGAAAGTTAAAAATTCAATTTTCTCGAATTAACCTCTTTGTGACATTTCGCCTTTCTTCCGTGTGGTCTTCATATATTATAGTCTTTTAAGTAACTTTTTCTTAATTAATGAAAAATAATACGTACTATACAATACATTTTGCAAATATGATAGAAAAAAATAAATTTATTATAAATATATAGGTAGAAAAGTATAAAACTATAAACTAAACTAATTCTGTGTCCGAATGTTGTACTTCTTATTCAAACTCCTCATCTGAGCTTAAATATTCATTCTCTTCTTCTTCGTCAGACTCCCCTCGAGACTTAGATTCCTCTTCTACATGATCTGTACATAGTTGTAATATGTATTAAAAATTAATTAAAAATTAATTAGTGATTAATTAGTTGAGTTGCTACGTATTCTCCGTCCTTTTATACGGAGTCGAAGCCTGGACCATCACGGGCGCATCTGAAGAAAGACTTGCCGTTGTTGAGATGTGGAGTTATCGAATACTGTTAAATATATCATGGACACACGTAACAAACACGGAAACATTAAGAAAGATAAAAAAAGGCAAAAGAAATACTCAACACTATGAAGGAAAGAAACATGAGCTACTTTGGTCATATACTAAGAAATAAAAAACGTGATGTGATTAGTTATATAAGGAAAAGTGTTAAGCATTGGTTATATAAGTAAGAATACGTAGCAACTCAATCAATTAATCACTAACTAATTTTTCATTAATTCTAAATACATAATATTACAACTATTTACAGATCAAGTAGAATGGTAGAAGAATCTGAGTTTCGAGAGGAGTCTGGCGAAGAAGAAGAGAATGTATATTTATTTTAGCTCATTTTTTTTCCTTCATAGTGTTGAGTATTTCTTTTGCCTTTATCATCTTTCTTAATGTTTCAGTGTTTGTTAAGTGTTGTGTCCATGATATTTTTACGTTATTCGATAACACCACATCTCAACAATGGCAAGTCTTTCTTCAGATGCGCCCGTGATGGTCCAGGCTTCGACTCCGTATAAAAGGACAGAGAATACGTAGCAACTCAATTAGTGAATCACTAATTAATTTTTAATTAATTCTAAATACATGGATACAGCTATCTGTATACGCTCTTTCTCACACTGCTGCTTACCTATAGCGCTTTTCATTTATATGCACGCATAATTTGTTTGATCAAATGGCAATTGGAAAATTTCACCAAAAAAACCGGTCTATTTTAGAATATTTATTTTTAAAATTAAAAAATACCCTCTCAGAATAACAATTGCACCTCCCTGTCCGGAAGGAATGTACATATCTATGCACGTATATTTTATACTCGTTAATAGTATGTACAGATTCAAATGAAATCTTTTGAAGTTCAGATGCACCCCTGAAAATAATCCTGGGGCGCCAATGCAAGTATCTTGCAGAGTTAAAATCGCCCTCAAATCGCCTGGCCTGTTTATTTTCTTTATATTTGAATATTTAAATTTACTTTCAAGACATATCAATGATATTTTTTGTAATAACAATTTTTACCCTTTTAGAATAGAATAGAATAGAAATATGCTTTATTTTCATGAAAAATTTAACAATTTTATAGACAAAGCTTACAAGAATCATAAATAAAAACAATAACAAATACAATTTACTAAAATTATACAAATCGTCAATATAAATAAAACATAATAAAGTCAAATAAAAATCAGTAACAATCTATTGCAAAATTAAAAAAAAATTGCAAATTGCGTAATCTACCTTAAGAAATTTAATAAGAAATTTAATAAGTTATGCTGCTGCATATGACACTCAAATATAGATTAAGATTCTACTTATACATAACAATACTGTAATTTCTTAGTTATTGGTTAAGAAACTCTGCTATTGAATAATATGGTCTTTCAGATAAATAGGCTTTAGTCATTTTACGGAACTTGGGGAAAGATGTTGCAGATTTAAGTTGTAGAGATAGATTTCTTTATTAACTCACTGGACGGGATCGGTAAATAGATGTCAAAAGTAGAATTTCTGGTGGAATAGTCATGTCTAGGTCTTTCTGGAAAAACATGTAGATGTTTACGAATTAAGCAAACAGTTTCTAAAATATATAAAGAAGGTTATGTTAGAATTCTGTGATCTTTGAAGTAGCTTCTGCAATGTGTTGTTCTTCTGAGGCCAAACAGATATCTGATTGCTCTTTTTGCAATTTAAAAATAACATCGGATTGGGCAGCTGTACCAAAACCCCAAAAAGGCAGACCATATCGAAGATGGAACTCGAACAATGAAAAGTATGTTATTTTGGAAGAGGCTAAATCCATTTCCTTAGAGACAGATCTTATTGCAAAGCAAGCTGAGGATAGTTTCTTGCTTAACACATCGATATGAAGGGACCATTTAAGGTTGCTATCTAAAAAAATACCAAGAAACTTTACAGAATCAACGATACTGATCTGGCTGTTATGAAGAGGTAAGGGTTGAAGAGTTCCTTTATAGGGTAATGCTACTGTTTTATCTACGTTAAAAGAGAGTAAATTAGAATCTGACCAGGATTTTATTGTGAGTAGATCAGAAGTTATAGTGGCATGAAGAGTTGCGATATTTGAGTTGCTCCAAGTGATACTGGTATCGTCAGCAAAAAGAAAAACTTTTCCATCGATTTTTAAACTAGTGATGTCATTAATAAAGATAAGGAAAAGTAGAGGACCCAATACTGAACCTTGCGGTACCCCACATACAACATTTTTGAGACTAGAGTCTGTATCATTTGCTCTAACCAGTTGTTTCCTATTTTCCAAGTAAGATTGAAACCAGTTCAAAGAAATACCTCGAATTCCATAGAAATCTAGTTTTTTTATCAAAATGTCGTGATTTACACAATCAAAAGCTTTGGCATAATCACAAAAAACAGTGGCGGTGTGGAGATTATTGTTTAATGCTTGATAAACCTCATGTAGTACAGAAAACATGGCATCGGTGGTACATTTATTATTTAAAAATCCAAACTGATTTTGTGATAAAATCTTGTTATCAACGAGAAAGGACATAAGTCGGGCTTTTAGGAGTCTTTCAATAATTTTGGAGAGTACCGGTAGTAATGCAATAGGTCTATAATTGCAGGCAATAGATTTTTCACCACCCTTATGAAGAGGAATAATGATGGCCGTCTTTAGGCACTCTGGAAATTTACCTTTCTCAAAAGAATCATTTATTAGAGAGATGAGGACTCCCAACACATTGTCTGGGAGATTTGAGAAAATTTTTATAGATAGTCCATCGGTACTACAGGAAGATTTGCTTTTGATACTATTGATTGTTTGGATCAGTTCAGATTTACCAACCGGTCTTATAAAGAATGAATTCGAAACCTTTCCTGAATTAGGGAGATAGGAAATGGGATCTTGTTGTGACACAATAGTTGATGTTATATTTTTACTCACATTAACAAAATATTCATTTAGATTTTCTGGGTCTGGAAGGGAAAATGTTTGAGCTGTGTGACTTTTATTTCGAAGATCGTTTATTATGGACCAAGTTTCTTTTGCAACACTTTTGGAGCTTCTGAGACGATTTTGATAATACAATTTTTTAGCCGATTTTATAAGTTTTAAATAGATTGCCCTGTACTTTTTGATATATTCAGTAACAGAGACGTTGGTAGTAAATTTCTTGATATACAGTAGTGAACGCATGTTTTTGGCTGATATGCGGACACCTTTGGTAGTCCAGGGTTTGCGATGTTTTTGCTTAATTGTGATTAAAGGAAATGCTTTATTGAAGATACAGACCAGCTTATTCAAAAAATCACTGAAATTATAATCGACGTCCATGGAAGGAAAGTGCCACTCAGAGGTTAAGCATAAATGTTGGAATTTACGAAAGTTCCGACCGGAAAAAATCCTGCCTAAACGTCGAGTTTTCGAGGAGGACTTGCTAAAGATGTTAAACTTCGTATAAACCGCTTCATGATCAGATAGTCCCGCATTAACAGTTGTAGCGCAGACATCAAGGGGTGAGAAATCTGAGACAATATAATCAATTATGGTAGATGAAGTTTTTGTAATCCTTGTAGGAGAATCAATGTGCATTGATAGACCATATGATTCAAATATGTTGACCAGGGATATTTGTGTAGCACAAGCAGCAGCATAATTTTTTTTAAATTTGGAGGGGATTTTTGGGGAAAATAACCGCTACCCTCCAGCCAGACTGGCATTTTTGTATTAGGCTATCATGGAAGAGTCACCTGAAAAATTTTCATGTTGCCTAAAATACCTATTCAAAAATGCCTCACAGCTCTTATACTATATGGTTTTTAGTTTTTAATACCACGCCTGCTGTAGTCCATGTTATTAGGTCGCTCCCGTATGAAAAAGTTTCTGATTCGGTTTCTTTGCGGATTCCTGTCCAAAATGTCCCCTTCAAATAAATCAGAAGGGTCATCATTATCATATTGGTGCTACAGCCCTTAGAGGGCCTCGACCTTCGCAAGCTTCCTATGCAATTCTGTTCTGTCCCTTGCTTGCATTTTCCAGTTGCCGACTCCGATCTTCTCGGCATCTTGTGTTATCCCGTCCATCCACCTCAGCTTTGGTCTATCTTATTTCCACGGGTTGCGCTGTTAGAATCTTTTTTATCATGTTCGATTCAGGGGCCCATGCTACATGGCCTGTCCACTGCAGGCTGTTTCGCTTAATTATAGTGGTAATATATTTTCCACCAAACGTATGCTTCTAGATATTCTGCAGTTCAAAGTTATATCTACGCCTCCATATTCCGTTCTCACATACTGCTCCGAATATCTTGCGTAGCACTTTTCTTTCAAAAATCGATAGAGCGGATCATCTGATCAGAGCGTCCATGCTCCGATCCATATGTGAGAACGGGGACTATCAATGTTCTATAAGGCCTTATACGAGTTTTTTGAGACAGAAGTTTGTTAGCCAAGTACTTTGATATACCATGATATCACCTGTTTTCAATTATTATTCGCTTGTTTATTTCCGCTTATGTGTTATTATTAGGGTTAACTGATGTCCCTAGATATATGAACTCTTTGACCGCTTCGAAGTTTTGGTCATTGATGATTAGATCTTTGTTAACATTTCCAGCTTTTGTGTTTGTGTTAGTCGCTATGAATTTGATTTTATTTTGATTTATTCGGTCCGTCCGACCGCGAATATAACTCAATATTATTCTTTGTTACGAATAATTATAATTTTAATAATAATAATTATTTTTCCAAGAACAAAACTTATATTAAGCCGTACTAGTTCGCTGAATTACTTCTTCTTCTTGGCTTTTTCTCAATTATGAGTTTGTCGTTTGCGTCTTCCATAGCAGTCTATTCTCCCAGTCGCTATCTATCATAGCATTTCCTATTGGAAAATTGGACAAATTGGACTTAACAGATTTTTACCCATTTTGCAAAAAACCATGCTAGGTTGGGTTATTACTGGGAATGTTCCATTTCATTCAAATAAACCAACCATCAGGTGTAATTTTACTGTCAACAGCATTAATGATCAGATCAAACAATTTTGGGAAATAGAAAATATTGATAATTCAAAATGTCTAACTAAAGAAGAAGAATCATGTGAAAAAGACTATCAGACATGTTTTCAGAAAAATCAAGAAGGACAAATTGTTGTTCCACTGTTAGCAAAAGACAACATACAGAACTTAGGAGATTCATTGCAAACAGCACTCGACAGATTTTCTAGTTTAGAAAGAAAATTAATCAAAAATCCAGAATATAAAAGGTTATACACAGACTTTATCAAGGAATATCAGGATTTGGGACATATGTCACTTATAACAGTAGAAGATTTAAAGTATCCCTCATACTATCTACCACATCATGGAGTTCTAAAATCAGATAATACTACTACTAAATTAAGGGTTGTTTTTGATGGGTCAGCAAAAACAACTACAGGCTTATCATTAAATGATTGCTTAAAGGTTGGACCAACTATACAGAGTGATCTTCTTTCTATCTTAATAAGATTCAGATTTTTTAATATAGTTTTAGCAGCAGACATTGAGAAAATGTACAGACAAATCTTAGTAAGTGAAAACTACCAGAACTATCAGAGAATCGTATGGCGTACAAATCCCTCAGAAGAGATCCAACATTTCAAACTTAAAACAGTAACATATGGAACAGCAAGTGCACCATTCTTAGCGATAAGAAGCCTAACCCAACTAGCCAATGAAATTGAGGAAACAGATCCAGATGTAGCAGTAGTAATCAGAAATGGATTCTATGTTGATGATTTGTTATATGGATATGAAACTGCAGAACAGGCAAAACAGTTGAAAAATAAGTTACAGGAAATTCTTAGCAAATCAAAATTTATATTAAGAAAATGGATGTCCAACGACAAAGATATATTCTCACCAGGAGAGCAAGAACAAGTAGGTATAGAATATTTTATCTCAAGCAAAGAGGAAAATAAAAATTTGGGAATAACTTGGCAGTCAGGTCAAGATAACTTGTTATTCAAAATTAAATGTAAAGACACTGAAAAAATTACAAAGAGATCAATTTTGTCAACAATATCTCAAATTTTTGATCCTTTAGGTTTAGTAGGACCTTATGTCATTCAAGCAAAGATAATATTACAGAAGTTGTGGAAACTTAATTTAAAGTGGGATGAATCAGTTCCTGCTGAACTTCATACTTGTTTTGTAGACTTTATAACAGAATTAAATCAAATCAGTATTCCACGACATGTTACATTGTTTCAAGGGACATATACAGAATTGCATGGATTTTGCGATGCACCTGAAGCAGCTTACGGAGCTTGTTTATATATTGTTAGTCAGTATCACGATCAGAAACAGAGTCAGTTACTTATTGCAAACAGTAGAGTAGCACCATTAAAGGTACTTACAATTCCAAAATTAGAGTTATGCGCAGCAATGACATTAACAGATTTAATAAAAAGGGTAAGAGATTGTTCAGATATTGATTTTGCCAAATTTACATTTTGGACAGATTCAGCCATAGTTATTCAATGGATAAATAGCGAATCTCATGTTTGGAAACCTTTTGTATCAAACAGAATTGCTCACATTCATGAAAACAGCAAGGCAAATGAATGGAGACATGTTCCTTCAAAGGAAAATCCAGCAGACCTTATTTCAAGAGGAATAGACTCAAAAATATTGTCAACTTCTTCCTTGTGGTGGCATGGACCTTCATGGTTATTAGAAAGTGAAGACAACTGGCCTATACCGAAATTTAAATCAGTAAAGGATTTACCAGAAAAAAGACCTAAATACCAGTTATCAGCTCATGTTAAAGAAAAGGAACCATTTAGTATAATCCATAAATATTCTTCAATATCAAGGTTACAAAGAATAATAGCATTGCTTTTAAGATTTAAACATAACTGTCTTAATAAATCAGACAAATATTGTGGCCAAATTTCTGTACCAGAACTGGAAGTCAGTTTAAATACTATTGTAAAACTTGTACAGAATGAATGTTTCCAATCAGAAATTTCACAGATTTTGAAAGGTAATACAGTCAAAAAGAATAGCAATCTTATTTCACTTAATCCATTTCTTAAAGATGGTATTCTCAGAGTTGGTGGTAGGATCAAAAATGCAGATCTTTTACCTTTTTCTCAAAGACATCCAATACTTTTACCTTCAGACCATCACATTACTACTTGTATCATTCGGGATGAACATTATAAAAACTTGCATGCTGGTCCACAACTATTGTTATCAACATTGAGAACTAGATTTTGGATATTATCAGGTTTAACTACAGTAAAACGAATTTTAAGAAAGTGCATTGTATGTTTTAAAAATAGGCCAAGTTCAGTCAATCAACTTATGGGTGACTTACCAGAGAAGCGAATTACTCCTGCTAGAGCATTTTTACATACAGGTTTAGATTATTGTGGACCATTCTCAGTTAAAGCTAATAAATTACGCAATTCAAAAATCATCCATATATATGTTTGCATATTTGTTTGTTTTAGCACAAAGGCTACACATTTAGAACTTGTAATAGACTTAACAACTGAAAGTTTTTTAAATTGCTTAAAACGATTTATCAGTCGTAGAGGTAAACCATTGACTATCTCATCGGACAATGCCACAACTTTTGTGGGGGCTAATAATCAACTCAAATCAATGTACGATTTAGTACAGAATTCCAGACCAGAAATTAACAGTTTTTTGACAGTAGAATCAATAAAGTGGCAGTTCATTCCTGCTAGATCACCACATTATGGGGGAATTTGGGAGGCAGCAGTCAAATCATTTAAATTTCATCTTAAAAGAATTGTGGGAAATCATATATTTTCAGTAGATAATTTTGGAACTTTGACAACACAAATTGAAGCATGTCTTAATTCCAGACCTTTAACTCCTTTATCCTCTAACCCATCAGATTTTCAACCTTTGACCCCAGGTCATTTTTTAATCTTTTCACCATTAACAACCTTTCCTGAGCCAGACCTACGAAGAATTTCAAATCTCAACACGTTTCAACATATGACTCAAGTGCTCCAACATTTTTGGGCAAGATGGTCAACAGAATATTTAACTCAGCTTCAGTCAAGATCCAAATGGAGGACTGTTAGCAACCAAGAAGTGAAGATAGACCAGCTAGTGTGTCTTAGAGAAGACAATTTACCACCTCTACAGTGGAGGTTAGGACGTATTTCAATGGTACATCGAGGCAGAGAAATAGAATACGTGTTGTGACAATAAAAACAAACAATGGTGAAGTGACAAGAGCTCTCTCACGCGTGTGCATATTACCAACAGACATTTAAGTTCATTTCTATGTTTTGATGTATACTGGGCAATTATGACCCTTTATTGTAATGTAGTTTATTGTTTTTTTTTGTTTCTTTTTGAAATAGCCAGGGTATTTCAAGGCTGGCGGTATGTTGCAGAATACACAAGTGTATGGCAAATAATTGCTCGTTCCATGTCAGCTGGTGACAGCGCGCATGACAATGTCAATCATAATCATCATGTCGTAAGGTTATATCATATTGTAGCAGTGTACAAATAAAATTCAGTTTTTAATTCAGCATATCAGTTTTTTACCAGCATTAACCATCAGAAGCAGAAATAATACTTTGTATAAATAAATACAAAACACACTGTTAGGTTGAATAAGTGGGTGCAAATTCTCAACTTGCATATCCTTTCACTGACTGCCTGGAAGTCGATGATTTTTGTCTTAAAATCATTATCCACCACAAATGCGACTCTACATTCTTTGCTTCCTTGTTCCTTCCCACTATATAGAATTGTGTGCGTTTTAGTGTCCCTGACACCTTTCCCTAGCCATCTTGTCTCCTGAAGAGCAGTAATCATGAGCTTATATCTTTTTAGTTCTTGCAGAAGTGCGGTTTGAGCTCCTGGTCTATTTAGCGTCCTCACATTCCAGTTTCCAAATGCATAGTCCATGTTTCGTAGCTTGAGTCGTTTCCGAAAGTGCATTTCCTATGCGAGTTTTCCATCACACAGCAGGTCCTCCTCTCCGTCTTCCTCCCCGCGGCCCCAGTCCAGTAATCTTTTCGACCACCTGTGCTCCGGCATTCTTTGTACATACCCGTACCATTTCAGGGCTCTACTTTTACTACCACAACTTTTTTGTAATTGAGCATTCCACTTCTATTCTGTTTCATATTTCCTCTGTTCTAATTCTATCCTACCTGGTAATTTGTAGACACCTTCTCATAAACTCCAATTCAACTGTTCGTATTTTATTTCGTATTATTATTATCACTGGCCATTCTTCCGCTCTTGTAGGGTAATATTCAGCACTATGCCCTGAAAAATCCTTTTTTGTTTTCTTTAGTTGGAGTGTTCTTCCATATCACTCCTCGGAGTGCTTTCGTGGCTTGTTTTCCTCGTACTATTTTTATTTCTATATCTTTCATATAAGTGCCATCTCGGTTTATCATTTACCCTAAATACTTAAAAGTCTTACAACTCTTAATAGTGTCTGTTTCTTTGGCCTAGGCCAAACTACTTTGTCCTGAAATCGGGTTTGGCAGGTAACATATATACCATGCCCTTTCAGAACGATGGTTACCATCGTAGCTATCATAATTTTATTCACTGCCACCCTAAATAACATGCTTGTATCAACACCATACCAATCTCGCAAGTTCTCCAACCACGAAGTTTTTCTTCATCCTGGACTACCTTTACGTGCTATTTTCTCTTGCATAATATTTTGTACAATATCTTATTACATATCCGAACGACCTGGACGACATACGAACAGAACAAATAAAGAACTTTGGACTAAAAACCGTAAAGTGGATCGTAAAAATGATGAATTATTGCATCCGTACATTACAAATCCACAAAATCTGGAGGAAAGCTAGAAAGGAGTGGTAGCCCTCTTAAAACGAGGGAAGGATCCGGCGGATACAAAGAGTTTTAGACCTGTCTCTCTTTTCTGCCACCTTTTCAAGGCATTTGAAAAAATTATACTGAACCGGATCGCTGAATATGTAGAGTCCAAAATTAAATTAGTCCAGAACAAGTAGGATTCAGACCCGGAAAGTGCTGCTGCAGTGAAATTCTTAATCTGATCCAACCTATTGAATATGATTTTGAACGAAAAGAAATAACAGGAGTAGCGTGCATAGACCTAACTGCCGCCTATGACACAGTTAACCATCAACGGCTACTAGCAAAACTCTACGAAACTACAAAGGATTTCCGACTAACAAGGTTAGTGAAATGTCACCTCTAGAATAGACGCTTCTACGTAACGCTCCAGTCCAAGAACAGTCGGTGGAGGGACCAAAAAAATGGGCTACCACAAGGAAGTGTCCTCGCGCCGATTCTACACATCATATACACCAACGACCAACCCATACACCAACAAACAAGGCAATTTATTTACGCTGATGATAC
Organism: Diabrotica virgifera virgifera; assembly: GCF_917563875.1. Classification (NCBI taxonomy): domain Eukaryota; kingdom Metazoa; phylum Arthropoda; class Insecta; order Coleoptera; family Chrysomelidae; genus Diabrotica; species Diabrotica virgifera. The sequence goes on from NC_065451.1 coordinate 178,113,254, forward strand.
AGCTGTGGCAGCTCAGGGAAGAACCTTCAATGAAGTTGAAGTGAAACTGACAGATGCCCTGGGAGACTTAGCTCTATACTACGATAAAAACCATCTGAAACCCAATCCCACAAAAACCCAGGTATGTGCTTTCCACCTTAGAGACAAGCATGCCCGAAGACCGGTGGAATGGCGTGGTCAGATGCTGGAACACAACGAGACGCCAAAATACCTTGGCGTCCGTCTGGATAGAACTCTGTCTTACCGATACCACTGTCAAGATGTCAAGAAGAAAGTAAGTGCCAGAAATAATATCATCCGCAAGCTAACTAATACAACATGGGGAGCACAACCACACACTCTCCGCACTTCTGCCTTAGCAGAATTATGTTTTTCTGCCGCGGAGTTTGGAGCACCAGTATGGGCAAACTCTGCTCACGCAAAGAACGTCGACGTGGCTCTAAATGAAACGGTTCGTATAATATCGGGTTGCCTGAAACCGACACCTATTGAAGAGGTATACCCCATAGCTGGGATTGCTCCACCACCTATCAGGAGGAAGGTCACGTCAGAGGTAGAACCAAAAAAGCAGGAGACGGACCGAAGACACCCCTTATATGACCACCAAACTCAGCCAAGCAGACTAAGATCTCGGAAAAGCTTCCTGAATAAATCAAGATCCATCCCCGAAGCGCCAGAGACTCGCCGAATACATCTATGGCAAGCGTCAGCTACCGCGACACATTTTCCTCCCTCAGAGGAAATGGCTGCTGGACACAATTTACTACCGTATTCGACTTGGAAAGCGCTAAACAGACTAAGCACCGGCGTTTCAGGTTGTGCTAGTAACCTGAATAAATGGGGATACCAGAAGGACGATACCTGCGGCTGTGGCCCGGTTCTGACCAGCCGGCATCTACTAGCATGCACAGAGATGAGAGAGACCTGCAGAGAAGAAGACTTAATTATAGCAAATGACAGGGCCATCTATGTGGCCAACCATTGGAAATACATAATTTAAAGTTGTTGGTGTTCCGGACACGGAAAGTAAGTACATATCCGAAATACTCCAGCTTTCTCTTCTTGGTGCTTTTTATAGTCGCAGTAGTCTTGCTGAGACGTTTTAGTATTGTGGAGTTTCGAATCTTCTTCACCCAAGATACTTTTAAAATTCTTCTATAGAACCACATTTAGAAAGCCTCAAGGCGATTTAGATTAATTTTATTTACAGTCCAGTACTCGACACCATAAAGTAAGACCGAGAACACGTAGCAGCGGAGTAGGAGGATCCTTAATGCCAATTAGGTCTTTGTTACATAATACTTTGGACACAAGGGCGGATCCAGGGAATTTAAAAGTCCGAGAATTTAAAAAAGTATAAATTTAAATATTTGCAGTTCAAAGGTTTTTAGTTTCATACACATAATATTTATATTATGTGTATATTATACACATAATATATTATATAGGGTGTCCCAAAAGTAGCGGAACGGTCGAATATTTCGAGAACTAGACATCCGATCGAAAAACTGAAAAATACGTATTCAATCATTTTCAAAAAGCTATCCAATGACACCAAACACTGATCCCCACTACACCCCCTGGAGGTGGGGTGGGGAGTAACTTTAAAATCTCAAAGGAAAACCCCCAGTTTTTCTTGCAAATTTGGATTCGTTACGTAAAAGTAGGCACCTTTTATTCAACACATTTTTTCGAACTGTGGATAGATGGCGCTATAATTGGGAAAAACAATTTATCCTGATACCATAGGTAAATTATAGAAACGGTCTAATATCTCACGAAATACACTTTCAAATGAGAAATCAAAAAACATATTTTTAATCTTTTTCGAAAACCTATCGAATAACACCAAACATGACCCTCCAACCCACCCCCTAGAGGTTGGGTGGTGGGTAACTTTAAAATCTTAAATAGTAATCTCCACTTTTTATTGCAGATTCGGATTCGTCATAAAAAATTAAGCAACATTTATTCGAAACATTTTTTAAAATTTCTGATAGATGGCACTAATAAATCGTATTTTTCCAATTAAAGCGCCATCTATTAACAATTCTAAAAAATGTTTCGAATAAATGTTGCTTAATTTTTCATGACGGTTCCGAATCTGTAATAAAAAGTGGAGGTTGCTATTTAAGATTTTAAAGTTACCCACCACCCCACCTCCAGGGGGTAGGTTGGAGGGTCACGTTTGGTGTTATTCGAAAGGAAAATATTAAAAACCTGTTTTTTGTTTCTCATTTGGAATTGTATTTCGTGAAATATTAGACCGTTTCTATAATTTACCTATGGTATCAGGATAAATCGTTTTTCCCAATTATAGAGCCATCTATCCACACTTCGAAAAAATTTCTTGAATAAAAGTTGCTTACTTTTACGTAACGAATTAAAATCTGCAAGAAAAACTGAGGGTTTCTATTTGAGATTTTAAAGTTACCCCCCACCCCACCTCCAGGGGGTGTAGTGGGGGTTGGTATTTGGTGTCATTGGATAGATTTTTGAAAATGATTGAACACGTATTTTTCAGTTTTTCGATCCGATGTTTAGTTCGCGAAATATTCGACCGTTCCACTACTTTTGGGACACCTTGTATAATATATGCAAAACAGGGGATAAATATGTTTTCTGGACTAGAAATGAACAAAAGCAGTAACGAGAATGACATAGGATGTTTTATGAATCCAAATGTTGATAATTTTACAAAGTGCCAATTTTTAGAACAACCTTGGCACTTAGTCCATTAAAATGTTACATTTTTTAGGCCGTACCTTGCATTTCTTAGAGGAGTCAATTTTATTTCTTTAATATGTAGGGGGGATCAGTAGAAGCTTAACTTCAAGTTTTTGGGGTCGCCATCCTTGTCCCCCGGTCGCCATCTTGGAAATGGGGTGCAAAGGGGTTTCACGCTATAGCTCGTAAACTACCAACCCTACGGAAAATCTAATTAAACATAAAATGTAGAAAATTAAATTTTCCACAATTTTGTTTCTATTACTTTTTATTGTCAAGTGACCAACAAAAAAGATATAACCAAAAATATGTAAATTTTTTTAACAAGTTTCCTTTTCGATGTTATAACTTTTTTTCAGTTTATTTTAAAATAAAATAACATTATAGCAATTTTGTAGAGGGTTTTTCAGCGAACAATTTTCACCATAAAGTTGTTTAATTCTATTTATTTATATAGGTTTTACAGCGCTCCAAACTTGACCAGATTCTCGAATGCTCATAGGGATACAATAAAAACAAAAGTTAGGCTTAATTTTATATCTATATATATATTTCTTATTCATACAATTTATTATGATTTTAACATTCCTATGCTATTATTAATATGTTTTTGATCTTTCTTCCCACTATAAAACTTATAACTCTAAGCATATATTGAAAAGGCCCAAGAAGTTGTTTGAGGACAAATTCGCCGCTTCAGAAGAAGAATGACGCAACCGCAAAATGCAAAATTCTTAAGCAGAGCAAAAAAAACGATTTTTGATATCAAAATCATAAAGTATGATAAAAATTAGACATTCACCACACCGTGGTCAGGATCTCGAGATATAAGCGTTTTTTGGGGTGTGCCGCTTGTATATGAAGTAACATAACTTTTTTCCTATTACCTATATATTTTGACTTAAAATTTTCCAAAAAACTTCTTCATGAACTATATTTTATTGTTATGTTGGTTAAAATTATAAACTAAAAAGTTTGTCACTCAACTTTTTTAAGTAAACATGAAACTAACGAAATATGATGACAAAATGTTAATAAATTAACAATTCCGTTTTTAATGTGTTTAAACATTTTGGACAAATTTAATTGTTATCTACGTACTTCAAAGATGACACAGTAAAATTTTAAAAGGAAATATTTACAGCGACCAAAGATACAGCGAAGTAAATTTGAAAAATCATCAAAATTGATTTTTGGCATTTTTGTATAAAATTTATTTTTTTAACATGTTCCACCAACTCTAGATAAAAATAAACTTCATATTCAGATTCAGCGACCTCTAAAACATAAAAATAGACAAAAATTGATCATTCACCTTAAATTTGATTTTCGTGGTTGGCATAACGGTTAATGCCGCTCGTCTAATATATAGATAGAAAAGCATTATTTTTCTACGAGAATTCGAGAATCTGGTCAAGTTTGGAGCGCTGTAAAACCTAGATAATAAATAAAATTAAACAACTTTATAGTGAAAATTGTTTATTGAGAAATCCTCTACAAAATCGCTATGATGTTATTTTATTGTGAAATAAACGTAAAAAAAGTTATAACATCCAAAAGGAAATTTCTTACAAAATTTTCTCTTATTTTTGTTTATAACTTTTTTGTTGGTCACTTAACGATAAAAAGTAATAGATATAAAATTGTAGAAAATTTAATTTGCTTCATTTTATGTAAAATTAAATTTTCTGAAGGGTAGCTAGTTTACGAGATACAGCGCGAAAGCCCTTTGCACCTCTTTTTCCAAGATGGCGGCCGGGGGACAAGGGCCTCAACCCCAAAAACTTGAACTTTAGCTTCTACTGAACCCCCTATACATTAAAAAAATAAAATTGACTCCTCTAAGAAATGCACACTAAATGTAACATTTCAATGGACTAACTGGCAGCCATCAAAATCGTATCAATTTCTATATTCTATACACACAAAGAATAAAAAAAGAATGAAGCGTTACTTGGGTCACCAGAACTTAGAACAAAGGAGTTGGTTGGTATTTTCTCATAGTCAAAAGGGATTGTTATACAGGTATTGCGTTTTATTTTTCTAATGAAAAATATGGCCACAATAAAGGGATGACAGCGCAAAGCCTTGTCACGAAACCTTTAACATCTTTTGCCTAACTCATGGGCAAAGACGGAACCACACAAACCTATGGAAAAACATTATACCCCAAAAAGTGCGTTCAGGTTGAGCTGGATTTTCTACAAAGTTATCGCAACCCACAAAAGTCAGTCATTAACCAGATAGACTCTCAAAGGTCTAAACGGAGACAAGAAAATAAAGAAAGACTACGACCAATACTAGAGTCTCTAGTGTTCTTAGGTCGGCAAAATATTCCTCTAAGAGGCCATCATGATAATGGCCTTCTGCTTCTGGATGAAGATAGTGGACCTAGCAATGAGAAGAATTGTTAATATTTAAAATCACATCAGGATAGGAGATAAATAAGACTCTTAAACAACACCTTTCCACAATATCAACCTGAGCAACACACATTAGTATTACCAGCAAAAATCAATTAATATGTTGTGGTGAATATCAATCATGTGGTGAATCAATTTGTTGTAGTGAAGAAATAATTGAACAAATAATGGATCAGGTTCAAAGTGCAAATTATTACTCTGTCATATTTGACGAAACGACCGACGAATCGCACGTGGAACAGCTTTCTCTAAATTTGAAATACATACACAATAACAAAATTCGTGAAGACTTTGTTAAGTTCATTGACGTTTATGAGAACCTAAAAATAATTAGTTCAAATCAAGAAAGAGGGGAAGAACAAGGCCTGACAGGAGAAGCATTGGGAAAATAATTATTGCTTACTTGTTGAAAGAACTGCACTTGGAACCGAAGAAATGTGTAGGAATCGGTACTGACTTTAATAATACCTAGGGGAGCAGGGGGCTAGTTGTAACAATTTTCATAAAGTCAAATATATCTTGACAGCTATTTTACCAATTATCACTAATTAAACAATAAACGCTAGTTTAAAATTGAACTGAAGAAAAGTTAAGAAGACTGTTATTTTTTAATCAACTAGCATTTTACCAAAAAAAGGGCAGTGTTACAACTTACCCCGCGCTTGGGGCTAGTTGTAACATCTATTGGGGCAGGTTGTAACATTACGAAAATGTGAATTTTTTGGAATATTCGAAGAAAATACCAACGTTGGTCCTGTTGAAAGATGTTGCTCGACTTAATAAGGTGGCTTCTGCTCTTCTTAAATATAAATCTAGATTTCTACGCATACAATTTTGGACCCAATCTGGACCAACTGTATAATTTTGATACCAAGAAGAAGGAAGTTGCTTAGCAATGAGTTTTACAGCATATTGGTAAGGCAGCTTTCGCATTTTCATGGGAATAAGTCCAAAATATACTTCGGTGCACTTCAGAATATACGAAGCCATTTTACTTTCTTCTTCGGCTGTAAAAACTGTCCCTGGTTTAGTACAGCCCACTTGTAGACTCTTGATGTTTTTCTTTTTTTTTTCTATATCGTTATAAAGGTACATGACACGGTCCGTGCTGTTTTACTTGCTTGCTTTATGCTACATTGATTATCTAAAATTTCCGCTGAACCTAACTCGTAGACTTCACTTCCTGGCTTTGAGTTGCCACTTTCTGATTTTCTTTTATGTTGTCTCATTCTGGACTATTACTAGACTAAATAATACGTTTTTATATTGTAGATCATAAATTTAATAAGATTCAGCGCAATTTGTAACGTGTTACAACAAGCCCAACGTTTTGTTACAACATACGCCGTAGGGGAGCGTTCAAGTATTACGTAACGCAGTTTGGGGGGAGGGGGGGTCTTGTAAAACGTTAGGGCGCGTTACATGGGGGGAGGGGGGTTCGAACAGCGCGTTACGTAACATTCGTTTTGAAAAAATTAGTAAATCCTTTATAAAAGGTATATATTTTAAGGTAAATATATACCTTTTATAAAGGATTTACTATTTTTTGTATTACATGGTATACAGCCAACTACAGGAAAACTTTTTCCTTGTGGATTCTTTTTTAACTTAAATGAAAAGAAACTACGGAATTTCATTTATGTTTTAAATAGACCCCTGAATTGTTTTATGTTGCACTCTCACGCTCCGTTCATGTTCCGACAAGAGGACAATACATAATAGTACGTTTTCAAGTGAAAAAATCTTAAAATTTGTAACACAGATGAAGCACAGTAACATTTGTTTCCAATAATTAGATGGACCTGTCTCCACAACAAAAGATTAAAAGATACAGATGTTATTTAAGAGGTTGCAGAAGGGAACTGCATGTTCATAAATCTTGTATGTTTTCTGAAATCGTTTTCTGCAGTAGGTATTCATAAATGTTTTAAATACCCAAATTTTCAAATTATTTAAAAATGTCTTTAAATAAAAAGCATTAAATACAAAACCCACTATATTGATGCTTAGTTTAGAAAATTGATAGATATTTAAAAAAAATAGTACCCTTATTTAAAGTGTGATTTCAAAATTTCAAAAATTTCAAGTGAATTTCAAAATTTCACCTTGCATTATTCATAATAGACCCTACATAATACACATTTTTGAGATGAGGTTGTTAAGCAGCTTCTAAAAACAAAAATATACAGGGTGTTTAATTAAAATTAAAGATAATGGACTATGCTAGACTTGAGTGAATCAACCTGTATATTCAAATTTATGTTTAAATAGTCCATAGTTGAATTTAAAAGTTGACGTATCCTAGCGTTTTTATAATTTTCTAAAATAATGACACATGACAAAAACAATTTTATTCCATAAGTGGTTTCCATACATTATAATTTTAAATGATCACCCTGTATTATTCATAAAGACCATAAATTCAGATTGTTAAGCAGCTTGTAAACATATAAAAATATACAGGGTGTTAAAAAATAAAGCTTATGGACTACGGTAGTCTTGCATAAATCACCCTGTACATTTAAATTTATATAATATTTAATTTATTATTAATATTTAAAATGTAGAACCTACTGGCAATTTAATTTATATGTTTGTCCCTTGTTCATTGTGTAGTTAGTTGTTAATTTAAGTTTGCCACCAAAATGATCTATAATAATTAAATGACATTCGAGGATACCTTCTTTTTATTGACGAAATGCCCCTGAGGATGCTCTTCTGAGCGAAAGTATACTTGGGCAAGATTTAATTAAATTCAGTGCTCGATATCTGCCTTTTGACTTTAAAATTCATTTAAATTTATGTTTAAAAAGCACACATTTTTATATATTAAAATCTACGGGTCTCAGCGTTTTTTAAAATTGATTAAAACATGGACAGAAATAATTTTATTCCATAAGTGCCTTCTTACATATACAGAGTGTTTCAGAAAAAGGTAACACGATCTCTAAGATAGGTGAAAAACTGAAAAATAATTGGGGTTTGCTTAGTATAAAATTTTTGTAACGGCATGCGTTTTCACGATATAGGGCGTTGAAGAACAAAAATTTTACACATTTTTTTCACTATTTTTCCGAAACTACTCGCAACATCGTATATTATTTGTTATACAAAAATTTTTACTAAGCAAAATAAAATATTGAAATAATAAATATGTTATTTTATTTTAAGTTTTTATTAAAGAAGATCAAATAGAAGAATGTGTGAGAAGAACAATAAAGGATGAAGCCAAAAATGTATGTAAGGATGGGGCCAAGCAGGGAAAATGTAAATGTAAATGTAAAATTAGTAATAAAAGATTATTATTCCAAGTTTTGGACATATTTCATGTCATGGGACATGAAATTACGATTGGCAGGGATAACCAGACACATGAACTAAAAAGAAGAATCGTTCTTGGGTGGGCAGCATTTGGAAAACTGAGAGAAACTTTTAAGAGTGAGTTGCTCATATGCCTAAAGAGAAAGGTATTTGATCAGTGCGTCCTCCCAGTCTTGACGTACGGATCAGAAACACTTACCTTACCTAAAGCCTCGGCTACCAAACTAAGAGTAACGCAGAGAAGAATGGAGCGGTCAATGTTAGGAATAACTCTGCGAGACAAAATCAGAAACGAAGAAATCAGGAGAAGACAAAGGTGACTGACGTCATCAAAAGGATAGCTAACTTGAAGTGGAGATGGGCAGGACACATAGCGATAATGACACATGGGCGATGGACAAAAAGGTTATTGGAATGGAGGCCAAGAGAAGACAAGAGAAGCGCCGGTTGACCGCCTACAAGATGGACAGACGACGTAAGAAAGCTAAATAAAAGCTGGATGAGAGCGGCGCAGGATAGACGTGGTTGGAAATGAGGGGAGGAGGCCTATGTTCAGCAGTGGACTTTCGAGGCTGAATGATGATTGTAAGTTTTTATTATTACCTCAAATGCGATTAAAATAATAATTCCGGTACTTTTCGCAACCTAGTTTTCCATTTAGGTTCAAATGGTGACTTGGGTGCTACGTAACGTTTAGGTAGGGGGAGGGGGGGTTCATAAAAACGTTACGGTGCGTTACCTGGGGGGGAGGGGGGTCAAAAATCTTCAAAAATTGCGTTACGTAATACTTGAACGCTCCCTAGCACACTTTTGTATATTTATTAAAAAACTGTAGAAATATCTTGCTAATCGTAAAATCGTTAAGTAACATCAAAGTACTAAATAGTACTAAAAGTATAACTAAATTTAGAAAAGAAATGAACACCGAAAGATTCATTTCCGTTTAAAACAATAGCGATAACCAAAATTTTATGAGAGTCAAATTTTAAATTGCCTCATCCAAATGAAGCACGTGCACAAAACTACTATTTGCAACTATTGGAGGATGGCTGGCTAGACGTTGTCATTTGCAGGGCGATAAGAGAATAAGATTGAGTCAGCTAAATTAGTTAAAAACGGTCAAATAATCTATGAAAAAGTCGTGTTACTACTTACCCCTGTTACAACAAGCCCCTTGTTCCCCTACTTTAATAACGATAAGTTTTGAATGTCTTCATGGCACTCAAAAGTGTGTGAAAAGTACCTTAAAACTGACTATTGTAACTCTAATTTTTTAAAATTACTCCCCTGACCTTCCGGTACACCTCCCCAAAAAATGTTTATGGCCCCTCCTGAAAATCGGCCCTGGATCCGCCCTTGTTTGGACATCCCTCTAAAAGTATTCCTCTGTATATTATGGCAATCTAATATGATGAAAAACTATAAGACTCGTTATAAATAGGACTCGTTAACTGAAAGGAATTCATCGCGCCAATTAGAAGCTAAAAGTCAACAGAGCGATAGTTCAAAAAAAGTAAAAAGTTTGTGATGTCTGCAAAACGAAATATTGAAAAAATCATTTCAAAACATTTTTTTAATAGCAACTTAAGAGGATCGGTACGTATTTTCGGCTGCAATGCTATTCAAATGAGGATTCATTTTTTCGAATCCTGAGAAAGTATTTTTGAAAAATTTAAACGCAGAATGAAAGATTACGTTATTAGCGAGGGCCGAAAGTGCCTGAGAACTTCTATAATGTTTATTTTAATAAGTTACAGGGGTGAAAAACTAAGAGAAAATTTAATGTGATTTTTAATTTCAAATATCTCATTCAAAATAAACTTTTTATTTATTTTAAGGGACTTTCGGCCCCCGGTAATAATTTAGTCTTTCATTTTGCGTTTAACTTTTTCAAAAATATTTATTGGTTTTTTCAGTATTAAAAAAAATGAACACAATGTCAGTGGTAATATTTTCCAAATCTATCTTTGTCATACAAAGCACTCAGTCGAATAGAATATTGTCAGGATAATGTCAGTCAGACACTGACAATCAGTGACAATTTTAAATATTTAACATGAATCGGGAATATTTTGAGTTGTTTATTAAATAATATTGATATATAGTGTAATTGATAAATAATTGATTTAAGACGTGAACTTTATAGAAAGTTATTTATTGTGTATTATTTATGGAAGATAGAAGCAGAGAATACATCAAGATATATTCTGTGATCCAAGTATTTTGTTGTTAAAGATGTTTAAAATTGTAAGCGTTCCATAGTAACAATATATTATTAAAAAATCACTTTAACACTTTTCCTCTTTTCTCGATTAAGTATGAATTAGTTTTTCTTGTAGGTACATAATATAACTATTACAATCACTGAATATATTGTTAATGAAAAAATTATCATATTTATTAACTGAATTAATAATTTGCAATTATACAAAAAATAACAGTTATCCAAGAATATTCAAAAGCCATCTCTTTAAGTTAGTTATGATATTTTCAAGTAGAATGACATTCTAATAGTAATATTTACATATCCATACCAGTGTGAATTTTACTACACGTAATTTGCCATGCAAAGACAGAAAAGGTAGGGATATCCGTAAAATATTTGCGAATTATATACCCATGGCCTTAATGTTTGTCTATTTACTGTCAATAAATTATATACAATTATTATCCATAATAATTGAATTGAAATATATAACCTCCAAAATATAATCGTATCATTATCATGATCATTTATAGAGTTTTGAATGTTTATATGTTTACTTCATACATAATTTGCGTCCTTTAATACACCTTGATTTGGTGTGCCCATCATCCTTAGTAATTATTGATTGTAATAATCGCTATGTTACCCGGTCTTGACCAATTGATTTTCTTTGTTTTCTTGTTTTCTTTTATTTAACAGAAATATATACTGTGAGGGGCAAAATTATGGAACAAACTGTTTTTTAATTGCATGTCTCGAAACCGGTCGAGTTTTACTTTTAAATTGCGATTATTTGTCATATATTATATCAAATTAGTGACGTTATCCATCTGGCGTGATGACGAAATCGATATTTTTTAAATAGGAAAATAGGGGTCGTGTGCTAGGTCATCTGAAAATCATTCAATTTTCTATTTAGTACTTTTTATAATTAGGTGCCAAAATAATCATTTTTGGATTACAATAATTGACACAGCAAGAAGCATGTAGGTATGTAATTTGTTTAACTCAAAATTCATTGTATCTCTGTCAGAAAATAGAAAAACAGGTTTATTTTACAAATAAACATTGCTTTTCGCTTAAGGGGATGGGTACATAGTTTCGGCTCTAATGCTATTTAAACGGGATTCCTTTTTTTCAAATTCTGAGAAAACTGATAGGTATTTTTGAAAAATTTAAACGCAGAATGAAAGATTGCGTTCTTACCGAGGGCCTTAAGTCTCTGAAAACTTCTGTAATATTTATTTTAATAAGTTACAGGGGTGAAAAATAAGAGAAAATATAGTGTGATTTTTAATTTCAAATATCTCGTTCAAAAGAAACTTTTTATTTATTCTGAGGGACTTTCGACCCTCGATATTAATTTAGTCTTTCATTCTGCGTTTAATTTTTTTTTAATATTTATTAGTTTTTTCAGGATTTGAAAAAAATGGACACCATGTCCGTGGTGATATTTTCCAAATCGAACATTCGCTATCTTTGTCATAAAACGAACTGAGTCAAATAGAATATATGACAAGACAGTGACAATTTTAAATATTTGACATGGCATCGGGAATATTTTGAGTTGTTGATTAAATAATATTGATAGTGTAATAGATAAATAATTGATTTAAGACGTGAACTTAATAAAAAGTTAATTGTTTGTTATTTATGGATGATCCAAGCAGATAATTGACCAGGATATATTCTGTGATCCAACTATTTTGTTGTTAAAGATGTTCAAAATTGTAAGCGTAACAATATATTATTAAAAAATCACTTTAACACTTTTCCTCTTTATATAAAATATTACAATCACTGAATACATAATTAGTAAAAAATTATCAAATTTGTTAACTGAATTAATAATTTGCAATTATACAAGTAACAGTTATCCAAGAACATTCAAAAGCCATCTCTTTAAAGTTAATGATGACATTGTCAAGTATATATTAGTAATGTTTACATATCCATACCAGAGAGAATTTTACTACACGTAATTTGCCGTGTAAAGACAGAAAAAGTAGGGATAGCCGTAAAATATTTGCGAATTATGCACCGATGGCCTTAAATTAAATGTTCAAACTGCGACATCTAATTCTATTTTTAAATCATGTCAATTTTTCGATCGATCCGTGATTCAGATCATCCTCATTTATTTCTTAAAATGTATTGAATTAAATGAGAATTAATTTAGTCCCTTATTCTTTTTATTATCAAAACACTTGAAGAAGTTTGAAAAGTATGAGGCAAGTAAAAGTAGTTATTGGATCCTCCCCCAATATCTGCAGATCTTACACCACTTGATTTTTTCCTATGCGGTAACCTAAAATCAACGTTTAATAACATTGTCGTTCTCGGTTCAATTACTGCTAAGAGGCTCAAAGCAATATATATAATTTTGTTAACTTTTTTTTATTTTTTTCAGATGCTGTTATGATGAAGAAGGAGCTAGTGATCCTTTTGACATTTTTAACAACATATGTCACATCTCATCCTCCTGCACCTTCTACAAAACCTGCGCCTGCAGTTAGTAATTGCGGATATGATGTAAGTAAAATAGGAGAATAAAAAGTTCGTTTTTACAGAGTGAGTTTTAACTATGAAATACATCAATTTATCGGTGAAATGGCTTGCACAATTTATATAAAGTATTTCTTTGGGTGGGAGTGTTTTGTAATACGGCCGATATTATGATAGTTTAATGAATTTTGACTTAGTTTTTATTTTAATTTATTTATACTTATTTTTAATTTATTTAGACTATTTACAACTAAAACATAATTTCTATAATACGTTCAATAATAATACGTGAAACATGTTCCATATTTTGTGTTTCTTCACAGTCACAATTCACAACATTTTGATCTATTTTCTCCCATTTTATCAAGCTTGATTTTACTGGAGCGACCCCCATTCTACTTCGACTTCTATAAAACACTATATACAAATAAACTTGACTTAAACCCGACAAAACATACAGAACAAAAAATTATGAATCATGGCTCAGAGGATATTCCCGAGATCACAACGGCTGAAATCTATCATGCTTTAAAGAAAATGAAAACTAACAAAGCACCAGGAGAGGATGGAGTAGTGGCAGACTCGCTAAAAATCGGAGGCTTTGCTCTCATCAGGGCACTCAAACACCTTTTCAATATATGCTTAGAAAACCAAGCCATACCAGCTGAATGGAATAATTCTATAACGCTTCTCATACATAAGAAAGGAGATGAAACAGACTTCGAAAACTATAGGCCAATTAGTCTTCTAAACCACCTGTATAAATTGTTTGCTCGAATAATCACTGCCAGAATTGAGAACAAGCTAGAAACATGCCAACCGAGAGAACAGGCAGGTTTCCGCCCTGGGTATGGTACAAATGACCATCTAACCTGTCTAAAGGTCCTAATCGAAAAAACTGTGAAGTACAACCGGCCGCTAGTTCTAGTATTTGTTGACTACAAAAAATCGAAATGGTAGCATGGCTATCGAAATGGTAGCCATCTTAAGAGCTTTGAGAGATTGTAGAATCGACTACCGATATTCCAACATTATTCAACATATATATGCAAATGCCACAACATCAATAAACCTCTATACCCAAACTCAAAAAATAAAACTAAAAAGGGGAGTTCGACAAGGAGACAACATATCACCAAAAATATTCAATGCAGTAATGCAGCATGCATTACAGATATTAGAATGGGAAAACAGAGGTTTGAATGTCGATGGCGAAAGGCTGAACCACCTACGATTTGCAGATGACATAGTTTTAATAACCGACGACTTAAGGGAAGCCCACGAAATGCTGCAAAAACTACAACGAGTTTCTCAAAAAGTAGGGTTGGAAATAAACTTTAAGAAAACTAAAATGATGACCAATTTAGTACCTAGCGGACCACTGACACTAGAAAACTGCCATATCGAAACAGTTCACAAATACATCTATCTGGGCCACGAAATACAAATAAGTAGAGACAACCAAACATGCGAACTATCTAGAAGAATAGCTTTAGGATGGGCAGCGTACGGCAAACTAAGAGACGTGTTCAAGGAAAACATCCCAATAAAGCTAAAAAGAAAAGCATTTAACCAGTGCGTACTTCCAGTGCTTACTTATGGAGCTGAAACACTGACATTGACTAAAACATCAATAAGAAAATTACAAGTAGCGCAACGAAAAATGAAAAGATCCATGCTTGGCCTAACTTAGAGAGATAGAATACGAAATGATGAGTTACGGCGAAGAACTGGAGTGGAAGACATCATAAAGCGCATTACGAAGTTGAAGTGGAAATGGTCAGGACACGTCGCAAGACAGAGAGACAACAGATGGACAACGAAGATCTTAGAGTGGCGACCAAGGGCGGACAAACGAAGTCGTGAAAGACCACCTACCAGATGGACCGACGATATTAAGAGAATAGCGACAAACTGTGGAGACATCTTGAGGAGGCCTATGTCCGACAGTGGACAAATTTGGCTGTGTAATGATGATGATGACCCCCGTTCTTATCCTATTAATAGTTTTCCACATTTTAAAGTCTAGAGACTGGCCGGTCCGTTGAATCTAAAGAAGAGAAAAATAATCGGGCGGTTCATCCTGCACTGTTCCAAGGAAGCTTTCCTGGATTTTAGTCGCTTTCGTGGTGTTCGAGCTTTGTATAGGATATGCCTCTCGTCCGCGATCGGTTTAATTTTCTCTATGTGATCTGCAATGTCTCTGAGTGTTGAGGGTTCTGCAAAACCCGCTGATTTATATAGATTTCAAAATGGCGTTGGTTTCATTCACCACGTTATTATACTGTATGTCTCACTTAGGGCAGTATCAACTTGTTTGGTGTGGGAAGATCTGCCGCAAACGGGGCGCATCTAAATATTCCGTATATGTATTTGGAACCTAGGAGTTTTCTATTGGTTCGTTGCAGCACGCGGTCATAATTTAACCAATAGGCGACGAGGTTCCAAACGCATATACGGAATGTTATTCGGTGCCAAATTCATATACGGAATGTTAAATATTCGTACACCGAAAAAGATAAGTTTTTGTTAGAGTCTCTTAAAAGGAGATTGATTTTAAAATACGTGTTACTGTTAAATGAAACAAAAATAAAACAATTATAGTATTTGGAATGTTATTTGGTGCGAAATTCATATACGGTATGTGTAATATTCGTAGAACAAAAAGACGATTTTTATTAAAGCCAGTTAAAATGAGACTGGATTTTAATAGTATATTATGCAACGAGCATTTAATGATGGTCATTATGAAGCGAGTATAAGGGATACGAAACAAGCCGCCTAGCGGCGAGTTTCGTATAGAGTACGAGCTTCATAATGATAATTAAATGCAAGTTGTATACACGATTTTTTCTATAATGGTTCAAACAAAATATATCCAAATTTATTAATTGAAAACTGTCAATATATTTGACTCGCCATTGGTTACTGCGCGTGTGCCACCTTTATCGCAAATGTCATATCGCGATTCTATTGGTTAAAAATCTGTATCTTATTGAAAATCTGTATCATAATGAAGTTCATTATGATACAGGTAGTGGTACCATAATTGATATATTATAGTATGAGAATAGAAAAATTATTGTTAATGTATTATTAAAGATCCATAAGGATAAAGGTTTTCCTGTAGTTGGCTGTATACCATATAATACAAAAAAACGAATAAATTCCTTTATAAAAGGTCTATATTTAAAATACCTAAAAAGGCCTACATCACAGAACTAGTTTTCGATTGGTTGACCAATCATCATAAGTGCTTTCCTAAAATGAATATAACCTTATAAAATGGTGCAAAGGTTTTAAAATTTTGACTACGGTTAAAAAAAGTTATACGTTATACTCACGTGATCTTACATGCTAACCACCAAAATATTTGTAATTATGTAATATATGTAAATAAAATTTGTAATATTATATTTTGGTGGTTAGCATGGTAAGGTCACGTGAGTATAACGTACAACTTTTTTAAACATAGTCAAAATTTTAAAACCTTTGCATCATTTTATCAGGTTATATACATTTTAGGAAAGCACTGATGATGATTGGTCAACCAATCGAAAACCAGTTCTGTGATGTAGCCCTTTTTAGGGATTTTAAATATAGACTTTTTATAAAGGACTTTATTCGTTTTTTGTATTATATGGTATACAGCCAACTACAGGAAAATCTTTTTCCTTGTGGATCTTTAATAATACATTAACAATAATTTTTCTATTCTCATACTATAGTATATCAATTATGATGTCACTACCTGTATCATAACGAACTTCATTATGATACAGGTTTTCATTAGGATACAGATTTTTAACCAATAGAATCGCGATATGACATTCGCGATAAAGGTGGCACACGAGCAGTAACCAATGGCGAATCAAATACATACTCTTTGACAGTTCTCAATATGTAAAGAAACTGTCCGACTGACAAACTACTTAATTTCTTTGTGTTACAAAATTAATAATTTTGAATATATTTTTTGTGAATGATCATAGAAAAAATAGTGTATACAACTTGCATTTAATTATCATTATGAAGCTCGTACTCTATACAAAACTCGCCGCTAGGCGGCTCGTTTCGTATCCCTTATACTCGCTTCATAATGACCATCATTAAATGCTCGTTGCATAATATACTATTAAAAACCAGTCTCATTTTAATAAAAAAAATCGGCTTTAATAAAAATCGTCTTTTTGTTCTACGAACATTTATCACACCGTATATGAATTTTGCACCAAATAACATTCCAAATACTATAATTGTTGTAATAACTATTTAAAAATTAATCTCCTTTTAACAGACTCTAATAAAAACTTATCTTTTTCGGTGTACGAATATTTAACATTCCGTATATATGAATTTGGCACCGAATAACATTCCGTATATGCGTTTGGAACCTCGCCGCCTATTGGTTAAAATATGACCGCGTGCTGCAACGAACCAATAGAAACAGTGGCTGTGTCGTTGTTCTTAAGACGCTAGGACATGCACCTCTCGTTAGCTTTCTAAGTATGCTGTTCCTAGTTGTTACTTTCTCTCTCGTTTTATGCAATGTTATCTGTAGGTGACGGACCGGACCTATAATAATAATAATAATAATATCGTATGGCATTTTTGCCGGGAAGATCCTTTCGGATTGTTCCGGTGCCAATTACATATTTAACCCCGTTTCAAGTAACTAGTGTCGATGTACACGCTAGCCCAGGGGGACCGACGGCTTAACGTACTGTCCGAGGCACGGTAAAAGGGCTCGTATCGTTTTTAGAAATGAAAATGGATTGTCGTTGCCGGTGCTCGAACCCGCTCGCTCTGGCTTATGAGGACAGTATCATACCGCTGAGCTACGCCCGTTCACATCGGACCTATCCAAGGTTGGTATATATAGGTTGGTCTATGTGTTCTAATATATTAACATTCCACGCAATTTTGAGTTTTCGCTTGGCTTTTAGAGTGTAGAAGGATTGTGTTTCAGGAAATTCTGCAGATAGTACGCACTCATTGTTTTTAAGGCAGTTTCGAGTTTCTCCTCCACTTATTCAAAACTATTTCCTTGAGCACACATTGCGAAATCGTCAGCATAGAGGAAGTGTTTGTTTTCAGTCGGCGTAGGTTGGTGGTTTGTATATACATTGAATATCATTGGTGCTAAAACACTTCCCTGTGGAAGGCCCTTCTTTTAAACTCTCCACCTACTTACTTTGCCCTCCAGCATAACGAAAAAACCTTTTGTTTTGCAGTAAGGAATATACGACCTTACCCAGATGGTGGTCATTGAGAGTGTCGTATAATTTTCGGGGCAATGTTTTGTGCCTCGTAGTGTCATAGGCTGCTGTCAACTCTACAAAAGCAGTCCCTGTTATCAGTTTTTCTTCAAAGCCCTTTTCAATGTGTTCTGTTCGTGCGAGAACATGACCGCTACAAGATTTGCAGGGTCTGAATCCTTCTTGTTGTGAGATGAGGTTCTTGTCGACATTTTTTTCGATTCTGGCAGGAATGAGTCTCTCGTATATAGTCGAGGAAATGAAGCTGAAAAAATGGCAAAACCTCGCAATTTTTTCGTCCAGCATCGATTTGTACAAAAATTTGGGATTAGGCTCATTTCACCCTCTAGTTCATTTTCTATATTGAGCCGTTTTACGCTTTTGGTTTTGTAAGGGTAAAAACTACCCCTAGTTGTAAAAAATTATAAAATAACATTCTAAACTTTAATTTTGTCAACATTTGGTTCTTATTAGTTACATAATGAATGTTTTATGCTTTAAGATATACTATCATAATATTTCAACCCTTAAAACCACCCTTGTTGGAGCTATATATAAAAAATTTACTGATCCTAAAAGAATAATTTCGGCTTGCATCGATTTACATAAAAATTTGGGATTAGGATCATCTCATCCTGTACTTCATATTCTATATCATGCTTAAGGGCGTTGATTATTTTTAGGGGTGTAAACTACCCCTTATTGTCAAAAATTATATAAAAACATTGTAAACTATAATATGGGTAAAGTTTGGTTTTGATTTGTTAAATAATGATTGTTTTATACTTTAGGATATAATATCATAATATTTCAACCCTCAAAAACCACCCTTAATAACATTACTGTTTTTATAAGTAGATATTTTCATAAGTCTATACAGAAAAATAAGTAGAATTAAAGAATTACAAAAACATTTATTTACTCAAAAATACGAATTTACAAATATGTACAAATACAAATACAAATAGTTTTTTAGTCATCTTCCAGTATACGAACCGGTTCTGTAGTATTATACATACATTGAAAATTATCCATAAGCAGACTATCCGAATTTTTCGAAAAAATAATTCGTTTTATAAACATAGCTCCTTTATTTTTGGCGGTAAAAAGATTTTTCAAAAATGACTTTGTAGGATTTTTGAAGAGTTATAAGACTGTGTAAACTAAATGCCGTAAGATCCCTCAGTTTTTAATTAGGGTGGGTTTAAAAGGCTCGAATAAGGGGGTGTTTGCTCGTAAATATAGGTTTTAAACAGCTATATCTCGCTAACTGTTTACTGTAATGAAAATCTATGCACAAGAGAATTTTAGTTATTAAATAAGCTACAATTTGGTAATCTATCATTTTTTTCGTATCACCAGTATTGTCGGAGATATTTTGAAGTAAAAGGTAAAAAATGTGAAATTCCAAAAAATTAATTTTTCTTTAAACTCCAATTTTTCGAAAATTAAGCCTTTTAGATAGGTCAATCTTCTTGGGTGTATTGATAATACAAATATAAAAGGAATTACAGAAAGGTAAAGACCAATTTTTAATCAGGAGGGTAGTTAGGGGGTTGTTTTCACTGATTTTTTCATAGAGGAAAGCAGGTACCGACCTTTTTTGATCATAAGTCGCTTACTTTTCGGACTAGAAACTTTTTATTATTTTTTTTGAAAGGCCTAACTGTATTCTTGAAAAAAGATTATTTAAGTTTTTTTTTCGAAAAATGCAAAGTTTTTCCGTTATTTTACTTTGAATATTTCAAATTATGCATTTGATGAAAAAAGCTAACTTTTAACATGCCGTATCTCGGTTCGTATTGGTCTTAGCCATATTACAGAAAAATAATTTGATTTGCGTTACTTAAAGATACAATTTTAATATCTAGAGTTTTTTTGATTAAATGCATATTTTTCGAGGTATTCTCAAAAAAACCCTCTAAAAAGTCGATTTTTTCATAGAAAAACTGTTACTTTCAAGCGCGAATAACTCGAAAAGTTTATTAGTTTTACGAAGAAAATGTAAAAAACATTTTTTCTTACAATCACTTTTTACATTGATTTACATAGTTAAAATATAATAAAAAATTCCCGCCCCCGAGATGGGGTGGCAACCACCCCCAAGGTTTTAGCGTACAGCGGCATGATATAGAAAATGATCCTTGGACTATTCCCTACCTTCTGTGAAAATTTCAAGTAAATCCATGCTGGACGAAAAAATTGCGATCCAAAATGCTTCATTTCCTCGACTAATAGTTTGACACAACAGCGAAATAGATCTGTAGCTACTGGGGTATTTTGGGTCCTTTCCTGGTTTTAACAAGGCTATTACTTTGGATTTTTTCCATGATTTTGGAATTTTGCAGACTTTGCAGCACGTCTTAAAGAGTTACAAGATCCAGTTTTTTGCTCCTTGTCCTAGATGCTTTACTTGTTCGTTGCAAATGTCATGTCTGATGACAGTTTTGTAATTTCCGCCTTTCATTTCTATCCAGATATTTTTTTGCCTCCATTGTGTTTCATTCAGGCAACCTACGGCTCTGTTTGCTCTATTGACTGGATCTTCCACTTCTGTTTCGAGCTTCCTGTAGATAGTGTGATGATAGATTATAGATTATGCCTAGATCTTTAAACTTTGCCACTTGTTATATTATCCTTCCAACTCTAAATTACATCTTAGTGCATTTGCTGTTATAACCATGCATTTTGTTAGTCCAGTCGGGTTAGACGAATAACAGGCCTAACCTTGCATTAGGAGCTGCCCCAAATTTTATTTTTCTAGTTTTTAGGGGGGGGTCAATAGTGGTGTAAATTTAAAATCTCGACTGAATTCCGCCGTTGCGTTAGCCGCCATCTTTATTTTAAACGAGAACTGTTTTTGCTCAATATCTCCGCCATTTTCAACTTTTGGACAAAAAGTATAACAACCAAAATTGTTGAAAATGTGATTTTCTATCATTTCTATTATTACAATTTTTTCGTGCCGTCGATATTTTCCGAGTTATGGCGGAAAATAGTGACAGTTAGAGCATAATTATTATTGAATCTCGTTTATTATTAGTTTTACGACAAAAACGTTTCTATGCAAAAATAGAGAGAACTAAATTATATACAATTTTAATCTCTTTCATTTTTTTGCTAAAGTTAATATTTAAGGTAGTACGTATGCGATAATGGCGCGAGCGTAAGATCTGATTGATTTTGTAGCAATTGTTTTTGTTTAATATCTACGCCATTTTTAACTAAAATTGTTCCAAATATGATTTCCTACAATTTCTTTTTAACAATTTTTTTCATGCAGTCGATATTTTCCGAGTTAAGTGGGAAAATACTAAAAAGTGGTGGGGGGAGCATAATTACTGAATTGAATCTTGTTTCCGAGCTGCCCCAAATTTTATAATTTTATCCTTTAGGGGAGATCAATAGTAATGTAAATTTAAAATCTCGACTGAATTCCGCGGTTGCCTTAGCCGCCATATTGATTTTAAAGGAGAACCGTTGTTGTTTAATATCTCCGCCATTTTTAGCTTTTCGACAAAAACGATAGGATGTAAAATTGTTGGAAACGCAATTTCCTACAATTTTTTTCTAACAATTTTTTTATGCGAAAGGGGAAAATAGTGGAAGCGGAGGGGAAGCATAATTATTGGATTTTCTCATTTATTATTAACTCTACGACATAATTGTACATAAACAAAAATAAAGAGAATTATATTTTATACAATTTTTGAAACTTCCAATAAAACACCAACAAAACTAAGTACGTAAAAGACATAAAAAATAGCTTATATGCATTAAGTTCACTTAATTTTATTAACTAGCGGGTTTTATTGGTTGAATTTGTCTGTCGATAATTAAGTTTCATGTCAGCTAACATATTTTAATATTTTTAGGCCCCCCTCGTAGGCCCGCCACTGGTTCTCTCAAAAAATTGTAGTAAATCGTAATTGCAACAATGTCAGTCCTTACACTTTTTGTCAAAAAGTTGAAAATGGCGGAGATATTGAACAAAAACAATTGCTATAAAATCAATCAGGTCTTACGCTCGCGCCTTTACCCCATACGTACTACCTTAAATATTTTATCAAAAAAATGAAAGAGATTAAAATTGTACAAAATTTAATTATCTTCATTTTTGTATAGGCTCAAATTTGTTGTAAAACTAACAATAAACGAGATAATTCAATAAATCAATAATTATGCTCTAACTGTCACTATTTTCCCCATAATTCGGAAAATAACGACCGCACGAAAAAAATTATAATAAAGGAAATTATATAAAATCGCATTTTCAACCATTTTAGTTTTTACACTTTTTGTCAAAAAGTTGAAAATGGCGGAGATATTGAGCAAAAACGGTTCTCGTTTAAAATCAAGATGGCGGCTAACGCAACGGTCAAATTTAGTCGAGATTTTAAATTTATACTACTATTGACCCTCACTTAAGATTATAAAAATAAAATTTGGGGCAGCTCGTAATTCAAGGTCAAATGCTATCCCGACTGGGCTATGCCTTTTTTGGGCAAATTAACATGTTAAATTTTCTGGCGGTTATGTTAAATTGGTGCAACATACATTGTAAATCATCTTCATTTTGAGAGATTAGTATTGCATCATCTGCTTAGCAGATTATTTTAAATAAGTTTTGTTTCTCCCATTTGGTGTCCTTTTTTAGGTCTTACTTTTTTATTAGTTCATCCATGATCAGGTTGAACAATAGAGGACTCAGGGATATTTCCTGAATACTCTTCCCGGACATAAATATGCCGTTTTTTTGTATTCTCGTGATGTTTCTTGCACTTGCCTCATTATACATATAATCCGGTCAACTTAGACATCAAAATGCTTGGCAAATAACAAAAATTGCCGGAGAGCCAAATTTTGGTGGAGAGCTAGGGTATACCATAACAAATAAAGTTTAAAAAGTCCCCATCGATCCCATGTGTGCGTCAAAAGTTATTCGGGGTCAAAGGTCAAAATTTGAGATTTTTTGGATTTTCTTCGAAAACGGTAAGTTTTATCAAAAAAAAAATCTCAAACGAAAGTTGTAGATCTTAACATTCTCTACAAAAATTGTCCTTACAATTTTTTTCCTAAGAGTTACCATTCCTGAGATATCGCGATTTTAAAAGTTACTTTATACATTATATGCACATATAAGCCACGTATATACATATGTGGCCCTTAAGACAAGTATAAATGCCTATTTGTGTCTCTTTTATATAGTATATTATACTATTCTGAAAATATTTCTTCAAAAGGTAATCAGTCCCAAACTGAATTTCCTCTATCCACGTGGCCTTGAAAAACATTTGGCTATACCATTGTTTAAAAAAGAACAGATTGTCTATTATAGGCAATGGCTACAGTATTGTCCGTAGGTCTGGTTCATAATATTATCTGTTTCTTTTAGTGCTAAAGGTTCAGTTCAAGTGAATATAAGTACTTATTACAAGCGTCTACCATTTAGTACCGTTACCGTTATTTGTACAATTTTATAGTTTTAAAAATGTCTCAGTTTGGCTTTATTTGCAATAAACTTTTACATATTGAATATTGAAGTGAAACAAGCTAAAAAGGACGCAGATGTCCTTATAATTGAGACAGCAATTGAAAAATTTAAGGCAACAAACACAACAATTGTAATTGGTGAAGATGTTGATTTGTTGGTACTGATTACTGCAAGGACTCCAGTAGATAAAGTTATTTATTTTCTGAAACCTGGAAGGGCT
Organism: Diabrotica virgifera virgifera; assembly: GCF_917563875.1. NCBI lineage: Eukaryota > Metazoa > Arthropoda > Insecta > Coleoptera > Chrysomelidae > Diabrotica > Diabrotica virgifera. The sequence goes on from NC_065451.1 coordinate 178,137,408, forward strand.
CAACAGCGAACAGAGATATATTCTTCGAATAGTTTATCGGCTTATCCCAAATGCCAAAAGTACATTTTATTTTTACATGCGATAACCGGCTGCGACACTACGTCCGCAATGTACAGAAGGGGCAAAACGTCAGTACTTAAATTATTCGAAAAAAAAAAGATTTGACTGACTGCTGTAAAGTTTTTACAGAACTTGATTCTACACCGCAAACAATAATTACGGAAGGAATTCGCTTTCTTCTTGCGATTTATGGAGCTCCAAAAAAATTATTTGTCTTGATAAATACCGATACTTAAATTTTGTAAAAAAATAAGCGAAACAAGAAAAAAGTACAACTATCATGTCTTCCTCCAACATCAGCATCTGCTTTTCAACATTTGTATCGAGTATATTATCAAGTTAAAACATGGCTAGGCAATGAACTGAATCCAGAAGACTGGGGTTGGAAATTAATAGATAATACTCTGGAACCGATTAAAACCTTACTCCCACCTGCTCCAGAAAAACTCCTTAACACTATTTTTTGCAATTGCAAAAAAGGTTGTAGTGCCAAATGTGGATGTAAAAAAGTCGGGTTGCTGTGTTCTCTAGTGTGTACCAACTGCCAAGGTCAGTCTTGCTCAAATGTCCAGTTTAGTACAGAGGAAGACTCCTGTGATTTTAATGAAGAGACCAATGACTCAGTCACATTTGAACAATTTTTGAACATCCAGCAAGAGGAAGAGGAAGAAGATGAAATCGAAGAAGACTTGACTGTTGAAGTAGACTTTCAAGAATATGAATCTGATTAAAATATCTAAAGAAATCAAAACAATAGTTAACCTAATAATCAATAGCAATATCGATAATCAATATCAATAATAAGGTAATATCTAGAACTTGACCGGTATTGTTTCCTTAAATTATCCTAAAATTGTCAAAACAGTTAGGGCCGGTATTTCAATAGCTACTTAAGCTTTTGCTTAGCTAAGCCTGTGTCAAAAGTTAAGGAGAAGCTTAAGCCGGGTGCCGTATTTCCATCATTTCCTTAACTAAACTGATGCTCAACTGTAAAGTCAATTGGTTTAGTACCTCTGAATACGTCAAAATGCCAAAACTAACTGTTCTGAGGTAAAAACCACTACTGTTGACGTTTAATTTTATCTTGTCATCGGTATCAATGTCATTTACTTCACTTAATTTTGTGTACATGGTGCATGTGTTGTTAGTTTATTTTATTGTCGATATTTTCTCTGGTTATATTGTTATTGTTATTTTGCATAAGCAATAGATCCGTCTTTGTAATTTTGTTGATTGGATATATTCCTTAAAATGTCAAATTCGAATGTAAGTTTATTTTTGTAAAATAAATATACCTACCAAGCATTGTAGAAATAAATAAATGTGCCTACACCTTCCAAAAGTAGTAAGAATTTTAATACAGTCGGAAAAATGAAAGAATACCCATGAAAGACCATATTATAAAACACGCTGTATTTTCCTGTCACCGTGTCACAAAGAAAATTGTCCAGTGCAAGTACATGTAACAATAATTATTACATGTACTTGCGCTGGCCAATTTTTTGTGTGAAACGGTGACAGGAAAATACAGCGTGTTTTATATGTTCGTTCATGGGTATTCTTTTATTTTTCCGACTGTAATCGTTATTACGATTAATACATTAATAGATTAATAGATTATTTAATAATCTAATAATAACATTATTACTCAAAAGTTGGTTTTCAAAATAACTCCCTAATTAATAATCTATAGAAATAACCTCAAAAAACAGAAAACAAATTTTAAGCAAAGGCTTAAACCAACTCCTGCGCGGGCTTAAAATTATTTGGTTTAAGCCTAGGCTTAAGCCTCAAATTGAAGTGGAAATACAGGCATCTAAGCGTAAGCAAAGGCTTAAAGTAAGCTTTGGCTTAAGTGAGGTTGGAAATACCGGCCCTTAGTGGAGTAGGCCTACAGGGGAAACCACGGTAAAAAAACGCGCCGAGTACACTACCTCACAGGTGGTCTGGAAACGTGTGCATATCATGTATAAAGCGACTCTTTGAATCGCGATATCTCAGGAATGGCAACTCTTAGGAAAAAATAGTAAGGACTATTTTTGTAGAGAATTTTAAGACCTACAACTTTGGTTTAAGGTATTTTTTTGATAAAACTTACCGTTTTCGAAAAAAATCCAAAAAATCTCAAATTTTGACTTTTGACCCCGAATAACTTTTGACGCACACATGATATCGATGGGGACTTTTTAAACTTTATTTGTTATGGTATACCCTAGCTCTCCACCAAAATTTGGCTCTCCGGTAATTTTTGTTATTTGAAATGTCTATATAGACCGGCTTAATAGAGCGTCGGTGCATGATCTTCCTAGCCTAAAACATTGTTGTTCTTCTGCTAGTGTTATAATTTCATTCAGTTTGTTTGTTATCACTTTGGTTGTTAATTATTTTAATGTTATGTTTAATAAGTTAATTTCTCTATAATTCTCCGGGTCCGATTTGTCTCCTTTCTGGTATCTCTGAAGAGAGATATGAGAAGAGATTGGTATTCTCTTCGTCTCTGAAGAGAGTCATTCTCTTTTGTTCTGTTATTTTATAGAATAGTTTTAATAGTTGTTTGGTCAGATCTGGTCCTCCGTATGGTCTCCAGGTTAGGTCTCCGTATGGTCTCCAGAGGCAGACCTTCTATGAGATGGACAGATGATCTGAAACGAACTGCCGGGAAAAATTGGCTACAAGTAGCGTACAACAAAAAACAATGGAAAGGAAGACTTGAAGAGGCTTATGTTCAGATGTGGACGTGAATGGCTAGACGAAGAAGAAGAAGAAGAAGAAGAAGGTCCTCCCGTACTTTAGGAATTCATTTGATAAACACTAAAGTTGACACTCAAAAACATTAAATGTTCTTTTTTTGTTTTAGTCATGCCATCCCGTAAAGGGTGGAGATTTTATAAACGTCCACATTGTTCCTCACACTCACGATGATGTCGGCTGGCTGAAGACTGTTGATCAATACTTCTACGGCAGTAAGTTGTCCAGATCTTTGTTGAGGCTTGTAAAAAAATATCCATTTGTTCCAGGCAAAACGTTGATACAGAATGCAGGTGTGCAATACATTTTGGATTCAGTCATAGATTCTTTGCGAAAGGATCCAAATAGAAGGTAAGATAAACTGTTAAAAAAGAATTTCCATATTTTATTGAGCAATCTATACAGTGCTAGCCAAAAAACCTCGTAGCTTTTGAACGGTTATGCTTATAATAGTCTAGGCGCCAAATAGAGGTCACCGTGTCTCATTCAATTCTGATGCACAAACTCAACGGTTTCTTATGGGTTTTTGGCATTTGATTACGAATTTCGAGAGTGGATTTCGATCCGAGTGGTCTAAAAATTTTTATAAACAATTTAATTGTTTATAAGGCTCTAGCTCATAAACTAAAATAGATACAAAATAATGTTTGGAATAAAATTTGTTCCTTAATAAACAATGACGAAAAAATCGTTTACTAAACTCAAATCCAATAATTAGAACTTAAGATATTGGAATATTAGTGCACAATGCAAATTGGAAATTGCAAGATAAGTATTTTTCGAAGCTTTATCGATCACAACTCGGCTTCTACGCATGAAAATGGGCCTTAGAAGGTCTCATTTTAAAGCTTAATTAATAGGCTTCAAAACAAAGTTTATTAAATTACTCTGTTTTCATTTGTTTTAAAGTTATACCCGTTTGAAGTTATAATTTTCTTAAAAAAATTGGACATTAATTTGTTTATAAGGGTTTCAAGCAAATTCGATCCATAAATATTTACGCTTTAATTAAAAATAACGACAGAAGAACTCGAAGGAAACAATTTGAGCTTATGAAATTGTTCGTTAAGTTTATTTTTCCCCAGATATCGATATTTTAATGGCGCGCTATGAGGAGGAAGCTCGGCTCATGCTCACAGTGTAAAGGTTCACTTGCTAACTTCTCCATGTTAATTATAATTTCTATGTAACCTATATACGTTATCTTCATTTTTCATTTTTGAAGATCCTAATAAAATTTTATATAATTCTTATATTAAATCATCCTACTGCACCTTGTATAACCTTTCATTCTATTTACTTTGTCTTCTATTTTTTGTACTAAATGAGAAAAAAAAACATTAAAAACTAATATTTCAGAAATATAACTAAAAAGTCAGCTGATATTATTTATTAAGAATAGGCAAGGCCTCCTGAGCAAAATAATGTAACACGAGCTGTAACAAAATAATGTAGCAGTCGATCGTTGTCTTTACCACGATATCACCTGACTGTGAGCTGATCTTGCACCTCATAGCGCGTCATTAAAATATCGATATCTTGGCCAAAAATAAACTTACGAATATTTTCATAAGCTCAAATTGTTCCTTTTGAGTACTTATATCATTATTGTTAATTAAAGTATAAATGTTTATGTCTCAAATTTGCTTGAAATCCTTATGAACAAATATTTTTTAAGAAGATTATAAATTCAAACGGGTGTAACTTTAAAACAAATAAAGACAAAATATTTTGACAAACTCTATTTGGAAACCTATTAACTAAGCTTTAAAATGAGACCTTCTAGTGTTCATTTACATGTGTAGAAGCCGAGTTACAATCGATAAAGCTTCGAAAAATACTTATTTTGAAATTTGCAATTTGCATTGTGCACTCATCTTACAGTATCTTGAGTTCTGATTATTGGATTTGAGTTTAGTAAACGTTTTTTTCTTCGTTATTTATTAAGGAACAAATTTTATTTGAAACATTTTTTTGTATCTCCTTTAGTTTATGAGCCAGCGCCTTATAAACAATCAAATTGTTTATAACAATTTTTTGACCAATCGAAATTTGAAATACACCCTCGAAATTCGTAATCAGCAGCCAAAAATCCATAAGAAACCGTTGACTTTATCCATCGGAATTAAAAGGACACGGTGACCCCTCTGGCGCCTAGACTATAATTAACTATTTGTATTTTTAATGGGTTATATTATATTATTAACAGGTTATAGTTATAATAGTAAAATGTGGACGGAGGAAATAAACAGACGTAAGCTTCTCCAATAGCCATAAAAGGTGACGTAATAGTCATAGGTGACGTTACAGAGCCACTGTGACCGATAATTTTAACTGGGACCTTAAGGCAAGTGATATCTCGTTTGAAAGGTATTGAACATACCTATTCAATTATACTAAACTAATTTTGTTTGGGTTTGAGAAGATTATGACGAATAAATTAAATAATTACTAATACAGTTTTGAATTTAATTAAAAAAGATTCTAACGTGTGCCTCTGGTTATTTGTCAAAAAAGTTAACGTTTTTCAATTATCTGGTTGTTTCTACTTTGCTAAGTATTTCCAAAAAATTTTATACCTTAAATACTTAGTATAATTATTGTTTAACGAGACGTTTAAATGTTTACATATGCAGAATGGAACGTACTGTAGCCAATAAAGTAGCAGACACCTTAATAATTGGTGAATGTAGAAACATTTTCCATGATGCGGAAACATCTTTATGGGAGGTACCTCGATCGTCCTATATCGAGCAGTTATTTGAGAAAGTTTCTTCAGAAGTTTGTAGAAACAGGTAGGTAGTGTTCAAAATGCCAAACAATCTGATCGACCAACAATAAATTAGTGAAGACAAAAAAATTGATATAATTGCAGAAATGGTAGTGAACCCTACTTTTTCTACAGCCCAAGTTGCGTCTATCAGTGGAATTAGTTGAAGGACTGTTCATGGAGTGTTGGCTAAAAACAAATTTCATTTATACAAATTAAAAATTTTGCACCAACTTTCAGATGATGACCCCGACCGAAGACCGAATTCTGTGAAGATATGTCCAATCAAATTAACCAACAGCCAGATTACATAAAAACAATTTTAGTGATGAAAAGTACTATGTATATCCTGACGTCTTTCGTAAGAAACACACTCGATTTCCAGAAACAATAAATATTTGGGTAGGTATTTTGGGAGACCACATAATTGGGACTGATTTTGCCAATGCTAACCGGTGAAGTGTATCTGAAGATGTTATAACACTCAATTGAGCCGTTAATTCTTGAAATTCTGGAAGCTAATCCAGATGATTCGGCAACTTGGAAATGACGTTTCAACAAGATGGTGCTCCTACGTCCTACATACTGTTATGGTGCACTAAGCCGTTACCTAGATGAGGAATATCGTGGTAGACGGATTAGTCGACGAGGTTCGATAGAATGGCCAGCTTGGTCACCGGACCTCACACCATTAGATTTTTTCTATGGAGGTGCTGGAAAGTTAAGTCTTACGATACTGCATCCAACAGTACATTGACATTATTTAAAAACAACGAATTGTTGAAGAATGTAGGGTAGTTTTTACCGACACATTTGAACAAATACGACAAGAGTTTAGCAATATAATACATTAGTGCCAGGAAGTAGATGGAGGATATTTTGAATAATTAATTAAGGACTGGTTCTTAAAACTTTATTAATTTAAAGACGATAATGCAGTTTGAGTACCTATAGGTCTGGATCCCGCGTGTGAAAAAAAAGTTGATTAATAGCAAGCTAAAAATTTGTTAATAGGTTAAGGATGTCTAGTCGGACAAACTTTGATATATGTGAACACTGGAAAAGGAGATGTGGAACAGGTTAATTAAAAATTTGGAACGGTCAGATAACGAAAACGTCACATGTATTTTGTCCGACAGAACTTCCAATTGAATTGTTACCCTTTCATTAAACTCTCATGTAAAAATCAGGCTGCTATTTACCACCAAATGGATATTATAATGAGTGGAACACGTAGAACATGTCAAATGACAGGAATTATGACAGGTGATAAATAGCAGTCTGATTTTTGCATGAGAGTTTAATGAAAGGGTAACAAATCAATTGGAAGTTCGGTCGGACAAAATACATGTGACGTTTTCGTGGTCTGACCGTTCCAAATTTTTAACCTGTTCCACAGTTAAAATTTCTCCTGTTCCAGTGTTCCCATATATCAAAGTTTGTCCGACTAGACACCCTTAAGCTATTAACAAATTTTCAGCTTGCTATTAATCAACTTTTTTTTCATACGCGGGATTCAGACCTGCTAGTTATTTAGTTTATTTATCAAAATCAGCTTAAACCCAAACAAAATATAGTATGATTCAATAGTAGACCAGTGCAGAGAGCTCTAAAATGGACCAAAAAAATTAAAAATTAATAGCAGGATGAGACCAATTCCAAATGAAAGTACACATATTAGATGACATGTGGAACATTTTTCACCAAATCTGGATGAGGGGAACATGGGTTGGGCGAGCGTTTTTAGGGGTGAAAACGGTTAATTACGATTTGCGGCAAAACGGCACATCCTATCGAAAAAAGTTAAATCGCAAAGTTGTAGGCAATAAAAAGATCTACAACTTTTGTAAATAAACATTTTTCACATAACCTCAAAATATCCGAGAAAATCGGAAAATTCGATGTTTTTGATTTTATTTTTTAAACGCTTTTATTTAGTTCAATAGATTGCGTCAAATCTTTGGATGTTAATTTGACTACCTTTTCTTTCATGCAAATGAATGCAAATTTGCAGACATATGCATTCGCGGGAACAATACACGAATAGACAACAAAAAATTTTTGTTTATGTTTATTAATTGTTTAAATAAAAAAAACGATTTTAATGGAGAAAGGCCTAAATTCACTTGTTTTTTACAATGTAGAAACTTGACACTTTTACGGATTGTAGCTAATGATATAACCTATACATAATTTCACTTTTTACGTTAATTGTTTACGTTATGCGTCCTAAATAAACAATAAAGTTTTAAATTTTGAACACTCATATATTTGTTTATACAGTACGATGCAAATGAAAGGAATAAATTCGTTATTCCGTAAAAAGGCGACTCTAAGGAAAAATCCCGAAAGAGGTCGATTTTTATTTTTAAATTACGATATTTTGACATATATGTCATACTAGTGACGTCATCCATCTGGGCCCGATGACGTAATCGATGATTTTTTTAAATGAGAATAGGGGACATGCGATAGCTCATTTGAAAGGTCATTCAATTCTTTATTTAGTAATATAAAAATCTATATAATTATTTGTACAGGGTGTCCAAAAATAATTTTTTTATTAAATTATTTGACAAAAAAGAAGAATGTAGGTAATTTATTATTAAACACTTGTCTTTAGTTCAACCGTTTGTGTCAAATATTTAGACGTTAATTTGACTGCCTTTTCTTCAATGAAAATGAATGAAAATTTGCAGACATGCATTCGCGGGAAAAATACACGAATAGTCAATAAAAATTTTTTTATGTTTATTAATAATTGTTTAAATAAAAAAACACGATTATAATGGAAAATGCTTAAATTCCCTTGTTTTTTACAATGAAGAAACTTGAAAGTTTTAGAGATTGAAGCTAGTTATATGAACTATACATAATTTCACTTTTTACGTTAATTGTTTACATTATGCTTCATAAATAAACAATAGAGATTAAATTTGTTTGCCGATTCCGACTAATTTTCATGTTTGTTAATCATGTAATGTTTTATACATATATTTTAATAAACATGATGATATATTTAAATGTTTGAAAACTGTAAGACTAAAAAGTAAAAAATAAAAAAATATAAAAAAAAAATTTTTAGGAAACGCTTTTCTTTAGTTACGAGTGACTAAAGTTAAAAATATTATAAAAAAATCAACTAAAAAGCAAAAAATAAAAAAAATTCAAGCACATTCGTTAAAGAAAAGCGTGGTGCGCATCTTCATCGAATAAACGGTTTTCGCCCCACGCTTTTCTTTAACGAATGTGTTCGAATTTTTTTTATTTTTTGCTTTTTAGTTGATTTTTTTATAATATTTTTAACTTTAGTCACTCGTAACTAAAGAAAAGCGTTTCCTAAAAATTTTTTTTATATTTTTTTATTTCTCACTGAAAAAAAAATTTTTATTTTCACCAAATATGGTGGAAACTTACCTCTTTCTGTCCCAAATACGCTGTAACTTTTCTGTATAAAAATATTTTTTAAAACTCTTGTTTTTTATGTTTAAGGGAAAATGTAAGCATTTTTTCAATTGAAAAATCTCCCGAAATTTTTTTAGCTTTTTTAAAGAAGTTGACATTTTTTTTGTTTATTGAAACCTCTATTTTCTGATGGTGTAAAAAAATATATACGTTACTGTGGAAAATTTTGTCACAAAAGGCAAAAATCGGAAATTTATTTTCAACCTCTCGCCATTTTCAGATTCTCAGACGTAATATAAGTTGCATAGTGAGAAGGCGCGGCGCGGCGTCTGGCTGGTCTGCACCTACTCGCTATGCAACTTACATTACGTCTGAGAATCTGAAAATGGTGAGGGGTTGAAAATAAATTTCAGATTTTTGCCTTTTGTGACAAAATTTTCCACAGTAACGTATATATTCTTTTACACCATCAGAAAATAGAGGTTTCAATAATCAAAAAAAATGCCAACTTCTTTAAAAAAGCTAAAAAAATTTCGGGATACTTTTCAATTGAAAAAATGCTTAAATTTTCCCTTAAACATAAAAAAACAAGAGTTTTAAAAAATATTTTTATACAAAAAAATTACAGCGTGTTTGGGACATAAAGAGATAAGTTTCCACCATATTTAGTAAAAAAAATTTTTTTTCAATGAGAAAAAAAAATAAAATCAAAAACATCGAATTTTCCAATTTTCTCGGATATTTTGAGGCTATGTGAAAAATGCTTATTTACAAAAGTTGTAGATCTTCTTATAGCCTACAACTTTGCGATTTAACTTTTTTCGATAGGATGTGCCGTTTTGCCGCAAATCGTAATTAACCGTTTTCACCCCTAAAAGCGCTCCCCCAACCCATGTTCCCCTCATCTAGATTTGGTGAAAAATGTTCCACATGTTATCTACTATGTGTACTTTCATTTGGAATTGGTCTCATCCTGCTATTAATTTTTTATTGTTTTTTTGCTATTTGCACTGGTCTATAAGTATTTTCCATACCTATTTAAAAAAGATATCACTTGCCATAACGTCCCCTTTAAAATTATCTGTTACGGTGGTTCTTTAACGTCATCTATGACTATTACGTCACCTGTTATGACCAGTTGAGAAGCCTTCGTCCGTTTATGTCCTCCCACCAAATTTCACTATTATAAGGCAGCGTTTAGACACCGCCATACATCCGAGCAATTTATCGATATCGATCGAGTTGTTTCAATTTATCGTTGTGTGTAAACGGACAGAGAAGGGTGTAGACAGATATCTTAACGAGGCCTTTGTCCGACAGTGGACAAATTTGGCTGTGCGATGTTGATGATGATTTATCGCGGCGTCTATACGCCACTTAAGTATAACCGATCAAAAGGTGCGAGGGGGGAAGGGACTTTTGGCTAGCTCTGGATACTGGTTTTACAAATATTATTTTTTTAGATTTATTTACGTCGAAACGGCCTTCTTTTGGAAATGGTGGATAAAACAACACGATACTGTTAAATCTCAAGTTAGGAAATTCGTAAACAATGGACAACTGGAATTCATAAGTGGTGGATGGAGCATGAACGACGAAGCTGCCACACACTACCAGTCAATTATTGATCAAATGACCTGGGGTTTGAGGTAACAAATTTTATTAAAAAATATAGTTAACGCCTAACATAATCTCAACAGTTTTATAAATTACTTGTCTTGCACCAATGCGACCGATTTTTTCCACGATATTAATACGTGGTGTCTAGTAGACACCCAATTTCCAATTTTAGCTTTTATGTGTTTTTTGAAGTGTCAGTATATTTATCATCATCCATGGCGTTACAACTTTTCGCGAGTCTTTGCCGCATGTACTATTACCTTCCATGTTTGTCACTCCTGTGCCACTATTTCCCATTGTCTTATTCCCATTTTCTCCAGATAATCTCTGAGTGCATACTTTTACCTTTTTCTAGACCTACAGACCCTCTGCCATCTGGTCTTTCTCAAAATACAATGTTTATAAAGCGATTGTCGTTACTGCGTTTCACATGCCCTGCTCATCTTAGTCTATTTGCCTTTATAATATATCTGACTAGATTTTCCTTTCGGAAGAGACTAGTTATTGTATCTGCGCCTCCATTCGTTTGTCATGCTGTCTCTGCAAGGGCCATACGTCACTCGAAGGATTTTACGTTCCCGCAATTTATTTACTTCTCTTTTTGGTAACGTCCATGTTTCGCTTCGATACGCGACTGCTGCTCGTATTATGGTCTTATCTATCTGGATATTTGCACCTCTTGAGAGAAGTTTTGACTTCGTCAGATGTTGCAGTGAAGATAAAGATCTGTTTTTCTTCATTTATTTTTAGACCGATAATTTAATACGGCTTCTTCAAAGGCTCGAAATAACTTCTAATATTGATTGTGCTACTACATATGCATCATCTACAAAGGCGAGTATGATTTTTGCTCCCATAGCAGCTATGTCCTGTTTGATTTTTGAATAAATTTTTCGCATGACATATTTTAAGGCCAGGTTAAACAACAATGGATCTCCCTGTTTCAGTCCAGAATTTACACAGAAAACATTTGATATTTTCAGCTCTAGTCTAACTTGTGCAAAGGAGTTACACACATTTTCGTTACCGCAGCTAGATTCTTAGGTATGCCCAGCTCAACCATTGCATTCCATAGTCTTGGATAATTAATTAAATCATATGCCTGTTTAAAACCTATAAAGATTTGATGCACATTCAATACGTTTCAAGCATTTGTCTAATAGTAAATATTAATTTGATCAATAATTCGGCATAATAATGGTAGTACCTACCTAATCCCTACCTAGTATTGATGTCGCAATATCTCATATAGGCAGTGTATACTATATAAAAAGACATATAGTATAATAGGTGCGTTCGCGGGTACAGTTGACAAATTGTCGCCGACAATTTCTAACCTCATTTAATATAAATAATATCGTTCATAGATAAATAAACAAGGTATATTTACTTTTAATTAATATTAATAACTGATTATTAAATTATAATAGGTAAATATGTCTTGTATATTTATCTATTAACGATATTATTTACATCATTTTAAAGTGCGCATGCGTTTTGCTGCTAATTTGTCGCCGACTAGTCGCCGACAGGCACCCGCGAACGCACTTAATATGGTATAAGTATATGGCGTATAGTCATATACATAGTATATTACTTATCGGAATTTAATTTTCTATAAAACGGATATTTCTAAACATAACTTAAATTTGTAACAATAATATAAACTAAAAATAAACAAATCGTTCAATAAACAGAATTTACTTTGTTACAATCAGCATAGTAAAATATAAAGTAAAAAATGTCAATTCTTATTATTATAAAATTATAACAAATACGTATTGCATAATATATTATTATTTATATGTTGCAAACATACGCTATTTTTACACATTTTACAAAAATATTTTGATTTCCGGTCGTTACCACGAGGACATGAATTACATATTTATGTCTTTTGGTTTTAATAGGCGGAATTGCCATTTCTTCTTCTTCTTCCCCTCCAATATCTTCAATCCACGCCTTGTTTTCTTGGGAATATTTTGATTTTTTAGCCTTTGCCATTGTTAATCGTTTCGCAAAGGCATGCACGTTTTTTTCAAAAATAATCGACGCCTCATAACTATTTGGTGGATTTAGTGGATTTACTAGATCAAGATATAAGTTTGTCAAAGTTGATATGACCTTATTTTGGAGAAGTGCTAACTATTTATCAGCATTAAAATTTACATCATTTATAAAAGAAGACCTATGATACACAGCCCAACAAAAAAAAATTTTGTCTTGCTGCCGAAAAAAACAACTGATTTTAGTTAATTCATCTGTGCTGATTCCAAAAATACAAACCTTTTCTTTGTATCAGCTCTAGTTTTCGAGATATACCATACTCATCAAATACTAAAATATTCTTACATTTCTGTATATTCTACCACTATAATTGCAATATGTTTATACACAAACTTAACAAATTCTAAGACAAATGGGCAAATGGACAAAAGGGCATATCAATCCTATTTTGGTGTTCATTTAGGAGATCAAGATAAATCCTAGGCTCCACATGTAGTGTGCAAAACTTGTCTTGAAAACTTGCGACAGTGGACGAAAGAACAACGAAAATGTTTAAAGTTTGGTGTTCCAATGGTATGGAGGGAACCAAAAAATCATTTTGACGATTCAGTAAAGACCATCCTAACCTGGATTCAGCAATAAGACCAATTCCACATCAGCTTGAGCAGATACCCTCTCCAATATTTGGCAGTCTAGCTACGTTACCAGAGTATAATGTCGAAATGTTATCTGACGAACTACAGACTAATAGATTTGGGAAGACGACAGTGATTTTGAATGGGATTCAACACGTCCTGAGCGCTTTATTCATGAAGAGCTAAGCGATCTTATCAGAGCTTTGAATCTTCCAAAGGATTCATCCGAGTTGCTTGCCTCCAGACTAAAACAATGGGAATGTTCTTCACCCAGACACCAAAATTACATACTACCGTAATAGAGAAAAAGATCTTTTGCCTTTTTTTCTCAGCAAGATGATATGGTTTTTTATTACAATATTAAAGGACTGTTAGAAGAAATGGGTGTATCGCAGTATACACCAGATTACTTTCGTCTTTTTATCGACAGTTCCAAACGAAGTTTAAAGTGTGTCGTTCTAGATAATGGCAACAAATATGGACGTATAACAATTGGGCATTAGAGTGGAAGAAATGTTCAACAACTTTAACAAACACGGTTGTCATATGAGAATTAAAATACCTCTACAGCCATTTATACCATTTCCTAGAAAATCTTGGTGACCTTAGTGAGGAACAAGGGGGACGCTTCCACCAAGATATCAAAACGATTGAAGAGAGGTATCAGAGGAGATGGGGTAATCACATGATGGTAGATTACTGCTGGAGTCTTCAAAGGGACCGTCCTTTTAAAGCCTTTGCAAGAAAATTATATAAAAGGAAGTTTTTAGGTGACGCTGAATAACACATTTTTGCTGCGACGCTGGTAAGGTTAGATGGAAAGTTAAGTTTTTTTGGCAGATATGTGTCACTATTTTTGTAAGTATATTGCTATACGCTCTGAGCTTCGCTGGTGTCGCTCCTAGCGGTTACTAATTCAACTTTTACCGGTAATTTTTAAATTTATTATTTAATTGTTATCGCTTAATATTTACAACGCAAAAAAATAATTAAATTGTAATCGATTTTTTAAAGATTTTTCTAATAATTTTGACGTTCTATTGATAAAATATCAATTTCTTACTTCGGATACTTTGACAATAATCGTGTAGATGGCGCTAAGATTATAATAGATTATTTATAATTAGATATTACGGAACATTAAAAAAACTTAAATTCAGTATTTAAAACGTAAGTATATTTAAGGTAAAAATATATACCACAGCTTTGACCAACTAATATTGTTTATAATTAATGTTTTTAATTTTAATTTTAAATTAATCACTTTGACATTTATGTCAAATTTCCAGTAAACGTTTACAAACTTGTCACTACTGGCGTTCGCGAATTTGTAAATATCCCCTCTACGTACGAGCTCACAGCGTATACAATAAATATCTTACTTTTTATTCGTGTTTTGTTTATTTCATGGGTAGCATCACTACATATATGTAGGTATTACATTAAATTACCCTATATGTTAGAAATGTGATCTTTGTCGTATTTTCTGAAAGCGATCTGATGGAGCAAATCTGGTGGCATTTTTGGATTCAGCAGACCCAAATTACCTAGAAACAGTAAAAAAATTCCCGACAGCAAACTGTGTGTTTACCCGTGAATGAAGATGACCTCCAACAAATCCTACATATACCTACATCAACTTTTTCAGAATATTGTGTATGTTCTTCTCTCATCGAGTGAGGATATCCCTTAGACCAATAGCGAAAATTTTGATGATTAGTATACACTTGAAGTGTAAAGGACACAAAAAATGTTCTAATTGGATCACATTATCACGGTATCTAACATCGCCATCATTTTTTACACACCAACATGGTTTTTCGACTAAAAGTATACCTATGGGATTTCCTCAAACTCAAGCATAATATCCAATCCATCACTTATTGCATTGTCAGCTTCTTTTTTTCTACCTTACATGTCCAAGCTCGCGAAACTGCTTTTCTATTAATTATTTCTTTTTCTGGTTATTGTCCCTTTGGATATAGAGGCAAATCTGGAAATGTTTCATAAAGTAATAAAGGAACATCCATTTGTGTGCGTGTGTTGTTTGTATGTTTAACCAATCATCTGTAGAATTGATATTTTGTGCAGTTCTGTTAAATGAGCAATTGTTCTGATATGCAGTTAACAAAACTAGCAACTACTGTCATGTTTACAGATTAAGGTCAGGCGTTTTACACTAATAGTCGAGGAAATGAAGCTGAAAAAATGGCAAAACCTCGCAATTTTTTCGTCCAGCATCGATTTGTACAAAAATTTGGGATTAGGCTCATTACACCCTCTAGTTCATTTTCTATATTGAACCGTTGTACGCTTTTGGTTTTTTAAGGGTGAAAACTACCCCTAATTGTAAAAAATTATAAAATAACATTTTAAACTTTAATATTTTCAACATTTGGTTCTTATTAGTTACGTAATGAATGTTTTATGCTTTAAGATATACTATCATAATATTTCAACCCTTAAAACCACCCTTGTTGGAGCTATATATAAAAAATTTACTGATCCTAAAAGAATAATTTCGGCTTGCATCGATTTACATAAAAATTTGGGATTAGGATCATCTCATCCTGTACTTCATATTCTATATCATGCTTAAGGGCGTTGATTATTTTTAGGGGTGTAAACTACCCCTTATTGTCAAAAATTATATAAAAACATTGTAAACTATAATATGGGTAAAGTTTGGTTTTTATTTGTTAAATAATGATTGTTTTATACTTTAGGATATAATATCATAATATTTCAACCCTTAAAAACCACCCTTAATAACATTAAAGTTTTTATAAGTAGATATTTTCATAGGTCTATACAGAAAAAAAACTAGAATTAAAGAATTACAAAAACATTTATTTACACAAAAATACGAATTTAAAAATATGTACAAATACAAACACAAATAGTTTTTTAATCATCTTCCAGTATATGAACCGGTTCTGTGGTATTATACATGCATTGAAAATGTTCCATAAGGGGACTATCCGAATTTTTCGAAAAAAAAATTTGTTTTATAAACGTAGCTCCTTCATTTTTGGCGGTGAAAAGTTTTTTCAAAAATGTTTTTGTAGGATTTTTAAAGAGTTATAAGACTGTGTAAACTAAATTCCGTAAGATCCGTCAGTTTTTAATTAGGGTGGGTTTAAAGGGCTCGAATAAGGGGGTGTTTGCTCGTAAATATAGGTTTTAAACAGCTATATCTCGCTAACAGTTTACTGTAATGAAAAATTTATACACAAGGTAATTTTAGTTATTAAAGAAGCTACAATTTAGTAGTGTATCATATTTTTCGTATCTCCAGTATTTTCGGAGATATTTTGAAGTAAAAGGTG
This sequence comes from Diabrotica virgifera virgifera, assembly GCF_917563875.1. NCBI lineage: Eukaryota > Metazoa > Arthropoda > Insecta > Coleoptera > Chrysomelidae > Diabrotica > Diabrotica virgifera. Next base: position 178,153,982 of record NC_065451.1, read on the forward strand.
AAAAATGGGAAATTCCAAAAAATTAATTTTTCTTTAAACTCCAATTTTTCTAAAATTGGGCCTTTTAAATAGGTCAAACTTCTTGGGTATATTGATAATACAAATATAAAAGGAATTACAGAAAGGTGAAGACCAATTTTGAATCAGGAGGGTAGTTAGGGGGTTGTTTGCATTGATTTTTTCATAGAGAAAAGCAGGTACCGATATTTTTTTATCATAAGTCGCTTAATTTTTAGACTAGAAACTTTTTATTATTTTTTTTTAAATGCCTAACTGTATACTTGAAAAAAGATTATTTAAGTTTTCCTCGAAAAATGCAAAGTTTTCCGTTATTTTACTTTGAATATTTCAAATTATGCATTTAACGAAAAAAGCTAACTTTTAACATGCCGTATCTCGGTTTTTATTGGTCTTAGCGATATTACAGAAAAATAATTTGGTTTGTGTTACTAAAAGATACAATTTTGATATCTACGGTTTTTTTGATTAAATGCATATTTTTCGAGGTATTCTCAAAAACCCTCTAAAAAAGTCGATTTTTTCATCGAAAAACTGTTACTTTCAAGCGCGAATAACTCGAAAAATATTAGTTTTACGAAGAAAATGTAAAAAACATGTTTTTCTTATAATTAATTTTTACATCGATTTACATAGTTAAAATGTAATAAAAAATTCCCTCCCCCGAGATGGGGTGGCAACCACCCCCAAGGTTTAGCGTACAGCGGCATGATATAGAAAATGATCCTTGGACTATTCCCTACCTTCTGTGAAAATTTCAAGTAAATCCATGCTGGACGAAAAAATTGCGAGCCAAAATGCTTCATTTCCTCGACTATAAAGTAAATAACACTATTTGAAAAATATATTTTTTTTATTTTATATCTGTAAAAATTAACGCTGAAATAGTTTTTACTTACTTTCTCATTATCAAGACCTACATAATATGTAGGCGTATTTCATATTATGAAATAAGCATTGAGTGAGTTGTGCATCAGGCAATAATGATCAAACAACAGAAATAAGGCTCAGGATAGAAATAGCAAGAACTGCGTTTGCAAAAATTCTCTGCAGCAAAGACCTTAGATTAAAACTGAGAGTAAGATCTTTGAGATGCTACGTATTCTCGATATTACAATGTGGACTTGAAAGCTACACATTGAAGAAAGAACACATAAATAAACTACAGTCATTTGAAATGTGGTGTTATAGAAGGATACTTAGAATAGCATGGACCCAGAAGAAAACGAACATGGAAGTATAGTATTGCGAGTTTGCGAGAAATGGGCAAAGAATATGAAATAATAAACACAATAAAACAAAAAAATTACAATATCTGGGACACGTAATGAGGGGACAGCGATATGAAATGCTAAGACTGATAATACGGGGAAGTATAAGAGACAGAAGGAGTATAGGAAGAAGGAAAGTGTCACGGTTGAAGAATTTAAGGAACTGGTTTAAATGCAATTCTATAGAACTCTTCAGAGTAGCTGTAGATAGAGTAAAGATAGTGATGATGATATCCAACCTCCCATTGGGAGACGGCACTTAAAGAAGAAGAAGAAGAGTTGTAGCAAATCTTGCAATAAATCTGTAAACACTTAATATTTTCTTCTTCGTCTTCTTCTTTTTGTGTAGACATGATACTGTCTGTTGTTTAATATGCCTCCAGATGTTTAGTTGTCTTTCCATCGTTTTCGTCGTCTTTCCACTGATCGACTTCCTATTGGAAGCCATCTCGCGCCGTCTTTAGGTACTACGCTTTGTTGTTGTTGTCATTCGGCTTATATTATCGTTCCATTCGACCCTTCTCTTTCTTAGTCAATCCTTGATGTTCTCCACTTTGCATCCTATGTCGTGTTTCTGCCGAGCATGACATAATTGGTCTGATGACTGTTTTGTAAATTCTTTCATTTCTATCCCGATATTTTTATTTCTCGATTTTGTTTCATTCAGGCAACCTGCGGCTCTGTTTGCTCTATCTACTTGATCTTCCAGTTCTGTTTCGAGATTTCCGTAGAGATAGTGTGCCTAGATATGTAAACTCAATCACTTGTTCTATTTATTACCTAACCCTGCAGTTATAATTTACGTCTTAGTAGATTTGCTGTTATAACCATGCTGGTGTGAGTTTTTACTGAATCTCACCCCACCGTAGCAAAAAAGGTTTAATTATTACCTTTTGCCTAATTGGACATGGGTGAATATTTTAGGACCACACGCATATGTCCCCAAAGCATAGAGTCCTTCGATATTAACAAACTAGTGAACTTTTAGGAGAACTGGTTCTGAGAATTTATTTGGTCGGGTTTTATAGTTACTAATTAACACGATATGAAGGGTTGTGCACATGAGAAATAAAAGTGATAAGCGAACAAAACATTTATTAACAACAGCGAGTTTAACAAATGCACGGAATGAACGATTAATTGTCTTAGTAGCGAAAGAGAGAGTCTATTATACACATTAGGTGACGTCTTAAAATTTAGCGTGCGAGGTAATTATTGCGAGCGAGAGAACAACAGAGAAAACACACAAACTAGTCGCCTTGGACCCTCAGAAGAGACTGCTCTTCTAAAAACTGCAAATATCTTAATTTACACTTTTCTGGCCGAAAAAGGGCGTCTCATATGTTTTTCTTAGTTCGCTAAGGGTAAGAAATGACACTTAACAAGAGCGTATCCATGCATCCACACATGTTTATAACCTTGCGCTACCGAAGACGTCAAAGCAGCAACCATATGTCCGTTAGCTTTTGTGCCCTAACACAACACTAACACTCAAGTTTTCAGAGAATTAAATCTTTCAAACACAATACAGATTGTCCCAACAGATTTACAAGAGAGATTTACAAAAATGCGAATTAATTTAACTGTTGTTTTCACAACACATGCATTTTGTCTTTTTTGGGGGAAATTAACATGTTATTTTTCTGGCGGTTTGGAGCAGCATACATTGTAAATCATGTTCACTTGAGAGATTCGTACTGCGTCGTGCTACACGACAATTAGACCGAAATCATTAGACAGAAAGCAGTAGACCGAACTCATTGGACCGAAAAGCACTTTACCGAAACCTCATTAGACCGAACAGCATTAGACCGAAATGGTACATAAATTAAAAAAGATTGCAGTAAATTATGCTAAGATTTTGTATATGTGTCTTTTTGTTTATTGTATTTTTTTGTATTATTTTATACATAGACTGTGCAGTCTGATATGAAATAATTTTCATCCGTTAAACAAATTAGTGAAGGTAAAAATAAATTAAACCTCTAACTAGCAAGAGGTCCCTGATTTGAACAGGGGACCTCTCGATCCCTAGGCGAATGCTCTACCGATCAGCTACCACGGCTTTTGTATTCAGTGGATCATTTCTCGGACATAATTACAATCTCCGTGACAGGTACTTTAAATGAAAATAAACATTTTCAATAATACTTATAATTATAATAAATATTAAATTAATACTAAAAATTATAATAAATATACAGGGTGTAACGAAAATACAGGTCATAAATTAAATCACATATTCTGAGACCAAAAATAGTTCTAATGAACCTAATTTAACTTAGTACAAATATGCACATAAAAAAAGTTACAGCCCTTTGAAGTTACAAAATGAAAATCGATTTTTTCGAATATATCGAAAACTATTAGAGATTTTTTTATTGAAAATGGACACGTGGCATTCTTATAGCAGGAACATCTTAAAAAAGAATTATAGTGAAATTTGTGCACCCCATAAAAAATTTATGGGGATTTTGTTCCCTTACACCCCCCCAAACTTTTGTGTACGTTCCAATTAAATTATTATTGTGATACCATTAGTTATATTCAATATTTCTAAAACTTTTTTGCCTCTTAGTATTTTTTCGATAAGGCAGTTTTTATCGAGTTGCGGCTTCTTTTTTAATATATTTACATACAAATTTTATGGTGGTTTTGTTCCTTTAAACCCCCCAAATGTTTGTGTATGTTCCAATTAAACTTTTACTGCGGTACCATTAGTTAAACACAGTGTTTTTAAAACTTTTTGTCTCTTTGTATTTTTTCGAGAAGGCACTTTTTATCGAGATGTGACTTCTTTTTTAATATGGTTCAAAATATACCTAAAATTGTTAATCATAAATAAATTTTCATATTATTACCAAGTCTCCATAATCGTACTTAGCCATATCCAAATATGTAGTGGATTTGACAAATATTCAAAACATCTCGATAAAAACTGACTTTTCGAAAAAGTTCTAAGAGGCAAAAAAGTTTTTAAAATATTGTGTTTAACTAATGGTACTACAATAATAATTAAATTGGAACGTACACAAAAGTTTGGGGGGGTTTAAAGGAACAAAACCCCCATAAAATTTTTATGGGGTGTCCAAATTTCACTATGATTTTTTTTAAGATACTACTGCCATAAGAATGCCACATGTCTATTTTCAGTAAAAGATCTCTAACAGTTTTCGATATATTGGAAAAAATCGATTTTCATTTTGTAACTCCAAAGGGCTGTAACTTTTTTTATGTGCACATTTGTACTAAGGTAAGTTAGGTTCAATCGAACTATTTTTGGGTTCCAGAATATGTGATTAAATTTATGACCGGTATTTTTGTTACACCCTGTATTTACTAAAAACACTAATACATAATATATTCTTTTCACGCACACCTTATTTACGCTACATAACTTAAAAGATGTAGCGACTATTTAATACCATAATGAATGTAAAAATTCACCCTCGTACCTAAAGAAGTATAACTTCAAAAATAATGACAGTTTGCTTTATAAATGTTTGTCCGTAAATATTTCGTTTTCGAGGTAGGTGGTATTGAAATTTTTCTTACAAACTGACGATTTATTCATTGCTCTAAAACCGGTTAAGATATGCAAAAGAAATTTGGTTGGTTTTAAAAGGTAGTTATTGCACATTTTTTAATATACAGTTAGGAATTTAATATACACCATTGGCACGCACATAGGCGGGTGGGTTTGGGGGTTATCTCTTTTACTGCGACAAGTAAAAAGAACTGCTTTTCGGTCTTCTGCTGTTCGGTCTAGTGAGGTTTCGGTAAAGTGCTTTTCGGTCTAATGAGTTCGGTCTACTGCTTTCGGTCTAATGATTTCGGCCTCTTTACAGTAAACCCTGCGTCGTAGTATGGGTCGTCTGTATAACAGATTATTTTCAATTGTTTTTCTCCCAATTAGTATCCTATTTTAATTATTAGATACTTTTATTTGTCTTAACTTCTATTTCGTCAATGATCGGATTGAATCTTTGAATCTCCCTATCTTATTCCATTGCTAGATTCAATTGGGTCAGTTAGTTCTTCTTCAAATATCATCTTATGATCCACGAAACATAAAAATATGCTGGTTTGTTGTATTCTAATAATTTCTCATACTTGTGCTCATTAGATATAAATATAGCGTCTGTTCATGATCTTTCCGACCTAAAACCTCGTTGTTATACTGCTAGTGCTATTTTAGTCAGTTTGTTTATTATAAATGTTGTTGTTAATTTCATTGTTTTCTTTAATAAATTAATAACTTTAATTTTACAGGTTTGATTTGTCTTCTTTTTTAAAGAGAGGTATTAGGATGTCTCCATTCTTGTGGTATTCTGTTTTGATATATTATGTTTTTGGATTAGTTTGAATAGTCCTTTTGTCAGATCCGATCGTCCGTACTTTAGGAGTTTATTCAGTAATCTGTTTTCTCCTATTGATTTTCTATTTTTCAATTTCCTTAATGCTTCCTTTACGTTTCCCTTCTCAATGTTTATTTCTTCGTCATCACTTCTGGTGTAGATGGAGGTGGTTCATTATCGTCACCTTTAGAAAAAATTTTCAGAGATAATCGTCACTAAAATTTGCAGAAATAATTTTTGTGTTGTTTCTTAATTCTAAAAATCTACAAGCAAAAAGTTTTCCTGTAGTTGGCTGTATATCATATATTACAAAAAACGACTTAAATCCTTTTATTTATAAAAGGTATATTTTTAAAAATCCCTAAAAAGGGATACATCACAGAACTAGTTTTCGATCTGATGACCGATCATCATCAGTGCTTACGTGATCTAACATGCTAACCACCAAAATACAATATTATAAAAATATGAGTAAAAACCCTTTAGAATTGATCTGTCATGGAAACATAGATAAAATATGTGAACTTAAACATGTATGTTCAAAATATTCCATGTACTACTCGCTCCAGGTACCATTTGTGCTCAAAATTGACTTGTTCACATGTGGAGTGTATGGTGGCAAGTGAAAAAATATATATACCTTTTATAAACGATTTTAGTCGTTTTTTCTTAATTCTATTATTTATACAGGGTGTCCCGAAAAGATTGGTCATAAATTATACCACACATTCTGGGGTCAAAAATAGTTCGATTGGAACTAAGTCACCTTAGTACAAATGTACTCACAAAAAAAGTTACAGCCCTTTGAAGTTACAAAATGAAAATCGATTTTTTTCAATATATCGAAAACTATTAGAGATTTTTTATTGAAAATTGACATGCATCATTCATATGGCAGGAACATCTTAAAACAAAATTATAGTGAAGTTTGTCTACCCCATAAAAATTGTATGGGGGTTTTGTTCCCTTAAACCCCCCAAACTTTTGTGTACGTTCCAATTAATTCATTATTGTGGTATCATTAGTTAAACACAACGTTCTTAAAACTTTTTTGCCTCCTAGTATTTTTTCGATAAGATAGTTTTTATCGAGATGCGGCTTCTTTATTAATATACTTACATAACAATTTTATAGGGGTTTTGTTCCTTTAAACCCCCCAAATATTTGTGTACGTTCCAATTAAACTATTATTGTGGTATCATTAGTTAAACACAGTGTTGCCTCTTAGTCTTTTTTGCCTCTTAGTCTTTTTTTGACAAGTCACTTTTTATGGAGATGTGGCTTCTTTTTCAAAATATACCTAAAAATGTAAATTATAAATAAATTTTCAGATTATTAACAGGTCTCTATAATCGTACTTAACCATATACAAATATGTGGAGGATTCGACAAATATTCAAAATATGTCTATAAACACTGGCTTATCGAAACAGTGCTAAGAGGCAAAAAAGTTTTAAAAACATTGTGTTTAACCAATGGTGCCACAATAATAATTTAATTGGAACGTACACAAAAGTTTGGGAGGGTTTAATGGAACAAAACCCCCATAAAATTTTTATTGGCTGCACAAATTTAACTTTAATTTTTTTTTAAGATATTGCTGCCATAATAATGTCACATGTCCATTTTCAATAAAAAATCTCTAAGAGTTTTCGGTATATGAAAAAAAATCGATTTTCATTTTGTAACTTTAAAGGGCTGTAACTTTTTTTGTGTGCACTATTGTATATGCGTAAGTGAGGTTCAATCGACCTATTTTTGACCCCAGAATCTGTGGTATAATTTATGAGCAATCTTTTCGGGACACCCTGCATAATATGTTTATATTTTTTCAGAAAATTAAATGATTCCTTTGGAGAATGTGGTAGGCCAAAAATGGGATGGCAGATCGATCCATTTGGTCATAGTAGAGAGATGGCCTCAATATTTGCTCAATTGGGTTTCGACGGTTTATTATTGGGCAGAATCGATTACCAAGAAAAAGATTTTAGATTATCGACAAAAACTGCAGAAGTAGTTTGGAGGTCTAGCCAAAATTTAGGTAAGTTTTTATTTTATAATTGAGGTAGCTCTTACTAAAGGTATGTTTGAGTTTGAGGGTCGACCAAGTGTAAAAAGTTATATTGTTTTTTATAAAACAAGAATGGTGTGGATATTGTGTCGATATACTCTTATGGTTCAGATCTGGAGTTGCTCCCCAAAAGGACTGTTGTATGATACGTATTTAAAGTGATGCACTGTTTATTCGATATTTTCATTTATTTTAAGAGGGGCATTTATAGTCCAATCGGGTTATACGAATAACAGGCCCAACGTTGCATTAGGAGCTGCCCCAAATTTTATTTTTTTTTAATCTTTAGGGGGGTTCAATAGTAGTGTAAATTTAAAATCTCGACTGAATTCCGCTATTGCGTTAGCCGCCATCTTGATTTTAAACGAGAACCGTTTTTGCTCAATATCTCAGCCATTTTCAACTTTTCGACAAAAAGTAAAACAACCAAAATTGTTGAAAATGTAATTTTCTATCATTTCTATTTTTACGATTTTTTCGTGTCATCGATATTTTCCGAGTTATAGCGGAAAATAGTGACAGTTATATATAAATAGAGCATAATTATTGAATTATCTCGTTTATTGTTAGTTTTACGACAAAAATGTTTCTATACAAAAATAAAGAGAATTGAATTCTACACAATTTTAGTTTCTTTCATTTTTTTGCTAAAGTTAATATTTAAGGTAGTATGTATGCGATAATTGCGCGAGCGTAAGACCTAATTGATTTTGTAGCAATTGTTTTTGTTCAATACCTACGCCATTTTCAACTTTATTTGTTCGAAATATGATTTCCTAGAATTTCTTTTTAACAATTTTTTTCATGCGGTTGATATTTTCCGAGTTTAGTGGGAAAATAGTAAAAAGTGGTGGGGGAAGCATAATTACTGAATTTAATAATTTTTCCGAGCTGCCCCAAATTTTATAATTATATCCTTTAGGGGAGATCAATAGTAGTGTAAATTTAAAATCTCGACTGAATTCCGCGGTTGCATTAGCCGCCATATTGATTTTAAAGGAGAATTGTTGTTGCTTAATATCTCCGCCATTTTCAACTTTTCATCAAAAACGGTAGGAACTAAAATTGTTGGAAACGCAATTTCGTACAATTTCTTTTCCACAATTTTTTTATGCGATCAATATTCTCCGAGTTAAGGAGGAAAATAGTGGAAGCGGACGGGAAGCATAATTATTGAATTGTCTCATTTATTATTAACTTTACGACATAATTGTACATAAACAAAAATAAAGAGAATTATATTTTATACAATTTTTGAAACTTCCAATGAAACACCAACCAAACTAAGTACATAAAATACTGCACTACATAAATAAAAACTTATATGCATGAAGTTCACTTAATTTTATTAACTAGCGGGTTTTATTGGTTGAATTTGTCTGTCGATAATTAAGTTTCATGTCAGCTAACATATTTTAATATTTCAACAATTTTTTTTTTAATTTTGGACCCCGTTGGGGGGAATTTTCCCATTCTCCCCCCTCTTAGACCCGCCACTGGTTCTCTCGAAAAATTGTAGTAAATCGTAATTGCAACAATTTGAGTCCTTACACTTTTTGTCGAAAAGTTGAAAATGGGGAAAATATTGAACAAAAACAATTGCTTTAAAATCAATCGGGTCTTACGCTCGCGCATTTACCGCATATGTACTACCTTAAATATTGATTTTATCAAGAAAATGAAGGAGATCAAAATTGTACAAAATTTAATTCTCTTAATTTTTGTATAGGTTAAAATTTGTTGTAAAAGTAATAATAAACGAGATAATTTAATAAATCAATAATTATGTTTTAACTGTCACTGTTTTTCCCCATAACTCGGAAAATATGGACCGCACGAAAAAAGTTATAATAAACAAAATTATAGAAAATCGCATTTTCAACAGTTTCAGTTTGTATATTTTTGTCGAAAAGTTGAAAATGGCGGAGATATTGAGCAAAAACGGTTCTCGTTTAAAATCAAGATGGCGGCTAACGCAACGGTCAAATTCAGTCGAGATTTTAAATTTATACTACTATTGACCCCCCTAAAGATTAGAAAAATAAAATTTGGGGCAGCTCCTAATGCAAGGTCAAATGGTATCCCGACTGGGCTATTAATTTGAGTCTGAATAGATTCCAATTTAAAAAATGAGAAGTCCCAGATGTAAACAATAAATTTTAATTCTCGTCCATTTTCAATAAAAAATCGATTTTCATTTTCTAACGTCAGAGGGCTGTAACTTTTTTTTTTATGCGCAGATTTCTACTTATGTTAGGTTCAATCGAACTATTTTTGGTCCCAGAATAGGTCGTTTAATTTATGGCCTGTCTTTTTGTTACACCCTGTATAATTTACTGTCTTTAACTTCATTTTAGGAGAAAAAAGTAACATATTTACTGGATCCATGTTTAATGTTTATTCACCTCCCAGAGGATTCTGTTTTGATTTGTTATGTTCAGACGAGCCAATTATCGACGACAAAAAAAGTCCAGATTACAACGTTGATGAAAGGGTAAGATCCATTATTAATATTAATTAAAATATGAGTCAGTTGAAGAAAGACATGTAAAATATTCCAAGACTTTACTTTTACCATTTTTAAACAATTTTCTTTAGATCAATCGTTTGGGTCAAATCTTTAGACGGTAATTTAACTGCCTTTTCTTCAATGCAAATGAATTAAAATTTGCAGACATATGCATTCGCGGGAACAATACCCGAATAGTAAATAAAAAAAAATATGTTTATTTGTTTAAATAAAAATTCAATTTTAATGGAAAATGCTTAAATTCTCTTGTTTTTTTTACAATGAAATAACTTAAAATTTTAGAGATTGTAGCTAATTATATGAACTATACATAATTTCACTTTATACGTTAATTATTTACGTTATCCTTCATAAATAAACAATAACGTTTCAAACTTTCTGCAGGTTCCTACTACTTTTCAATATTTTAATAAACATGACGATATATTTTAATGTTTGAAAAGTGTAAGACTATAAAGTAAAAAATTAAAAAATAAAAAAAAATTAAGAAACGCTTTTCTTTAGTTACGAGTGACTAAAATTAAACATATTATAAAAAATCAACTAAAAAGCAAAAAATAAAAAAAATTCAAACTTGAAGGATTATTCGAAAAAAAACTGTTATTAGACAGATTAAATTTAGAGTAATCTCACACATTCGTTAAAAAATTGAAAAAATCTAACACATTCGTTAAAGAAAAGCGTTAGGCGCGTCTTCACCGAATAAACGGTTTTCGCCCCACCCTTTTCTTTAATGAATGTGTTAGATTTTTTCAATTTTTTAACGAATGTGTGAGATTACTCTAAATTTAATCTGTCTAACAGTTTTTCCGAATAATCCTTCGAGTTAAATTTTTTTTTTTATTTTTGCTTTTTAGATGATTTTATATTTTTTAATTTTAGTAACTCGTAACTAAAGAAAAGCGTTTCTTAAATTTTTTTTTATATATTTTTTAGCCCGAATGCTTGGGTCTTTCAAGGATTTTAGAGCAGCAACTACTTTCCGAAGCCATCGTATGTCTATTTTGTCTATACACGTCACCACAAGGTATCTCGGCTTGAACGTACTTTATTTGGTAGTTTTTTTGGTATTTTTCGAGGTTTGCTGCCTTTGAGGGTAAGGGTTTTCCACTGCCTTAGATTTGTGGTTCCTCTTTTATACCAAAATTCATTACTCTAGCTAGTCATTCAAGTAATTTCTATCTTCCTAAATTTCTTCTTAATGTCAGCTGTCGGCGGCCTGTTATCCGTTCTAAGAATGTCCTCCGTCATAGGAGGCCTTGATTTCTCGTAATTATGGCTTCCTTGGCAGTGCCCTTAAAGCCTTTTGTAGATTCCTTTATCCTATTCTTACTATTATTTTTTTTAGAAACCTCACTTTTCAAGGAATATTACGCGCATACCCGCGTAATGTTAATTGCGCATAATATGTCTGGGTAATACAACCAGCTGCCGGCTAGTTTCTAGAAATTCCAGGTTACGATTGTTACCCAGCCAACCATTCTGGGACCACCACGGAAGATTACATTCGTTTTTTTACTTCTTTTTCAGGTGCCATCTCTGCTACGGAGGTTGGCAATTATCATAGAATTTTTAATTTTTGAGGCAGTAGATCTAAATAGTTGTTTTGAGCTGCATCTAAACAATTCTCTCAAGTTCTTAAGTCATGAAATTCGTCTTCTTCCAATGTCTCTTCTGCCATCTATCTTTCCTTGCAATATGAGTCGCAGGATGCCATATTTCTCGTCCCGCATCACATGTACGAGATACTGTAGCTTTCTTTCTTTAATTGTAAGTTCAACTTCCTTCTCTTTACCTATTCTTCTCAGTACTTCATTGTACGTAACTCTATATACTTAGGAAACCCTAATAATTCTTCTAAGGTCCACATTTCAAAGGCGTTAAGTCGTCTTATTGTCTCTAGATTTAACGTCCATGATTCCACTCCATAGTATATTACACTGTATACGTAACATTTTGTTAGGCGTACTTTAAGAGCTAATGTTAAATCTTTATCTGCATAGACCTTTTTCATTTTCATTCTAGAAGATTTTATATTTAGCCCGATCAAAGAACAATCTGACCCCAAAAAAAAATAAAGGAAGGATGAAAATTTCGGAATAGGTAGTTGAAATTGTCTATTATTATATAAGAAAAAGTTTACAATTATACATCCCCTCCATTTTACAAAAATGGAGGGGAAAACCCCCCTCTCGAAGGTGAAAAATATACATTCAAAATAAGTCCGAAATTGGATAAAATGACTAATTCTAAGCAACTTTTTTTCTATAAAGTTTTTTCCATAAGTCAATACTTTTCTAGTTATTTGCAAGTGAATATGTTCATTTTAACAAAAAAAAAACATGCTTTGGGCGGTTTTTCGCAAATAACTAAAAAAGTAAGTATTTTATCGAAAAACGTATTCTTAACAAAAATATAGCTTATAAAAACTGAAAAAATGGTGTATGCCTGAGGTATGTAGACCCAGTAGAAGCAGAGTTGTAGCTAATGAAAAGTAGGTGCTTCTTCATCAAATTCCAAATCGAATATTTCACTGTGAAATAACCCAAAAACGAAGCACTTTTCGGGGAAAATTTATTTTAACTTTTTTTTTTAATTTAAAAAAAAAAAGTTTACTTTTGCTTTTTAAAAAACTTGTAACATTAAAAGTAAGTGAGTTGCGCTCAAAATATTGTTGGTCCCTTTTATTTTTTGGTAAAAAAATCGCGAAAATCACTTCCTAATTAGCATCACAAATAAATTTTATCATTACCGCTTCACAAGTTACTTATGTATTATTATGATCCGTAAGTTTCATCACGACTTTGGGCAAATTTTGAACAGCTATAGCATAACCAATTTTTGTCTAATAAGAAAACAAAACAGCAAAAATATTCAGAAAAGCAAAACGTACATTTTATTACTCTTTAAGATTTTTGGTATTACTAATAATTTTTAAGTTAATTTCATAAACAATTCCATTTTTTTTTTCAAATTTAAAAAAAAATGTTTTATATTAAACCCAATTTTTCTTAAAAGTGAGCACTTTGAACCAATGAAACTTATAGATAATATAAACAATAGATAAGTAAAGTAACTTGTGAAGCGGTAACGATTAATTTTATTTGGGAAGCCAATTAGGGGGTGATTTTCGCGATTTTTGTACCAAAAAATAAAAGAGACTAACAATATTTTGAGCGTAACTCACTTATTTTTATTGTTAGAAGTTTTATTTTAAAACAAAAATAAACCTTTTTTTAAACACTTTAAAAAAGTTGTAATGAATTTTCCCCGAAAAATGCTCTGTTTTCTGGTTATTTCACATATTCGATTTGGAATTTGACGAAGAAAAACCTACTTTTCATTAGCTACAACTCTGCTTCTAGTGGGTCTGCAGACCTCACGCGTACACCATTTTTTTCAATTTTTTATAAGCTATATTTTTACTAAAAATATTGTTTCGCTAGATTACTTACTTTTTGAGTTATCTGCGAAAAACCGTCTAAAAACATGTTTTTTTTTTGTTAAAAATGAACATATTCACTCGCAAATAACTCGAAAAGTGTTGACTTAGTGAAAAAAATCTATAGAACAAAAGTTGCTTACAATTAGTCATTTTATCCAATTCCGGGCCTATTTTGAACATATATTTTTTCACTCCTGAGAAAATATTGTTCACTCCGTATTTCCAAATTTTTGTAAATTGGAGGGGATGTAGAATTGTAAACTTTTTCTTATATATAATAATAGACAATTTCAACTACCTATTTCCAAATTTTCATCTTTCCTTTATTTTTTTGGAGGTTTTCGTAAAATTTTGTGTTCCCTGATTGGGCTAATTAGAAGATTTATAGTTTTAATTATTATATTTATGATGCTTAAAGCAAAAATCAAAGATGCAAAACGAAGATGGGTTATAGAACATTAATTTTCTTATTGTTTGTTTGTATTGATAAAACATTTTGTATTTTCTTAATCACCAATAACAATTTATACATGCACTAGGTAGACCAATTCCTCGCCCTAATGTGGCGCCAAAGTCAGTATTATAATACCAATAACGTTATCGTCACCATGGGAGGAGACTTCAACTACCAAGACGCTACCACTTGGTTTACCAATTTAGACAAACTGATAAGGTTCGTATTTTTTTCTTTTCGTAGGTTAATGAATTCTTCCGAGTTCTCGATAACATGACAAGCGTGTACGATACTCACAACCTAATTATAACCATGGGTGAAGACTTCAATTACCAAGACGCTGCAACTTGGTTCAAAAACTTAGATAAATTGATTTCGTAAGTAGAGAAAGATAGTCAGCTTTTTGTCTTTGTCTCGTGGCTTCAAAAGATGCTGTCGTTGAGCTGCATGTTTATGTTTGTGTTAAGTATGTTTTTCATTTTTAGTTCATTAATAATGAGCCTACATTCCATAGATTTTTCCCTTCAGATAAGGGGACACACCTAAGGGAGGCTTAGGTAAATCCGACGACAGATGGATAGCTGTTGATGATGATAGGTTTAAAAGGGCTACGTAATCACTAAAACAGAAATTTTTGTCTTCGTATTTCTTCATTGGATTGAATAAAGTGACGTAAATAATATACTGTTACTATGGAACGAGTAGATAAATTTTGAACAAGTCTAATGGTAGGGGAGTAAAGTATGCTAAATTTGCAGTAACTCGAGCGTTATGGGAACCTATTGGATTGTGATTATTAGGTCCTAAAATCAAAAAAAGTTAAGTAAAATTCTCCATTTTAGTGGGCGCTTGCCATTTTTTAATTTAATTTTCCATTTCCAACAATCGTTTTTCCGATTATAGCGCCATCTATCCATAACTCGAAAAAATGTCGAATAAAAGTTGCTTATTTTTACGTAAAGAATCCAAATCTGCAATAAAATTTGGGGGTCCCATTTAAGATTTTAAAGTAACCCCCCACCTTGCCTCCGTGGGTGGTCGTGATTGGTAGGTATCATTCGATAGATTTTTCAAAAACATTTTGAAAGTATATTTTGCAGTTTTTCGATCTGATGTTCATTTTGCGAAGTATCGCGGGGTTCGAATTTAAAATTTTAAATTTACCCTCCACTCCTCTCAGTGGGGGTCAGGTTTAGTACGATTCGATAGATTTTTGAAAAATATTGAAGACGTATTTTTTATTTTTTCGATCTGACGTTCATTTCGTGAAATATTCGCTTTTTTGTGAAACTTTTTGATACCCATTTCCTTACGCCCCGCTCAAATCGTCAGATTTTTGAAATATACACTCTTTTGTATGTTCTTAACTTACCTTATCTTAATCAAATGACCTTATGACAATTTCAAATATTTTTAAGGACAGATTTTGGGGGGGGGTGGCTAAAGAACCTGTGTTAAGAGCCAATATATGGTACAGGTACATCTGCAGGGTACCAGGTTTCTCCCCATATGATAATCTGAATTCGAGTAACTGCAAAAATCCCCACTTGGGCTCCCCTACCATCCAAAATCGTTGTTTACATGCACTGTCTCATTGAAATTTAGTTTAGTGTCACGTACTGCCGACGCACTGTTGTCGCACTGTTGGAAGTTCGTAGAACTAGTACTCAAAATAACTGAGTACATAGCAGCTGGATTCAACGACAAGCAGTACGCTGGAGTAGCATTCCTGGACGTAAGCGAAGCTTTCGACAGAGTATGGCATAAGGGGCACATATATAAAATGCGAGGCTATGGGTACAGCGGGGCGATGACGAGGCTGATCTCTTCGTACTTAGCCGGCCGGAGTTTCAGGGTTCGGATAGGACAAGTCCTGTCCGAGCTCGGAAACCCGGAGGCCGGAGTACCACAAGGAGCAGTCCTGTCACCTCTGCTGTACACAATATACACCGCAGACGTACCTAGAACACCAGGTACCCTTATGAGCCTTTACGCCGACGATACAGCGATAGCGGCTAAACACAGAAACGTAGATATAGCAGTGAACAACCTGCAAACAGCGTTAGAAGACATCGAGGAATGGAGTATAAAGTGAAAGATAGCCATCAACTACGAAAAGACGCAAGCGGTACTATACAAGAAATGAAGACAACAGCCAGAAGAGCAACTGACGGTGCAGAACAACCCCATCGAGTGGAAAGATGAAGCCAAATACCTGGAAGTCATCATGGACAAAGGATTAACCTTCCAAAAACATGTAGAAGCCACAGTCCAGAAGGCCAACATGGCGAGAGCAACATTAAGAGGACTCACAGGCAGAAAAAGTAAATTAAGACTAAAAACGAGGTTAAGATTAATAAACAGCATAATATTACCGGTACTAACATACGCATCTCTCGCATGTGGACAAGTGTGCAAAACACACAAAAAGAAGATTCAAGCGGTTCACAACAGCAGACTAAGAGAAGGAGCCAAAATCCCGAGGTACGTCGCAGAAAGATTACTGTTCAGAGTTCAGAGAACTACAAGAGGTGAGAGTCACCGAAATGATGACAGACAAGGCAAGGGTCAAATTCGCGGAGCTGAAGCACCACCCAAGCCCCATATTGCGAGAGATGCTAGGGTATGACGCTTTCCACCGATGGAAGCACAAACTCCTCAACAGCAAATAGTGGAATAAAGCAAAGGAAATAAAGTAAATAAAGAGAAACACAAAGAATATAGTGAAAGTAAAGTGATAAAGAAGTAAAAATAGAAAATAGTAGATAGTAGATAGTTCGTAGCTCGAAACACCAAGTGCCGAAGAAACACGTAACCCAAGCGTAGGTCCAACACCACGATCAGGTAAAGTCAGCCCATAAAAAAATAGAAGAAAAAGGTACAAGCCACCAAAAAAATATAAAAAAACATAAAAACAAAAATACTTAATAGCACCAAGCCATTGGACTGAGCTCAGTGGGGCTTGGTACAATGATTGGGGCTCAAGCAAGCAATTTTTAGTTCCGCGGATAAGTAATTAGAAGATAAAGGCATAGAGCGCTTCACGCTGGCCTAGTTTTGAATTCGATTAGGGCACCACATTGGAATCTTATTACCCAGGATTCCATTGTGAAGAGCTTTTGGCTACGATAGCTGTGCCCCCATCGCGCATCAGCGTGCTATGGTGGGGAAAGGGATGGTCTGGAGCATTGGAGCGAGGTGGGGTGATCCCTGTTGTTGCTCGGATTAAAACACCTCGCCCCAATGAATTGTTACACCCGAATGTACTTTTTCGATAGAGTGGACATCTCCCACAGGTCGGGTCAAATCAAACTGCTTGCAAGTTCGCAGAACTTTCGAAAAAAAATTTTTGATGACGTGCTGATGTAGCCTCCTAGATAAATTTTTATTTAGGATTTCAAATTCTTGTCTATTAGTTCAGTAAATTATGTCAGTTTTTGTTTGTATTCGTATTCGTGTTATTATTAGGTAGTAAGCTTATAAATTAAATTATTTGCTACAAAGTTTAGATAATGGTTATGTTCTGTTGCATGTACCTATGTGTTTTTTATTTTGTTTTAATGTTTCTTTTTTATTTTAACAAATTGTAAAATAATACATGATTGAATAACAATTGCCAACCTTAACCTATACGGGCATAAATCTCCAATGCTGAATATTGTTTTAATTATATTCTTCTTTACCTTTTAGCTACGCAAATCTCCGCCAATCTAATGGCTCCAGATATAATCTTATTTACTCTACACCATCTTGTTATGTAAAAGCCATATATGATGAAACTAAAGGAAAGAAGAAATGGTATGTTAAGCAAGACGATTTCTTCCCTTATGCGTCCGATCCACACGCTTTTTGGACGGGGTACTTTACTTCCCGACCCACCCTCAAAAGGTTTGAGAGGGAAGGAAACAATTTCTTACAGGTAAGATTACAAGGCTGTTTATAAATAAACAGCTTATATAATAAAAAGAGGGCGTTGCTACTAGCCTATTTTTTTGTTATCTTGGTACCCTCTTCATAATATGAACATATGTGAAGTTTCATTTCAATATGTTAATTAATTCTTTCTTTAGAAGTAATTTAGTATCGAGGTGTTACAGTATTTTTTACAATGGAAATAATCAAGTATCGTGCAGAGATTGAATTTTTATTTTTGGAAGCTTTAAAAACAAAGTTTTAGAACCGAATGTTAGAAGTGTATATGGGCTATTCGCCTTCAATTATTAGAGTAGAAAGATGGGTTGCTGAATTTAAACGTAGTAGTAAAATCCTTGGACACGATTCACGTCGAGGAAGTCCAAAAACAGCAACAACACCAGAGATGTAGAAAAAATACAGGATATAGTATTTGAAAATTGTCGAGTGACTGAAAGAGATTTAGTAGAAACCCTAGGCATACCATTGGGCAGTATAAGCAATATTTAGGCTGAAGTATTGGGTTTCAAAAAGCTGTGTTCGCAATGGGTGCCGCATTCGCTAACAACGGAACACAAACATAACACCGAAACATAATACGGAACACAAACATAACAACGGAACAAAAACACATTCGATTGCGACTTTCGCAGCACATTTAGAGCATTTTTGAAAGGATAAATTGGATTTTGCTCATTGATTCATCACAATGGATGAGACTTGATCTATCACCATGATCCTGAATCGAAATAAGAGGCTGAAGAGTGGTAGAACCTGGTTTTTCGGCTCAGAAATGAGAAACTATTTGGCACTGAAAGGTTTTATTTATTTAAGACCTACGTGACTAGATAAAATACCAAGTGCTACATATGGTTTTACCCGTATTGAAGTGAGGATTCCAATAATAGTACAGGATATTGTATTTAAAAAATGACTAAGGTATCAGGAAAATGGTAAATTTGGCATGGATCAAATATAAAATCTCCATATTGTAAATTTACTTTGGGTTCACTATGTATATTCTATGTCCTGGTCCCATTTTCTAGTAATTATTCTAAACTAATGTTAACATATGCATACGCTATTTATTTTCAGGTGTGCAAACAGCTTTATTCTTTAGCTGATTTAGATCCTGTCGATAGAGTTGATCTCAATGCTCTTCGCGAAGCTATGGGAGTAATGCAACATCACGATGCAATCACAGGAACTGAGAAGCAACATGTTGCCAACGATTATGCCAGAATTCTGTCCAACGGAATCAAGGAGTGTGAATGGATAACCGCAACAGCGTTAAGGTATTAAAACCATATTTAGTGGAGTCACTGAAGGTGGATATGAGCCATTACCTCCGATTTCGTTGAACCTCCATCGATTTGCATGATAATTGGTGAGTGCTTAGAGGATATCTCAAGGAACAAAGGTGACATGGTGCTAACTTGCGCTTTTACCCTGGGGGTGGATGCCACCCCTTCTCGGGGGTGAAAATTATTTTATTAAAAATAACCCCATAATTCGATAGAGGGACAAATTTCAAGCAAAATTTAATATACAAAGGTATTAAAATAAATCAAAACTTTTTGAGTTATTAAAGATCAAAGATTTTAATTTTTCTTGAGAAAATTGCATGTTTTTAACTAATTTTTCATCAATAACTCAAAAAGTGTAAGTTTTTACAAAAAAATTATTATTATCAAAATTGAAGCTAATCAAAAAATGAAATAAACCGCTTACTAGGAAAACCTTTTAATGTTAACTAAAAGTGAGTTATAGGTAATTGAATGTATATTTTTTTCGGCGAGTAAAAAACTCTAAATATTCAAGCTGAAATAACGGGAAATTGATGCATTTTATAACATAAACTTATTAAGCATTTGTCAAAGTACTTAAAAATATCTATTAAATGAGCCCCTGAACATGTTGATAGCGTTAAAATTTATGCTCCAAAATTTTTTCAAAATTGATCTTTTAAAAATTTTTCCAAAAAATGTTATTGTTTTTTTTTAATAACACCGTTCATGTTTACGATATCAGGTTCATCTAAAAACTGTTTGAAAGATAATTCCAAGTGCTATTTAAATACGTTGAACCTAATCTTTTAAACACCTTACTTTTTTAAAAATAAAAGGTTAAATGACCCCGGTGGCATTGTTCCCACAGCATAATTTAAGATTTAAACGTTTCTATCTCGGTTATTTTTTACCCTGTGGAAATAGTAAAACAGGTAGAATATTTGGCACAGAAGAAACTAAAATTTGGTTATATATAATTTTTTACGTATATTGAGTATTTTTGGAGTTATTATCAAAAGAATATGAGAATTACAATTATTTTAAAAATTATGATTTTTTAAATTAGATCTTTTTTTCAAAAATATGCATTCTAAACCGGTCAAAATTACCGAAAACATTACTTATGCTAACATAAAGAAGTTCTTGTAAGGATTACTATAAATTTTAATTTTTGTGCAAATGGCGTATGTTTTATTTTTCATTTTTCCCTAAAAAATTCGAAACGGTTCTTTTATTTCCATTAAAACTTGCTTAATTTTGACGCTTTTACCTTATTCTGCAGCTCATTTGATAGGTATTTCGAAGTACTTTGACAAATGTTTAGCAGGAATATTTTATACATCGTATCATTTTCCCGTTATTTAAGCTTGAATACTTAGATTTGAGTACTCGTCGAAAAAAATACACATTCAATTGCCAATAACTCACTTTGAACATTAGTTTAGTTCTTTATGTTTGGTACTTTATGTGAGAAATGTATTCAATTTTTTATTATCTTCAATTTCAGTAATAATAACTTTTTTGTAAAAGCTTATAGTTTTTGATTTATACGTAAAAAACCGATTTAAAACATGCATTTTTTTACGAAAAAATAAAATCTTTGGTCTTTAATAACTCAAAAAATGTTGATTTATTTTAATAACTTTATACAACAAATTTTGCTTATAATTTGTCCCTCTATCGACTTATGGTTATATTTTAAATAAAATAATTTTCACCTCCGAGAAGGGGTGGCATCCACCCCCAGGGTAAAAGCGCAAGTTAGCATCATGTCACCTTTGTTCATTAAGGTATCCTCTAATTACTCACCAATTTCCATGAAAATCGATTGAGGTTCAACGAAATCGGAGGTGAAAACCTTCAGTGACTGCACTAATGATCAATAATTTGTCAATTACTGCTGATATAAATCAATTGATCATAAGAAGTATTCTACTTCCTCAGCTTTTCCCTATTCAGGAATGGCTGTTCCTTCCTTTTCTTTCTCACTCATTTCTGTTTATCGTATCTTCTTCACCTAAACATTTCTCTCTCAAAGTTCGCCACACAGTCCCTCCATCTTCTTTTTGGTCCACCCCTACCTCTCATTCTATCAACTTCTAGCAGCTTCACAATGTGCCCCACATAGATTTTATTTTTACGTCTAACGGGAACAAATCATTGCAGTATTTTTGCAGTTATTGCTTTCGCAGTGAATACAGAATGTTTTATCTTAGCAATTCTTCTTCTTTGTGTCGTCTTCAAATCGGGGATTGGATATCGTCATCACTATCTTTACTCTATCTACCGCTGATCTAGAGAATTCTATTAAACTGCATTTAAACGTGTAACAGATACTGTAACTTTCTTATTTTTATTGTGTTTTATTGTGTTGATTATTTCGTACTATTTGCCCATTTTTCGCAATACTTTCGTGCTCGTTTTCTTCTGTGTCCATCCATCTTCAGTTTCCAAGTACAGTGTCTGTAAAACCACATTTTAAATGATTGTAGATTATTAATTATAAGTTCTTGCTTCAGTGCCCAGCTTTCAAGTCCATATTGTAGTATCAAAAACACGTAACATCTCAGAGATCTTACTCTCAGTTCTAATGTGAGGTCTTTATTACAGATAATTGTTTTCATTTCTACAAGAGCAGTTCTTGCTATTTATATCCTAGCCCTTATTACTGTTTTTTGATTGTTTGTTGTTTGGTCGTTTGGTTTAGCAATAAATATGCTTAAATCTGACTTAATTTTTCAGCAAAATAGTTGCTCCAAATATGAGAAGTTATTTGCGGGATGAACCCGTACCTACAATACCATTTACAACATGTCCCTTGGCAAATATTAGTCAATGTGCATTCACTGAAACCAACAACGATTTTGTCATAACAGTCTACAACCCATTAAGCAGACCTGTATCTAAGCATGTGCGAGTTCCAGTAGTAGGAAACAAATATACTATCAAGGATCCTCAAGGTATTCCTTTTTTTGAAGTTATACTTCTTTATCGGCGATAGAGGGTGATTTTTTATATGTTAAAACCTATCAGCCCGGCGCATGCGCATTATAACTTTGTTCTGATTGGATGTTCAAATGACATGTCAAAAATTATCCGATATGGCAGCTGTGGTTTGGAGGTAAAGGTAAAGGTAAACAAATGTATATAGTATTTTTACTACAAAAACGTTATTACGTAGGTCAAAATTTTTGACGTAAGAGAACTGTCAAAACATTAGAATGTGACTTTTCATTATTGCTATGTTTATTATAAACACGGCAATAATGAAAAGTCACATTCTAATGTTTTGACAGTTCTCTTACGTCAAAAATTTTGACCTACGTAATAACGTTTTTGTAGTAAAAATACTATAATATATTAGTTTTATTGTTGTGAGGACAGAAACAAAAAAGTTTATAATATTGTAGTGACTTCTAAATAGTTTTTAAAAGCAACAGGTACGTAAAAATTGTTAATGTATCATGGGTATAAACCTACCTATTTGATCTGCCAAAATACATAGTATGTAATACTTTTATTTATATAATTTGATTACCATCACAATTTCTATCAATATTCACCTAATATATTGTTTTTTTACTCTATGTTTTGTTGTATTTTTTCAATTCTAAATCATTTCAATTCAAAATTAAAATAATTTGATCAATTTTCAAAATATCAAAATATCACAAGTTTAATCCGTTTAGTTAGTCGATCTTCGTAAATAATGACACATAGTGTCCGTGGCTAAGCGGAGAAGGCGAATGAATTCCAATACCAACCGCTCTTATCAGCGCTGGTTCGAGTCCCAATAGAAACTTTCTTTTTTGTTTGTTTTTAATACATTTTATGATTGTAAGTATATTTATTATATAATTGTATTTTCAGAAAATACGTATTTAGTTAAAAAAATTTTCGACAATTAATGTTCAGACATCATTTGTGGCTTGTTTAATGTGTTTGTGTGTGTTTTATTCTTTTATTATTTTAATTTTTGGCACTGTTCTAATAAAAATGTTTGAGAAGTAGTAAGTATAAATTAGTTTAATATTTAAACAAAATATAAATAAAAAGTATATTAATTTCGTTTAAATCATATAATAGAAGTATAACTTCTTACGTGCGTACAAAGTACACACATATTCTTTTTTATTTAATAAACACCAATAAGATACCTACTTGTGAACATTAAAATCTAATCAAACAATATTATGAACAATGAGTATTTCTTTCTAAACTAAATTATTATTAAAAACTTAAGAATAAGTGCGGATAAACTGATGAGTAGTATCTCTTCATCGTCATTGGCTCTACAACATAATATGGTGGGTCTTGACCTGCTCTAGAGTCAGCTTCCATTCCCAGGGCCGCCGAGAGGGCGGTACAGCCGGTACATGTTAACGGGGCCCGGCGATGTAAGGGTCCCGGCGTCGACCAGATCAAAGACGTAATTTTACCAGTTTTTTTTTGTCTCACTTAATGTCCATAATACGTTTAATTAATCCTCGGCTATATTTAACATGACCTTTAGTTGATTTGCTATAAAATTTTAACAGCAATAAATCACAGAAGTCAAATGCTGCAGTGCAGTCAGATAACTATGGATATGGAGATTAAAAATATATCAAGGCTTCTAGAAGATTTACAAAAAATCAGAAATTGATTGGAGAATATAAAGGGTCAGAATCTAAAGGGATCAGGTCTTCCATTGTTGAAGAATCTATATTAGTTACTGGAATAAATGGAATATGGAATAAATTAGCTATGGAATAAATCCAGAATTTACATAAAATAAAGAAAGACGGCGCAAGAAGCCAGTGAGATTTTTTGATGATTGCCTGGGCCCAGTAGTGATGCGACTGGTAATTTTGAGCCCGACGCAATATTTCGCTGTGAACTATTTAATATTTTCAAATAATAAGCAATTTAACCAGAATATTTAATGCGGCAGATTAAATTCATTCGCTATTTAACATTTTGTGGACATTCCGAGATATCGATGACGAGAATATTAAGAAAAAAACTGATATATTGCGCGAGTTTTATAAAGAAGACATCAGTGAAGAATTGATAGATGCAATTTTTCATTTGAGAGCGATATACAAGGAAATATTGGTAAATCTCAACTTTCTCCAATCTTCTTCTTTACGTGCCATCTCCGCGACGAAGGTTGGCAATCATCATTGTTATTCTAACTTTTGACACTACAGCCCGAAAGAGTTCAGTTGAGCTGGATCCAAATCATTCTCTGAGATTTATCTGCCAGGACATTTTTCTTCTACCTATGCTGCGCCTTCCTTGAATCTTTCCCTGCAATTTCTCCAATAGATTTACTTAATAAAATTAAACTTCTCAAATTCTTCTTCTTCTTCTTCTTCTTCTTCTTCTTCTTCTTCTTATAATAGGCCTCTTGGCCTGTTCCTTACCGATTTTGAGCTTGTATTCGTAGCTGTGATGTTGACTGCCAGCTATTTCGCCACCTTTTAAAGGTCCTTCCTATCGGTCGCTTGCCTGTTGGCTT
Organism: Diabrotica virgifera virgifera; assembly: GCF_917563875.1. NCBI lineage: Eukaryota > Metazoa > Arthropoda > Insecta > Coleoptera > Chrysomelidae > Diabrotica > Diabrotica virgifera. The sequence continues at coordinate 178,178,833 of NC_065451.1, forward strand.
CGAATCCCTGGCTATACGGGCTATTCTCTCGCTGTACATTCTCGTCACATGCTGATTCCACTCTCGTCGTCTCTGTCTTCCCCACCGTACTATATCTTGTATGTTACAGAGATCTCTTATTCTGTCGTTCGGTATTCTGTCTCTCAGTGTTTTCCCAGTTATTGACCTCAGCGTTCTCATTTCTGATGTTCTCAGTATCCTCTTGGTTTCTGCTGTGTCACATCTTGTTTCTATCGCGTACGTCATGATCGTTCTTACACATGATTTGTATATGCGTACTTTCCCTTCCAGCCTCATATCTTTGTTTCTCCAGATGACATCCCTCAGACATCCTGACACGTAATTGGCTTTATTTGCTTGCTTTCAGACGCTCTCTTTAACATCTCCATAACTACATATTTCGATTCCCAGATATTATTAACGATTAACAACGAACTAATTGAACAAGTCTCGAGATTCCATTACTAATTTGCATCTTATGGGTTCCCTTGACACTACCAGGGATTTTGTCTTGGCTGTTGATATTTTCATGTTGTAGTTCTTCGCCACTGTATTGAAAGTTTGTGCCATTCGCTGTAGGTTATCCTCGTTATCGGAGATTAAGATTGCGTCGTCAGCATAACAGAGGATTTTTATTTGTTTTTCCGCCGTCTTACCCTAATAACACAAAACATTCCATGAATGTTCCTAGAATGTACTCACAGGACATTCCAAACATTCCTGGAATGTCCCCAAATGCACACGAATGTCCCTGGAAAGTCCCTGGAATGTGCTGTGTCAGCATTTTAAATATTCTTAGAATGTTCTGTTGGAACATTCCATGAATGTCTACGAATGTTCTTTGGACATTCACAGTATATGTTTTAGACTGAATGTCTTGTTGGAACATTCCATGAATGTTCTTTGGACATTCACAGTATATTTTTTAGACTGAATGTCTTGTTGGGACATTCCATGAATGTTGGAACATTCCATGAATGTTCTTTGGACATTCACAGTATATTTTTTAGACTAAATATCTTGTTGGAACATTCCATGAATGTCTACGAACGTTCTTTGAACATTCACAGTATATTTTTTAGACATTCTCTGAAATATATCGTCAGTGCTGTGACAATACCTCCTATATCTTTTTTCATGAGGTTTGCAGGAGACGAAAAACATTTTTTAAGGTCACCTCCTGTTTGCATACGTAAGTTCTGGCTTGTTTTGTAGTAAATAGATAGTTAAATTTACTGCAAAACAAGTCAAAAAATATATGAAAACAGGAGGTGGCCCAAACAAGTTTTTAGTCTATCTTACAAATCTCATGAAAAAACAGATAGAAGGTATTGTCACATCACTGACGATATGTGGCCATACCAAATAATGCATCCTTGATAAATATAAACATTTTTATTGCAAAAAATCTTTTCATACATTTTTTTAATGTAATTTACTGATATTCCTATAAAAAAATGTGTCACATTTGCTTTGTAAACCTTTCTTTTGCCTTTCATAGCCACATATTCCATTTCCTTCCTGGTTTTTTGTAGACCACTTCTCTCAGCTGATTCTAAAAGAAAATAAAATAAATGGTAATTTTTCTATCCTTTACAATTAACAATCAGAAGAAATATTTACAGGTAATAATATGCATATAATAATAATAATAAATTAAATAATATTTAAATAAACAATAAATAATATTTAATAAAGAAAATAATAAAACATTTTGTATTTTGACAACGACGTCCGATGTGGAAGTAGAAACCATAATAAAGTTATTTTTTCAAGTAAATTCTGGCTTATTTCCCCATTAAAATAGTTACAATAATTACAAAAATGCCACAAAGAAATAGCTTTTTCACAAACTAATAAGTATTTTGTTTTATTATATTTATTGTTTTTATTATTTACTTTAACTTAAGATTATAACTTAATTCTTGTTTTCTATTTCTGATGTTTTTATTTATTTGCATTCAATATTAATCTGTTTTCTTGTATAATCTACTTCGCAATAATTATGTGATATATTGGACTTAAAATGAATTCAAAAATTTTTTGTAATTGGGCAACAATGTCAACTTAGATCTCTGATGTAGATAATGAAGAACAACGGTATCTACAGTTGGAAAAATGAAAGAATAGGGCTTTTCATCAATTGTCATTTGTTTCGAGCTTCTGTCATGTGTCACATAATATTAATATATCTAGTCATATGTCTTTGGTTTGTATCTATTATTGTATATACCAATAACGTATGTCGTAGATATATTAATATTATGTGACACATGACAAAAGCTCGAAACAAATGACTGTGAATGAAAAGCCCTATAGGGCTTTTCATTCACAGTCATTTGTTTCGAGCTTCTGTCATGTGTCACATAATATTAATATATCTACGTCATACGTTATTGGCATATACCCATGATACACACCAAAGACGTATGACGTAGATATATTAATATTATGTGACACATGACAGAAGCTCGAAACAAATGACAATCGATGAAAAGCCCTATACCCATGAACGATCACATCAATCACTTATTTTGTATTTGCTATCTTTTTCTATTTTAGAACAAATAGAAAATGATATAAAAACATTAAAAATAAAAAACTGGAGAAAAAAAGCACGAAACAGATCAGAGTGGAGAAGAATCCTGGAACAGGCCAAGACCCAGAAAGGGCTGTCGAGCCAATGATGATGATGATCTTTTTCTATAGGTAACAAACGTTTGTGATTTATAGAAAAAGACAGCAAATAGGGCTTTTCATCAACTGTCATTTGTTTCGAGCTTCTGTCATGTGTCACATAATATTAATATATCTACGTCATACGTCTTTGGTTTGTATCATTGGTATATGCCAATAACTTATGACATAGATATAGTAATATTGTGTGACACATGACAGAAGCTCGAAACAAATGACTGTGAATGAAAAGCCCTATACAAAATAAGTGATTGATGTGATCGTTCATGGTTATAGGGTTTTTCATTCAGTCATTTGTTTCGAGCTTCTGTCATGTGTCACATAATATTAATATATCTACGTCATACGTTATTGATATAATCAATGATACAAACCAAAGACGTATGACGTAGATATATTAATATATGTGACACATGACAGAAGCTCGAAACAAATGACAATGAACAAAGCCCTATATTGCTTTTCATCGATTGTCATTTGTTTCGAGCTTCTGTCATATGTTATATAATCTGTGTATAATATTAATACAACACGGATTATACGACATATGACAGTAGCTCGAAACAAATGACTGTAAATGAAAAGCCCTATTCTTTAATTTTTCCAACTGTATATTGTAATTGTATTCTTAATTGGGTTAAGCATATTACCTGTGTGATATAAGCTATTGGAACAGCACAGTCTCTCAAACGGTTGAAAGTGAAGTTCTGTCAATATCTTTTTCTAAAAAATGTTTTGAACATACTGCTCTATTAACAAATCTGATCAATACTTCATGCCTTCTTTGCAGGATCTTCTGGAAAGCTAAAAATACAAAATATATGCATTACTGAGCATTATTAACAAATTTTAGTTTTAAATAAAAAATATGATTATTGAACTTACAAAATATTATAAAAAGCAGCTTAGAAATTGTTTATTAGTATAGTCGTTTCCCTAGCCACAACTGGCTAGTGATTTTAGTAGGTAATTTTTTGTTTTTGGCCATTTTTGCCAAAATTACTAACTATTTAGTTATTTTTTTGCCAATTTTACCAAATTGTCAAAATTATTTACTAAAATCACTAGCCAGTTGTGTCTGAGACTAAGTTTAGCGAACCGACTGTACTATTCATACTGTGTATTCATTAGTTTGGTACTATTATAGTGTGTGGTCTACCATCCTGTTTATAAACGCATACATTAGCAAAAACGCAAAAAAAATTTAATTTTACAAATAATCCGTTTGTTATTAACTCTATTTACTATTTTAGTTAGGAATAAGCAAGTTTGTGGCTTATTCGCAATTATTAAAATAATAAATGGATATTTTCTGAAATAGGGGCATGCCTTTGTTTACATATTTGCATATACTAACCTTTGAAACATTATTCCTGCAGATTTTTTATCTACATTGCTTCTGCTACTCCAACTGATTTTATGCACTATATTAATAATACTATTAAAGTTATTATAAAAGTATCCGAATTAAAAAATATTCTTAAAAAGCACAAATAAAAACAAACAACGATCACGCACGGCAAGGTGGCCAAGGCCAAGATGCATGTCAAGATGGCCGAAGCACCGAAGTCTGAAGTGAGGTCATTGGTCGTTTTTAGTCACGTGATGCCCTCTCTAAGCACCATGCACAAATACATGCGCCGTGAATTTGAAAATGAACATATAGGAACATTGGTAGTATGTTCACAGAATGTCTTATGGTAACATTCCACGAATAATTTAATCAGATGTTCACCGAATGTTCCCTAAATGTCCAGGACATTCAAATATTGATAGAACTTTGGTAGTACATTCCTGGAATGTTGTGTGTTGTTAGGGTATATCCTTTTCCAGTACCTTTAATGTTTTCTATGATTTTATCCATGACTAAATTAAAAAGCAATGGGCTCAAGCTATCCCCTTGTCTGATTCCCGAGTTGATTTCTACTTCCGATGTTAGTTCATTCTCGACTTTTATTCTGGTTTTGTTCTTCGTATTAATGTCTTTAATTATCCTTATTATCTTGTTGGGCTGATTTTTCTCCTTTAGCAATCTTAGCACATCTTCCAATCTTACACAATCGAAGGCCTTAGTCAGATCTATAAAGCACATAAATGCAGGTTTATTATATTCCAGTGCTTTCTCAGCAATTTGTCTGGCTATGAATATGGCGTCTATTGTGGACCTATTTTTCCGAAAACCTTGTTGTTCCTCACTAATAGGGATGTTCACAAAAAATTAAAAAGTCATTTCAAACATGTAAAACGGTTAAGAAACACTCTAGGAATAATTGTCCAAAATTTCAACAAAATTGAAAAAGCCTTTCTATAAAAAATCTTTATTAGAAATCTAGCATTATTTTAAATTTCAAGAACGCTTCTCTATTGGCCTGACGTCACTAGTTGCATACTCCAAGCGCGCGCCATTCTCATAATGTTACTGTTTACCTGTTTGACGTTTCAGGTCATTTTATTTTGTTTGTGTGTAAGGACATATTTTGGGTTTTACAAAAATAAACAAATAAAAGGGAAGAAGTTTTTCAGAAAGCTGATTCGTATAAACTACCGACTGTAGTGTAGATGTAACAATGGTGTATCATTTATTGACATCTTGTAAAAAAATAAATCTACCACAGCTTTACTGAGTGTATATTCCATATAATTTTCCATGTCTTCTTTAAGCTAAAAAAATAAATGCTTAATACTCCACAAAAAAAATAGAGAAAGTTGTATGCATGCATTGTACGCATGTATATTGTATACATACATTGGCTGGTTATTACTTTACCTTGGTTAGGTGTATTAAAAATGTTTTTATTCTTCTTCATGTGCCTTGTCCGTTGTGGACGTTGGCTATCATCATGGCAATTTTAATTTCATTTGAGGCGTTTCTGAATAACTCGGTCGATTTTTGTCCAAATCATTGGCGTAAGTTTTTAAGTCATTAGTGTCTTTTCTTCCGGGTCCGCGTTTGCTCTCTATTTTACCTTGCGTTATCAGTTGGAGTATACGATATTTATTATGCCTCATGATATGACCGAAATATTTAAGATTTCGTTTCTTAATTGTAAAAGAGATTTCTTTTTGTTTTCCCATTCGACGCAATACCTGTACGTTGGTGTGGGTCGCCCAGGATATTTTGAGGATACGTGGGTACACCCACATCTCGAATGCCTCTAGCTTTTTCATTAATGTTTCCATTATTGTCCAGGCCTCTGCGCCATATAGCAAGACCGGAAATAATAACATTTTAGCAGCCGCATTTTTAGTGGGAGAGATATTATGTCGCAATGGGTGAAAATATTTCTCATGCATGTTGTTAAATGTTGCTATGTCCTTTTCAACTCTAGATCTTATTTCGGTTGTTTCGTATTTCGAGTTGACAACTGTTCCAAGGTAAAAAATATTTTTGAACTTGGGTATTATACATTTTCATTTCAACCAATCTTTTCACTAAATTATTAATGATTTTAATATAATATAAAGTCATACCTACATCCACATGTAGTTATTTCAAGGTTTACTTTTACTGTATGTATTATTAGAATCCCGTTTTTAGGAATATCCCAGTTTAAGGAATACAAATTTGAGGTCCCGAAACTTTTTCATTTACTCTTTAAGGGGGTAGGTGCAAAACCTTGGTCCAATGCTATTTAAATTCATTCATTTTTTTCGAATCCTGAGAAAACTAATAAGTATTTTTGAAAAATGTAAATGCAGAAAGAACAGTTACATTATTACCAAGGGCCGAAAGTCTCTGGAAAACTTCTATAATGTTTATTTTATTAAGTTAGTTCTTTAAGTTAGTTATTTTAAGGTCTAGCTGCAACAAACCATTTCTTTTTCTGTTTTAAATTGGCTGGAACGGTAATAAAAATCTTGTCAGAACTGTTTTTTGATGTATTTACACATCCAGGAACAAAACATCACTTATTTGGCTTTATTTTTAATAATTAAATACGTAAAAAACTGCGCACATTCAAATACACTGAGTAAATACGTATACAAAACTAGTCGTCGATCAAAGACGTTACGACTGCTGACGTCACAGACCGTAGCCTCGCTGCAGGGTACCGTTTTTCTAGTCTCCAAGAAAATCAACATTATGAGCTCTTTTATTTTAAAAAATATACATTTTTAAACAGTTTTATGATTGTTACGTTTTTATATACCTTGTAATCTATTGAATTTAACTATATTTAAAAATTAGTGAACATCCCTATTGTGTATTCTTCATTTATTTTATTGACAAGTATTTTTGTTAAGAGTTTAAGAGTTGTGCTCAGCAAGGTGATGGTACGGTAGTTGCTAGGGTCTTTGCTGTTTCCTCTCTTGTGTATAGGTATTGTTATACTCGTCCTCCACTGGTCTGGTACACGCTGGCTACATATTATTTCTTGAAAGAGGATCTCTATGTTTTCGATTAAGGTTACTCCTCCGTATTTCAGGAGTTCATTTGGTATCCCATCGGGTCCTGGTACTTTTCTGTTTTTTAATTTACGTATGTTATTCCTTATTTCTTCTTTTGTGATTTCTAGTTCTGTGTTTATGTTGGATTCGTCTTCATTTTCTGTTTCTTCCTCTTCTTCAGGTACTATAGTATCTTCCTTATATAGTTCTTCTATATAAGCGCTCCATTGGTCTGCTTCTATTTTATTTAAACTTCTATATTCGTTAATGGGTTTTTTCCTGTTTTTTAGTATTTTCCAAACTTTTCTTTGCGCTCCATACAAATCGTGTTCCATTTCTTTGGTAAAGCGTGTCCAATATTCCCTTTTTATAACGTCGTTATTGCGTTAAGAATATTTTGCACATTGCCGGTGACAGTCGCAGAAGCGAAAAGATTCTTTAGTTTCTTTCCCGCATAAAGAATGCTGTGATATCTACAATGAAACAGGATTGATTAACTCGCCTATCAACTTTGTGCATTGAGAATGATGTGGTAAAATCATACGATTTTTCGAAAGTTATAGACATCTTTTCCAATCAGAAAACTCGAAAAGAATCTGTATTATAAATATTTTCACTATTATAAATATAATCAAAATTTAATAAAATTTATATTTGAAATAAAATACCAAGTTTCTTGTAAAAGGTATATATTAAAATACCCTAAATAAGGGTCACAATACAAAACGTTTTCGGATTAAGGAATCCATCATCAGTGTTTAAAAGCCCTAAAATTAAGTATAACCTAATTAAATGAGATAAAAGTTAAAATTGACAGAGGTTTTCAAGAACAAGAGGTCATACTTACAAAATTTGCATGCCTGAGCCACCAAAATGTATCGGGTAAAAACCCTTTAAATGTAAATAATAAGGATGTTTTACATATTTATATAAAATTCATTGGATGGTATAGATAAACCTGGATGTTACCCAGGGCAACACAGGACTCTCTCCACGTGGTTGGAACTTTTTTTGGAGAAAACCTCACATATTGGATTTCACTGGCCAACTGACAAGTGAATTCAAGAGCAACCCAAAATGACATCAAGAACTGTCAATGTAACCTAGTTGTAATATTACTTCAGCCACAACATTAAAGATTAATTTAAATGTTTTAAGATAAAAAACAGTATCAAATTTACAAATAGTAAAATAAAAGATGTTCACAAAATATGAAAGATTTTATTCTAAAAATAATGCATTAATTAAGTATTCAAAATAGGGAAATGAAATGTTTACGTTACAGGAAGTTATGCAGTCAACAATACCAATAGGTGTTGTATTGGTGGTATAAAATTGTCAATACGATTAGACAAATAATGGTAAAGGCATTATACTAGGAACACAAAATAGTATGTAATGTGTACATATGTGTACGATTTTTAGAGTATTGATGAAATGATAATTGTTTAATGACTGATAACTTTCTTGGTAGTCGACCCCACATAAATTGTATAATGATAGAAAAAGTGATATGATAATTGTAAAAATACTGTTTTGTTTTTATCTGATTTTTATCTGAAAATGAGACTAAAGTAACTTGATGAAACTGAGTCCTCCAGATACCTGACATCAAATTGGTTAAAAATGAAATGGTTGTAAAATATGGGGGGGAGTAGGACGGTATGAGAAGTCTGACAGAGTATGTTGTGATATTGGACCATGGAAGATGTGTAGTGTGTTGTTATGAAATAATAGTTATCTAATCTATAAGCTATCCCATATAGCACACAACGTCCGATGTACGTCCATATAACGTACATTTAAAGTCCAAACGTCCATGGACCAAAACTTGACGTACTATGTAGGTACATTACGGGACGTCCATTGGACGTTTGATTTCAACGTACATTGGACATCCATTTGTGGTCCATGGATATTTTACACAAAACGCGACTATTATATTAAGTCCCAATACAAACTAAATGAGAATCTTCTTGACAACGTTGTCGCTCTTCGCGCTATCGGTCGTGAAAGGTAGTATTGGGCAGATACTTTTAGGGGATTATCGCTGTTAATTGTTGTGGAATACTGAAGGATGGTTTATTTATGATAATTCACAGAATGGCAAACGCGCTTGTAATATACAACAACGGTACTGACTCTAAAAATAGTTTGGAACAGAACAGAACAGAGATTAAACCTCTTTTAATGTGCATGCTTCCTAGGGCATCATTATCTGAATCTCGTCTTTATGAAAATACATCCTGTGATATATTTGTGATTTCTGTTTATCGTGCAAGTGCAGTCGTGCATTAATGAAGTTCCTAGTTCCTATAATAAAGTATTATAATGAAGTTATAGTAAAGAGAAAAAAAAAGGGCTTTTGTGTAATATTTTTAAGTATAAGTTTAGTATTATAAGGAACTATTTCCTATAAAGGCTTTTTGCTATGTATTCACAAAATTATGGTTACTAGATTTCTTTCTGAAAAGTGCCCTACAAATGTCCATAAGACGTACATTGAATGTACATAAGGTGTACACTGAAAGCTTCAATACAACGTACAATGTACGTTTGTAGCGGACGTTCTATGGACGTCCAATTTTGTGAACTCTGGACATTCGTTGGACGTCCATCGGATGTCCATTGTACCTTAGCGGGACGTCCATTGGACGTTCCAATGTACACAGATGTACGTCCATTGGATGTCCATAAAACGTACTTGTGCTATCTGGGATGAGATGAGGCTAAGAAGACAGGTGGCTGGAATGAGACTCAATTCTGATGGATGTGGTTGTATATGTGATGTAGGAGCTAAATTTTGGAAAATTAATTTCACACCAGCTTTAATTTTCCAAAATTTAGCTCCTACATCACATATACAACCACATCCATCAGAATTGAGTCTCATTCCAGCCACCTGTCTTCTTAGCCTCATCTCATAGCTTATAGATTAGATAACTATTATTTCATAACAACACACTACACATCTTCCATGGTCCAATATCACAACATACTCTGTCAGACTTCTCATACCGTCCTACTCCCCCCCATATTTTACAACCATTTCATTTTTAACCAATTTGATGTCAGGTCTCTGGAGGACTCAGTTTCATCAAGTTACTTTAGTCTCATTTTCAGATAAAAATCAGATAAAAACAAAACAGTATTTTTACAATTATCATATCACTTTTTCTACCATTATACAATTTATGTGGGGTCGACTACCAAGAAAGTTATCAGTCATTAAACAATTATCATTTCATCAATACTCTAAAAATCGTACACATATGTACACATTACATACTATTTTGTGTTCCTAGTATAAGGCCTTTACCATTATTTGTCTAATCGTATTGACAATTTTATACCACCAATACAACACCTATTGGTATTGTTGACTGCATAACTTCCTGTAACGTAAACATTTCTTTTCCCTATTTTGAATACTTAATTAATGCATTATTTTTAGAATAAAATCTTTCATATTTTGTGAACATCTTTTATTTTACTATTTGTAAATTTGATACTGTTTTTTATCTTAAAACATTTAAATTAATCTTTAATGTTGTGGCTGAAGTAATATTACAACTAGGTTACATTGACAGTTCTTGATGTCATTTTGGGTTGCTCTTGAATTCACTTGTCAGTTGGCCATTGAAATCCAATATGTGAGGTTTTCTCCAAAAAAAGTTCCAACCACGTGGAGAGAGTCCTGTGTTGCCCTGGGTAACATCCAGGTTTATCTATACCATCCAATGAATTTTATATAAATATGTAAAACATCCTTATTATTTACATTTAAAGGGTTTTTACCCGATACATTTTGGTGGCTCAGGCATGCAAATTTTGTAAGTATGACCTCTTGTTCTTGAAAACCTCTGTCAATTTTAACTTTTATCTCATTTAATTAGGTTATACTTAATTTTAGGGCTTTTAAACACTGATGATGGATTCCTTAATCCGAAAACGTTTTGTATTGTGACCCTTATTTAGGGTATTTTAATATATACCTTTTACAAGAAACTTGGTATTTTTGTGATTTATGGTATACAGCCAGCTACAGGAAGTTTATTTTCCTCCTGGATTTTGTATATTTGAAATGTTTCTTATTACATATTTTTACTATTGATAATTTTATTTCTATAAAAGTTGAACATTTTCGCTCTTCACTTTTTGTCGGGGGCTCGTTCGCCACTTCTTGCCGGGGCCCGCTCATTCCTATCGGCGGCCCTGTCCATTCCTTCCTATCCTTCGCGTTGGCTTTCCAATTTCGTACTTTTAACACTCGTAAGTTGTCTTTCCCATCTCGTTCATTCTCTTTAAGTGACCTAGCCACCGCAGCCTATTAATTTTGACGGACACTATAAAAGCGGTAAAGCTAAAAATGATAGCGTATACGCCATAATCCTTATTCCTGCACGCTTTTATAAGTATGTCTGAAGATTTTCCATCTGTATATTAATATTTTCGTTTTTTTGTGGCTATGTTTGATGTTAAAGGTTTCGTTAATCCGCTCTAATATGCTCTATTGTTATTCCCCATATGCGTACATATGGGGAATGCTGAAGGAGGCAGACTGATTCACCGTCTGATGTTCGGGAATTTCGGACTAGAATAAAAGATTTGTTTTGTGCCAGAGGCCATCTTTAACATCTGTTTTATCGGGAACGTCGTCGTGAATAATGTTTTCAACGCTATATTATATATACTACATATTTAAATAATCATAAACATTTCAATATTCATTTCGGTACTGTATATTTTGCCGCATACTGTATATAATAATTATGTTTCAGGTGCCACTGTAGTTACCCAAATAGTTCCTGTTCCCGCCTCATTACTCAGGATTCCAGGCAGAAAAAGTCTAGCAGAAAACGAATTGGTTTTTAAAGCTGTTGATATTCCCGCTCTTGGTTTTAAATCATACTTTATACAGAAATATGAAAGTAATGATATTCCAAAGGGGATACCAAAAGGGCGCTCGATTGATGAGTCACCAGTAAGTAAAAATCATTAAATACTTTTTTAAAGTTCTACATTTCATTGTTTTTCCAATTTCCACAAGTTTTCTATTTATCTTCGACATTCCTACTTTACCAAATACCGTCTTCCTCAATCAATTATTGTTATATTCATTGAAGGAAAGACTTACGATTCATGGCATTTTATTATTAATTAATCCTTTTCTTATGTTGTCCGTTGTGTATTTAAGTACTAACTCATAAAACTCTAGAAAGTGTTTAAGATATATCTCAAAAGGAGAATTAAAAATATCTTAGTACTAATTTGTACTAATTAAGATTTTCTAAAGAAGAAAAAAATATGGCATAGAAAGTTTGGGGTAAAAAATACGAAAAGTCCAATCTACATAAAAAAAATTAAAGCTGCATCAGAGTCTTTATAGACCTAAGAAAGCTGAACATCTTACAGACAAACCGAACAAACTAATAATACCCATAGAAGGGATACCTGGAGGAAATACGTAAAACAAACTTTTAAGGATGGACCTCAGAACTCCAGCTATGCCGCCGAATGAAGAACACACCCTCTACACCTTAATGAAGTGGCGTATATAAAATTCATGACAGCAAGGCAACAGGTCCCTATATTGTTCATGAAGAATTTCTAAAATTAATGGACAACAAAGGAATAAAACCATCACATCGATATTTAATTTGAAGTAAAATTTCTCAAGATAGAATCCTACTTTCGCATGAAAATATAAGTTAATTTAACAAATTCTAGTCAAATTTAAGTTCTGAATTTGATTTCGTTATATACCCCAGTCAATGAGAGCAAGAATAGGATATTACCTACTATATGGATTTTAATGAAATGTTGGGCCTAGCCTCTACTTATCTCCTAATTCAAAGTCTACCCTCTGCCGATGTGTGCTTTTTATCTTGGGGGTGGTTCCCACCCCTTCTAAGGGGTGAAAAATTTTTTGGTTAAAATTACCACGGAATTCGCTAGATAACCTAATTCTAAGCAAAAACTGTTCCATAATTTTTTTTTAAACTCAATACTTTTTGAGTTATTCGTGGTTGAAAATTGGCCATTTTTATTGAAACATAATAATACCTTTTCGAACGGTTTTTTGCTAATACCTTAAAAACTATGCATCTAACTAAAAAACTATATCAAACATTTTTGTAGATTATAAAAAACAAAGAGACACTTGCCTTCATAAATCTTCTAGTTATAATACAAAAAGAGATATGGTAGGTGAAAATAGTTTGTTTTTTGGTACATTCTCAAAATGGTGTATTCAACTTGAAATAACAGAGAAACATGCTTGAAAAGACCTTTAAAATGAGCTATATTAAAGGTCCATTACATTAAAACTAAGCGAGATATGCTGCGAACAAAATTGATAACACATGTATTCTAATAAAAACTGAGAAGTAATTTTAACCCCCATCCACCAAAATGTAAATGCATCGTTTTCCTTCGACAATACCTTTTATTATAGTGTTATTTCTATGTTCAAAAAGGTTGACGGGTGTAAAATGAATGGTTTTTGAAAAAAAAAATATCAAATTATAGAGCGCATTTTTAAATTTTCTTAAAAATCTTCCTTTTTCTCCTTGTAACTTGAAAATGAAGAGAGATACAGTAATGAAAAATGAAAAGGAAATTTTTATCTGAAAAAAATCTACATTTTTGTGTGGTATCCTTTTTTCGTATCTCTTATTATTTTCGAGTTACATGGAGAAAAAGGAAGATTTTTAAGAAAATTTAAAAATGCGCTCCATAATTTCATCTTATTATTTTCAGAAACCATTTATTTAAATCCAGTCCAACTTTTTGTACATAGAAATAACGCTATAATAAAAAGCATTGTAGACGAAAAACGATGTATTTAAATTCTGATGGATGAGGGGTTAAATATACTTCTCATTTCTTCTTAACCTTCGGATGACCAAGCAGGGGAAATTTGGCCCAGCGTATGTTTTTCTTTAATAAATTCAAAATTTCAATTTTTAACTCATTATTTTTTTATTTGACTTTAATATCATTCTAGATATCCTCATATTTTGAAATAAAACAAATTCCATATATTTACGAATAAAAAATATATTCTGAAGTTGATGTTTAGTAAAATACCGTCGATTATGTGTAATTCCAAGTAGTTTTACGCTAATGACGTCGACTTTGCAAAGTAACAAGACACTTACTCAACATACACACTACACATGACACTAATACTCATGTTGTGACTGGCTGAATGACATAAAGTCCATGCCATAAAAAAAACTTCATTTTTTTGTTAATTGTCATTTTTGACATTTTTGACCTGGGGTCATTTTTTACCCCCTTGGTCATCCGTGTAACAAAAAAAGGTTGGTCATCGGAAGGTTAAAATACATTAATCATCAACTTTTTTTTAGAATATCTCGCTTAGTTTGAATGTAATCGACATTTAGTATTGCTCATTTTAAAGGCCTTTTCAAGCACTCCAAAAGTTATTAGGATCATTATACAAATAAAATTGACAGTTTCTCTGTTATTTCAAGTTGAAAGCACCGATTTGAGCATGCAGCAAAAAAAACAAACTCTTCTTACCTACTATATCCCTCTTTGTATTTTAACTAGAAGATTTATGAAGGAACGAATCTCTTTGTTTTTTTTTTTATAAATTACAGAAATATTTTATATAGTTTTTTTGTTAGATGCATAGTTTCTAAGGTATTCGCAAAAATCCGTCCGAAAAGGTGTCATTTTTCAATGAAAATGGCCAATTCTCAACCACGAATAACTGAAAAATTATTGAGTTTTCAAAAAATAATTATAGAACAGTTTTTGCTTAAAATTAGGTTCTCTAGCCTCTTCCGTGGCTCTTTTAACCAAAACATTTTTCACCCCCGCGAAGGGGTGGGAACCACCCCCAAGATAAAAGCGCACATCGGCATAGGGTAGACTTTGTTTCTTGAGCTATTCCCTACTTACTGTGCAAATATCAAGTATATCGGTGTAGTAGGATGGAATTCGGAGCCAAATACTCTCATTAACTGCCCTAATAGAATAGAATAGAAATAATATGCTTCATTGTCATGAAAAATTTAACAATTTTATAGACAAAGCTTACAAAAGTCATAAATAAAAACAATAACAAATACAATTTACTAAAATTATATTTATTAAATTTATTAAAGTTATATAAACCGTCAATATAAATAAAATATAAAGAAGTGAAACAAAAAACAGTAATAACAATCCATTGCAAAATTAAAAAAAAATTGCAAATTGGATAATCTACCTTAAAAAATTTAATAAGTTAAGTTAAGCTGCTGCATATGACACTCAAATATAGATTAAGATTCTACTTATACATAAGAATACTGTATTTTCTTAATTATTGGTTAAAAAACTCTGCTACTATTGAATAATATGATCTTTCAGATAGATAGGCTTTTGTCATTTTACGGAACTTAGGAAAGATATTGCAGATTTAAGTTGTAGAGGTAGATGGTTATATAGTTTTTTTTTGCAGAATTTAATAGAGATTTCTTCACTCGCTGGACGGGATCGGTAAATAGATGTCAAATGTAGAATTTCTGGTGGAATAGGCATGTCTAGGTCTTGCCGGAAAGACATGTAGATGTTTACGAATTAAGCAAACAGTTTCTAAAATATATAAAGAAGGTAGAGTTAGAATCCTGTGATCTTTGAAGTAGCTTTTGCAATGTGTTGTTCTTCTGAGGCCAAATAGATAACTTATTGCTCTTTTTTGTAATTTAAAAATAACATCGGATTGGGCAGCTGTACCAAAACCCCAAAAAGGAAGATCATAACGAAGATGGGACTCGATCAAAGAAAAATATGTTATTTTGGAAGAGGCTAAATTCATTTCATTGATTGAAACAGATCTTATTGTAAAGCAAGCTCAGGATAGTTTCTTGCTTAACACATCGATATGAAGGGACCATTTTAAGGTTGCTGTCTAAAAAAATACCAAGAATCTTTACAGAATCAACGATACTGATCTGGCTGTTATGAAGAGGTAGGGGTAGAAGAGCTCCTTTATAGGATAATGCTACTGTTTTATCCACGTTAAAAGAGAGTAAATTAGAATCCGACCAGGATTTTATTGTGGGTAGATCAGAAGTTATAGTAGCATAAAGAGTTGCGATATTTGAGTTGCTCCAAGTGATACTGGTCATCATCATCATCATTGGCTCGACAGCCCTTTCTGGGTCTTGGCCTGTTCCAGGATTCTTCTCCACTCTGATCTGTTTCGTGCTTTTTTTCTCCAGTTTTTTATTTTTAAGGTTTTTATATCATTTTCTATTTGTTCTAAATATCTCAGCTTCGGTCTTCCTCTTGTTCGTTTTCCTACTGGCATCTGTTTGAATATTTTGTTTGGTATTTCGCCTTCTTCCATTCTTTCTACATGTCCCATCCAACGCAGCCGTCCTATTTTAACGAATGTTATGATATCCGGATCCTGGTATATTTCGTATAGTTCAAAGTTGTACCTTCTTCGCCAAATTTCATTTTCTTTTGTGCCCTTATATAATAATATCTGTCGCAAGATTTTTCTTTCAAAGGTGGCTAGCAATGTTTCCTCTCTTTTAGTGAGTGTCCAGGTTTCTGAGCCGTATGTGAGTACCGGTCTTATTAAGGTTTTGTAAATTTGGTATTTTGTTTTCCTTGCGACGTTGTCTGATCTTAGTTGCCGAATTGAGCCATGGTAACTTTTATTGGCCATAAATATTCGCCTCTTCACTTCCTCTGCTACGTTATTATCAGATTGACTAGGGATCCCAAGTATGTAAAGTTTTTTACCCCCTCAATGTTGTATTCTCCTATTGTTATATTTTGTGGCTGCCTTATTTCTGTGTTTTTACTTACCTGCATATATTGTGTTTTGTTCTGGTTGATTTTAAGGCCACTATTTTGTGCAGCTCGTTCTATTTGATTGAATGCCTCTATCATTTATCTTCTTGATCTTGCGATTATGTCAACATCATCTGCAAATGCTAGTATTTGCACGCTTTTATTAATTATTGTTCCTCGAGTATTGACTGTTGTGTCCCTCATTATTTTCTCGAGTACGATGTTGAACAAGATGCATGATAGAGCGTCTCCCTGGCGTAGTCCCTTTTTCACATCTATTGTTTCCGTTAGTTTGTTTTGTATCCGGATTTTACTTTCTACCTTTAGAGATTCTTTTTTCTCTCGGTTTATATTGTCGGTTTATATTGTCGGTTTAAATTCTCGGTTTATATTGTCATATGCGCTTTCGAAGTCTATGAAGAGATGATGTGTGTCGATGTTATGTTCACTTGTTTTTTCGAGGATCTGTCGCAAAACAAATATCTGGTCTATTGTTGACTTCTGTCTACAGAAGCCACTTTGGTACCTGCCAACTATTTTTTTCAGCGTGTGGTCTAAGTCTTTCATAAATAACGTTGGACATTATTTTGTGTGCTGCATTCAGCAGCGTGATTCCACGGTAGTTTCCACATTCATAATGGTAAAATAATACCACTATTCCACTCCGCTGGTAGCTGTTTATTTGACCATATCTTTGTTATCAATTCATGTATTGTGATACTGGTATCATCAGCAAAAAGAAAAACTTTTCCATCAATTTTTAAACTAGTGATGTCATTAATAAAGATAAGGTAAAGTAGAGGACCCAATACTGAACCTTGTGGTACCCCACATACGTCATTTTTGAGACTAGAGTCTGTATCATTTGCTCTAACCATTTGTTTCCTATTATCCAAGTAAGATTGCAACCGGTCTAAAGAAATACCTCGAATTCCATAGAAATCTAGAAATTCCAACAAAATGTCGTGATTTACACAATCAAAAGCTTAAATATTTATGTTTTTTAGAACACTGAATTTGATATTGACCCAGACACCGGTATGATCACGGAAATAAGCATTAATGGTCATTCCATCAACTTCACACAGGATTTCTTGTATTATCAAGGATACGTTGGTGATAACGAGAAATTTATCAACAGATCTTCCGGAGCTTACATATTCAGACCTTATGGAGATCCCTTTAAAGTGGCAACTAAGGCTAGCTTCAAGGTTACCAGAGGTCCTGTAGTAACCGAGGTCCACCAAACGTTCAACGACTGGATCAGTCAAGTTATCAGGGTGTATGAAGAAGAAAACGTTATCGAGTTTAATTGGCTGGTAGGACCAATACCCATTGAGTAAGTAATATGTATGTTAATAATAATTTCGCTGCAAAACGAAATCAAGAGACATCTTAAGCCGGATCCACATCAATAAAAATTTATGTTGTACGTTGTATTTGACACAAATTTGCTCGTGTGCGTTGTAGTCCAGCAAATGAAGCATTTTGGCTCGCAATTTTTTCGTCCAGCATGAATTTGCTTGAAATTTTCACAGAAGGTAAGAGATAGTCCAAGGATCATTTTCTATATAAGGCCGCTGTACGCTAAAACCTTGGGGGTGGTTGCCACCCCATCTCGGGGGTGGGAATCTTTTATTACATTTTAACCAGGTAAATCAATTTAAAAAGTATTTCTAAGGAAAAAATATTTTTTACATTTTCTTCGTAAAACTAATATTTTTCGAGTTATTCGCAGTTGGAAGTAACAGTTCTTCGACGAAAAAATCGACTTTTTTAGAGGGTTTTTTGAGAATAACTCAAAAAATATGCATTTAAGAAAAAAATTGTAGTTATCAAAATTGTATCTTTTAGTAACACAAATAAAATTATTTTGTACAATATCTTTACGACCAATACAAACCGAGATACGGCATGTTAAAGGTCAGCTTTTTTCTTCAAATGCATAATTTGAAACATTCAAAGCCAAATAACAGAAAAACTTTGCATTTTTCGAGAAAAACTTAGATACACTTTTTTAAAGTATAGAATTGGATCAAAAAAATAATAAAAAGTTTCTGGCATTAAAATTGAGCGACTTATGATAAAAAAAGGTCGGTACCTGCTTTTCTCTACGAAAAAATCAGTGAAAATAACCCCCTAACTACCGTGCTAATTAAAAATTGGTCTTCACCTTTCTTTAATTCCTTTTTTATTTATATTATCAATACACCCAAGACGTTTGACCTATTCAAAAGGCCTAATTTTAGAAAAATGGGAGTTTAAAGAAAAATTGATTTTTTGCAATTTCTTATTTTTTACCTTTTTCTTCAAAATATCTCCGAAAATACTGGAGATGCGAAAAAAATTAGAGATTAATAAATTGTTGGTTTTTTAATAACTAAACTCTTCTTTCTGCACAGATTTTCATTACAATGAATAGTTAGCGAGATATAGCTGTTTAAAACCTCTATTTACGAGCAAACACCCCCTTATTCGAGCCCTTTAAACCTACCCAAATTAAAAACTAAGGGATCTTACGGAATTTAATTTACATAGTCTTATAGCTCTTCAAAAATTCTATAAGATCATTTTTGAAAAAACTTTTTATCTCCAAAATTGAAGGAGGTATGTTTATAAAACCAATTTTTTTCGAAAAATTCGGATAGTAAGCTTATAGAGCATTTTCTATGTATTTAATAATACCACAGTACCGGTTCGTATACTAGATGACTAAAAAACTATTGTATTTGTACATATTTGTACATTCGTATTTTTGTGTAAATAAATGTTTTTTTAATTCTTAATTCTACTTTTTCTGTATAGATCTATTAAATTATCTACTTATAAAAATTGCAATGTTATTAGAGGTGGCTTTTAAGGGTTGAAATATTATAATATTATATCTTAAAGCATAAAACAATCATTATTTAACCAATCAAAACCAAATTTTACCCATATTAAAGTTTACAATGTTTTTATATAATTTTTGACAATAAGGGGTAGTTTACACCCCTAAAAATAATCACCACCTAAAAATAATCAACGCTCTTGAGCATGATATAGAGTATGATGTACAGAGTGAGATGATCCTAATCCCAAATTTTTATGTAAATCGATGCAAGCCGAAATTATTTTTTTAGGATAAGTAAATTTTTTATATATAGCTCCAACAAGGGGTGTTTTAAGGGTTGGAATATTATGATATTATATCTTAAAGCATAAAACAATCATTATGTAACTAATAAGAACCAAACATTGACAATATTAAAGTTTAAAATGTTATTTTATAATTTTTTACAATTAGGGGTAGTTTTCACCCTTAAAAAACCAAAATCGAACAACGGCTCAATATAGAAAATGAACTAGAGGATGAAATGAGCCTAATTCCAAATTTTTGTACAAATTGATACTGGACGAAAAAATTGCGAGGTTTTGCCATTTTTTCAGTTTCATTTCCTCGACTATTGATATTTTTGTTGATGTGGACTGTGCGCCGCAAGGAATTATGCAAAAATATTTTCGTGACGAACAATACACGTTATCCGTCGCGCTGTCGGTTTTTCAGTCCACTTCAAAGAAATTTTCGCCGCACAGGGATGTTAGTGTGGACTTGATTTTCCACTTGTCGCGGTATCAAGTATCAAGTTGATTCGGCAGTACAACACTTAAAATAAATATTTACGTCGTAAAAATGCTTAACCAGATTTATATTTGTGCCGCAAATATTTTTTCTGTATTTTAAAATACAACATACACACAAATTTTTATTGATGTGGATCCGGCTTTATATTTCAGCTCGTTCAGAGAGCGCCATAAACACCCTTACCGATTTCAAGCTCCTTAGCTTTCTTTAGAGAGTGTATATGTTACCGGTCAAACCCGATTTCAGGACAAACTAGTTTGGCCTAGGCCAAACTAGTTTGTCCTAAGCGCCTTAGGATAAACTAGTATGGCCTAGGCCAAACTAGTTTGTCCTAAGCGCGTTATGATAAACTAGTATGGCCTAGGCCAAACTAGTTTGTCCTAGGTCAAACTAGTTTATCCTGATATAAATACACACACTTCATTTCAAACTAGTTTGGCCTAGGCCATATGCCTGTCTGGCCTAGGCCAAACTAGTTTATCCTGATATATTAGAGACTCACACTTCAGTAATTTAGCGAACATGTAAGGACTTTTACATGCGGGGAATTCCCAAATCACGTCCCAACAGGGATGGCAAAAAAATTATTATCATAATATGATACATCGAATGAAGATATTGATACATGCTATAAATCAATATATTCTTGTATATTTAAATAATATAAAAAATAATAAATAAAGGGATGAGGTTTTCTCCAAAAATTAAAAGAAAAGATACACTTACAAATAAAATATAGTATGAATTAATATTGTTTTCACCGAGTTTGAAAAAATGTGAAAACGTTTAATTGTCCACGTCCGTCTGTCCGTCTGTATGTCTGTCCGTGAACTTAACTCCTCCATATTATATCAGGTAGAATGACAAATGAGGTGTCAAAAATGAAAGCTTATAATCCAAGGATGGTACTAAAGGTAAGAAGTATGACCTAGGCTGTCTGTCCGTCTGACCGCGAATATTAGGGGAGTGCAATTAGAACGAAAATATGCATTGTTTCGGAAAAATTCAAACAAGCTTATATTTTTCTAAAACTTTTTTTGTTAGTTTATATACATCTTAAAGTAAAAAGTTCTACTCGTAGATTTGGCCGCTAATTGTTTATTAATTGTTTAAACAATAACAATTATTTTGTATAAATAATTTTAAAAATATCGTTAAATTCATCATTTTACTTTGATCAAATGTGTTTCTATTTTGTTTTTGATGATGCTGAAAACGAATGTGGCATTGCAATTTTAAAATTCTTATACAGAATATCTTATACAGTGTGTCTGCGTAGCTAGGAACCACATGAAAAACTTTTTTATTGTCAATTTTACGGAAAAAAGTTATTCTTAATAAAATACTCTGGATAGTCAAAAATCTAAACCTCAACCATCAGATATCAAATTTTATCAATTTTATACGAGTTATGTCAAAAATATGAATTTCGTTAAAGAATAAAGTACCTTTATATTCCAGAATATCAAAAAATGCTATTACGAAAAGTTGTTTGAAATTAGAAACTATGTCTAAATATACAATTACATCATTCTAATCGAAAAAAAAAAATTTCAATTTTTTCTCAAATTACGGATACTCATCATCATTTTATTACAATTATGATAACTATTTTATTATCACTTTTACGAAAAAAAGTTATTCTTCATAAAATGCTCTCCCTGGTCTAAAATCTAAGATACAATCATCAGATATCAAACTATTTTAATTTTATACGAGGTATGTAAAAAATATGAATTTTTCTAAGAGTTAAGTGCCTTTATTATTCACAATATTTTAATTAGAAGGATGTAATTGAACACTATCACAAATTTTTCAATTCCAAACAACTTTTCTTAATAACAATTTTCGATATTGTGAAATGTAAAGGTATTTTACTCTTGAGTGAAATTCATATTTTTTGACATACCTCGTATAACATTAATTAAATTTGATATTTGATGATTGCATCTTAGATTATATACGATGTAGAGTATTTTATAAAGAATAACAGAGTATTTTTTTCGTAAAACTGCTGTAAAAGCTACGCAGACATGCTGTATAAGAGCTAAGAAAAAAATTTTTTTGCTGAACATTTATTATTGTTGAAGCTTATTATTAAATGTGTTTTAGGTAAGTGTTACAGAAAAAAGTTTTGATCACTTTGTATAAACATTTTTTTAGCTAATAATTTTTGGTTTTTGTATTACATTTTTGTTATCTTTCTTAATTTTCTTAAGGCTATGGGTACATAATTGGCAAATATTTTACGTGTATCCCTACTTTTTCTGTCTTTACACGGCAAATTACGTGTAGTAAAATTCACACTGGTATGGATATGTAAACATTACTAAAATGTCATTCTACTTGAAAATGTCATCATTAGTTTAAAGAGATGGGTTTTAAATGTTCTTGGATAACTGTTATTTTTATAATTGCAAATTATTAATTCAGTTAATAAATGTGATAATTTTTTCACTAACTATGTATTCAGTGATTGTAATAATTTATTTGTACAACAAAAACTAATACTCAATCGAGAAAGAGGAAAAGTGTTAAAGTGATTTTTTAATAATATATTGTTATGGAACGCTTACAATTTTGAACATCTTTAACAACAAAATACTTGGATCACAGAATATATTATCCTGATGTATTCTTTGCTTAGATCTTCAACAAATAATACACAATAAATAGCTTTTTATTACGTTCACGTCTTAAATCAATTATTTATCAAATACACTATATATCAATAATATTTAATCAAAACTCAAAATATTCCCGATGCAATGTCAAATATTTAAAATTGTCACTGATTGTCAGTGTCTGACTGACAATATATGCTGACAATATTATATTCGGCTGAGTGCGTTGTAAGACAAAGATAGATTTGGAAAATATTACCACGGCATTGTGTTCATTTTTTTCGAATCCTGAAAAAACCATTAAATATTTTGGAAAAATTTAAACGCAGAATGAAAGACTAAATTATTACCGAGGGCCGAAAGTCCCTTAGAATAAATAAAAAGTTTATTTTGAATGAGATATTTGAAATTAAAAATCACACTAAATTTTTTCTTAGTTTTTCACCCCTGTAACTTATTAAAGTAAACATTATAGAAGTTCCCAGGGACTTTCGGCCCTCGCTAATAACGTAATCTTTCATTCTGCGTTTAAATTTTTCAAAAATACTTATTAGTTTTCTCAGGATTCGAAAAAAATGAATCCCCATTTGAATAGCATTGCAGCCTAAAATACGTACCGATCCTCTTAAAAAGAAATAGTTTATTTCATTTCTAAAGTAATTTAATGCATAATAAAGTGCATTTTAAAGATTACATCCTAAGCTTTAAAAAAGAACTTATAAAAACTGTAATAGATCTGTTCAAACTTGAGTCATACCGTCTTAAAGTGGTGGTAATTCTATAAAACTACGAAAATTTCAAAAATTACATTTTTTGAGACGTCATATCATTTGAATTAAATTTTTGAGATTTTTTTTAATGAGACATTATTTAGTAAGATGCTTGAAAGGTAAGTTGTGCATAACTGAAAGTTTTATAAGAAAAATTGTATTAGTTACACATTTTTAAATCATTTTTAAACAAAATTCATGTAAGGCTCACTTTCTGCCCACACCGTACTTATGACCATACATTTTAGTTCTTTCTATTATAACCATAAGATAGCTTAATTATTCTTCTTTCATGTTCAATTTGTAAAATTTCATTTGATCTATTAGTTAAAGAATTACATTAAAATGTGCGTTCACTTCAGCCGTGCGTTAGTTTACAGTGCGCCAATGTTTGTGAGAAGGGTGACTTTAGCGTTATAAATAAAAAATTATAGAAGAGACAAACTAGTTTGGCCTAGGTCAAACTAGTTTGTCCTAGGCATATATATGACTATCGCTGGACGAACTTAAACAAATCCGACTCCTAGTATCGAATTACAACAAAATAACATGATATGGATACCGTAGCGACATCTGCATAAAACAAGTCAAAGTTTTATTGTAATAAAATTAAAAATAATATTAAAAATAAAACTTTTATTGGGATCAAGTTTCTGGTAGCGCCTTCGTGCTTTCTATTATTTACAAACCAACCGAATGTTGAAATCAAAGAAGGCCCGAGGAGATCTATTATTTGCATCTTACTTCCTGCCTGTTCAGCGTGGCAAAATTCCAACGAAAACTTGGTCTCGCATACTCAGTTAGGAGTAAAACTAATAGTAAATACTAATTTCGCTGTAAAGAGAAATCAAGAGACATCTTATATTTCAGTTCGTTCAGAGAGCGCCATAAACCATACCGGTTTCAGGCTTCTTAGCTTTCTTCAGAGAGTGTATATGTTACCGGCAGAACCCGATTTCACGACAAACTAGTTTGGCCTGGTACCTATACTATAATATTTATACTAGGCCGTAGGTACTAATGGTGGATCCTTCAGTATCCGTATTAAGGGGATGGGTACGTATTTTCGGCAGCAATGCTATTCAAATGGGGATTCATTTTTTTCGAATCCTGAGAAAACTAGTAAGTATTTTTGAAAAATTTAAACCCCAGAATGAAAGATTACGTTATTAGCGAGGGCCAAAAGTCCCTGAGAACTTCTATGTTTATTTTAATAAGTTACAGGGGGTGAAAAACTGCAAGAAAATTTAGTGTGATTTTTAATTTCAAATATCTCGTTCAAAATAAACTTTTTATTTATTCTAAGGGACTTTCGGCCCTCGGTAATAATTTAGTCTTTCATTCTGCATTTAAATTTTTCTAAAATATTTACTGGTTTTTTCAGGATTCGAAAAAAATGAACACAATGTCCGTGGTAATATTTTCCAAATCGATCTTTGTCTTACAACGCACTCAGTCGAATAGAATATTGTCAGCATATATTGTCAGTCAGACAGTGACAATCAGTGACAATTTTAAATATTTGACATGGCATCATGAATATTTTGAGTTGTTGATTAAATAATATTGATATATAGTGTATTTGATAAATAATTGATTTAAGACGTGAACTTAATAAAAAGTTATTTATTGTGTATTATTTGTGGAAGATCCAAGCAGAGAATACATCAGGATAATATATTCTGTGATCCAAGTATTTTGTTGTTAAAGATGTTCAAAATTGTAAGCGTTCCATAGTAACAATATGTTATTAAAAAATCACGTTAACACTTTTCCTCTTTTCTCGATTGAGTGTTAGTTTTTGTTGTACATATAAATTATTACAATCACTGAATACATAGTTAGTGAAAAAATTATCACATTTGTTAACTGAATGAATAATTGGCAATTATACAAAGAACAGTTATCCAAGAACATTCAAAAGCCATCTCTTTAAGTTAATGATGACATTTTCAAGTAGAATGACATTCTAGTAATGTGTATATATCCATACCAGTGTGAATTTTACTACACGTAATTTGCCGTGTAAAGACTTAAAAAGGAGGGATAGCCGTAAAATATTTGCGAATTATGTACCGATGGCCTTAATATCAGGATAAACATTATAGTATACCTACAAAGCCAAAATAAATAGATAAACTGAATAAAATAATCTGTAGTTGGAAAATAATCATTTTTATTAAAACCATAACAAATCGTCGTTAAAACTAATGGACAATTGGTAATACAAACAATCATATTATAACAAATAATAAGTGTTTTTTTTTATAAAAGCAGTAATTATACCATGGAGTGTTTTGGTGGCACTTAGAATTGCGGCACTCTTCTTCTTAGAAGAAGAAGTAATACGCAGAATAAATAACGAGCCAGAAGTTCTACGGAGTATAAAAAAGAGAAAACTTGAATACTTAGGCCACCTGATGAGAGGACAAAAGTACACATTCCTACAAAATATAATGCAAGGAAAAATCCAAGGACGAAGAAATCCAGGCCGTAGAAGAATGTCCTGGATGAGAAATTTGAGAGAGTGGTTTGGCTGTACCACTAACGAATTGTTCAAAACAGCAGTAAATAAAATTAGAATCGCCCTAATGATATCCAATCTCCGATAGGAGAGGCACTCAAAGAAGAAGAAGAAGAATTGCGGAGTATAATTGGCTTTTTGCACTTGCATTTGTTTGTGCATCAGTTTTTGTTCCAGCTGCATTTGACAAAACCTTGTTGTCCAATCCAACTGAATCTCTCGTAGCGGCCAACCTTAGCGATATTTTAGAGATAATTTATCCAACTCTTTGGGGTATTAATGTCTCTAAAGGGATTTTATTTGTTTTCAGATCAGAATTCGACATTTCCCATCAAACTTTTTTAAAAGGTAGTAGATATAAACTAAGGCACTGAAATATCGTTAAGGGTTGCAGCTACGAGAGGTTCAGTTGGATCAAAACAAGGTTTTGTCAAATGTAGCTGCAACAAAAACTGTTCCATAAACAGATGCAAAAGAAGATTTCTCAAATCTCCCAGACAATGTGTTGGGAGTCCTCATCTCTCTAATTAATAATTCTTTTGAGAAAGGTAAATTTCCTAAAGACGGCCAGCATTATTCCTCTTCATAAGGGTGGTGAAAAATCTAATGCCTGCAATTATAGACCTATTGCGTTACTACCGGTACTCTCCAAAATTATTAAGAGACTCATAAAAGCCCGTCTTATGTCCTTTCTCGTTTAAAACAACATTTTATCACAAAATCAGTTCGCCTTTTTAAATAATAAATGTACCACCGATGCCATGTTTACTGTACTACATGAGGTGTATCAAGCATTAAACAATAATCTGCACACTACCACTGTTTTTTGTGATTATGCCAACGCTTTTGATTGTGTAAATCACGACATTTTGATAAAAAAAAACTAGAATTCTATGGAATTCAAGGTATTTCTTTGAACTGGTTTCAATCTTACTTGGATAATAGGAATCAACTGGTTAGAGTAAATAATACAAACTCTAGTCTCAAAAATGTTGTATGTGGGTTACCACAAGGTTCAGTATTTAGTCCTCTGCTTTTCCTTATCTTTATTAATGACATCACTAGTTTAAAAATCGATGGAAAAGTTTTTCTTTTTGCTGATGATACCAGTATCACTTGAAGCAACTCAAATATCGCAACTCTTCATGCTACTCTAACTTCTGATCTACTCACAATAAAATCCTGGCCCGATTCTAATTTACTCTCTTTTAACGTAGATAAAACTGTAGCATTATCCTATAAAGGAGCTCTTCAACCCTTACCTCTTCATAACAGCCAGATCAGTATCGTTGATTTTGTAAAGTTTCTTGGTATTTTTTTAGATAGCAACCTTAAATGGTCCCTTCATATCGATGTGTTAAGCAAGAAACTATCCTCAGCTTGCTTTGTAATACGATCTGTTTCGAAGGAAATGGATTTAGCCTCTTCCAAAATAACATAGTTTTCTTTGTTCGAGTCCCATCTTCGATATGGTCTTCCTTTTTGGGGTTCTGGTACAGCTGCACAATCCGATGTTATTTTTAAACTACAAAAAAGAGCAATAAGATATCTGTTTGGCCTCAGATGAACAACACATTGCAGAAGCTACTTCAAAGATCACAAGATTTTCACACTACCTTCTTTATATATATTTTAGAAACTACATGTCTACATGTCTTTCCAGCAAGATCTAGACATGATTATTCCACTAGAAATTCTACCTTCGACATCTATTTACCGATCCCGTCCAGTGAGTTAGTAAAGAAATATATATTAAATTCTGCAAAAAAACTATCCAACCATCTCCCTTTACAACTTAAATCTGCAACATCTTTCCGTAAATTCCGTAAAATGACAAAAGCCTATTTATCTGAAAGACCATATTATTCAATAGCAGAGTTTCTTAACCAATAACTAAGAAATTGCAGTGTTCTTATGTATAAGTAGAATCTTAATCTATATTTGAGTGTCATATGCAGCAGCTGAACTTATTAAATTTCTTAAGGTAGATTATGCAATTTGCAATTTTTTAATTTTGCAATATATTGTTACTGTTTTTTTTTTAGTTTCACTTCATTATATTTTATTTATATTGACGATTTATATAATTTTAGTAAATTGTATTTGTTATTGTTTTTATTTATGATTCTTGTAAGCTTTTTCTATAAAATTGTTAAATTTTTCATGACAATTAAGCATATTTCTATTCTATAGAGCAAAAAGGCAATGATAGATCTGCAATTCTAAGTGTCAAAAAACACTCCATGGAAAAATAAATAATGTATATAATTGAGGATCAATTATTATTGCTTGTATAAAAAACACTGATTATTTTTTATAATATGATTGTTTGTATTACTAATAAATTGTCCATTAATTTTAATGACGAGTCATTATCTTTTACTAAAAATGGTTATTTTCCAATTACAGAGTATGTTATTCAGCTGTTTATCTATTTATTTTGATATTGTAGGTATATTATAAAGGGCTAACTAGTTTATCCTGCAATGTCCGTGTTAATATTAGGATTAACTAGTTTAGCCTATCGCGTTTAGCATAAACTAGTTTGGCCTAGGCCAAACTAGTTTATCCTGGAATCGGGTTTGGCCGGTAACATATATTTTTAATAAATTTCTTCCAGGCTTCTGCATTCTGGATCTAAATAATATAATAATAATGTTTTTCTAATATAATTTAAAACAGCCACAACTTGAAAAATTGACTATATTGCCTTTTTATGAAAAAAATTGGTATCATTGCATTCTTGTTGCTATTGCATTGGTATCATCAACCTGTTACTATTTTCAGTGATGTGCATGGCAAAGAAATTATCACGAGATACAAAACTTCCATTAAATCTAATGCCACATTTTACACGGATTCAAATGGTCGTGAAACACTGACGAGAATCAGAAACTTCAGACCGACGTGGAATCTGAAATTGGAAGAACCAGTATCTGGAAACTATTATCCAGTTACCACTAAAATTGCCATTAAGGACGACGATTTAGAATTAGCTGTGCTGACCGACAGAGCGCAAGGAGGATCTAGTTTAAAGGATGGAGAAATTGAACTTATGGTAAGACACAATTTTTTGGTATATTTTTTTCGTTTCGTCGTTTTGACGAAAACTCTTATAGACCGGGAGATATTATACAGAAGTTCAGTCACGATTCTCTAAGTCCTGCCTTTTGCAATAGTGGAAGGGTAGACGAGGTACTTACAATTTGTGGAAATATCCACAAATTTCCTGTGACATTTTCCTGTAAAAATTAGATTTTCCCAAAAAATAAAAATAGTGTATTGCGATGAATTTCTGAGTCCTGCCATATCCGTAGAATGACAGGATACTATGGATTTTATGAAGAACATTTTTTGGGCAGGAGGGTTGCAAACGGGCTAACGGAGTATATATGTATACAAACATGTAAGGAAAATAATGTAATTTTCATGATTTTCTGGGTCCTGCCAACTAAATAAATTAAACATATTTATTTCAAAATGATCAAAAACAATGTTGGCATGACGTCTCCTACTGTTTAAGTATACTTGTCCCCTGGAAAATTATGCGCAAAATTTTTACCCTGATTCCGTGATTTTCTGAGTCCTGCCTTTAAAAAGTTATAATACTCAAATGCAGTCAATACTTTTTCGGTACTCGGCAGGAAGGTTAAACGGTTCTTGTAAGACGGCAGGAGTCCTAGATTTGTAAGAAAATTCGTGAAAAATTCCACGATGTTCTGAATCATGCCATTTTACATATGTTTCAAGAATCTTAATATAAGTCTATTTACAAAGAGGCAGGATGGTTTTATAGTTATTTCGTATACAGGGTGGGGTATTAGTGTGACAAAGTCCAATTACTCGTTTGTCGTAAGAGATACGAAAAAAAGGTATTTAGGTAAACCATGGGGCAAAGAGAGGATCATAATTTAAATATATTTTCTAATATACTGGGCTACCCGTATTTACAAACTTATGTTTTCTTTTAATGGAACACCCTGTATATAATTTTAAGATTCCTAAGATCATTTTAAGACAATTTAACACAATTCACATAATCCAAAAATGTTTCCTGAGGGAGCTAGAGCTCTTTGAAGATGGCGCCTTGTAATAAAATTTTTTTTATCTCCAGAACGCTTCCATTTCGATAGACAAATACTGGTCCGCCTTTTTATCTTCCAGAGATAAATCGATTCCATCGATTGCGAATCTCTAGTACCGGTCATAGGAGTCCGTTTTGGGTAGGGCAATGGTTATTTTATCGCAAAACTTTTTTGTCTTTAACTTACTATTCTAGTACTAAACGGTACTCTTACTTTAAGTCGGTAGGATGCACCGTTTTCTAGAAAAATCAATTTCAAAATTTTTCGTTTTTTGAATTTAAGAAAAATTTGAAAAAAAATAAAAAAAACGGTTTATTTACCGACTTAAAGCAAGAGTAACTTTTAGTACTAGAATACCTCATAATTTAATACTCTACTGCCAAAAATGCTTAACAATTAAAGCAAGTTATGAAATTTCGTTGATTTACCCTAGACGGACGCCTATGACTTATACTTGAAATTGACATTTGATAAAATACTCATCTCTGGAAGAGAAATAAACGTACCAGTTTTCGTTTTTCTAAATAGTTTTTTTTTTTCAAATTAAAAAACCGAAAAATTGTTCAAATCGATTTTTCTAGAACACGGGGTATCCTACCGACTTTCGCAAGAGTACCTTTTAGTACAAGAATACCCCATAGTTTAATAATTCAGTGTCAAAAATGCTTAAAAGTTAAACACAGAAAAGTTATGCGATAAAATATCTGTTTCCTACCCTAAACGGACGCGTATGACCGGTACTAAAAATTGACAAATGATGGAGTCGATTTATCTCTGGAAGATAAATAGGTGTACCAGTTTTCGTTTTTCTAAATAGAAGTGTTTTTATTTAAGAAAAAACTAATTAGAATACGCCATCTTTAAAGAGCTCTAGCTTCCTTGGGAAGCATTTTCAGACGAGGTGAATTGAGTTAAATTTTCTTAAAATTATTTAAAATTATTTATTATTTTTAGAAGAGTTTCTGGACACTCTGTATAATAGGTACAATCCCTACTATAACCAATTAATTGTAAAATTATTGATTTTCTTCCTATTACTTTTATTACGTTTACTTAGATACAAATATGATCTAATCGCTTAAAATAAATAGGTAACAGTTTGGTATTAGATTTGAAAGGTGTGTAAAAATCCGAGACGTTACTCAGCAAAATAATATTTAATACCGTACGATTTTTTTAACGATGTAAAAATTAATTTTTATGTATTAAATATCTTTGCGGTTATCCTGCCACGTTGTAAACGGTTTTAGATTAGTGTTTTTTAAACATACTTGACATGGCATGACTCAGAAAATTGTGGTGATATGAATATGTTTGTATAACAACCTGCAATAATTTTACTGACTTAATTTTTTTTTATACACGAAATAACTACACAACCATCCTGCCTCGTTGTAAATAGCTTTATATTAACATTCTTGAGATATGTCCAAAATGGCATGACTCAGAAAATCGTGTAACTTTCCACGAATTTTCTTACACAGTTTTAACTATGTGTAGTAAAATAGGTGTAACTAAACATCCTGCCATTTTGAATAATGTCTACTTAAATTATTTATTTTATAATACAATTTATTTTATGACTCTGAAAATCACGGAACCAGGGTGAAAATTTTCCACAGAATTTTCCAAGGGACAAGTTCAGTTAAACATTAGGAGACGTCATGCCAACATTATTTTCGATAATTTTCAAATAATTATGTTTAATTTATTAAGTTGGCAGGACTCAGAAAATTATGAAAATTTCATTATTTTCATTACATGTTCGTATATCCATATACACTCTTAGTCCTTTTGCAACCCTCCTGCCCAAAAAATTTTCTTCATAAAATTGATAGTATCCTGTCATTCTATGGATATGGCAGGACTCAAAAATTCATCGCAACTTCACATTTTTTTCCTCGTGGAAAATCTAATTTTTCCAGGAAAATGTCACAGGAAACCCGTGGATTTTTCCATAAATTGTAAGTACCTTTTCTAACCTTCCAGTATTGCAAAGGGCAGGAGTTAAAAAATTGTGGTTGAAGTTCTGTTAATATCTCCCGGTTTATTAGCGCTGTTTCACATTATAAGAATTTAAACGTGCGAGGGTTAGAATGTACGACGACATTCAAATGGTGGCTCATGTAATCATATGGAGCCTTTCTCACTAGCAGGGGTTGGCAAACTTTTTTTAGTAAGGGCCACAAAATATTTTTGTCTATTACCGAGGGCTGCAATATTTGTTACCTTAACATGTTCGAATTTTTAACTTTTTACTAATTTTGTTTACGGGTGGGGGGGTGGGCATGGTTTGACATCAACAACATTTCAAGGACCTTTTCTTGAATTTTGTTTGAGATTATGGGAGAATTATTTTATTTTTAAATTAAACAAACATATTCAGTACAATTCAAAGATTATTCAAACAAATTCAAGACCAAATACTTATTGAAAAATAAGCCAACGCACGGTGGCAAATTTTTACTGGCAACTCCAAGAAAAAATGGATTTTGCAGTAGAACTCGTCAATGGATCATATGAAACAAAAAATTCAAAAATAATTTATTAGCTTATGAGTTTCTCGAGGTAACGCTGTTGAGTTTTTCTGTTTTAACGATTTTTGAGTTTTTGATATCACTCAAAATACAAGTAAAAATAACGAAATTTTTCTAAAATAGGGTAAAAATCAACATATTTATTATTGTTAACCAAAACATATCTCGACAGAGTTACCTCACGAAATGTCTAAAGAAAATCTGTGAAAAATTTCAGGTGGCTCTGTCAAGTAAGTAGTTTTTGAGTTACAATGTCCACCGCCTTTGAAAAAAGCAGTTTTGAGAAAAACTCGTTTGGTTTGACAATTTTTATTTCAATTTGTTTTTTGTCTGTCAAATCGTAAAGTGATGCACGCCGGAATATGTTTTTGAATCGTAGAATAATTTACAAAAGAGAAGGGGTAACAGCTGTTGAACGTTTCTCATTACGCTCAAGTATCTGCAAAGCGAATCAAAGGTAGGGATATTAAACATGCTTTACTTCCGGTAATTTTACTCCGGTCAAGCTGAAAATTTTAGAGAGTATTCTTGAACTTTATTTATTTATTTATTTATGTACTTTCATTTGAAATAATAAATAAATCAAAATTTTTAAACAAAAAATTTTTCAAACCGTACCCCTCCCCCCTAAACAGCATTCGTTCGTAATTAAGCATGGTATTTTCCTCAAATATATGTGTATCTATATATGTATTTATTTTTATTTTATCTCTGAACCTATTTCTTTTTTCCCTAATATTCTTCTGAAACTATTTCCTTGTGCCATCTTACGCAATTTACAATTTTATTTGGGAATAACCTACAATTTAAGTTTGAAATTAAATTTATTTGACGTTTCGATTTCCACTTCGGAAATCGTTATCAGAATACAAAACATTAATAAATTAAGCATTTATTTAATTAGTTTAATTTATTAATGTTTTGTATTTTGATAACGATTTCCGAAGTGGAAATGGAAACGTCAAATAAAATAGTGAATTATATATTTTCACATTGCTATTAGTTACTTAAATATTTGAATGGAAATTCCGTGCTTAAATAGATGCAAACACGCATCATACGTAATATGCAACACGCGTCATTTAAATCAAAAGAATTAAATAATATAAAAATATGCACGATGATTTAATCCTATTGAACGAATAATTAACAATATTACAGTCGGAAATATGAAAAAATACCCATGAACGATCACATCAGTCACTTATTTTGTATTTGCCATCTTTTTCTATAACAAACGTTTGTTATTTATAGAAAAAGACAGCAAATACAAAATAAGTGATTGATGTGATCGTTCATGGGTATTCTTTCATTTTTCCGACTGTAGTTATAATTGAAATGACGTTGGCGTTGACTACTTGCAAGACATTTTTGCACAATACCTGCTCATGGATTAAGCAGTGAAAAATAATAACTGATGTTCTGAAAATTGTTCATGGAGGTAATCTTAAAGTTTCCTCAACATTACAATATTTGTTCCTCTTAAATTTGGTGTTCCGTCAGTTGTTACACATACTAGGTGGTTACAGCGTTAATTTAAAGTTTTCCAAACAGTTCCAGACTACTTTAAAAATATCGTTTCCATTTGTTGAAATTTTGTGGATTCCATTCTGGGAGCCGACAAAACTCTGCCGGAAACCCAAATAATTGCCCTCGTTATTGAAAATTTGCTGAAAAATCACCCACTGCGAAATTGTTAATTAATAGCTGCATTGTCTATATTTATTTATCGATATTAGCACTAATTAAAAAAAATCTTTAAATGAAAATAATTCACTTTTTTTCCGCGGGCCGCAAAAGAATGTATAAAGGGCCGAATGCGGCCCGAGGGCCGCACTTTGCCCACCCCTGCACTAGACGGTGGTTGGAACGTTAGGTGAAGTCGCCGTGTTTATGCCGTCCCTCGCGTAAAACAACAGACGGCAGCCGTGCCGTCTTTACGCACCCAGTAGTATAGGGAACTTAATGCATCCTTTCATATGATACTGTCGTTCAGTCGCACGAAGGTAGTTTATTTGGTTGTTTGGTACATTATTTTCATTTACATTTTGTGGCTGTTTGAAGTAGGTGCATATATTTTATATTATGATGTCTCAGATTGATAGTGAAATATTAATAACATTAATTGAAGCGAGACCTGTTCTTTGGGACAAAATAGAAATATATACAGATAGAAACTTGACGAGAAATGCTTTTAATGGTGTATGCCGTGCACTTAACAGTGAATTTGACGAATTAGGTGATAAAGAAAAAACACATTTTGGAGTACCTACAGCAAAATTAATTATATATTACTGATAACAACAGTAATTAAAACTGCTAAATATACTATAATAAACTTTATTTTACATAGTTGCAATTAACGTTGAGTATAGAGGGTGTTCCATCAATATGTGTGAATATAAAATATATAAATCGTATCTTTTTGCGTTCATAGGATGGACCCAATGAATTCGGTTCCTCTTATTTCTCTTTCTTCGACGACATAGTAACCGCAACGCTATGATTTGATTTCGCCCCATATAATATAACTATACCTTTTATTCTACGAAATTATATTTAGTTTTATAGGGTAAACGACTCGGTGAAGACTGGAGCCGTCACGTTTTGTTTGAAATTATCTAAAAACAACATTTAAAACGAGGGGAACAACATTTAAAAATGAGTGGAGTCTTTTAAATTCTGTACATGAAAAACATATATTGTAATGTCGTTCTGAAGCTATTTCCTTGAGGCATTTTTGTAATAAACTATTCTAAATGGGAAATAAGCCATAATTTAACTAAAAAAATGATTTTATTAACGTTTCGACGCCCAAATCGGATGTCAAAACGTTAATAAAGTCATTTTTTTAGTTAAATTGTGGCTTATTTCCCATTTAGAATACAGTAGAACCCCGCAAATCCGAACTAATTGGGGGGACAGCCTGTTCGGATTCCGAAAAGTTCGGATTATCCGAAAGTTAGCCTAACTAATAATTCAAACCTTTCGTTTTCGTTGATTTTGGTTCACAAAACGTTCTCGCAAGTGTGTGGACTGTGGACAATATTTCTGGACTAAGTTGACAGCAAGGAAACCGAAGTAAGTTTATATTTAACATTTATAAGCACTACGTTTACGTAGTTTACGCACTTACGTTTACGAACATGTAAACCGAATGGAACCAGATAGATTAGCGAACATCTGTAAAAACAACAAGCCGTATAGCAGAAGACCCGTTGGAAAGCCGCCGAAAAGGTGGAAGGATAATGTACAGTCATAACTGAAACAGAATAAGAGGCAAACAAACAAGAGTAAACCTAGTCTCACGAAGAAGAAGAATAAGAAGTTTACGTATAAAGTACGTATTTATTTTTAAGAAATATTAAATGTCAACGTCCTATTAATCCTACATTGTTATTTTCTGGTTTTACTCTGTACCTATAATAAACATGTTTTTAAATTTTTGTAGTGAATTTTTTATTTTTTTTTTCACTTTCTGTTGGTTCGGATTTGCCGAAAGTTCGGATTAGCGGGGTTCGGATTTGCGGAGTTCTACTGTAGTTTATTACTTTATTACAAATATCTTAGTACAACAACGATTATAAAAACAATTAGGACTTTTAATTAAAAACATAAGAAATAAGAACTGACAAAATAGAAATTGCAAATGAATTAAATACGCACGACAGTACGTTAGGACAAAAGTATGGACAAAAAATACCCATTTGTAATGATACATATCAGACATCGTTTCATGTACCTACCTCAGCCACAAAGTGTAAATAAAAATAATATACCAAACAGCACAGCAAAATATCTTCATGCGACTCAATTCTTATTGTGTGAAAAGGACAAGTGCGACAAAATACCGCACGAGAAATCCCTCGCACGTTTAAAATTGTTATAATGTGAATCAGCACTTAGTGTAGTCAATGAGGGTTTTTGGCTCCGAATTCCATCCTACTAAATCGATTTATTTGATATTTTCCAAATTGTTCCATAAGTTTTTTTTCTTAAAATTTAATAATTTTTGAGTTAATGATAATGATACATTTTCGAACAGTTTTTTACGAATACCTTAAAAACTATTTATCTAACGAAAAAACTACACATATAAAACATTTTTATAAAAAACATTTATTAAAATGCATGGTTTTGGAAAAAAATAAGATCAAATTATAGAGCACATTGTTAATTTTTTTTAACCTGCCTTTTTCTCCACTTAACTCGAAAATGATAAGAGATACAAAAAATGATCTTCTTCTTCTTTTACGGCACTACAGCCCAATTGAGCCTTGGCCTCCTTTATCTTTTGCCTCCACCCTTGCTTGTCTGTGGCTGCTCTTCTCCATATACGGACTCCTAAAAGGGCTTTTGCGTCGCTGTACACTGTGTCTTCCCAGCGTTTTCTTGGCTTTCCAACCGGTCTCTTTCCCTGCATTCTAGCATTGAGTGCTCTTTTTGGTAGCCTATCCTCTTCCTTTCTTATCACATTGTCATGTCCGGCCCATTGTAATCTTTGTATTCTAATGAAGTCTGACAGGGGTGTTTCCTTATAAAGCTTGTTGTTATATGGACTTCTGAAGATTCCGTTTTCCCTCACAGGTCCTAGTATTCTCCTCAGTACTTTCCTTTCGAATGTGTCGAGTTTGTTTTTGGAGACATAAACAAGGCCCCAGTCATGTCCAGATGTTTGAAAGATGTGGTCTGGAATAACCCGTATAATATGAGAATGGACAGCAAAATAAGAATTTATAAAACTTGCATCAGACCTGTTATGACCTATGGTATTAAATCAAGAGAAGACACCAACCAATAAAACCAAAAGCATGCTACGAACAGCCGAAATTAAGACACTAAGAGCAATAGCAGGGAAGACAAGAAGGGATAGAATAAGAAACGACATCATCAGGGAACAATGTGGCTTGCAAGATGTAGTAAGATGGGGTAGGCAAAGACGATGAGAATGGTTCAGTCATGTAAAAAGAATGGAGGAGCGACTACCAAGAATTGCGCTAGAGGGAAAACCAGCTGGCAAGCGTCCACCGGGGAGACCACCAAAAAGATGGAGAGATGGCAAAATATGGCAATCTATCTCCCAACAAATACTTGATGGTCGGAGTAAGAGAGCGAGAGAGAGGGAGAGCATCCTCTAGCCAGAGAGTGGCTGCTATTTCAAGCAGAATAAACACATGGCTGTTTTCTTGTTCCGGCAAACGAAACAACCATCCTGGAATCCAAACAGGCTGACCAGTCCCAAATTCAATTTAGTCTTTGCATGCGGCATATATCCCAAAACGTCAACACCGACATCTCGCCAACTTCGGTTTCAGTTGACCGTTAGTGTGGTCGTTCGTTCGCTTACTCGCTTGTTTCATTGCTCCCAGCTCTGCTCTGATGATGTTACCGATGCTGGACAGATCGGCGATCTACAACAAGTATAAGAAGAATATTTTTCAAACGCAAAAAATGATAAACATTCATTTCCTTACTTTTAAGATTTATTTATGTTACAAATATAATGTGCAGAGTCAGGCAAATATGCAACAGTGCATATGCATATGCATTTGCATATTTTGGTAGTTTTTTTCGAATTTTGCATATACTGGAATATTTAAAAATAAAGTGCATATAATAGGTTTTCAAAGCGAATTTATTTGTTTATTCATGGTCCAAATACCTTCCTTCGTACCTGATATTTCTGTGTGGATCAAGGCATCTAGAATTAGTCATTGCTATGGGAAAATTATTATGCTCAGCGTTCAATAAGTAAATACAAAGTAAACCTAAATATTTTAAATTGCATAAAATAATCAGAAAACCAAAAAAGAGGCATTTTTAATATAAAATGCTTTTAATAACCCCCGATCTAAAAATTATTTAGTTTACTGTAGAAATTTTTTTTGGATATTCCATGCGAAAAAAATTCCAAATAGTCCAGCATTACAAAACTGCTTTACACACCGTTAAAAAAGAAATTAGAATCGGGAGAGAAACAGCAAGATTCGATTCTAGGGGCTTAAAAGCAACTAATCGGAAATCAAGTGAGCAAGAGACATTTAACCATGATTTGTTGAAAGCATTGTTAAGCTAAAATATATCTTTGTCCAAATTATCAAATGAAAATTTGAGAATGTTTCTTGGAAAATACTGCAAATGGAATATTCCAAGTGAAAGAAGCTTAAGAAGAAACGAGGTCGATTCTGTAGGTATATTCAGCGCTACTGAGTAAAATAAAATTAGATATAGGAGACAATTATTTTTATGTATGTGTGGATGCAACAATTATTGATTCTTCTGGACGTTACATCGCACATTTATTAATCGAATCTCTTAAAAATGAGCAAGCTTGTAAATCGCATTTAATTGCTTCCAAGCAGTTGAATTAAACCAATGCACTAGGTAACAGCTTTAAGGTTTTTGCAAGAAAGTTTAGCCATTTTTTCTTCCTTTAACCTTTGTGTCTATACCCAGGTACCTGGGTATCCTTGGTAATTGTTTTATGTAAATCATTGGCGATAGTATAAATATTTTTATTCCAGCTTCTAGTTATTCCTAAAATTATTTAGAACGAAGAGATTTATAATAAAAACCAAAGAAAAAAATGCATATAATATATTAAAAATACCTGTCAAAGTTTTTACACCATTACGTCCACACCCGTGGCACCCGGGAACACTACTGTTTAGTAAATCATGAAGCTGTTTCTAGTTTTTTTTTATAATAAAAGTGATACAGAAACATAAATAAAAGTTACATTTCAAACGCATTGTCCACACTTACTTATATTTACTCAGTGTTCGTTACATAGTGGACGATTACAAACATTACATGATTTTTGTGTCTTTCTTAGCCGCTTTTTCGCTAAAGACATACAAATGTAGCAATTTCCAACAATTTTGAGGCGTCCAGTGGAATCTCGAAGTGGTAATGACTCTGCTGTATTACTTGTATCTGTAGGTAGAGGTTTTCCTAACATACACTCAATTCTTGACCTTGACGAAAAATTTCGATACACATTTGGTACTTTAGATCTAGCAGAAATTGCAGGCATCACTAGTTGTTTCCCTAAGTCTTGTAGAAAAATTCTATATACGCTTACTAGTTTCAGTAGAACTCTGTGGATTATTCTCTGTATAAATTATATAGGTTGCTAGGCAAGCTACGTCTAGGATGTTGTAAAAGAAGGCTACTGGCCAACGCAAAGTTCTGCGTTTAGTGGAATAATGAGAAACCATTTTGTCCATGTTGTCTACGCCTCCCTTAGTTGTATTATAAAACTGAATTATTTCAGTTTTATTTTTTGGGCCAGTTACATTATCGTTGTCATGCATTGTTGACAGCAAGATAACGCTTTTTTTCTTTTTTGGCACATATGAACAAATAGTAACACGATCTGCACTGAATCCGTGTAGTGACGATTCAGGCT
The DNA here is from genome assembly GCF_917563875.1 of Diabrotica virgifera virgifera. Taxonomy (NCBI): domain Eukaryota; kingdom Metazoa; phylum Arthropoda; class Insecta; order Coleoptera; family Chrysomelidae; genus Diabrotica; species Diabrotica virgifera. Next base: position 178,219,320 of record NC_065451.1, read on the forward strand.
CACGCTCTGGCGAAGGCAGCATTTCTTGTGGAATATATGGTTTGTTTCTTTTCAAAGTACCAACTAATGATAAATTCCAAGACAACAGGAGACGGGCTAGTGGAAGAGTTGTGAAAAAATTATCTATTGTTATGTTTCGTCCTGAATTTTTGTATCGGTAACACAAATCTTTTACCACGCGTTCACCTTGATTAGTTTCACGTCCAGTTGAATTTTTTCCGGTATAAATTTGTCCAGTAAGTGGATACGAATTATCGGCGACACAAACCCACCAAACCTTAATGCCATATTTGGCAGGTTTTGCTGGCATATATTGTGTAAAACGTGTCCTACCTCTAAAAGGAAATAACTGTTCATCCACAGTAAGAGAATCCGACGGTACATAGTTACGACGTAAATTATCATTGAGAAGATGGAATATATCTGTAATAGCTGCAGCTTTATCAGTTTGCAAACGTTCTGCACGTGTTTTGTCATTGTCAAACCGTAAGAATCTGCTGATGCTCCAAAAGCGATTTATGCCCATACTAGCTCGGTACAAAGGATAAGAGTCTGTTTTCCATAAATCTTTCGAGTGCTCTGAATTTGAATGCCGTACTCCTGCTGTAATAAGAATACCTAAGTATGCATCAAATTCTTCTGTTGTGAGTGACTTCCAAACTTTTCGAGGTTTGTCGGGGTTTTCAGCATTATACTTTCACAAACGCCATTAGCTTTTCGATTGGTTTCGCGTATAATTATGTCACACATTACGTCACTGAAAACACATTTGAATGTATCTCTAATCGAAAGAGTTTTAGTAGAACGTACTGGGCCCGTTTTTTCACGCAAAAGGTTACGTTTTAGTGTTCTACTTGCAGTAAACGGTTTTCGTTGCCAAATAGTTTTATCTTTTGCAACCAGAACATCACTTTGGGAAGAACTTCCTTGAAAATCGTCAAAATCTTCATCACTACTATCGTTGTCGTCGGTATCGATTTCAATCTTATTATTGATATCAGTAAAAACGTCCTCTACGTCAGAAACTTCATCTCCATCCGGATTGCTTTGCGGAACATAGTCCTCATCTGATTCCTGGTTTTCGATATTTTTGTCTACTTCCTCATCTATATCGTCTATAAATTGTTGCAAGTACTTCTGTTGCTTTTCATACGTCATTCTAAAATTGAATGATCTATGCATAAAACATTGTAAAAATAAACCATAATAACTTACCTTTTAAATTCGCTAGCACTCACTTCTCTTCTTGCCATTATTACAAGTAATTACAACATAAAACACGCATATAATCACAAAAATATTAACAACTTGTAAGCACAGTTAAATAAACACTAATAGCAAACAAAGAAAGATTCCAAGCGTCTGTTATTTTCGGAACGTACAGGCGAAGTTTACCGAAACAATGCCGGGTACCTGGGTAGCACGGATATAGACTACCGTATCAGGTACTTGGGTGTAGACACAATGGTTAACTGTCCCCAACGAAAATTTTTTCTTTGTCTTTCAGATGCTGCACCTTACATGGTTAAAGTAGGAAACAATTTGAAATTTTTTTATCCACGTTTAGTACATAATACAGCTTGCCTAGCACATGGTTTAAATAGGGTCGCAGAAGAAATTAGAAATAAATTTCCATTTGTTAATAATTTTATTTCAAATATGAGCAAAATATTTCTTTAGGCACCTATAAGATATCAGTTGTATAAAGAACATTTGCCGAATCTTCCTCTTCCACCAAAACCTATTGTTACTAGATCAGAACTTGATTAGAGGCAGCAATGTTTGATGCAGAAATTTTTGCTGAATTGAAGCCAGTAGATTCTTCCGAACCACTTATACTTTTCAAAGAATGGGTGAAAATAAAATAGTACCACAGCAACCTTCATACTTAAAATATTATGTACATACATGAATATTTGACACAAATAATATGCATATATATGCGCATATATCTTCCTTTTCAGCCTGCATATTTGCCTGACTTTGATAATGTGCATAATTTATTTTAGATACACAGAAATTGTTTACATGATGACGCCTTTGGTGTGGGTGAAGCTTTAAATGAAACAGCTTTCGGTAAGGGATTGGTAGCTAGAGGATCGCATTACGTTATTCTGGGAAGTTCCAAAGACTCTAATCCAAATGGTAAGTGTTTTAGATAATGCACGTTTAAGAAAGTATACGATAATACTAAACCGCTTAGAATTTCATAATATTGTTTGTACCCATGTTGAAAAATTGTTTTCATCCATTTTGAAAAAATGTGAAAACGTTGAATTACACAGGTTTACAAAAAAAATTTTTGGCAATTTGACGAAACCATATGACTACCGGGGTTTTTGGGGTCGCTGATCACAAAACGTTGGTCCGTTGAGCTCTACCACGTCAGGTAAAGGTCATTTCAAGGTCAAATCAGGACAAGTCCACAAAACTGGCCTTTAAATTATGTGGTAGAGCTCAACGGACGCCATTTTTGTGATCAGCGACCCCAAAAACCCCCTAATATACGTTTTCAGAGTGATTTGTGTCGATTTATCTTGATTTGACCTTGGAATGACCTTTAGCTAGACGTGAGAGAGGTCAGCGGACCCCGGATTCGTGATCAGCGACCCCAAAAATCCCCTAGTCATATGGTTTCGTCAAATAGTCAAAAAAAATTTTTTTTTGTAAACATGTGTTATCCATGTCGTCTACCCCGGGACTTTGTAAACACAACTTCACCGTCACTATATCAGATAGAATGACAACTGGCGTCTTGAATAAAAGTTTATAGCCCAAGGGTGGTATATGTGAGAAATTTGACCTTGGACTTCCGGTTTTAGAGTTGCAGTTACTGTTATAAAGTCGCCGAAATATTTCCAGCGATATATTATTCGGCAGTTAGCAACACGAGCCCAAATATCACACCTCCACTCAAAGAGTGTCATAACTCAAAAAAATTTAAAATCGGTTTTATTGCACCAACAGTTTAATAAAACTATAAATAGTCGAGGAAATGAAGCATTTTGGCTCGCAATCTTTTCGTCCAGCATGGATTTACTTGAAATTTTCACAGAAGGTAGGGAATAGTCTAATGATCATTTTCTATATAATGCCGTTGTACGCTAAATCCTTGGGGGTAGTTGCCACCCCATTTCGGGGTGGGAATTGTTTATTTTAGTAACACAAAGCAAATTATTTTTCTGTAATATCTTTAAGACCAATACAAACCGAGATACGGCATGTTAAAAGTTAGCTAGTAAAAAAAATGAAGGAGCCATGTTAATAAAACGAATTTTTTTTTTTTTTCGAAAAATTCGAATAGTCCGCTTATGGATCATTTTCAATGTATGTATAATACCTCAAAACCGGTTCGTATACTGGAAGATGGCTAAAAACTATTTGTACCTATTTGTATTTGTACATATTTGTAAATTCGTATTTGTGTGTAAATAAATGTTTTTGTAATTCTTTAATTCTACTTTTTTTCTGTATAGATATATTAAATTGTCTACTTATAAAAGTTGTAATGTTATTAAGGGTGCTTTTTAAGGGTTGAAATATTATGATATTATATCCTAAAGCATAAAACAATCAATATTGAACCAATCAAACCCAAATTTTACCCATATTAAAGTTTACAATGTTTTTATATAATTTTTGACAATAAGGGGTAGTTTACACCCCTAAAAATAATCAACCCCCTTAAGCATGATATAGAAAATGAAGTACAGGGTGAGATGATCCTAATCCCAAATTTTTATGTAAATCGATGCAAGCCGAAATTGTTCTTTTAGGATAAGTAATTTTTTATATATAGCTCCAACAAGGGTGGTTTTAAGGGTTGAAATATTATAATAGTATATCGTAAAGCATAATATTAAAACAATCATTATGTAACTAATAAGAACCAAATGTTGACAATATTAAAGTTCAAAATTGTTTAGAATTAATGTATCCACATATACTAGGATATATTAATAATTGGATAAGCTTTATAATCGTTTATTGAAACTTAAATACAAACTTATATTTTAACAGATAATATTTTAATGGTTGACATTAACCTTGACAGTTGACATCCCGTCAGTCTCACGGCTATGTTCGGTTTAGTAATACATAGTTAAACACCTTCCCCTCAAAGGTCCATTCTATGGGGGGGTTTGATTAGACGACCTGATTTTGAGCTGTTGGTCCTTTTGGGGCTAAGATTGTTTGAAGTATTTATAGATGTTTTTGGGGGCTTAATAATTCCTAAGTTGGCAGTACTGTGAGGATCGTGATGGTGGTCATGATTCTGTCTATTTTTTGTTATGTCACTACCATTTGGGTGTGTGTTTACATTATTCTGTTTATGTACATTATTTTGTTTATGTCTTACGACAATGTTTTGCTTTTGGGCATATAGATTATCGGCTTGAGCTAAGTCAGGGTAAAACTCAGGTTCTAGTAGCAGCTCACTAGCTTGGGATTTTGTTATCGAGTGTTTCATTTGGTTTGTATTGCGCCTAACTATTCTATTGTTATACTCTTTTCTGACCCAGTATGATCTTGGTTCCTTAGCTTTTTCAATAACCACTGCTTTGTGCCATATTTCATCCCTTCTACTTTTCACTACTACCTTATCACCCTTTTTAAACTCAGTTACTGCTTTACGTGCTGTTTTATCATACTGTATTTTCACCTTCCCTTGTTGTTTGCACAGCAATCCATATGTTGTTTTCTGTATCTGAGGTTCTAATTGTTTACTAGTTCCCACATAACAATGATGTTCGCATCATGTTCTAAGCATATCCTACCAACATTCGTCGAAGTATATCCTTTTTAGTATATGCGTAGTACAAGCATAGCATGTACCATAAAAAACATTCTAAATTTCATGTTCTTTGCATGTGCCTCAAAGAATATTCTTGCACCGAATATACTGAGCACATTCGGGTACGTAGTATCTCGGAATGTTGGTAAAAGTTTATTCTTAGAATATACCTTAATCGAATATTCTTAGTATATGCGTAAGTATATGCAAAAGTATATGCTAAACACATACTTGTATATACTTTTAAAATATCTTAAAAAGAATATACTGTATGTACCTATAGGAAGAAGAATAATGTTAGCCTATAGATTATCAACTTCCGTTAAGAATAATTAATCAAATTTATGTATTTTGGTAGGTACTAGTGAACTATCTAATTCATTTTTTTAAACCGTTTTAATTGTATGGTAAAAAGTTTAAAACTTAATTCTATTGAAGAAAAATGAGAAATTCTCGTTTCGTTTTCAGTTGAAATGAATATACCATTTTGATTTGAGTTTATACCATAAGTATTTTTACCTATAATTTTTGGGAATCCGGAAACGGCCATTCATTGTCATTCTGACCCTTGCATTGCATTTTATACCTGCACAAGGGAAGGGGGTAGGTAACAAAAGAGCAAAATATGAAAATAGTTTCCAGTACAGTGTACAGTTATGCATTTATGTCTACGCTGTTAGGTAGGACCAAGTATTTCTAGCTACAAGGACTAAAACATTTTTAAGAACATAAAAAGCAGTTTGAAAATAATAAATTCATATTGGTACTTCAATATTTCCTAAATACCTAGTAAGTAAAAGTATGTATAATGTATATAGATACCTATAAATTTTAGTAATTTACATACATATTATATATATTTGGCCATTCTATAATTATATAAGCAGCATTTTTATTTTGATGTGCACATAATAACTAAATATATTACTTATATTTTATATATAGACTACTTACCCATATAATATTTATTATACATAGGTACCTATATAACTAACTAAAGTTTATATATTTTATACTTACTTTTTACGTAATATTGTAGAATGTAATAACTACATTCTCATATGCAATTGGAATATGTAAATATAATATATTAGTAGAACCAAAGAATACTAACACACCCAGTGGGTAGTATTCTTTGGTAGAACCTATAGGATGAGATTGGGTGATGTTGAAAACATACTTCTGAGAAATACAGCACATCCTTGGAATATTCATCCCATATGCTAAAAATATGTGCGATAGTACATTCTAAGTATATATATAGAAGGTATAAAGCACTTCCTTGGAATATTCTTCCCATATACTAAAAATATGTGCGATAGTACATTCTAAGTATATAACTAGAAGGTATATAGCACTTCCTTGGAATATTCTTCCCATATACTAAAAATATGTGCGATAGTACATTCTAAGTATATAAATAGAAGGTTTATAGCACCTCCTTAGAATCTTCTAAAAAGTATGTTCTTGGTATATACTGAAAAGAAGTGCGGTAGTACATTCTAAGTATATACATAGAACGTTTAAGTACTGTAATGTAGTATATACTCAGTATATGCTCTGCACATTCGCAATGGTAATTACGCATATTCTAAGTATATACTTTTTCTGAAAAGTATGTTCTATGAATCTACTAAGAACATGAAATTGTTATGTGGGTTATGGGTAGTTGAGTCCGTGAAGTCCTGCTTTGAAGAATCTGGGCCGGAGAGGCATGCAGTGCAATTATTCCTGTATTGTTATAGTCCATTACAGATTCACGAAAATCAGTGTTTGTTTCTACACTTTTCCTTAATATTTGTTTTGAGATGCTGACAGCCTTTTCTGCAAGACCATTACTTTGGTGCCACTCTGGAGTACATGTTGCAATAGTTATATCTTTTTCACGGTAATAATTCAAACATTTCTGTGACACAAAGGGTAAGTTGTCAGCAATTAAAAACTGTGGGTATCCAAATTTACTGAACAGACCTTGTAATGCACTGATTACAGAATTTGAAGTCTTATCTTTTAAAATGGCAAGATCTATCCAATGGGAAAGATAGTCTATGGTTACAAGATAGTATTTAGCTCGGAACTCCACTATATCAGAGGCAACTTTATTAAATCGTAACTTAGGTACATAATGAGGTAACATGGGTTCCTTGAAATTCTTGGGTAAGTACTTTTCACATGTCCTACATTCTTTGATGAATGTTGTGATGTGGTCGTTAAGGTGGGGCCAATAAAATATTTTTCTTGCCTTATTTATGGTTTTGCTTATACCTAGGTGTCTTTTATGCATTATTGTCATGTAATTCTTTCTCAGAGCTGTAGGAACTATAATTTTGTCCTCAAGGAAGACTATACCAGCTTCAACAAAGATGCTACCTTTTAGCTTATAGTATGGTCTGCAATTTGCTGGTAGCATATTCTCTTTTGGTCATCCATTGAAGTAGTAGTCAAAAATTTTTGAAAGTGTTTCATCCTTACTCGTGAATTCTCTTAATTCAGATCGTTTCTCAATATTCATTGGTAGATGTTTGCTCACAGAATGTACCATTTCAATCATTTCAGGGTCGTTTTCCTGCACTTTTAAACTAGCACGTGACAACATGTCTGCGAAATGGATATTTTTACCTGAAACATATAATGTATTCAAGGAATACTTCAGAAGTTTCAACCTTAATCGTTGTAATCTCACAGATCCAATTTTACATATAGGTTTTGCCATAATAGATATAATTGGTTTATGGTCTGTCTGTACATCAACAATAGATTTATAAATGAAATCATGGAACTTTTGGGTGCCATAATGAATTGATAAAAGTTCTTTCTCTGTTTGGCTGTGGTTCACTTCGTGATCATTCATATTTCGAGAAGCGCAAGCTACCAGTTTTAAAATTTTTTTCTCATGTTCTTGGAACATACAGCAACCTAATCCATTCTTGGAGGCATCACATTGTAGTATAATCTTCCTCTTTGGGTCAAATGGCGTTAATGCAGGAGATTTAGTAATTATTTCTTTTAAGTTTTCAAAACACCTTTGTTGTAATGGGAGCCATTTAAATTCTACGTCAGATTTTAAAAGTTCACATAAAGGTTTAATATGCTCTCCCGTGTTCGGGATGTATTTTCTAATATAATTAAAGCTTCCAATTATTCTTTGAAGTTCAGTTTTGTTTTTTGGCCTTTCCAATTTACAAAGAGATTCAACTCTATCTGGGTCTATTTCCATACCTTTCTCCGAGAATACTTGTCCCATAAATTTTACTTGCCTCTGGCAGTATTGAAATTTTTCTTTATTGAATTTGGCACCGGTTTCTTTGGCTCTTTTTATCACTTGTGCAACTGCTTTATCATGTTCCTCTTTATCTCGGCCAACTACTATCATGTCGTCATGTAAGATCTGAACATTTTCTAAGTCTCCAAAATGTCTTTCAACTTGTTCCTGGAATAAGTCTTGGGAGTTTGAAAGCCCATAAGGCAGAACCACATATCTGTATATACCAAAAGGTGTAGCAAAACTACATTTCCAACAGGAGTTCTCATCTAATTCTAAGTGGTGGTACCCTTCAGCCAAATCAAATACAGTGAATATTTTTTTCCCGATCATATTGGAGCATACTTCTTCAATGGTCTTGACTGGTTGTGGTTTTCGTATAATTTGACCATTAAGGTTTTGTGGATCTAGACATAATCTCAATATACCATTACTTTTTTCAACAATTACTATACGGTTTATGCTGGCACGAGGGTCTATCTCATCCACTTTTACTATGGCTTTCCTCTGCACTAGCCTCTCAAGCTCGTTTTTTAGAGCGTCTTTTATGGCGGAGGAACCTTTGTAGGTGGATAACTGACTGCTTCGAAATTTTTTGTAGTAGTTATCTTAAATTTCCCTTCAAATCTTCCATAGCCAGAAAATATTTCATGATGCTCTGCTATGAATTGATCTTTCTCAACATTGTTGTTACATTTTTTAATATTTACCCTGTTTATTCGTTTTAAAAGACCAAGATCAACACAAGCCTGCCCACCTAGCAAAATTTTGTTAGCTCCTTCAACAATTACAAAGTTTTCATATATATTTTTGTTCTTATACTTACAATGAAGGCTTACAATACCAATAGTTTTTGCCTGAGTGCCTTCAAAACCCTTTACAATAAATTTATTTTTACATACCTTAAACTGCTTGTTAATCCTTTTAAAAATTTTGTTTGGTATTACTAAAATGTCAGCCCCTGTGTCTAGCTTTACTTTAAATTTGGAATTCTCTACTTCAACAATCTCATCCCAAAGGTCCCGTAACTGATCTGAAGCATTAACATTATTTATCACTAAACTAGAACTACTATCACTATCACTGTCGGATTTCTCTTGGTTGTCCACATTCTCTACATTTCTTACTCTACAAGCAACTGCAAAGTGGTTCAAGATTCCACACCGTGAACATGATTTTCCAAACGCTGGACACTTCCTTGGCCCATGCATTGTTTGACAGCGCCTACATTTAAATTTGTCTTGCTGTTTTCTGCTTGTATGCGATGTATGTTTATCCTTGGTAAACCTCTTGATAGCATGAATTTCTGCGATGCTCTCTTCTGCAAACATTTTGTTCTGGTTCTTACTGATTTCACTTGCACGGCAAATTTCTATGGCTTTATTTAACTTTAGCTTGTCTATTCTTAGTAGAGCTTCTCTTGTGACTGTATCACGAATGTCCATGACAATTCTGTCTCTTAGAGCTTTCTCCTCAGTTGTTTCATCTGGATCTGTTACATTAAAATTACAAGATTTCACCAGGTGCTTTACTTCAGTGAGGTAATTCAAAAGATTCGCCCTCCTTTTGGTTTCTGCTTAAAAACTTGTATCTTTTAAACACTTCATTGGCTCTTGGATTAACATATACCTCTAGCTGTTCCATCATGTACTTGTAGAGCTCAGCAGTTCCATCGGGTATTGCAATTGTGCACATTATTCTAGCGGACTCGGACTCGGCTCCTATTATATTTCTGAGGATTGCCAGCTTTATATTATCGGCAGACTGATCTTTTCCTGTGGCTACTAGATAATCTTCAAATGATATCTTCCAAAACTTCCATGTGGTAGCGGCATTCTGCCCCTGTAAGTCGAAATCTGGAGGCAATTTTACAGGTCCATGCATGTGTGACTGTGCCATGTTTAGAATTAATGTATCCACATATACTAGGATATATTAATAATTGGATAAGCTTTATAATCGTCTATTGAAACTTAAATACAAACTTATATTTTAACAGATAATATTTTAATGGTTGACATTAACCTTGACAGTTGACATCCCGTCAGTCTCACGGCTATGTTCGGTTTAGTAATACATAGTTAAACAAAAATGTTATTTTATAATTTTTTACAATTAGGGGTAGTTTTCACACTTAAAAAACCAAAAGCGTACAACAGCTCAATATAGAAAATGAACTAGAGGGTGAAATAAGCCTAATATTCCCAAATTTTTGTACAAATCGATGCTGGACGAAAAAATTGCGAGGTTTTGCCATTTTTTCAGTTTCATTTCCTCGACTTTTTCCCGAGTGACACTTTGACAGTTTTAATTTCACGAACCGAAGGAGAGTGAAATTATGTCAAAGTGTCACGAGAGCAAAAATTCTATATTAATTTCAGAGGTCGAGTGCAATTTGTTGCGATTATTTCATGAATAAAACTGTTCAAAATTTTATTGTAATTTATTTATGTAAGTACCATTAAACACACAGTTTTTATAAATATTTGACGATTGAAAGTCATCACTTTTATAATTGTTAAAACATTAATTGTCATTAATGTCACTGAATGTATTTTTTCGTAGCAACGAAGGGCATCTGACGTAATATACTTAACGACGGGAGATTATCAAAAATTATTGATTTAATTAAGATTTCTGTAGCTTTCTATTGGTCAGAATCTCCTATGAATGAAATAATCAGTAGTAATTGCACAAGAGCTCTAAAATTATTGAATTTTTCCCGAGTGACACTTTGACAGTTTTAATTTCACGAGCCGAAGGCGAGTGAAATTATGTCAAAGTGTCACGAGAGCAAAAATTCTATATTAATTTCAGAGGTCGAGTGCAATTTGTTGCGATTATTTCATGAATAAAACTGTTCAAAACCAAAATTTTATTGTAATTTATTTATGTAAGTACCATTAAACACACAGTTTTTATAAATATTTGACGATTGAAAGTCATCACTTTTATAATTTTTAAAACATTAATTATGACATTTTTTTAATAATTTGGAATATTGTGGTGAATCTCATATAAAATAATATCGCGCTTAAAGTTTTTACTTTTTTCGTTTTGTACTTACATAGTATGTATCATTACTTCCCTAATAGCACAAGGACGTCCAATGGACGTCCATTGGACGTCCTTCACGTACTTTAGGGACGTCCATTGGACGTCCGTTTTCGTCCGAGGAACGTCCTTTATACGTCCTATTTTGGTCCAAATGTCGCGCTACCGAACGTCCATTGGACGTCCATCTAAGGTCCGAGGGGACGTATATTTGACCTTAATCGGACGTAAATTGGACCTTAATCGGACGTCCTAGTGGACGTAAATTGGACCTTAATCGGACGTAAATTGTACCTTAACCGGACGTAAATTGGACCTTAATCGGACGTAAATTGGACCTCAATCGGACGTAAATTGGACCTTAATCGGACGTAAATTGGACCTTAATCGGACGTAAATTGGACCTTAATCGGACGTAAATTGGACTTTAATCGGACTTAAATTAGACCTTAATCGGACGTAAATTGGACCTTAATCGGACGTAAATTGGACCTTAATCGGACGTAACTTGGACCTTAATCGGACGTAAATTGGACCTTAATCGGACGTAAGTTGGACCTTAATCGGACGTAAATTGGACCTTAATCGGACGTAAGTTGGACCTTAATCGGACGTAAATTGGACTTTAATCGGACGTAAATTGGACCTTAATCGGACGTAAATGGGACCTTAATTGGACGTAAATTGGACCTTAATCGGACGTAAATCGGACCTTAATCGGACGTCCTAGGGGACGTGAATTGGACCTTAACAGGACGTCCAATTTTGGTCCAAATTCCACTTTGCCAAACGTCCAATGGAGGTCCGGACGTCAATTGGGCCTTCATAGGGCGTCCAAGTTTGGTCCAATGTCTTGCTGCCGAACATCCATCTAACGTCCTGGGAGGACGTTCGGTGGACGTCTATAGTTGATATTTAGACCTGTGAAGAATGTATTGTGGGAAATAAAAAATATATTTTTTAAGAAACTTATATTACATCTTATATTAAATTACAATTATTGGATATTACATTATTTACATTAAATTACAATACACTTCTCCAAGAAATTAACGCACCACCTTAAATATGGGGTATTTTTGATGTCTCGTATTTCCTAAACCTGTTGTCCCATCTAAGTGATTTTTTTATAATATTATAGCCTAGGCTATAGGTTACCTCCTTAAGCTTGTCATGCACAGGGAGCTATGCTGTAATATATGTATATTATATCATATCGCTCTCTATAGTAATGAGTGAGCCTGCAGACAGGAAACAAATGGTTCCGTATGTGCAGGCTCACTCATTACTATAGAGAGCGATGTGATATAATATATACAGAGAGGTCCTAAATTATGGAATAAATTAATTTTCTCTAAAATGGACGACTATAGAGAAAAATCCGGAAACAGGTCGATTTTTGTGTTTAAATTACAACTTTTTGACATATATTTCATACTAGTGATGTCATCCATCTGAGCGTGATGACGTAATCAATGATTTTTTTAAATGGGAATAGGGGTTGTGTTGGCACCTCAGTTGAAAGGGTTTTCAATTCTCTATTCAGTAATTTTGAATGTGTACGTTCCAATTAAACTATTACTGAGGTACCATTAGTTAAACAGAATGTTTTTAAAACTTTTTTGCCTCTTTGTATTTTTTTCGATAAGGCACGTTTTATCGAGATCTGGCTTCTTTTTTAATATGGTTCAAAATATACCTAAAAATGTAAAGCATAAATAAGTTTGCATAATATTACCAAGTCTCCATAATGGTACTTAACCATATACAAATATGTGGTGGATTTGACAAATATTCAAAATATTTCGATAAAAATTAACTTTTCGAAAAAGCAATAACAGGCAAAAAAGTTTTTAAAACGTTGTGTTTAAATGGTACTACAATAATAATTAATAATAATAATAATAATAAAACCATATCTCCAAACCGACCATCTCCCATATTATCAATACGTCCCTGAGAGTATGCTTGAGGATGGCAACTACAAGCTATACTGGGACCCCACTGTGCTCACAGACCAAACAGTGGCGCATAATAGACCAGATCTCGTATTAGTCAATAAATTAACGAGACAAACAACCCTCATTGATGTGGCACACGGAACTAATGGTTCCGTGTGTGCAGGCTCACTCATTACTATAGAGAGCGATGTGATATAATATATATTACAGTATATAGCTCCCCGTGCATGACAAGCTTAAGAGGAAACAGTAGCGAGCAACAGGTAGCGAAAACGCGTTCCAAGATTGCGGCTGTAATTTTGAATATTTTTTTGAGATATTTGGCACACGCATTCGTAATATAATAAAGAATGGCGGTACAGAGCCCAATTTGAAAAATATAATAATATGTGAAAATTACTCTGTAATTAAATACAATATTAAAAAAACGAGCCTGTACCGCCATTAAGAAGAACAAAAAAATACACTTTCTTCAAATAAACTTTTTTATCCAATGCCTAGATGTTGTGTCATTTTGGAACTACTAATGAAATAAAAAATTTTAGTAGTTCCAAAATGACACAAAATCTAGGCATCGCATAAAAAAGTTTATTTGAAGAAAGTGTATTTTTTTGTTCTTCTTAATGGCGGTACAGGCTTGTTTTTTTAATATTGTATTTAATTACAGAGTAATTTCCACATATTAATATATTTTTCAAATTGGGCTCTGTACCGCCATTCTTTATTATATTACGAATACGTGTGCCAAATATCTCGAAAAAATATTCAAAATTACAGCCGCAATCTTGGAACGCGTTTTTGCTACCTGTTGATCGCTACTGTATCACCTTAAGGAGGATATTATAAAAAAAATCACCTAGATGGGACAACTGGTTTAGGAAATTCGAGACATCAAAAATGCTCAATTTTTAAGGTGTTGCGTAATGGGCTGTATATTATACATATATTTCAAATCGACACCTTGCTCATTTGGAGATAATGGACAATTTCTTAAAAAGAAGATATTCTATCTATGTATACTTATTATATAGTGTAATATTATATTATAATATTATAATAATCATTCAACTTTTGTCTAATTTTTTTTCATCCGCCTTCGCTTAGATATTTCAATATTATAAATAGATTATAAAATACTGAGATAAATACCTTTTGCTTACCAGGTACATACAACCCAATCTGTTTGACAAAAGAACCGTTGGGTAGAAAGACGAGGGGCCACCGAGCTAGCGGAAATTTCCTTTAACAATAAATTTTAAATTCAAATCCAAGAAGTTACATTGCAGTAAAAATTCAAGGAAGTCTGTACTTTATAGAAAATCAAAAAGATTGGCTAGAATGCAATTATGTACTTATACAGAGTGTTTGGTAAAGAATAGGCCATAGATTAACCTTAGATTTCGGAGGGTAAAATAGGTCGATTTAAGTTAACTTACATTAGTACTAAAGTTGATAATAACCGAAATACAAGGTGTCAAATTTAAACTTTTATTTTATTTATTCTTGAATATTTCCTAACAAGCATGGGATAATATCACGAAATTTGGTAAGCGGGGGTTTTTTGGGACAAGAAATCTAAATTCAACACCAAAAATGATGTATTGCCCAGGAAATAATCAAGAATAAAATAAAAGTTTAAATTTGACACCCTGTATTTCGGTTATTATCATCTTTCGTACTAAAGTAAGTTAGCTTAAATCGACCTATTTTAAGCTCAGTAATCCAAGGTTAAGCTAGGGCCCATTCTTTACCAAACACCCATAAGATTGAAAAATGTATGAAAAATATACCAGAAAGCATAAGAAATATATCAAAGAGCATGAAAAAATATGTAAATGTATTAAAAAACGTAAATAATACCAATGTTTGGATACCAGTTGTCCTGGCTGGTGGTTTTGTCCACCATTCTCGGCGAGTTTGTCCTCTAGGCCATCAGGAATCGATAGGCTATGTCCAGACGGTGGTAGCAGCAGAGTCTGAATGCTTCCTCTTTGGCGTTCACTTACCAAGAAGTGACTGGCTGCAACGTGGAGCTCCAGTAGCTGTCTGGGGTTGATGGCTCCGAAAACTTCTCATCTGATCGAGGAATCAGGAACATAGACTGTTTCGGCACTTCAGAAAATCTCCAGGAGCAGGAATCCTCAGGGTGGTAGATTAAAATGTTGTGCGCCTATGTCAAAGGGGCACATAATAATCCATTGGATGGACTTATGCATTGATGCTGTAAATGGCCCGATGAGGCGGTCGGACTCTGTGTTATGTTGTTTTACGTAATATATAGTATATGTATAAGTATATTACACTTTAATTCGTATATAATATAATTTCTTACATTATGAAAATCAGTGGTTAATGAATAAAACTCTACGCGGAGCCCTAACGACGACAACGACTGAGAGATCAACTCTCCAACTTCGAACTGATACTGATATCGGTGGGTGAATCGAAAATCTATCGCCTATCGTTATAGTTTTGTCAACAGAGGAACCAAGTAGTGGGGGTGATTTTCAGACGTCCACAAAAAGTCCGTATTTCGTCCAGTACGGACGTCCAAAGGACGTTCGTATTTATTCCACCATCGGACGTCCACCATCGGACGTCCGAAGGACGTACATATTTAGTCCACCGTATTCATATTTATTCCACCCGAAGTACGTCTAACGTTGGACGTCCAAAGGACATCCATTTATAGTCCATAGACATTAGGACTAAGACTGGACCTATTTTGAGCACGTATATTCAACTTCGAAAAGATGCTCTTAAGATTCATTTGTAGTACGGATACATTGATAAAAATTATATTTTTGCTTACTAGAATTAATTAGCAAACTTATGTGATCTTGGTAACTAGAATAATAAAACATTGTAACAAATAATTTACAAATAAGATTTTCACACTTTACAAAAAAAAACAAAAACATGTTTAGAATATTAAACTGTGCAATTTTGAATTAAATATAATTATCTTTTCGATGTAAACTATTTTATTAACATAAAATATTTTATTGAATTATTTTGCTATTTTATCCCGTAATTCGTATAATATGTCCAATATAGACGATCAGCAAACGTCCGTATTTCGTCCAGTACGGACGTCCAAAGGACGTTCATATTTATTCCACCCGAAGGACGTCCAACATCGGACGTCCGAAGGACGTACATATTTAGTCCACCGAAGGACGTCCAACGTCGGACGTCCGAAGGACGTACATATTTAGTCCACCGAAGGACGTCCAACGCCGGACGTCCAAAGAACGTCCATTTATAGTCCATGGACGTTAGGACCAAAAATGGACCTATTTTGGACGTCGTGTGCTATTAGGGAAGCGTTCATAAAACGTCCGTATTTCGTCCAGTATATGGACGTCCAAAGGACGTTCATATTTATTCCATCCGAAGGACGTCCAACGTCGGACGTCCAAAGGACGTCCATTTTTATTCCGTCCGAAGGACGTCCAACGTCGGACGTCCAAAGGACGTCCATATTTATTCCTTCCGAAGGACGTCCAAAGTCGGACGTCCAAAGGACGTCCATTTTTATTCCGTCCGAAGGACGTCCAAAGTCGGACGTCCAAAGGACGTCCATATTTATTCCTTCCGAAGGACGTCCAACGTGGGACGTCCAAAGGACGTCCATTTATAGTCCATGGACGTTAGGACCAAAAATGGACCTATTTTGGACGTCCATTGGACGTCGTGTGCTATTAGGGTTACATACTGTATAGTATGTAGTATGTGTTTAATGGTACTTACATAAATAAATTACAATAAAATTTTGGTTTTGAACAGTTTTATTCATGAAATAATCGCAACAAATTGCACTCGACCTCTGAAATTAATATAGAATTTTTGCTCTCGTGACACTTTGACATTAAATGAAATTAAATGTGAAAAACACTGTGAAATTAAAACTGTCAAAGTGTCACTCGGGAAAAATTCAATAATTTCAGAGCTCTTGTGCGATTACTACTGATAATCATCGTCTTGTATTTTTCCAAATAATTCTTGTACTGTTAAAATACTGTTTAAATTCATAAGATTTATCAAGCATCGGTGGTTCAGTGGTAGAATGCTCGCCTGCCACGCGGGCGGCCCGGGTTCGATTCCCGGCCGATGCACGACTTTTTTTATTTTTTTTTATTTTCAGGTTATACAACAGCGAGCCAGGTACACGATCAAATTCAACAAAAATTATTGTCAGCATGGACTTTTGTTTCTGGTACTGAAAACTTATCTTTTGATCAATATAAATCAAAATATGTTATGCAGGTAGGTAAACATACGTATTTAACAATTAAATATTTTTATTTCTGTGTTAAAAAATGGAATCTAATCTACTTACTTCTACAGATCAGTGCCGGATTAACCATTAGGCAAAGTAGGCAGTTGCCTAGGGACTTCGGCCCCAAAGGGTCCTCGCGGGGACAAAAACGAAAAAATGTTGAAAGATTCAAATATCGCGCAATACCATAAAAGTTATGGTGGACGTATAAGCTACATTACAATGCATACTTTTGTTCACATAGAAAGTATATGCTGTGGGAATACATCGCTAATGAATGCCCTTTGGTAGAAGGGCCAGTACAGATGGAAACAAGAATCGAAAGTGAGCAAAAAAACACAAGCAAAAAAAAGGAGAAAGAAAAGATCCTTAATCAAAATCCAAAACAGAAGCAAAACTTATTTAAACTCAGTTTCACACGGAAATCCATAGCTAGTGAAAAAGCAACCAATGAAAATGCACGTGATGGAATAGAAATAACTGAGGGAAACATAGCTTCCCTAACTGAAGAATGTGAAAAAACATGTAGCGACAGTTCTATTCCAGTTTAAGAAGTTAAAGAACCAGAAACCGAAACTAAGTTAAAAATTGAAGTTAAAGATAAATTCGCTCCTAAATTCGGAAAACGGCATTTACGGAATACAGTACCTAACTAAAGAAGTAAGGACATTTTGGATTGGGAAAGGTCTTCAGAATGTAAAAACCTTGATGGAAGTGTTTCAGCGTCAAAAAGAAATTTTGAAGGCAATACAAGATTTTTATACAATCTATGGTTCTTTGAAAACAAATCAGTGGAATAAAAATTAAAAGAGATTGGCTGACGTATTTTTCCTCAAATAGAATATCGTATTTTGGGTTTGTTCAGTCTGTGTACAACTTTTTTTCATCCTCTACCCACCGTTGGGAAGTTATGATCAAATGCTTAAATGAAACTCCACTAAGCGATCTCATTCGCCACGATCTAGTCCTTATAAGAACAAGCAGCACATGCCATAAGACCTTTGCCTAAAGGTTAAATAGCTTTCAAATCTGTTCTTCATACTCTTGCTAAAGACACTAATTAGCAAGCTGAAACAGTTCATGAGGCTAAGTATTTGTTGAAAGAAGAAATGTCAAAAAAAGAAACATTCATAATGAATGAGTTTTGGGTAACAATTTTAGAACGCATCAACGCTGTCAGTAAATAATTGCAGAGAGACGAGATTGAACTTCAAACTGCAGTTCAGCTTCTAAATTCACTTTTGGAGTTCTTAAAATTCCAAAAAGATAATTTTGCTTATTACTAGCCAGTGATGTCCCTCCCATATCACTGTTACTAGCAGAGGGCCTGCAACCTTCAATACTCTGAATATTCTCTACTACTATAGTCTAATTACTGAGCTGAGTCGTCGGTTGACAGTGTACGGGTCAATGAACTCAGTATTTGGTCTTTGGTGTTTTTTCAAAATTGGGTGATACTCAAATAAAGGAGTGTGCTTCAAAACTACATGAAAACTATCCTGATGATATTGAATCTGAACTTGAAAATGAACTAGAATAGTTCAAATATTTTATAGCCGAGCTTCAAACTTGAAGGGAAAACAATTTATTCCTGCTTCACAGTCATTTTGGGTTATTTCGCAACAGGCAAACGGACATTTTCAAAAATAAAAATTATAAAAACGGAGAAACCTAGGGGCCTCAGGGGGCTTTCTTAAGGGGCCTCATAGCTTGGGTGGCCTAGGGGCCTCAGGATTCTTAATCCGGCACTGCTACAGATATACTATTTGAAATCAAAGAGTTGTTGGGACTTGGTTGATTCTTTTAGGGACACCTACATACAGTCGGAAAAATGAAAGAATACCCATGAACGAAATATTATTATAAAACACGCTGTATTTTCGTGTCACCGTGTCACAAAGAAAATTTCCCAGCGCAAGTACATGTAATAATAATTATTACATGTACTTGCGCTGGCCCATTTTTTGTGTGACACGGTGACAGGAAAATACAGCGTATTTTATATGTTCGTTCATGAGTATTCTTTCATTTTTCCTACTGTATGTGACTTTCGCCGTCCATGGTATCATTAGGACACGGCGATAAAGCCACATTTCGTAAGCTTCTTATCTGTTTATATCCCTCGTTTTGAGTGTCCAGCCCTCTACGCCATATAGCAGCACATGCAGTACATGTAATAATAATTATTACATGTACTTGCGCTGGCCCATTTTTTGTGTGACACGGTGACAGGAAAATACAGCGTATTTTATATGTTCGTTCATGGGTATTCTTTCATTTTTCCTACTGTATGTGACTTTCGCCGTCCATGGTATCATTAGGACACGGCGATAAAGCCACATTTCGTAAGCTTCTTATCTGTTTATATCCCTCGTTTTGAGTGTCCAGCCCTCTACGCCATATAGCAGCACTGTCCATATGTGGCACTTACAAAACCTTAGTCTCAGTTGAAGATCGAACTCTAAACTCTAAACCTTCCTGAATTTTAAGAAAGCTTGTCGAGCTTGCTCAATGCGACATTTTACTTCCCTGTCCAATGCCCATTCTTCAAAAAGCAACGTTCCCAAGTATTTCAATTTGCTCAATCCTTCAATGGACTTGGTAGGTGTTCAGTGTTATGGTGGAGTTTTCAGGTGCATCCAAGTTTCTGGAGATGATCATAAATCGTGATCTTGATATTATGAATTATGAAAGTGTTCATTTACAACTGATCAAAGATAATTCAAAATTATTATTATTTATTTTTAGTATGCTGGATTAAAACGTAATTTGGACAAAAATATTCAAATTTTGACATTAGAGCCTTGGAAAGCTGATACATTTTTATTGAGGTTGGAGCATGTGTTTGAGATTGATGAAGATCCAGTATTATCCAAACCATTGAGGATCGATTTAAAAGTAAGTACGACAGTGTTAGTTTTTTTATTTATTATACATTTTCATTAGATTTTGTTATGATAGCCCTTCTTCTTCATGTGTAGTGCTCGATTGTAGAGCGTTGGCTATCAAATTGGCTATAGTAATTTTGTTGACAACAGCTCGGAAAAGGGATGCAGAGGATCTGTTAAACCATTCGCTCAGGTTTTTAAGCCATGATGTTCTTCCTCGACCTGGCCCTCTTCTTCCGTCTACTTTGCCTTGTATTATTAAATGGAATATATTATATCTCTCTGGGTGTCGCATAACATGGCGCATAACATAACATGGCGCATAACTTCGTTACGAACTCAATCCACCCAACTTATTCGTAGGATTCTCCATTCTCCGATATACCCAGATTTCAACGGCTTCCAATTTCTTGAGAAGTGTATCTGTTAAAGTCCAACCTTCGACACCGTACAAATGGTAGAGAACACATAACATCTCACTAATCTAATTTTCAGATTCAAAGTAATGTTGTTTCCACATAAAAGTTTCTTTATCTTAAAGAATGCAGCTCTGGCCTTCTCTATACGTATTCTAATTTTTTTGCTCATGTCCCAGTTCTCATTTAGATTACAACCAAGGTAGCAAATAATTGTTCACCATAAGCTGTTACTACTTCCGGTTGTATTGGCGTCTTACTGACAACCATCACCTTATTGGTCTTTGCGGTGTTTAGTTTGAGTCCATCATCATCTTCATTACAGGTTGTGGTAATCGTATTAATCAGATGTTGAAGTTCTTCGTAATTGCTCGCAACTAACACCGTGTCATCCGCCTATCCCAAATTATTAATATTGACGCCATTTATTTTGATACCATATTGAGCATTATCCACTGCTTTATTGAAAACAAACTCAGAATAGATGTTAAATATTAGTGGGGACAAAATACAGCCCTGCTTTACTTCCCTTCGTATTTGAAGTTCTTCAGACGTGTCCCAGCCAATCCTGATGTTTGCACGTTGCTGCCAGTAAAGACTTTTAATAATGCGTCGGTCTTTATCATCAATACACACTTTCTAAAGAATGGCAAATATTTCAGTATGTTTTACTCGATCAAAGGTCTTCTCAAAGTCAATGAAACACATCGGATGTCGAAATGTCCGACATCTCTGTACCATAACCTGAATACTAAATAGTGCTTCTCTAATCCCAAGGTTATTGCGGAATCCAAACTGTATCACCAAGCAGTTCTTTTATTTTTTGGTACATTCTAGAGTCCTTGAAGCCCAAGCGCGAATTTTGCTCGTAACTGGAGCGTGTCAGAAACTCACATGTAGTCCATTCACTGACGGTAAAATGTTAAAACGAACCCCACGTTTGATTTTGATATCGTCGGATTCTCCTGCTATCTACTGTCCAGATAGATGATGTTTAACTCCAGTACAGATGGCTAATAATTCTTAAATCACAGTTGTTTATCATTCCAATATTGTTTAGTATCTCCATAAGCTTGTCGTGCTTTACTGTTGCTTTATGGTAATCAAGGAAGCATGAATAAATATCGCAATTCTATTAAGGAGATTTAATTCGATTCGGGGCCAGCGCACCTTCGGCTGACCAAGGTTTCTGCTTTTCAGCGCCTCAGAGCCGCTTGTGGTGTATATTAAATGCGTACGGACGCGTTAGCGTCATCTATCTAGAGACGGAGAAAATTCTCTTTTAGTCCAGGGTAATAAGGTTTTTTCCATGACACTTGAACAGCCAGGGTACTGAAGCGTTTTTTCGACAGGTAATACCTATAAGAGCAAATTGTAACTATTTCCTGCGTAGGGTCTGGCGGCCATTTTTATTTATAAACAATTAAGTGTCAAAAAATGGCATTTTTCACTTTTTTTTTCAAATCAATGGAAAACAGGGAAACTTGGGGTTTTTAGTACAAATATCTTCGAGATTATGGAAAAAGCTTTAAAATGACGTATTACAAAGTTTGATATAGTCATTTATTGTTAATATAATTGCGAAAAAAGGTCAGAATTGCAAAAAAATTATTTTCGCAATAACTGTTGTAAAAATTAGTGTACAGCTTTGAAATTTCTGTCAAATAAGGGTTCTTTGGTGCTTAAAATGTGATAAAAATTTCAAAGCGATTCATTCAATTGTTTAAATTTTATTCAAATTGTTTATCCCAGAGAGCATTTTTTTGCAATAACATGTCAGAAAAAACTGACGTTAGAACCATTTCACAGCAGGTGTCAAATTAAAGAGCATGAGCTGTATTTTCAATTTGGTTTAAAAAAAAGTGAATAAAAAATGCATTTATTAGTAATAAATAATTATGCAAAAGTATCGTAAATCTTTCCTTATAAACTTTTTATTTTGTTATATAAAAAATTATACATATTTATTACAATTTTTTATCGATTATGATATAAATAACATTACTTGGTAGTTGTGCACTTAGCGGATCGGTACGTATTTTCGGCTGCAATGCTATTCAAATGGGGATTCATTTTTTTCGAATCCTGAGAAAACTAATAAGTATTTTTGAAAAATTTAAA
The DNA here is from genome assembly GCF_917563875.1 of Diabrotica virgifera virgifera. Classification (NCBI taxonomy): domain Eukaryota; kingdom Metazoa; phylum Arthropoda; class Insecta; order Coleoptera; family Chrysomelidae; genus Diabrotica; species Diabrotica virgifera. The sequence goes on from NC_065451.1 coordinate 178,242,099, forward strand.
CGCAGAAAGTCCCTGAGAACTTCTATAATGTTTATTTTAATAAGTTACAGGGGTGAAAAACTAAGAGAAAATGTAGTGTGATTTTTAATTTCAAATATCTCATTCGAAAGAAACTTCTTATATATTCTAAGGGACTTTCGGCCCTCGATAATAATTTAGTCTTTCATTTTGTGTTTAAATTTTTTAAAAACATTTATTAGTTTTTTCAGGATTCGAAAAAAATGGACACCATACCATGTCCGTGGAAATCGAACATTCGCTATCTTTGTCATACAATGCACTCATTCGAATATAATGTTATGACAAGACTCAAGACAGTGACAAGTAGAGATGTGTCCGACCCGCTATTTTGATATAGCAGTTCATTCTGCTACTGCTTTTTAACGCTATTACGATGATAATAAAATCAATCAGAGTTGTTTATTAAATAGTATTGATAGTGTATTTGAAAAATAATAATTTATTTACGGCGTACAATTAATAAAAAGTTATTTATTGTTTATATATTATTTATGGAAAATCCAAGTATTTCAAGTCATTATTCAAATAAAAGTATTATTTTATAAGAGTTTGTTCCGATAACCGTAAATAGGTACGAGTTTAGTTATAAAATAAAGTGCCCATGGTGGCATAAAATGTAGTAAATGCTAATGCTTCAAGTACGTACCTACTACATTTTTGAAGATTTCACTACACTTAAGAAGCATTTGCTTTTCTCCGTAGTATTTGCTACTATTTACCAGCCTACATAGAAAAATGTACTACACTTTTGAAGTATGTGCTTGTTTAGTAGTATTTTGCTTCAGTTTAAGTGAAGTTGGTGGGGGGACGTCTTCGGCGTAGGTATTTTTTTGTTACAATATGGCAGCATTTATAAATGTGTGTCATAGAAAAATTTACAAACTAAGAAGAAGATTCTTAATTTTTGGGGTCATTCTTTTATCAAATAAAATTTAATAATTGTGAAGAAGATTAACAAATAACAATTGTTCATTTTTATCCTCGCGTAACTCTTTTGTCGCTTCGGATCTGAGTCACTCATTTTTACTCATGTACAATTCTAATAATTTGGTACGTAAAAATGTGAATTCACAAATCACAAGCACATGGAAAACTAATTCCATCACGATTGGTGTAATGCAAACACGGCTGGCGCTACGTTTTGTAGTAGATACTTCTGGTCAGTAGTAGGTACTTCTGTTGTGTAGTAAGTTCTTCTCAACAAAAGCACCTACTTTTATGTAAAAGAAAATGCTACAAAGTAGTGACTATTTGCTGAAGCAATAGCATCTACTACGTTTTATGCATTCCGCCCATTTTCTTGAGTGAATTATTAAATGTTGACTTCATATTTTAATAAAGATGATTTTAAGATTTTATAATAAAAGGCTTCGCTTTTTACGGAGAGTTTTAACGCTTTTTGTTTCTCGAAGAAAAATAATAAAATGATATTTTCGGCTCATCCTTTTCCTAAGTGACTTCTCTATTGAGGTTGGCGGTCAATATGGCAAATTTCTCTCTATTCTTGGCTTGATGAACTAAGTCATTTCTTGTTGTGTGAGTCCAATCTCTGATGTTTCGGAGCCAAGATCTTTTCTTTCTTCTTTAACCCCTTTTGCCTTCGATCTTGCCATCTAATATTACCTGGAGCTGCCCAAATTCCCTATGGCGCATTATGTGTCCTAGATATGACGTCTATCTAATTTTGATAGAATTGACCTTATCTAAGCTTTCCATGGTAACAGGACATTATTAAACTAACTTTACAACTTTTTTTCTTTTTCGACTATTTGTATATAATATAAATAATGGTAATCACTGAATACATAATTCGTGAAAAAATAATCCTATCATTTATACAAGTAAAGGTTATCCAAGAACATTCAAAAACTGAACGAAACCGAAATAGCCATCTCTACCTTTCTAATGACAATGTCACTGTCAACCTAATGTTTACATCTGCAGTTTCCATACCAGTGAGAATTTTACACACGTAATTTGCCGTGTAAAGACAGAAAAAGTACGAATAGCCGTAAAATATTTGCGAATTATGTACCCATAGCCTTAAAACAGGGTAAAAAAGTTAATTTTTTTGGAAAAAGTTATTCAAAAAGTTTATAAAGAAAAATTGACGATACTTTTGCATAATTATTTATTACTAATAAATGCATTTTTTATTCACTTTTTTAAACTATGTTGAAAATTTAGCTCATGCTCTTTCATTTGACACCTGTGGAATGGTTCTAACGTCATTTTTTTCTGACATGTTATTTCAAAAAAATGCTCTCTGGGATAAACAATTTGAATAAAATTTAAACAATTGAATGAATCGCTTTGCAATTTTTATTACATATTAAGCACCAAAGAACCCTCATTTGACAAAAATTTCAAAGTTGTACACTAATTTTTACAACAGTTATTAAGAAAATATTTTTTTTTGCAATTCCGACCTTTTTTCGCAATTATATTAACAATTAATTATTAATGAGTATATCAAACTTTGTAATACGTCATTTTAAAGCTCTTTCCATAATCTCGAAGATATTTGTGCTCAAAAAAATCATAAGTTTCACTATTTTCCGTTGATTTGAAAAAAAAATGGGGAAAATGCCACACTTTAATATAGGTACTTTTTTCACTTCCTTTATTCTAAAATTTCTTATCATTTTCAGGGTCTTTTCGCTCCATTTGAGATATCGAATATAAGAGAAACAACACTGGGAGCCAACCAATGGTTATCCGAGAACCATCGTCTGAACTTCGACTCTGGTTTACCGATAGAAGACTTATGGCTTGCACATAAAGTCTCAGATTACCAAAATTGGGCACAATACAAATGGAGAGAATACATTAAGAAGAGAGTAGTTGACGAAACTGATGAGAAGGATAATGTGGAAGACCTGCAAATATTATTGAAACCTATGCAGATTCGTACCTTTGTTATAAATATTAGTAAATAGTTATTGTGATTTTTTGTATTTTTAAGTAAATAAACGATAGCTTTGATATGATAGTAGGGTCTAACAGATTTAACTGAAGCCCTCAAGGTCACTTGCACCGCATCAACGAACGAGGTATTCCTATCTCGGCTCACTACAATCCTTTATGATTCCAGATAGCATGTAAACTTGTGGCAAGTTTGATTCTTCTTCGATTTTAAATTGCTGTGTCAAATGTGACGAGACAAGTTTGTGCCAAGTTTGCTGCAATATTGTTATGACAAAGATGATTATTCAAGTTTGTAGCAACTTTGCTGTTGCAGAGCCACGTCACGCGTGCCATCTATCGGCTCGTTCACATTATAAGAATTTCGACCGTGCGATGGTTAAAATCTACAGTGGCTCGGGCAATCATATGGAATCTTTCTCCCTTCGCCAAATGTGTCAAGCGGTGAAGGCAGAAAGTTGCTCGAGCCACTATGTAGATTTTAACCATCGCATGGTCGAAATTCTTATAATGTGAAACAAGCGTATCTGGTTGACTTACACGTTACGGTCGTTTCGGTTCGGTTTCGTTCGGTACCCTGACTGATGTCACGCCCACGGCAATGAAAGTGTTGCCAAAGAAGGGAAATTTCCCTTTTTGCGAGAATGTTTAACATAAAAGGGAAAAAGTAGTTAACTTGTAAGGTAATCTATGCTTGTGCTCCAGTCCAAATTGTAAAGTATTTAAAAAAATCTAAATATTTGAAAATAATTCAACATTAATTTTACAGATTTTGTAAACAGGAGCATAGGAGGGAATTTTATCATAAAAGTGGGAATTTTTAAAGTACGTTGAGGGAAAAAGCTTACTTGATAGCTGACAACACGGGCAAAGTAACCTGCCAAGTGGCCAAGTACAGGTACCAAGCGGTGATAATTTGTGGTTATGTCCTTCACGTATAACGAGACTATTACTTGAATTATTATTACTAAGCTGAAGTTTCTTTTCTTCAGTTGAAACTGAGGTAAGTTTTTGTTTTTCGTAGCCTCTGCCTCTATTAGCTGTATTTACGTATCTACTATCTAAAATAAATTATATTTATAATATATTATATGTAAATAAGTTTTAGGTTTTATTGTAAAATTGTTACTGTAACATCTTTTTATATCTTTTAATAGCAAATATTAATTCTGTTCACACAGCAAGGGTTTATAACAATTTCTTTTATTTGTTTCAGAGCTGATAGAAAAAACTGAGCATCGGAAATCGGAACACAATCGGAAAATGAAGCTAGCGGGTTTAATGTAAGTTCTAATAAATAATTTTAGACGATAGATTGGATTTTAATTGAGTGATTAATAAATAGTTATATAAAATGGTATTGTATTTTTTATTCACATTGTTTTATTCAAATTGTTGCTAGTATCTCAAAACAAACCTTAAGCAAGTTTGTATCAAGTTTGAAAAAACAAACTTCATGCAACAAAACAAAAACAAACCTTCAGCAAGTTTGTATCAAGTTTGAAAAAACAAACTTCATGCAAATTTGTTACACTCCAACTAGCAAGTTTGATTTAACCTTGCTGCAAGTTTGCAAAATTGCCATGGCAAACCTGTAGCAAGCTTTCATGTTTGATGTATCAAACTTGTTGCAAGTTTGAAACAAGTTAATATTGTTATCTGGGTATGTTCAACTACATGTATAAAGGCATGGAAAAAATTATCTGACTATAGGGCATTAAGACAACGCAACGAACTAAGAAAAAATATTATATAGACTTGTATGTCTGAGAGAATAGCATGTAACCACATGTGTGTGATAGACTCGTGTAAGCACTATGAGCAGTCTTGTCTGTACATTGTTGCCGAAAGAAAGTGTATGTTTTAGAAGGTCTGGGGAAATATTTCAACGATGTGATTTCAAGATTATAAAAGCTGGTTCACATCTTAGATTAAGTCAACAGTTTATTTAATCCCAACTCACAAAAAACAAAATAATAAATTCTTAACGACCAATTAAGACAATTTATTCTAAAAAATAACAATTATATAATTTTAATTAAAACATTTTAAATCAAATTTTCAAAAAGTTCACCACTGTCAGCCAAGTAGTAGCCCAATTTGTTATATATTGCCTTCGGGTGTTCGACAACATTTCGAGTGTTGCGTTTTGAAAGGCCTGAATGATTTTTTGCCGTAATTCGTCTAAATTTCTGACACGTTCATGCTCATGTCGGTAAATTTGTTACTTCACATAACTCCATACGAAAAAGTCCAAAGGTGTAAGATCAGGGGAGCGAGGTGCCATTTTTATGGTACCTTTTGTACTAATAATTCTATCTGGAAACGTAATGTTTAAAAAATCTAACACCTCCCGTGCATTGTGAGCTGGACAGCCGTCTTGCTGTAACCAAATTTCATCCATATTAATAGATAATGCTCGAATTTTATATTCCTATAAAAATAACAGGTGTATAATATTCTAACCTATAAAAATTATAAGTTATACATCAGTGTGTACTTTCGAATGTGTTTTCAAAGAACCTGTTTGGCTAAACCGTTTAAAACAAATCTCGCACTTGTAAGGTTTTTCTCCAGTATGCACTCTCATATGTCCTTTCAATTGACCTGCTTGACAAAATTGCTTAAAACAAATTTCACACTTATGAGGTTTGTCCTCAGTATGCACTCTCAAATGTTTTTTCAAATGACCTGCTTGACGAAATTGCTTAAAACAAATTTCACACTTATAAGGTTTTTCCCCAGTGTGCACTCTGAAATGTCCTTTCAAATCATCCGATTGACGAAATTGCTTAAAACAAATTTCACACTTATGAGGTTTTTCTCCAGTGTGCACTGTCAAATGTGTATTCAAATTACTTTTGTCACAAAACTGCTTAAAACAAATTTCGCACTGGTAAGGCTTTTCTTCAGTGTGAATTCTCAAATGTCTTTTTAACTGACTTGTAGTACGAAACTGCTTAAAACAAATTTCACACTTATAAGGCTTTTCTCCAGTGTGCACCCTCAAATGATATTTCAAATGATGTGCTCGAATAAACTGCTTAAAACAAATTTCACACTGGTAAGGCTTTTCTTCAGTGTGAATTCTCAAATGTCTTTTTAACTGACTTGTAGTACGAAACTGCTTAAAACAAATTTCACACTTATAAGGCTTTTCTCCAGTGTGCACACTCAAATGATATTTCAAATGATGTGCTCGAATAAACTGCTTAAAACAAATTTCACAATTGAAAGGAATTTCCCCAGTGTGAGCTTTCGTATGTTCATCCAAAGAATTTTTATGAGTGAACTGCTTAAAACACATTTCACACTTGTAAGGCTTTTCCCCAGTGTGCACCCTCAAATGAATTTTCAATTGACTTGCTCGAATAAACTGCTTAAAACAAATTTCACACTTATGAGGCTTTTCTCCAGTGTGGACTCTTGAATGTACTTTCAAATTATTTGCTTGGCTAAACTGTTTAAAACAAACTTCGCACTTAAAAGGTCTTTGTCCCGTTACAACTTCCATATTTTGATTTAATGGTTTTCCTTCATCGTGTCGACTCATATAATTTCCTTCCTGAGATGAATGTGTAGTAACTGTCTCCATTATTTCTGATTTGTTTTCCTCTTCGGGATAACCTAAAATACAAACCAACTACAATATGTTCAACCAAATACTATTGACTGTAATACATACAACTCTTGACATTTCCCATTACATTTGAGGAAGCAAAAAGTATTTTAGTTTAATTTAGCAAAATTAGATTGTTACTCAAACATTTATAAAATTAAATTTGAATGTTTACGTCAAATTTTACGTTGTCACAACGTAGTTTCACTGCAAGCCGACAGTGGCAACGTGCTTCCAGATTTCTGTGTGAGTTAGATGTATTAGTCAATAGTATTTGGTTCAACTACATGTATAAAGGCATGGAAAAATGTATCTGACTATAGGGCATTAAGACAACGCAACGGACTAAGAAAAATTATTACATAGACTTGTATGTCCGAGAGAATAACATGTAACCACATGTCTGTGATAGACCCGTAAGCACTATGGACAGAACATTGTTGCCGAAAGAGAGTTTATTTTTTAGATGGTCTAGGGAAATATTTCAACGATGCGATTTCAAGATTATAAAAGCTAGTTCATATCTTAGATTAATTCAACAGTTTCTTTAATCCCAATTTATAAAAAAATAAAATAATACATTCTTAACGACATAAATTAAAACAATTTATTCTAAACAAATATCAATTTTATAATTTTAATTAAAACATTTTAAATCAAAAAGTCCACGACTGTCAGCCAAGCGGTAGCCCAATCTGTTGTATAATTGCCTTCGGGTGTTCGACAACATTTCGAGTATTGTACTTTGAAAGGCCTGAATGATTTTTTGAAGTAATTCATCTAAATTTTTGGCACGTTAATGCTCATGTCGGTAAATTTGTTGCTTCACATAACCCCATACGAAAAAGTCTAAAGGTGCAAAATCGGGAGAGCGAGGTGGCATTTTTATGGTACCTTTTGTACCAATAACTCTATCTGGAAAAGTAATGGTTAAAAAATCGTAACACCTCCCGTACATTGTGAGCTGGACAGCCATTGACAGTCTTGGAACCAAATTTCATCCTTATTAATAGGTAATGCTCGAACTCCATATTGCTCGAATTTTATGTTCCTATAAAGATAAAAGAAATGAAGAGCTCAAAGCTAAAAGGATGAGGGTCCATTATTTGCTATTATAGAGATAATACTTATATCTTATACTTTATCTCATGTAAAATATTGCATGATATCTAACTAACTATTTTTATAGGTTATAACATTATATTTAATATAATGTTATAACCTATAAAAATGATGAGTTATTCTTCAGTGTGTACTTTCAAATGTGTTTTCAAACAACCTTTTTGGCTAAACCGTTTAAAACAAATCTCGCACTTGTATGGTTTTTCTCCAGTGTGCACTCTCAAATGTATCTTCAAATGACTTGCAGCATTAAATTGCTTAAAACAAATTTCGCACGGGTAAGGCTTTTCTCCAGTGTGCACTCTCTTATGTCCTTTCAAATTATTTGCTTGACTAAATTGCTTAAAACAAATCTCACACTTGTAAGGTTTTTCTCCAGTGTGCACTCTCAAATGTCCTTTCAATTGACCTACTTGACAAAATTGCTTAAAACAAATTTCACACTTATGAGGTTTGTCCCCAGTATGCGCTCTAAAATATTTTTTCAAATGATCTGCTTGACGAAATTGCCTAAAACAAATTTCACACTTATAAGGTTTTTCCCCAGTGTTCACTCTCAAATGTCCTTTCAAATCATCTGATTGACGAAATTGCTTAAAACAAATGTCGCACTTGTAAGGTTTTTCTTCAGTGTGTACTCCCAAATGTTTCTTCAAACTGCCTGCTGTACTAAATTCCTTAAAACAGATCTCGCACGTATTAGCTTTTTCTCCTCTGTGCACTATTAAATGTATTTTCAAATAATCTGCTTTACTAAATTGCTTAAAACAAATCTCGCATACTTATTAGGGGTTTTTTAAGTGTGTACTCCTAAATGTTTCTTCAAACTGCCTGCTGTACTAAATTGCTTAAAACAAACCTCGCACTTGTACGGTTCTTCTCCAGTGTGTACTCTCAAATGTTGTTTCAAAACAGTTTTGTGACTAAATTGCTTAAAACAAATTTCACACTTGTATGGTTTTTCTCCAGTGTGGACTCTCAAATGTCCTTTCAAATTACTTGCATCACTAAAACGCTTAAAACAAATTTCACACTTATGAGGTTTGTCCCCAGTATGCACTCTCAAATGTTTTTTCAAATGACCTGCTTGACGAAATTGCTTAAAACAAATTTCACACTTATAAGGTTTTTCCCCAGTGTGCACTCTCAAATGTCCTTTCAAATCATCTGATTGACGAAATTGCTTAAAACAAATGTCGCACTTGTAAGGTTTTTCTTCAGTGTGTACTCCCAAATGTTTCTTCAAACTGCCTGCTGTACTAAATTCCTTAAAACAGATCTCGCACGTATTAGGTTTTTCTCCTGTGTGAACTCTTGAATGTATTTTAAAATAATCTTTTTTACTAAATTGCTTAAAACAAATCTTGCACTTGTTTAGCACTTTTTTAGGGGTTTTTCCAATGTGTACTCCCAAATGTTTCTTCAAATTGCCTGCTGTACTAAATTGCTTAAAACAAACCTCGCACTTGTAAGGTTTTTCTCCAGTGTGTACTCTCAAATGTTGTTTCAAAACATTTTTGTGACTAAATTGCTTAAAACAAATCTCACACTTGTAAGGTTTTTCTCCAGTGTGCACTCTCAAATGTCCTTTCAATTGACCTGCTTGACAAAATTGCTTAAAACAAATTTCACACTTATGAAGTTTGTCCCCAGTATGAACTCTCAAATGTCTTTTCAAATGACCTGCTTGACTAAATTGCTTAAAACAAATTTCACACTTATAAGGTTTTTCCCCAGTGTGCACTCTCAAATGTCCTTTCAAATCATATGATTGACGAAATTGCTTAAAACAAATGTCGCACTTGTAAGGTTTTTCTTCAGTGTGTAATCCCAAATGTTTCTTCAAACTGCCTGCTGTACTAAATTGCTTAAAACAAACCTCGCACTTGTATGGTTTTTCTCCAATGTGTACACTCAAATGTATTTTCAAATCACTTGCCCGACTAAATTGCTTAAAACAAATTTCACACTTGTACGGTTTATCTCCAGTGTGCACTCTCAAATGTCCTTTCAATTGAACTGCTTGACGAAATTGCTTAAAACAAATCTCGCACTGGTAAGGCTTTTCTCCAGTGTGTACTCTTGAATGTGCTTTCAAATTATTTGCTCGGCTAAACTGTTTAAAACAAACTTCGCACTTAAAAGGTCTTTGTCCCGTTGCAAGTTCCATATTTTGATTTAATGGTTTTCCTTCATCGTGTCGACTCGTATAATTTCCTTCATAAGATGAATGTTTATGTGTCTCCATAATTTCCAATTTGTTCTCTTGGGGATAACCTAAAATACAAATCAACTACAATATAAATGAATCGATCATTTTACAAACGACATAATATATCCACTGAAGTACAGTATGCGGCAAAATAAACAGTACTGAAATGAATATTGAAATGTGTATGAATATTTATACAGGCTGTAACAAAAATACAGGTCATAAATTTAATCACATATTCTGGGACCAAAAATAGTTCGATTGAACCTAACTTACCTTAGTACAAATGTGCACATAAAAAAAGTTACAGCCCTTTGAAGTTACAAAATGAAAATCGATTTTTTCCAATATATCGAAAACTATTAGAGATATTTTATTGAAAATAGACATTCTTACATCAATAGACATAGTGGCATTCTTATTGCAGTAGTATGTTTAGAAAAAATTATAGTGAAATTTGGACACCCCATAAAAATTTTATGGGGGTTTTGTTCCTTTAAACCCCCCAAACTTTTGTGTATTACGTTCCAATTTAATTATTATTGTAGTACCATTAGTTAAACAAAATATTTTAAAAACTTTTTTGCCTCTTTGTACTTTTTCGAAAAATCAAAAGTCATTTGTCAAATCCACCACATATTTGTATATGGCTAAGTACGATTATGGAGACTTGGTAATAATATGAAAATTTATTTATGATTTACATTTTTAGGTATATTTTGAACCATATTAAAAAGAAGTAATATCTCGATAAAAAGTGCCTTCTCGAAAAAATACAAAGAGGCAAGAAAGTTTTAAAAACACTGTGTTTAACTAATGGTACCGCAGTAAAAGTTTAATTGGAACATACACAAACATTTGGGGGGTTTAAAGGAACAAAACCCCCATAAAATTTTTATGTAAACATATTAAAAAAGAAGCCACAACTCGATAAAAACTGCCTTACCGAAAAAATACTAAGACGCAAAAAAGTTTTAGAAATATTGAATTTAACTTATGGTACCACAATAATAGTTTAATTGGAACGTACACAAAAGTTTGGGGGGTTTAAGGGAACAAAACCCCCATAAAATTTTTATGGGGTACACAAATCTCACTATAATTATTTTTTAAGATGTTCCTGCCATAAGAATGCCACATGTCTATTGTCAATAAAAAATCTCTAATAGTTTTCGATATATTCGAAAAAATCGGTTTTCATTTTGTAACTTCAAAGGGCTGTAACTTTTTTTATGTCCATATTTGTACTAAGGTAAATTAGGTTCATTCGAACTATTTTTGGTCTGAGAATATGTGATTTAATTTATGACCTGTATTTTTGTTACACCCTGTATAATATCTAGTATACATGATATAGCTTTGCAAACATGCCCTCTGGCCAGTGGCGGATCTATGAGGAGTTAAAATGAGGATATTTCCTCACCTAACAAGGTCCAAAATTAAAGAAGAAAATTGTTTTAACATAAATATATATTAGCTGACATGAAACCGAAACCACAGAAAGACAAATTCAACCCAATAAACGCTAGTTAGGAATATTAAGGAAACTTAATGCCTAAAGTTATTAATGACTTTTATGCAATCTTTTGTAAGCTTATGAGTTTATTTTTTTATGTCTTTTTGTTGGTTTTTCATGGAAAGTTCCACCCTAAAATTTCCTCTCTCAAAGCAAACCTCTAGATCCACCAATGCGCCTGGCACGAAAAAATGTTTAATTCTAGTCCGCAATTCTGAAATGGCAGACGGTGGATCTGTCAGACTTCTTCAGCATTCTCCATATGTACGCATCTGGGGGCGCTAGTTCTAGTGAGTGGCAACTCACAAAATGATCGCGCAGTGTTCGAAGAGACTCCCTAGCAGTGTGACAGATTGTTCCATCATGCTGAAACCATTGTTGATTTTAAGCTTGGACCGTTTTAGTGACCTGTTCCGTATTACCGAAAATAGTACTCCGCCATAAAAATTTTTTCTGCAAAACTGAGAACTATTCTTAAATACCTAATATTATCACGACCTTCACATAACTTACAACTACGTTCGGAAACCATTCAGTACATTTCGGCACATGACACGTACAAATTTGAGGCATACGAATTTCAGTACTGTTTATTTTGCCGCATACCGTATTTTTAAGAAAAACCTTTTTAAATGAAATGTTTTGCACGGTTATGGCCTATGGTGCTGAAACTCTAACATTAACAACCGCATCTGCTAATAAACTCAACGTAAGATGGAAAGGTCGATTATTGGTGTGTCGTTGCGGGACCATATATTATATATTATTGTGTTTCAATTTATCAATCAAAGATAGAATAAAAATTTAAATTTTTTTAATATAACGCGGGCACATACATTTGATACACCCTGTATATTAATTCGTAAATATTTATTAGAAGTTAGCTGTCACGCAAGGTGGTTTCTCCTTAATGAATCTTTCCATGAAGAATATTAAAAAACATTTGTAAATAAAAAGTGAAGTGAAAGTTATTTAGGATTATAATTTTAAACCGATTGTTTATTACGGAAAAGGTAAAACCACAGGTAGATGTAATTATTAGTTTTTAGAAAAATAGAGGTAAAGAGAATTGGAATTTTAAATATGTTTGTTTAATGACAGGAATATTTAGATAATTTCCGAAAAGTCATTAGTTTTGAGTAGAAGTACAGTTTGAAAGAATGACTGGATTTTTCGAATGAAACAGAGGAAGAGTGAAGAGAGAAATGTTTCTGATTGGCTTGGAAATTTGGAATGGGGAAAGTTTTGTTTGAATGTTGAGATAGTTTTGGAAACGGGAATGCATTGTGTTACCGGCAGCCGAAAGGAGCAGTCAAAAGTTTTCGTGAGTAGTTCAGAAGCAAGTACTAGTGGTTGTGTTTGATAGTGAGAGTAGCTAAAAAGTGGAACGAGAGACAAATCAAATCGAGAAGAAATACCTCTTTGATTCTGTAAAGTCCAAGAGAGTAAGTTACAAGAATTATCGTTATTAAAATTATTTGTGACACCAAGTAAAAAAGATACTTGGGTCTCAGGAGATTATTGTTGAGAGAAAGAGAGGAGAGAGATTTGGAGTTTATTGAACGAGTCCTGGTCAAAGGAAGCCTGGCTTGTGTTTTTGGAGAAATAGTTGCTGGTATCCTGCTGGATTGTTTGCTGAGAACGGAGAGGGCTTTGATTGGTAGCCTAACATAATCAACAAGGAGGAGCTGTTTGGGTCAAGAGGAGACATCATTGTGTGTGAATCAAAAAGGTCAGTCAATAACCTATGTGATAGATTTTTTATAATCAGAAGGTATTTTTTTTACGTAAAAGCATATGAATTTAAGATTCCAACATTTCAAAAATTTAATAGGAAGTATAAGTAATTTTGCGAATACCAAATTTGTTTGTTTAGCTGGTTTTATTAGTGGTATCAAGAACAAAGCGATAAATATTTTTTTGAATTAGATTAATTTATATGATAAAGGTTTCATTTGGACAATTATGCCCACAGAATTTTATTTATGGTATTTCTATTTATTTCCTTTTCCTATTTTATCCCGATAAGGATCAACTAAGAGATACTGAAACCACGAGAGAAGATAAGTATAACATAAGATAATTTAGACATTTTTTTTTATATTATAAAAAGGCACCCTGAGATTTTTTCTTAATATTTTTATGTATGATTTGCGTTCATTAAATAATTGATCAAATCAATAATAATTAATATAAAAGTAATAGAGAGCAGATCATAACAATATAGGGTGAGGCAGATAACTGGCCTATTAGAAATATTTAGAGAACTAAAGGCAACAGAATCATGAAAATTGGAATGAAGGGGTTTTAAAGTGTGATCTATTTAATGAAAATATTTTCATCAACTTAACTTACCACTTCCGGTTATACCGGAAGTTGCTTAAAACTTCGTTTTTTTAAATGGGACATCCTATATATTTTTACATTTTTAGATTCTACTCGATGTCTTCTTTCTTAAAATATGCAGTCTTGTAATGTTATACAAGGTAATTTAAAAGCTAATTACGTTTTTTTATTAATTTCGTAGCAATTTTCACACCCTGTAGAATTGTAGTAGTTGGATATCAAAAACTCTATGTATGTTAAAATGATTTCTAATATAGTCTACTATTATTAAAAATTATTAGTATAGCTAAATGTTAAATTTTAGTTTACAGGGTTGGTCGAAACTCGGAATGAGGATTTTCTGAATTTTCTTAAATGGAACACCCTGTATTTTAGTATTGCAATGAAAAGACATTTTATGGTACTTTTTTATTTCTTAAGCATTCCCTATACCTAAATGCTTTAATTTGTGCTTAATTGTTAATCGCGCCAAGAATGTTAACTACGTAGGTATTTTGATAGCTCAACCATTATTGGCAATTTTAAAGATCAGTCTAGATTAATATGTATTTATTTCCGAAAAATTATTTGTGATTGAATATTTTCACGGCCAACCTAATAAAATTTCACGTATTTTTTGTTGAAATTAATGTTTGGCTTGAATCACCAATAACTCACAAATTAAAGCAGTTAGGTATAGGGAATGCTTAAGAAATAAAAAAGGAGAATAAAATATCATTTCATTGCAATAATAAAATATAGGGCGTTCCATTTAAGAAAACTCAGAAAATACTCTTTCCGAGTTTCGACCAACCCTGTATAGTACAATTCAATATTTAGCTATGTTATAGTCAAAGCCCGAATTTCAGGCACTCCTAGGTTTGACTAGGCAATCCTCAGGTCTGACTGACGATCTTAGTCAAAGCCCGAAATAAATTACAGTTTCGGCCTTTGACTAGTCAAACCTAGGAGAGACTAAGTTGGTCAAGCAAAGGTCGAAATTTAATTTTATGAAATCGGGGTTTGACTGGTCAAACCCCGATCAGCTATTAAAATGTCGTAATTTGTTAGATTAGGTTTAATAAAACGTCACTTTTTAATTTTAATGTTTATTATTTTTATATTTTCGTAACTAAAATAAAATAAATAGTGTTTATTCTCACATGTTGAGGCATTATGGCATTTAGAGTTGCACAATATGTTGGACCTTTTTTACACTTACATAATTTTGAAGAGCATTTCATATTGCAGTAGCATTTTATAAAGCCTTGTCCTCCAAATTTAGCATCTTTTGTACTAATTTCTCTTAGAGATATCTTAACGTCTGGAATATCTTCGAATATAAGAAAATTCTCTTTGCATTCTCTTATTTGATTTCTTGAAAAAAGAATGTTTATTGTTCCGTATTTCGTACCAACTCTATATAAACCGTCAATTGTTTTAGCTTTTATGATACCCAAAATATTTCGAGCATCTCCTTTGGCTATATCAAAGCTGGGGATAGGTATTGTTACACAGACAGATTAAAATAAATATAGGAAAGGCGATTGAAGGTCTTCATGCCCAGGCTAATGCAATGAAACAATTAAGTGAAAAAAAAATCCTCCAATTTCGATCGGAATAACTGTAACAATAATACCTCCAGCTTTGCTAAAGCCAAAGGAGATGCTCGAAATATTTTGAGTAACACACAAGATAAAACAATTGACGGTTTATATAGAGTTTCGTATGAAATACGGAACAATAATGCAAAGATAATATTCTTAATTTCGAAGATGTTCCAGACGTTAAGATGTCTCTCTAAGAGAAATGAGTAAAAAAGATTCTAAATTTGGAGGACAAGGCTTTATAAAATGCTACTGCAATAAGAAATGCTCTTCAAAAGTGTAAAAAGTCTAACGTATTGTGCAACTCTAAATACCATAATGCCTCAACATGTGAGAATAAACACTATTCTTTTAAAGATGAAGTAGTTTTCAATCTTAGTAGCAAAATTAATAAGAAAATATTAAAAATATTACTAAAAGATTTTTAAATTGAAAACTTATTGGTACATTTCCCTGGTGACACCTCCAAGGCTACTACAATTTGCAAGCCAAATGGATGCTGCAGTGAAGACAAAGGGAAGGAACTTTGGAGAACAGTGCCTACGTTCTTTCCGATGAGGCTCCAATAAAAGCCGAAAATCGCGATTCAGAGGACTGGACTGCGCTCCGTATTCTCATTGAAAAGTAAGATTGTTTTGCCTTCCCATTGCAACTGAATAAAAATGGTATACATTTTTATTTTATACTATTTTTTTAATTTTAATTACGACAATACAAAAATTATAAACATTAAAATTAAAAAATGACGTTTTATTAAACCTAATCTAACAAATTATGACATTTTAATGGCTGATCGTGGTTTGACTAGTCAAACCCCGATTTCATAAAATTAAATTTCGACCTTTGCCTGGCCAGCTTAGTCTCTCCTAGGTTTGACTAGTCAAAGGCCGAAACTGTAACTTTATTTCGGGCTTTGACTAAGATCGTCAGTCAGACCTGAGGATTGCCTAGTCAAACCTAGGAGTGCCTGAAATTCGGGCTTTGACTATAACAGCTATACTAACAATTTTTAACAATAGTAGACTATATTAAAAATCATTTGAACATAAATAGAGTGTTTGATGTCAAACTACTACAATTCTACAGGGTCTGAATGTTGCTAGGAAATTAAAAAAAAACGTAATTATCTTTTAAACTACCCTGTATAACATTACAAAACGTCATATTTTAAGAAAGGGGACATCCAGGAGAATCCAAAAATGTAAAAATATACAGGATGTTCCATTTAAAAAAACGAAGTTATAAGCAACTTCCGGTATAACCGGAAGTAGCAAATCGATGAAAATATTTTCATTAAAGAGATCACTCTTCAAAACCACTTCATTCCAATTTTCATGATTCTGTTTCCTTTAGTTCTCGAGATATTTCTAATAGGACTTTTATCTGCCTCACCCTGTATATATAATCAAATTCCCTTCTACCTATTGGTGTCGGGATTACAATAATAACTTAGATATTGTGTACAAATTTACGCCACTGACTTCTATTTAGTGCCAATAATTTTGCTTCTTTCCAGGATTTGCCCCTCTTTTGTAGAACTTTTCCAATAGCTTGGTCCCATGTTTCTCTTGGTCTTCCTCTCTTCCTCTTGATATTTACTTTCGCTTCCCAAATCATTTTTACCGGTCTCCTATCGTCTAGTCTTTGTAAATGTCCCCACCAGCTGATTTGTCTTTTTTCTATGAATTCTAAGATTTATTCCACCTCCAGATCCTCCCTTATCTGCTCATTTCTTACCCTGTCAAGTCTTGTGACTCCTCTCGCTCTTCTTAGGTACTTCATTTCCGTCGCTTGTATTCTGCTTTTCTGCCTCTCTGTTAATGTCCACGATTCACAATCGCACGTGAGTATGGGTCTATATATTGCCTTAAATACTTTCATTTTTGTACTTTGCGCTATTTTCTTTTTTCCTATAAAAGTTGTGTTCATTGAATAATATGAATTTATTGCTTTCTCTATACGTTTATCGATTTCTAAACCTTGTTGACCTGAATCTTCAATTTTTACACCCAGGTATTCGAAGCATTCAACTTGTTGTATATGTATACCATTGATCTGTATACTCACGTTTTCTTTAGTTTCTGCTACTACCATCACTTTTGTTTTTGTTAGGTTTAGTTTCATGCCACTTCTAATATTTCACTCCACGTTTGTAAGTTTTCTTGTAGGTCCTTTTCTTTTGCTGCCATTATAACGATGTCATCTGCAAAAGCACATTCTGATATTTCGATCGGTTGTAAGTTTTTGTATCCTAGAAATAGGTGTTTTGTTCTCTGCCTACATTTTTTAATTATTTCGTCCATAAACAACGTAAACAATGTTGGACTTAGTCCTCCTCCCTGTCTTAGACCATCTTTTGTTATAAAATTTTCTGACTTGAGGTTTCTAGTTATAACACAATTCGTCGTATTTTTATATAGACATTCAATATTTTTCCTTAGTTTGGTTTCTATTCCTCTTTGTTCCAGAAGCGACCATACTTTTTGCCGAGGAACAAGATCAAACGCTTTTTGTAAGTCGATAAACGCAAAATATGCTTTTCCTCTTCCGAGTTTCGTTTTCTCAATGATCTGTTTAATAGTGAAGATGTGATCTTGCACACTTCTTCCTTTTCTAAAGCCACTTTGAGTTTCTGCTAATGTTGTATCGATTATCTTTGTCAGCTTTTCTTGTAATATTTGTTCGTACAGTTTCATCGCCGAACATAAGAGCATTATGCCTCTATAGTTTTTGCATTCTTTTTATCTCCAGATTTAAATATGGGTAGTATCAACGAGATCTTCCATTCTTCTGGTATTCTTTCAGCTTTCCATATCTTGTTTATTAATTGTAATATGTGTTGTCCTTGTACTCCCATATATTTGAGCATCTCAGTTGTTATTTTATCATGCCCTGGTGACTTTCCATTTTTCATTTTTGCCAATCCTTGTGTAAATTCTTTCCATGTTATTGCAGTGTCTTGCGTTTCTTCTATGGTTTCTCCGGTATTTGTCACGTTAATGGTATAATGTGGTGTTTCGTTTTCAGTTGATAATAGTTCTTGAAAATACCTTTTCCATCTTTCCATTATTTCTTCTTCCTGTGTCAAAATGTTTCCTGTTTCGTCTCTAATTGTTAATTGAACTGTATTTTTCCCCTTCTTAACGTTTTCATGGTCTTATAAAACAGCTTTTGGTTACTTTTACTATCTGATTCTAGTTTTTCCCCGAATTGTTTCCAACACTCTTCTTTTGCATCTTTTATCACATTTTTTACTATTTTTCGTTGTTCTTTATATTTTTCATACGTTTCAGTTGTTTTTTTTGATAGGTATATTTTCCATCTTCTTTTCTTTTCCTTTGTTTCTGATTTAATTTGTTCATTCCACCATGATGTCTGTTTCCTGTTGCTAGTTGTTCTACTTACGCCGCAGGCCTCCTTGGTTGCTCAATAATAATTTCTTTTATACTATTCCATAACTGATCCACATCTGCATCTCTCATTATTAGTAGCCTTTTTTCAATTTCTTGAAAAAAAAATCTTGAAAAAATGCTTATTTTTGGTCTTCTAAAGTGTATTAGTACCCTAAATTAAATGTTAAAACTGTTAAGAGGTAGGTGGGTAGCAGCTTTAATATTGAATTTAAACGAAAAACAGTAATCGTCATGTTTATTAAAATATGTATAGAACATAATATGATGTACAAACACGAAAAGTAGTTGGAATCAGCAAAAAATTTGAAACTTTATTGTTTATTTATAAAGCATTATGTAAACAATTAACGTAAATAGTGAAATTATGAATAGTTCATATAATTAGATACAATCTGTAAAAGTTTCACGTTTCTTCATTGTAAAAAACAAGAGAATTAAGCATTTTCCGTTAAAATCGTTTTTTATTTAAAAACTTAATAACATAAAAAAATTTTATTAACTATTCGTGTATTGTTCCCGCGAATGCATGTCTGCATGGGCGCCCATACCCATGGGCAGGGGGAGGGCGTGGCCCCCATAGCTTTTCGGGTGCTGTTAACTATATATGGTTATCCAAAGAATACAAAATATAATGTGCAACATCTTCATGTCTGCCCCCCCCCTGAAAATTTTTATATGAGCGCCCGTGTATGTCTGCAAATTTTTAGCCATTTCAATTGAAGAAAAGGCAGTCAAATTAACGTCCAAAGATTTGACCCAAACGATTGAACTAAAGAAAAACGTTTAATTAATTAATACGCCAAAACGAATTCTAATGTTTATTGTAGCACAAAACGTCTCTACCGATGGTTTTTCTGCCTAAAATGTTAACCCTAAAAATTGTCCCAAGCCACCCAAAAATTAAGTCCGCCATTTCAGTTCTCGTTATAGAGGGAGTCTCTCTCGTTCCATCCCTCCTTGTGGAGTATTGGGTGCTTATGAGTTTCTTGGCCAAAAGTGTAAGATTGCTGTCTGGCTGGGACAGCGCATCTTCTTTTGTTTTTATTCTCTGGATAAATTGTGAACTAATTCCCTCCACTCTCTTCTATCTTTTGCTCTCTTGTTGACTTCGCCCCATCTTAGTCCAATTTTTCCGTGTTCTCTCATAGAGGGAGTCTACTGTATTTTAATCCCCATATTAAACTTGTTAACATGGCTTATGTTTTTGAAGTTATACTTCTTTAGGCGCGATTGAGAGTAAAATTTCATAATTCTGCGCGCATGCGCACACAGACAGTATGGCGTTTAGTTCCTAATCTTTCAAATTATGTATAAGCGCAAATAAGCCATTAAAATAATATATTAGTGTTTTTTAGTAAATGTATTATTTATTATAATTTTTGTGTCTTTGGATTTGTCTTCCTTGGGCATAAAATAATAAAATATCTATTTTTATATTTCACTTGTCACCGTGATGTGTAATTATGTATATCCGAACCATCAATAACAGGCGCCTTGATAGCCTGGTTGGTAGAGCATTGGACCAGAGATCGAGAGATCGCGAGTTCAAATCCCGGATGATTCATACACTTTTTTTTTGCATTGTTATGTTTTGGTTAATTTTTGGTAATTATTGTTAATTTTTTGTATTGTAACTGTTAAGTATATTTATTTCGTTGAAATTATATAATAGAAGTATATCTTCTTACGTGCATACAAAGTACATACACATTCTTTTTTTTCTGAACATATATATTATATAAAATAAAATTTAAAACTGAGTTTACTTATTTGTTTTCTTACAAAAAGTTATAGATTAATAATACAGTGCTGGCAAAAAAAAATCTTTACATTGCCAAATAAATCACCAAATTTGAAGATAATTTGCGAGCGTTCTGTCTGCGGTTGGAGGGGAGGGGGGATAGCGTACATGCAATGGCAATTATCTGTAGTTTATGGACCGCTTGGCTTATTTAGGGGATTCTGAGTGTTTGCACTGTAAACAGTTGGCTTTTGTGCAGGTGGTCAGTGTTAAACTTTTTCTCATTTACCGCGTAAAGTTTGAGATTGTCAAATTCTGAATTGAACTTACAAGTATGGGTCGAAAGAAAGTCTCAAAAGAGGAGAAGGGTCGTGCTTTAACATTACTGGAGAAAGAGGACTCTGTAATTACCGTAGCATGTGATATTGGTGCTTCAAGAGGGGCTATTTATCAACTGAAACGTTGCAGCTGAACGTCAAGAACTATGAATAGTAAAATAAAATTCATTATTTCACTTATGTTTCATATTTCAAGGTACTGAAGAACTGATTGTGGGCGGAAGGAATTGATTTATTTTGTAAGAGACTTTGCAAGTCATCAAACTTCTTTTTAGAAATGGATATTGGTTCTCGATAGAGTAGAACCAAAGAATACTGATATAAAGTGCATAGTTGCTTTCTTGATTTTCTATTTCTAAGTAATACCGGTTGAAACTGAGTTTCTGTGTAAGAAGTTGTTTAAAAAAACCACACAAACAAAAAAGACCACACAGACAAAAGTGCACATTCGCCACTATTGCACATTGCACTACTATTTTTAAAGATAATAGATCAATGTTCAAATACGTGGAAGAACGGAGTAATTGGAGATTCGCCTGTGTTGATATAAAGTTTAGTTACGTTCCCAAAGAAGACAATTTAAGAACTGGCATTTTGTCGTTAATGCATCAAAATATTTGACAAATTCACAATACCCTAATCTAGTAATAAGGAAATTAAATAATTGTTCGCCGATATTGCACATAAAAGAAGACATATTTAGATGTCGGTTGATGGACCTAATTCAAAAACGTTGACTTTCGGGTTTCTCCACATTGTTCTCACTAGGCGATATATTTTATTGATAAAAAAATAATGCATACAAGAACATTTACGATTAGATCTAATTTAAAATTCAGTTTTATAGCCTGGAGTCTCATAATACGCCGGCTAGCCTATTATGTCATATAAAATGCATTCTAATAAAGTTGTAATAATGCGGGAATTCGAGAGATTTTATTGATTAGTACCGACTGTGAGTGTACTATAGTTTTATGTAAAGGTTTTACATGTTAAAATGGGGATTTCCCCATTGACGTCGTAAGTATTAATTCTTATAAATTGTGGCTACTAAAATATCCTTATTGGAAAAAGGACAATCTCAGTAAGCCTAAAATGTATATTTTGGCACTAGGCAAGGAACTTATAAATATAAAGGAATATGTTTTCAGGCGTTATAATAATAAGCAGATCCAAAAGATTAAATAGGGCAGAAGTATTTGCAGCACTTTTGGATATTAGGGGCCGTTCAAGTATTACCTAATGCAGGTTAGGGGGGGGGGGGGGGTAAAAATCTTCAAAAATGGACCGTAAACAAATCAAAAATCAATAAATGTTTGACTTCTGTCAATGGATTATACACATGATTTGTGTAATCATTTTTAATTTTATTTTGTTTTAACAAGCATCTGCACATTTTTTCTAAAGACACAATCCTTGTTAGTCATATCAATCATATTGCTTTTAATTTTATAAATGTCACTACACAAAATCAAGGATTTACACACTACAATAGTACTTACTGCATTTCTTCAGTTTCTTAACCAGTCCGATTTGGAAATATGGTGGAAAATATACTATGAGCATTAATTACAATCACGGTTACCCAACACATTACCATTTTGTAAAAATTAAACATCCTACAAGCAAGATATTCCAATTATAAAAACCAAAACAAATACCACGTGTGAATTTTTGTTTTGTTTGGCAATTATTCCAGAGTAGCCAATATTGATTTGATGTCACGACTATCACGGTCCATTGCGTTACGTAATACTTGAACACTCCCTAAACTGAGCTCAGAGTAGAACAAAAAAAAATACAAGGGGGCGGTGCTATTTATGTTGTAGAGGCAAAGATAGAAAAACAAGTAAAATATGTGTAAAGTGTAATAATTATGTATGCCTAGAACACACGAAATCAGAGACAGTTTGTGTACATTGTACAAATAGGATGTAGTTGTTAGTTAGGTACTCTGTCAGTATTAATCAGTAGAATGTATTTTGAAGTAATAATAAATGTTCAATACTATAACAATAATGTGGTATTGTTACAATTTTTGTTCGTATAGGCATCGTTCACACATTATAAGAAGGGGGTCCGTTCATACCCCAGCCTGTCTTATGTGTAATATTTTGAGGCCCGTCCGATCAAGGTTAACAAATGCCTACGAAGAATTGTTCATATTTTCTGGCCTAACATCATCAGAAACAAAGATCTGCTACACTTTACCAAATAAAAGAGGGTAGGTAGCAAATGAAATAAAGTCCACAAAGTGGGGTTGCATCCGTCACACACTCCGAAGAAATAGCTCCAGTAAGTACATATTGCAAAGGCTGCCCTAGAGTGAAATCCCCAACGAAAAACAAAAAGAGGTCGCCCAGCACAAACTTGGAGAAGATCTATCATGGCGAGATAAGAGCCCAAGGAAAGGCTTGGAATAAGGTGAAGGCCTTAGTGCAAAACAAATCCATGATGGGTTTTCACTGAAGATCTATGCTCCACTTACGAGTTCAAAAACCTTTTACACTACTTCTAAATAAGGGAGGACTAAAAATATCGTTACTAACCTTCTTCACTTTTTTTATTTTCTTCATATTGCTTCATTTCAGTTTTTATTGGACATTCCTTTACATCTAAATAATCGTATGTGTCATGTGAACTTTGACTATTTGATTCCTCCTTCATTTCATATTGAAAGCCACCCAAAAGAGCATCATCCACATCCAAGTTATTATATTCTATTTCTATTTTACACTTTTCTTCACTAATTTCTTGTTTTACTTCCATGTTAAATTTTATATCTTTCGACTTTCGGTATTTCTAACGAACTGTCAATGTCAATACTGACAGTGACAGTACAAAATACAAGGAACTGTCAGTATTGACAGCTACTGTTCTGTGACAAGTCTGACAGACTAATTTTGACAGATTCATAGATGGAACAACAAGGTAGGACCATAGATATAAGGTTTGTTCCAACATGAACTTTTTGACGGTCCAGAAACCGTCACGAAACTACTTGTACCGTTTGTTGTGCGCATGTTCGTAATTGTATCGCCCTGTTATCGTCCCATGACGGTAATTTGGAAACCGATGTTGGAACGGTTATCTGACTGATAACTATATTTGAATATAAATATATTTGAATAAACTATTGGCTCCGTGCGTCTCCCCTCTACTTAAGGCCCCGTCTCACCATCAAATAATTGACAGTTATTTGATCAAACTTGACTAGTGAAGGCCGCGTCCCACCATCAAACAATTTGATCAAACTTGACAGTTAGTGACACAAAGTGACAGTTAGTGACGTCACATCCTGAGTGTTCATTGTGGATAATAATGAAAAATTTTAATTTTAAATAAAGTACAAACAAGTTAGACAACACAATACAAAAAATTTGATCAAACTAGACTGATAGTGAGAGCACAGATTTGTAGAATTTCAAAAAAACTGCAATTGTGACGTCACTTTGACGTACTTCCGGAGTTTGCTCAAACTGTTTGATCAAATTATTTGATGGTGAGACGCGGCCTTGACACAAACTATACATACTAACTGTCAAGTTTGATCAAATAACTGTCAATTATTTGATGGTGAGACGGGACCTTTAGTCACGTGACACGCTGTCAGATTTTGTAAGGACGTTTTAACATTGAGTCTTATGGGATTATTTTGTTAAGGCTATGGGTACATAATTCGCAAATATTTTACGTGTATCCCTACTTTTTCTGTCTTTACACGGCAAATTACGTGTAGTAAAATTCACACTGGTATGGATATGTAAACATTACTACCCAGATAACACAGAAACATGACAGAAATATTCCAGAAACATCCTTCTGGGACAATAGAAACATACTAACAACATCCTCATTTCCCTCGAAACATCCCTAGGATGTTTGTGGCAACAGCCATGTCATCATTTTCAACATTCTACAAACATCTCGGTAGGATGTTTCTAAGATGAAATAGGATGTACTAGGTACATTCCGGGTACTTTGTTTAGAACATCTCAGAAACGTTTCTAAAAATACCCTGGAAGTGAATTCGCTATAGGAGCAAATAAAACAATTCAATATTTCTTAATAAAAGAGCTATTTATTTAAAAACTAATAACATTTTCTTTAAGCCACATATTTTCTTCTAGGTATCGGAAATGACAGGGTCTTCATTTCAAAACTAGACAGTTCAAATATCTTTTGATTGTAGTAAAATGTAAAAAAAAAATAATAAACATCAAATTTTATATCCAGGGGGACACTTTTTATTCCCAATTGCAGCATCGATACTTCAACCCTCGAACAGTGAAGTGAACAACCCCTGAAATTTAGATAGGGAAAGTACCAAGTGTGCCACATTTTTGAAAAGGTAATTATATGGGGTATTCAGCAATACCAATATTGTTGTGTCAAATTCCGATTTTAGCGCCCTCTTGGGGAAAAAATAATCGTTACGTAATTCAAATTGTGACACCTCATTTGAAAGCTATTTTTATTGCTAATTAAATGCAATAAATAAAATTATCCTGAATTCATATTTAATAATTGAAATCAAATGAGATTGGAAAGTGTGATCCTACTAAGTCTGTTTATTTTAGGTGATTTCACTTATGAAATATGATTTCAGGATAATATTATTTATTGCATTTAATTAGCAATAGAAATAGCTTTTGAATGAGGTGTCACAATTTGAATTACGTAACGATTATTTTTTCCTCAAGAGGGCGCTTAAATCGGAATTTGACACAACAATATTGGTATTGCTGAATTCCCCATATAATTACCTTTTCAAAAATATGGCACACTTGGTACTTTCCCTATATAAATTTCAGGAGTTCACTCTACTGCTCGAGGGTTGAAGTATCGATGCTGCAATTACGAAAAAAAAGTGTCCCCCTTGATATAAAATTTGACGTGTTTTTTTAATTTTTTTACATTTTACTACAATCAAAATATATTTGAACTGTCTAGTTTTGAAATGAAGACCCTGTATAAAGCATTGGTAAACAAGTACATACAGGGTGTATCAACGATGTGTGGGTGGGCGATAAGTGCTTCCCTATTTGAGATAGGAAAAAATGTCTTAAATAAAAGTTTGTAGAGATCACTGAAATCTATGTTACAAAAATATTTACCCTCATACAGGGTGTTGGATAAAGGTGTGACTTATCAAAGATATGTTTTTTTAAATAGAACACCCTATATATCTTTATATTTTTAAAATCTTTTCAATGAGCTGATTTCAATGGTACTTCACACTTCTATCTATTGTGATTAGTTGAGGACCTACAGCCACTGGAAATGGTCAATTTTTCAAATTCAGGTGGCTGTAGTAGCTAAACAGTCCAAAATTTCGAAAAATGGCTTTCATGTTGTATTAAATGACTGTATTAAATAATTTTTCATGTCACTCAATAGAACTTGAAAAGTTAGGAAAGGGACATGAAATTTTTAAAAATTTTTACTGGTTTAGCTACTACAGCCACCTGAATTTGAAAAATTGACAATTTCCAGTAGCTGTAGATCCTCAACTAATCACAATAATAGATAGTAAGTGTGAAGTACCATTGAAATCAACTCATTAAAAAGATTTTAAAGTAAAAATATATAGGGTGTTCCATTTAAAAAAAAACATATCTTTGTCACACATTTATCCAACACCCTGTATAAGGGTAAATATTTTTGTAACATAGATTTCACTGATCTCCACAACTTTTATTTAAGGCTTTTTTCCTATCTCAAATAGGGAAGCACCTATCGCTCACCCCCACACATCGTTGATACACCCTGTATAGCAACTGATACACAATGCTATGATTTGTTTAACAATGTTTTATTTCCCGATACCTAGTAAAAAATGTTACATAAGATGTTTATACATTCAATTTCTCTGTTCTTAATCTTCTTTCTTTGGCTCTTCGTAGCCAATCGCCAATTTTTTTTTCAATCTCCTTTCTGGTGATCCCATTGATCCCATGTGCCTTTTGCCCAGCTTCTAAAAAAATTATTATGTATTATGATGTAATAATTTGAATATTGTTAATAAAAGATAATAAATATTTTGTGGTCATAATGAAATAAAGACCACATTTTCTAACATTTTATTAATTTAGTAATATTCTGTAAATTAAAATTAAATTGTTAACAATTTTTTCTAAATGATAATTTTTAAAGACTTCTTAGGGGCTTAGGTAAAGGGCTAGAGATAGTTACCTAGTACAGATTTAGCTAGATTTAATTTTTCAAAAACCAGTTTTCCTTTCCTTCCAGTTTCCTGTAAAGGAAAATTGTTCGGCCAGGCCATCAGTTACAAGGGGCCCGATGCAACGCCTAATGAATTCGTATATATTGTTACCACCAAGTTTGGAAAAAAATAAAATCTGCAACAGAAAAAGTAAAATAAAATTCAATAACAATAAGTGCTTTAAATATTAACATAAATAATTGTTTGTGAAAGTTATATATACATATTTACCAATGCCGAATAATTTTCAGGACTGGAGAAAAAATTCTCAAAAAGTTCCAGATCCTCATTTGTTTCCATTGGAAACTTTATTGCAGATTTTTGCAATATATTATTTGTAGACTCTTCATTAGTTTGCATATTTCGCTGACAACAATTTTCGACTTTGAGTTAATTTCAATTAGTAATGATTGTATATTATACAGTAGTTGTGGATTGCAACAGCAGCTCGTGCTTTGTGATGTAACAACTAAAATTAAATTCACCTGTTAGAAGCAGTATATCAGTGTGTTAATAAACTGACAGATAAAAGTACAGTGTTTTAGCACAGTCTAAAACTCGGTTAATGTTTAAATTTGATAAAAGAACTTACCAACATTATTCAAATTCTCATGTATTTCCTTCAAGGCCCTTTTTGGTGTGGTGTAATTGCTTTTCGAACCTGGACCTAAAATACATATTTGAACATAAATTAATAAATATCAAATGAAATTCAGTATCAACATACCCATGTTACGATCATGATGAACTTGACCAGGGGTAAAGCAGGGGGTAGAACTATTGCCTGTTTGACTTGGTGTGTTCGAAACAGTTAACTCGTCTACCATTTCAGCCATGTCGTTGGTCCAAATTGGTGGGGTAGGCATTTTAGTAACTTTAAATTGCTTCCTATTTGATGCATGTTCCGTAGGTTCATCATTTTCATCAGATTCAGAAGAAGAGGATATAATTTTCTTCTTTCTATGTCTTTTATTACCCGCCTCTGTATCTGTATTAAGGTCACTAGTAGTTTCAGCCATAAGAGCTTTTTTTCTAGCAAGTCAATAATCATCTAAAAAATTAAAACCAAACATCAAGTTTATGATCAGTAATAAAGGGAACGAATTAATTAGTTGAAGTTTGCAATGGTAAGATAAACAGGTTAAGCATAAAAAATTTTGAAATCAACAAATATTTTTCACTATTTAGTAGTTATTTACAAAACAGACAAACCTTTAAATTTAAATATTTTCAAAGAGTAAAGTTTTTAAAACTGTCAATACTGGAAAGCCAAATTTTTGTACTTTTTGCAAATCCAAAATTGTTTCACAATGTATATACAAAAAGCCATTAGAAAGAATACAATTTTTTAACAAACTTATTAAAAACTTTCCCAGATACTTATATACTATTTGTGGTCATTTAAAATGAGAATTATATTCTATTAGAATGTATTAATGGAAATACAACAAATTTATCATTGAAACTTAATATCATACATTTACAGGCAATCTGTGATAAATTCCAATATTGAAGCTCAATGTCCTGTCTACTTACTAAAAAGATACTTAATTTTGATGATTCACAAGGTGTAACATAAAAGTTTTCTATACAAGAAAATGTTTGACTAATTATTTTAATTTCATCATTACACATTATAATATTTTTGATAATTACTATGGTTCTGTCATTAAGCATACAACAATTATCAGCTTCACCTATTGATAATAAATAATAAGCATTAACATAAATCTTTTGAAATTGTTTTATTTTTACTGATATATTAGCAAAAGTTTCAAGGAGTGGGCCTCGAGAATGTTCTGACTTAAGAATAGGAAAATTTACTTTATCTCCATTATGTATTAATGATTTTTTTCGTTCACTAATTCTATTAACTATTTGTTGAAGAGGTTGATTACCTTTGCGGACTAGATTTTTTAAAAATATCATATTGTTCTCAAAGGGAAATGAACTGAAATTTTCAATACTACCAAATGTTTCCACATCATTTGGGATGTGGAGTAAATTATGCACATTATGAGAAACATTTTCCTCCCCATAACCTCCTTAGTCCCCGCGTCGTCTACAAGCGACATAAAACATGCTTTGTTTAGAAATTTTTTCTGGGATGAAAGTTTAGGTAGGCAGCCTTGAAAAGTAGTACACTGGAAAGCCAAAAGGTGGCATCACCTGCTAGAGTGAGTTTTTAGTTCATTCATTCGCATCTGACAACTGTGAGTGAGAAGTAAAAATGGCGGACTGTCCCAAACGGCCAATTCCATGTTCAAGTTTCTGTAAGTATTTTTTCTGTTTTTTCCTTATCATAAAATTCTCATTCAATGATTGAACACTTATCTTGAAGACTTGGTCTTTTCATCTGTAAATAGATAATTATCATTCCATTTATATTTTTCAAGCAGTTACCATGGAAACGGTTATGTCGTCTGATGGAGACATTGGGATTTTAGATATATTTTTTTACCGTTTGGATTTGATTATTTAAATATACAATTAGAATTTTTTCTTCAAATCTGTAATATTCTAGTAACATTTTAAACTGAATACTAATAAAAACTAATAGACCGATTAATTTTTTATGATATAAATATTTTTATATGCTGTTCTAAACCTGGAATATTTCGTGTAAACCAAGTTAACTATTTGGAAATAATAAACTAAATACAGTAAAACCTTTGTTAATGGCAACCTGTCAAAACCGGCCACCTGTACTAGCCGGCCAATTTCAAAGTACCCCAAACCAAAATTTGTGTACCACAAAACCTGGTATTAGCGGCCACCTTTTTATATCGGCCAATAGTTCTGTCATTTTTAGTGACCGTTACTGACAGGTTTTACTGTAGTTTTAAACTCGCAATATGTATCTGCATTTTACTATTTGCGTATGTTATTTACAGATTCCAAGCGAATTCAAGAATATGTTGACGATCGATTTGATGGAGATAACAGTGAGGTGGACATCAGCGATGATGATGACTTGGATGCAGATCCAACGTGGCTACCACAGCAGGAGACCACTGACATTGGGGAAATAGACGAAGAAGAGGAAGAAGACGAAGAAACGATATCGGATGGTACCTCAACTACTTCAGACATGATGGCTTCTAATATTACAACTGGCGAAGACAATACTCCAGTCGCACAAGCCGTGAGTAGCAGTGAAAGATACTTCTGGAAAAAAAACTCAGATTTTGAACCATGCTTGCCAGCTCCAGATAATACTCCTTTAGAAATAAATGCTGTAAATCTGCAACCTCATGCATATGTTAGCAAGTATATTCCTGAGAGTATTTTCAAAGTTATTTTAGAACAAACAAACAGAACGTATGTGGAAAAAACTGGGAAAGTTCTTTTGAATGATGTGGAAGATGTAAAAAAGTTTTTTTCAGCAAGTTTGATGATGTCTATTATGGGATATCCACGGATTAGGATGTATTGGGCCAGAAAAACCAAAGCAGAATGTATAAGTAACCTCATGCGAAGGGATAAATATTTTTGTATTCGAAAGAATCTGAAAATTGTGTATGATGGTGACGTAACGGATGAAGAAAAGAACGCCTACAAGTTTTGGAAAGTAGAACCACTGATCAGGTCAGTTAAAACAGGTTGTTTGCTGAATCCAAAGCCTCAAGTAGTGGCTATAGATGAACAAATGATTCCTTTCTGGGGGCATTGCCCAGCCAGACAAGTAATCAAAACAAAACCCAATCCATGTGGCTTGAAAAATTTTGTTGTAGCTGCTCCAGATGGACTGCCACTAGATTTTTTCTTTTACCAGGGAAAAGGTGACCCTATAGTTCATGATGAACGTTTCAAACTTCTAGATGTTGGTGGTAAGGCTGTGATGAAGCTTCTGACTACGTTTCCTCCTGGGGTTTCAATTTATATGGATAGATATTTCAATTCTGAACACCTTTTAGATTTATTACATTCAGAAAGAGAAGCTACAGGTACTGGCACTTTGAAACAAGTAAGAATACCCAAAAACTCCAAGCTAAGAAGTGATACTGATTTGAAAAAAGAAGGTAGGGGGGCAATTGATGAGAGTGTAAGATCAGACGGTCAAGTGTCTGTTGTAAAATGGTTTGATAACAGAGCCGTAATTTTGATGTCAAATAGAGAGGGCTCACAACCTGTCGATAAATGTAGAAGATGGTGCAAAATACAAAAGAGATTCATTGAAGTCAACAGGCCTCTGGCAGTTAAGGTCTACAATGCCAATATGGGAGGCATTGACTTCTTAGACCGAATGATAAGTTATTACAGGATCTCTGCTCGAACTAGAAAATGGACAGTCAGAGTTATCATGCATTTGTTTGACTTCGCAATTTCAGCATCATGGATCGAATATCGACGAGATCAGCGACTTTTAGGAACCCACAAAAAAGATATTATGGATCTGTTCTGTTTTAAAGAAGAGTATGCATATTTCCTAGCCCATGGTCATCAGGAGAGCTCGGAGGATAGTGATCCAGATTATGAGTGTTCCTTACCCCCTCATCGGAAGCAACCCAGGGTATCCCACCCTCCAGACTTGCTCCGTAAAAAGCACACTTTGCATTTGCCAGAAATCCCAACACCAGCCAAGAAGAATAGATGCCGAATGCCAGGATGTTCAGCCAACTCATCTAGAATCAGGTGTTCTACATGCCAGGTGTTCCTTTGCATCCAAGAAAATAGAAACTGCTTCAAGCTGTACCATGAACTATGACAAGTGCGTTAACTCAGCCAGAATCAATGTTCTACATGTCAGGTGTTCCTCTGCCTCCAAGAAAACCGAAACAGCATCAAGGTTGTGTATGAACTGACACCAGTGAATTATCTATCAGCTATTTTTTATCATATTTTATTACTTAATAAATGATATAAACAATGTTGTGTATTTATTTCCAATGTATTCATAAAAAATCATGGCTATGTTACGCATAAAACACAAATTCCTTTAAAACCCAATGTCGCCCATAGGAGACATTGGATTTTAAAGATGGCCGCCATAAAAAAATTTTTTTGTAATTTTTTTTCTTTTCTTGATGCCTAATGTAACATAGAACACACCAAAAAATTGAAATTAAGAAACAAAAAATTTCCTGGGACTGAGGAGGATAAAGTAAAGAAAATGTCTGCACAAAATGGTATAATAACTGTTTGGCATAGTTTACATTTTGGTTTTTTGAAAGCAAAATTACTGAAACATGAAGAGTCAAAAAATTGTCCATTTAGGCGAATGAAGCCTTAGGTTTCGCAGTCAATATCCCAACCACACACACACACACAAAAAATTGTCATAAATTTCTTTTGAAATAATTTGCTCAAGCAACAGTAATGGACCTGTATAAAATAAAAATAACCGAAACTCTGTTGCTTTCCATCTTTTAACTTCAGAGAGAGACCTCGGTTTCCTTGAAAACTCAGCTGGTATTTGTTTTTTAAACTCTAAATATTTTGCTGACATATTATTTATTTGTTGAGAAGGTAAACGATGAGTAGGTTTTCCTGAAATCCATAGATTTAATAGTTTTTTCATAACACCCAGGCAAATTAAGTGCATATAATCAAGTGGAAATGAGTTTATCATATCCAACCCTGGAATGTTCTCTAAGATGGAAGTCTCATTGTGGTGGTTTTTCTGTTTCTTTGTGCGAAACGTATCATCTGTTCTTAAGCAAAACCTATCTAATGCTGGAAAGCAAGTTCTATGAGCTATATAAGTGCCTTTAATATTACATTTAGAACAGGAATTGTAACCAGTATGACCCACAGTGCATTTAATAAATGATTTTGCAGGAACATCACATATGAAACAAACAATTTTCACACTATATCTAATTTTGTTGTAAACAAAGCCATTAGTAATTAATTCAATAGCCTCGTTTACGAAATCTGCCATAAATTCATTTGCACTATTAGGCTTTTCATTCCCTTGATAAATTCCACAAATGTCAACAACATTTTTATTTGTCATAAGGTTAACCATGGGTGCATTCAGCAGACACAATCGCTAACTAATCGATTAGTGATTTTCTGCTGAATGCCACATAAATTGTGACATTTAGCATGTAAATCACAAATCGATTAGTTAGCGATTGCGTCTGCTGAATGCACCCCATAATCCGCCAGACTTGGTTCCCAGAGCTTTTTGAAATGGGTAAACCATCAACATTTACACAAATGTCTAAATTAACACTCATCTTATGCAACCATTTTTTTTAATTCTGTAATTAAATTTTCGAGACACTGAGCTAACCCAAAATGATAATAAAACCCTGGCTCTATTATTTTAATCTTTGAACCAGTGTCACGAGGTGTTTTTAAAAGAGTCCTTGCATCCCTGGGTACATCAAGATTACTTTTTCGCAAAATATCCAATAAATCGGACAAGGCACAATGGTTTATATTATGCTTGACTCGCTTGACTGCTTGATCAATTACTTAATTGATTTGTAAAAGGTACGTCCGGTTCATTTAATGTGTTTGGTGGACTTTCAAAGAGGCTTATTTGCCAGTTATTGGAATTATCATTTTCCTCGTGATTTTCGGATGTGTTTTGATAATTTACTTCGCTTTCATTATCTTGGACACAAGAAGTAGGAGTACACGAATGAGACTGATTACCACTGGTACTGGTAGACGGTTTTTCAATATCAATATAATTGTTATAAGTGTTATCTTTTTTCAGCCGTTTAAAGCGCTGACTATATTTATTTAATAGTTTTCTTTTTTCCTGACTATCCATTATAAATACTTACTTTATAAAAGCCACAACACTCAACACTTACAAATCCAAAAAGAACAAAGACACGACATGACTCAAAAAGTCAAAAGTACTCCACTTCTAACCTAACCTTGCCTTTGCAAACTAGGTCTTCTTCTTTTTCTACTAATCTTCTTTTTTGCAAAGCTAATGCAGGGCAGGGATAGCAGGATATCGCGTACACAAATACGTCAGTCACAATATTTTAAGACCGATTGTTATAAAGTTTAAGGACAATTAACAATTATTCACAAATAGATGCGAGTTGTATATTTTGTAATGAAAAACATGTTTAAGAGAAACATTCTAGGGACATCCCACTGATGTTTACATTTAACAACCATATTTATGTACCAAGAGAAACATTCTAGGAACATCCCATCTAGGTCGGAAACATTGGGACACTGGTAGTACTTTAATGGGATGTCCCAGGAAAATACTGTGTTATCTGGGTAGAATGTCATTCTACTTGAAACTGTCATCATTAATTTAAAGAGATGGGTTTTGAATGTTCTTGGATAACTGTTAAGTTGGATTTATAGTTTGACGTAGCGTAGACGTAGACGCAACGGAGACGCACTGGAAAAGATCAACACCGAATTTTGTGTACTCGTGTTTATAGATGAACGCAAGCGCCTGACGGAACGTAAGAGAAACGTAACGTAACATAAGAGATGACCAACTTTCATCTTTTACAGTGCGTTTCTTCCGTCTGGCCAATCATAAGGCAGAATTTTGTTCTGTCACTCAAAGTGGACCCGCCCCGCCCCCTCATTCCTTGTGTTGTGTAAAAAGTTGATTGTCAACATATTCGAATTTTGTTAATTATTTGTTAATACAATGGATGTTAAGTTATTAATTTAATAAAAATATATCATAGAGTCATTTCAATATTTCAGATAAATATGAGTTGTTTATTAGCCTAATTCGTGGTTATCCACACATATTATACGATAGGTAAATCCAATAAACATTTAAAGACCAGGAAATGAAACAAAATAGTTGGAAATCCCACGGCATGCGGCACCAAAGAGCATACTTTCGTTTATTTCCTAATCCATGTAACACACAAAACAGATAAATATTATAATAAATAATAGTATAAGTATAAATAAATAAACACAAAGTTTGTTTACTGTTCGTATAATTTATAGGCTATGTTGTTGAATTAGAATTAAGTCATTGTTTACTCTTTCTACTCATGCGCAAAAATTCCGCTACGTCGATCTATAAATTGACATAATATTTTCTTCCGTCTCCAGTCCGTTTCTTACGTCTACGTTGCGTCTACGTCTACGCTACGTCAAACTATAAATCCAACTTTATTTTTATAATTGCAAATTATTAATTCAGTTAGTAAATGTGATAATTTTTTCACTAACTATGTATTCAGTGATTGTAATAATTTATTTGTACAACAAAGACTAATACTTAATCGAGAAAAGAGAAAAAGTGTTAAAGTGATTTTTTAATAATATATTGTTATGGAACGCTTACAATTTTGAACATCTGTAACAACAAAATACTTGGATCACAGAATATCCTGATGTATTCTCTGCTTGGATCTTCCACAAATAATACACAACAAATAACTTTTTATTAAGTTCACGTCTTAAATCAATTATTTATCAAATACACTATATATCAATAATATTTAATCAATAACTCAACATATTCCCGATGCAATGTCAAATATTTAAAATTGTCACTGATTGTCAGTGTCTGACAGACAATATATGCTGACAATATTATATTCGGCTGAGTGCGTTGTAAGACAAAGATAGATTTGGAAAATATTACCACGGCATTGTGTTCATTTTTTTCGAATCCTGAAAAAACCAATAAATATTTTTGAAAAATTTAAACGCAGAATGAAAGACTAAATTATTACCGAGGGCCGAAAGTCCCTTAGAATAAATAAAAAGTTTATTTTGAATGATATATTTGAAATTAAAAATCACACTGAATAATATTTGTTTATTGAAATAAACATTATAGAAGTTCTCAGGGACTTTCAGCCCTCGCTAATAACGTAATCTTTCATTCTGCGTTTAAATTTTTCAAAAATACTTATTAGTTTTCTCAGGATTCGAAAAAAATGAATCCCCATTTGAATAGCATTGCAGCCGAAAATACGTACCGATCCTCTTAAACTGGAATATTTTATTTTGTAGTGATAATTCGCGAACTCAATCGACTATAGGTGGCAGTGCAGTTGCATGAAAATGGCCGATGTAATTGGGATATCGTATTTTTCTAGAATAAATATTGTTATTGACGTAATTAATTAATATAAATAAATTATTTATTAAATAAACGCATTCGACAAGCTTTCAAACGACGTTCATACATAGGTTAACGGATGATTGGTTTATTTTCATCCCAATTCCTCTAGTTCCAAATAAGCGGCAGCACCCTCGCTTGAGCTCGCGAATAACCGAATACAATTGTTAGAATCCATTAGTCATTAATTTATACTGTAATTTATAGTGCAACAAAAATATTTTCTTTTTCGTTAATAAAGATTTATTGGCATAAACTGTGATAGTGAGGTTATGTATACAAAATCAAACTGATAATCAATATTGGAAAATGAAGAATTTATATCAGATTAAGTGCGTTTCTATTTTCTGTTTATATTAACACATTCGCGGTCATGACTGCATATGAAGTCATTTACTCCATAAGAATACGTGTATAAAATGACAGCGTGTCCGCGAATGTGTTAATACATATCACTAGCGTGACACGGCATTTTTTTAAAATGTCTCATTTAAACATACACAAAGCGTCCTGATAAAATTTCAAAAAACCGCCACCATGAGCAGGTCGGTCGATTTTGCTTTGACACTTTGTTAACGCTCAGAGCGAATACTGATTTATCTATCATTATCATATATTTGTCATTTTTGTTGGTGACAGCTTGTGTGCTTTTAGTCGATCAAAGGCTCAAAAAATTAAAAAAATTAAATCCTAGTGCGTAAAGGCTGTATGGCACTATGCATTTTCTTGTATCATTTCTAATATCGTTTCTTGTATACATTTTCTTGTATCATTTCTTGTACGTACATTTGTGCCCTGTATGACACTATGCAAGTTCTTGTATCGAAAACTGTATGAAATTCGACACGTGATTGGTCGAAATTTTGTTTGTCACCCTGTCACGTTACATTGGTATGGTAGTACTGCGTCTACAGCTGATTTTAAGGATTTTATAAAATTTATAAAATTTTAAAAACAAATATTTTAATGTTATAATAACTAGAATTTTTACGTTGACTGTTGATTATTTGTGTTTTTTATTTTGTTTTGATATTTGTGCTAAGATATTTGCATTATAGTTATCTTCAGTTTGATCCAAATTGGAACTATTGTATTTTCCTCTATTAAAAAATTATGCAATATGAAACCCAAAGTTATTCTAAATATATGGTTATTAGTAGAACAGTAGTCCATACCAAACGGTATATTAAGTATCAATAAAATATTTATAAATAATACCTACAAAACACAAATAAATTCATCAAGACATAAATCATATGATCTCATTTTCAGCCGCCATTATGACATTTAGAAGTTTTACCAGCAGGTTTTACGTTTTTGCTCTTTGCGCAGAAATTGGCGCAGTTATTGTACAAGAATCTGTGCCTGACACAAATTCTTGTATCGTTTCTGATATCGTTTCTTGTATCTGTGTATGACACTATACATTTTTTGACATATCAGAAACGATATTAGAAATGATACAAGAAAATGCATAGTGTCATACAGCCTTAAGTCAATCCAACCAGCAAATTATGCATTTGCTCGATTACTGAAATGATCATCACGAAACTGTCACAGAAAGATCACAATTCTTGTTGGAACAGTGGGAAGGACGATCCGATGACGATCATATTTTTGTTGGAACGTACTTTGTTTACTGCGCAGGAGCGTTACCGTTTCGTGACGGTTCTTGGTCGTGTTGGAACAAACCTATAAGGTTTGTTCCAACGCGATTGAGAATCGTCATGTAACGATCACGTTACTATATAAGTTTACTATTTGTTCCAACATGAACTTTTGGACGGTCCACGACGATCACCGTCCTGCGCTGTACCATGGAACGTATTATTTCGTTCCCATGGAACCCATAGAACGTTCATTATCTAGTAACGAAACGGTAATCTGGTTCTTGGTCGTGTTGGAACAAACCTATAATTAACGTTCCATGGGAACGAAAAAATACGTTCCATGGTACTGCGCAGGACTGTGATCGTTACATGGACGGTTCTCAGTCGTGCTGGAACAAACCCAATATAACACGTTTTTGTCGTTCCATTACTCCCACCTCTTGGTAGATACGCTCACACTCGCACGACAAAGATAGCTAGACCACCGTACTTGATATTGGCGTTACACTCCGATGCATGGCATTGAGTGGCATGACTAGCATCGTCTCTGGGCAGGACACACCTACTGCTCACTACACACAAAAATTCATAAACAGTTCATTTTTTATTGAAAAAAGAAGAATTTTTATGCCGGATTTACACTCAGCCTTTGAATACGATATCGACCATAGATTACGCAAGGTCCGAAAAATAGCGTAACGCGGAGCAATTTGGGTCGATGGTCTATCTATCTCTCTCTACCGGCGCTTAACTTTCTCTAGCATATGATGGCAGCTGCCTCTGTGTCGTTCCATTACTCCCACCTCTTGGTAGATACGCTCACGGCTCACACTAATACGACAGACAAAGATAGTACACCACTGTACTTAAGACTGTATGACACTATGCATTTTCTTGTATCATTGGGTCAATACATTTTCTGACATTATAAACGTCATTAGATATAAAAAAAACATTGCAACAAGTGAAGGGTCCAGGACTGTAACAGCTCAATGTTCCCATGTGTCTAGTATGGTGGCGTTTACTGTATATACAGTGCACAGATTCTACAGGTGCCGGTGGGGATGGCGCCTATGCATAGTATTATAATCGGTGTATGGAAGAGAAAGTATTCGAAATAAAGAAATAACAAAGTTTATATTCCTATAAAACTAAAATATATATTAAAAAAAAAACGTGAAAAAACCGTTTACGTGAGTATAACCGACAGCTTTTTTAACCGTAGTCAAAATTTCAATCTTTGCATTATTTTATCTGGTTATATTCATTTTAGGTAAGCAATGATGATGACTGGTAAACCAGTCGAAAACTAGGTATGTATTTGTGATGTAGCCCTTTTTAGGGATTTTAAATATACCTTTTATACAGAATTTGCTGTTTTTTGTATTACATGGTGTACAGCCAACTGCAGGAAAACTTTTTCCTTGTGGATTTTTAAAATATATATTGTTTTAATACTAGATGGGTTCGGGGATTAAGAGAACTATTACGGGGCTGTAAAAACTTTATTAAACTTATTTCTTAGGGTTTTAATAAGTAATTTATAAAATTAGATCTGAAACGAACTTTTCATGACAAAACTTCTCGTTGAAAAATATGACTGTCAGGTCCATTACTAGTCTGACTAAAGCCGTCCGCACATGGGGCGACGCTCGAACTACTCGACTCGATTCCAGTCGCGTAGGTCTCTCATCCCTGCCAGTCAAGTTCCTTCGTTGTGGCATTGAACTCCATACACGGAACGTTTAGGATTGCAAATCTCATCTTGTATTACTCTCGTCGCTTGCGATCTGTAGCGCACGAGAAAGTTCGAGTGAGACGCACGTTTCCAGTCATATAGGTAATTTATTTTATTTGTTTCCTTCGTTTTTGTTGTTTTTTTTTGCGCTTAAT
Source organism: Diabrotica virgifera virgifera (assembly GCF_917563875.1). Taxonomy (NCBI): domain Eukaryota; kingdom Metazoa; phylum Arthropoda; class Insecta; order Coleoptera; family Chrysomelidae; genus Diabrotica; species Diabrotica virgifera. The sequence goes on from NC_065451.1 coordinate 178,281,698, forward strand.
TAAATTGTAGTTTTATTTAAAGATCTGTGCATGTTATGTTCGTTGATTGTAGTCCTACCTACTAGTTTTGTGGAAATATTTGTTTGTAAAATAAAATTCTGAAAACATTGAACTTCTGGTTCTAGGTGTTAAATATAAAATTCGTTATGGAAGTAGAAAAAGGTCCTCAGTATAATGCTCAGTGTATTCAAATTATACTAAAAATGTAACAATACCGTACTTTTCACAGATTGAAATAGTCGTTTCGGTTGATATATAAAAAAAGGCGTTCTTCCTGGTTGGAAGATGTAAGCAAGCTGAATAGACTAGTGTGCGGAGAGAAATCGCTTGGGCCGCAGGGTTCGTACAAGAAGAGCAAGACGCGCGAACTTCGAGACGTGTCTACGATCGACCCATGGGCGGACGGCCTTACAGAATTTCGTAGACTTATGCTAACACCTACACTAAGGTGATTATAAAGTCATTTCTCTTTTCTGTTCAGTTCAGTTGCTTAACAACAAATTAAAAAATTATTTATTGTGCAAAATAAAAATATTGTGTAGAAATAAACTCCACAAAATTTTATGAGATTAGTACACACTCTCGATATTTCTAATAATTCTTATTTTTTTTTAATAAAAGATTAAGTTGATTTGAGCAGTTAATAGTGTGAGATATGGATTTTTATGTTGTATGTTTCCTATTCCGAATGTGTCAAAGCGAATCTCGGCAGAGCGAATTCAGTATAACAATATTATATACATATTATAACCTATAAAAATTATAGGTTATTCTCCAGTGTGTACTCTCAAATGTGTTTTCAAATTACTTGTATCACTAAATTGCTTAAATCAAATCTCACACTGGTATGGTTTTTCTCCAGTGTGCTCTTTTCAAATGACTTTCTCCAATAAACTGCTTAAAACAAATTTCACACTTGTATGGTTTTTCCCCGACAGTGTTAAAATAACTGCATTATACAGGGTGTCCCGAAAAGATTGGTCATAAATTATACCATAGATTCTGGTGTCAAAAATAGGTTGATTGAATAGTGCACAGGAAAAAAGTTACAGCCCTTTGAAATAACAAAATGAAAATCGATTTTTTTTTTCATATATCGAAAACTCTTAGAGATTTTTATTGAAAATGGATATGTGGCATTCTTGTGGCAGGAACATCTTAAAAAAAAGAATGTGTGTGTACTTTGTACGCACGTAAGAAGTTATACTTCTATTATAATATAATTTCAACGAAATAAATATACCTACTTAACAGTTACAATACAAAAAATTAACAATAATTACCAAAATTTAACCAAAACAATGCCAAAATTTAACAATGCCAAATATTAAAAAAAAAACGAAAAAAGTATGAATCGTCCAGGAATTGAACCCGCAACCTTGCGAATTCTCAATCTCTGGTCAAATACTCTACCAACAAGACCATCAAAGCACATACTATTAACGTGTCAGATATACATATTTACACATCACAGTGACAAGTGAAATATAAAAATAGATGTTTTATTATTTTACGCCCAAGGAAGACAAATCCAAAGACACAAAATTATAATAAAAAACCTTTTAAACCACATTTTTCAAAATTGCGCAAGTTGAATTATTAATATTAATGTTAATAAATGAAATATAAATATTTTGACGTTTCACAATTTGACAATATCATAACAAAATTTGATCTACTATTTTTAAAACACTTACCAGTGTAAGATTCTTTAGCTTTGAATAAGCTAGATCGTAGATCGTCCCGGTTGATTGTTGTTATCCACAGTTCTCTACGGCTTCGAGCTAATAGGTTTTTTATCAGTAATTTTGCGGCACTCATACTAGTCACAGTTTGATGGGCTTTCACATTGACATCCAACAATCATCTCTTCTATGTTAGTAAGTCCAAAAATATAATATGAAAACTATTTAAAAAGGCAGTATAACCATTAACTAACTTTTTGTTGTTTCTCTTCCTACAAATTTTAAAACGCAACAACCATACACCATACATAACCAAACCATAGTCCCACAACTGTGATACAGCTGCCATATTGGATAATTTTTGTCATGTCATTTGAACATCCAATCAGAACAAAGTATTAATGTGACTGCGCCGGGATCAAAGGTTTTAATCCTATTAAAATTCACCCTCATATGCGCGTAAAGAAGTATAACTTCAAAAAATTAAAGTGAAAATGTTTAGGGGTTTTGTTCCTTTCTTTAAACCCTCCCTAACTTTGTTGTACATTCCAATTAAATTATTATTGTGGCACCATTAGTTAAACACAATGATTTTAAAACTTTTTTGCTTCTTAGTACTTTTTCGATAAGGCAGTGTTTATCGAGATATTTTGAATATTTGTCGAATCCACCACATATTTGTATATGATTGACTATAGAGACCTGTTATAATCTGAAAAATTTATAATTTACATTTTTACGTATATTTTGAAAAAGAAGCCACATCTCGATAAAAGGTGACTCATCAAAAAAAGACTAAGAGGCAAAAAAGTTTTAAAAACACTCTCTTTAACCAATGGTACCACAATAATAGTTTAATTGGAACGCACACAAACATTTGGGGGGTTTAAAGGAACTAAACCCCCATCAAATTTTTATGTAAATATATTAAAAAAGAAGCCGCATCTCGATAAAAACTGGCTTATCGAAAAAATACTAAGAGGCAAAAAAAATTTTAAAAACGTGTTTCACTAATGGTACCACAATAATGAATTAATTGGAACGTATACAAAAGTTTGGGGGGTTTAAGGGAACAAAACCCCCATAAAATTTTTATGGGGTGGAAAAATTTCACTATAATTTTGTTTTAAAGTGTTTCTGCCATAAGAATGCGATACATGTCCATTGTCAATAAAAAATCTCTAATAGTTTTCGATATATTGAAAAAAATCGATTTTCATTTTGTAACTTCAAAGGGCTGTAACTTTTTTTATGAGCACATTTGTACTAAAATAAGTTAGGTTCAATCGAACTATTTTTGACCACAGAATGTGTGGTATAATTTATGACCAATATTTTCGGGACACCCTGTATAATGCAATGATAGACTTTAAAATCCAAACTTAGTTGGTTAAGTCGACCCAACTAACAATGTAAAATGTACCTAAGCTCGTGCGTTAGAATTCAAGGAGAAAACTCCACGTTCTTTGACATTAATAATGGTCTAATAAGACGGAGACGCGCTCGCGTGTCTCCTCTTTATAAAAGGCAGTCTGAAAATTAAATATTAGAATGAATGGAACTATTTTTCATGTGAATGAAACTATTTAATAGGTTGATGCAAATTCTCGCATTCGCTGACTATATAGTGGGCAGAAGTATTAGAGACATGGTGAAGTGTTTTACAAGGTTTGCGGACGCGGTAAGTGAATTAGGACTTGTGGTAAACGAGGAAAAAACCAAATATATTTGTTGATTTCTAAAAACTCCCGAAATATTCAACAGAGAAGACAAATTAACAATCATACTTTTGAGAAAGTCAGGGAATTCACATATCTTGGATCGCTGGTAAAATCAATAAACACGACAAGCGACGAAATAAAAAGACGCATAGCAATAGCAAACAGAACTGTCCACGATCTCCACAAACATTTAAAAAATAAAAATATAAAACGTGCAGTAAAGCTCAATATATACAAGACCTTAATAAGACCGGTTTTCATATATGGGGCTGAAACGTGGACCTTATCTCAAAGTGATGAAAGACTTCTTGGTGTTTTCAAGAGAGAAAAATTCTTAGAAAGATTTTTGGGGCCGTGAATGAAAATGGGCTATGGCGTCGAAGATACAACTTTGCCCTGTATCAGTTATACACAGATCCAGACATTGTCAAATTCGTTAAAGTGCAGCGACTTAGATGGGCTGGGCACATTGCTAGCATGTCAGAACACGAATACGCTAAGAAATTAAAGTCTTCAAAACCAGACGACACAAGAAGTACTTAAGGGAGGACCACGAAGAAGATGGATTGATGATGTGGAAGATTTAAAGATTCTAGGGGTCAGAAGATGGAGGGAAGTTGCCAGGAATCGATAGGAGTGGCGACTTCTTTGCGAGCAGGCCAAATCCACAACGAATTGTCGAGCCACTTATGATGATGATGATGATGGATTTTTCCCAGTGTGGTCTATCAAATGTATGTTCAAAGCAGCTGCTCCACTAAACTGTTTAAAACAGACTTTGCACTGGTAAAACTTTTCTTCAGTATGCACTCTCAAATGTCTTTTCAACTTACATGTAGTACGAAACTGCTTAAAACAAATTTCACACTTATAAGGTTTTTCACCAGTGTGCACTCTCAAATGTCTTTTCAATTGACCTGCTTGACGAAATCGCTTAAAACAAATTTCACATTTATGAGGTTCTTCTCTAGTGTGCACTCTCAAATGTTCTTTCAAATGATCTGTTCGACGAAATTGTTTAAAACAAATCTCGCACTTGTACGGTTTTTCTCCAGTATGCACTCTCAAGTGTGTTTTCAAACTACTTGCTTTGCTAAATTGCTTAAAACAAATCTCGCACTTATAAGGTTTTTCTCCAGTATGTATTCTCAAATGCTGCTTGAAATGACCTGCTTGACTAAATTGCTTAAAACAAATCTCGCACTTGTAAGGGTTTTCACAAGTGTGCACTCTTAAATGTTCTTTCAAATGAAATGCGTTACTAAATGGCTTAAAACAAATCTCACACTTTTCAGGATTTTCTCCAGTGTGCACACCCAAATGAGTTTTCAAATTAGCCGCTTGACTAAATTGCTTAAAACAAATTTCACACTTATGAGGTTTTTCTCCAGTGTGCACTCTCAAATGACCTTTCAAATAATCTCCTCGACGAAATTGCTTAAAACAAATCTCGCACTTGTAACGTTTTTCTCCAGTGTGTAATCTCATATGTTGTTTTAGAGCAATAGCTCGACTAAATTGTTTAAAACAAATTTCACACTTATGAGGTTTTTCTCCAGTGTGCACTATCAAATGTGTTTTCAAATTACCTGCTACATTAAATTGCTTAAAACAAATCTCGCACTTGTATGGTTTTTCTCCAGTGTGGATTCTCGAATGTTTTTTCAAATTATTTGCTTGTCTAAACTGTTTAAAACAAACATTGCACTTAAAACGTCTTTGTCCAGTTGCAAGTTCCATAGTTTGATCTAATGGTTTTCCTTCATCGTGTCGACTCGTGTCATTTCCTTTGTGAGATGAATCTTCAATGAGTCTCTCCATAATTTCCGTTTTGTCTTCATCTTGGGGATAACCTAAAATACAAACCAACTACAATATAAATATTCAGGTATGGAAAAAAATATCTGACTATAGGGCATTAAGACAACGGGACGAACTAAGAAAAAATACAGTGCTCGCCAAAATTAACGCACAATTTGAAAAACCCTAATAAATCAAATAATTTTAATGTTTTGATTTTTGTGATATCTTATTGTTACCTCCGGTATATTGTAAAATTTACCAAAAAAAAACGGCAAAAAACGCTGAAGATTTTATCATTTTCTGCAAAAAAATTAAGAACATGCTAGTTGTGCTTCATTTTAATTCGAATTTAGTTGGGTGGGAATACGTTGAGCTGAACGTTTAAAGGCGTTTTTCAAGTTTATTAAGTGTTTTTTCCTTTGAAATGAACCACCAGCAGCAAGAAAATCGAAAGTTGTCAGAAAGTGACTATTAGAATCGTTACTCTTCGCGAAGAAGGATACAGTCAAGTAGAACTCGCTGAAAGTTTTAATGTCACTCGGTCAACCATTTCAAGAGTGTCAACACGTTTTTCTGTTACTGGAAGAAACTCAAGAAGACCCCGTCAAGGACGTAGAAGGGTTACAAATCCTAGCTAAGACCGATTTTTGACACTTCGTACACTAAGGCAAACTCTACAAAATGAATTTTTGGATCGTTATAACTTTAGAATCAGCCAAAATACGATAAGAAGAGCACTTGCTAAAAACGACCTACGCCCTGGAAGGGCACCCACTGGCCCATTATTCCCCAGACACCATAGAAAGCAAAAATTGCATTTTGCTCGTAAACATGTTTGGAATAATGACGATTGGGGAAGAATATTGTTCACCGATGAAGCCAGGTACTGTCTTTTTTGTGATGACATGGGGAACAGAGTGTACAAAACGCCTGGGGAATGCTACGCACAGTGAAGGCGGTTTCCGCTTACGGTTAAACCTCGCGGCGGCTAAGAATTGTGCAGCAATATGGTCAGGAGGTTGGAATTCCTGCCATGGATTGGCCTGCGAGCAGTCCTGACCTCAACCCAATAGAACATGTTTGGGAGATTATAGGTAGGCGACTACAATATCTGCCTAATGGACCAAACACATTAGATGAACTGTTTTTGTGGTTAGTTGAAATTTGGGATCAAATTGATCAAGAAGAAATAAAAACGGCAATACTCAGTATGAAAGATCGTTGTCAAGCATTAATAAATGCCAGACGAGGCAATATTCGCTACTAGTACTTTCTTGCACTTTAAAAATTGCAATTCCGTCATTTATTTATGATGTTAGTTTATTTAGATCATAAATGTTTATTTAGATCATATATGTTTGTCTAGAAGTTTAGATTTATGATGTTATATTGTTTATTTCAATACATTTTTTGTAGAAAAGAAAAGTTTTTTATTTTAGATGTTCTAAAAGCAAACTTAAAGCATAAAAGAACAAACAAAATTTTTTTCATTACAACTGAAATTATAATTTCAGAAGTATGCGTTAATTTTGGCGGGCAGTGTATTATATAGACTTGTATGTCCTAGAGCAGGGGTCGGCAACCAGCGGCCCGCGTGCCGCATGCGGCCCTTTGCAACTTTTTGTGCGGCCCCCCAAAGCACTAATACAATTTTAGGAAAAATCAACAAATTTATGAAAAATAATAAATTAAAGACAGAAACACAACAGACGATTAAGGACAGAAGTTGCATGGACCGAAATTCACCAGAATATAAGAAACTTAATAAGGCAATAAGAAAAAGAATAAGACAAGACAAGACATCAGGGACAACAACACCGAACAAATCGAAAATATTATAGAGAAAAACAAGAGTTTGAAAGTGTTAAAAACTCTAAATAAGTAGTAAAGACCGACAGAAATACACCAGAGAAAAGATAAAAATGGAATCACTAAAACGACAAAAATAATAAAAAATATTGTTGAAGATTACTATTTATACAGAATTATACCTACTCATTCAGTGTAGCAAAACCAGAAAACTACGGTATGGAAATATTAAATGTAGGATCTGAAATACTACCAAAATTACTAACGAGGAAGTTATAGATGTATTAAAACAGATGAAAAATGAATATACAGAGTGAGTTTTATGTATAGATCGCCTCAATTGTCTTAGAAACGGCTTCCACGATTTTTATAAATTTTGGTGTGTAAAGGTCTTGTGATACGGCCGATATTATGGTGGTATTTACATTGTTGGCAGATCTTCCGTTTTTCTGAAAATCTAATGAACTTTCTTATTTCAAATAGGACACCCTGCATATTTTTTGCGTTTTGAAGTCCTTAAAAAAGACTGATTATTTTTTATGTAATATTCCCCATACCGAAATGCAGCAATTTCGGAGTTATTGCTTCATTTATTTAACAAAAAATGTTCTTTAAAATCCTTCTCTAAAGTTGTAAACAATTTCATTCTGAAAACAACGAACATTTTGTACGTTTGAACGTTTTTAAGTTATAAACAATTTAATATTGAAAACAACGAAAAATTACGATTTTCAATGCTCAAAAACATAAATAAAAAACATTATTTTTGAAATCACGAAGAGCCTAAATTAAATTTGAAGCATTCTTCTATCAGCTCCCTATGAGAATTTTTGGCATGTTTTATTCAAAAATATTATTTTTTAAGAGTCTAAATTAATCGCTTATGAGGGAACTGGCGATCATGCTGCATTAACAATTAAAAAACAATCTTTTAAAATTAAATAAGCCCAAACTGCGTATAATAAGGTTTGAACTTGAATTTAGGTTGTAATTACAAAAGTAATATTTTTTACTTGGGATTTTGAGCCTTGATAACCGTCATTTTTCGTTTTTTCAGTATAAAAGTGTATAACTACTCAAAAACGATAGACTTTAGAGAAAAATTACAAGGACCTTTTTTATTTAAATTGATCCAAAGAACCTAAAAATAATGTCTGGTCGGGCCGAGAAAATTAATTTCTATAACTTGTTTTAAATTTTTTGTTAAATAAATATAGCAATAACGACGAAATTATGGCATTTAGGTATAGGGAATATTACATAAGAAAAATCAGAATTTCTTAAGGACTTCAAAACGCAAAAAATATACCGGGTGTCGTATTTCAAATAAGAAAGTTCATTAGATTTTCAGAAAAACGGAATCGTATCACAAGACCCTTACATACCAAAATTTATAAAAATCGTGGAAGCCGTTTCCGAGATACTTGAGGCGTTACATACATAAAACTCACTCTGTATAGATTAAAAAAACACAGGTCCATCGAATGAACTATGTGAGAAGGTGGAGGATGTAATTGGAAGAATTGCGCAAATGAAATGAAACTAGGTAGGACACGTGACATGACAAAACAACCAAATGTGGAAGAAAAACATTATAAAATGATGATAGAAAAGACACAACAATGACGGCTAGACGATATCAAAGCACAAGTGGGGGAGTAACTGGCACTAAATAATACAAAACAGAGAAGTGAAGAACTCATTGGAGGCCTTTGTCCAGGAGTGGATGCAAACAGATTGAAGAAGAAGAAGAAAAAGAAGAAGACTATTTAAGTTATATTTGAATATGCGGCCCGTATAAAAGCTTTTATTTTGAACATGGCCCGCTATCCGAAAAAGGTTGCCGACCCCTGTCCTAGAGAATAACATGTAACCACATGTTTGTGATAGACCCGTAAGCACTATGGACAGTCTTGTCTGTACATTGTTGCTGAAAGAAAGTTTATTCTTTAGATCGTCTGGGGAAATATTTCAACGATGTGATTTCAAGATTATAAAAGCTGGTTCATATCTTAGATCAATCCAACAATTTCTTTAATCCCAATTCATAAAAAATAAAATAATAAATTCTTAACGACATAAATTAAAACAATTTATTCTAAAAATAACAATTTTATAATCTTAATTAAAAAATTTTAAATCAAACTTGCAAAAAGTCCACCACTCTCAGCCAAGCGGTAGCCCAATCTGTTAATTGCCTTCGGGTATTCGACAACATTTCGGGTATCGGGCTTTGAAAGGCATGAATGATTTTTTGACGTAATTCGTCCAAATTTCTGACACGTTTATGCTCATGTCGGTAAATTTGTTATTTCACATAACTCCATACGAAAAAGTCCAAAGGTGCAAGATCAGGGGAGCGAGGTGGCATTTTTATGGTACCGTTGGTACTAATAACTCTATCTGGAAACGTAATGTTTAAAAAATCTAACAGCTCTCGTGCATTGTGAGCTGAAGAGCCGTCTTGCTGTAACCAAATTTCATCCATACTAATAGGTAATGCTCGAATTTTATATTCCTATAAAAATAAAAGATATATAATATTATAACCTATAAAAATTATAAGTTATTCTCCAGTGTGTAATTTCAAATGTGCTTTCAAAGAACCTGTTTGGGTAAACCGTTTAAAACAAATCTCGCACTGGTAAGGCTTTTCTCCAGTGTGCACTCTCAAATGTTCTTTCAAATAAGTTGATTGACTAAATTGCTTAAAACAAATCTCACACTTGTAAGGTTTTTCTCCAGTGTGTACTCTCAAATGTTCTTTCAAATGATCTGTTCGACGAAATTGTTTAAAACAAACCTCGCACTTGTAAGGTTTTTCTCCAGTGTGTACTCTCAAATGTTCTTTCAAATGATCTGTTCGACGAAATTGTTTAAAACAAACCTCGCACTTGTAAGGTTTTTCTCCAGTGTGCACTCTCAAATGTGTTTTCAAATTATTTGGTTCGCTAAATTGCTTAAAACAAATCTCGCACTTGTAAGGTTTTTCTCCAGTGTGCACTCTTAAATGTATTTTCCAATAATCTGCTTTACTAAATTGCTTAAAACAAATCTCGCACTTGTTAGGTTTTTCTCCAGTGTGTCCTCCCAAGTGGCATTTCAAACTGCTTGCTGTACTAAATTGCTTAAAACAAATGTCGCACTTGTAAGGTTTTTTTTCAGTGTGTACTCCCAAATGTTTCTTCAAACTGCCTGCTGTACTAAATTGCTTAAAACAAACCTCGCACTTGTACGGTTTTTCTCCAGTGTGTACTCTCAAATGTATTTTTAAATCATATGCCTGACTAAATTGCTTAAAACAAATTTCACAATTATGAGGTTTTTCTCCAGTGTGCATTCTCAAATGTGTATTCAAATTACTTTTGTCACCAAACTGCTTAAAACAAATTTCGCACTGGTAAGGCTTTTCTTCAGTGTGCACTCTCAAATGTTTTTTCAAATAACCTGGTTGACGAAACTGCTTAAAACAAATTTCACACTTATGAGGCTTTTCTCCAGTGTGGACTCTTGAATGTACTTTCAAATTAATTGCTTGGCTAAACTTTTTAAAACAATTTTCGCACTTGAAAGATCTTTGTCCAGTTGTGAGTTCCATATTTTGATTTAATGGTTTTCCTTCGTCGTTTCGACTCATATAATTTCCTTCATAAGATGAATGTTTAGGTAGTGTCTTCATAATTTCCAATTTGCTCTCCTCTTGGGGATAACCTAAAATACAAATCAACTACAATATAAATGAATCGGTCATTTTAAAAACGACATATATCCACTGAAGTACAGTATGCGGCAAAATAAACAGTACTGAAATGAATATTGAAATGTTTATGAATATTTATACAGGGTGTCCCGAAAGGATTGGCCATAAATTATACTACAGATTCTGGGGTCAAAAATAGGTTGATTTGAACCTCACTTACCTATATACAATAGTGCACACAAAAAAAGTTACAGCCCTTTGAAGTTACAAAATGAAAATCGATTTTTTTCGTATATCGAAAACTCTCAGAGATTTTTTATTGAAAATGGACATGTGGCATTTTATGGCAGCAACATCTTAAAATTTTATGGGGGTTTTGTTCCTTTAAACCCCTCCAAACTTTTGTGTAAGTTGCAATTAAATTATTATTGTGGCACCATTAGTTAAACACAATGTTTTTAAAACTTTTTGCCCTTAGTACTTTTTCGATAAGCCAGTGTTTATCGAGATATTTTGAATATTTGTTGAATCCACCACATATTTGTATATGGTTAAGTACGATTATAGAAACCTGTTATAATCTGAAAATTTATTTATAATTTACATTTTTAAGTATATTTTGGAAAAGAATCTACATCTCGATAAAAGGTGACTTATGAAAAAAGTGGTACCAAAACTAATGGTACCACAATAATAGTTTAATTGGAACGTACACAAACATTGGGAGGGTTTAAAGGAACAAAACTCCCATAAATTTTTTACGTAAATACATTGAAAAAGAAGCCGCATCTCGATAAAAACTGGATTATCGAAAAAATACTAGGAGGCAAAAAAGTTTTAAAAACGTTGTGTTTAACTAATGGTGCCACAATAATGAATTAATTGGAACGTACACAAAAGTTTGGGGGGGGGGGGTTTAAGGGAACAAAATCGCCATAAATTTTTTATGGAATGGACAAATTTCACTATAATTTTGTTTTAAGATGTTTTTGCCATAAGAATGATCATAGGCGTATCCAAAGGGGGGGTTTTGGGGGTTATAACCCCCCCCATTGGGATGGACTTTGAGCTCTATACGCTTAACACCATACCCCTCAGAGACCTTAGAGTAGTTGTAACCCCCCCTTTCCAGTAGTTGTAACCCCCTCCTTAGGATCATCCTGGTTACGCCTATGAGAATGATACATGTTCATTTTCAATAAAAAATCTCTAATAGTTTTCGGTATATTGAAAAAAAAATCGATTTTCATTTTGTAACTTCACAAGGGCTGTAACTTTTCTTATGAGCACATTTTTACTAAGGTAAGTTAGGTTCAATGAAACTATTTTTGACCCCAGAATATATGGTATAATTTATGACAAATCTTTTCGGGACACCCTGTATATCTAGTATACATGATATAGCTTTGCAAACATTATTCACGACGACGCACGTTCCCGATAAAACAGATGTTAAACATGCCCTCTGGCAAGTGGCGGATCTATGAGGAGGGAAAATGAGGAAATTTCCCCACCTAACAAGGTCCAAAATTAAAGAAGAAAATTGTTTTAACATAAAAATATATTAGCTGGCATGAAACTGAAACCACAGAAAGACCAATTCAGCCCAATAAACGCTAGTTAGGAAAATTAAGGAAACTTAATGCTTATAAGTCTTTTATGTAATCTGAGTTTATTTTTTTATGTCTTTTGTTTGGTTTTTTATTGAAAGTTACACCCTAAGGCAAATTTTCTCTCCCAAGGCAAACCTCCAGATCCGCCACTGCGTCTGGCACGAAAAAATCTTTAATTCTAGTCTCCAATTCCGAAATGGTAGACGGTGGATCTGTCTGACTCCTTCAGCAATTCCCATATGTACGCATCTGGTGGCGCTAGTTCTGGTGAGTGGCAACTCCCAAAATGATCGCACAGTATTCAAAGAGACTCCCTGGCAGTGTGACAAATTGTTCCATCCTGCTGAAACCATTGTTGATTTTAAGCTTGGACCGTTTTCGTGACCTGTTCCGTATGACCGAAAATAGTACTCCGCCATAAAAAATTTTTCTGCAAAACAGAACTATTCTGAAATACCTATTATTATCACGACCTTCACATAAGTTACAACTACGTTCGGAAACCATTCAGTACATTTCGGCACATGACACGTACACATTTGAGGCATACGAATTTCAGTACTGTTTAATTTGCCGCATAACGTATTTTTAAGAAAAACCTTTTTAAATGAAATGTATTGCACGGTTATGGCCTATGGTGCTGAAACTCTAACATTAACAACCGCATCTGCTAATAAACTCAACGTAAGATGGAAAGGTTGATGATTGGTGTGTCGTTGCGGGACCATATAACAAACGAAAAACTACGATTGAGAACAGGAGTCACAGATGTTGTTTATCAGGTGGCTAAACTTAAATGGAACTGGGCGGTCATGTGGTCCTTCTGACAGAGGGAAGATGGACAAAGAGGTTGCCCGAGTGGAGACAAAGAGCCCATAAAAGAAGTAGTGGAAGACCACCCACGCGATGGACGGACGATATAAAAAGAATGTCCACTAATTGGATTCTAAGCGCCCAGGACAGAAGACAGTGGACAGAAATAGGGGAGGCCTATATCCAGCAGCTGATGCAAATGGCTAATCGATAATGATGATTGTATGAGGGGTCAATTATTGTAGCTTGGTACTTACTTATATAATAATATATGCAACGCGTTCGGGGGTCGGATTAGTGTGATTTTTTTCACAAAATAGTAGAGGCTGGTACCAACTCCATCATCATCATCATCATTCTCTTTGCCTTATCTCTATGCGGGGTCGGCTTCCCTAATTGCATTTCTCCACACAATTCTATCTTGGATCATATCAATGTTACTCCCCTTTACCAACATGTCCTGCCTTATCGTCTCCCCCCAGGTCTTCTTTGGTCTTCCTCTCCTACTCCTTCCAGGAATCTGCACTTCAGCTATTCTTCGTATTGATATCGTGATTAACTTCTCGACGTTGAACATGACCAAACCATCTTAACCTATGCTCTCTCATTTTGGCATCAATTGGTGCCACACCTAGGCTACCCCTAATATACTCATTTCTAATTTTATCCTTCTTTGTCACTCCACTCATCCATCTAAGCATTCTCATTTCCGCCACATGCATTCGTTGTTCCTTTCTTTTTCACTGCCCAACATTCAGTTCCGTACATCATAGCCGGTCTTATGGCTGTTTTATAGAATTTCCCCTTCAGCTTCATTGGAATTTTTCTGTCACACAACACACCACTCGCTTCTTTCCACTTCATCTCTACATGCATCTCCATCTATTTCTCCATTACTCTGTAATACCGATCCTAGGTACTTAAAACTATGGCTTTTCACAATCATTTCACCATCCAAAGATACCATTTTATTTGTAGTAACTCCATCTTTAAATGAACATTCCAAATACTCTGTTTTTGTCCTACTAAGTTTTAAGCCTTTTTCCTCCAGAGCTTGTCTCCACTGTACCAGGCTGGTACCAACTCCATGAAAATGATATACCTAGTCATTTTTGATCAAATGTGGATATATGTAGTTTTTAAAATGACGGCTTCAAATATACAGTGAGATATACATTTGAGTTGGAATAAATTCATTTTCTCCAGAATGGTCTACTCTGGAGATAAATTCCGAAACAGGTCGATTTTTATTTTTAAATTATAATTTTTTGGCTTAATATATATCACACTAGTGACTTCATCCATCTGGGCGTAATGACGTAATCGATGATTTTTTAATGAGAATAGGGGTCGTGTGATAGCTTATTCGAAAAGTTATTCAATTGTCTATTCACTAATATAAACATTAATATATAATTATTTATACAGGGTGCCCAAAAAATCTTTTTTGAATTAAATTGATTGAGACAAAAAGAAGAATGTATGTAATTTATTTAATGCAAAATACATTTTACTGCTGTCAGAAAACAGAAAAAATGTTAATTTGAAAAATAAACATTGCTTTTCGCTTAAGGTACTAGTGCACTTTAGAAGACCAAAAATAATATTTTCTTTTCAATTTTTTTCTCAGAACCTTTATTAAAAATCAACATAAAACTTTTTAAATATTAATATCTAACTCCTAGAGAGTACAAAAAATATATCTTTTTTCATTTATGCACGTACGCTAATATTGTAGAGGGCGCAAAATTCGAGGCCTCGAAAAATGATGGCGGACAGTTAATCTCAGGATTGGGATATCTGAAACAAAAAAATCGTACTGAATTTGAAAGAGGAAGGTTTCTTACGTGACAATTTACCACAAATTGACCAAAAAATAAATATTTTTTAACCATGAAAATCTGAAGAAAAATGGGCGATTTTTTCACGAAATTTTTTCAAATTCCCGTAAAATCTTTTTTTTTGTTGCGGAATTTTTCACTAAAGGTGGTAAATTTTCACGTAAGAAACCTTCCTTTTTCAAATACCGTACGATTTTTTTGCTTCAGAGATCCCAATCCTGAGATTAACTGTCCGCTATCGGAACTACTTTTTTTTTGAGGCATCGACTTTGGCGCCCCCTACAATATTAGTGTACGTACATAAATGAAAAAAAAAATATATTTTTGTATTCTCTAAGAATTAGATATTAATGTGTAAAAAGTTTTATGTTTATCTTTAAGAAAGGTTCTGAGAAAAAAATCTTGAAAAAATGCTAATTTTTGGTCTTCTAAAGTGTACTAGTACCATAAATTAAATGTTAAAACTGTTAAGAGGTAGGTGGGTAGCAGCTTTAATGTTGAATTTAAATGAAAAACAATAATCGTCATGTTTATTAAAATATGCATAAAACATAATATGATGTACAAACAGGAAAAGTAGTTGGAATCGGCAAAAAATTTGAAACTTTATTGTTTATTTATAAAGCATTATGTAAACAATTAACGTAAATAGTGAAATTATGAATAGTTCATATAATTAGATACAATCTGTAAAAGTTTCAAGTTTCTTCATTGTAAAAACAAGAGAATTTAAGCATTTTCCGTTAAAATCGTTTTTTTATTTAAAAACTTAATAAACATAAAAAAATTTTATTGACTATTCATGTATTGTTCCCGCGAATGCATGTCTGCATGGGCAGGGGGGGCGTGCCCCCTCTAGCTTTTCGGGTGCTGTTAACTATATATGGTTATCCAAAGAATACAAAATATAATGTGAAACATCGTCATGTCTGCCCCCCCCCTTAAAATTTTTATATGAGCGCCCATGTATGTCTGCAAATTTTTAATCATTTCAATTGAAGAAAAGGCAGTCAAATTAACGTCCAAAGATTTGACCCAAACGATTGAACTAAAGAAAAACGTTTAATTAATTAATACGCCAAAACGAATTCTAATTTTTATTGTAGCACAAAACGTCTCTACCGATGGTTTTTCTGCCTAAAATGTTAACCCTAAAAATTGTCCCAAGCCACCTAAAAATTAAGTCCGCCATTTCAGTTCTCGTTATAGAGGGAGTCTCTCTCGTTCCATCCCTCCTTGTGGAGTATTGGGTGCTTATGAGTTACTTGGCCAAAAGTGTAAGAATGCTGTCTGGCTGGGACAGCGCATCTTCTTTTGTTTTTATTCTCTGGATAAATTGTGAACTAATTCCCTCCACTCTCTTCTATCTTTTGCTCTCTTGCTGACTTCGCCCCATCTTAGTCCAATTTTTTCGTGTTCTCTCATAGAGGGAGTCTACTGTATTTTAATCCACATATTAAACTTGTTAACATGGCTTATGTTTTTAAAGTTATACTTCTCTAGGCGCGATTGAGAGTAAAATTTCATAATACTGTGCGCATGCGCACACAGACATTATGGCGTTTAGTTCCTAATCTTTCAAATTATGTATCAGCGCAAATAAGCCATTAAAATAATATATTAGTATTTTTTAGTAAATGTATTATTTATTATAACTTTTGTGTCTTTGGATTTGTCTTCCTTAAGTGTAAAATAATAAAATATCTATTTTTATATTTCACTTGTCACCGTAATGTGTAATTATGTATATCCGAAACATCAATAACAGGCGCCTTGATAGCCTGGTTGGTAGAGCATTGGACCAGAAATCGAGAGATCGTGAGTTCAAATCCCGGACGATTCATACACTTTTTTTTGCATTGTTATGTTTTGGTTAATTTTTGGTAATTATTGTTAATGTTTTGTATTGTAACTGTTAAGTATATTTATTTCGTTGAAATTATATAATAGAAGTATAACTTCTTACGTGCGTACAAAGTACACACACATTCTTTTTTTTTCTGAACATACATATTATATAAAATAAAATTTAAAACTGAGTTTACTTGTTTGTTTTCTTACAAAAAGTTATAGATTAATAATACAGTGCTGGCAAAAAAAATCTTTACATTGCCAAATAAATCACCAAATTTGAAGATAATTTTGCGAGCGTTCTGTCTGCGGTTGGAGGAGAGGTTAGGGGAGGGTGATAGCGTACATGCGATGGCAATTATCTGTAGTTTATGGACCTCTTGGCTTATTTAGGGGATTCTGAGTGTTTGCACTGTAAACAGTTGGCTTTGTGCAGGTGGTCAGTGTTAAACTTTTTCTCATTTACTGCGTAAAATTTGAGATCATCAAATTCTAAATTGAACTTACAAATATGGGTCGAAAGAAACTCTCAAAAGATGAGAAGGGTCGTGCTTTAACATTACTGGAGAAAGGGGACTCTGTAATTACCGTAGCATGTGATATTGGTGCTTCAAGAGGGGCTATTTATCAACTGAAACGTTGGAGCCGAACATCAAGAACTATGAATAGTAAAATAAAATTCATTATTTCACTTATGTTTCATATTTCAAGGTACTGAAGAACTGATTGTGGGCGGAAGGAATTGATTTATTTTGTAAGAGACTTTGCAAGTCATCAAACTTCTTTTTAGAAGTGGATATTGATTCTCGATAGAGTAGAACCAAAGAATACTGATCCAAAGTGCATAGTTGCTTTCTTGATTTTCTATTTGTAAGTAAGACCGGTTGAAACTGAGTTTCTGTGTAAGAAGTTGTTTTAAAAAACCACACAAACAAAAAAGACCACACAGACAAAAGTGCACATTCGCCACTATTGCACATTGCACTACTATTTTTAAAGATAATAGATCAATGTTCAAATACGTGAAAGAACGGGGTAATTGGAGATTCGCCTGTGTTGATATAAAGTTTGCTTTACTTCCCAAAGAAGACAATTTAAGAACTGGCATTTTGTCGTTAATCAAAAGATTTGACAAATTCACAATACCCTAATCTAGTAATAAGGAAATTAAATAATTGTTTGCCGATATTGCACATAAAAGAAGACATATTTAGATGTCGGTTGATGGACCTAACTCAAAAACGTTGATTTTCGGGTTTCGCCACATTGTTCTCACTAGGCGATATATTTTATTGATAAAAAAATTATGCATGCAAGAACATTTAACGATTAGATCTAATTTAAAATTCAGTTTCATAGCCTGGAGTCTCATAATACCCCAGCTAGCCTATTATGTCATATAAAATGCATTCTAATAAAGTTGTAATAATGCGGGAATTCCAGAGATTTTATTGATTAGTACCGACTGTGAGTGTACTATAGTTTTATGTAAGGGTTTTACATGTTTAAATGGGGATTTCCCCATTGACATATATCCTTATATCCTTATATCAAAATATCCTTATTGGAAAAAGGACAATCTCAGTAAGACTAAAATGTATATTTTGGCACTAGGCAAGGAAAGAGGAATATGTTTTCAGGCGTTATAATAATAAGCAGATCCAAAAGATTAAATATGGCAGAAGTATTTCCAGAACTTTTGGATATTATATATTTGGATATTAAACAAATCAAAAATCAATAAATGTTTGACATCTGTCAATGGATTATACACATGATTTGTGTAATCATTTTTAATTTTATTTTGTTTTAACAAGCATCTGCACATTTTTTCTAAAGACACACTCCTTGTTAGTCATATCAATCATATTGCTTTTAATTTTATAAATGTCACTACACAAAATCAAGGATTTACACACTACAATAGTACTTACTGCATTTCTTCAGTTTCTTAACCAGTCCTATTTGCAAATATGGTGGAAAATATACTATGAGCATTAATTACAATCACGGTTACCCAACACATTACCATTTTGTAAAAATTAAACATCCTACAAGCAATATATTCCAATTATATAAACCAAAACAAATACCACGTGTGAATTTTTGTTTTGTTTGGCAATTATTCCAGAGTAGCCAACATTGATTTGACGTCAAGACTATCACGGTCCATTGCGTTACATAATACTTGAACACTCCCTTAACTGAGCTCAGAGTAGAACAAAAAAAAAATACAAGGGGGCGGTGCTATTTATGTTGTAGAGGCAAAGATAGAAAAACAAGTAAAATATGTGTCAAGTGTAATAATTTTGTATGCCTAGAACATGCGAAATCAGAGACAGTTTGTATACATTGTACAAAGAGGATGTCGTTGTTAGTTAGGTACTCTGTTAGTATCAATCAGTAGAATGTATTTTGGAGTAATAATAAATGTTCAATACTATAACAATAATGTGGTATTGTTACAATTTTTGTTCGTATAGGCATCGTTCACACATTATAAGAAGGGGGTCCGTTCATACCCCAGCCTGTCTTATGTGTAATATTTTGAGGCCCGTCCGATCAAGGTTAATAAATGCCTACGAAGAATTGTTCATATTTTCTGGCCTAACATCATCAGAAACAAAGATCTGCTACACTTTGCCAAATAAAAGAGGGTAGGTAGCAAATGAAACAAAGTCCACAAAGTGGGGTTGCATCAGTCACACACTCCGAAGAAATAGCTCCAGTAAGTATTGCAAAGGCTGCCCTAGAGTGAAATCCCCAAGGAAAAAACAAACTTGGAGAAGATCTATCATGGCGAGATAAGAGCCCAAGGAAAGGCTTGGAATAAGGTGAAGGCCTTAGTGCAAAATACAACTCCATGATGCGTTTTCACTGAAGATCTAGGCTCGACTTATCGAGTTTAAGAACCTTTTACACTACTTCTAAATAATGGAGGACTTAAAAATATGGTTACTAACCTTCTTCAGTTTTTTTATTTTCTTGATATTGTTTCATTTCAGTTTTTATTGGGCATTCCTTTACATCTAAATAATCGTATGTGTCATGTGAACTTTGACTATTTAATTCCTCCTTCATTTCATATTGAAAGCCACCCAAAAGAGCATCATCCAAGTTATTATATTCTATTTCTATTTTACACTTTTCTTCACTAATTTCTTGTTTTACTTCCATGTTATATTTTATTATCTTTTGACTTTCGGCTTTCGCCTCGGTATTTTTTGGTATTTGTATTTCTAACGAACTGTCAATGTCAATAGTGACAGTACAAGGAACTGTCAGTATTGAGAGTTACTTTTCTGTGACAAGCCTGACAGACTAATTTTGACAGTTCATAGTTCGAACAACAACAAGGTAGGATCATCGATATAAGGTTTGTTCCAACATGAACTTTTTAACGGTCCAGAAACCGTCACGAAACTTGTACCGTTTGTTGTGCGCATGTTCGTAATTGTATCGCCCTGTTATCGTTCCATGGAGGTTAATTTGGAAACCGATGTTGGAACGGTTATCTGACTGACTGATTTATCTATCTATCATATATTTGTCATTTTTGTTGGTGATAGCTTGTGCTTTTAGTCGATCAAAGGCTCAAAAAATTTAAAGAATTAAATCCTAGTGCGTAATTCAGTCCAACCAGCACATTATAGGTTTGTTCCAACACGACCGAGAACCATCACGAAACGGTAACGCTTCTGCGCAGTAAACAAAATCCGTTCCAACAAAAATAGGATCGTCCTTCCCACTGTTCCAACAAGAATTGTGATCTTTCGGTGACGGTTTCGTGATGACCATTTCAGTAATCGGGCAAATGTATAATGTGCTGGTTGGACTGACTTCCGCACTAGGATTTAATTCTTTAAAGTTTTTGAGCCTTTGATCGACTAAAAGCACACAAGCTGTCACCAACAAAAATGACAAATATATGATTACCGTCATGGGACGATAACTGGGCGATACAATTACGAACATGCGCACATCAAACGGTACAACCCAGGCAACCAAGTGACGTTATATAACGTTGACGAAACGTCAGTTTTTGGTTGAATATAACACGTGTTTGAACATTACGTCATATAGACGTCTTTTGTAGGTGATTTTAAATACGTAAGATTAATGACGTTAAAATTACGTTTAAAAAACGTTTTAATTTTAGACACCCTAAGTCTGACGTCACAAAATTGGGAGGAGCTTGCTTGTTTGTATTGACTCCAAACAATTTCGTTTAGGTATAACGCTAAATTTTCATAAGAAATTTCTCATTTATTGTTTACGCGGTTTGTGTTTTGTGAGATAAAATAAGACTTTTCATGTAGATATATAGTTGAAGAAACGTGTTAATTAAGAGATTTTTATGCGTTTGTGCTCAGTGAGTTAGTTTAATGCAGGAATTCTTCTTGACAACTATTTGAGGTTATGTTTATTTGTTTTTAATTAAGCGTTAAATGAAGATATTAAAACAGCGTTAAAATCCAGTACGCTGGATAATATGTTAATAAATTATTTATTAGTTTCATATATATGTTGTTTCAGTTTTGACACAGTAAGTAGGTATATATAACTAGTGAAAATTCTATAATGTGAGAGCTGGTACAATCATGCAGAATCAATTTTGCTTCTAGCGCACAAGCGATCTTAAACAAGTGGTAGTATATCTTCGACACATGGGAAGTAGGCCTATAGGTTTCATGTTACCTATTTTTATACTATTTTGAAACATCTGAAAGAGGTCACTTTTTGAATGTATGAAAGACGTGATTTTACCGACGCATAAAGGTCGTCATCTTTTTGACGTTTGAAAATCGTCACGATCTCGACGTGAAAAAAACGTAGATACGATTACGTTTTAAAATCGTCACAATTATGACGTCAAATCTATGAGACAAATACACGTGATTTTCAACGTCAGTACTACGTCATAGAAACACGTCAATTGGTCATTTTTATGACGTGTTATCTACGTTATAAAAACGTCGTTTGGTTGCCTGGGAAGTAGTTTCGTGACGGTTTCTGGACCGTCCAAAAGTTCATGTTGGAACAAACCTTATGCATTTGCTCGATTACTGAAATGATCATCACGAAACCGTCACAGAAAGATCACAATTCTTGTTGGAACAGTGGGAAGGACGATCCGATGATCATATTTTTTTTGGAACGGATTTTGTTTACTGCGCAGGAACGTTACCGTTTCGTGACGGTTCTTGGTCGTGTTTGAACAAACCTATAAGGTTTGTTCCAACGCGATTGAGAATCATCATGTAACGATCACGTTACTATATAAGTTTACTATTTGTTCCAACATGAACTTTTGGACGGTCCACGACGATCACCGTCCTGCGCTGTACCATGGAACGTATTATTTCGTTACCATGGAACCCATAGAACGTTCATTATCTAGTAACGAAACGGTAATCTGAAGGCCGCGTCTCACCATCAAATAATGGACCATGAAGACCGCGTCCCACCATCAAATAATTTGATCAAACTGGTTTGAGCAAACTGAAAGTGACAGTTAGTGACGTCACATCCTGTGTGTTCATTGTGGATAATAATGAAAAATTTTAATTTTAAATAAAGTACAAACAAGTTAGGCAACTCAATACAAAAAATTTGATCAAACTAGACTGATAGTGAGAGCACAGATTTTTAGAATTTCAAAAAAACTGCAATTGTGACGTCACTTTGACGTACTTCCTCAAGTACGTCAAGTTTGCTCAAACTGTTTGATCAAATTATTTGATGAGACGCGGCCTTGATAGTGTGACGTCAAAACGTCAAAATTTTTCCAAACACCTTGGGTGCATTCAGCAGACGCAATCGCTAACTAATCGATTAGTAATCGATTTGTGATTTACATGCTGAATGTCACAATTTATGTGGCATTCAGCAGAAAATCACTAATCGATTAGTTAGCGATTGTGTCTGCTGAATGCACCCAATGTCTCTTGGCTGTGAGTTTCGACGGTAGCGCTATCTCGCGGTTTGAAACTTTAATTTTCTGATAAAATTTATGTATGTGAAATATACAAAACGAGAAAAATAGATACTTATCTAGAAAGACACAAATTATGAACTGAAATATTATTGTAACCTGATTACTAAACGAATACACAGAATTAATAGTAAAATTAATTATGTTTTTTTATTTTATTCATTATAATTTTAATATTTAATATATAAGTTCGTGAGACTGCATGACTGCTTACGCAAGAGACCATTGAGAAAAAGAATAAGTTTATATTTATATGAATTATTTAACATTTTAAAGGTTACCTCTGTTTATTTTTGTGTGCTTACTGCTTTGCTTATTAAAATTTGTAATTTATATGAATTGTAATTTGTTTGAATTCTATCAAAATAAATATTAAACATTATACTGGATTCAGTCTTATTTCCCATGATATCCAATTTCAATCAGCAACACCAAAAAAGGAAAGGATTTAGTTGATACAGGACATGTACGCAATGTTTCCGAATATAATAACTGCATCCAGTACTGTTTCAATATTTTTACATGAATCAATACAACAGCTGCAATATCTTGTTTTCTTTTTTGAAAAATCCATATTACCCGCCATTTCAGTTTGTGAAGTTTATCAAATGCACAAAACAAAACTGCCAACTGCCACTAACACAGCGTTGCCACATTTTATTTAGAAAATCTACTGTTAAGTTTAGCTTACTAAAATCTACTTTCTTTACCGGCGATAGAGGGTGATTTTTTTATATGTTAAAACCTATCAGCCCGGCGCATGCGCATTATAACTTTGTTCTGATTGGATGTTCAAATGACATGTCAAAAATTATCCGATATGGCAGCTGTGGTTTGGAGGTAAAGGTAAAGGTAAACAAATGTATAATATATTAGTTTTATTGTTGTGAGGACAGAAACAAAAAAGTTTATAATATTGTAGTGACTTTTAAATAGTTTTTAAAAGCAACAGGTACGTAATAATTGTTAATGTATCATGGGTATAAACCTACCTATTTGATCTGCCAAAATACATAGTATGTAATACTTTTATTTATATAATTTGATTACCATCAAAATTTCTATCAATATTCACCTAATATATTGTTTTTTACTCTATGTTTTGTTGTATTTTTTCAATTCTAAATCATTTCAATTCAAAATTAAAATAATTTGATCAATTTTCAAAATATCACAAGTTTAATCCGTTTAGTTAGTCGATCTTCGTAAATAATGACACATAGTGTCCGTGGCTAAGCGGAGAAGGCGGATAAATTCCAATACCAACCGCTCTTATCAGCGCTGGTTCGATTCCCATAGAAACTTTCTTTTTTGTTTTTTTTTAATACATTTTATGATTGTAAGTATATTTATTATATAATTGTATTTTCAGAAAATACGTATTTAGTTAAAAAAAATTTCGACAATTAATGTTCAGACATCATTTGTGGCTTGTTTAATGTGTTTGTGTGTGTTTTATTCTTTTATTATTTTAATTTTTGACACTGTTCTAATAAAAATGTTTGAGAAGTAGTAAATATAAATTAGTTTAATATTTAAACAAAATATAAATAAAAAGTATATTAATTTCGTTTAAATCATATAATAGAAGTATACCTTCTTACGTGCGTACAAAGTACACACACATTCTTTTTTTATTTAGCTAATGCCTCGACAACTAATGGGCATTGGCATGGTACCATGATGGTACAGTGGATTTTACCAATTAGGTAGTTAGTGTTAAGTCGACTTTACATTACATGATTTATCATGTGATTTGTCATATGATTTGGTCATGGAGTAAAATTTACATGTTTACACTATGTGATTTGTCATATGATTTTGCCATAAGCATTGTGTTTTA
Source organism: Diabrotica virgifera virgifera (assembly GCF_917563875.1). NCBI lineage: Eukaryota > Metazoa > Arthropoda > Insecta > Coleoptera > Chrysomelidae > Diabrotica > Diabrotica virgifera. The sequence continues at coordinate 178,306,372 of NC_065451.1, forward strand.
TCATAAGCATTGTCATGCTTCTCGTCATGGGCAAAATCATATGATAAATCACGTGATAAATCATGTAGTGTAAAGTCGACTTTATGTGTAGTGTGTGTGTTGAGTAAGTGTCTTGTTACTTTGCAAAGTCGATGTCATTGTCTTTGCAGAGACGCTAATTGTATCCGAACGTCTGCGGTCCCTCCGGTGGGTACCGATCCCACAAGGATAGAAACTATGTTCATTTATTAATTTATAATAAACGAAAAATTCTCTACCCTGGTGAGATTCAAACTCACGACCATTCGGACCTTTCGATCCAAAGGTAGGCGCTCTTACCACTGATGAGCCACAGAGGGAGTTTAACTAGAAATTAATATGACTTTGTAAACAAAAACCAAACTTTTTTATATTTTAACTGGGGAACAAAATGACCAACTATAATTAATGTTTATCAGTTTCATATTTAATATTTGTATATAATATTTTGTCATCCACTGATTTTAACATCTGCATATCTGGATCACATTCTTCAAACAATTATTTCGCATTTTACATTAGAAACACGCAAACACAACATTTGTTGTTTTGCAAAGTTACATATATTATAATTAGGCCCGGTCTTTTCACCTCCGAATAAATATTTATTAGGAAGTTTATCCGGCAGATTACATGTAAATCTGTCAAATAAACCTCCGAATAACTTTTATTCGGAGGTGAAAAGCGCGGGCCTTAGATATTTTAGTTTTCCATCGTTAGCTTCTAACAGGCTCACCGACCACCGAATACCAGAACTCTTCAATAACACCTGAAATAGGTACTGATTGCACTGCTACTTGAAATCTGCAAGTTTGTTACACCAGAATCCAGTTTCATTTCTGTTTAATATTCATCATCTACGTCCTGGGGCTAGATTCCGTGCACTGTAGATATCTACACTTCGCTTTCTATCGATGTCAATTGTCGTGAAAATATTTGAATTTTTAGCTTTTATTGAATTATTTTCTAGTTTTGCTAGTTGATGCTGAAGTGACACTTAGTAAAACAAGAAAATATTTGAATTAAAACTAAAAATTCAAATATATTGACATTGATAGAAAGCCGTCGGTACACAGAATCCCACCCCTGAATCTTATTTTCGGTAATGACATTGGGAAATTGTAACAAAATGTCTAAAAATTAATTTAGAAATGGGGTAAATACTATTAAAAAGCAAATTTTATTTTAGTCATAAGAAAATGTTGAAATATAACAAAAATCTACTAAAAAATATTGCCTACTAGAATTTTTTAAAAAATATCAAAAATCTAACAAAAAAGTAGAAATCTACTAAATGTGGCAACGCTGCACTAACAGCTGTGGCGAAAACCGTCAAATCCCCTCTCCTCTACCCATGGCGCGCCATTTAAATTTATCAGATAAATGCACAAAACTGCCACTAACAGCGCTGGCGAAAGCTGTCAAATCCCCTCTACCCATCGGCTCATGGCCACTAGGGTATACGCTACCGTGTACGCAAATAAAAAAGTTAGGTAGAATTAAACGTCATAACAAATATTTTTCTATCAAACAAACACTAAACATATCAAAATAGCGTGTATCAAAATATACAGTCACTGCCCCACGCTAAAAAGTCACTAGCTTGATGAAGTTTAACTTTTTTATTTGCGTACATTTTAGAGTGTACCTAGACACAACGTGTTTGGAAAACTTTTTTTGACGTTTTGACGTCACGACTATCACGGTCTATTTTATCCTTAGACAAGGAAAGAGAGAGGACGAGTAATCCTATGACCAAAAGTGAAGCCAAACTGACACCAGAGATTTTGATCATCGACGTATCTTTGGGGTATTGTTATGCATTGAGTATTTAAAATAAAAACATGAAATGTATTTAAAATGAAGAATTTGTGTACGGTAAATGTTTTATTAAGTTGCTCATATTACGTACATATGTTTCAATACATACATATCTTTTTATTACGAATTTTAGATGATGATTTACATTATTTTTTATGAAATTTTAACCTTCAACGAACACCCACCACTGGCAACCCATTGTTATTTTTGACGTGACCGCCATGTTTCTGGTGACAAACAAACCAAAAACTGGCTTCACTTTTGGAACGTGTGTTTTAAATGAGTGTTACCCGTCCTCTCTTTTTTCCTTGTCTAAGATTTTATCAAACTGAAAGTGACAGTTAGTGACGTCACATCCTGAGTGTTCATTGCAGTGGCGTAACAAACTCCGTCGGGGCCCACCCGCAGAATTGGAAATGGGGCCCCTTTAAAAAATTACTAAATGCGACATGTGTAACAAATGCCTATATGTGTTACAGCCCAGTAAAACCCAGCGAAACCGTGTAATTTTCAGTGTCACCACCGAAGTGGTCAACTCAAGACTTTTCGAGTTATTTATGAGTAAAAATGTTTATTGTTCAACAAAAAAACCACGTTTTTAGTCGATTTTTCGCAAATAGTTCAAGGAGTAAGTATTCGATCGAAAAGAATATTGTTAGCAAAAATGTACCTATCTAGCTTATAAAAAAAATTAAGTCTATCGACTCAGTAAAAGAAAACTTGTAGCTCATGAAAAGTTTTTCTTCTTCGTCAAATTCCAAATCGAATATTTCACGTAAAATAACCAAAAAATGAACTACTGTTCGAAGAAACTCATTAGAACTTTTTTAAAGTGTTTAAAAGAAGCTTTATTTTTTACAAAAGTTTCTAGCATCGAAACTAAGCCAGTTACGCTCAAAATACAGTTAATCCCATTTTTTGGTAAAAAATTGTGAAAATCTCCCCTTATTTAGCACCCCAAATGAAACTAATCATTATCGCCTTACAAATTATCTAACTTTTTTATACGACCTCTAAGTTTCATCGGTTTAAAGTGCTTATTTTAAAAGGGTTCTAGTTTAAGGGCTTGAACGAGTCACTAATTACGAGTATATGCAAATTTTAAACAGCCAGGTCTTAACCAATTTTTGTCTTACAGAAAAACAAAATAAAGCCAAAATATCTATAAAAGCAAGAACTACCTACATTTCTTTACTCTTTGAGATTTTTCGTATCACTAATACTTTTTAAGTTATTTTGAAAAAAAAGGCATTTTTTAAAATTAAAAAGCTTTTAAATTTTTTCAAAAATAAGAGCTTCGAACCGGACATCGCACACATCTTGTGGAAAATATAATGTCACTCAAATTCAATAAAATTTATACCAATAGATTCGTTTTAAATTAACGATCAAATCTTATCATTGCGCCAACTCTCTATTTTCAAAAATAAGAGCAGAAATTGATATAAATAAATCTGAAATCAAATGGGTAGGTACATAAGTTAGAGAGAGAAAAAATATTTTAAAATACCCAGATTTTCGGTACTCCATAAATCAGCGGATTAGTTTCACTAATCCGCTTAGGCCCAGCGGGATTTAAGCTGTTATGAATAGCACTCAGAGCAATAATGATTGTAAACTAACATTTTATGGACTCCAAAAATGTGATTTCGATAAACTTTAATTGCAATTTGCGCCGTAATTAATCATAATTAAGAGTTGGCGCAATGATAAGAATTGATCGTTAATTTAAAACGAATCTAATCGTAGAAATTTTATTGAAATTGAGTGACATTATATTTTCCATAAGATGTGTGCGATGTCCCAGATTATATAAACGATAAATATTTAAAGTAAATGGTAAAGCGGTAATGATAAATTTTATTTTTTGTGCGAAATAGGGGTAGATTTTCACGATTTTTTTACCAAAAAAGGGGTCAACTTTATTTTGAGCGTAAATCGTACAGTTTTGGTGCTAGAAACTTTTACAAAAAATAAAAATAAAGCTTTTTTTGAAACATTTAAAAAAAGTTTTAAGAGTTTTTCCCGAAAATTGCTTATTTTTTTTAATATTTCAGGTTGAAATATTCGATATGAACTTGGACAAATAAGAATAATTTTTCATGAGTTTCAACTGTGCTTTTACTGTGTCGATAGAATTTATGAATAAATACACCATTTTCTGTATCTTATAAGCTACATTTTTGCTACAAATATTTTTTCTATATCTAATATTTAATTCGATAAATACCTACTTATCTTTGAGTTATTTGCGAAAAACCCGTCTGAAAACGTTGTTTGTTTTAATAGACATTTTCACTCGCAAATGACTTGAAAAGTATTAGCATAGATAAAGAAGCTCTATAGAAGAACCAAAGTTGCTTATAATTAGTCAATTTATATATTTCCGGACTTATTTTAAACGTATTTTTTTCACCCCAAGGAGGGTGTCACCCCCCGAAGTAAAAGCAACAAACGGCATAAATCCAACTTTGAAGTGGAGTGTAACTAGAACCTAAATCCAAATTGTCAAGCAAATACGTCCATCGTGATGCTGATAATTTCACTCCAAAACTGTCATTTACTGAGCTATTGGTGTATTCATTACTATTCATGCATTGTTTATGACGACTTACATTTTTCATCTTTATTGGTATAGAATAAAATCGAACAAAAATTACTAAATGATTACATTAGTAATATCTATTATTCTATGAGATGAATAACTATCTTCGTGCACTATCTACTATCAGTGAATATATCTACAATTTTATTAATTCGGATGGACGACTTCATTTTCAATACTGCACTGCTTAAAAAACGTATGTATGCACATAATATAACAACACATTTTTACATATATTAGACAAGATGGGGCCCTTAACATATCGGGGCCCCCCGTAAGCTTCATGTCCCCTTGTTACACATCTGGATAATTGTATCGAAATACTAAACGTAGGTAAAGATTAAAGAGAAAACCCATTTCTAGATTTAGAAATATTGTTCTGAAATTTGGCAAATTGCAATTCTCAAATCTTTCAATAGTCACGTACAAAGCATTGTCGTTACCATAAAATTTTGGTAAGCCGGAAGGGATTAAGTTTCTATATATTATGAGATGATTCACTTGGCAAATACGGCTATTTAGAATTTAGAAATTTACGGTTTTAATTTTAAACACACAACGTAAAATAATATAACAATAACATATTTTTACATAATATTAGATGACAAGATGGGGCCCCTAAGCGATTGGGGCCCCCCCGCAAGCTTCACGCTGCGGGGCCCTCTGTTACGCCCCTGGTTCATTGTAGATAATAATGAAAAATTTTAATTTTAAATAAAGTACAAACAAGTTAGACAACTCAATACAAAAAATTTGATCAAACTAGACTGATAGTAAGAGCACAGATTTTTAGAATTTCAAAAAAACTGCAATTGTGACGTCACTTTATGGTACTTCCGGAGTTTGCTCAAATAATTTGATCAAACTGGTTTGAGCAAACTGAAAGTGACATCACATCCTGAGTGTTTATTGTGGATAATAATGAAAAATTTTAATTTTAAATAAAGTACAAACAAGTTAGACAACTCAATACAAAAAATTTGATCAAACTAGACTGATAGTGAGAGCATAGATTTTTAGAATTTCAAAAAAACTGCAATTGTGACGTCACTTTGACGTACTTCCGGAGTTTGCCCAAACTGTTTGATCAAATTATTTGATGGTGGGACGTGGCCTTCACACTCGCACGACAGACAAAGATAGCTAGACCACCGTACTTGATTGGCGTTACACCCCGATGCATGGCATTGAGTGGCATGACTAGCATCGTCTCTGGGCAGGACACACCTACTGCTCACTACACACAAAAATTCATAAACAGTTCATTTTTTTATTGAAAAAAAGAAGAATTTTTATGCCGGATTTACACTCAGCCTTTGCTACTGCTCCTGCCGCTGTCGGAAATATTGGCCGAAATACGATATCGACCATAGATTACGCAAGGTCCGAAAAATAGCGTAACGCGGAGCAATTTGGGTCGATGGTCTATCTATCTCTCTCTACCGGAGCTTAACTTTCTATAGCATATGATGGCAGCTGCCTATGTGTCGTTCCATTACTCCCACCTCTTGGTAGATACGCTCACGGCTCACACTAATACGACAGACAAAGATAGTACACCACTGTACTTAAGACTGTATGACACTATGCATTTTCTTGTATCATTGGGTCAATACATTTTCTGACATTATAAACGTCATTAGATATAAAAAAAAACATTGCAACAAGTGAAGGGTCCAGGACTGTAACAGCTCAATAATGTTCCCATGTGTCTAGTATGGTGGCGTTTACTGTATATACAGTGCACATATTCTACAGGTGCCGGTGGGGATGGCGCCTATGCATAGTATTATAATCGGTGTATGGAAGAGAAAGTATTCGAAATAAAGAAATAACAAAGTTTATATTCCTATAAAACTAAAATATATATTAAAAAAAAACGTGAAAAAACCGTTTACGTGAGTATAACCGACAGCTTTTTTAACCGTAGTCAAAATTTCAATCTGCATTATTTTATCTGGTTATATTCATTTTAGGTAAGCAATGATGATGACTGGTAAACCAGTCGAAAACTAGGTATGTATTTGTGATGTAGCCCTTTTTAGGGATTTTAAATATACCTTTTATACAGAATTTGCTGTTTTTTGTATTACATGGTGTACAGCCAACTGCAGGAAAACTTTTTAATTGTGGATTTTTAAAATATATATTGTTTTAATTCTAGATGGGTTCGGGGATTAAGAGAACTATTACGGGGTTGTAAAAACTTTATTAAACTTATTTCTTAGGGTTTTAATAAGTAATTTATAAAATTAGATCTGAAACGAACTTTTCATGACAAAACTTCTCTTTGAAAAATATAACTGTCAGGTCCATTACTAGTCTGACTAAAGCCGTCCGCACATGGGGCGACGCTCGAACTACTCGACTGGATCCCAGTCGCGTAGGTCTCTCATCCCTGCCAGTCAAGTTCCTTCGTTGTGGCATTGAACTCCATACACGGAACGTTTAGGATTGCAAATCTCATCTTGTATGACTCTCGTCGCTTGCGATCTGTAGCGCACGAGAAAGTTCGAGTGAGACGCACGTTTCCAGTCATATAGGTAATTTATTTTATTTGTTTCCTTCGTTTTTGTTGTTTTTTTTGCGCCTAATTAAATTGTAGTTTTATTTAAAGATCTGTGCATGTTATGTTCGTTGATTATAGTCCTACCTACTAGTTTTGTGGAAATATTTGTTTGTAAAATAAAATTCTGAAAACATTGAACTTCTGGTTCTAGGTGTTAAATATAAAATTCGTTATGGAAGTAGAAAAAGGTCCTCAGTATAATGCTCAGTGTATTCAAATTATACTAAAAATGTAACAATACCGTACTTTCACAGATCGAAATAGTCGTTTCGGTTGATATATAAAAAAGGCGTTCTTCCTGGTTGGAAGATGTAAGCAAGCTGAATAGACTAGTGTGCGGAGAGAAATCGCTTGGGCCGCAGGGTTCGTACAAGAAGAGCAAGACGCGCGAACTTCGAGACGTGTCTACGATCGACCCATGTGCGGACGGCCTTACAGAATTTCGTAGACTTATGCTAACACCTACACTAAGGTGATTATAAAGTCATTTCTCTTTTCTGTTCAGTTCAGTTGCTAGACATGACTGGAAATTATTACACAACCAAACCTGCCTGCTCTTATAGCCAACATTATTAATAGTAAACAGATATAAATAACATAAACCTTACGCCAATCAATAATTATTTATTTACACCATTATCATGTATTGACAACAAATTAAAAAATTATTTATTGTGCAAAATAAAAATATTGTGTAGAAATAAACTCCACAACATTTTATGAGATTAGTACACACTCTCGATATTTCTAATAATTCTTATTTTTTTTTAATAAAAGATTAAGTTGATTTGACCAGTTAATAGTGTGAGATATGGATTTTTATGTTGTATGTTTCCTATTCCGAATGTGTCAAAGCGAATCTCGGCAGAGCGAATTCAGTATAACAATATTATATACATATTATAACCTATAAAAAGTATAGGTTAGTCTCCAGTGTTTACTCTCAAATGTGTTTTCAAATTACTTGTATCACTAAATTGCTTAAATCAAATATCACACTGGTATGGTTTTTCTCCAGTGTGCCCTTTTCAAATGACTTTCTCCAATAAACTGCTTAAAACAAATTTCACACTTGTATGGTTTTTCACCGACAGTGTTAAAAGAACTGCATTATACAGGGTGTCCCGAAAAGATTGGTCATAAATTATACCATAGATTCTGGTGTCAAAAATAGGTTGATTGAATAGTGCACATGAAAAAAGTTACAGCCCTTTGAAGTAACAAAATGAAAATCGATTTTTTTTTCATATATCGAAAACTCTTAGAGATTTTATTGAAAATGGATATGTGGCATTCTTGTGGCAGCAACATCTTAAAAAAAAAAAGAATGTGTGTGTACTTTGTACGCACGTAAGAAGTTATACTTCTATTATAATATAATTTCAACGAAATAAATATACCTACTTAACAGTTACAATACAAAAAATTAACAATAATTACCAAAATTTAACCAAAACTATGCCAAATATTAAAAAAAAACGAAAAAAGTATGAATCGTCCAGGAATTGAACCCACAACCTTGCGAATTCTCAATCTCTGGTCCAATACTCTACCAACAAGACCATCAAGGCACAGTGGAACCTCGATAACTCGGATTAATCGGGACCACGGCCGATCCGGGTTATCGAAAATCCGGGTTAGCCGGAGAATATGGTAAAAATTAATAAAATACGGTATACTTACAGATAAACTGTTATAATTGAAATACGACTGTACTAGGTACACACAATACGGTCACAATCGGAACGATGTTATGTTATTTAAGAACAGGGGAGACTAAGCCCATTGTTTAAAAAATAATTTTTTAAATAGTCTTTTAGTCTTTTTTAAACAATGCTAAGACAGTTTGAAATAAATAAAGGAATAACAGGTGCCTGTTGTTTCCGATAATCCGAAACAATGAACGCCCGTGTACAATGAGTCATTTTTACTATCGTATAGTTCAAATTACACAAATACCCATTATCTCTCAAATATTATATTACATACATTTTCATTGTTGAAATGTTTGTCTGATGAAAATCGGTCCGGGTTAACCGGACTTCCGGGTTATCGGGGGCCGACTTATCAGGGTTCCACTGTACTATTAACGTGTCAGATATACTGATGTGATCTTGATTATTGATATGAGATAATATTCTTATATATCATTTAATTTAATCAATGCATTAATAATAATCTAATTAATTTACCAGATCACATATCAATATGTTTTCAATCTCAGGGCTTTTTATAAAATTAATTACTTACTCTCGTGGCTTTCAAGTATTTCTCAATGGTTCCTAATCGGGATAGGAAAGAAAAGAGTAAAATAATACACACATATGGGTTACAATTATAATCAAAATATTGTTTATTTTATTTAAATGGCAATCACTGCTTAATATTTGCTAGATCTTATTTTTCTTAAACATAACATTTACAAATGGGAATCTTATTTCCTTTTGGTTTCCAATTGAAAGTTTTTATTAACATTTAACTATTAGGATTTATTAGCAACAATTCTATTTAAGTTTGATGAAGCTTTTCTGATATTATTGATTATGTTCTTCAATTTATAATGTGGTATTTAATACGAAAAACCCATACATTCATGTCCAAACAAATGAGACTGACCTTTTCTGGTGAACTGAGAATGTCTTCACACAAGACCCGTTTCCTGCTATCCTTGGCTGCGATCAAAACCTCGTCCTGGCTTTCGGTAATGTTCTCCTTTGAAGATTAGCTCGTATAGCTCCCGTTCCTGCTTCTGTCGTGATGCTGTGTTCTACCTTTTTCGAAACTGCAATCAGCTACCGGGACACTCTTGGCTCAAGGAGGTTCTTTACTCTCAACCTGGCCTACCTCTCGTTCCACGATAGATCTATAAAATTAACGGAACTACACCGGCTTTCTCACTCTCCGTACACTACCGTCTACTACTGGACTTCACTTCTCGACAGCTCAAAACATTCCGATCTATCTTTTTCATTCATTCCCCTACTTTCTAAATATCCCTTCCAGATTCACAAATCACCTTCCACCACCAACTCTCATTCGCAGTATTCCTCAAAACCAATTTTTAATCTTTCTAAATATGCTTAATGGATTTCAAAAAAAAAATAGTTAATTCCCATTCTAAAATTACTTTCTACTATTTACAAAATTTAATGACCTATTATCTACTTCAACTGAGTCTTATTTAGCATAGGCTAATGATCGAACCTTCCGCGAACAACGATAATGAACTATTATCTATTTCAAATGAGTCTTATTTAGCATAGGCTAATGGTCGAACCTTCCGCGAACAACGATAATGGTACGCGTCATTCACTTTGTTTATTCTAAGCGCATTGTCCCGAGTTTCGTATGCTTATTCTAATCACTTCTTAAAATTAAATATAACAATTTGTTGTATACAGGTTGTTCTAAATTTATATGCCCGTGGTTGAGAAAATTGAAAATATTTTATATTAAATTGAATTCTGCTTATAATTATCAAAATTTAATTTTCGTATCAAATAGAAATACAACAAATCCCCGCCTTGTATTCGATAAAATTTATCTGCATTTTTAAATAAATTTTCTCGAGGCAAAACCAACTCCCTGTATATTTCCTAACTTTAATCTACGTCTTATATCCTAACTTACTATCTACTTCATGTAATTCTGTCTTTAATTCGTGATATTTGTATACATCGTGAATATTATAAATTCCTCGGATCTTTTCCGAGTTCCTGTGCCTCAACTCATAACTATTTATCCCATTTTCATTATTCACGATGTACGGACCTTCGAAAACAGGCATCAACTTTGCGCAAATGCCCCCAGGAAGATTTGATACTCGTAATGCCCTCACGAGTACTTTTTCACCCTTTTGGAAAGTCACTGGTCTTCTTTTTCTATTTTGTTCCTGTCTTTGGATATATTTTTCGTTGCTTCGCCGTAATCTTCTCTGTACGGTTTCAATCACCTGTTGATATTCTTTTGGCTCTTGGTCTTCCCATGGCCTTATCGGCAGTACACCCTTCATGATGTATTCTGGGGTCTCTTTTGTTACTGTGCTCGGAATTGTATTTAGATACCTTTCTATTTCCGCCATTTTCCTGTCCCAGTGGCGATGTTGACCATCTGTTGCAATGCGAAGAAATTTCGTCACTTCCTGTATGAATCGTTCCGAAGGATTACTCTGTGGATGCCTGATGCTGACAAAATTTGTCTCTATTCCTCGTTCTCGAAGTTGTCCCTTGAAACGATCATTTCGGAAATACGTTGCATTGTCCAGTAGAATCTTTTTTGGTGTTCCTACTATGGCTATAAAATTGTCGATTTTTCTTAATATTTCTTCCCCCTTTGTGGTGCGGCAACTATATAATTTTACGTATTTTGAAAACACATCCACCATTACCAGAATATGTTTGTTCCTTTTAGTGGTCATAATTAGATCGCTTAACATATCTATTGCTACAATGTCTAGTTTGTTTCGGGCTTCAATATTTTTGGCAACATTTTCGTTTTTGAAATTCCGACTCTTATATTTTTGACATACATCGCACTTCTGGGTAATTTCCTTTGCAATGCGGTAATCCTGTCGGCTGATGTAATTTTCCCTAAAAACGAGCCAAACTTTTCTGCTACCGATATGCCCATTGTCCTCATGTAATTTCTTTATTATCTTTTCGGCCAATGTCTGTGTCACTAAATATAGTTCCTTTCCGTCTATTCTCTTAAAATATATGTTATTTTCTACTTCCGCTCTTCTTTTCTCTCTTTCCTCTAGGTCTTCCTGGTTTGTCCTTATCTCATTTAACGAATATATCCCTTCTTCTTGTATTAATCTATTTAGTCCCACCTGTAGAGTAATTGTTTCCTTTTTTCCGGTGTCCTCATCCCGTGTTAGAGCGTCGGCTATTATGTTGTCTTTTCCTTTTATATATCGGAACTCAAAATCATACTCCTGTAATAATAGAATGCCTCTATGTATTCTATTATTTACTAATCTATTCTTCATGATATGTACTAAAGCTGCATGGTCTGTTTCGATTGTGAATTTTGCTCCCAATAAGTAAAACCTCAATTTGTTTACGCAATATAGTACACTGGCAAACTCCAATTCTGTAACACTATATTTTCTCTCATGTGTTTTAGTCACTCGAGATATAAAACATATCGGCACTTCTTGGTCGTTTTGTATTTGAGACAGAACTCCTGCAAATTTTTGTATGGACGCATCAGTTCGGAGTATAAAAGGTAAATTGTAAATGGGGTGGTATATTTTCGTTCCTTTTGCGAATTCTCGTTTTAATGTTTCGAAAGCTTCCTCCTGTTCTTCTTTCCAATTCCATTTTTAAGCAATTTTATCAGAGGGATTTCCTTTTGGCTCAAATCGGGAATCAGTTTTTTAAAATAATTAATCGTGCCAAGAAAACCTCTCAATGTTTTCAAATTCATTGGTCTTGGGTATTCATCTATGAGCTTGACTCTGTCTTCGGCTAATCTTACTGTTTTGGTGTCCAATTGAAAACCCAAATAAATGACTTCTTTTTGAAAAAATTGACATTTTTCAATGTTTAATTTCAATCCCGCTGTGTCCAATTCTTCCAGAATTATTTCTATGTGTTCCAGATGACTCTGAGTATCTTGTGAAAAAATTAATAAATCATCGATATAATGAACTATGAAATCTTCATGGCGATTCAAAATGGTATGTAGAGCTCGGACGAGTGCAGCACAGGCACTCTGCAATCCAAATGGCACTACCTTAAACCGGTAGACAATACCATCAATAGAAAAAGCGGTGTAGTTTCTACACTTTTCAGCTAACGGTATCAACCAAAAACTGTGTTTTAAGTCAATTTTCGAAAATATGTGTGACCCGGTGATTCTTCCAAAAATGGCCTCGATGTTTAGAGGTGATTCATATTGTGATACAGTGTGCTGGTTGATATTCCTGGCATCTAAACATAATCTCAATTCTCCATTTCTTTTCTTTACTATCACAATCGGGTTAACATACGGTGAATCACATCTTTCGATGATTTGATCTTCCAACATTTTATTAATTCTTCTTTCACCTCTTGTCGATACTTGTATGGAATCGGGTAAGTCTTTGATCGAAAATTTCCTAAGTTTTTTACCTCAAATGAATGTTCGTACTTTTTAGCCACTCTGTTTTCCTCATTGATCAAATTTTCGTAGTTTCTTAACATCAACCGCAATTCTTTTTCTTTCCCTTCTCCACATATCAATTTTCTGTCTTTTTTCTCAGATTCTTCACACATGTTTACCGTGCATTCTGCATCCTCGTTTGCATATACGTCCTCTTCAAATACCACTGTTTCAATCATATTCTTTTCACTTTCATTTTTTTGCTTTATTTCTTCTTCTCCTGAGCTCGTCTCTTCTTTTGAGGAATCCCAGGTGTCCTTTGTTTCTGATACTCTCAAATTTTCTTCTTCTGGGCTCAACTCTTCTTTTGAGGAGCCACAGGTTTCATTTTCTTTTATCTTTTTCTGACCTTTTCTCCTTTTTTTTCTTTGTCCTTGCTTCGCTGCCAAATTCATTTCCACTGTTTGTTCTTTACCTGATTCGTCCGTATTTTGTTTCTCATGTTCCTTGTCCTGTTCTTTTTCTTTTTCTTCTGTTAGTTTCATCGTATTATTTTTAAAATCTATCACTACATGTTTTTCTGCCAATTCGTCAACTCCTACTATCATGTCATGTGACATGTTTGGCATTATTACACATTGTAGTGCATACATATTCTTACCCAGTCGTACCATTACTCGTATGCCTTCATTTATAGTTGCCAATGTCCGTTTGTTTGCGCCCACTAAATTTACCCTAGGTATTTTGTAAATTAAATTTGTTAAGTTAACTTCTTCTATTAGTTTTCTGTTGACCAATGTTATTTCAGATCCAGTGTCTATCACAATTTTAATTGGTTTCTCGTTGATAAATCCATCCACAAATTTTAAATTAACTCCATTTTTCTTTTCGTTGTTTCCTGCCAATTTAATAAACTCCTTGGGGTGACAAAAGATTCCTGTTTGGTTTTTGGTTTTTAGTGAGCGCCGTCGTGAAAAGACGCCGGTTGCTCATCGTTGTTTATATTTTCGTCATAATGTCTCTCTCTGTCATATTCATCTGTCTGGGTATTATTTACTTCTCTTCTATTTTCTCTTGGTCTGACGGATCTGTTTCGGTTTTCTCGATATCCCTGTTCATTTTGTCTACCATTATTTCTGTTTTCTTGATTTGAGCGTGTGGTGTTTCTATTCTGGTATTCTCGATTTCTGTCCTCATTCCATTGCCTATTTCTTTGTTCATAATTTCCTCTTCCGTTGTCTCTATTTTCGTTTTCCCTTCTGGGATTAAAATCTCGTCTTGTATAGTCCCTCCTATTTTGATTTCTATCTCTGTAATCTTGTGTTTCTCGGGGCCTGTAATCTTCTCGCGACCTTCTTGATTTTCTTTCTCTTAGACGTGATTCTCTTATTTGTAGGAATTGGCATAAACTATCTATGTCTTTGTAATTTTGCAATGTGATATGGTCTTCCAGCGTTTCCTCGAAATGTCTTGCAATCAGTTCGACTAATTGTTCCGATGAGTAATTATATTGTAAATGTTTTGCATTATTGTAAATTTGCAAAGCATATGTCCTTTCTGATACACCCATCCTATCATTGTATTTCCCATTTTGCAATTCCTTGTTAATTTCCAATTGTTGGACCTTTCCCCAGAAATAATTCAAAAATTTTTGTTCAAATTGTTGCCAATTGCCGAATTCTTCTTCTTTGCTATCGAACCATAGGCTTGCTTCATATTTGAGATGGTTTCTGATAGTTTCTTTTGCTGTTTCGAAATTTCCGATGTGTTGTATTTTCTTTTTCAGGCTATTTATGAACGGCACTGGGTGTAATCTTCTTACATCCCCGCCAAACCTTATCTTCACGTCATCTGTGCTATGTATAACCATTTCTCTTCTTTCTCCGACATTTTGTTGAGTATTGATTTCCGCAATCTTTCTTTCCACTTCTTCTCTGTCTGCTTGAATAGCGTTTTCAAACTTGTTTTCCAAATTTTCTATTTCCTTTTTCTGGCAATTCGTTATCTCCTTTATTTTGATTTTGATTTCTTTAATCTCTAACTCCTGTTTCTCGCTCTTTTCTGCAATCTCTTCTATTTTTTTAACCATTTCCTTCTTAATACTCTCTATATTTCTGTTGTTTTCTTCTATGGCTTGTTTTGTTTCCTGTTGATTGTCATCCATTTTTTTCTCCACTTTATCCATTTTCTTTGATGTTTCTTCCTGATTTTTATCCATTGCTTGTTTTGTTTCCTCCTGATTTTTATCCATTGTCCTTTTTGCTTCATCCATTGCTTGTTTTGTTTCTCTTTGATTGTCATCCAGTTTTTGTGACTGGAGTTGCATCAGTTGTAATAGTTTATCTATTCCTGATAATTCTTGCTGTTCTGATGCCATGATTGTCGTGTCTAAAATATCTTCTTGGTCTGAATGTTCTTTTTGTTTTTTGTTGTCTTTGCTTTGGCTTCTTGTCACAGACATTTGTTTTCAAGAAGTACTGTCCCCGCCAAATATGAAATTTTACTAGTATGTTACCAAGACGACTTTTTTTCACCCAAATTTTATAAATTGTCAATAAATATATGAAATGTAAATATCGTAAAAATAAAATATTAAATCAGTTATGTAAAATTTGTCCCTAAAGAGATCTAAAATTTTATGTTATCAAATGTAAGTATCTCACTTTTTACCACAGGCATATAAATTTTCAAATACCGGCTTTACTCTTTCTATCCTTCAAATTTGCCACTAGAAATACTTTTCAATGCTTTCCACGTTGGACGACAGTTGATGTGATCTTGATTATTGATATGAGATAATATTCTTATATGTCATTTAATTTAATCAATGCATTAATAATAATCTAATTAATTTACCAGATCACATATCAATATGTTTTCAATCTCAGGGCTTTTTATAAAATTAATTACTTACTCTCGTGGCTTTCAAGTATTTCTCAATGGTTCCTAATCGGGATAGGAAAGAAAAGAGTAAAATAATACACACATATGGGTTACAATTATAATCAAAATATTGTTTATTTTATTTAAATGGCAATCACTGCTTAATATTTGCTAGATCTTATTTTTCTTAAACATAACATTTACAAATGGGAATCTTATTTCCTTTTGGTTTCCAATTGAAAGTTTTTATTAACATTTAACTATTAGGATTTATTAGCAACAATTCTATTTAAGTTTGATGAAGCTTTTCTGATATTATTGATTATGTTCTTCAATTTATAATGTGGTATTTAATACGAAAAACCCATACATTCATGTCCAAACAAATGAGACTGACCTTTTCTGGTGAACTGAGAATGTCTTCACACAAGACCCGTTTCCTGCTATCCTTGGCTGCGATCAAAACCTCGTCCTGGCTTTCAGTAATGTTCTCCTTTGAAGATTAGCTCGTATAGCTCCCGTTCCTGCTTCTGTCGTGATGCTGTGTTCTACCTTTTTCGAAACTGCAATCAGCTACCGGGACACTCTTGGCTCAAGGAGGTTCTTTACTCTCAACCTGGCCTACCTCTCGTTCCACGATAGATCTCCACACTCACGGAACTACACCGGCTTTCTCACTCTCCGTACACTACCGTCTACTACTGGACTTCACTTCTCGACAGCTCAAAACATTCCGATCTATCTTTTTCATTCATTCCCCTACTTTCTAAATATCCCTTCCAGATTCACAAATCAACCTTCCACCACCAACTCTCATTCGCAGTATTCCTCAAAACCAATTTTTAATCTTTCTAAATATGCTTAATGGATTTCAAAAAAAAAATAGTTAATTCGCATTCTAAAATTACTTTCTACTATTTACAAAATTTAATGACCTATTATCTACTTCAACTGAGTCTTATTTAGCATAGGCTAATGATCGAACCTTCCGCGAACAACGATAATGAACTATTATCTATTTCAAATGAGTCTTATTTAGCATAGGCTAATGATCGAACCTTCCGCGAACAACGATATTGGTACGCGCCATTCACTTTGTTTATTCTAAGCGCATTGTCCCGAGTTTCGTATGCTTCTTCTAATCACTTCTTAAAATTAAATATAACAATTTGTTGTATACAGGTTGTTCTAAATTTATACAGGGTGGGGCATTAGTGTGACAAAGTCCAATTACTCGTTTCTCTTAAGAGATACGAAAAAAAGTTATTTAGGTAAAAGTTGGGGAACACATAGTACCATAATTTAAAAATATTTTTAAATATACAGGGTCGTCTGTATTGACAGGGTGACACAAACTTATGTTTTTTTTAATAGAACACCCTGTATATTTTTACATTTTTGGATTCTCCTCGATGTTTCATTTCTTAAAATATATGGTTTTGTAATATTATACGAGGTAGTTTAAAAGTTAATTACGTTTTTTTGTTAATTTCGTAGCAAAATCTACACCCTGTAGAATTTTAGTGATTTGACATCAAATTTTTATTTTATGTTCAAACGATTTTTAATGTAGTCTACTATTGTTAAACATTAACAGTATAGCGAAATGTGTAATTTTAGTATACAGGGTGGGTCGAAACTCGGAATAAGTATTTTCTGAATTTTCTTAAATGGAACTTTTTTTTTAAGTATTGTAATGAAATGATATTTTATGGTACTTTTTTATTTCTTAAGCATCTTAAGCATATTCGTGATTCTTTAAGCCAAATATTAATTGCAAGAAAAATTACGCGAAATATTAGTAGGTGGCTGTGAAAATATTTAATAAAAATAATTTTTGGAAAAGAAAATACATCATAATCTAGTCTGATCCTTAATTTATTACTATTGCATGAAATATACAAATAAATTCGTAGTTAAGGTTGTTGGTGCGCAAAATATTAATAAAAACATACAATATCCTACCTAGTCGGCTATGACACAAAATTTCCTTAAAAATTTGATATTATACTATTTTTATAGATCCAGTTGCTTTGTTACCATTACTAATATGTATTTTTCTTATGAGAAACTGAATAATAAGATTTTGGTGCTAGTGGAATATAACAAAAATGTGCTACTAGCAATAAGAATTTTTCATCAGAAATTCCCTGATAGACGACGAAGAAGAGAAACGTTTAAAAATATACTAGAACGGTTTCAACGGACTGATCACTTAGATTATGATAAATCTGCTCGAATAAAAAGTATTGTAAGTGAAGAAAACAGCAGTTAAATGTAATCCTTAGTGTCACTGAGGATCTGCATATTAGTACAATCGTTCTTACAATCTAAGTATCTAGTCTGTTGAAACCGTTTTAGTATACTTTCAAAAGTTTCTCTTTTTGGTTGTCGTCTATCAGGAAATTGCTGATGATAAATTTTTATTGCAAGTAGCTCATTTTTGTTATACTCTCCTAGCACAAAGCCATTTTAATCCGTTCCTCATTAGAAAAATTAATATTAGTAATGGTATCAAATCAACTGGAACTATATAAATAGTATAATGTCAAATGTTTAAACAAATTTTGTGACATAGCCAACTAGGCAGAATTTTGTATGTTTGATTCATATTTTAAGCACCAACAACCTTAACTACGAATGTATTTGGATATCTCATCCAATATTAATAAAATAAGGATCAGGCTAGATTATTATGTATTCTTTTTTGAAAAATTACTTTTGATTGGATATTTTCACGGCTACTTAATGAAATTTTACGTAATTTTTGTTGCAATTAATGTTTTCTTAAAGAATGACGAATAACTTACAAATTAAAGCACTTAGGTATAGGGAATGCTTAAGAAATAAAAAAGTACCATAAAATATAATTTCATTACAATACTAAAATATAGGGTGTTCCATTTAAGAAAACTCAGAAAATACTCATTCCGAGTTTCGACCCACCCTGTATACTAAAATTAAACATTTCGCTATACTATTAATGATTAACAGTAGTAGACTATACTAAAAATCGTTTAAATGTAAATAGAAAATTTGATGTCAAATCACTACAATTCTACAGGGTGTAGATTTTGCTACGAAATTAACAAAAAAACGTAATTAACTTTTAAACTACCTCGTATAATATTACAAAACCATATATTTTAAGAAAGGAAACATCGAGAAGAATTCAAAAATGTAAAAATATACATAGTGTTCCATTTAAAAAAACATAAGTTTGTGTCACCCTGTCAATACGGACGCCCCTGTATATTTGAAAATATTTTTAAAATATGGTACTATGTGTGCCCCAACTTTTACCTAAATAACTTTTTTTCGTATCTCTTACAACAAACGAGTAATTGGACTTTGTCACACTAATGCCCCACCCTGTATGCCCGTGGTTGAGAAAATTGAAAATATTTTATATTAAATTGAATTCTGCTTATAATTATCAAAATTTAATTTTCATATCAAATAGAAATACAACAATACATATTTACACATCACGGTGACAAGTGAAATATAAAAATAGATGTTTTATTATTTTACGCCCAAGGAAGACAAATCCAAAGACACAAAATTATAATAAAAAACCTTTTAAACCACATTTTTCAAATTGCGCAAGTTGTATTATTAATATTAATGTTAATATAATAAATGAAATATAAATATTTTGACGTTTCACAATTTGACAATATCATAACAAAATTTGATCTACTATTTTTAAAACACTTACCAGTGTAAGATTCTTTAGCTTTGAATAAGCTAGATCGTAGATCGTCCCGGTTGATTGTTGTTATCCACAGTTCTCTACGGCTTCGAGCTAATAGGTTTTTTATCAGTAATTTTGCGGCACTCATACTAGTCAGTTTGATGGGCTTTCACATTGACATCCAACAATCATCTCTTCTATGTTAGTAAGTCCAAAAATATAATATGAAAACTATTTAAAAAGGCAGTATAACCATTAACTAACTT
Organism: Diabrotica virgifera virgifera; assembly: GCF_917563875.1. Classification (NCBI taxonomy): domain Eukaryota; kingdom Metazoa; phylum Arthropoda; class Insecta; order Coleoptera; family Chrysomelidae; genus Diabrotica; species Diabrotica virgifera. The sequence goes on from NC_065451.1 coordinate 178,326,318, forward strand.
TTTGTTGTTTCTCTTCCTACAAATTTTAAAACGCAACAACCATACACCATACATAACCAAACCATAGTCCCACAGCTGTGATACAGCTGCCATATTGGATAATTTTTGTCATGTCATTTGAACATCCAATCAGAACAAAGTTGTAATGTGACTGCGCCGGGATCAAAGGTTTTAATCCTATTAAAATTCACCCTCATATGCGCGTAAAGAAGTATAACTTCAAAAAATTAAAGTGAAAATGTTTAGGGGTTTTGTTCCTTTAAACCCTCCCTAACTTTGCTGTACGTTCCAATTAAATTATTATTGTGGCACCATTAGTTAAACACAATGATTTTAAAACTTTTTTGCTTCTTAGTACTTTTTCGATAAGGCAGTGTTTATCGAGATATTTTGAATATTTGTCGAATCCACCACATATTTGTATATGATTGACTATAGAGACCTGTTATAATCTGAAAAATTTATAATTTACATTTTTACGTATATTTTGAAAAAGAAGCCACATCTCGATAAAAGGTGACTCATCAAAAAAAGACTAAGAGGCAAAAAAAGTTTTAAAAACACTCTCTTTAACCAATGGTACCACAATAATAGTTTAATTGGAACGCACACAAACATTTGGGGGGTTTAAAGGAACAAAACCCCCATCAAATTTTTATGTAAATATATTAAAAAAGAAGCCGCATCTCGATAAAAACTATCTTATCGAAAAAATACTAAGAGGCAAAAAAAATTTTAAAAACGTGTTTCACTAATGGTACCACAATAATGAATTAATTGGAACGTATACAAAAGTTTGGGGGGTTTAAGGGAACAAAACCCCCATAATTTTTTTATGGGGTGGAAAAATTTCACTATAATTTTGTTTTAAAGTGTTTCTGCCATAAGAATGCGATACATGTCCATTATCAATAAAAAATCTCTAATAGTTTTCGATATATTGAAAAAAATCGATTTTCATTTTGTAACTTCAAAGGGCTGTAACTTTTTTTATGAGCACATTTGTACTAAAATAAGTTAGGTTCAATCGAACTATTTTTGACCACAGAATGTGTGGTATAATTTATGACCAATATTTTCGGGACACCCTGTATAATGCAATGATAGACTTTAAAATCCAAACTTAGTTGGTTAAGTCGACCCAACTAACAATGTAAAATGTACCTAAGCTCGTGCGTTAGAATTCAAGGAGAAAACTCCACGTTCTTTGACATTAATAATGGTCTAATAAGACGGAGACGCGCTCGCGTGTCTCCTCTTTATAAAAGGCAGTCTGAAAATTAAATATTAGAATGAATGGAACTATTTTTCATGTGAATGAAACTATTTAATAGGTTGATGCAAATTCTCGCATTCGCTGACTATAGGGCTTTTCATCGACTGTCATTTGTTTCGAGCTTCCGTCATGTGTCACATAATATTAATATATCTACGCCATACGTCTTTGGTTTGTATCATTGGTGTATATCAATAACGTATGACGTAGATATATTAATATTATGTGACACATGACAGAAGCTCGAAACAAATGACTGTGAATGAAAAGCCCTATATAGTGGGCAGAAGTATGAGAGACATGGTGAAGTGTTTTACAAGGTTTGCGGACGCGGCAAGTGAATTAGGACTTGTGGTAAACGAGGAAAAAACCAAATATATTTGTTGATTTCTAAAAACTCCCGAAATATTCAACAGAGAAGACAAATTAACAATCATACTTTTGAGAAAGTCAGGGAATTCACATATCTTGGATCGCTGGTAAACTCAATAAACACGACAAGCGACGAAATAAAAAGACGCATAGCAACAGCAAACAGAACAGCCCACGATCTCCACAAACATTTAAAAAATAAAAATATAAAACGTGCAGTAAAGCTCAATATATACAAGACCTTAATAAGACCGGTTTTCATATATGGGGCTGAAACGTGGACCTTATCTCAAAGTGATGAAAGACTTCTTGGTGTTTTCAAGAGAGAAAAATTCTTAGAAAGATTTTTGGGGCCGTGAATGAAAATGGGCTATGGCGTCGAAGATACAACTTTGCCCTGTATCAGTTATACACAGATCCAGACATTGTCAAATTCGTTAAAGTGCAGCGACTTAGATGGGCTGGGCACATTGCTAGCATGTCAGAACACGAATACGCTAAGAAATTAACGTTATCAAAACCAGACGGTACAAGAAGTACCTAAAGGACGACCACGAAGAAGATGGATTGATGATGTGGAAGACTTAAAGATTCTAGGGGTCAGAAGATGGAGGGAAGTTGCCAGGAATCGATAGGAGTGGCGACTTCTTTACGAGCAGGCCAAATCCACAACGAATTGTCAAGCCACTTATAATGATGATGATGATGATGGTTTTTTCCCAGTGTGGTCTATCAAATGTATGTTCAAATCAGCTGCTCCACTAAACTGTTTAAAACAGACTTTGCACTGGTAAAACTTTTCTTCAGTGTGCACTCTCAAATGTCTTTTCAACTTACATGTAGTACGAAACTGCTTAAAACAAATTTCACACTTATAAGGTTTTTCACCAGTGTGCACTCTCAAATGTCTTTTCAACTGACCTGCTTGACGAAATCGCTTAAAACAAATTTCACACTTATGAGGTTTTTCTCTAGTGTGCACTCTCAAATGTTCTTTCAAATGATCTGTTCGACGAAATTGTTTAAAACAAATCTCGCACTTGTAGGGTTTTTCTCCAGTATGCACTCTCAAGTGTGGTTTCAAACTACTTGCTTTGCTAAATTGCTTAAAACAAATCTCGCACTTATAAGGTTTTTCTCCAGTATGTATTCTCAAATGCTGCTTGAAATGACCTGCTTGACTAAATTGCTTAAAACAAATCTCGCACTTGTAAGGGTTTGCACCAGTGTGCACTCTCAAATGTTCTTTCAAATGAAATGCGTTACTAAATTGCTTAAAACAAATCTCACACCTTTCAGGATTTTCTCCAGTGTGCACACCCAAATGAGTTTTCAAATTAGCCGCTTGACTAAATTGCTTAAAACAAATTTCACACTTATGAGGTTTTTCTCCAGTGTGCACTCTCAAATGACCTTTCAAATAATCTCCTCGACGAAATTGCTTAAAACAAATCTCGCACTTGTAACGTTTTTCTCCAGTGTGTAATCTCATATGTTGTTTTAGAGCAATAGCTCGACTAAATTGTTTAAAACAAATTTCACACTTATGAGGTTTTTCTCCAGTGTGCACTATCAAATGTGTTTTCAAATTACCTGCTACATTAAATTGCTTAAAACAAATCTCGCACTGGTATGGTTTTTCTCCAGTGTGGATTCTCGAATGTTTTTTCAAATTATTTGCTTGTCTAAACTGTTTAAAACAAACATCGCACTTAAAACGTCTTTGTCCAGTTGCAAGTTCCATAGTTTGATCTAACGGTTTTCCTTCATCGTGTCGACTCGTGTCATTTCCTTTGTGAGATGAATCTTCAATGAGTCTCTCCATAATTTCCGTTTTGTCTTCATCTTGGGGATAACCTAAAATACAAACCAACTACAATATAAATATTCAGGTATGGAAAAAAAAATATCTGACTATAGGGCACTAAGACAACGGGACGAACTAAGAAAAAATACAGTGCTCGCCAAAATTAACGCACAATTTGAAAAACCCTAATAAATCAAATAATTTTAATGTTTTGATTTTTGTGATATCTTATTGTTACCTCCGGTATATTGTAAAATTTACAAAAAAAAAACGGCAGAAAACGCTGAAGTTTTTATCATTTTCTGCAAAAAAATTTAGAACATACTAGTTGTGCTTCATTTTAATTCGAATTTAGTTGGGTGGGAATACGTTGAGCTGAACGTTTAAAGGCGTTTTTCAAGTTTATTAAGTGTTTTTTCCTTTGAAATGAACCACCAGCAGCAAGAAAATCGAAAATTGTCAGAAAGTGACTATTAGAATCGTTACTCTTCGCGAAGAAGGATACAGTCAAGTAGAACTCGCTGAAAGTTTTAATGTCACTCAGTCAACCATTTCAAGAGTGTTAACACGTTTTTCTGTTACTGGAAGTAACTCAAGAAGACCCCGTCAAGGACGTAGAAGGGTTACAAATCCTAGCTAAGACCGATTTTTGACACTTCGTACACTAAGGCCCGTATTCATAGTCGGTACTCAAGTCTGAGTCGATGCTTAAGGTCGACCTTGAACAAATTCTTATACAAATTTGTATACAAATTTTTTCAAGGTCGACCTTAAGCATCGACTCATACATGAGTACCGACTATGAATACGGGGCTAAGGCAAACTCTACAAAATGAATTTTTGGATCATTATAACTTTAGAATCAGCCAAAATACGATAAGAAGAGCACTTGCTAAAAACGACCTACGCCCTGGAAGGGCACCCACTGGCCCATTATTCCCCAGACACCATAGAAAGCAAAAATTGCATTTTGCTCGTAAACATGTTTGGAATAATGACGATTGGGGAAGAATATTGTTCACCGATGAAGCCAGGTACTGTCTTTTTTGTGATGACATGGGGAACAGAGTGTACAAAACGCCTGGGGAACGCTACGCACAGTGAAGGCGGTTTCCGCTTACGGTTAAACCGCGCGGGCCCGCTTTTAAACGTTTTCAAAATGAATGCACGTCTTTAAATGTGACCGCTTTTACTAGAATGAGAATTTAGTTTTTTCCGCGCGGTTTTAATGTTTACTCGAATGAGAATTTAGTTTATTCCCTCTTTTATAATAAGAATTAATAGTTCTCCATGGATGAACTTTATAAATTGTACATTGTAATAAACAAAAGTAATAAAGTCAATCTTATTGAAACCGTAATTTTGTGTGACTTAGGTATTTCTAAAATCATTCCAGTATTAACTATTAACTAAATAAGTACTTGAAAAATAAATTTACAACAAAACTACTTACCTCAATGTTATAACAAGCCTTTCTTCCGGAAGGATAGCCTGCTTATGTAAATTACACCAGTTTTTAATTAAACGATACTCCTTCTTCTTCTTAAAGTGCCTATCCGTTCCGAATGTTGGCGATCATCATGGCTATCTTGACTTTGTTTACCGCAGCGCGGAACAGTTCAGTGGTAGTGGTGTTATACCACTTTCGTAAATTTTGAAGCCAGGAAATGCGTCTTCTTCCCGGTCCTCTTTTACCATTTACCTTCCCTTTTAGAATCAGTTGGACAAGGCCGTAACGTTCTTGATTTCTCATTACATGTCCTAGATATTCTAATTTTTTTGTTTTGATGGTTATGAGAATTTCACACTCTTTCCCCTTTCCCCATTCTACGCAGGAATTCCACATTAGTAATTCGGTCAACCCAGGATATACGTAAGATGCGCCTATAACACCACATTTCGAAAGCTTCGAGCCGATTCATAGATGCAACAGTAGGTGTCCACGCTTCCATTCCGTAGAGCAGAACTGTGAATATGTAGTATTTTGTTTTTAATGATATGTCTCGACTGTTGAAAATGGGTCTCATTCTAACGTATGCTGCTTTCTCTTTTATTATTCGCTGTTTAATTTCTGTTGAGTAGTCCCATTGGCTATTTAAATTCGTACCCAGATATGTATATTCCTCAACTCTTTCGATATTCTGTTGGTTGACTGTAAGTTGAGCGTTTAATATTGTTTTTAACGATACTCCAATTTCTCCAAAATATATTTAAAAGTCTCTCGAGTCATTCTCATATACTGGAAGAATCGTTCATTATCTTTTAATTTTTGAAATAGATGATGATATTCTCCATAAATTAATCTTTCTCGATTAATAGGATGTATGTACATCAACTCTCTTTCTTTTCAGTTTAGTCAAAACAGAATCGAAAGCAATTATATCGTCACCGGAAGACGACATTTTGCTACAAGTAGTAGATGCAAGACGCAACTGCCAAATTTGAACGATCTCTCTCGCTTTTACCCGTCTTCACTGTGTTACCATACCCGCGCGCGAGAACCGCGCGGTTTGCCCGTAATCAGGAACCCGCTTCCACTATGTGTGCCACCAACACTGTAGGGACTGTACGTACAGTATGGTGGAGGCTCGGTAATAGTGTGAGGTGGGATTAATTTGGAGGCTCGTTTGGAGTTATTTAGAATAGATCTCGGGCGGCTTACATCACACACGCATATTACAGACATTTTAGAAGAGCATTTCGTACCATTTGCAGCATGTATTGGGGATAATTTCAGGCTTATGCAAGATAATGCCAGGACATACATGGCAAGAATTGTGCAGCAATATGGTCAGGAGGCTGTAATTCCTGCCATGGATTGGCCTGCGAGCAGTCCTGACCTCAACCCAATAGAACATGTTTGGGAGATTATAGGTAGGCGACTACAATATCTGCCTAATGGACCAAACACATAGATGAACTGTTTTTGTGGTTAGTTGAAATTTGGGATCAAATTGATCAAGAAGAAATAAAAACGGCAATTCTCAGTATGAAAGATCGTTGTCAAGCATTAATAAATGCCAGACGAGGCAATATTCGCTACTAGTACTTTCTTGCGCTTTAAAAATTGCAATTCCGTCATTTATTTATGATGCTAGTTTATTTAGATCAGATGTTTGTCTAGAAGTTTAGATTTATGATGTTATATTGTTTATTTCAATACATTTTTTGTAGAAAAGAAAAGTTTTTTATTTTAGATGTTCTAAAAGCAAACTTAAAGCATAAAAGAACAAACAAATTTTTTTTCATTACAACTGAAATTATAATTTCAGAAGTATGCGTTAATTTTGGCGGGCAGTGTATTATATAGACTTGTATGTCCTAGAGCAGGGGTCGGCAACCAGCGGCCCGCGTGCCGCATGCGGCCCTTTGCAACTTTTTGTGCGGCCCCCCAAAGCACTAATACAATTTTAGGAAAAATCAACAAATTTATGAAAAATAATAAATTAAACACAGAAACACAACAGACGATTAAGGACAGAAGTTGCATGGACCGAAATTCACCAGAATATAAGAAACTTAATAAGGCAATAAGAAAAAGAATAAGACAAGACAAGACATCAGGGACAACAACACCGAACAAATCGAAAATATTATAGAGAAAAACAAGAGTTTGAAAGTGTTAAAAACTCTAAATAAGTAGTAAAGACCGACAGAAATACACCAGAGAAAAGATAAAAATGGAATCACTAAAACGACAAAAATAAGATAATAAAAAATATTGTTGAAGATTACTATTTATACAGAATTATACCTACTCATTCAGTGTAGCAAAACCAGAAAACTACGGTATGGAAATATTAAATGTAGGATCTGAAATACTACCAAAATTACTAACGAGGAAGTTATAGATGTCTTAAGACAGATGAAAAATGAATATACAGAGTGAGTTTTATGTATGGATCGCCTCAATTGTCTTAGAAACGGCTTCCACGATTTTTATAAATTTTGGTGTGTAAAGGTCTTGTGATACGGCCGATATTACGGTGGTATTTACATTGTTGTCAGATCTTCCGTTTTTCTGAAAATCTAATGAACTTTCTTATTTCAAATAGGACACCCTGTATATTTTTTGCGTTTTGAAGTCCTTAAAAAAGACTGATTATTTTTTATGTAATATTCCCCATACCGAAATGCAGCCATTAATAGCTATTAATCCCTCTGGCACAACAATCACAAAATTCACCACGGAAACAAAATAATCAACCTCAAAAAGTGTCACTGTCAAACGAATAGTATATTTGACAGTTTGTGTTGAGATGGACGAAAATGAAGAATCTTTTAATTGTACACCACCAGAAATTGTAGAACTATCTATGTAGAATAATCCCAAATATTTGTATTAAAAACTCTACTAAAGTTAATGATGATTCTCAACCAATTCAGTTTATTAATTGTACTATTACTAATTTTAATGTTTTTAACAAATAAAGTTGTTCATTAAAAATCTTAAATTAATTAATTTGTCGTAGATAAAGTAGAGTATACTACTCGCAATAATGGCTCTCATTCCCTCGGAATGTTACTCCCTCGCCGCTAACGCGGCTCGGTTCGTAAATATTCCTCGGGAATAATAGCCATCATTATTGACTCGTGGTATAATCTACTATTATTCTAAAAATAACAATTTTATAATCTTAATTAAAACATTTTAAATCAAACTTGCAAAAAGTCCACCACTCTCAGCCAAGCGGTAGCCCAATCTGTTAATTGCCTTCGGGTATTCGACAACATTTCGGGTATCGGGCTTTGAAAGGCATGAATGATTTTTTGACGTAATTCGTCCAAATTTCTGACACGTTCATGCTCATGTCGGTAAATTTGTTACTTCACATAACTCCATACGAAAAAGTCCAAAGGTGCACGATCAGGGGAGCGAGGTGGCATTTTTATGGTACCGTTGGTACTAATAACTCTATGTGGAAACGTAATGTTTAAAAAATCTAACAGCTCTCGTGCATTGTGAGCTAAAGAGCCGTCTTGCTGTAACCAAATTTCATCCATATTAATAGGTAATGTTCGAATTTTATATTCCTATAAAAATAAAAGATATATAATATTATAACCTATAAAAATTATAAGTTATTCTGCAGTGTGTAATTTCAAATGTGTTTTCAAAGAACCTCTTTGGCTAAACCGTTTAAAACAAATCTCGCACTGGTAAGGCTTTTCTCCAGTGTGCACTCTCAAATGTTCTTTCAAATAAGTTGATTGACTAAATTGCTTAAAACAAGTCTCACACTTGTAAGGTTTATCTCCAGTGTGCACTCTTAAATGTATTTTCAAATAATCTGCTTTACTAAATTGCTTAAAACAAATCTCGCACTTATAAGGTTTTTCCCCAGTATGCACTCTCAAATGGGTTTTCAAATTACCTGCTTGACGAAATTGCTTAAAACAAATTTCACACTTATAAGGTTTTTCCCCAGTGTGCACTCTCGAATGTCCTTTCAATTGACCTGATTGACGAAATTGCTTAAAACAAACCTCGCACTTGTACGGTTCTTCTCCAGTGTGTACACTCAAATGTATTTTCAAAACACTTGCCCGACTAAATTGCTTACAACAAATTTCACACTTATGAGGTTTTTCTCCAGTGTGTACTCTCAAATGTAGTTTCAAAACATTTTTATGACTAAATTGCTTAAAACAAATTTCACACTTGTATGGTTTTTCTCCAGTGTGGACTCTCAAATGTTCTTTCAAATTACTTGCATCACTAAATTGCTTAAAACAAATTTCACACTTGTACGGTTTATCTCCAATGTGCACTCTCAAATGCCGTTTGAAATAACCTGCTTGACTAAATTGCTTAAAACAAATCTCGCACTGATGAAGTTTTTCTCCACTGTGCACTCTCAAATGTGTATTCAAATTACTTTTGTCACAAAACTGCTTTAAACAAATTTCGCACTGGTAAGGCTTTTCTTCAGTGTGAATTCTCAAATGTCTTTTTAACTCACTTGTAGTACGAAACTGCTTAAAACAAATTTCACACTTATGAGGCTTTTCTCCAGTGTGTAATCTTGAATGTTCTTTCAAATTATTTGCTCGACTAAACTGTTTAAAACAAATTTCGCACTTATGAGGCTTTTCTCCAGTGTGTAATCTTGAATGTTCTTTCAAATTATTTGCTCGACTAAACTGTTTAAAACAAATTTCGCACTTAAAAGGTCTTTGTCCCGTTGCAAGTTCCATATTTTGATTTAATGGTTTTCCTTCATCGTGTCGACCCATATAATTTCCTTCATAAGATGAATGTTTAGGTAGTGTCTCCATAATTTCCAATTTGTTCTCTTCTTGGGGATAACCTAAAATACAAATCAACTAGGTACAATATAAATGAATCGATCATTTTAAAAACGACATATATATCCACTGAAATACAGTAAGCGGCAAAATAAACAGTAGCCTATCCTACTGAAATGAATATTGAAGTATACATGATAGTATACATGATAGTATACATGATATAGCTTTGCAAACATTATTCACGACGACTCACGTCCCCGATAAAACAGATGTTAAAGATGCTCTCTGGTCAGTGGCGGATCATGGGGAGTTAAAATGAGGAATTTCCCCACCTAACATGGTCCAAAATAAAAAAATTGTTTCAATATAAAAATATATTAGCTGACATGAAACCGAAACCACAGAAAGGAAACTTAATGCCTATAGTTATTAATGACTTTTATGTAATCTGAGTTTTTTTTATGTATTTTAGTTGGGTTTTCACTACTATTTCACATCTACTTGAAAGGATGTATACACTCGGCCGCAGAAGAAGCCTTAGGACAGATAGAAAAGAACACAAAAAACAAACCATATTGGTGGGACGAAGAAGTCGAATCAGAAATAGAAGAAAAGCGAAGAAAATACCAGAAATACATGAGTACAAGAGATGTAGTAGACCAACTAGCTTATACGGAAGCACAAGCAAACGTACGCAGAATGATTAGACAGAGCAAGAACGAAAAATGGGAAAAGCAGTGTACACGAATCAATACATACATCGGAGGTAGGAAATCCACTGAAAGCTGGAAAATTCTTAGAAATCTACGCAAAGAGACAGGAAAAGAACTTGTAACTGCAATATCACCGAATGAGTGGAAGGAGTATTTCAGCGACCTACTGACAGAAAAAAGAAATGAATTCGAAACATTAGAGTCATCCCAGGACACAGTAGGAGTAACAGGATCTCCAATAAGGTTATCCACCAATGAAATTAAGAAAGTATGTACCGAACTAAAAAACGGTAAAGCACCAGGACCTGGGGGGATTCCAGCCGAGCTAATAAAAAACGGAACTCCAAGACTTTATGAGCACATAAGGAAACTACTACAAAGATGCATCGACAACAAAGAAGTCCCACAAGAATGGAAATTATCGTATATGTCAGCAATATACAAAAAATGAGATCGAAAACAATGTGATAACTACAGGGGTATTTCCGTTACACCAACAATCAGCAAGATATACGGAAGGATCTTAAAAAAACGAATAGAAGACGAATACAAGGAAATGGAGGCAGAAGAACAAGCAGGATTTAGAGCCGGAAGATCTACAATTGACCACCTTTTTGCAATCACACAAGTTATGGAAAAGAAAACAGCGGTTAACCAAGAGATTCATTTCGTATATATTGATCTGAAAAAAGCATACGACAGCGTACCTTTGGTAAAGTTATGGGAGGCAATGAAGAATACAAATATAAACATAGAAATCATAAAAATAATTAAAAATTTTTATAACAACACGACCACGAGAATTAAACAAGGAAACAAACTCACCGACGGATTTCTGACCAATAAAGGGCTCAAACAAGGATGCTGCCTCTCTCCAACACTGTTTAAAATATATTTAGAACAAGCTCTTAAAAATTGGAAACGGAAATGCAAGAACATGGGACTCCCACTAAATGACCATATACTTATACTCTTTGTTTCGCAGACGACCAAATACTAATAGCACAAGACTACGATGATATATGTTACATGACAAGAAAGCTAATAGAGGAATACAGGAAATGGGGACTAGAGATCAACATAAGAAAAACCAAATATATGAATATCGGTGGAACGCAGCAGGACTTGATACTAGAAGGAGGAGACACAATCAGTAAATGTAACGAATATAAATACCTGGGTATGAAAATCACGAATGATGGAACACTGGACGGAGCCATTAAAGAACGAAATACTCAGGGCAGGAAAGCAATTACGCTCTTAAACTCCGTACTCTGGGACAAGCAGGTAAAAAACCAAAACAAGAAAAAGATTTATAACGCCGTAGTGAAAAGCATCATAACATACAGCTGCGAAGTATGGCCTATGAAGGAAAAAGCAAAACGAATGTTAGAGGTCACCGAAATGGATTTCTGGAGAAGAGCTGCAGGAAGATCAAGAAGAGAACATGTCACCAATGAACGAATACGAGAAATAATGAAGGTCACACATACAATAAATGACGAAATCAATGAAATACAACTGCGATGGTTTGGTCACGTACAAAGAATGCACGAAGACAGAATTCCAAAACAAATACAAAACTGGAAACCGCAAGGTATAAGAAGAAGAGGTAGACCGAGGAAAAGTTGGCAGGCAGGAATAAACAAAGCCATGGATGAAAGAGGTCTGCAAGTAGATCAATGTGCGGACAGAGAGGAATGGCGAACGGGTATCGGAAGACGGAGAACGTTAATATATAGAAACCGATAATATATATAGTTGGGTTTTCATTGAAAGTTCCACCCTAAGGCAAATTTCCCCTCCCAAAGCAAACCTCTAGATCCGCCATTGCGTCTGGCACGAAAAAATCTTTAATTCTAGTCTCCAATTCCGAAATGGTAGACGGTGGATCTGTCTGACTCCTTCAGCAATTCCCATATGTACGCATCTGGTGGCGCTAGTTCTGGTGAGTGGCAACTCCCAAAATGATCGCACAGTATTCAAAGAGACTCCCTGGCAGTGTGACAAATTGTTCCATCCTGCTGAAACCATTGTTGATTTTAAGCTTGGACCGTTTTCGTGACCTGTTCCGTATGACCGAAAATAGTATTCCGCCATAAAAATTTTTCTGCAAAACAGAACTATTCTGAAATACCTAATGTTATCACGACCTTCACATAACTTACAACTACGTTCGGAAACCATTCAGTACATTTCGGCACATGACACGTACAAATTTGAGGCATACGAATTTCAGTAGGTACTGTTTATTTTGCCGCATACCGTATTTTTAAGAAAAACCTTTTTAAATGAAATATATTGCACGGTTATGGCCTATGGTGCTGAAACTCTAACAACCGCATCTGCTAAGAAACTAAGAATTGCTCAACGTAAGATAAAAAGGTCGATGATTGGTGTGTCATTGCGGGACCATATAACAAACGAAGAACTACGATTGAGAACAGGAGTCACAGATGTTGTTTATCAGGTGGCTAAACTTAAATGGAACTGGGCCGGTCATGTGGCCCGTCTGACAGATCGAAAATGGACAAAGAGGTTGCTCGAGTGCCGATCAAGAGCTGATAAAAAAAGTAGAGGAAGACCACCCATGCGATGGACGGACGATATGAAAAGAATGACCACCAATTGGATTCTAAGCGCCCAGGACAGAAGACAGTAGTGATGAGCAAAACAAGAACAACACCAAGACCAGGCTAGTCTTGGTCTTGGTCTTGTTCTTGCAAGCTTGGTCTTGGTCTTGGTCTTGCAGCTAAAATGCAGTCTTGGTCTTGGTCTTGCACTAGCCGGTCTTGTTCTTGGTCTTGGTCTTGCTATTTTGGTAGTAATAATTTGAACCAAACAATTTCGAATAAAATGTACATTGAAATAAATAAAGATGTGAAGAATGAAACTATATTTTTTGCTTTAAAATTTTAACAGAATGTAGAATGTAGTTTCAAACGGATACCAATTTTAACATTATACATTCACCTAATGACTTAATTATTTCTCTCTATATAAAGAGATTAGAGTATATTTTTATAATGGTAATGTCACGTTGTGTTTTGCAATCTGTCGATACCTGCCGCCTGCCGTCAGACCACGTCTTGAGTCTGGATTATTGTTTATTGCCCCTGTATTTTAATAAAATGTTAAAGAAAAACAGCTTCTTAAAGGTGCCACAAATGGTCGGGGACCTTAACAGATAATTATCTACTCCTTTCACTCGAACACTGTAGTATATATCCTACGAGGGTCAAATTTAAGAACATAAATTAAATTTTTTTAAGAGAACACAAAAATCAAATATTTTTTACTCTATTTAATCATTATTTAATATAATTAACTGTTTTTATAAACTAACTAAAACATACTTTTTAGTAAATACGTACATATTTACCATACCTATTTATAGACCTAATACTATAACATAATAACAAAACCTATTGGGGAGTTATAAACGCTTAATTCTGTAATTTGTTATCTTGTAGTTCTTTAATTTTATTTAAACTACATTGATCTCGTAACACGAGTTATTCGCACTATTTATTTTCACATATTTTTGGATTGAATACCCATTATGACATTTAAAAAGTTGAAAAGATTCGGATGTGGGTAGTAAAAACTAGAATTTAATACACACTGAAATGATGCGCATGCATTTCAAGTGCGGCACATACTATTTGTACTACTGGCCCTTTCTGGGGAAAACCTAGATTCTTAAAAATAATTTTTAACTATGAAATCAGTAAAATTCTTTACACGTTTGTCATCCGGGATTTTCACAAATAATTCAACTTTTAACTTTCGTTGATTGTAAAATTTTAATCCAAAAAATAATTTTAAAAATTTCCCAGTATCGGAATTTTTGTCATTATATTGAGAAACTGAACCTAAGCTTTGGATTTTGCGATACCAAGCTTGACACATTACAATCGACAACCAGTTATTTTTAATTCAGGCCACAATGCTTTCACAGCATTGTGAATCCATTTTCAAAATCTATTATGATATTTTTTGTATTCATTTTAAATTTAACGACCTACATTTTTCCTCGATTATGCGAAAAGAATTGAAATAAGTGTCAGTATTTTTATTAGACAAAAAAGCGAAAACTACTAGTACATAAAAACCGTTTTTAATTGCATTTTTTTTAAATGGATTACCCTATCTATAATTACATTTTTTTGTCTTACAAGTAATTTCAATTGTCCTTGAAATGTCGCCGTTTGAAAACTTGCCTTCTGGACACTTTGAAGGTTGAGAAAATGCAAACCGTTTGACTTAATCAAAGCGACTTAAAAATATAACCAAAATATTATGTATTTTAAAAATTCGATATTCAAGCCTATTCTGTAACTCATTTCGATAATAGAAGTAAGGAAAATCGAATAGAAGTGGCCAAGTCGAATAGAAATAGTCAAAATCGGTATTCCATAACTCCCTCGGAATCTTTACAATCGGAATAGTGAATAGAAATGACTTCGACACCGTGTACCCTGTCGAAATTAGATTTCGATAATCGGAATTGTGCTTGACGCAAGCGCATTGTATTTTGTTTTGACGTTTATATTTTATATCTATTAAAAATAGTTTATTACTACTGTTTTACAATTATTTACAGTATTTTTACCTTTTGTATCTGCTTAATTTTTTAGTCTGTGGTGTTATTTACTTGGGGAATTGTATATTTAATTTAGTCATGTTGTACGAGTATGCATTGAACCTAACCCCATTTTCTCTGGCTGGCATCTGAATGCAGCATTCAGAATGCTGAATGTTTGCCAGTCACAGTGACACAGTGTTGCCATATATATTGTTTTAAATTTCTGGTACAATTTCAATCAATGGCATAATGTACAAGAATATATTGTACAAGACCGTTTAAAATATAAAGATAGACGACAGATACAAAAGGTAAAAATACTGTAAATAATTGTAAAACAGTAGTAATAAACTATTTTTAATAGATATAAAATATAAACGTCAAAACAAAATACAATGCGCTTGCGTCAAGCACAATTCCGATTATCGAAATCTAATTTCGACAGGGTACACGGTGTCGAAGTCATTTCTATTCACTATTCCGATTGTAAAGATTCCGAGGGAGTTATGGAATACCGATTTTGACTATTTCTATTCGACTTGGCCACTTCTATTCGATTTTCCTTACTTCTATTATCGAAATGAGTTACAGAATAGGCTTGAATTACGATTCGACTTGGTCATTTCTATTCGATTTGTTAAAAGTTACAGAATAAGGCTGATTGTTTAAGGTTTCTTACAATGTCAGTATATATTATTGAACTAAAAAAATAAAGTTAAATAATAAAAACCGATTTTTCTCAAAAAAGTGCAAGAGTCTTGCAGGTTGGTCTTGGTCTTGCGTGGTCTTGCAAGGTTCGGTCTTGGTCTTGGTCTTGTTCTTGCAAGCTTGGTCTTGGTCTTGCAACCAAAAGGCGGTCTTGGTCTTGGTCTTGCTGCAAGACCAAGACCAAGACCAGTCTCGCTCATCACTAGAAGACAGTGGACGGAAATAGGGGAGGCCTATATCCAGCAGTGGATGCAAAGGGCTGATTGATAATGATGATTGTTTGAGGGGTCAATTATTGTATGGGCCATTCCACGAACATACGCCTGTTTTGGATTACTTCGACAACGAATATTTTACTGTGCAACATAAGAAGTACGAAAGTAAATGGCGCTAATAATTATTCCAATAAACAACAATGTAATTTGCAATTTACTTTCGTTCTTCTTATTTTGCACAGTAAAATATTCCTTGTCGAAGTAATCCAAAACAGGCGTATGTTCGTGGAATAGGGTATAGCTTGGTACTTACTTATATAATAAAATATGCAACGCGTTCGGGAGTCCGATTAGTGTGATTTTTTTCACAAAATAGTAGAAGCTGGTACCAACTCCATGAAAATGATACAGTCATTTTTGATCAAAGGTGGATATATTATGTCGTTTTTAAAATGACCGCTTCAAATATACAGTGAGGTATACATTTGAGTTGGAATAAATTCATTTTCTCGAGAATGGGCTACTCTGGAGATAAATTCCGAAACAGGTCGATTTTTATTTTTAAATTATAATTTTTTTGGCATGTATATCATACCAGCGACTTCATCCATCTGGGCGTGATGACGTAATCGATGATTTTTTTAATGAGAATAGGGGTCGTGTGATAGCTCATTAGAAAGGTTATTCAATTCTCTATTCACTAATATAAACATTAATATAATTATTTATACAGGATGCTCAAAAAATCTTTTTTGAATTAAATTAATTGAGACAAAAAGAAGAATGTATGTACAGTAGAACCTCGATTATCCGACATTGATAACACAATTCTTGATAAAAATTGATAACACAATTCTCAAATTTTATTTGTATGTTTTATTTGATTATATAAGATTAATTTGTGTTCGTGTTATTATTGTCTAATTTGGTTTAAAATATTCTGAAATATTTGTTTTACTGATGCTTCACATTTTGCAAGGGCTGAATTTCTTAACCTGCGTAAGATCGTGCAGTTTACTTTATTGGATTCTTCTTGTCGAGAATACCACTCGATGAATGGTTGTATGTGCGATGCAGCTTCTCTAGCTTCTTTAACAAATATTTGTCAGTTGCAAAAGCATCATCGACATCGACATCGCCACCGTCAAATTCCAAGTTTGTGCTTGGAAACTGCTTTTAAAGCTTTTAAACCTGTTTCGTCAGCCTCTGTTTTGCAATTTCAACGATTTCATCAACGATTGTTACCGCACTGTACATTTCAGCGAATTTCGTTTGGCTTATTGCAATGCTAAAAAAATTAATTGATGACTCAATTTTTTGCTTATGTACTCAATACAACTTATGTACGGACCCTGACGGATTAACAGAGGTGACGGTTAATGGAGAGACGGATAATCGAGGTTCCACTGTAATTTATTAAATGCAAAATACATTTTACTGCTGTCAGAAAACAGAAAAAATGTTAATTTGAAAAATGAACATTGCTTTTCGCTTAAGGTACTAGTACACTTTAGAATTCAGAAGACCAAAAATAATATTTTTTTTCAAGAATTTTTTTCTCAGAACCTTTATTAAAAATGAACATAAAACTTTTTAAATATTAATATCTAACTCTTAGAGAGTACAAAAAATATATCTTTTTTTATTTATGCACGTGCGCTAATATTGTAGAGGACGCAAAAGTCGAGGCCTCGAAAACTGATGGCGGACAGTTCATCTCAGGATTGGGATATCTGAAACAAAAAAATCGTACTGAATTTGAAAGAGGAAGGTTGCTTACGTGACAATTTACCACAACTAGACCAAAAAATAAAAAATAAATATTTTTTAACAATGAAAATCTGAAGAAAAACCTGCGATTTTTTCACGAAATTTTTTCAAATTTCCGTAAAATCTTTTTTGCTGAGTTTTTTACTAAAGGTGGTAAATTTGCACGTAAGAAACCTTCCTTTTTCAAATACCGTACGATTTTTTTGCTTCAGAGATCCCAATCCTGAGATTAACTGTCCGCTATCTGAACTACTTTTTTTTAAGGCCTCGACTTTGGCGCCCTCTAAAATATTAGTGTACGTACATAAATGAAAAAATATATATATTTTTTGTATTCTCTAAGAGTTAGATATTAATATGTAAAAAGTTTTATGTCTATCTTTAAGAAAGTTTTTGAGAAAAAAAAAAATCTTGAAAAAATGCAAAATTGGTAAATTTTTGGTCTTCTTAAAGTGTACTATAGTCCAACCATTTTTAATTGAAGGCGACTCATCTACAAATTGAACTGAGAACTATCGGCAACAATGTTCAATTTTAGAACTAAATTTATACCGGGGGCATTTTTATTGTGTATCCTTTGCCAATGTGGATAAGTGAAAAAATTAGATGATTTCCGAAAATTTGCCTCGGTAGCAATATACCTCCAGCCGATGGGTCAAATTTACAAGTGGCTAAGTTGAACAAATTCCTTGAATACTGTGAATCATTGGTAACCTTATCAATACTTCGCTGGTCTATATATTTATGTCCGTCGAAAGGGTGAGAATTCTTAGAAATATTTTACTCGTCAACAAGTGTCCTTATCCGCATAGACGTCGACGTGGGGTGTTTTGTTTCTTGTGACATGGGAATAAGTCACAATTAAGTTTTAAATTAAATTTATTTGACGTTTCGATTTTCCAACTTGGAAATTATTATCAAAATACACAACTTTAATAATTTAAACAAATTTTGTTTTTGTTGCTTGGTAAAAACTTCTCTAATAATTTAATTTTATCTGACTCATTCATATTGACAATTCAGACATAATATATTATACATTTTAAAGTAGATTTATTTATTAAATCTTAATCTTCGATTCATTGTCTTCACTCTTGTTCGTATTCTCACTGTCTTGTCTTTAGTTTACTTGATTAAAAGAAATGCTCCACCATCTTTCTATTTTTAGTAGGCGTGTAAATTGGAGATATAGTTCATTAAAATGAAACCAAACATTGCTTTTTGGTGGTGCCATTTGCCATTATTCTTTCACGTTTTAATATCTGTAAAATATTATTCATGCCGTTCCCAAAGATCAAGGATAGTAAATGAAACTCAATACTTATTATAAACACACATCATAATGACAGTTTAAAGTAGAAATTGACCTTGAAATACTGTATAGGTAGTCTCTATTAAAAAATTTTACTTTATTTATTATTTTACTTCGAAAATAATCCCACTTTGAAAATTCAATTTATTTGACGTTTTGACTTTCACTTCGGAAATCGTTATCAAAATACAAAATATTAATAACATTTCAGAAGTGGAAGTCGAAAATATGCCAAAATGCAAAATTATTTGCCAAGTAAAATAGTGTATATATAACTAATATTGGATATGGTATGGTGCAAATGTTTGGAATAAATTCGTTATTTCGTAAACCAGCGACAGTTAGGATAAATCCTGAGACAGGTCGATTTTATTTTTGAACGATTTTTTGATATATATGTACATCATACTAGTGACGTCATCCATCTGGGCGTGATGACGTTTGGGAGCTTTCAAGTATTACGTAACGCGATTTTTGAAAATTTTTAACCCCCCCCCCCTACGTAACGGACTCTTATGGGAGTTTAACTATTGCGTAATGCAATTTTTGAAGATTTTTGACCCCCCCCCCCCCCCCTTCGTTGCGTAATACTTGAAAGGTCCCTAATCTATGATTTCTTTAAATGAGAATCGGAGTCGTGTGCTAGCTGATTTGAAGGGTTTTTCAATTATCTATTCAGTAATATAAACATTGATATAATTGCTTATACAGGGTGTCTAAGAAAAATTAATTCAAAATACATTATAACGCTTTTAGAAACTTCAGAAAATAGAAAAAAATGTTTAATTCAGAAATAAACATTGTTTTTCGCTTAAATTAAATAATGTTCAAACTGTCAAGGGGCAGATGGGTGGCAGCTCGAATATTGAAATTAAGCGAAAAACAATGTTTATTTATCAAAAACCATTTTTTTGTCTTCTGAAAGCAATAGAATGTATTCTAAATTAAATAAATTACATACCTTCTTCTTTTTTTTGTGTCAATTTAATTTAAAAAAAATTTTTTGAACAGCTTGTAATTTTAATTATGTTAATGTTTATATTGCTGAATAGAGAATTGAATAAACTTTTAAATAAGCTATCGCACGACCTCTATTGACATTTAAAAAAATCATCGATTACGTCATCACGCCCAGATGGATGACGTCACTAGTGGGATATATGTCTCAAAAAATCATAATTTAAAAGTCAAAATCGACCTGTTAGGATTTTTCCTTAAAGTCGGTGGCTTACGAAATAACGAATTTATTCCAAACATTTGCACCATACTGTATGTAATTGCATAAGATGCCACAAAGAAATAGATTCAGAAGAATATTTACTTTATTTTGTTAGACAACTAGAAAATATCTGTCAAAACATACATGATAATTTAATAATCACATCGATCTTAGATTTAACTTTTACGTAATTACGTGTATAAATAAGTAATAAATAATTAAAATATTATTTTGGTACGCCACTGCAAAGTTGACAAGAGAACTATCGGTGACTTGCTTTAAGTGCGATGTTGCCAATGAAACACCTTCAATTAAAAATTGTTGAAGTATAGTACTCTAAATTAAATATTAAAACTGTTAAGAGGTATGTGGGTGGCAGCTTTAATATTGAATTTAAGCGAAAAACAATATTTATCAAAAATACTGGTGGTTTTTCTGCCTAAAATGTTAACCCTAACCATTGTCCCAAGCCACCCAAAAATTGTTTTGTGTTTTTCAAAGATTTTTAATTATTTTTAATCTATAACTTTTTTTAAGAAAACAGACAAGTAAACTCAGTTTTAAATTTTATTTTGACATACAGAGCGTTTACTTTTTAATTAGATATACCACATTGAAGGAAGCGCTAGAATCGGCAACATTGCTTATTATTCCACTATAGTATAGTATTAATACTTTTAATTTCTGAAATTATTAATCTATAAGGCGTAGGTAACGTAATACGATTGTTAAATTACCATACAAATGGTTAAATAAAGCAGCTTCTCAAATTCCTTAAACATTTTTTACCAAACATTTAAAATTGTATTTTAACTGTTAAAGATGTTCAACATTTATCTACTTGTTCCGATAGTAACAGTATGTAATCACTTTATCAATTTCTATCTTTTCTCAATTATTCATTTTTATTGCATAGTATGTAAATTACTGTAATCAATGAATACATAGTTAAAAAATCCTATTAATTTAATTAATAACTAATGTAAGCAATTAACAAGTAAAGATTTTTAAAAGAATATTAAAAAACGAAAGAAATGGTCACCTCTATTTTGAAGATGAAACTGGTACTCTAGGACTATGCCGCCTACACTTTTAATGTTTATAAATACATCCCTATAAATTATAATAACCCAGAGCTGATTGAATTTGGGAAGCTGGAAATAAAATTGATACTCATTGACTACAATGATGCTGCTGACACTTTTAATGTTTACATGTCTATAAATTATAATATCACATACAGTAGGAAAAATGAAAGAATACCCATGAACGAACATATAAAACACGCTGAACTTTCCTGTCACCGTGTCACACAAAAAACTGGCCAGCGCAAGTACATGTAACAATTATTGTTACATGTATTTCCACTGGACAATTTTCTTTGTGACACGGTGACAGGAAAATACAGCGTGTTTTATGTGTTCGTTCATGAGCATTCTTTCATTTTTCCGACTGTAAGTATATGTAGCTTATTGAATATGGAAAGCTGGCAGTATTGCCAAATTGCCATTTTAAGTTCCTATATCAAATCGAAAAGAAATGCAGTGTATATGTTTAAAAAAAACATAGGCCATGATAACAAGCTTAATATAGATATTAAAATATAATAAATTAATATTACCTATTTTTCACACTTACTGGTCTTTCTCAAGATATTTTGAGTAGCTAACTGAAAATTATTTTCGTTAAAAAAACAACACTGTTTTCTAACTATACCGACATCTGAATATAAAGGAATGCACAAAGTTTTTACAAATTTATTTAAACTATATTTATTTATTTATACTATGTATTTTGTATTTTGACAACGAAACCTGATTTGGGCTTCGAAACGGTAATAAATTAATTTTTTAGTAAAATTGTGGCTGATTTCCCATAGAAAATACTTAAGTAATTATAAAAATGCCACAAGGAAATAGCTTCAGAACAACGAATTTTAAAGTGAAATAAAATTGTTCACATCGTTGTTTCAAATATGCCAATAATTCTACAAGTAGCCTTACTAATTCGGGATACTTTGATTTTTCATCATCCTTCCATCTTTTTCTGAGACGGCTTACTGATTTTATACCGTCTCTCAAAAACACCATCTTTAACCCTCTGTGTTCCTCTGATCTTACCACATGGCCTGCCCAGCTTAGCTTTTATATGTCTGACGATGTTTTCAGTCACCAATTCAGCATTACGTCGCCTTCTCCACTCTTCCGTCAATTATTCATCTCTTTTAGGGCCAAATATCATTCTGAGAACTTTCCTTTCAAATACCAGCAGAATTATCTATTTTCCGCTGATGTAGAGTCCACGTTTTACTTTCATATGTAAAGATTGGGCGAATAATTGGCATGCACAGTCTTAATTTAGATCGTCTTTTTAGCAGCTTAGATCTTAATAATGATGATAGGGAGTATAATATTGTTCTATTTCACGCAGCTATCCTTGCTGAGACCTCTTTTTATATGTGGTTGCCATCTGTGGTTGCCGCCGCTAGATATTTAAACTCTTTTACTGCTTCGGAGTTGTGGTCATTAATAGTTATGTTCTGCCTAACTTTTGGTCTTGGATTTTTGGTTACTAGTGTATATTTCGTCTTCCCTTTGTTTTGTCGAAGGCCCAGACCACCTATTTTTTCCTAGAGTTGTGGAAACACCTCTCTCACGTCCACGTCTCTTGTAGAATAAGCGATCATCAGCAAAGGCCAACAATAGTTTTGATCTTTGTTTCGCAAATCGCCTTGTCACCTTAGATGATATTTTACTTATTACATATTCTAAGGCCAAATTGAATAGTAACTGTGACAAGGGGTCTCCTTGTCTATGTCCTTCTGTTACACTTAGTCTTTATATTTGTTGTCAGTAATTTAAGACATTTTGAAACACAAAAATTAAAAAGTAATTCAGGAACTTTTATTGAGAGCCACAAATAATCCTTCAAAGAGCCACATGTGGCTCGCGAGCCACAGTTTGGCCACCCCTGCATTATAATAATAAGCAGATCGAAAAGATTAAATATGGCAGATGTATTTCCAGAACTTTTGGATATTACTGAGCTCAGAGTAGGGGCTAAAAATACAAGGGGGCGGTGCTATTTATGTTGTAGAGGCAAAGATAGAAAAACAAGTAAAATATGTGTAAAGTGTAATAATTTTGTATGCCTAGAACACGCAAAATCAGAGACAGTCTTCTGTACATTGTATAATTGTCCTACATTGTAGGATGAGATTGTTAGTTAGGTACTCTGTTAGTATCAATCAGTAGAATGTATATTTTATATACAAAAATATTTTATATACTATAAAAATAATGTGGTATTGTTACAATTTTTGTTCTTATAGGCATCATTCACACATTATAAGAATGGGGTCCGTTCAGACCCCAGCCTGTCTTGTGTGTAATATTTTGAGGCCTGTCCGATCAAGGTTAATAAATGCCTACGAAGAATTGTTCATATTTTCTGGTCTAACATCAGCAGAAACAAAGATCTGCTACACTTTACCAAATAAAAGAGGGTAGGTAGCAAATAATATTATATAGTCCACAAAGTGGGGTTGCATCAGTCACACACTCTGAAGAAATAGCTCCAGTAAGTATTGCAAAGGCTGCCCTAGAGTGAAATCCCTAAGGAAAAACAAAAAGAGGTCGCTCAGCACAAACTTAGAGAAGATCCATCATGGCGAGATATGAGCCCAAGGAAAGGCTTGAAATAAGGTGAAGGCCTTAGTGGAAAATACAACTCCATGATGCGTTTTTACTGAAGATCTATGCTCCACTTAAGAGTTCAAAAACCTTTTAAACTACTTCTAAATAAGGGAGGACTAAAAATATCGTTACTAACCTTCTTCACTTTTTTTATTTTCTTCATATTGCTTCATTTCAGTTTTTATTGGACATTCCTTTACATGTAAATAATCATATGTGTCATGTGAACTTTGACTATTAGATTCCTCCTTCATTTCATATTGAAAGCCACCCAAAAGAGCATCATCCAAGTTATTATATTCTATTTTTATTTTACACTTTTCTTCACTAATTTCTTGTTTTACTTCCATGTTAAATTTTATTATTTATTAACTTTCAGTATTTTTATTTCTAACGACCTGTCAATACAATACCAATACTATTCCACGGTTATTAGACTTTATTACGGTTGTCTTGTCCGACGGTGGTGGGGAGACTTATATTTTTGACTTTACGTCACAAGAGTTTATATTCCCATATTTTTAAATTATTTTCGATCATTGAATGCGTGTTATTTTGTATATATGTGTATTATTTGTGTTATTATGAAATAATAAGACAAATAGTACACATTTTATCTTATACCGGGTGGTGAATCGTAAAAAAGGGCCATAGGAAACTCAATGTAAAATTCTGAATTGTTGAATTCCTGCTTCCCTAATTATTCTACATCAAAAGTCATGAGAGAATACTTGTAAAGAATTAAAATCTGTATTAAAATCAAAAGTTAAAATTGTTTTACGGTTTAAATGTATTCCAAAATTTTGAAAAATATGATACATTTGCCACAACAGGTATGCATGTAAAAGTAAGGCCACACGTTACTATTTAACCGACAGTGCTCACACCATTGACTGAATAAAAAAATCTTTATTATTAATCCTTTCTCCGCAACTGAGGGTATCTTATCAACTGTATTATTTCTAAACAATAGATGATAAAATAAAAATATTGACAGTTCAAAAATTTGAACATTATTGCATTGTGTGTGGCCTAAGTTTGGGCTGAAAACTTGACGCATGTCAAAATTTTCAATGTGTTTTAATTGTATTCATTTTTTTCGAATCCTGAGAAAACTAATAAATATTTTTGAAAAATTTAAACTCAGAATGAAAGACTACATTATTACCGAGGGCAGAAAGTCCCTGAAAACTTCTATAATGTTTATTTTAATAAGTTACAGGGCTGAAAATAAAAGAGAAGTGTAATATTTAATTTCAAATATTTCATTCAATAGAATCTGCTTGTTTATTCAAGGGGCTTTCGGCCCTCGGTAATAATGTAATCTTGCATCCTGCGTTTAAATTTTTCTAAAATACTTGGTTTTCTCAGGATTCGAAAAAAATCATATTACGATTCAAATGACAGTAAACTCTCGTGACGTAATCTCACCCTTATTGTTCATTGGTTAGTCGATTTAGGCAACCGTAGTAATGTCTAAGAACCGTGATACTATTCTGTCTAAATCCCGAGCCGAGGATTAGCGGCGTGTAATTTGGGTTGCCTATATAAACTTGAATCAACGAAATGGGCCTTGAGTGTTATTTAAAACTATGGAGACCTACACAGAATATAGATAGCTTTCAGAATATAGATAAATGAAGTGTTCAAAAGAAAAAGCATTTTAGATTTTGATAAAAAGAATAATTTAAAAAAAATTGATCAATAAACTTCAAATTATTTAAATAACTTTTTAAAAACAATTACGTACAGTTAAGTTCAATTTTTTCAACTAACAAACTTTTTGATATCAGTTACAAAGATATTAACAAATTAATTTGCAGTTGAAATACCATTGGTATATAAATGTGGCAGTTAGATAATGTGACAAAATATTTCCGCTTCAAAATAAGCTGTCTTCATATTAAAGTAATGACAAATTTAAATTTGATGTCACATCTCCATCTACAATGGTATAAAAAGAATACACTTTTTACCACACGTCGATATGTTATAAGGTTAAAATAATTTATTTTTGGCATAAAACACATTCAGCTACAATCCACCAATAAATTAATGTCTAATTACGATAAAAACAATAATAAAATGAGTTAAATAATAAATAAGTCCATAAGAGCTAATGTATTTGTAGCACCTATTCGAACACTTGCGCCTCTAGCGGCGATTGCTGAAAGTTGAATTAGAGGTTGAAAAGTTAGCCCACAAACGATGCATTGCGTTTCCACTCCTTCTTACAGGTCTCCATATTTAAAACGCTGAAAAGACCGTTTAGTGATAATAAAAAGGGTGGGTTGTGATTGCGCGCAGCGGTCAAATACCTCCTGCCCTGCGGTTCTCTCACTCTAATACCCGTAAGTTAGGTTTGGACCGAAGGGTTAGGTCTTCCTCCTTTCAGGCAAAAACCGATATTTACTGCGGTTGCATGATATTTAATATTAAAATAGTATTGGATGTGGTAGAATGTAGACTCTTTGTATAATTACCAATTGAACAGTGAAGCTGTTAGATCAATTTTCCGATTCAATTATTTCTACTGTTCACAGTTCTGTGTTTGTGTTTGCTTTTGAGTAGGTATTTCATTTTCTTGACAACGAAAATGTTCGGTGTGGAAAGAATTAATAAGTGCTTGGAATGCGGAAACGTGTATAAACGTAAACATGATTTAAAAAGACATGTAAAAAGTTCGCATCCCGACAAATTGGATGCAATTGCCCCTTTAAAAGTGCTTAAAGGCAACGTCTATAAATTTAGACATAAGCCAAGTTTAAACTTTCATGCCAAAAAAATGCACACAAATGTCATTGATTTGTACAGTTGTAATTTTTTGAATAATAAACATTCGCGATTCAAGTTTATATAGGCAACACAAATTACACGCCGCTAATCCTCGGCTCGGGATCTAGACTCGAGTTACCAATACCATGCCCCGCCCGCGCACTCTAATAAAAAACATGTTATCGTATTTATTTTCCTTCCATTTTGTCAGAGGCGCTGATGTCGGCATTGTGATTGGTGGAACATGACTTTTGACAAATCCTGCGCTATCTGTGAATCTGTGTTCGTGTTAGTTCGTTCGTTGTCGTTCAGTTATTATGGTCGGTTGTCGGTTATAGGGCTTTTCATTCACAGTCATTTGTTTCGAGCTTCTGTCATGTGTCACTAAATATTAATATATCTACGTCATACGTTATTGGTAATACCAATGATACAAATCAAAGACGTATGTCGTAGATATATTAATATTATGTGACACATGACAGAAGCTCGAAACAAATGACAATCGATGAAAAGCCCTATGTGATGTGCATGCCCCGCTAAAGTTGGATTTATAGTTTGACGTAGCGTAGACGTAGACGCAACGGAGACGTAAGAATCGGACTTGAAACGTAAGAAAATATTATGTCAATTTATAGATCGACGTAGAGCGATATTTTTGCGCATGAGTAGAAAGAGTAAACAATGACTTAATTCTATAATTCAACAATATAGCCTATAAATTATGCGAACAGTAATAAACAAACTTTGTGTTTATTTATTTATACTTATACTATTATTTATTATAATATTTATCTGTTTTGTGTGTTACATGGATTAGGAAATAAACGAAGATATGCTCCTTGGTGCCGCATGCCGTGGGATTTCCAACTATTATTGTTTCATTTCCTGGTCTTTAAAATGTTTATTGGATTTACCTATCGTATAATATGTGTATATAACCCCGAATTAGGCTAATAAACAACTCATATTTATCTGAAATATTGAAATGACTCTATGATATATTTTTATTAAATTAATAACTTAACATCCATTCCCTAATAGCACACGACGTCCTTTGGACGTCCAAAATAGGTCCATTTTTGGTCCTTACGTCCATGGACTATAAACGGACGTCCTTTGGACGTCCCATTTTGGACGTCCTTCGGAAGGAATAAATATGGACGTCCTTTGGACGTCCGACGTTGGACGTCCTTCGGACGGAATAAATATGGACGTCCTTTGGACGTCCGACGTTGAACGTCCTTTGGACGTCCATACTGGACGAAATACGGACGTTTTATGAACGCTTATATATTATATTGGACACATTATACCAATTACGGGATCAAATAGCAAAATAATTCAATAAAATATTAACTTACGCGTTAACTTTACGTTAATGAAATACAGTCAAACCTGTCAGTAACGGCCACTAAAATGAAAGAACTATTGGCCGATATAGAAAGGTGGCCGTTATTGCCAGTTTTTGTAGTCTAGATATACAGTAAAACTTGTGTTATTGGCCACCTGATAAAATCGGCCACCTGTACTAACGGCCAGTTTAAATATTCCCCAAACCAATTATATCTAGACTACAAAAACTGGCAATACCGGTCACCTTTCTATATCGGCCAATAGCTTTTTCATTTTTAGTGGCCGTTACTGACAGGTTTTACTGTAATTGGTTTGGGGAATTTTTAAACTGACCGTTAGTACAGGTGGCCGGTGTTTGCAGGGGGCCGGTAACACAGGTTTTACTGTAGTTTAAATCGAAAAGATTAAATCTTAATTCAAAATTGTATATACAATTATTACAATTATAAACAAACTATATAGTTTAATATCCAAAAAATGTTTTTGATTTTATGTAATGTAATGAAAATCTTATTTGTAAATTATTGGTTACAATGTTTAACAATAGGAAATATTCAAGAATAAATAAAATAAAAGTTTAATCCTAACAACACAAAACATTCCAGGAATGTAGGTACTACCGTTCTATTCCGTGAACATCTATCTGATTAAATTATGGGTGGAAAGTTACCACAAGATATTCTATGAACATAGTACAATGTCTTCCTGGAGGGGTAAAATTTTCCATTACAAGATTTTAAGAGAGGCCATTTATTGTACTGTTCAATTTGCGTTCATTTTCAAATTTGCCGCGCGAGTATCTATGTAGCGTCTCGTGGTCATTGGTCATCACATTTCATTTTCATAACATAACCGATAACCTAAAAATTTAGTAAAGTAAAAATTTTGATTGGAAAAAAGTGCATCGATAAGGGGGTGTGGGAAATGGAAATTAGTGGCTTTTTTGCTGTACTGTCTGCTAGTTTTTGCTCTGGGCTCTGGCTAGATCTCTTGTTTAAACAATTTTGTAAGTATTATAAAATCCGTTTTCAATTTTCTTTATTCTTTATGAAACGAATCATTTATACATGCATATTATTACCTGTAAATAGGTACCTATTTCTTTTGATTTTTAATTGTAAAGAATAGAAAAATTACCGTTCATTTTAATTTTTTTTAGAATCAGCTGAAAGTGGCCTACAAAAAAAAACCAAGAAGGAAATGTATAGCCTTGTGGCTATGAAAGGCAAAAGAGAGATATAAAAAGTGTATTGGCTAGTTGGAAGAAAGTCCACATTGTCCATGCATAATAAGTTATTACTTTATCAACAAATATCAAGAAGATAGCAGGGTCACGAGCATCAACTTCATAAGTTCAAGAATATCGAGGAAATCCAGCTCCTCGATACTACTGGGCAAACTAGAAGATTGAAGAGGACAAATCCTTTTGAACTAGTTTGAGTGATAGGTGATAGTGAAAAACGGAGCATAGTGCTTGTGTGCTGTGCCTGTGTATGTTAGAATAATAGTGCACGATCTTGTTAGATTAGATAAGAGACGCTATGGGGTAAGCTCTTCATTTTAAGAAACAGTAGTAATTTAGGTTAAATTAAAATTGCTCATTGGTCAGTTATGACCAGATTGTTTTTTTATGTTTGGCAAAAAGGACTTAAGTCAGAATTGCACATTGATAATGTTTTGATGATTTCTGGACCAGAAAAAAACTGTTGTAGATGTAAACTGTATGTACAGTAGAATCTACTACAGTACTGTAGAAATCATCAAAACATTATCGATGTGCAATTCTGACTTAAGCCCTTTTTCCCAAACATCAGAGAATTGTAATGTACAATAATTCTCCTATCTGCTTTTTCATGAATTTTGTAGGAGACGAAAAACCATTTTTAGGATCATCTGCTTTCACATGTAAATTTTGACATGTTTTGTAGTAAATAGATAGTTGAATTTACTACAAAACATGTCAAAAAATATATGAAAACAGGAGGTGACTATAAAAAAAGTTTTTAGTCTCTCTTACAAAACTCATGAAAAAACAAATCGGAGGTATGTCACATCAGTGACTAAGAATGTCTAAAAAATATACTTTGATGTCCCAAGAACCAAATATAACCTACAGTCCATCTAATTTACTTACTGTTCCACGTCATTATCTACGCCAGAGATCTAAGTTGACATAGTTGCCAAAGTATAAAAAGATCCTGAATCCATTTTAAATCAAATATGTCACATAATTATTGTAAACGTGGATTATACAACAAAACAAATTAATATTCAATGTAAATAAGTAAAAACTTAAGAAATAGAGAACAAGAATTAAGTTATATTCTTTTAAGATTTGCAGTGCAAGAGTTTTTGCACTGCATTGTTAATAATTAAAAAACGGCTCCGAACTCTTGGCAAAAAGCCGGTAGGTTTCTTTGTATAAGTATGTCTACAATAACAACTAAAAAAGTTGTCAGATACCTCGATTATTCCAAGTCGTTATAAAATTAGGTGAAATTTATATTTTTATAGTAGAGGATCTTTTTATAGTAAAGTAAATAATAAAAACAGTAAATATAATAAATAAAACAGATACTTATAGTAAAGAATATAAACAAATATGAAGTGTCATCACCGTAACTGTCAAATAAATGTTACCAATTTATTCTAAAATGTCACCTTCGTTCGATTACAGTTACAGTGTGATCCGAACAAATCTGCTTCATAAAAACGCTTTATAATCCATTTATACAAATTAAATGAAACATATTATTGTGTATTTCTTTAGGTTAACATTAATAGAAATCTTCAAATATTATTTCTACGCGTATATAATAAAATATGTCTAGTGGCTGTAATTCCAGTGTACTCGGCAAAGTGATTCTAAAAAAGAACACACCTACCGCCTAAATATTTCGTGTTGGTATCATGCGACCTCACAGGCTACGACGCGGATGACGCGCAACAGTTAGTAAATTAGACGAAGTATGTAGATATATACAGGGTGTAACAAAAATACAGGTCATAAATTTAATCACATATTCTGGGACCAAAAATAGTTTGATTGGACCTAACTTACCTTAGTACAAATGTGCACACAAGAAAACTTACAGCCCTTTGAAGTTATATATATATAATAGCACCAAGGGTCTTAGAGGCCCATGGCTTGAAAAGTTTGTTTTTTTTCTTCATTTTCACGTTTCTTTATGTACTGAGATCTTCTCTGGCTTGATATGTGATTTTTCTCCATTCCTTCCTGTTATTCATTTTTCTTTTCTGACCCTGTAGCACCATTCTTTCCAAATCTTTTTCGACCTCTTGCTTCCATCTATTTTTCGGCCTTCCTCTTCTCTTTCTTGAAGCTGTAGTGTAGTTTAGTACCATTTTTGGAGTCCTCGTGTTTGGCATCCTTTCAATGTGACCTCGCCATCTAAGTCTCTGTGCCTTTATCACTCATTTGAAGTTACAAGATGAAGTGATTTTTTCCAATATATCGAAAACTATTAGAGATTTTTTATTGAAAATGGACATGTGGCATTATTATGGCAGCAGTATCTTACGAAAAAACTATAGTAAAATTTGGACACCCCATAAAAATTTTATGGGGTTTTGTTCCTTTAAACCCCCCCAAACTTTTGTGCACGTTTCAATTTAATTATTATTGTAGTACCATTTAAACACAACGTTTTAAAAACTTTTTTGCCTCTTATTGCTTTTTCGAAAAGTCAATTTTTATCGAAATATTTTGAATATTTGTCAAATCCACCACATATTTGTATATGGTTAAGAACGATTATGGAGACTTGGTAATAATATGCAGACTTATTTATGCTTTACATTTTTAGGGATATTTTGAACCATATTAAAAAAGAAGCCAGATCTCGATAAAATGTGCCTTATCGAAAAAATACAAAGAGGCAAAAAAGTTTTAAAAACATTCTGTTTAACTAATGGTACCTCAGTAATAGTTTAATTGGAACGTACACAAACATTTGGGGGGTTTAAAGGAACAAAACCCCCATAAAATTTTTATGTAGACATGTTAAAAAAGAAGTCACAACTCGATAAAAACTGCCTTATCTGAAAAATACTAAGAAACAAAAATATTGAATTTAACTAATGGTACCACAATAATAAAATTGAATTGGAACATACACAAAAGTTTGGGAGGATCTAAGGGATCAAAACCCCCATAAAATTTTTATGGGGTGCACAAATTTCACCATAATTTTTCTTTAAGATATTCCTGCCATAATACTGCCACATGTCCATTTTCAATAAAAAATCGCTAATAGTTTTCGATATAATCGAAAAAATCGATTTTCATTTTGTAATTTCAAAGGGCTGTAACTTTTTTTATGTGCATATTTGTACTAAGGTAAGTTAGGTTCATTCAAACTATTTTTGGTCCCAGAATATGTGATTTAATTTATGACGTGTATTTTTGTTACACCCTGTATATACAGCCGATTACGCACCACCTTAAAAATTGGGCATTTTTGATGTCTCGAATTTCCTAAACCTGTTGTTGCATCTAAGTGATTTTTTTATAATATTCTAGCCTAGGCCCTAGGCTATAGGTTAAGTACCTCCTTATGCTTGTCATGCATGGGGAGCTATACTGTAATATATATTATATCACATCGCACTCTATAGTAATGAGTGAGCCTGCACATATGGAACCATTTGTTTTCTGTCTGCAGGCTCACTCATTACTATAGAGAGCGATATGATATAATGTACATATATTACAGCATAGCTCCCTGTGCATGACAAGCTTAAGGAGGTAACCTATAGCCTAGGCTATAATATTATAAAAAAATCACTTAGATGAAACAACAGGTTTAGGAAATACGAGACATCAAAAATACCCCATATTTAAGGTGGTGCGTTAATTTCTTGGAGAAGTGTATTGTAATTTAATGTAAATAATGTAATATCCAATAATTGTAATTTAATATAAGATGTAATATAAGTTCCTTAAAAAATATATTTTTTATTTCCCACGACATTAGATGGATGTTCGGCAGCAAGACATTGGACCAAACTGGGACGTCCTATGAAGGCCCAATTGACGTCCACCGAACGTCCCTTCGGATGTTAAGTGGACCTCCATTGGGCGTTTGGCAACGTGGCATTTGGACCAAAATTGGACGTCCTGTTAAGGTCCAATTCACGTCCCCTAGAACGTCCGGTTAAGGTCCAATTTACTTCCGATTAAGGTCCAATTTACGTCCGATTAAGGTCCCATTTACGTCCAATTAAGGTCCAATTTACGTCCTATTAAGGTCCAATTTACGTCCGATTAAGGTCCAATTTACGTCCGATTAAGGTCCAATTTACGTCCGATTAAGGTCCCATTTACGTCCGATTAAGGTCCAATTTACGTCCTATTAAAGTCCAATTTACGTCCGGTTAAGGTCCAATTTACGTCCGATTAAGGTCCCATTTACGTCCCATTAAGGTCCAATTTACGTCCTATTAAGGTCCAATTTACGTCCGATTAAGGTCCAATTTACGTCCGATTAAGGTCCAATTTATGTCCGATTAAGGTCCAATTTACGTCCGATTAAGGTCCAATTTATGTCCGATTAAGGTCCAATTTACGTCCGATTAAGGTCCAATTTACGTCCCCTAGGACGTCCGATCAAGGTCCAAATTACGTCCGATTAAGGTCCAATATACGTCCCCTCGGACCTTAGATGGACGTCCAATGGACGTTCGGTAGCGCGACATTTGGACCAAAATAGGACGTATAAAGGACGTTCCTCGGACGAAAACGGACGTCCCTAAAGTCCGTGAAGGACGTCCAATGGACGTCCTTGTGCTATTAGGGTTGTATTAACAAATAATTAACAAAATTCGAATATGTTGATAAACAACTTTGCTACGTCAAACTATAAATCCAACTTAACTCTAATAAAAAACATGTAATCGTATTTATTTTATTTCCGTTTAGTCAGAGGCGCTGATGTCGGCATTGTGATTGGTGGAACATGACTTTTGACAAATCCTGCGCTATCTGTGAATCTGTAACCCTAATAACACAAAACATTCCATGAATGTTCCTAGAATGTACACACAGGACATTGAAAACATTCCTGGAATGTCCCCAAATGCACACGAATGTCCCTGGAAAGTACCAGGAAAGTGCTGTGTCAGCATTTTAAATATTCTTAGAATGTTCTGTTGGAACATTCCATGAATGTCTACGAATGTTCTTTGGACATTCAGAGTCTATTTTTTAGACTGAATGTCTTGTTGGAACATTCCATGATTGTTCTTTGGACATTCACAGTATATTTTTAGACTGAATGTCTTGTTAGAACATTCCATGAATGACTACGAACGTTCTTTGAACATTCACAGTATATTTTTTAGACATTCACTGAAATATATCGTCAGTAATGTGACTAATACCTCCTATATGTTTTTTCATGAGGTTTGCAGGAAACGAAAAACATTTTTTAAGGTCACTTTCTGGTTTCGTACGTATTCTGACTTTTTTTGTAGTAAATAGATAGTTGAATTTACTGCAAAACAAGTCAAAAAATATATGAAAACAGGAGGTGGCCGAAACAAGTTTTTAGTCTATCTTACAAATCTCTTGAAAAAAACAGATAGGAGGTACTGTCACATCACTGACGATATATGGCCATACCAAATAATACATCCTTGATAAATATAAACATTTTTATTGCAAAAAATCTTTACATACATTTTTTAATGTAATTTGCTGACATTCCTAAATATTATAAAAAAATGTGTCACATTTGCTTTGTAAACCTTTCTTTTGCTTTTCGTAGCCACATATTCCGTTTCCTTTCTGGTTTTTTGTAGACCACTTCTCTCAGCTGATTCTAAAAGAAAATAAAATAAAAGGTAATTTTTCTATATTTACAATTAACAATCAGAAGAAATATTATTTACAGGTAATAATATGCATAAATAATAATAATAAAAAAATAAATATTAAATAATATTTAAATAAATAATAAATAATATTTAATAAATAAAATAATAATAATGAACATTTTGTATTTTGACAACGACATCCGATGTGGAAGTAGAAACCTTAATAAAATTATTTTTTCAAGTAAATTGTGGCTTATTTCCCCATTAGAATAATTAATTACAAAAAAGCCACAAAGAAATAGATTTTTCACAAACAAATAAGTATTTAGTATTCATTATATTTATTGTTTTTATTATTTACTTTAATGTCCTACTGGTACATTATTTGACAAATAATGACATTTCGAAGTCTGTTAAGTACGATATAACGCCCTTGGGCATTAAATTTAAATAACGACTTAGATACTGTCAAGTTGACAAATATCAACCTAAGTAAAACTATGGTTACCACAATGACGTTACTACTGTTACTGGTAAATGTACTTATTTAAAAACTAATCAATTCAAAATTCATTCAAATTTTTCGCATATAAAGAATAATTTAGTCGGGCATTAAACGTTGAAGGCACCACAGGTATTATAATAATAACGCTTTCGGTCAACGTATATCCCTATAATACCCTTGGTACCTTAATAACTGTAACATAAGATTATACCTTAATTCTTGTTTTCGATTTCTGATGTTTTTATTTATTTACATTGAATATTAATCTGTTTTGTTGTATAATCTACTTCGCAATAATTATGTGATATATTTGACTTAAAATGAATTCAAAAATTTTTTGTAGTTGGGCAACAATGTCAACTTAGATCTCCGATGTAGATAATGAATTACAACAGTATCTATATTGTACGGACTGTATTATTAATTAGGTTATGCATATACCTGTGTGACATAAGCTATTGGAACAGCACAGTCTCTCAAACGAACAGATGAAAGTGAAGTTCTGTCAATATCTTTTTCTAAAAAGTGTTTTGAACATACTCCTCTATTAACAAATCTGATCTATACTTCATGTCTTCTTCGCAGGATCTTCTGGAAAGCTAAAAATACAAAATATATGCATTACTAAGCATTATTAACAAATTTTAGTTTTAAATAAAAAATATGATTAATGAACTCACAAAATTATTATAAAACAGCTTAGAAATTGTTTATTAGTATAGTCGGTTCCCCAAACTCAGACACAACTGGCTAGTGATTTTAGTAGGTAATTTTTTTTGTTTTTGGCCAATTTTGCCAAAATTACAGTAATTAGTACTGAGACTGAGTTTAGCAAATCGACTATAATATTCTGTGTATTCATTAGTT
Source organism: Diabrotica virgifera virgifera (assembly GCF_917563875.1). Classification (NCBI taxonomy): domain Eukaryota; kingdom Metazoa; phylum Arthropoda; class Insecta; order Coleoptera; family Chrysomelidae; genus Diabrotica; species Diabrotica virgifera. The sequence continues at coordinate 178,362,585 of NC_065451.1, forward strand.
GGTACTGCATATTATAGTGTGTGGTCTACCATCCTATTTATAAACGCATACACTAGCAAAAACGCAAAAAGAATTATTTTAGTTTTACAAATCCTTTTGTTATTACCTATCTCTATTTACTATTTTAGTTGGGAATAAGCGAAGTTTGTGGCTTATTCACAATTATTATTAAAATAATAAATGGATATGACCAATTATTAACTTATAAAATAAAATAATAATTCTTCTGATTTATGCCTTTTATTCACTTTGTTATATCTACGTTACTTAAAAGATTTTTTATGAATAGTATTATTAGGGTATTAATAGTATTAATTTATTTTCTGAAATACAGGGCATGCTTTCGTTTACATATTTGCATACTAACCTTTTAATAGGGCTTTTCATTCACAGTCATTTGTTTTGAGCTTCTGTCATAATTGAAACGTTATTCCTGCAGATTTTTTTATCTACATTTGTTTCTGCTACTCCAACTGCGTTAAAAACAGGACACCATTTTATGCACTATGTTAATAATACTATTAAAGCTATTATAAAAGTATCCGAATTAAAAAAATATTCTTAAAAAGCACAAATAATACAAACAACTAAAAACAATCCACGGCAAGGCAAGGTCGCCAAGATGAAGATGCCAAGATGGCCGAAGCGAGGTCGTTGGTTGGTCGTTTTTAGTCACGTGATGCCCTCTCAAGCGCCATGCACAAAAATATATGCACGGCGAATTTGAAAATGAACGCAAAAGAAATAAATATAAATGCCTCTCTTGGGTTTTGCATAAGTTATAAGTATTTTTTTTATTAACAAAATCGCATTCCAAATTGAATATTCGCGAACAATAATTTTTATTACATTTGTATGTTTATAATCTTGGGAAACTCTTTAAATTTGACATATTATTGCACTGTAGGCCTAAAATGTCACTTAGTTTGTCTGGTATATTATTAGGTCTGTTCGTACAGGAATCAGAAACTATCACTGACTATCAGCAACTGCACGACGCATGCGTGTTTCAATATTAGCGTTCGCACAATTGAAACACGCATGCGTCGTGCAGTTGCTGATAGTCAGTGATTCCTGTACGAACAGGTTCCTTATAAGTAATGTTGTATCTCTTACACGTATGTATTATTTCGCAACTTAAAATATAGGAACATTGGTAGTATGTTCACAGAATGTCTTATGGTAACATTCCAGGAATAATTTAAACAGATGTTCACCGAATGTTCCCTAAATGTCCAGGACATTCAAATATTGATAGAACTTTGGTAGTACATTCCTGGAATGTTGTGTGTTGTTAGGGAATCTGTGTTCGTGTCGTTCGTGTTCGTTGTCGTTCATTTATTTTATATGGTCGGTTATGTGATGTGTTTGGTGTTTGTGTTTAGTTTGTGTCACCATAAAAAGCTGATATTCAGTCTTGTTTTTTGATATTTTTGTTATTTCATAATCGAGTACCTTTTTAAAGGTAAGTTTTTCTGATTGTAGGTACTGTTTATCCAACAGTTTTAAAATACACATTTTATTTCGCGTTTTGTTGTTGGGTCTAATGGCCGATCAGCTGTTGTGTGCAGCCGATAAATTCAACAAGTAAACATATATTTAATCGAAATTAAATACTCATATTTCTATGTAAAATGTCACATTATTGTATAAATAAATAATTAAGAAACAAAAGTTGTTTGTGTTTTACCTTTATTATATCCACTTGAATAAAATAATATTAAGGCCCGGTTGTACAATCGAAGTTCAAGTCCGGCTCAGCGCCATTACCGAGTTCAGGGTAAGAAGTGCGTTGTACATACAAAGTTTAATTCTGGAACTCGGTTTAAGCCCGGGTTCAGCTGAGCGGTCGATGTTCGGCGGTTTAACGCTGGTTCAAGCATTTTTAACCTCACATTTTTGTCATTGTCAACGGAAATCATAATATTTACACCTTAAAAATGAACCTCATTGAAAATTTAACTAATAATGAAGATTTTCTGGAAATGGTAAATATTGTAGAAGGAAGGAGAACACAGAAACAGTGCAGGTCTAGAGAAAATCATTTTGAAAATGGAACGATAATGAATTGTTGCAAAGCTTTTGGATATCTAAGATGCTGTAACTGTTCACTATTTGTATGAAACTAATAGTTATCAGTCAACGCTAATAGTATTGCTCATAGAATAAAAAATCGAACAGATAGGTAAGAACGAGAACGAAAGCAAGTGGCAAATTTGTTATTGACATTTCAAGAACCAAGCTGTATCTTCTAAGAACATGGTTTTTATTGCCTTATATTAAGGTTTTGTGCAGTGAAGTGGGCCCATATCACTGGTTTTAAGCAACAGGCTCCTTTTTGCAACTTGTGAATGATTTTGAAGCAAATGTAGAAAACGATTTTGTTAATTTATTAAATTAGATGTACATAATTTATTAATAAATCTTAAATTAATTATATTTGTACCATGCTTATGTAGGTACATATCACTTTATTTAATAATGATTACAAACTAATTTACCTTCTAAAATTATTTAAATTACCTACCTACTTCCCTAGAATAAGTATTTTTGAGTGAATTTGAAATCATAGCTGTAAACAGTTAAATATTTATGAGAAGAGAATGTGAAGATTGAATTAGTATCTTCGTTGGTGATAGTGGTTAAGGAGTCAAGAAAACCTGATAACACCCTTACGCAATCCTTCATCACAAGCTGAAATTTTATTTAATGAGGCACAATGAGAATGCAGAATGCATAGACACAGTTGAATGGGTCTACTGAATAACAATTGTTCCCACATAACAATGATGTTCGCATCATGTTCTAAGCATATACTACCAACATTCGTCGGAGTATATTCTTTTTAGTATATGTGTAGTACAAGCATAGCATCTACCTTAAAAAACATTCTAAATTTCATGTTCTTTGCATATACTTCAAAGTATATTCTCGTACCGAATATACTAAGTATATTCGTGTACGTAGGATCTCGGAATATTCGTAAAAGTTTATTCTTAGAATATACCTTTATCGAATATTCTTAACGCATACTTATAAGTACATTCTTAACACATACTTATAAGTAGATACTTTTAAAATATCTTAAAAATAATTTGTATGTATAGGAAGTATAATATTAGCCTTAACAGATTATCAACTTCGTTATTTTTTAGAATACATAATTGATAAAATTTATGTATGTAGGTAGTATTGGACGAATTTCATTTCAAAATTTTTGTAGGGTAAAAAAGTTTAAACATTAATTGTATTAACGTTTACATAGATACTATTAAAAATTCGTTTTCATAATTGAAATGACTTTACCATTTCGAGTTTATCATGAATCATTAGTATTTTTACATCCTTGGAATTTGAATTTAGGTACATTCAATTCAATAGGCCATTTCGCAGAACCAAAACGTGCCAAACTGCACAACCAAAGCAACCAAAGGCTTTGGCGTTGCCAACCGTCGAGTAAGCTTTTTCCGTCAACTTACCTTAAAAATTCCCACTTTTATAAAAAAAAACTTCCCTCCTGTTTACAAAATCTGAGAAGATATGTTGAATTATTTTCAAATATTTTGATTTTTTCTTAATATTTTACAATTTGGACTGGAACAATAATTCCCTTTTGAGTTAACTTTTTCCCTTTATCACCGTTTATGTTGAAAATTCCCGCAAAAAGGGAAATTTCTCTCCGTTTGGCAACACTGACCACCGATTTTGTTATTCCACAATACATTCATAACCCCCCCCCCCCCATATCATATTCTGACCATTTCTATTCTTACCTGAATGGATCAGGGATAGGAAAAAACCGTAAAATATGAAAAAGAAAACAGGCATTATTTCATTATTTGTATCATCTATGGATCTATACTATGCAGTGTTAAGGATGAAGGCGAATGATGTAGTACTAGGACTAAAGAACATACATAATCTGTTTATTTTGTTTGCGTTGCTTCAAAATACATATAATCTATTTTGATAACCCAATATTACTTAAATAGGTAAGTACATATAAGTATTACATAAATTTTAGTTACTTATTATGCATAGTTTAGTTTAGCTAAATATTATATAATGATTTATATAAATAACTAAAATTTATAAATATGTACTTACTTTTTAAGTAATATTGTAGAATGTAGGTACTAACTACATTCTCATTTGCAATTAAAATATGTAAATAGATATTTGGTAGAACCAGTAGAACCTAAGATGAGATTAGGTGATGCTGAAAACATACTTCTAAGCAATATAGCACTTGATAGCACTTTCTTAGAATATTCTTAAAAATATAATATTCTTCCCATACAAAGATGTGCGGTAGTACGTTCTTAGTATATAAATAGAAGGTTTATAGCACTTCCTTGGAATATTCTAAAAAGTACCTTCTTGGTATAAACTAAAAAGATGTGCGGTAATATGTTCTAAGTATACACATAGAAGGTTTATAGCATGTCCTTGGAATGTTCTAAAAAGAACATTCTTGGTATATACTGAAAAGAAGTGCGGTAGTACATTCTAAGTATATACATAGAACGTTTAAGTACTGTAATGTAGTATATACTCAATATCTGCTCTGCACATTCGCAATGGTAATTACGCACATTCTCAGTATATACTTTTTCTGAAAAGTATGTTCTATGAATCTACTAAGAACATGAAATTGTTATGTGGGTTAAGTGCCACGTGATTCGTTTTTAAGAAATCGAACAAAAACTGGAAATTGGAATATTGGTAAATTTATATATTTAAGGGTTAGTTATTAATACAGTTTGTAACTAACTGTTCTGTATTACTAATCTTTTTTTAATGGCATGCACTATATGTCAATCAGCCAGTCAAAGCATGACTAATATATTAAGAAGAATATAGGTACATTTTTTTTATTTAGCTAATGCCTCGACAACTAATGGCCATTGGCATGGTAGGTACGGTAATTTTGAACAGTTAGGTACCTAATGTCATGTGTAGTGTGTGTGTTGAGTAAGTGTCTTGTTACTTTGCAAAGTCGGCGTCATTGTCTTTGCAAAGAGACGCTAATTGTATGCGAACGTCTGTGGTCCCTCCGGTGAGTACCGATCCCACAAGGACAGAAACTATATTCATTTATATAGGTACATTTAAAGACCGTAAAGTCCATAAAATATCAATGACGAAGAAAAGTTAGTTCAGTTGAGATGTAATTTAAGTACTGAAATTAAACAGATGGTACTAAGCTGAAGTAATTAATTACTAATCCTTAAGATGTATAAGTTTACCATTATTATAATTTTAACAGTTTTTGTTCGATTTCTTAAAAACGAATCACATGGCACTTTTATTTGGCAGACCCATTCAATTGTAATTGGAACATCAATGATACACAATATTGCAATGCTTTTTAATAACCCTTTGTCCATACCATAGCCAAAAATTTAGAAAATCTAACTGTCTATAGTCTAGAGAATCATGAGAAGTACAATTTGTCAAACGTAGGAAGAGGTTAAAAATCTTGTGCATGAATACTTTGTTAATTTAGAAATTTAAACTAATACATACAACAACTATTAGATATTTATAAAAATATCTTACTATCTGCTATAATCGATGGATTTGATAAACTTCTTTAAAATGTTGGGGGTCATTTGTTTCATTCTATTTTGTACAATTCTGCTTTATTATTTGGCCAAAGATACCAATATTTCTTCTTGAGAGGTGAAATTGGAAAGTTTTTTTGCGTCCAGTGTAGAAAAGAACACTTATATAAAAACAATTTTTTACAAAAAGAAAATAAACACATTGCAATATCCTAATACTTATAATACTTATTCAAATGGTCTATTCACAAATTTAACGTAGGAAATTGATTAAACTGATAAACTAAACGATAGAAAATACCGATTAAACTAATAACAGTAATAAAAGAATTATATTGACAAAAACCAAATAATAAATACATAAATGGCGGGAAAATTTATGTCGAGAATTGACGGTAATTGCTTTGAATACGCATGCCTTACGTTGCCAACCTTACCAAAATTTGTATGAACCTCGGCTTAACTGAACTTGGCATTGAACAACCCGAATGAAGTTAAACCGACGCTCAAAATTGAACCCGGTTCAACTAAGCGATCGCTTAAGCCACCAATGTACAATCGGGCCTAAATATTGGAAATACCGTATGGAGGCTATGGTGTACCTAGCGTGGAGGCTACCCTTCCTATCCAATCGACAGCAAGAACGTTTAAAATTTCACACCTATCATGTCGAAGCTACAGACCACTTATGTGGAGGCCAGATTTGTAGTATCCTTCCAATTTTCCAGGTGCTGAAATACGTGACATATTTTTTGAATCGCATTCTACCAAATCACACAACACTTTTTTCTATGGTGATGTGTTTGTGCCACCATAAAAAGCTGCTGATATTTTTTAATAAGCTGCGTCCTGTTTTTTAATATTTTTGTTATTTTGTAATCGAGTACCTTTTTAAAGGTAAGTTTTTCTGATTGTACCCTAATAGCACAAGGACGTCCAATGGACGTCCATTGGACGTCCTTCACGGACTTTAGGGACGTCCATTGGACGTCCGTTTTCGTCCGAGGAACGTCCTTTATACGTCCTATTTTGGTCCAAATGTCGCGCTACCGAACGTCCATTGGACGTCCATCTAAGGTCGAGGGGACGTATATTGGACCTTAATCGGACGTAATTTGGACCTTGATCGGACGTCCTAGGGGACGTAAATTGGACCTTAATCGGACGTAAATTGGACCTTAATCGGACATAAATTGGACCTTAATCGGACGTAAATTGGACCTTAATCGGACATAAATTGGACCTTAATCGGACGTAAATTGGACCTTAATCGGAAGTAAATTGGACCTTAATAGGACGTAAATTGGACCTTAATCGGACGTAAATTGGACCTTAACCGGACGTAAATTGGACCTTAATCGGACGTAAATTGGACCTTAATAGGACGTAAATTGGACCTTAATCGGACGTAAATGGGACCTTAATCGGACGTAAATTGGACCTTAATCGGACGTAAATTGGACCTTAATCGGACGTAAATTGGACCTTAATAGGACGTAAATTGGACCTTAATCGGACGTAAATGGGACCTTAATCGGACGTAAATTGGACCTTAATCGGAAGTAAATTGGACCTTAACCGGACGTTCTAGGGACGTGAATTGGACCTTAACAGGACGTCCAATTTTGGTCCAAATGCCACGTTGCCAAATGCCCAATGGAGGTCCACTTAACATCCGAAGGGATGTTCGTTGGACGTCAATTGGGCCTTCATAGGACGTCCCAGTTTGGTCCAATGTCTTGCTGCCGAACATCCATCTAATGTCGTGGAAATAAAAAATATATTTTTTAAGGAACTTATATTACATCTTATATTAAATTACAATTATTGGATATTACATTATTTACATTAAATACAATACACTTCTCCAAGAAATTAACGCAACACCTTAAATATGGGGTATTTTTGATGTCTCGTATTCCTAAACCTGTTGTTTCATCTAAGTGATTTTTTTATAATATTATAGCCTAGGCTATAGGTTACCTCCTTAAGCTTGTCATGCACAGGGAGCTATGCTGTAATATATGTACATTATATCATATCGCTCTCTATAGTAATGAGTGAGCCTGCAGACAGGAAACAAATGGTTCCATATGTGCAGGCTCACTCATTACTATAGAGTGCGATGTGATATAATATATATTACAGTATAGCTCCCCGTGCATGACAAGCATAAGGAGGTACTTAAACCTATAGCCTAGGGCCTAGGCTAGAATATTATAAAAAAATCACTTAGATGCAACAACAGGTTTAGGAAATTCGAGACATCAAAAATGCCCAATTTTTAAGGTGGTGCGTAATCGGCTGTATATACAGGGTGTAACAAAAATACACGTCATAAATTAAATCACATATTCTGTGACCAAAAATAGTTCGAATGAACCTAACTTACCTTAGTACAAATATGCACATAAAAAAAGTTACAGCCCTTTGAAATTACAAAATGAAAATCGATTTTTTCGATTATATCGAAAAACTATTAGCGATTTTTTTATTGAAAATGGACATGTAGCAGTATTATGGCAGGAATATCTTAAAGAAAAATTATGGTGAAATTTGTGCACCCCATAAAAATTTTATGGGGGTTTTGATCCCTTAGATCCTCCCAAACTTTTGTGTATGTTCCAATTCAATTTTATTATTGTGGTACCATTAGTTAAATTCAATATTTTTGTTTCTTAGTATTTTTCAGATAAGGCAGTTTTTATCGAGTTGCGACTTCTTTTTTAACATGTCTACATAAAAATTTTATGGGGGTTTTGTTCCTTTAAACCCCCCAAATGTTTGTGTACGTTCCAATTAAACTATTACTGAGGTACCATTAGTTAAACAGAATGTTTTTAAAACTTTTTTTGCCTCTTTGTATGTTTCGATAAGGCACATTTTATCGAGATCTGGCTTCTTTTTTAATATGGTTCAAAATATACCTAAAAATGTAAAGCATAAATAAGTCTGCATATTATTACCAAGTCTCCATATCGTACTTAACCATATACAAATATGTGGTGGATTTGACAAATATTCAAAATATTTCGATAAAAATTGACTTTTCGAAAAAGCAATAAGAGGCAAAAAAGTTTTTAAAACGTTGTGTTTAAATGGTACTACAATAATAATTAAATTGAAACGTGCACAAAAGTTTGGGGGGGTTTAAAGGAACAAAACCCCCCATACAATTTTTATGGGGTGTCCAAATTTTACTATAGTTTTTTCGTAAGATACTGCTGCCATAATAATGCCACATGTCCATTTTCAATAAAAAATCTCTAATAGTTTTCGATATATGGAAAAAATCACTTCATCTTGTAACTTCAAATGAGTGATAAAGGCACAGAGACTTAGATGGCGAGGTCACATTGAAAGGATGCCAAACACGAGGACTCCAAAAATGGTACTAAACTACGCTACAGCTTCAAGAAAGAGAAGAGGAAGGGCCGAAAAATAGATGGAAGCAAGAGGTCCGAAAAAGATTGGAAAGGATGGTGCTACAGGTCAGAAAAGAAAAATGAATAACAGGAAGGAATGGAGAAAAATCACATATCAAGCCAGAGAAGATCTCAGTACATAAAGAAACGTGAAAATGAAGAAAAAAAACAAACTTTTCAAGCCATGGGCCTCTAAGGCCCTTGGTGATATTATATATATATAACTTCAAAGGGCTGTAACTTTTCTTGTGTGCACATTTGTACTAAGGTAAGTTAGGTCCAATCAAACTACTTTTGGTCCCAGAATATGTGATTAAATTTATGACCTGTATTTTTGTTACACCCTGTATATATCTACATACTTCGTCTAATTTACTAACTGTTGCGCGTCATCCGCGTCGTAGCCTGTGAGGTCGCATGATACCAACACGAAATATTTAGGCGGTAGGTGTGTTCTTTTTTAGAATCACTTTGCCGAGTACACTGGAATTACAGCCACTAGACATATTTTATTATATACGCGTAGAAATAATATTTGAAGATTTCTATTAATGTTAACCTAAAGAAATACACAATAATATGTTTCATTTAATTTGTATAAATGGATTATAAAGCGTTTTTATGAAGCAGATTTGTTCGGATCACACTGTAACTGTAATCGAACGAAGGTGACATTTTAGAATAAATTGGTAACATTTATTTGACAGTTACGGTGATGACACTTCATATTTGTTTATATTCTTTACTATAAGTATCTGTTTTATTTATTATTCGCGATGTGCAAGTACTTGGAAGGGAAACGAGAAACGACCGTGCGCGAGTCGCGGAGAATATTGCAACTATCTTAAATAATTCATATTGTCAATTGAAATTGTCAAATTGACGTATATTTCATACCTTCTGTCATTGAAGCAGAAAAATTATATATTGCTCCACAATATTGATATGATATGCAATTATTATAGAAAGGTAAATTTAATTAATTGTATTTTGCTTGCAGTACTGCATTTTATTAACTAATTTTATTTACTACATACAATTGTTTACGTTTGCATAGCATAACCTGCATCTTATTTTTTCTTATTATTTTTTTGGACTATGGCCTTGACAATTATTCAGCAACCAGGACTAATATAATTGGCCAATATAATTAAAAGTGCGAATAAAAGTACAGAGCGTAGAAATAGAGGTCGCTTTGCCGAACTTGCACGGTCCCAATATTTACTGTTTTTATTATTTACTTTACTATAAAAAGATTTTCTACTATAAAAATATAAATTTCACCTAATTTTATAACGACTTGGAATAATCGAGGTATCTGACAACTTTTTTAGTTGTTATTGTAGACATACTTATACAAAGAAACCTACCGGCTTTTTGCCAAGAGTTCGGAGCCGTTTTTTAATTATTAATAATGCAGTGCAAAAACTCTTGCACTGCAAATCTTAAAAGATTATAACTTAATTCTTGTTCTCTATTTCTTAAGTTTTTACTTATTTACATTGAATATTAATTTGTTTTGTTGTATAATCCACGTTTACAATAATTATGTGACATATTTGATTTAAAATGGATTCAGGATCTTTTTATACTTTGGCAACTACGTCAACTTAGATCTCTGGCGTAGATAATGACGTGCAACAGTAAGTAAATTAGATGGACTGTAGGTTATATTTGGTTCTTGGGACATCAAAGTATATTTTTTAGACATTCTTAGTCACTGATGTGACATACCTCCGATTTGTTTTTTCATGAGTTTTGTAAGAGAGACTAAAAACTTTTTTTATAGTCACCTCCTGTTTTCATATATTTTTTGACATGTTTTGTAGTAAATTCAACTATCTATTTACTACAAAACATGTCAAAATTTACATGTGAAAGCAGATGATCCTAAAAATGGTTTTTCGTCTCCTACAAAATTCATGAAAAAGCAGATAGGTGAATTATTGTACATTACAATTCTCTGATGTTTGGGAAAAAGGGCTTAAGTCAGAATTGCACATCGATAATGTTTTGATGATTTCTACAGTACTGTAGTAGATTCTACTGTACATACAGTTTACATCTACAACAGTTTTTTTCTGGTCCAGAAATCATCAAAACATTATCAATGTGCAATTCTGACTTAAGTCCTTTTTGCCAAACATAAAAAAACAATCTGGTCATAACTGACCAATGAACAATTTTAATTTAACCTAAATTACTACTGTTTCTTAAAATGAAGAGCTTACCCCATAGCGTCTCTTATCTAATCTAACAAGATCGTGCACTATTCTAACATACACAGGCACAGCACACAAGCACTATGCTCCGTTTTTCACTATCACCTATCACTCAAACTAGTTCAAAAGGATTTGTCCTCTTCAATCTTCTAGTTTGCCCAGTAGTATCGAGGAGCTGGATTTCCTCGATATTCTTGAACTGATGAAGTTGATGCTCGTGACCCTGCTATCTTCTTGATATTTGTTGATAAAGTAATAACTTATTATGCATAGACAATGTGGACTTTCTTCCAACTAGCCAATAAACTTTTTATATCTCTCTTTTGCCTTTCATAGCCACAAGGCTATACATTTCCTTCTTGGTTTTTTTTTGTAGGCCACTTTCAGCTGATTCTAAAAAAAATTAAAATGAACGGTAATTTTTCTATTCTTTACAATTAAAAATCAAACGAAATAGGTACTATTTACAGGTAATAATATGCATGTATAAATGATTCGTTTCATAAAGAATAAAGAAAATTGAAAACGGATTTTATAATACTTACAAAATTGTTTAAACAAGAGATCCAGCCAGAGCCCAGAGCAAAAACTGCAGACAGTACAGCAAAAAAGCCACTAATTTCCATTTCCCACACCCCCTTATCGATGCATTTTTTTTCCAATCAAAATTTTTACTTTACTAAATTTTTAGGTTATCGGTTATCTTATGTATGAAAATCTTAGAATATAAAATAAATCAGGAAGGAGTACAATGCGAAATGACTACGAGCCAGGAAGGAGGTTGCAAATGGCGATCAGCTGTCAGATTTGCTTTCTATCTCCAGTGACGTACCTTTGAAAGAGGGAAGAAAAGAAATTCTTAACGATTTTATTACATCTTTGATGTTAAACAAACAGCTACAGATCAAGAGAAAATACGTATTAATATAATATTTTGTTGAAAAGTCAGTTAAATAACATTTTATTATACTAATAACTTCAGTTAATTGATTGCATATACAGGAGCTTTACCAGATGGTACGCCTATGCACACAGCTGATCCAATACCAAACACCTTCTACCTCCTTGACAAAAACTTATGAGTCATCCACAGACGTTCAAGATGGCCGGTTCCGCTAGAAATTTAAGGTGTTGTTGATATAGGAAAGAGTCCTTCCTGTTTTTTTATATTCTAAGATGAAAATGAAATGTGAGATGACCAATGACCACGAGACGCTACATAGATACTCGCGCGGCAAATTTGAAAATGAACGCAAATTGAACAGTACAATAAATGGCCTCTCTTAAAATTTTGTAATGGAAAATTTTACCCCTCCAGGAAGACATTGTACTATGTTCATAGAATATCTTGTGGTAACTTTCCACCCATAATTTAATCAGATAGATGTTCACGGAATAGAACGGTAGTACCTACATTCCTGGAATGTTTTGTGTTGTTAGGATTAAACTTTTATTTTATTTATTCTTGAATATTTCCTATTGTTAAACATTGTAACCAATAATTTACAAATAAGATTTTCATTACATTACATAAAATCAAAAACATTTTTTGGATATTAAACTATATAGTTTGTTTATAATTGTAATAATTGTATATACAATTTTGAATTAAGATTTAATCTTTTCGATTTAAACTACAGTAAAACCTGTGTTACCGGCCCCCTGCAAACACCGGCCACCTGTACTAACGGTCAGTTTAAAAATTCCCCAAACCAATTACAGTAAAACCTGTCAGTAACGGCCACTAAAAATGAAAAAGCTATTGGCCGATATAGAAAGGTGACCGGTATTGCCAGTTTTTGTAGTCTAGATATAATTGGTTTGGGGAATATTTAAACTGGCCGTTAGTACAGGTGGCCGATTTTATCAGGTGGCCAGTAACACAAGTTTTACTGTATATCTAGACTACAAAAACTGGCAATAACGGCCACCTTTCTATATCGGCCAATAGTTCTTTCATTTTAGTGGCCGTTACTGACAGGTTTGACTGTATTTCATTAACGTAAAGTTAACGCGTAAGTTAATATTTTATTGAATTATTTTGCTATTTGATCCCGTAATTGGTATAATGTGTCCAATATAATATATAAGCGTTCATAAAACGTCCGTATTTCGTCCAGTATGGACGTCCAACGTCGGACGTCCAAAGGACGTCCATATTTATTCCGTCCGAAGGACGTCCAACGTCGGACGTCCAAAGGACGTCCATATTTATTCCTTCCGAAGGACGTCCAAAATGGGACGTCCAAAGGACGTCCGTTTATAGTCCATGGACGTAAGGACCAAAAATGGACCTATTTTGGACGTCCAAAGGACGTCGTGTGCTATTAGGGTAAGGTAGAGATTTTCTGATTGTAGGTACTACTAGTACTGTTTATCCAACAGTTTTAAAATACTGTTAGGTCTAATGGCTCCGTTCAGCTGTTGTGTGCAGATGGTGGAAAAGTTCAACAAGTAAACATTTATTTAATCCAAATTAAATACTCATATTTCTATGTAAAATGTCACATTATTTTATAAATAAATAAGTAAGAAACAAAAGTTGTTTGTGTTTTACCTTTATTATCCACTTGAATAAAATATTAAATATTGGAAGTACCGTATGGAGGCTATGTACCTAGCATGGAGGCTAGATTATGGCACCCTTCCTATCCAATCAACAACAAGAACGTTAAAATTTCACACCTATCATGTCGAAGCTACAGACCACTTATGTGGAGGCCAGATTTGTAGTATCCTTCCATTTAACCAGGTGCTGAGATGGCGCTGAAATACGTGACATGTTTTTTAAAGAGTAAGATCGCATTCTACCAAATCGCACAACACTTTTTTCTATGATGATGAACTTGATCACTTGTTGCTGCTTCGTGAGCTCAAGGTTGCCAGGTCTGGTGAAAATTCACCAGATTTGGTGATTTTGTAACCCGTTTGGTGATATGGTGAAAACTTTTTTAAAAAGCTTAATATCTGGTGATTTTTGACCTTATCTACATATTATAAATTTATTTTAAAATTTAAAAAGTACGATTTTATTATTTAAGTTTGTTATTCGTTATTAAGAATTGACTATAAATTCATATCATACAAAAAGTCTAATTTGTAATATAAAATGATCCGCCTCTGTGATGTTCAACCGGGGATTTCCCGAAGTTCAGGCTAGTCTTTCACGTGGTCATGCACTTCTAATAATTTGTGTCTTGGTTTTATAAACAAATCAGTTCAGTTAATATGAACATATTTATATCAATTTTCAATTTAGGTATCAGTTTTATCTTTCTTGTGTCGGCTGTAGTTTTAAGTGATTACTGTTTTCCATATTTGTAGTTTTGTCACGTTTTATGTTGGTTTGATCATCTAAAATCTCAAAGGTAGGTATAGGTATAGTATATTACTAACTTTTTTTCGGTTTTTATTTATATTAAAAATTTGGTAGCGTGATCAAAAATTACTATTGTGTTTGAACAAAACGATTTGTTGAATCAAAGGTGGTCTGTCAGGCCAAGTTTACAACATAAAAAGTTAAGTTTTAAATAGTAAATAATCTACATTGTCTGGATTTTCAGTACCTTTCATAAAAATGAACACCTATATTTTACAAAAACAAAATCGTTTTATTTTTTTCAAAAAAAATTTCGTTTCAAAGAACTCAATTTTTCTTATGTAAACAACTTAACATTGCTATTTATAAGTAATAAAACATTGTAATAATTTTTATTCTAATTGTTTCATTAGGTTTGTTCCAACCCTTCACATTACCGTTCTCTAATGGTTACGCGTATGCGCATGCGCAATAACGTATAATTATGCGCAGTAACACATTTTTCGTAACTGCGCATACTCGTAACAATCTGGTGATTTTTAGCAAAATCTGGCAACTTTTGAAGCGATTGTCTGGTGATTTTTAGTTTTTTGACTTGGCAACTATGAGCTAGGCCATAGATAAGGTATACATATATAAGTAGAGCTAGGCGGTCCACAACCTCGTTACCGTGTACTCCAATATGGGATGGAACTCAGATTAATACCACATGTTTGTTTCCCTTTGCAGCATGCTGAAGTTCTTGATAAATGTCTTTATGAATAGGGTTGCAGGAATATATGTTTTGAATGTCACAAAGGGCGTTCATCGAGTCCGTTATGATTGTATAATTTCTCTGGTTCGATTTGTTAATGAATTTTAAAGCTTCAAGAATTGCATACAGCTCTGCATTGGAAATAGTCCAATTGTTATGCAGCTTAAATTTAGCATTATGGATATTGGAGAAAATTGCTGCTCCCACTCCGTCCGCTGTTTTTGATGCATCTGTGTATATCTGTTGGTAGTTGCTAAATCTATCCATAATCTCTTTGAAATGATTTAATATTATGGTTGGATGAGATTCATGTTTATTAAATCTTGATAGATCAGTAATAATTCGTGGTTTATTTACAGTCCACGGAGGGGGAGGGTTTTCGATAGGATGGTATATGGTCGGGACTGTTATATGATATTTTTGCAGTAATCGGTTGATTCGTTCATAGAAAGGCGGATCGCATTGAGGGTGAGATGAGAAGTACTGATTAAAACGATTTGTATGTACATTATGGTAAACTGGGTTATCTGGAGAGGATAGAACTTTACAAGCAAACGACAAACTCAAAAAATCTCGTCTAAATTCTAGGGGGGTTTGCCCTGACTCGCTATACATATACTTAGTATGGGACTTGTTCGAAAAGCGCCCAAAGCGACTCGCAATCCCGTATTTTGAATGCCATCTAGCCCTTTAAGAACAGATTTCTTAGCTGAGTTATATACCACTGAGCCGTAGTCAATTTTTGATCGAACTAAGGATGAAAAAATTCGTAGAAGAGTTGACGTATCGCTGTCCCAGGAGATGCTCGAGAGTGTCTTCAAAATATTAATACTTTGTTGGCAAGTACCTTTCAAATTTTTAATGTGATTTTTCCAAACCAATGTTTTGTCAAATGTAAGACGAAGAAATTTTATTTCTTTTACAAAGATAAGATTCTTACCATTCAACGTTAAAACTGGATTATCCTCTTTTCGCTTTTTTGAGAAAAGTAGGCATTTTGTTTCTTCGCTAGAGAAGTTGAGTCCTGTTTTATCGGACCATTTCTGTAGATTATTTAATGTGCTTTGAAGGATTCTTTGGGTGGATTCTATATTTGTTCCTCTTAGTAGGAGAACTAGGTCGTCGGCATACAGTCTTCCTTTAACTGGCTGTTGACATTGTTCCAAAATATCGTTGATTGCAACAAGAAATAAAGTTACGCTCAACACCGAGGGATTCCGTTTTCCTGGATTCGAGTTGATGAGAGTGTTCCATTTACTCTTACCTTAAATGTCCCAAGTTGAAGAAAATTTTGAATAAATTTTAGGAATTGTCCATTAATACCCCAGGAGTTAAGCTTTTTTATTATACCATATCTCTATGTGCAATCGTAGGCTTTTGTTATATTGCAGAAATAGCTAGGCAGTGTTGTTTGTTAATGAGTGCTTCGTGAACTTCGGATTCAAGATCAACTAGGTTATCGGTGATTGATCTATTTTGACGAAAGCCATTCTGCTCCGGGATTAGCAGTTTTTTGTTTTCTAAGAACCATGAAAGGCGCCGGTTTATAACCTTTTCCAGTAGCTTACAAGTTGATGAGGTTAGGGATATTGGTGTATAGGATTGGGGATCTGTTTTAGGTTTTTGAGGTTTGGAGATTGGTATAATATATGATTCTGACCAAGATTTTGGAAAGTAGTGTTGTATCCACATTTGATTTAAAACATTAAGGAGCAGTGCCGGTGCTAGGGTATCAGTCGCCCGCCTGCAAAACTAGCACAGGCGCCCCCCACACACACATACTTGTACAATCCCAGCCTCGTGGAACATGTGTGTTCTAATGGAACATTGGGACCCACATGTCCGAAGATCAAACCGGTCGCACTCCGTATCTGACCCCCCAAGCTATACCACCACCCCTCCCCATCGCAGTACATAACGAGTGGGGAGGCTTTGTACTGAACATTACCTTGGATGCCCTAGATAATGGGACATCCTCTTCGTTACTTTATGTGGTTAAGCCACCTGATTTTAGGGATAGCTAGAACTTCTTTTCTCCCTATTAATGACTTTACTTTGGACTTGTGTCCTAAAAATGTGTGTTCCAGATAGTGTTGCCAGGTCCGATTTGTTTTTAATAGGTACACAAGCAAAAACAAATCGGGATTTAGGGTAGTAGATCGGGACAAATAAACAACAATAGCCCAGTAAACGACCGGTTTGGAGTGTAATTTTCAGAGTCAACTCCGAATTGCATGAAAACCTGGTTTTAGATTCTACTTACTGTCTACTTCAAAGTTGAACTTTGGTTGCTTTTACTTGGGGGGTGACTGGGTGACAGTTACAGTTACCCCTTCTCGGGGGCAAAAAAACGCGCGTTTAAAGTAAGTCCCAAAATGGATCAACTGACTAACTCTAAAAAACTTTTGTTCTATATAATTTTTAAACTAAGTTAATACTTTTCGAGTAATTTTATCGAAAAAAATATTCTTAGCAAAAATGCAGCTTTTAAAAAAGCAAAAAAAAATTGTATGTTCAGAAAGTCTATAAAACCAGTACAAGCAAAGTTGTAGCTCATTAAAAATACGTTCTTATTCGTCAAATTCCAAATCGAATTTTTCAACTTGAAATAACCAAAAAATTAAGTAATTTTCGGACAAAACCTATTAAAATTTTTTAAAGTGTTTAAAAAAATCTTTAATTTTGTTTTATATAAAAGTCTCTAGCATTAAAACTAAGCGAGTTACTCTCAAAATAAAGTTGGCTCCTTTTTTTGGTAAAAAAATCATGAAAATCTCCCCCTATTTAGCACCGTAAATAAAATTAATCATTACCGCTTTACCATTTAAATATGTGTATTGTTTATACGATCTGTAAGGTTTGCCGGTTGGTAGTGCTTAGTTTTAAAAAAAATTGGTTTTATAGTAAAAAAAATTTACCAAATTATTGTAAAATGCCCTTTTTTCAAAATAACTTCAAAAGTATTAGGGACACTAAAAATATCAAGGAGTAAAAAGTAGGTAGGTTTTGCTTTTATAAATATGATAGATTCATTTTGTTTTTCTGTAAGACAAAAATTGGTTAAAACATGGCTGTTCATATTTTGCATACACTCGTGATTAGTGACTCGTTCAGGCCCTTTCAATCATGTAAAAATACATAAGTAAAGTAAATTGTTTGTAAAGCGGTAACGATTAATTTCATTTGGGGTGCTAAGTAGGGGAGATTACAGTGCCCTAAGTAGGGGAGAAACATAAAAATAAAGCTTTATTAACACAGTTTTAATTGGTTTTTCCGAAAAGTGCTTCATTTCTTGGTTATTTCACGCTGAAATATTTGATTTGGAATTTGACGAATAAGAATAGTATTTTTCATGAGGTACAACTTTGCTTTTGCTGGGTCTATAGACTTTATCAGTTCACAATTTTTTTTTCATTTTTTTATATTATGTTACATTTTTGCTAAGAATATTTTTTTCGATCAAGTACTTACTTTTTGAGTTATTTGTGAAAATCGACTAAAAACGTGATTTTTTTGTCGAAAAATAATTTTTCAATCGTAAATAACTCGAAAAGTATTAACTAAGTTAAAATTCTATAGAACTAAAATTACTTAGAATTAGTCAATTTATCCATCTCCGGACTTATTTTAAAAGCGCGGTTTTTCACCCCCAACTAGGGGTGACTGTCACCCCCCCCGAGTAAAAGCAATCAACGCCAAAAACCCTCCAAATTTTCATGCAATTCTGAGTTGATCCTGAAAATTATACGGTATCACTGTATTTCCCGTTCATTTACTGGACTACAAGGTGTTTCTATAATTTGTATTTAATTCTACATAATAATAATCAGACGAAATTACAAACAAAAATCGTAGATTAAGTAAATTATTTATTTTTTATTAAAATTATATTTTCATTCTATTTTCCCGTTTTCGGAGTGCCTTGTTTTTATAACATAGTTATAAAATTCACTGCAAGTCCTCCTGAAATTGGTTTTCGTGGGTGAAAATCGGGACATTTAGTGTCCCGATCAGGTACAAATCGGTACGCGTCCGTAGACCCCTGAAAATCGGGACGTCCCGCGCAAATCGGGACACCTGGTAACGCTAGTTCCAGACAGCAAGGTACCGATCCAAGTCGGTGTCTTAATGTTCGGACTGTGTGTGCTCGGTCACTCAACTGTCGAATTGGCAAAATAAATTTTGTTCTCCTCGACGGCTGAGCGCCCGAAAGGTGTGGCCATCGAGCTCACGCCTATCGGTACGTGACCTCAATTCTCAACTTTTGCGAGTATAATCCATTTGAAGGGTATTTAGTGTCTAAAGGGCGACTTGTCTGTGTTTGCTGTTGTGAAGTAAATAGTTTAAAAAAATGTATTCTCCTTGTTTTAATTTTTACAAAAGTATCAATAAGATTATTAATATCTAATTTATTACATATATCATTTTCTATTGAAATTAATGCTAGACTATCAAGTCTTCTCTGTGTCATAGTTGTTCTTAAATACGTTTTAATTAAAATTAAATTTTGAAAATGAGCGTTCGCCACTAGCTACGCTTACTGGAGCCGTTAATAAAATTCTTAAGGCTATTGCAAAATTTGGAAGAGATACATGATTTGAGATTATGAATTTTAAAATGTTTAATGGATTTTCTGGTATTGTCCGTATGTGTACCCGTACTAAAAATATCTTTGTATATTAAAATTTCCTCGAAAAGTTCTATGGCGTTAATATCTTTTTTGTCACCGTGTGTTAAAATTGTTTGTAAATTGTCGCAGTGTTTTCAGTCTTCATTATTTATTTCAAACACATTGTATAGAAACCGAAAGCTATTAAAGTGATTTTTTAATAAGTCAAAACGTTCGTTTAGTGAACACAAAGCAGTATCTATAAGGGTATAAAAAACGTCAACTTTAAATAGATCTTCGGGCGTTCTAGGTTGTTCGTCTGGGTGTTCGTAATCAAATTGACGTTTCTTTTTCCGCTGTCGAACTTCTAATACAGATTTGAATTTTGTTTCTCCATCTACATCTTCACTTAATTTTTTTGCATCCTCCAAAATTTTGTTATAATTTGTATCGTGTCGATATTCAGAAACGTAAGTTTTTAAATTTTCAATAGATGTCATAACTAACGAAATATTTATATTTTTCTCTTGGATAGCTTTACTAACTGGATTAATTCTATTGAGTAAATCGTACCAAATTATTAAACTGCAAATAAATTTAAAATCTTTCATTTTAAGGCATAAAGTTTTTGCTTCATGTTTGATTTCATTATTAAAGTTATCACTATTTAAAATTTCTAAGAGAGCATCATAAATATCTCCTAATTGATAACGTAAAGGCCGAATAGCATTGACTCTACTTTCCCAGCGCGTGTCTGATGGTTGCTTTAGAGTTAAATTTGTTATAAATTGTAGTAAAATATGCCAACGTTTTGGGGACGATGAAAAAAAGTTATATATTTCTTGAACCGTTGCAAAAAAACCTATTGTATCAGAATTTACTTTTGCAGCATCATTTACAGTTAAATTTAATGTGTGCGCAGCGCATGGAACAAAAAAAGCCCGAGGATTTTTTGTTAAAATTAAATTTTGCAGCCCATTTTTTCTACCCCTCATATTTGCTCCGTTGTCGTATCCTTGACCACGCATATCGTCAATGGAAATATTCCATTTCTCTAATGTTGTTGTTATTTTTTCATATAAACCGCGGCCCGTTGAATCATCAATATCGATAAATCCTAAAAAATGTTCGTTGATCTTCACAATGTCATCTGCGTAAGAAACAAACCGTATTATTATTGTCATTTGTTCTGTTTTACTGGCATCTGGTGTACAGTCTAACATGATTGAATAATATTTACTTTCTTGAATGGATGATATAATATTTTATTTCTTATTTCATTTCATAACATGTCGATTAATTCATTTTGTGTGTCTTTACTTAAGTAGTGGGTTCTGTGTTTTTTCGTAAGTACTCTGTCAATGTGTGTCTCCATAATCGGGCCAAATTTTCCAAACAATTCGACTAGTTTTAAAAAATTGCCATTATTTCCATCGTGTAATTTATCCGATGACCCACGAAAAGCCAAATTTTGTCCTCCCAAAAATTTTATTATTTCTATTAATCTGGTTAAGACATTTACTCCATGTTTCCTTTCCATGTCCGCTATAATTTGTTCTTGAGAGTCAATGGTAGTTTTATTTTTTAATTTTCTTTCTAAGTCTTTCCATTTAAGAAAGTTTTTCATGTGATTTCTGCTTGTTTCGTGTCGATGTAAGGCCTTTGATAAGTTTCCCCAATCTTTAAATCCTTCGGTAAAACTGCTAGATTCTGGAGTCGCAAAAATCTTACAACAAAAGCAGAAAACAGAATGTAAAGACTGGGAATATAATAACCATGTTCTTAAAATAGTTTCCCCATTTTTCATTTTCCGGTTGAAATATGCATTGTTGAATTTTCGTCCTTTTGCATCCTTTTGATATTTAATCAGTTTAGTTTGAAGAGGTCCTTTTTCGATTAAAAGTACTCTGATTTTTTCGGTAACTTTTGGCCATTTCCCTATATCCTCTAAATCTTCCATTGATTCTGGAGATATTTTATGGTCTGTAACAACACATCAAAGTAAGTAAATGTGGATGCCTTCGATTCCCTCAATATATAAATTTTTGTTAAAATTTTATTGGACTTACCGGAATAATCATCAACAAATTGTGTGGATGTGGATGTACCCGGTAAATTAGGCTCGGTTACAGTTTTGTTGGACTCATCATTATCATTGGGCAAAACATCACTTTTAAATTTTTTCAGAAATTGGCTAAGAGAACCAGATTGTTTTTTAGCCATTTCTTCTTTTTCGGGTTTTCTTTTTCTATTTTGCGCCCCAGATAACTTTTTTTTGGATTCCATTTTTATTTAACTACTAAATAAAAATAATAATTTCTCAAAATTACGCCCTTTCAGTAATAATAGTACTGAGTACTTACCAAATATAATTTTCTAGGTACTAATTGAATGCACTGAAATGTTCTTTTTATCGCACAGTAAACTGAAAAACTATTTTTACATAGAATACCACCTATACTAAATTAAAAGAGCTTTGAACTAAATTTTATATACTTACACTGTTTATTTTAAAAATATTGTGCTTATTATGGGATCAATACTTATCTCGATAAGTTATTAATAGTGGGTAATACATAATACTTAAATTAGACAAGAACAGTTTCAGAACCTTGTTTAAATCAAACCTTTTCTCTCGTAACTGCTGATACAAGAAATAAATGCTGAATAAAGTAAACAAAACGTGAGTATAGTGTGGAGTTATTTGGGTTCTGAA
Source organism: Diabrotica virgifera virgifera (assembly GCF_917563875.1). Taxonomy (NCBI): domain Eukaryota; kingdom Metazoa; phylum Arthropoda; class Insecta; order Coleoptera; family Chrysomelidae; genus Diabrotica; species Diabrotica virgifera. The sequence continues at coordinate 178,385,197 of NC_065451.1, forward strand.
ATATAATATCTTTGACGGCGGCTCTGCTTTGGCCAATAAATTAGGTATACATATTACTATTTACATGGTAGGAATTCTATGGTTGCATATTTTTGATTATTTACGTGTGTGATATACGAAAATAACAGACACAGATTAAGATTACTGATTATGAGGAAATTAAATCACACTTAAAAAATTAATTTCTCTATTTTAGTATTTTTGACACCAGGAAAAAGCTCATTTTGGCGCCCCCCAAACGGGGGCGCCCGCCTGCAATGCATCCCTTGCAGGCCCGTTATCGCCGGCCCTGTTAAGGAGGTATGATCTAGCGTTTGTACTTAGTTTTTGGAGAAAAATTATTGGTATATCATCCGATCCTGGAGAAGAGTTTTTCATGCCGAACAATGCATCGTCCAGTTCTTCTGGTGAAATTGGAGAGTTCATGTAGTCATCCGTGTTCTCTGTGACGATTAGCTCCTTTTCATTTCTAAATTTGTATTGAAGAAAACTCGAAGAGTAGTTGCTAGTGCTGGAATTTTGTTCGTAAAGATCAGCAAACATTTCTGTGATTTCTTCCGTTGAGGTAATTAATTTGTCATCATGTTTTAAAAAACTAATTTGAGCGTTTTGCTGTTTTCCAGATAGTTGACGAATTTTTCCCCAAAATGTAGAAAGGGGGGTGGAGTTATTGATGGATGCCACAAAAGATTTCCAGTTTTGTTTTTTGGTTTGCTTAATCTTATACCGCGATTCAGCTCTTAGTTTTTTATATTCTATTTGATTTTGTGTAGTTGGACATCGTCTGAATTTGTTAAAAGCCCGCTTGTATTTTTTGATCACTTCGTCACACTCATTATTCCACCACGGTACTGGTGTGCGAGTTTTTAGAGTTTTGGTTTTTCCCACTGCTTTGTACCCTGCTTCCAATAGTATCTCGGAAAACTGTACATAAGTTGAAGCTAACGTGTGATCCAAAATTATTGTCACCATAGGTGGCTTTGAACGACAGAGATAGCTATACAGTGCATGTCTATTCTTAATTCAGATATACTTTCCAGTTTACGTCAAATTTGCAGTGTACGTCAACTTAACAAGAAAAGTTAGGTTATGTAGTTTGTTTGATTTTATTTATTATTGTTACTTATAATTTTGTTAATTCTTTTTATTTCTGATTAAAGTTATGTGTTAGGCTTTGACTGATTTTTTATGTTTTATAATGTTAATCAAAATTAATTGATAAACCAATGATATAAATTCAGATTAAAACAAGACATACGTAATTTTTTGCACGGCTAGCTTTGATCCCAATAATTGTGGATCGCTCGTTATATCTGAGGTATTAGGGTCAGGAAGGTATGACAGTTTTTGGTCTACTTCATCTGAGAAGAGTGTCCAATTGGCCTGGTCTAATTTCCATTTTGAGAGAGGGGTTGTTGATGCAGTTTGGAAAGGACGGGTTATAATAAGGGGAAAGTGATCACTACCGTACAAGTAGGGGTGGACTTCCCAATTTAAAGATGTTTGTAGGATAGGATCGCACATGCTCAGGTCGATAACTGAATGTTCTCCTGTTTGTATATTGAATATTGTGGGTTCCCCTGTATTCAAGATGTTTAGGTTCTTACTGTCAAGTAATTGTTCTAGTGTTTTCCCTTTTGATGATCGAAATTTGGACCCCCAGTACGGACTGTGACTATTAAAATCTCCTAAGAGTATACGGGGAGATGGGATCTGCTGAAGTAGTTCCTCAATTACGGCCGTTGAAAAATTTTCACTTGGTGGGATATAAATGTTGCATAATGAGATTTTTATATCACTATTAATAGTGACTGCAACAGCTTCTAAAGATGTATTTAAATGTATTGGTTCTGCTTCGTAAATTTGGTTGATATAGATTGCTACTCCACCACTTGCTTTATCTCTATTAGTCCTGTTTTTGTAAAAGCATTTAAAACCTTTTAACCTAGCATGGTAAGAATCTTTGAAATGAGTTTCTTGGAGGCAAATAACTGACGGTTTTTGTTGAGCAATTAGCTTTTGTAACATTTCGCAACGGGTATGGTCAGGGCCCCCGTAAGAACTACTGGCGCCTGTGTGCAAAAAATGATTTTGGCGCCCCTTAAGGCATTTTGATATTTTTTTTTATTTTTTTTTTTTTGAAGGTAGGTAGGTAGGTAGGTAGGTGCAAATAAAGCAAAATAGGAACAAATAACACCATAGCAAATCTTAATTAAATAAAGTTTAAGGGGCTTTATTGAATCAATTCTGCTGGACCATCTTGTCACACATAGAGGGTTTAGACTTAACCCGAGAACATTTTTGCTCACCTCACAACATCCCACCTTTTTGTGGATGGCGAACCCAGAGTAACGCGATTTTCAAATTTTGTCCATTTAAAAGGCCCGATTGTACATTGGTGGCTTAAGCGATAGCTTAGTTGAACCGGGTTCAATTTTGAGCGTCGGTTTAACTTCATTCGGGTTGTTCAATGCTGAGTTTAGTTAAGCCGAGGTTCATACAAATTTTGGTAAGGTTGGCAACGTAAGGCATGCGTATTCAAAGCAATTCCCCTCAATTCTCGACATAAATTTTCCCGCCATTTATGTATTATTATTTGGTTTTTGTCAATATAATTCTTTTATATTACTGTTATTATTTTAATCGGTATTTTTTATCGTTTAGTTTATTAGTTAAATCGATTTCATACGTTAAATTTGTGAACAGACCATTTGAATAGGTATTATAAGTACATAAAGGATATTATTATTTTCATTTTGTAAAAAATTGTTTGTAGAAGCAATTTCATCGCTCAAAATGACGAAATATTGGTATCTTTGGCCAAACAATACAGCAAAATTGTAGAAAATAAAGTGAAACTAAATAAATTTATCTAAGCCATTGATTGTAGCAGATAGTAAGTTATGTTTATAAATATCTCATAGTTATTGTTATATGTATGTTTAAATTTCTAAATTAACAGAAACGATGCAATTGCAGCCAAGATATCACAATGGGCAGCTGCAAAAACAGACATCGAACACAATTCTTGTGTGTAACCACAGGTTGAATGCCTCAGATGGTCAATTGTTTTTGCCTTAATGTCCACATTCCCACACTATATAACACTGAACACACATAATGGTTAAAGAAAATGATTGGAAGTATTCTTTTGTAATATATTTTACTAACATAAATCCACTTCTTCACATTTGATTTCTTCTTATATATAGATATTGTTTAATCTACTTTATTTAATGGGTTATAAGTCAAACAATCATAGTATTGAGTACTTATATATTTTTATAAAACTTACTAAACATCTTACATACAATAAATCATACAAGTGACAACCATGTTGACTGGCTTGAAGTTAGCCATGTCATGTCTAGCACGCAGCCCCTTGCTACGCTGTTACACAGCTATATATATTAAACACCTTCCCCCTAAGATCGATATCTATAAGGGGTCTTTATATTACGACCAACTCTCGTCTTATAACTGTTAGAAGTCTCAATATTTGGGTTGACTTTATGACTCAATGTAGGTACTGATTTTACATTTGGGCTTGGGCAACTAATGGTTTTATTAACACTATCATTTACGTTAATGTGAGTGGTATCTTTATGAACACTTTGTGACTGAATATCAGGGTACAACTCGGGTTCTAAAATGAGTTCTTTTTCAAGTGTTGTGGTGTATGAATGTTTCATTTGGTGTGAATTCCGTCTAATAATTTTATTGTTATCTTCTTTTTTCACCCAATATGATCTAGGTTCATTGGCCTTTTCTAACACAATTGCTTTACGCCAATAATTATCTTTTGAACTTCTTATTACTACCCTATCTCCCTTTCTAAACTCTACTGGTTTTCTTCGTGCTGTCTTATCATAACGTACTTGTAATTTCTCTTTTTCTTTGCATAAATTCTTATATACTTGTTTCTGGATTGTAGGTTCTAATTTATTAGCTGTAGTTGGTAATTGTCCTCTCAGGATCCTGCTCTGTAAAATTTGAGCTGGAGATGCATCAAGATTTATTATGCAGGTATTATTATATTCCATCACCAAATCTCTAAAATCAACATTTTCCTCATTACTCTTTCTTAAAATTTGTTTGCTTATATTGACTGCTTTTTCTGCAAGTCCATTACTCTGGTGGTAATGTGGAGTGCATGTCATAATTGTAATGTCTTTTTCTCTATAATAATTTTTACATTTTACCGAAGTAAATGGTAGATTATCTGCAATTAAAATTTCTGGATATCCAAATCTACTAAAAGTATCTTGAAATGAGTTGATTACTGAACTGGAGGTTTTATCTTTTAATATTGAAATGTCCAACCAATGCGAAAAATAGTCTACAATTACTAAATATGCTTTTGAACCATACTCTAAAATGTCTGTACCAACTTTATTGAATCTTAGTCTGGGAATGTCATGAGGCATCATTGGTTCTTTAAAATTATTTGGTCTGTATTTCTCACATATCCTGCATTTTTTTATATAGTTTGTCACATCATCATTAAGTCCTGGCCAATAATATATACTCCTGGCTTTGTTTATAGTTTTACTGACTCCTATATGGCCTTTGTGAAGCAATTTTATCATGTTAAGCCTAAGTTTTTTCGGAATAATTATTTTGTCATCAATAAATGCGATGCCAGCTTCAAAATACAGTGAATCTCTTATACCATAGTACTTTTTACACACTTGAGGAACATTTTTTTCTTTTGGCCACCCATTATAATAAAAATCAAAAATTACTGCTAATGCCTCATCCTGGCTAGTAGCTAGTCTTAACTCAGATTGCTTTTCCTGGCTCATAGGTAAATGTTTACTCACTGAGTGGACCATTTCAAACATTTCTGGGTCATGTGTCTCTATATTTAAACTGGACCTAGATAGCATATCAGCAAAATGTATGTCTTTCCCAGGAACAAAATATACATTTAATCTGTACTTGAGAAGTTTAAGCCTTAAACGTTGGAGTCTAACTGATCCAATTTTGGAAATTGGCTTCTTCATAATGGAGATTATAGGTTTGTGATCTGATTGAACGTCAACATCAAAATTATAAATAAAATTGTGAAATTTTTGAGTAGCATAATAAATTGCCAATAGTTCCTTCTCAGTCTGACTATAATTTATTTCACTATCATTCATATTTCGTGATGCACAAGCTACTAATTTTAAAATAGAATCATATTTCTGGAACATACAAACACCTAAACCATTTTTAGATGCATCACATTGTAAAATAATTTTTTGATTAGGATCATAAGGGACTAACGCTGGTGATTTACAAATTATGTTCTTTAACTTATCAAAACATTTTTGATGTGACGGGAGCCACACCCATTCTACATTATTTTTAAGTAATTGACAAAGAGGTTGAATATGTTCAGCCATGTTCGGAATGTACCGTCTAACGTAATTAAATGCGCCCAAAATTCTTTGTAATTCTACTTTACTATTTGGTTTTTCAAGTTTACAAAGTGATTCCACTCTGTCAGGATCTATTTGCATCCCTTTATGTGAAAAAACTTGACCCATAAATCTGACCTCTTCTTGACAATATTGAAATTTGTCCCCATTAAACTTTGCTCCTACTTCTTTAGCCCTTTCTAACACTTTTTTAACAGTTGTATCATGTTCTTCTTTTGTTGTTCCCATAACAATCATATCATCATGACAAATCAATAAATTCTCTATACCTTTAAATTTATCTTCTACTACTTCTTGAAACAGATCTTGGGAATTTGATAATCCATATGGCAATACTTTATATCTGAAAATTCCATAAGAAGTTGCAAAACAGCATTTCCATGATGATGTCTCGTCAAGTTCTAAATGATGATACCCTTCAGAGAGATCAAATACAGAAAATATCTTTTTACCTATCATTTGTGCACAAACATCTTCCAATTTATGTACTACTCTTGGTTTGCGGACTATTTGTTTGTTTAGATCTAATGGGTCTAAGCATAAACGTAACTTACCATTTTGCTTTTCCACAATAACAATGCAGTTTATGCTTGCCCTGGGGTCAATTTCGTTAACTTTGACAATTGCCCCTCTTTTTGTCAACCTATCTAATTCATTTTTTAAATTATCTCTAATTGCGACAGGTACATTTACAGGTGGGTAACTTACTGGCTCAAAATTGTCTACTGTAGTGATCCTATGTTTACCACAAAATTTACCATGACCTCTAAAAACTTCAGGGTTAAGGTTTATAAATTTATCCCTTTCTGCTAATTCTAAAGTACCACAACTCTCAATATTGTTGATTCGTTTAACTAACCCCAAATCAATACATAATTTACCACTTAAAAGAACTCGAGTTGCCCCATTAATAATTGTAAAATCCTCGTAAACATACTTATTTTTATGTTTACAAAATAAATTTACGACACCCATTGTTTTAGCCTGAGTACCCTCAAACCCTTTCAGTACATAATGATTATCCCTAATTTTAAATTGTTTATCAATTTTCTTAAAAATTTTTAATGGAATTATACTTACATCTGCACCTGTGTCAAGTTTTACTTTAATTCTCTTGTTTTCAATTTCTATAATTTCATCCCAAATATTTTGACTACTTACATTTTGGTATACTTTATTGACATTTCCTACAAAACTATCAGCTGATCCATCACTGCTATCTTCATCTATGACATCAATATTCTTCACTCTACACGACTTTGCAAAATGGTTTAAAAGCCCACATTTCTTACATTTCTTTCCATACGCTGGACATTCTCTGGCCCCATGAGTTGATTGACATCTTTTACACTTGAATTTTTCATTGGTATTCGCTTTACTTCTAGAGTTATTATAATTTCTATGGCCCTGGTACCTATCTTTACGAACTTCTCCTATGTCTACATCTTTTCTTTCAGTATGAAATTTCAAATTTTGGTTCTTACTTTGTTCACTAGTTCTACAAAATTCGATGGCTTTTTGTAGGGTAAGTTTGTCCACTCTCAATAGAGCTTCTCTAGTAACTGGATCTCTGATGCCCATTAATATTTTGTCTCTCAGAGCTTTATCTTCGGCTGTTTGTTCTGGATCAATTTCATTATAATTACATGTTCGAATCAAATGTCTACAACTAGTAAGAAACTGCTCAAACGACTCTCCTTCTTTCTGGACCCTCATGATAAAATTGTATCTTTCAAATGATTCATTCATCCTTGGATTAACATACTTATCGATTAGTGATATCATCAAGTCATACTTGTTATTTTCGGCTTCTGGGATCTCGAATGTGGACATAATTTTGGCAGACTCAGCCCCAATTATATTTCTTAAAATTGACATTTTCATTTTATCTGCTGACTGGTCTTGTCCCGTTGCTAGTAAATAATCTTCGAAACTAGTCTTCCAGAACTTCCATTCGCTTGCAGCATTTTGATCCTGCAGGTCAAAATCTGGTGGTAATTTTACATTTATTCCCATCACTGCCATTGTAGGTTATGTATGGTACCTCGTGTACAAGTTGCTATAAATTTAGCTTTTCGACTGTAAACTGTGACCCAACTAGCTGTTTGACTGCGCCATGTTTAATCTACTTTATTTAATGGGTTATAAGTCAAACAATCATAGTATTGAGTACTTATATATTTTTATAAAACTTACTAAACATCTTACATACAATAAATCATACAAGTGACAACCATGTTGACTGGCTTGAAGTTAGCCATGTCATGTCTAGCACGCAGCCCCTTGCTACGCTGTTACACAGCTATATATATTAAACAGATATCTACCTGTTTATAGCTATGATGTCAAAATCATCTAAAAATGAATGAAATATGTAGGTAGGTACAATGAATTTAATAAATTAACAAAGTATTCATGCACAAGATTTTCAAACTCCTTTATTTCCTACGTTTGACAAACTGTACTTCTCATGATTCTCTAGACGTTAGATTTTCTACATTTTCGGCTAATGCCATTGTTACTTCCTCGTGTTCATGTAGTATGGATAAAGGATTATTAAAAAGCATTGCAATATTGTGTAACATTGATGTTCAAATTACAATTGCTTCTATGCGTTCTAGCTTTACCCTTATCCCAAAGACCACCGTTTCTATATTCCAAATGTCCTTTATATTGGATTCCTGGTTCTAATTTATGCCCCATTAAATAAATTTTCAGCTGGTGATTGAGGATTGTCTAAGTGTACATTCACCTCTGTTTTCCAGTAGTAGTTTGATTTCACCTCTTTGCTCGCACTTTTTCTATATTCCACTTTGAACGTACACTTAGGGTGTTACCAGGTATTTCTTAACTCTGAAACCATTATTACGTCCTAAAAATACTCATCCAGTTTTTCACACTTTTTTTCATATGCATATAACTGTTTATAGCTATATCAAAATCACCAAAAAATGTTAATATTTTTGTCGTATTCTAGGGAAGTATATACAGTCGGAAAAATGAAAGAATACCCATGAACGATCACATCAATCACTTTTTTGTATTTGCTATCTTTTTCGATAACAACAAATGTTTCTTATTTATAGAAAGAGACAGCAAATACAAAATAAGTGATTGATGTGATCGTTCATGGGTATTCTTTCATTTTTCCAAGTGTAAATGTCATTAAAATAATTGATAACGTAAATTAGTTTGTGAAATTATTAAATAAAGTGATATAAGTATTTTAAAACATAATTAATTTTACTTTTATTAATAAATTATTGTACATTAATTTAATAGATTAGCAAAATAATATGCATAAGCTGAAGTGTTGTTATATTATTATCTACTTTCCTTGCTCCTTCCATTGCCCTTCTTCTTATAGTATGGGTAAAGAGTCATTAAAAAACATTGCAATATTGTGCAACACTGATGTCGCAATTACAATTGAATGGGTCTGCTGAATAACAAGTGCCATGTGATTCGTTTTTAAGAAACCGAACAAAAACTGTTAAAATTATAATAATGGTAAATTTATACATTTTAAGGGTTAGTAATACAGTACACAGTACAGTGAGTTACATACTGTAGTAATAAGTAACCCTTAAATGCATAAATTTACCATTATTATAATTTTAACGATTTTTGTTCAATTTCTTAAAAACGAATCACATGGCACTCCTTATTCGGTAGATCCATTCAATTGCTTCTCTGCATTCTCATTGAGCCTCATTAAAAAAAATCAGCTGGCAATGAAGGATTCTGTAATGGTGTTATCAGGTTATTCTTGACTCCATAACCACTACCACCAACCAAAAGATACTAATTCAATTCAATTCTTCACATTCTCTTCTTATAGATCACTGTTTACAGCTATGATACCAAATTCTCTCAAATATGTTAATATTTGTCTTAGGCCCGGTCTTTTCACCTAAAAATAACTATTTTTTATGAAGTTTATCCGGCAGATTACATGTAAATCTATCAAATAAACCTCCGAATAACTTTTATTCGGATGTGAAAAGACCGGGCCTTATTCTAGGGAAGTAGGTAGGGTACTTAAATAATTTCAGAATAGAAATTGGTTTATAATCATGATTATATAAAGTGACATGTATATAAACATGGTACAAATATAATTAATTTTAGATTTATTAATAAATTAGCAAAATCATTTTCTACATTTGCTTCACAATCACCCACAAGTTGCAAAAAGGAACCTGTTATATACTTAAAACCAGTTATAACTATAACTATGGATCTATATCACTGCACAAAACTTAGGGAGTTTATGCACCTATCACAGTGGCGGATCCAGGGGGGGGGCGATGGGGGCGATCGGCCCCCCCTCTCAACCCAAGTGATTTATTTTTTTTTTAATTATAATACAGTAAAACCTGTGTTACCGGCCACCTGCCAAAATCGGCCACCTGTACTAACGGCCAGTTTAAAAAATCCCCAAACCAAGTATAAGTAGACTACAAAAACTGGCAATACCGGCCACCTTTCCATATCGGCCAATGGTTCTTTCATTTTTAGTAGCCGTTACTGACAGCTTTTACTGTATAAAGATAACAAAAACATTCATTTATTTTTCAAGTGGATAACTATACATGTTTTAAAATTACAATATTATATGAATTACATATAAATATATTTTTTTGAAATGAGTAATTTATAATTCTTAGGTATACATTAAGGATTAAAAATGATTACAATAAGCATATTTAACAAATATGTAATGTATATATACTGTGAACGCATACCTAAGCATGTCCACTCTCGTATATAATTCTAAAATCGGTTGCAGATAACGGATTCTTCGAAAATCTCTCGAAAATAGCGCGCTCAGCAAAACTATATTAATTTGCCGAAAATATAAATGTATTATGTTCAAACGCCGATTGCTGACCACGAAAAAAAACACCCTTTGCTTATCAATAATTATTAGTCTATTAGTCATTAGTGTATTTTGTGTATCGATGCAAGTAACGAAGTAACATCTATAATACTGATTCGTACAGATCTTAGTTTGTAAATTGTTAGAGTGATTAATATTATTTTGAGTTTATTCTTCTTTTTTATATTAATATAGTTTGTGATTTACGAAGAGTTATAAAATGTCAAATAAACGAATAGAAGCTTCTACCGAGAACTTGAAAAGTAAAAAATTCAAATGTCGCAATATAGCTGATTATTTTATTAAAAATCGACGCAATTTGGGTGATAGTGATAATATTAATAGTAATGAAGATAATAAATATGTACAAGGTATATCTTATCAGATAGATCATACTATGAGACCTACTGATCTTGGAGCAAATTTAAGTTCTGAGAGCATTCAAAACAAGTCATGCGATTTTTCAGTGTGTCCGATACAAATCAACGATGATACAGTAAATACCAATTCTACTTTCGAGAGTTTTATGGAAAAATGTATGTCTTATACATATGTATATGCATGAAATGTATGTCTTATATATTATATAAGTTTATTCTATATCACGTTTAACAGACGTGAGTATTTATGCACGAGTACGATAGATAGTCATTTATGTCGCGGGATGCAATCATCCACATATAAAATTATGGTAATGAATTAAATTTTAAACTTCATATGGCAAAGTACATCATGTGACATCTCATTTAAAAGCTTTTGAGATAGTGATTACAAAAATGTATAGGTAATGCTTGTGCAAAATCTCGGTCCAATGCTTTTTAAATGCATTCATTTTTTTATAATCCTGAGAAAACTAATAAGTATTTTTTAAAAAATTAAACACAAAATGCAAGATTACATTATTACCGAGGGACTAAAGTCCCTGAAAACTTCTATAATGTTTATTTTAATAAGTTACAGGGGTGAAAAAGAAGAGAAAATTGAGTATGATTTTTAATTTCAAATACCTATATCATTCACAAGAAACCTTTTGTTTATTCTAATGGACTTTTGGCCCTCGGTAATAGTGTAATAGGTATTTTATTCTGCGTTTAAATTTTTCAAAAATTCTAATATTAGCTTTCTCAGGATTCGAAGAAAATGAATGTGTTTAAAAAGCATTTGACCAAAATTTTGCGCATGTAGGTATTATACATTTTTGTAATCAGTATTTCAAACGCTTTTAAATGAGGTGTTACATGATGTACTTTCCCATTACGAAATAACATTAAAACTATTTCGACTTGAATTTGTTTGCATTGAAAAAAGTCAACTAGTTATTTTGATTTTTTGAAAATTACATTCGTTTAATTCATTATTACATTTTCGAAACTACTTTAAGTTGTTAACTTATAAAGTCTCATTTTGTAGGTTTTTTTTTAAATTTTAATGATAATTCACTACATATAATATTTATTTTTTATTCATCAACTTTATGTATTATATGTATAATATGGTGTCCCAACCCAAAAGTAGCGGAACCGTTGAATATTTCGCGAAATGAACATCGAATCGAAAAAATGAAAAATATGTGTCCAATAATTTTTAAAAAGCTATCAAATGATACCAAACACGACCCCCCACTCGGCCCCCTGAAAGTGGGATGGGGGTAACTTTAAAATATTAAATGGAGACCCTCAGTTTTAATTGCAGATTTGGATTCCTTACGTAAAAGTAAGTAACTTTTATTCGATACATTTTTCGAACTCTGGATAGATGGCGTTATAATCGGAAAACCATTAATCGTGATACCATAGGTAATTTATAGAAATGGTCTAATATCTCTAAAAACACTCTCAAATGAAAAATCAAAAAACAAAAGTTTAATATTTTTCAAAATCCTATCGAATACCACCAAACACGACAGGATGTCATTCGGTAGGTTTTTGAAAAATATTAAACACGTGATGTTTAGTTTTTCATCTGGAAGTGTATTGCTCGAGAAAGACTATTTCTATATTATTCTACATATTTCTATATTCTATATATTATAGCGCCATCTATCCAGAATTTGAAGAAATGTAACGAATAAAAGTTGCTTACTTTTACGTAAGAAGTTCAAATCTGCAATAAAAACTGGGGTTTTCCATTTACGATTTTAAATTGAGCCCCTACCCCACCTCCAGGGGGTGGAGTAGGGTGTCGTATTTGGTGTCATTCGATAGATTTTTAAAAATTACTGAAAAGGTATTTTTCAGTTCTTCGATCCGATGTTCATTTCGCGAAATATTCGACAGTTCCGCTATTTTTGGACACCCTGTATATACATATAGTTTAGCTCTCCAGGGCTCCAGGCCTAGAAGGTCCATGGCTTGGTTTACTATTCTTTTCCATTATTTCCTCCTTGCTGCTTTATTTTTCCAATTTGTAATTTTAAGTTCTTCTGTCTCTTTATCTCTTTAACACCTGTCTTTAAAACATAAAAAATATGAAAAAAAAATTTAAGAAACGGTTTTCTTTAGTTACGAGTGGCCAAAATTAAAAGTATTATAAAAAAATCAACTAAAAACCAAAAAATAAAAAAAAATTGAAAAATCTAACACATTCGTTAAAGAAAAGCGTGGGGCGAAAACCGTTTATTCGATCAAGACGCGCCATGCTTTTCTTTGACGAATGTGTAAGATTTTTTCATTTTTTTTTATTTTTTGGTTTTTAGTTGATTCCTCTAAGAGGAAAATTTACTCATCCCGATACCTGCGGTAACAAAAAGATTGAGCTCTGGTGTGACTTTTTCCGTGTTATCGTGACCTAGGTGACGTGGTATGCTGGCTGGAGTATCTCCCAACAATTTTCGTACCTGGCAGTCGAGTCGAGAGTAATATGTACAGCTTTCTGCATGGTCTTATAAAGATATTCATTTAGAGACTCAGCTTTTTTATGTTTTCGAGGAGGTTCTTCGGAATGACTCCAGTAGTAGACATAATAATCGGTATTGTTAGGGTATTTTGCATTCTCCATTGTCTTCGTATTCTTAAAGCCAAATTATTATTATTGTTATTGTTATTACAGTAAAACCTGTCAGTAACGGCCACTAAAAATGAAAGAACCATTGGCCGATATAGAAAAGTGACCGGTATTTCCAGTTTCTGTAGTCTACGTATAATTGGTTTGGGGAAATTTTAAACTGGCCGCTAGTATAGGTGGCCGATTTTGGCAGGTGGCCGGTAACACAGGTTTTACTGTATATAGAAATTTAGGCAATCGGCCCCCCCTCTTAATGATGCTGGATCCGCCACTGACCTATCACTGCACAAGGCAATAAAAACTATGTTCTTGGAAAATACAGCTTGTTTCTTGAAATGTTAGTAATATCGATTAATAACAAATTTGCCATCTGTTTTCGTTCTTACCTATCTGTTCGACTTTTTATTTTACGAGCAATAGTTTCATGCAAATAGTGAACAGCATCTTTAGATATCCAGAATCTTTGCAAAAATTCATTATTCATTATCATTCCATTTTTCAAAATGATCTTCTCTAGCCCTACACTGTTTCTGTGTTCTCCTCCCTTCTACAATATTTATCATTTCCAGAAAATCTTCAGTTTTTCATTTTCAATGATGTTGATGTTCATTTTTAAGGTGTAAATATTATGATTTCCTTTGACAAAAGTTTGACAATGACCAAAATGTGAGGTTAAAAATCCTTGAACCAGCGTTGAACCGTCGAATATCGACCCCGAGTTCAAGAATTAAACTTTGTATGTACAACGCACTTCTTGCCCTGAACTCGGTAATGGCGCTGAGCCAGAGTTAAACTTCGATTGTACAACCGGGCCTAGGAACGTTTTTACTGCAGCGGCTGGCTCGTTAATTGCTGAAAGATCGTCGCTGAATCTGAGCATTGATTGCGGTATACTGCTTGTGTGATTAGTTGGCGGTGCGTGTTTCGGAGTTTTGTATTTGAGAAATTTTTGTGAAGTGAAGCTTGTTTTTATAAGTATGTATCATTTCATAATTTCCTAATAAATGGTTCTTTATCACAATTTTGAAGTATCCTTCTTCATGTCTTCTTTTAAATATTGCATGTTTTTCTAATCTTGTAGCATTGGACAATTCTTTCTTCATCCTCTATTTCCTCTGCTCTCATGTATTTTAACAATAATTGTTTTCTTTGAATAATAATATTAATATTGTCCGTCTGTCGTCTGTCCGTCCGTCCGTAAACATAACTCCTCATCTCATTATACCAGGTAGAATGAAAATGAGGTGTCCAATGAAAGCTTATGATCCAAGGATACTACTACAGGCGAGAAAATTTGACCTAAGACTTCCGCTTTTAGAAATGCAACCTCAAGTACTATTTTAAAGTCAATAGTACAAGCGATGTAATATTCGACGCGCTATAGCAAGATGAGAACAAATATATACCTACTTCTGGTTTCATGACTGTCTGCCCGTCTGTTCGTTGTCCGTGAAAATAACTCCTCCGTCATTCCACTAGGTAGAATGACAGATGAGGTGTCGAACGAAAGCTTATGATTCAAGGATGGTACTAAAGGTGAGAAAGTTGACCTAGGACTTCCGGTTTTAGAAGGGCGACCGGGAGTACTGTTTTAAAGTCGCCGGAATAATATAAGCAATATATTATTCGACTCGCCTTAGAAACACGAGAGCAAATGTATACTTCCGGTTTTCTGACTATCTGTCCGTCTGTGAAAATAACTCCTAGGCCATGGCACTAGGTATAATGGCAAATGAGATGTCGAATGAAAGCTTATAACCCAACGATGGTAATAAAAGTGAGAAATTTCACCTAGGACTTCCGGTTTTAGCAATTCGACCGAAAGTACTGTTTTAAAGTCGTCGGAATAGCACAAGTGATATATTATTCGACGCGGCTCAGCAATACGAGAACAAATATATATTTCCGGTTTCATGCATGACTGTCTGTTTGTCTGGCCGTCAACGAAATACGCCACTATAACCGCCCAGTGTCTACGATTTTGTCTGCTCTCATACTCTCAGAGCAGTCACCAAAAATCGACACTTGCTGCCCCTGGGTACAAAGGTTATAGACGCTTCAGTCAAAACGGCTCCTACAATCCACACAACCACACGCACAATCAGATATAGTATTTTTACTACAAAAACGTTATTACGTAGGTCAAAATTTTTGACGTAAGAGAACTGTCAAAACATTAGAATGTGACTTTTCATTATTACCATATATATAATAAACATGGCAATAATGAAAAGTCACATTCTAATGTTTTGACAGTACTCTTACGTCAAAAATTTTGACCTACGTAATAACGTTTTTGTAGTAAAAATACTATACACCGCATTCACTGTTCAGCTACAGAGTTGCCAGATGTGATTTTATAAATCTCCCACTTAGAAACTGAAATTCCCTCAAATTGAAGCTCAAATCTCCCAAATTTAAAATTTTGGCACATTTTAATGAAGTAGTAGTCATATGTAAAGAAGAGTAAACCAAAATTATACTACTTATTAACAAAGGCCCTGGAAATAATTCATAGGTCCTATCGTCTTCGATTATATGAGAGTATAATATACAGTTCTATGTACATTCGCAAATTTAATTCCCCTAGACGGTTTCACATTACCAAAAAATTGTGGGAAAATACCCCAATCTGGCAACCCTGTTCAGCGACGATCTTTCAGCGATTAAACGAGCGAGCAGCGCCAGTAAAAACGTACCTTTAGACGGGACTTACCATTAGTGTGACCAACTAGCCCGAAAAATCCGGGACATGGCCCGAATTACCAAGTCGTGTCCCGACGTCCCGGACAAGGCTTCCGGGCCATCCGAATTTTCAACGTTTGGTAAAATTCTGTTTTGGAATTTTGAATACATTATTGTTCTAAGAATTCATATCAAATTGAATTGGTTGGAAGAAAAAAAAGTCGACAATTTCTAGAGTGTAATACTAATACCACATTCAAAACGCATGCATTTTATATCCTGGTAGTATAGCTCTACGAAAACTCAAACTTATAACTTATATTGACGCTCGTTTCTCGTTTCTGTATTTTAATTATCGTCTTCTGAAAAGAAAATTTAAAAACATGAATATCAAATAATAATTATATTTTTATATTAACATGAGGTTCTATTTATTCTATTTACATGGAAATCCAACGTTAAAAATTTTTTAATATTGTTTAAAAATATTAATTATAAAAATGTTAAATAATCAATAAAATGATGATATCAATAGGTACTATACTTATGTAAAACAAATGGCCCGATTTTCAATGAAAAGTCCCGGATTTTAGCTATTTTTTTTTCAGCATTGTCCCGAATTCGACTGAATTGGAGTTGGTCACACTAACCATAATACTTATAACAAATCCACAGGGTACCAGGCGGTGCCGTGGTCGAAAAATTGTTTAAACAATTTTTTTTAGACAAATTTACAAAAGAAAATTTTTCATTTTGAATAAATTTTTTTTAGATAACTATGGTCATTCTGAGTAAAAATGGTTCCTTGTCATTGTTCTCTAAGATTGATTGTTGTCGAGTTATACGCGATATAAGATTTGAAAAATGCGAAAAAATGGCAATATACCTAACTCGACAGCAATCAATTTTAGAGAAAAATCACTAGAGACCTTTTTTGCTAAGAATAACCCAAATTATCTAAAAAAAATTGTTCGAAGTGAAAAAATTATTTTTGTGAATTTGTTTAAAAAAGTTGTTTAAACAATTTTTCGACCAAGGTACCGCCTGGAAACCTGTGGATTTGTTATAAAGACCTCTTTTTGAGTAAGTTTTTGCAAAAAAAAACCATCGAAATAATTTCGCTAACGGGGGCAACGATACAGCTTGGGCTATAGCGCTAATTGTTAATAATTAAAAACAACAGCTTTGTAATAAAATAATGACAAAAATTTCTTCAGGATCTTGAGGGAGGGGTTTTAAACTTTGACTTCGTCACTTTTTGACTCTCATATTAATAATTTTTAATCGAGTTATTAAGCCTTAAAAATGGCCATTTTCGCATTTTTAAAGTTTAAATCGCGTATAACTCGACAACAATCAATTTTAGTGAAAAATTACAAGAGGCATTTTTTACTCATAATGACCCAAGCGATCTAAAAAAATTGGTTCGAATGGAAAAAATTATTTTTGTGACTTTGTTTTAATAATTTTTCGACCAAGGCACCGCCTGGCTCTCTGGATTTGTTATAAAGACCTCATTTTGAGTAATTTGCAAAAAAATCGAATCGAAATAATTTCGCTAACGGGGACGACGATACAGGCCGGTCTAATTAGTTATTTCATGGGTACGCGATTATCAAATATTGTCGATTCATCATTTGAGTGTCACACAATCGTTGGCTTATAGATGAGATAGAATTACCGCCCACACACTACTACATATTTCCATGTTTAGAATTTTTCCACGAAATCAGGGCTTAGTTAGGTATTTCTTATCTATAGTTTTGTCTACGGAATGGGTGTTTGTTATTTTTATAGCAGGATTTTTTATTTTATATCTATAGAAAGACTAATAATGTCATCCAAACAAAGTAAAACTGATCTATGTATTTAATTTCTCAACTTTTATTTTAAAATTAATTTTTGCTTTTTGATTTTTTTTGTAAATATTTTGCAATTTTTGATCCTCAATTTTTGCGCCCCTAAAGGATGGCGCCCGTGTGCATTACACACTTTGCACTTATGGTAGCGGGGGCCCTGGGTATGGTACCCGTTAAGGTTCCATTGTATTATAGATGTGAATGTTAAGTATTTAAGGATTCTTGTGAAGATGAGAGTTCGTTGTCCAGTGGTGTCGGTTTATCGGGTTGATAAATTTGATGGTGTAATTTCCTTTTTTGTGATTTTTGTTTTTAACTTTTTTGAGCATTGAGGGTATCCCAGGCAACCAAGTGACGTCAATAACGTCGAGGAAACGTCAGCTTTTGGTTGAATATATACCTACACGTGTTTGAACATTACGTCATATAAACGTCTTTTGTAGGTAATTTTAAATACGTAAGATTAATGACGTTAAAATACGTTAAAAAAACGTTTTCATTTCATGATTTACCTTCTGACGTCATAAAATTGGGAGGAGCTTAAAGCTTATATCACTTATATTATAATGGTCTCCAAACAATTTCGTTTATAACGGCCTAAGAAATTTTTCATTTATTGTTTACGTGCTCTGTGAGGTAAAATAAGACTTTTCATTAAGATATTTAGTTGAAGAAACGTGTTATTTAAGACATTTTTATTCGTTTTTGCCAGGATAGTGTCAAGATCATTAAGGAAACCTGGTACAGTATAACCTCGTTTAACCGGACTAACTGGGACCGGAAGCGATCCGGTAAATCGAAAATCCGGATAATCCGGAAATATAATAAGGTTAATAAAACTACATACATGTGAAATGATAACTTACTATATCTACACCCTATATGATTTACGCGAGCATTAGTTTTTATTTACAAAAAAGTCATTGATCTTCCTTTGTTTTAATTTTGTGTGACATACAATGTTTATTATATACATACATACAATTATCAAAATTATTTTTTTATTTTTCCATTCCGGATTGATCCGGATATCCGGATGAACGAGGTCCGGATTAAAGAGGTTGTACTGTACATTGTCTGTATATGTTTTAAGAAGATCCACTATGTTCGCATTTTGTGGAGCTGCTTCGAAGAAATTTAAAGTCTGGTTAAAGTTAAGTGTAAAATTATTTTTATATTGTCTTCAAACATTCGTTGTAATGGTTGCATTTCATCGTGAATGGATTTGTCCGGTTTTATTTTCTTAGCTTTGGGTTTTAGAAATGTGGGTTGTTTTTCGAGGTCTTCGTGCGGCGGTATGGATTCTGACATTTGTCGTTTAACGGAAACCGTTGAAGTTTCTTGGGGTATCGTTTCAGATGTTTTCGTGGATTCAGTATTCTCTTCGTTTTGCTCTTTGGAATGTACAATGACATCTTGATTGACTGGAGTTGTGCTTATGTTTTGGTGAGATTCATCATTAGACCCTATAGTGTTGGTGGCTTCTGTCCCAGGCAACCAAGTGACGTCAACAACGTCGAGGAAACGTCAGTATTTGGTGGAATATATACACTTGGTTGAACATTACGTCATATCGACGTCTTTTGTAGGTGATTTTAAATACGTAAGATTAATGACGTTAAAATACGTTTAAAAGACGTTTTCATTTCAGCCAGCCTAAGTCTGACGTCACGAAATTTGGAGGAGCTTGGAGCTTAAAAGTTACAAAACTAAGGTTATGTTTGTATCATCGTTGTCGTTTGTCGTTTCATTTCATTGTTTGTTTGTCCTAGTATTTTGCCTATTTTGGATTCATTTGGATTTTGTTGTTCATTCTGTTTGTCATTTGTAAATTTTATACATTTACCACAATGCAAAGTGATTATTTAAGGAAATTATTAATGGAAACTCCGCAGATGTTTTAGAAAGGTAGGCGAAACAATTTTTATTTACTATTCATTTTTCCCTGATATTTATCAATAATGATGAATTTTGCAAGCAATAACATTATTTCTTTTATTGTTTTAGATATTCATTGAAGCTGAAAATAATTGGAGATTGAGATCCATATACAATTCAGTCATCAGAATTGGATTTTACAGTGCATTCCATCAAATACTGTTATAATGCTATTATAGATAGACTGGTAGAGTCTCACAGTTACTACTAAGCAGCAGATGAAAGCATACAAAAGCATTCAGGCACATAAAAGCCTTCACAACTGGATTTGTTTTGAAACATTGATGTTTTGATGATTTCTATATTATTGTTGGAAAGGTAAGTCTTTATTTTATTTATTCACCATTAAGAAATATATGGATAACAGTATGCATTGAGTGAGAATATCTGATGAAGTTGGCTCGTTATGTGGTAGAAGTGGGCATACTGCAGCCAAGTGACCTGATTGTTTACAAGAGAAACATTCGAGATTGTCGGTTGCTAGGAAAATTCTGTATGATGTATTGTCAAAATTTATGAGAAAAGAAGCTGGTAATGTTGCAATATTTTCTAATGGAGTAATATACGTTTGTCGGCGAAAACTAAGAATATGACTAAATTCTGGACGAGGGGCAATTATTTTAAGAAAGTTGATAGGACATAACAGATTTAGACCTAGCTTTATCAGCTCGGCTTCTAAAATAGAATGTGGTATGCTAGGGCACACATTGGATAAAACAATTCTCTGACTTGGAGTGATTAGTTTGCGTGCAGTGAGGATTTGATTGTTGATTTTAATTGAACCATAATTTTTTAAAAAGTTATCTACAAGTTCTTTTGAGGAGAAATAAATGCATACTCTATTTTGTGAAATTCGTGAAGCGAAGATGATATCTTTAGGATTTACAATACTGCCCAAGGCTATTAGATAGTCTTCGATTTTTACGTCGTCAATGGAAGTAAATAAGACGGCTTGTTGTTTATCAGAGAATTTTGAAGATGTTTGATTTTTTGTTGTAATTGATGCATATGATTGGGAATTTTGTTGGGTTGGGTGTGGTATGGAGACTCAGATGGGAATTAGGGACATAGTCCCCTTGTTTTTCGTTATTCATTATTTAAAATCCACATTTATAATATGTGTATTGGGCAAGTACGGTCCTGTCCCTTGAAGAACTTAATATCTCAACTTATCAAGGTTGAGAAATAATAGTTTCGACAATAATTGTTTAAATATATGTAAACAAACTTTGTTTACTTACAGCTTTTGTAGAATCAAACGTTGATATGGATGAACTTGATTAAATCACTGTTTTTATTCACTACCCGAAAAGTATTGACTTAGTGGAAAAACTTTATAGAACAAAAGTTGCTTAAAATTAGTCAGTTTATCCATTTCCGGACTTGTTTGGACCTATATTTTTTCACCCCCGAGAAGGGGTGAAACTCACCCCCAGGGCAAAAGCACACATCGGTACTATATCACTTTTTCTTTGACTTATTAGCTATGTGAATGCCAAATTTCATGTCAACCCAAGCGGTTGTTTAAAATTTACAGGTTTTGCAATATTGAAGAGTGAATGATCTAATGTCCACTTTACATCAACAATAAATTGAACAAGAAATTGACAAAGTTATTCAACGCCAAATTTGACGAGTACAAAATGTATGGTTTGTAAAAGAAAATGAAGGAATTTAATGAAATAGAACAATTGGATATGTTTTA
Organism: Diabrotica virgifera virgifera; assembly: GCF_917563875.1. Taxonomy (NCBI): domain Eukaryota; kingdom Metazoa; phylum Arthropoda; class Insecta; order Coleoptera; family Chrysomelidae; genus Diabrotica; species Diabrotica virgifera. The sequence continues at coordinate 178,406,695 of NC_065451.1, forward strand.
TTTTGTCAAATTTCTTTATTTTCTTTTTATTCACGGCAAAATTGGATGTAGAATTGTGTTTTGTATAAGTCTGACCCTTTTTAAAAAATCTAATAGCTTCGAGACTGAACCTTCCATGTAGCTATTAACCGCACATTTGCCAGATTGTCACAATGACATAAAATGTGCTCTGCTGTTTCTTCTTCGAGGTGACAGAATCTGCACAGGTCATCATCTGCCAATCCCATTAGCTTTAAGTGCCTATTCAGCTTACAGTGCCCTGTTAGCAGACCTACTATGGCTTTGACTGTTTTCCTGTCTTTGCTTATTAGGTATGCCGTAAATTTTGGCGAATGTTCTGTAATGAACTGTTTCGCCTGTCTTTGACCTGGTGAATTCCTCCACCATTCCAAAGATTTGTGAGCTACCCACTTTCTTGTAGCCGTTCTTGTAACTGCCTTTGCAACGCCGCAGAAGGGTTCCGGTCCAACGAATGGCATTGATGAGCCTTGTTTGGCCATTTCATCTGCTTTTTCATTGCCCTTATGACCCTCGTGCCCCGGTACCCAGGCCACCGTAACCTTGCTACGATATCCTAGTTTATTTAGGGCACTCACACAATCCCATACTAGCTTAGATTTGACCTCTACAGAATTGAGTGCCTTAAGTGCTGCCTGACTATCTGTGAAGATGGCAACTGAACGGAACGTTCTTTGCTGCCTTTCTATTTCTTCCACGCAGTGATGGATTGCCGTTATTTCCGCCTGGAAAACTGTGACATCCTTTGATAGACTAACCGGGAACTGAATTCCTTGATTTGTGCCTACTATGCCAGCTCCCACACCTTCCGATGTTTTTGAGCCATCAGTGTACCAGGTAGCAACCGCCTGTATGGGTACACCTTCCTTCCAGTCTTCCCTGCCTGGTATATTAATTTTAACCCGGCACCTGCCACGTGGGGTGCTACCAGCACCCCATAACACATTTTTATCAAATATTTGGTATTTCAAGTTTGGTAACCGAGCTGTGCGTCATAGTAGCTTTCTATAATATTATATAGCATATATGTGTTAGTGTTTGAAGTGGTTATTTAGTGTCATTCTGAACTTACAGCTCTAAAGTCGAATTGGGGTGTCATCATCTGGCACTTTAAGTTTTAAATTTTTTTTGTATTTTTGATAAACAGGTCAAATTTACATTTTTTATTGAAATAACTGATTTAAATTATTAATATAGACTCTAAACTCACTAAATCTTAATTTTTTTTAGATATTTTACTTGACTTCATTTATTATGGGTTGGTACTTGCTAATTTGCTTATAACACCTTTTTCATTTTATTTTTTAACTTTTATAACATATTAGTGGCTAATAAGTTAATAAAAAATGTTTATTTATATTCTTGTGTTACTCAACACATTATTTTGTTTTTTAAACAAGTAGATCACAGAAAATATTTAATGGGTGCTGTGAGCACCCCACGTGGCAGTTGGCGCCTTGCAAAGCCACGTGGCAGGTGCCGGGTTAAACTTATTGTCAAAGCTGTATCTCGTTGCTGTTGCATCGATAGGCTGCCTTATCACAATATCGGCTTTTAGCTCCTCGATTAGCTTTCTATTGTCAGCACCATGCACCTGGCTTATATGTGGCTGACCATGAATTAATCTGTGCATCACTGATCTGGCTTCGCCCTGCACAAAGATATGAAGTGGTGGTAGATTCAGTAGGACTTCCAGCGCTGCTGTAGGAGTAGTTTTTATGGCCCCCGTAATACACAGGCATGCTAGCCTTTGTGTATTACCTAGCAGCCTTATTGCTCCCACTTGCTGCGTCTTTGTCCACCACGTCACCGAGCCGTAGGTTATCATGGGCCTAATAACCCTTGTGTATAACCATAGAGTCATTTTGGGGTTAAGCCCTGTAATAATGAAAACCTTGAGAATTAAAGGTTTTAATAAACTAAAATTGTACATACATTATGATTGACAAACTGTGATATAATGATATGACAATGACATGACATTGACATGAGTGAATGACATAATGACAATAATAACAATAATAGTTATGCAGAAAGGAACACCACATTCATCCACGCTGTTAGTTTCTGACATAATCTTGTAAATGGGAAGGAGGCTTTCTTATTCGCTTTTGCAATATCAGTTCTGGGGGAACTGAAGTTGAAGTAGTTGGACCGTCACCAGGAGCAGAAAAAGGTTGTTGAAGTTGACTATCTATGGTATTAATTTCTTCTACACTGTTCAATGGTTCCATGTTTTGATTTATCATGGGGGACTGGTTTTCTACATGTTTTTCATTATCTTCAATAGTTGCCTCATCTACTGCCAAAAGGGAAGTATTTCCTCTCGGAGCTAAGTGTCGGACCGATACTGTGGTTTCATTTCCATTTGGTAATCTGACATGTGCATAGTCTGAATTTGCTTCTAGGAGTTGGACTTCTTCCACCAGAGGTTCATATTTCGAATTTCTAACATGTTTCTTGAGGAAAACAGTTCCAGGAGTACTAAGCCAAGTTGGAATAGATGTACCATTTGTTGATCTTCTGGGATGATTAAACATACGTTCGTGTGGAGTACAGTTAGTAGAGGTACACAGTAAAGATCTAATTGAATGTAAAGAATCAGGTAGTACATCTTGCCATTGGTTTATGTGAAGATTTCTAGATTTAATTGCTAGTTGAACTGTTTTCCAAATGATACCATTATATCTTTCACATTGTCCATTTCCTTGAGGGTTGTATGGAGTTGTATGACTGGAAGCAACACCATGACTTGTTAGGAATGATTTTACCTCAGCAGACAAGAATGAAGATCCTCTATCGCTGTGAATATATGCAGGAGTTCCGAAAGTAGTAAACAACTCAGTTAAACAACTGATGACTGTTGAAGATGATAAATTTGAGCATGGGAATGCAAATGGAAACCTTGAATATTCATCTACAATATTCAGCAGATATTTATTTTGATTGTTAGATGGTAAAGGTCCTTTAAAGTCTATATTCAGTCTGTCAAAAGGTGCTGTAGCCTTAATCAAAGTGCTTTTGTTTTTGTAAAATGTTGGTTTAATTTCAGCACAGATTGGACAAGAAGAGATAGTTCGTTTGACATCTTCTAAAGAATAAGGTAGATTTTTACATCGTATCCAGTGATAGAATCTGGTTATTCCAGGATGACACATTGTGTTATGTAAATTGAATAAATTTTTATCTGACATAGTGGGGTGAATAGCAGCAGATATTCTTGAAAGAGTATCCGCAACAATGTTTTGATTCCCAGGTCTGTAAATAATTTCAAATTTATAGCAGGACAGTTCTATACGCCAACGCATTATTTTCTCATTTTTAATTTTAGATGTTGATTTTAAGTCAAACATAAAAGCAACTGACCTTTGGTCTGTAATAATTTTAAAGTGTCGGCCCATAAGATAGTGTCTCCATTTTCTTATGGATTCCACAATTGCATAAGCTTCTTTTTCAACACTTGAATGATTATGTTCTGTTTTTGAAAGTGTTCTTGAATAAAATGCTACTGGTTTTCCTTGTTGTGTAAGTTGAGCTCCAATGGCAAATTCGGAGGCATCTGTTTCAACTGTAAATATTTCATTTTCATCAACAGAAGTGACTACTGCTTCTACAATGTCCTGTTTCAGCTTTTCAAAGGCATATATTTGAGTTTGATTTAAGGGAAATTCTTTGATATTGACAATAGGATGTATCTTTTCCGAAAATTTGTGTATGAATTTTGAATAGTGGGCGAACATTCCTTGAATTCTTCTTAATGAAGTGATATTTGTTGGTACTGGTAAATTGATAAGGGGTTGCAGTCTTTCAGCATCTGGTTTTATAGTTTTCTTTTCAATAGTATATCCAAGTATATTAATTTGAGTCATGCAGAATTTCGATTTTTCATCGTTTAAAATTAATTTATATTTCCTTGCGATTTCCATAAAGTTTTGTAGATTCTTGTCATGTTGTTCTTTTGTTGTTCCACAAATAGTGACATCATCTAGGAATGCAAATGTATCTGTTAATCTTTCATTCTCTATTATGTTGTTAATCGTTCTTTGAAAACATGCTACTCCATTGGTGACACCAAATGGAATTCTTGTAAACTGATAGAGGTTGCCACATGCTTCAAATCCAGTATAGATTTTCTCATGTTCTAGTATGGGAATTTGATGATAAGCACTTCGTAAATCGATTGAACTAAAGTATTCATATTGAGAAATTTTATTTACTAAAATTTCGAGATTTGGTAAAGGGTAGGCATCTAGTTCAGTAAATTTATTAATAGTTAAAGAATAATCGACAACCATACGTTTTTTATGATTTGTATTACTAGTAACTAGTACTTGTGCTCTCCATGGAGAATTGCTTGCTTCAATAATATTTTCTTTCAATAATTTTTGAATTTCAGTGTCTATGAATTTGGAATCTTCAAAGGAATAGCGTCTTGATTTTACGGCGATAGGTTTGCAGTTTCCTGTTAAATGGGCAAACAGTGGGTATGGTTTTACAATTGCTGTTGTTAGATTACAGATTGAAATTGGAGGTTTCTTACCATCAAAATTGAACTGCACTCCAGAATGTTTATTAAGGATATCATGACCAATTATGACATCTGAGCATAGGTTTTCTAGAACATAAAGTTTAAAATTTTTATAGGTATGTTCAGATATTTTTAGGTTAACAATGCAAAAGCCGCAAACTGGAGAGTTTAAAGATGAGGAAGCCATTTGTACATTTAAATTTGTAGGGAATATTTGTAGTTGATTTTGAATGGCAATACTATTTGAAATGTAACTGTCTGTACTACCAGTATCTACTAGAGCTTCAACCTCAGAATTATTTACATGAATTTTTATTATAGCTTTTGATAAACAGGACGGAGAAGCAGCAGATAGCATTCCAACTAAAGCAGCAGATGTTTTGTTATGAACATGTGATTTTTGTTTTTGATTCTTACTTTTACAGACTTGCTCAAAATGTCCGAATTTACCACAAGAGCATTGGTGATTTTTAGCAGGACATCTATCTCTAGTATGGCGACTTTTTCCACAAAACCAGCATTTTGAAAAGGTAGCTGCGCTAGTCAAGTTGTTTTGATCAGTTTCGTGTGCAGTATTCTGAAGGGTGTTATCAGTAGTAATAGAATTTACAATAGAATTTGACATAATATATGAATCTGATTGTTGTTGGGCCATTTCTAAAGCTCTGGCTGAATTATATGCTTGATCTAATGTTAAAGTGGCGCTTTCAAGTAGTCTTTGCCTAATATTTGAAGCACTTAAACCTCGAATAAAAGAGTCCCTGATGTAATCGTCTTTATTTCTATCAGCAGACACTGCTTGAAAATTGCAATCCTTACTTAAGTGTTTTAAGATTAGTAAATATTGATCAATGGACTCACCCACTTGTTGCTTTCGTGTAGATAATGTGTGCCGGGCAAATATTTCACTCTTTTGTTTTATGTATAGTTTTTCTAAGGTAGCAGTTGCATCAGTGTAGGTGGTACATTCACCTATAGCTTCATATACTACAGGATTTACATAATTCACCAATAAATTCAGTTTATCTTTGTCTTCAGAAACATTAGCTGCTTCTAGAAAGTTTTGAAAGGTTCTCTTCCAGTGTGTCCAGAGTTGTGTTGCATTTGTTGAATTGGAATCGATGTCTAGTCGATCAGGCTTGAGTAGTTTATCCATTGTTGAATAAATTTTAGTTTATTAAATTGTAATAATGAAAACCTTGAGAATTAAAGGTTTTAATAAACTAAAATTGTACATACATTATGATTGACAAACTGTGATATAATGATATGACAATGACATGACATTGACATGAGTGAATGACATAATGACAATAATAACAATAATAGTTATGCAGAAAGGAACACCACAAGCCCCCAATTCTTACCACACATTCTTCTACATCTGCCCAATGACATAGTAGCTTTTTGTGTGGTTTTTATGATGTGAGTATTCCATGTAAGCCTATGATCAAAATAAACCCCAAGGTATTTTGTTTCTTTGGCAAATGAAATCTCTTTTCCTCCCAGCACCGGTGGTTTTAGGCCTTGTAGTGCTGTCTTTTTGGTGAAGTTGACGATTTGTGTTTTCTGAGCATTGACTATCAGTCTCTCTTGTTTACACCAGTCGTCAACTATATTTAGGGCTGCTTGCATTCTTCCAGACACCACCTGGGCAAACCTGCCCCTGACAACGATTGCTATATCGTCCGCGTATCCTAGACAGTAAAAGTCTTCTGTGGACAGATTTTTGAGAAGATCATCTACCAAGGTTGCCCAAAGTAGAGGTGAAAGAACTCCTCCCTGTGGACAGCCTCCACCTACTCTTGCTTTGATGGTTGCTTTACCCAGAGTGGATATTACTATCCTATTCTCCAGGGATGCCCTTATCCATCTGCAAATTACCGCAGGTGCGCCTCGTCTACTCATAGCCCCTATCAAAGAGCTGGTAGTAACATTATTAAATGCCCCTTCAATATCTAAAAAAGCGGCCATTGCTATCTCTTTTTCCTCCATTGACTTTGAGATAAGCCTATTTAGATCATCCAATGCAGAGTCCGTAGATTTACCAGGTTGGTATGCGTATTGACGATTGCTTAGAGGATTATCTTTTAGCACTTCGTCCCTGATGTATCTGATTTCGAAATATCGAAAAAATTAAGCACTTTTTGGGGAAAACCCATTATAACTTTTTTAAAGTGTTTAAAAAAAGATTTATTTGTTTTTACAAAAAGTTTTTAGCATTAAATTTAAGCAAGTTACGCTCAAAATAAAGTTGGTCCCTTTTGTTTTTGCAAAAAAAAAATCGGGAAGACCAACCCCTAATTAGCAACTTAAATGAAATTAATCGTTACCGCTCCACAAATTATTTTACTTATGTTGTGTTTATATGATCTGTAAGTTTCATCGATTCAAAGTGTTTATTTTTGAAAAAATTTGGTTTCAAAGTAAAATTTTTAAAAATTTACATTTTGACAAATATGCTTTTTTTCAAAATAACTTAAAAATTGTTAGAGATACCAAAAATCTCGAAAAACAAAAAAAGTCAGATTTGCTTTTCTGAATATCATGTATTTTTTTGTTTTTCTGTTAGACAAAAATTGATTAAGATTTGGTGTTTCTAAATTTGCATACATTCGTGATCAGTGACTCGTTTAACCCCTTTTAACTACAGCCCTTTCAATAGTAAGGACTTTGAACCGATGAAACTTACTGATCATATAAACAATATACACACGAGTCAAGAAACTTTTGAAGTCGTAACGATTAAGTTCGTTTAAGATACTAATTAGGGGGTGATTTTTTCGATTTTTTCCCTAAAACCAAAAGGGACTAACTTTATTTTGAGCGTAACTTGTTTAATTTTGATGCTAGAATTTTTTTTTATAAAACAAAAATGAAGATTTTTTTAAACACTTTAAATAAGTTGAAATGTGTTTTCCCCGTAATGTGCTTCATTTTTGGTTATTTCACGTTAAAGTATTCCATTTGGAATTTGACGAATATGAACCTATTTTTCATTAGCTATAACTCTGTTTCTACTAGGTGTAGAGACGTGATGTATACACCATTTTTTAAAAAATTTTACCGGCTATATTTTTGCTGTTGTTTCGACAAAATACTTACTATTTGAGTTATTTGCGAAAAACCGTCTAAAAGCGTGGTTATTTTGTTGAAAAAAAATGAACATATTCACTGCCAAATAACTCGAAAAGTATTGACTTAGTGAAAAACTTTATAGAACAAAAGTTACTTAAAATTAGCTAGTTTATCCATTTCCTGACTTTCTTTGGACGAATATTTTTTCACCCCCAAGAAGGGGTGAAAACCACCTCCAGGGCAAAAGCACATATCGGCACAATATCACTTTTTTTCTGACTTGTTAGCTATGTGTATGCCAAATTTCATGTCAATCCAAGCGGTTCTTTAAAATTTAGAGGTTTTGCAATATTTTACCGTTAAAGAACGGACTATAAGTAAATACACAGAAATTCCGTTGTTGTCACGAAATGATAAACATGTTTTTTAATCGCTTTTATTTAGTTCAATAGTTTGCGTCAAATCATTAGACGTTAATTTTACTGCCTTTTCTCCAATGCAAATTAATGAAAATTTGCAGACATATGCATTCGAGGGAACAATTCACGAATAGTCAATAAAAAAAATTGTTTTTATGTTTGTTAATTGTTTAAATAAAAAAAAACGATTTTAATGGAAAATGCTTAAATTCTCTCGTTTTTTACAATGTAAAAACTTGGAACTTTTACGGATTATAGCTAATGATATGAACTATACATAATTTCACTTTTTACGTTAATTGTTTACGCTATACTTCATAAATAAACAATAAAGTTTCAAATTTTTTGCCGATTCCGACTACTTTTGATGTTAGTACATATGTTTTATACATATTTTAATAAACATAACGATATATTTTAATGTTTGAAAAGTGTAAGACTAAAAAGTAAAAAATAAGGCCAAATCCACAACGGATTGTCGAGCCACTTATGATGATGATGATGGTTTTTCCCCAGTGTGGTCTATCAAATGTATGTTCAAAGCAGCTGCTCCACTAAACTGTTTAAAACAGACTTTGTAAAACTTTTCTTCAGTGTGCACTCTCAAATGTCTTTTCAACTTACATGTAGTACGGAACTGCTTAAAACAAATTTCACACTTAATAAGGTTTTTCACCAGTGTGCACTTTCAAATGTCCTTTCAATTGACCTGCTTAACTAAACTGCTTAAAACAAATCTAGCACTTATGAGGTTCTTCTCCAGTGTGCACCCTCAAATGTTCTTTCAAATGATCTGTTCGACGAAAATGGTAGGCTTTTTCTCGCACTTGTAGGCTTTTTCTCCGGTGTGCACTCTCAAATGTGTTTTCAAACTACATACTTGCTTTACTTAATTGCTTAAAACAAATCTCGCACTTATGATGTTTTTCTCCAGTATGTATTCTCAAATGGTGCTTGAAATGACCTGTTTGACTAAATTGCTTAAAACAAATTTCACACTTATGAGAAGGGGTCGACAAGACAAGAATTCTTGTCTTGATAACAACTTCTTGTCTAGTCTTGAAAAAATCAAGAAATTTAAAAAAATCTTGTCTTGACTCAAGAAATTTCAAGATTTGAAATTTCTTGATTACTCCGGGGAGTCCCCGATCTGCATTTGTTTCCTGACGAACGCAAAATTTATGTGCACTTGCTCTGCCTTAATTCATGACTTATTAGTTCCGATTTAAAAATGTGCTAAATTTGTTATTTAAAATAAGATATACTTAGTTTACAATTTTATTTTCAACAGGATTAGGTAAAGCGTCGATGATACGGGGCTAGTTTACAAGCTACTATGGTATATTTTTTAACCAAGAGTAGTAAACTAAAATGACAGATTCACACGCAAGAAAGTCACTAGAAAAATAACCAAATACATCTTCTTTTTTGGTTGATCATGTCGGCCCTCAACGATAAAATATTATATTATATTAATACTTCCCTAAAGATTTCTAAAAACAACGGCTTTTTGAAGTTATACTTCTTTAGGCGCGATTGAGATTGAGGGTGAATTTATATTGATCTGCGCGCATGCGCACACCGACAGTTTGGTATTAGTCTTTATACGGGCTCTGATTGGGTGTTGAAATGATCTGTCAATAATTGTTCAATATTGTAGCAAAACAATGAGTCACCGGCCGCAAGACGTAAGCCGAGAAAAGTCTAGATCGAAGCACGCTATACGTGGAACCGATGCGCGGTTGTTGGAAGGTCACACGATAGTCGGAGAGCTGGCTTAGCCCGGAATGATCGAGAATAACGACTAGGATATATAAGGCATAATTTTTGTGAATAGAGTTTAGTCTTAAGCTAAAGTTTGTAAAGTAAATTTGTATAAATAAATAATAGAGTCGTAAATAAATACCCGAACGCTCGTTATTGTTACAGTTGGTGTCAGTGTTCGGTAAACTTAGTGCGATATAAATAAGTGAATTACAGAGAGACTTTAAAAGACTTTTGAACTTTATTCGTCGGGAATAACCGGAGTGCGTTAATTGTTCGGTATTCGGAAAGACTTTAAAAGACTTTTGGACTTTATTCGTCGGGAATAGTTAAAGTGCGTTGATTGTTCGGTATTCGGAAAGACTTTTAAAAGACATTTTGGAAAGTACGTGTGTGCCGACCAAAGATGTTGCTACAAGAACTTACAGTAAAACAGCTCCGTGAACAGCTAGAGGAACGGGATCTGGACAGCAGTGGGCTCAAGATAGTCCTACAAGCACGACTCGAGGATGTCCTCACGAAGAACGGAGATGACCCAGAGACGTTCCACTTCCAGTCAGCAGAACAAGTAATCTTATCGAAATTAAAAACTGTTTCCGAAACGATCGATGAAACTTCTAGAAAGAACAATGAGAAACTTGAAGAAGTTTGTAAACAGAACAACGAAAAACTTGAAGAAGTTAGTAGACAGAACAACGAGAAATTCGAAAGTGTTTCTCAAAAGATCGATGAAACTTCTAGAAAGAACAACGAGAAACTTGAAGAAGTTTGTAGACAGAGCAACGAGAAATTTGAAAGTGTTTCTCAAGTAATTAAAGAAGTTTCCAGACAGAACAACGAGAAATTTGAAGAAGTTTCTAGAACATTCGATAAGATACAGAAAAGTGTAGACGACAATAAAAAAATGTTAGAAGAGAAGATCAAACAACTAGAGACTATGATAACCGATACAAAAGTGCAACCGTCAGTTAATGCAGTAGCTTCAGATCCTGTAGTGAAAGATGAACTACCGAGAGACGAAATGTCGCATAATATGAGATTCAAATTACCACCATTTGATGGAAAGTCCTCTTGGTCCATATACCTTAGACAATTCGAAGCTATTGCGACCGCCAATCATTGGACCGAACAGGAAAAGGCTGTTTCCTTGACTGCTGCTTTGCGAGGTGATGCTGCAGATATATTAAGATCAATTCCTAAGGGTCAAGAAAATTGTTACCAGACCTTGTTCACTCGTCTAGAAAAACGCTATGGAGATGCCCATCTACAACAAGTATACAAAGCACAACTGCGAAATAGAAGTCAACGAGCAAGTGAGAATCTGCAAGAATTTGAAGCAGATGTGGCTCGTGTGGTGCGGTTGGCTTATCCAGAGGTGCCAGACAGCGTTTTAGAAGAAATTGCAGTAGATACCTTCGTCAATGGGCTGAAAGATAATGAACTACAGAAAGCTTTACGACTAGCAAGGCCGAAAGTTTTAGATGAAGCACTTGCTATTGCATTGGAACACGAAACGGCTAGTCAAACTTCACGAGGCCATAGAATAAGAACCATTGAAGAAAGTGACGAACACAACGATGAACGTCTGGAGGAAATGATACGGAGAGTATTAAGTAATCAGATGCCAAAGAGATGCGAGCCTAGATGTTGGAATTGTGGAGACGTAGGCCACATTCGTCGTAATTGTAAGAAGATCGTACAGCCGTCGGAAAACTAGAGCGGGTCGACACCAAGAGGCAACTGCCGACCTCGAGAACTAGAGCCCCCATAGTAACTGTCAACCTTACGTCCTCCGGTGGAATCCACAACTTATACATCGAAGGTCGTATCAGTAATAGATGTAGATCATTTTTGGTGGATACAGGTGCAACGAGAACTATCGCACGTCCAGATGTAGTACGAGACCATAATAAATTATCACCTGCAACAGTAAAGCTTAGAACAGCGACTGGTGAGCTAATTAATACATATGGCGAGGCTAATATGTCAGTATCCATTGGCCAGACCACAGTTGAACATCAAGTATTAATTGCCGAGATCTCCTACGAATTCATATTGGGGATGGACGTACTAAGGAAAGTGGGGGCAATATTGGATGTTCAAAATGGAGTTCTTAAGATCAATGGTGAAGAGTTGCCCTTTCACGACGACAAAGAAGATGTCATCCGCTTACTTACTACATGCGACGTAACCATACCCGGTAATAGTGAGAAAATTCTGATGACCATGCTTGATGGACACTGCCGAGAGGGAAGTTTAAGGATGGTCGAAGATGTGGATAATGTCGAGTTCCTAACGGCGAAAACTTTGGTAAAAGTTCGAGATGTCATCCCTGTAAGAGTTGTGAATTTAAGGGAAACTGCTATCAAGTTAAGTAGAGGAGCTTTAATCGGACAGTGTGTTCCCGTGGCTTCAATTTGCTCTGTGAATACCAATGAGAAATCATCGAAGGCGAAGTATCCAAAGGAGCTTGTTGAGATGATCATTGAAAGATGCCAAGATCTTGATCATGAACGAACGGAAAAAGTGACGTCTATGCTGATAGAGTATCAAGATGTTTTTGCTATTGATAAGAAGGATAAGGGCAAAACAAGCATAGTAACGCATAAAATAAATACCGGAGACGCTCAGCCAATCAGACAACGGCCTAGACGACTTCCATTTGCGAAAAGAGATGAAGCCGAAGAGATTATCAAGGATATGGACAAACAAGGGGTAATTGAACCATCAAACAGTCCATGGACATCACCAGTAGTTCTGGTAAAGAAGAAAGATGGTTCAACGCGTTTTTGTATCGACTACCGCCAGCTCAATGCGGTAACAAAAAAAGATAGTTATCCTTTGCCCAGAATAGACGATACATTGGATACTCTCTCCGGTTCTCGTTGGTTTTCCACACTCGATTTAAAAAGTGGATATTGGCAAGTAGACATGGAGCCAGCCGATCGGGAGAAAACCGCATTTTCGATAGGATCAGGGCTTTGGCAGTTTACGGCTATGCCGTTTGGTTTATGTAATGCCCCTGCCACATTTGAAAGATTAATGGAGGCAGTTTTAAGAGGTCTAACGTGGAAAACATGCCTGGTTTACTTAGATGATGTAATCGTGGTTGGAAGGTCCTTTGATGAACATGCCAAGAATCTAATAGAAGTCTTTCAACGATTGAGGGCAGCGAACTTGAAGTTAAGTCCGAAGAAATGCCACATGTTTCGACGAGAAGTTAAGTACCTAGGACATATTGTATCGAGTAATGGTGTAACAGCTGATCCTGAAAAGATTGAAGCAATTAAAGATTGGCCAGTACCAAAAGATAAACATGAAATTAGAAGTTTCCTTGGCTTATGTACATATTACCGACGATTTGTCAAAGGATTTGCCAATATCTCCAAGCCCCTAACAAAGTTGACGGAGGAGGGCAAAGAATATACATGGAGTGAAGAGTGCCAAAAAGCTTTCGAACAACTACAAATGGCGCTGATCAGTGCACCGATATTAAGCTACCCGGGACAGGCAGGAAAATTTGTTTTGGATACCGATGCTAGCAACAGTGCCATAGGAGCTGTTCTCTCCCAAATCCAGGATGGACAGGAAAAAGTCATCGCTTATTTCAGCAAAGTCCTGTCGAAACCAGAAAGAAACTATTGCGTTACCAGAAGAGAACTGCTGGGTGTAGTGAAGGCTTGCGAACATTTCCATAAATACTTGTATGGCAGAAAGTTCCTTCTTCGCACCGATCACGCTGCTCTAAAATGGCTCATACAATTCCGTAATCCAGAGGGCCAGATGGCAAGATGGTTAGAACGATTACAAGAATATGATTATTCGCTCTGAGCGTTAACAAAGTGTCAAAGCAAAATCGACCGACCTGCTCATGGTGGCGGTTTTTTGAAATTTTATAAGGACGCTTTGTGTATGTTTAAATGAGACATTTAAAAAAATGTCGTGTCACGCTAGTGATATTATGTATTAATATAAACAGAAAATAAGAACGCACTATAAATTCTTCACTTTCCAATATTGATTATCAGTTTGATTTTGTATGCATAACCTCACTATCGAAGTTTATGTCAATAAATATTTATTAACGAAAAAGAAAATATTTTGTTGCACTATAAATTACAGTATAAATTAATAACTAATGAATTCTAACAATTGTATTCGGTTATTATCACTACAAAATAAAATATTCAAGTTTAACAAAATAATCCCATAAGACTCAATGTTAAAACGTCCTTACAAAATCTGACAGCGTATCACGTGACTGTACGTAGAGGGGAGACGCACGGAGCCAATCATATAGAACACAGGGCCGGAAGAGTTCATTCAAATGCTGATGCCCTTTCGAGACGACCATGCAGTGCAAATTGTAATCACTGTGCCAAATTAGAGGAACGATTTTGTCCCGTGAGACGAACCACCGTAATTAATGAGCAATGGCAGCCCCAACAGTTACAAGACGCCCAGGAGGATGATCCATGTATAAAAAGAGTATTGGATTGGATGCGGAAAGGTGAGAGACCTAGTTGGCAGAACATTAGTGCATGTAGTCCAGAAGTCAAGGCCTACTGGCAACCAAGTGACGTCAACAACGTCGAGGAAACGTCAGTATTTGGTGGAATATATACACGTGGTTGAACATTACGTCACATCGACGTCTTTTGTAGGTGATTTTAAATACGTAAGATTAATGACGTTAAAATACGTTTAAAAGACGTTTTCATTTCAGCCAGCCTAAGTCTGACGTCACGAAATTGGGAGGAGCTTGGAGCTTAAAAGTTACAAAACTAAGGTTATGTTTGTATCATCGTTGTCGTTTCATTTCATTGTTTGTTTGTCAGTTTGTCCTAGTATTTTGGCTATTTTGGATTCATTATTGGATTTTGTTGGCTGTTTTGTGTGTATTTTTTAAAAGTTCTGTTTGTCATTTGTAAATTTTATAAATTTACCACAATGCAAAGTGATTATTTAAGGAAATTATTAATGGAAACTCCGCAGATGTTTTAGAAAGGTAGGCGAAACAATCGTTATTTACTATTCATTTTTCCCTGATATTTATCAATAATGATGAATTTTGCAAGCAATAACATTATTTCTTTTATTGTTTTAGATATTCATTGAAGCTGAAAATAATTGGAGATTTAGATCCATATACAATTCAGTCATCAGAATTGGATTTTACAGTGCATTCCATCAATTACTGTTATAATGCTATTATAGATAGACTGGTAGAGTCTCACAGTTACTACTTTAAGCAGCAGATGAAAGCATACAAAAGCCTTCAGGCACATAAAAGCCTTCACAACTGGATTTGTTTTGAAACATTGATGTTTTGATGATTTCTATATTATTGTTGGAAAGGTAAGTCTTTATTTTATTTATTCACCATTAAGAAATATATGGTTAACAGTATTAGTGTCTTTCGGATAAATGGGTTTTAAATATTAGATTTATTTACGTTTATATATCTGTATGAAACCAGACATATTGTCGTCCTAATTTGTAAACTGTGTAACTCCATATTTCTCTGAAAATGAGTTATTACTGCCATTTATTTGAAAAAATCCCTACTCGTTTAAAAAAGGATGCACATGCATATTTTTACCAGAAGAGTAAATAGTGACATCTTCGTATACACTGTATCTCCCTTGCAGCAAATTTAGTACGAAAAATATGTCACTCCCCAGTTTGTCATACCACACGATTGACCTCACTGTTTAGAAAGTGATATTTTCAAGAAAGAGTTGGTGGTAAATAATATTAATACACTCATTAAACAATATAGGTACAAATGTTAGTACCTACCTATCTCTAAAATATTCCATTTTAGCATTCTATCTTTTAAAATGGGAGATACATAGTATTCGCATTAGTCATATTTAGAGAAATAATTTTTTGTGCCTCTGTAAAATTTGGATAAATGGATTTACACAGTTTACAGATTAGGTCGACGACATGTAATTGCTATGATAGAAAAGAGAATAATAAACAGTCATGATTGTTTGTTCTAAAATTATATTATATGAATGTCTGATTTTAAAATATACACAAACATTGTAAAGAACGCAAATACATACTCTAATGAAAATAAATTTTTGTAGTTGAAGCATTCCCACAAAGATAAAATATTTTTTTAGGTGAAGAATTCCCGAAAAGCTAATGATAAACCGCTAGATGCTTCGGTGATAGCCAGTTCCAATGGCATAGCAAATGCACAGTGTATGTGTATGGCCAGTAATAGTGAAGTTTGCAGCCATATTGCAGCAATCTTATTTGCAGCTGAGTATGCCCACAGCAAGACAGAAGAAGAAGAACCCAATGCATGTACAGATGTTACAGCTATGTACATTCTCTGGTGAAAAACTAATGAGTTTTCAAGCTGTTCGGTCAGAGTGCTTGATGTGCTCTCTAAACGAACTGAAATATAAGACGGCTTTGGCTTCATGTTGCAGTGATATGAAAATGGTTAGTCATTTTTAATTATAATGTACTTCTTCATCATGAGTATTTATGTATAGGGCTTTTCATTCACAGTCATTTGTTTCGAGCTTCTGTCATGTGTCACATATTAATATTATATCTACGTCATACGTTATTGGTATATACCAATGATACACACCAAAGACATATGGCGTAGATATATTAATATTATGTGACACATGACAGATGCTCGAAACAAATGACAGTCGATAAAAGCCCTATTAGTCTTTTAAGTTTTTATCATTTTAATTTGGTCATTACAGTCCCTTAATCAAAAAATATATTTTTCAGGTGTCTGTGGATCTTTTTGTATGCAAAAATTTGTAATAATTATTTGAAATCATTTTGAGGATTATAAGAGTATGGAAATATATAGTATTTTTACTACAAAAGCGATATTATGTAGGTCAAAATTTTTGACGTAAGAGAACTGTCAAAACATTAGAATGTGACTTTATAAATAAACATGGCAATAATGAAAAGTCACATTCTAATGTTTTGACAGTTCTCTTACGTCAAAAATTTTGACCTACGTAATATCGCTTTTGTAGTAAAAATACTATATGTGAGAACACAGACTATTATAGTTTTGTCCTATTTTTTATCATTCAATCGTCTTCTTTAAAATTTATAAATATAAAGCAGATAGTTTTCATTGAAATTCAATATATTGGGTCTTATTTGTATGTATTCATTTTTGACTAAAGGTACTGTTACGCGATTGACTCTACTATTTTATTTATTTATATCTTTAGTCACTAAGTTTAATTTAAATAAAGGAAGACTTACTTATATTATTTTATTTACATCACTTATTTATTTTTAATAATTACAAATAACACCAACTAACACATCTAATTTATTTGCAACTCAAATTTATGATTTAATTAACTAAACATAACGATAACTAATATATACATTTCATTAAATCCGAATCGAGTACAATTATATTACACGTCGCGGCTCATTCGTTGACTGACTGGCCTGTGCTTGAATTTCAGTCCTATATATACTTCGGCAGCGCTCGCTCCGAACGCCGTGGATAGGAATGGTATTGTCTCGTAACTTGGAGAAATATCGAGAAGAATTAGGCCGGGTTGTGAGGCGTCACATTGCCCCCTCCTTAAAAGATGGTTCCTCCTGGAACCTTGTCGGGACTGGAACTGGATGCTGGTATCTGCAACTGGACCCTCTTTTACAACTCCCAGTTGTATAAAAGTGACAGGGGACGGTCTTCTCTCCGCACCAGTAACTATGCGGATTGCAACAGACTAACACCTGGACCTCGGTGTCTTTAAAAATTTCTTCTACCATATTTCGGATAACTCTCCAGTCTAATTGGCGGCATTCTAACTTTGGCATGGCTAACTTTTGCACGTCGGACTCCAACACGTGCTCTCTCAATTGAATTAATGCATCCCATACATCTTGGTAGGTAGGTTGGTCATGGACAGTGTCTTTTGTTACCAGATAGAATAGGTAACGTGATGCATCTTGGAGTTTCAATGCTTTGCCAGGAGCTGGCAGTTGGCATTGAAGTTCTGCAACTCGACCAAACTTCCTTCGGAAGGCGGATGCCAACCCTCGTGCGTCTTTGATACTGGCCGGGATGGTATGGGCCAGCGAATAGTCATCGGGAAGTGCGAGAAGATCTCGCTTTTCTTCAGTGGTAACACCATGTCTTGCTTTACCGGTACCTCCGTAGGCACCCATGAACTCTTCAAAGGTAAGGTCAGGTATTTCTCGAACTTGGTTGATTTCCACTTCTTCATCTACGTCGTGGTCTCCCTCGTACGGCGCCAACCGGTTATGGTGGACTATCATCGGCTTTCCCCTAGGAATCTTGCTTATTCGGTAGATAACGTCATTGATTTTCTTGACAATGAGGTACGGACCTTCCCAGAACTGCTGCAACTTGGGACAACAACCTGTTCGCTTCTTTGGATTATAAAGCCAGACTTTGTCGTTCTCCTTGAAGCATCCCTTCTCAGCTTGGGTATCGTATCGTTTCTTCATTCGGTCGCTAGCGATCTGAAGATTAGAACGGACCAACTCATGTATATCGTCCATTCTTCTTCGTAATTCATTCACGTAATCCTCACCAGCAACATCTTCTCCAGGTCGACATCCAAACTCTAGATCACAGGGTAGACGCATCTCACGTCCAAATAGGACTTTTGCTGGTGTTTGGCCAGTTGATTCATTAACAGCAGATCTATAGGCCATTGCGAAGAACGGAAGGTACTGGTCCCAGTCTCGTTGATGATTGGACACCATCTTTGTCAAATACTTGCCGACTGTCCTATTCATACGCTCCACCATTCCATCCGATTGCGGGTGATAGGCCGTGGTTCTTGTCTTCTTCATGCCTAGTTTATCACAGATTCCTTGAAATAGATCGCTCTCAAAGTTCCTTCCTTGGTCACTATGGATCTCCAGAGGTACTCCAAATCGGCTGATGCAGTCTTTGATTAACACATCTGCAATAGTGGCGGCCTTCTGGTCTGGAATTGCGTAGATCTCCACCCACTTCGTGAAGTAATCCATTACCACCAACATGTATTTGCATCCATTGTCACTTTCTGGAAATGGCCCGGCAATATCCAAAGCTATTCTTTCAAACGGACTTCCAACATTGTACTGTCTCATAGGAGCCTTTCTTTTCCGGTAGGGTCTGTTACTTGTAGCACAGGTAGTACATTTCTTACACCAGTCCTTCACATCGTCGGAACTATTCATCCAATAAAATCGTTCCCGAATTCTCTGAAGGGTTTTCTTTACACCAAAATGCCCTCCTGATGGACTGTCGTGTAACTGACGAAGTACTTCGGCTATTCTGCTCTTTGGAATCACCAACTGTGTTCTCCTCACTGAACCATCATCATTTTCTATTACTCGTTTGAGCAAGCTGTCTTCCAAGATAAATGAGTCCCACTGGGCCCAATACGTCTTAACTACTGAGCCTAGGCTTGATATTTCTTGCCAAGATGGTCGACGATTTTCTTCTTTCCATTTTCGAATCTTCTGTAAAACTGGATCTTTTTCTTGTTCTTCCTTGATCTTGGTAGGCGTCCACTCGTCGTTGACCACTGTTGTTCTTAGTACTGCTGCTTCCTTTGACTCTGTTTTGTTGCAATGGGAACATTCTGCTGGACACGGTCTTCTAGATAGAGAATCAGCGTTCCTGTGGCTAACTCCGGCCCGATGCTCGATCTTGAAATCATATTCTTGAAGTCGTTCAATCCATCTGGCTATCTGACCCTCTGGATTCTTAAACTGCATTAACCATTTAAGGGCGGCATGGTCGTTTCGGATTAGAAACTTCCTTCCGTAGAGGTATTGATAGAAGTGTTCCACTGATTTTACTACTGCTAGAAGTTCTCTTCTCGTGACGCAATAATTTCGTTCAGGTTTTGAAAGCACTTTACTAAAATATCCAAGGACTCGTTCCTGTCCTCCTTGGATCTGCGACAGCACTCCTCCAATTCCCACATTGCTTGCATCCGTATCTAAGATGAACTCTCCTTCTGGCAGTGGATACCCTAATATTGGCGCTGTAATTAAATGCCTCTTCAAAGTTTCAAAGGCCGTTTGGCAGTCTCCATCCCAGCAATAATCCCTTGCTTCCTCTGTAAGTCGCGTTAATGGCTTAGCAATATCTGCAAACTTCTTAATGAATCTCCGGTAGTAAGTACATAGTCCCAGAAAACTTCTCACTTGATGTTTATCAGTTGGTTCAGGCCATTCCTTAATGGAATCGATTTTTCCTTTATCCACGGCCACTCCTTCTTCGCTGACTATATGGCCTAAATAATTGACTTTACTTTGAAATAGCTGGCATTTCTTGGGGTTTAACATTAACTGGGCAGCTTTAAGTCGATTAAAAACGTCTTCTAAATTCTTCAGGTGGTCTTCAAACGTCTCCCCCAAAACGATTATGTCGTCTAAATACACCAGGCACGTCTTCCAGGATAACCCTCTCAACACATTTTCCATAAGCCTTTCAAATGTCGCAGGAGCATTACAGAGTCCAAACGGCATAACGTTGAATTCCCATAATCCAGATCCTGTCGTGAAGGCCGTCTTCTCCTTGTCCACTGGATCCATTTCTACCTGCCAATATCCAGACTTCAAGTCCAACGTAGAAAACAATTTACTTCCAGCCAATGTGTCCAACGTGTCGTCGATCCGAGGCAGAGGATAACTATCTTTCTTGGTAACATTATTCAACAAACGGTAGTCCACACA
Source organism: Diabrotica virgifera virgifera (assembly GCF_917563875.1). Taxonomy (NCBI): domain Eukaryota; kingdom Metazoa; phylum Arthropoda; class Insecta; order Coleoptera; family Chrysomelidae; genus Diabrotica; species Diabrotica virgifera. The sequence continues at coordinate 178,427,227 of NC_065451.1, forward strand.
GAACCTCGTGGTTCCATCTTTCTTCTTGACCAGGACCACTGGAGAGACCCATGGGCTCGTAGAAGGTTCTATCACCCCGTCTTTCCTCATTTCTTGAACAATCCTTTCAGCTTCCTCTCTCTTCGCCTGTGGTAATCGTCGAGCTGTTTGACGAATTGGCCTAGCGGTACCAGTGTCAATTTTATGTTTGACAACTGTCGTTCTTCCTGTCTTTCCTCCTTTCGGTACGAATATGTCACGATATTGCCTAAGAAATTCCCTTAATTTCCTTTTTTCCATTTGATTTAGAGATTGGCCTGCAACTGCAACCATTTGGTCGAACTTGTCGTTGGAATTATCTGATGTTGTCGTCTGACGGATTATGGACGTCACGGGTACACAAGTTCCTACTTTTGTCTCCTTCTTGATGGTCACCGGGTAGTCATTGACATTAATCAATCTCACGGGAATTTCTTTAGCAGAAGTAACCAATTCCTTTCCAATTATGATCCCTCGGCCAACCTCCTCGTCGTGGTTCCATGGCTCCATCATAACAGGTGTTCCTTCTTCTACAGTTCCCTGTAGCCGCGCTACGATGATCGTTTCACTCCTCGCAGGCACAACTGTATCTTCTTTAATGGCTGCTAGCACAGTTCTGTCATCATGTGGATGAAGAAATACCTCCTCGTTGCCAACTTTAATTACCCTATTCTTAAAATCCAATTGAAATCCATGCAAATTCATTACGTCCATTCCTAATATAACATCTTCTTCGATGTCTGCAACTATGACAGTATGGACGAACTTTTCTGCTCCGATCCCCAATTGTATCTGGATTTCTCCGTGGATGTTGGCATTTTCACCTGTGGCAGTCCGCAGTCGCAACCTCGTTGGTAAGAGCTTCTTATGACTGTTTATAACTGACGGTCGTATAATGGTTCTGGTCGCTCCGGTATCCACCAACAATGTATACTTTTTACCATTTATTTCTCCATCCACATATACACTATCTTCACGACATTTCAAAGAAGCTATTAGTATGAGAGGGTCTTTGGAAAAGTTGCGGGTCGAAGCTGCCCCCCTAAGGCCGACCCGTTCTAGTTTTCCTGCTGGTGAGTCTCTTGACTGTTATTGTACCTAGGGTACTTACATGAACTCCGTACGTGTCCCATTTCCCCACAATTCCAGCAAGTTATGGTCTTTGTTTTCTTGTAGGAAATGCCCTTTATCATATTGACAATCTGGTCCAGTTTGTCTTCATCCTCTTCCTCTTTCACAGTCCTAACTTTACTGTACCCGCCAGAGGCCTGGGTAGCTGATTCGTATTCGAGGGCGGCAGATAAGACATCAACCAGCGTCTTGTGACGAGCTAATCGCAGTGTTCTTTGCATTTCATGATCACGAAGGCCATCAATGAATGTTTGAACAGCCAACTTTTCCATCATGTCTTCGGGAGCTGTTGGATATGCATATCGTACCAACCTGGCAATATCGACCTCGTATTCTTGAAGAGCTTCATCTTTCTTTTGTCTTCGATTTTTAAACTGCGACTGATAGACATGCTCTAAATGTTCGTGTCCGTATCGCATATTCAGTCTCTTTTTAAGCTGCTCGAAGTCATCTGTCTCCTCTACGGCTATGGTCTGGAGGACATCCAAAGCGTCGCCTCGAAGAGCAATAGTGAGGTTTACAGCTTTTTCTTTTTCGGACCATCCGTTCGCTCTGGCCGCCGATTCGAACTGTTTCATGTAGTTGTTCCATGATGACTTTCCGTCGAAATTTGGCACCTTAACACGAGCATGACCTACACTCCCTTCAACTATCGACCGTGGCTCCAACTTGTATTTGGTTTCATCATCTTTAATATCTGTTAAGATGGGTTCCACCACTTTGTCCACTTTTTCCGTTTCCTCCAGTTTCTTTTCTATTTCCTTGATCTTTTCTTCAAAGGTAGATTTTATGGACGATATCTTGTCAAAATCCGAAGTGACTTTAGAGATCTCGTTAGTCATTTTGCTGTCAAGGGATGAAATATCACCCGAAACTTTCTTCTCTAATGATGCAATGTCTGTCGAAACCTTCAAAACATCCGAGGAAACTTGGGAAATTTCACTAGAAACCTTTTTCTCTAACGATGTGATCTCTGTTGAAACTTTGTTCTCCAGCGATGTAATGTCTGTCGAAACTTGGGAGATTTCACTAGAAACTTTGCTCTCTAACGATGTAATCTCTGTCGAAACTTGGGAGATTTCACTAGAAACTTTGGTCTCCAACGATGTAATGTCTGTCGAAACTTTGTTCTCTAACGATGTAATTGACGAAATCAAAGCAGCATTATTGTTTTCAAACAAATAGGTTTCTGGATCTTGACCCTCCTCCTGAAGAGCTTTCTTTAAACGTTCGACTAACTCAGCCTTTTTCCCAGTAGAACTCAGATCCCTTTCTTCCAATTCAAGTCTCAGGTCTGCAATTTTTAGCTTACACAAGGTAGACATGATCACACACTTTATTTATTACGATTTATATTTTATTTATTTTTTAAAGGTTCCACACTCTATTTAAACCGAGAATTTACGTTAAATTTATGTATTTCAAGTATCCTCACTTCTGCACCATTTTTGTTACGCGATTGACTCTACTATTTTATTTATTTATATCTTTAGTCACTAAGTTTAATTTAAATAAAGGAAGACTTACTTATATTATTTTATTTACATCACTTATTTATTTTTAATAATTACAAATAACACCAACTAACACATCTAATTTATTTGCAACTCAAATTTATGATTTAATTAACTAAACATAACGATAACTAATATATACATTTCATTAAATCCGAATCGAGTACAATTATATTACACGTCGCGGCTCATTCGTTGACTGACTGGCCTGTGCTTGAATTTCAGTCCTATATATACTTCGGCAGCGCTCGCTCCGAACGCCGTGGATAGGAATGGTATTGTCTCGTAACTTGGAGAAATATCGAGAAGAATTAGGCCGGGTTGTGAGGCGTCACAGTACGATTCCGATAACGACTGCAGACAGCAACTGCAAACATCAGTTGCAGTTCTCGGCGTTATGGACGTTACTACTTTGCACTATTTATCTGTATGAGACTGATTCCGACATCTGACTGCAACTGCTGTCTGGCAGAACGTCAGTTGCTAATAATTATGCAAATTATTAGTGCAAAATAATGACGTCTGTCATGGTGACAACTGTAACTGCCATCTGCAGTAGTTGTCGGAATCGTACCTTTAAAGTGTGTGGTATAATTATAATAATTATATATGTTATATAACTTAAATGGTTTAAACTTAAGTTTGTTATTACATTGTGACTTAAATGTTTAATTTGTTAATAAATGATTTATTAGTTTATATGTTGTTTCACTTTTGACACAGTAAATACTTATAATATAAAAAGTGAAAATTCTATGTATGTTATATATGTTGCATTGAGGATATTGTAATTCTATGCATTTTAACAAGCCTTCTATTTGGTTTTATTTAAATGGAAAAATTGCAATACTAACAATGCCCATACGAATAATTGAATGGGCCTGCCGAATAACGTTGTAAGCGCCACATGGTTTGTTTTTGAGAAGTCAAAGAAAAAGTCTTAATATTGTGATGATGGTGAGTTTATACATTTTAAGGGTTAGTAATACAGTTTTTAAATACAAAATACAAACTGTATTACTCACCTTTAAAATGTATAAACTCACCATTATCACAATATAAAACTTTTTCTTTGACTTCTCAAAAACAAACCATGTGGTGGGCCCATTCAATTATTGTGTATTTCTAAATCCATAAAATGAAAATTAAATCTAAAAAACGACGCAAAATCGACGTAAAAACTACGTTTTTCATATCACGTACTTAAAACGTGATAAAAATGACGTGACTTATGGTGGGACATATTCACGTGATCTTCGACGTCGAAAAAACGTGATAAACTGACGTCGTTTGGTGATAATTATGACGTTTTTTCAACGTTTTTTAAACGTTATTTGGTTGCCTGGCTGGAGCCAATGGAATTGCCTGGTACTAAAAGATGATCTTCTGTACAGAACCTTTGAGAACGATGATGGTACAGAATCGAAGCTTCAGTTGATTGTACCTAAAAGTAAAGTGTCAGAAGTATTGCGTCAGTTGCATGACGGTACATCAGGTGGACACTTTGGTATTACGAAGACTCTGCAAAAGGTTCGAGAACGGTTCTATTGGGTGAACTGTAAAGATGATGTAAGAAGATGGTGCCGGAAATGTGAACTGTGTGCATCCGGTAATGGTCCAGTTGGTAAAAAGAGAGCACCCATGAGACAGTACAATGTTGGCAGTCCTCTGGAAAGAGTAGCAATCGACATTGCAGGTCCATTTCCAGAAACCGATGCTGGAAATAAATACATCCTGGTAGCCATGGATTATTTTACGAAATGGACCGAGGCCTATGCATTACCGAATCAAGAAGCTGCTACCGTTGCAGAGGTACTTGTTAGAGAATTCTTCAGCCGATTTGGTGTTCCCTTGGAGATCCACTCCGACCAAGGGCGAAACTTTGAGTCAGCTCTTTTCCAAAACGTTTGTAAATTGATTGGTGCCAATAAGACCAGAACAACACCCCTGCATCCTCAATCAGATGGGATGGTCGAGAGGATGAACCGAACGATGGGTAAACACTTGTCCAAAGTTGTATCTGAACATCAGCGAGATTGGGACCAACACATTCATTTATTCCTGATGGCCTACCGCTCGGCCGTAAATGAAACTACAGGTCAAACTCCAACCTGCCTGATGTTGGGTCGTGAAGTTCGTTTGCCCTGCGACCTAGAGTTTGGCTGCAGACCTTCCGAGGAACATGTTGCAGGCGAAGAATACGTCGACCTGAAGATACGAATGAACAACATTCATGAATTTGCCCGACAACACATCCAGATAGCCAGTGACAGAATGAAAGATCAATATGATTCTCGATGCAAGAATGAAAGCTTCGAAATAGGTGATCTTGTCTGGCTTTATAATCCACAACGTCGTCGCGGCTTGTGTCCTAAACTACAAAGACAATGGGAAGGTCCGTATGAAGTTAAGAAGAAAATAAATGACGTAATATACAGAATTAAGAAGTTGCCAAACGGTAAACCAAAAGTTATTCACATAAATCGTCTTGCACCATATGCTGGCTCCAATGAAACAGAAGAAGCCCGAGTCCTCCAACAGGAAATGAAAGATGCCGCACAGCCAAGTTTTAAGGAATTTATCATCAAATTACGCAGAAAGAAAGAGTGCTAGATTCGGCGTGACCACAGAAGTTCAGCAAGATCTGTTTGGTGTTCCAGAAAACGTCTCTCTAGCCCACTGTGTTGCCCAAGACCTCGAGATGACTAAAGGAATCTCGTCCGTATTCAATAGAAAGTTCGGCCGCCTGGACGAATTAAGAAATCAGCAGCCTAAAATTGGAAGAGTACTGCGATTGGAAGATGGTCCTCGATCTTTGCTGTATATGGTGACCAGGAAGTCTTATACGGACACGCCAAGCTATGAGAACATATGGCGTGCTCTAAGTAATTTGAAGAAAATCGTGTGTAATTATGACATCAAAGATTTGGCTTTACCAAAAATAGGCCATGCAGTAGAAAATCTGGATTGGAAGATTGTGAGAAGCATGCTTGAAGTGGTCTTCCGAGAAACTGGCGTACGAATTACTGTGTGTTGCATGAACCCGAAGATGTCGGATCCTTCAAAGACAGTAGACTGTTATTTCTTCTTGAAGGGTGTATGCAAAGCTGGAGAGTCGTGTAGATTCCGCCATCCTGGGCCTTCATCTAGAGTTGCTGATCGGGACGCTCAGATCTTAAGAGGGGAGCAATGTAGCAAAACAATGAGTCACCGGCCGCAAGACGTAAGCCGAGAAAAGTCTAGATCGAAGCACGCTATACGTGGAACCGATGCGCGGTTGTTGGAAGGTCACACGATAGTCGGAGAGCTGGCTTAGCCCGGAATGATCGAGAATAACGACTAGGATATATAAGGCATAATTTTTGTGAATAGAGTTTAGTCTTAAGCTAAAGTTTGTAAAGTAAACTTGTATAAATAAATAATAAAGTCGTAAATAAATACCCGAACGCTCGTTATTGTTACAATATGGAGGTTATCGGTAAACAAAAATGTATAATATATTAGTTTTTATTGTTGTGAGGACAGAAATAAAATCAAATTTATAATTATAGTGACTTTTTAAATAGTTTTGAAAAGCCACAGGTACGTAATTCTAAATATTTCAGTTGTATTCCAATAAAAAATTATCTTCATACCTATTTGGAAAAAGTAAAAAAAATAATGTACTTACCTAGTACTTGCTATGCTATACCCCTAGTAGGCAATGCTTTAATTTACATAATCTGATTACGAACAAACTTTCTACAAATTTTCATCTAATGTTTCGTTTTCTTACTCTATATATTGTTGTATTTTAATTCGACAAAAATCAAACTAATAAAAATTCATATAAACAAAATGTCAAAAAGTTGTTCAGTTTGTGTATATTCCCACATGACGTATACGCGAAGGTGGGGCAGTTTGAAATCGCTTCGACTCTCATACGGCGGGATACACGGGAAGTAGGTTCAAGCCCAATGCAAGTTATATCATTTTTTTTATTTTTTTTATAGATTTTATGATTGTAAGTATATTATTATATAATTTTTTCAGAAAATACGTATTTAATTAAAATTTTTGGCAACAATTATTGTTCAGAAATCATTTGTGGCATTTTTCAATGTGTTTGTGTGTGTTTTATTCGTTTATTTTTTGGTATTGTTTTAATAAAAATTTTTGGAAAGTAGTAGAGAAACTGTTTAAAGTATATTGATTTCGTTGAAATCATATAATAGAAGTATAACTTCTTACGTGCGTACAAAGTACACACATTCTTTTTATATAAAAGCAGACTAAATATCTAAAAATTAAAGGAATAACACAGAAAACACAAAAAATCGTCGATATAACTTAATAACACCTTCAGCGCCACGCTAGTTCACAAAATTTTCATTCTGGGCCAAAATGTTTTTTTGGGTGAATGGTATCAAATAGTTATGTACTACAATAACATTTTTCATATGAATTTCTAGTTACATACAACATATCTTTTCATGTCAAGGCAAAACCCAGTTATACCAGCAAATTGGCTCAGACCAAAACATTATTCTCTACATATAAAAACTTAAGAAAGTGTGTCCTTTTAGGAGACACATCAGATCAAACACAACGAACCATGTGTATCTTTTTCGGTACACAGCGTTGAGGACAGTGTGTATCTAAAAGGATACACTGGCGCTGAGGGTGAACCTATGAAATGCCAATACTGTCAAAATTTGATAAATGTCATTAGTGTCAAAATTTTATAACAGTGAAATAAACTTGTCTGCGGTTGGACCAATGACAAACAAGCATTACAACGCGGTAAATTTGAATCACTCCTCTTGGTTTAAAAACAAACTATAGTCGGCGAGTTTAAAGGCTAGCGAATGAACGAGTCAACGAGTGTTGATGACAAACAAAACTTTACACCCGCTCAGCAGCCAAACAGTAGCGAGTTGAAATCAATTAATTAAATGTTGAACTATTTGTTCTCAACATTACTTCTATAAGCAAAAGGATCTCCGTCCTTCAATTCTCTCAATAAACCTTAGGAAGCACCATATCAGTACTTTGCTGCAGTGTATAGAGAAGACGAATGTCCTATTCCAAATAGTGCAAATACTAACACTAGTTTCAACATTACTGGTTGTGACTTATCTATTTCAGAGGTATATACCAAATTATCCCAGCTAAACATACATAAGGGTCAAGGGCCTGATGGAATCCCACCCAAGTTACTGAAATACTGTAATTTTAATCTTGCTCGTCCCTTATTCTTTATTTTTCAAAAATCATTAAAAACGAGTGAATTCCCTCCCGTTTGGAAAGTTAGTTTTAATCACCGATATTCAAGAAAGGAGATAGAAGCAGGGTTCAAAACTACAGACCTATTAGTATCCTTAATACTATACCTAATGAGAGTTTAATATGTGACCAAATTAAGCCTACTATACAAAATGTAATTATTGAACAACAGTATGGTTTTGTTATGGGGAGATCAACTGAAATGAACTTATTAAATTAAAAACAGAAAAACTTAAATGAAGCATTGGAAAGCAAGCAACAGGTAGAAGCGATATATACAGATTTTTAAAAGGCATTCGATAGGGTCAACCATACGTTATTGTTACATAAGATCGAACAGTTAGGTTTCTCTGATCCTCTGATTAGTTGGATTCGAAATTATGTATTAGATAGAAGGCAGATAGTTCGTATTAAGAATTATTTCTCTAATGAAATTATAGTTAAATCGGGGGTACCTCAAGGCTCCCACTTAGGACCTATCCTTTTTAATTTATTTATAAATGACATAAATAAAAGTTTCAATTTTGCTCAATTTCTTCTATTTGCAGATATTAAATTATTTCACATAATTGCCTCTGATTTGGATCACTACAATTTGCAATCAGATCTTAATGGTCTTGTGGAATGGTGCTCACTTAATGGTATGGACTTAAATGCAAACAAATGCCATGCTATAACTTTTACTCGACTAAGAAACTTTGAGAATAATTCTTACTATATACGGGACACTAGGTTACAATTAGTTGACTCAGTTATAGATCTGGGTGTTATTCTTGACACTAACTTGAATTTCAACCTACACATTAATAGCATGGTTTCTAAGTCATTAAAGATGCTTGGCTTTATTAAAAGATGTAGCTATGAGTTTACGACTGGTCATTCTTTAAAACTTCTTTATTGTTCTTTGGTTAGACCTTAATTAAAATCTAAAATTACTTCTTGTGTTGAAATCAAGACAAGATCTTGAAATTTTCAAGAACTTGGCGACCCCTACTTATGAGGTCCTTCTCCAGTGTGCACACTCAAATGAGTTTTCAAATTACCCGCTTGACTAAATTGTTTAAAACAAATTTCACATTTATGAGGTTTTTCTCCAGTGTGCACTCTCAAATGGCCTTTCAAATGACTTGAATTACTAAATTGCTTAAAACAAATTTCACACTTGTAGGGTTTTTCTCCAGTGTGCACTCTCAAATGTGTTTTCAAACTACTCGCTTTGCTAAATTGCTTAAAACAAATCTCGCACTTATGGGGTTTTTCTCCAGTATGTATTCTCAAATGCTGCTTAAGATCACCTGTTTGATTAAATTGCTTAAAACAAATCTCGCACTTATGAGGTTTTTCGCCAGTGTGCACTCTCAAATGTTCTTTCAAATGATCTGTTCGACGAAATTGTTTAAAACAAATCTCGCACTTGTAGGGTTTTTCTCCAGTGTGCACTCTCAAATGTGTTTTCAAATTACTTGGTTCGCTAAATTGCTTAAAACAAATCTCGCACTTGTAAGGGTTTTCTCCAGTGTGTGTTCTCAGATGGTATTTCAAATGACTTGCATTACTAAATTGCTTAAAACAAATTTCACACTTATGAGGTTCTTCTCCAGTGTGAACACTCAAATGAGTTTTCAAACTACCCGCTTGACTAAATTGTTTAAAACAAATTTTACACTTATGAGGTTTTTCTCCAGTGTGCACTCTCAAATGTCCTTTCAAATGACTTGCGTTACTAAATTGCTTAAAACAAATTTCACACTTGTAACGTTTTTCTCCAGTGTGCAATCTCATATGTTGTTTTAGAGTAATAGCTTGACTAAATTGCTTAAAACAAATTTCACACTTATGAGGTTTTTCCCCAGTGTGCACTATCATATGTTGTTTTAGAGCAATAGCTTGACTAAATTGCTTAAAACAAATTTCACACTTATGCGGTTTTTCACCAGTGTGCACTCTCAAATGTGTTTTCAAATTACCTGCTAAATTAAATTGCTTAAAACAAATCTCGCACTTGTATGGTTTTTCTCCAGTGTGCACTCTCAAATGTCCTTTCAAATTAGTTGCTTGGCTAAACCGTTTAAAACAAACTTCGCACTTAAAACGTCTTTGTCCAGTTGCAAGTTCCATAGTTTGATTTAATGGTTTCCCTTCATCGTGTCGACTCGTGTCATTTCCTTTGCAAGATGAATCTTCAATGAGTTTCTCCATGATTTCCGTTTTGTCTTCATCTTGGGGATAACCTAAAATACAAACCAACTACAATATAAATATACAGGTATGGAAAAAATATCTGACTATAGGGCATTGAGACAACGCAACAAACTAAGAAAAAATACACTCCGTGCCAAAATTAAGCACAATTTGAAAATAATATAGTTTTTGTTATTGTGCTTGTTATCAAATTAACTTAGAGAATATGAAATTCTGATTGTTGATGAATGATTATATAAAAAAAAACAATTTAAATTGAAAACAATAAAAAAACAAACAAAAGAGAAGAAGTTTTTATCATTTTTTGCAAAAAAATTAAGAACATGCTAGTTGCGCTTCATTTTAATTCGAATTTAGTTGGGTTGGAATACGTTGTGCTGAACGTTTAAAGGCGCTTTTCAAGTTTATTAAGTGCTTTTTCTTTTGCAATAAACCAGCAGCAGCAAGAAAATCAAAATTTGTCACAAAGTGACTATTAGAATCGTTACTCTTCGCGAAGAAGGATACAGTCAAGTAGAACTCGCTGAAAGTTTTAACGTCACTCAGCCAACCATTTCAAGAGTGTTAACACGTTATGGAAATAACTCGAGAAGACTCGATCAAGGCCGTAGAAGGGTTACAACTCCTAGCTAAGACCCGTTTTTGACACTTCGTATACTAAGGCAAAGGTTTGTTACCAGTATTTCTCTACAAAATGAATTTTTGGATCGTTATAACTTTAGAATCAGCCAAAATACGATAAGAAGAACACTTGCCGAAAACGACCTACGCCCTGGACTGGGCACCCACTGGCCCATTATTCCTCAGACACCATAGAAAGCAAAAATTGCATTTTGCTCATAAACATGTTGTTAGGAATAATGACGATTGGGGAAGAATATTGGTATCTCGTCCTAAGCAATACGCCCTCTGGAGGATATTGCAGTAACCGAGCTAAGGGGCCATTGTTTCTTTTCTTTCACGTTGACGGTTGAAGGCATGGCATCCAGCATATTGTTTAGGTTGGGAGAATTTGTTTGTTTATGGTTTAATCACGTTTAATTGTTGCTGTATATTACTCGTTTGTTATTTATTTTGTTTGTTGTTTCGCGTTAAAGGTTAATTGTGTTTGGTGTACAAAATATAATTAAATTTAAAAGAAAAACACAGATAAACGAACAAAACTAAACATACAACCAAATACAACATATAATATGTAAACAATGGGACGCGGCGCCGGTAGTTTCTCCACTGTCATCAATACGACTAACTTCACACTTCACAATGGCCCCTTAGCTCGGTTCAATTTGATACCACATTGGCGCTGCGATCTTAATCCGAATCGCCAATTGTTCGCCGATGAATCCAGGTACATACTGTCTTTTTTCTGATGACAGGCGGAACAGAGTGTACAAAACACCTGGGGAACGCTACGCACAGTGTAACACTGTAGGGACTGTACTAGTGTACGTACAGTATGATGGAGTCTCGGTAATAGTGTGAGGTGAGATTTTTAAAGGCTCGTTCGGAGTTATTTAGAATAGATCTCGGGCGGCTTACATCACACAGGTATATTACAGACATTTTAAAAGAGCATGTCGTACCATTTGCACTATTTATTTGGATAATTTCATGCTTATGCAAGATAATGCCAGGAGATACATGGCAAGAATTGTGCAGCAATATGGTCAGGAGGTTGGAATTCCTGCCATGGATTGGCCTGCGAGCAGTTATGACCTCAACCCAATAGAACATGTTTGGGACATTATAGGTAGGCGGCTACAATATCTGCCTAATGGACCAAACACATTAGATGAACTGTTTTTGCGGTTAGTTGAAATTTGGGATCAAATTGATCAAGAAGAAATAAAAACGGTAATTCTCAGCATGGAAGATCGTTGCTAAGCAGTAATAAATGCCAGACGAGGCAATATAATATACTCGCTACTAGTACTTTCTTGGACTTTAAAAATGGCAATTCCGTCATTTATTTATGATGTTAGTTTATTTAGATCAGATGTTTGTTTAGATGTTTAGATTTATGATGTTATATTGTGTATTTCAATACATTTTTTGTAAAAAAGAAAAGTTTTTTATTTTAGATGTTCTAAAAGTAACCTTAAAGCATAAAAGAACAAACAATAGCTATTTATATAACAAGGGAGGAAAGTGCTACTTTTCCTCCCGAGAATGAAGTTTACTGCCCGACGCATAGCGGAGGGCAGTAATCATTCAAGGGAGGAAAAGGCACTTTACTCCCATGTTATACATATGGTTTTTCCACCTTCCTTAAATTAATAACAAGTCATTTCTCATTTTTACTTAATTTATTTATGTAACTAACCAACAAAATTTATTAAAACTAACAAGTAGGTACAATATAACTGTCAACTGTCTAATATAAGTCAAATTATTAATGTAAACATTGTTAAATCAAAATAACAATTTACTGTTCTTTACCATTCTGTAAAATACAGGGTGTTTTATAAATAAACGTTAAAATGTATAGATATTTCGTAATAGAAAATAGATATTGTACAGGGTGTCAATAAGTTATATTTCATGAATGAAATACCATGACGCCACTTTTACTTTTCCTCCCTAGGGAGGTACAGTACAAATTTGCTCCCTACAATCAGGTCCGGAAAAGTATACTTTCGGTAGAGATAGGTGGAAAAATTGTTTTCATTACAACTGAAATTATAATTTCAAAATAATGCGTTAATTTTGGCGCGCACTGTATTATATAGACTTGTATGTCCGAGAGAATAACATGTAACCACATTTTTGTGATAGACCCGTAAGCACTATGGACAGTCTTGTCTATACATTGTTGCCGAAAGAAAGTTTATTTTTCAGATAGTCTGGGGAAATATTTCAACGATGTGATTTCAACATTATAAAAGCTGGTTCATATCTTAGATTATTAATTCAACAGTTTCTTTAATTCCAATTCATAAAAAATAAAATAATAAATTCTTAACGACATGAATTAAAACAATTTATTCTAAAAAATAACAGTAACTTTATAATTGCCACAGGGGAGTATTTTAAGCCCGATTTTATACATCCTGTACAACATAGATCTTGAAGTTAGTATACCCAACCATACAAAAATTCTTCAATATGCTGATGATGTTTTATAGACAGAAGGAAAATTGTTAAGTAGATGTGAGAATAATTTAAAAGCCGCATTAGAAATCGTGAATCAGTGTTATGAAGAAGTAGGATTATCAATTTTTGACACAAAAACTGAGGTGTGTTACTTTACAAAAAAAAAACATAGAGTTCCACGAGGCAATCTTAATGTTGGAAAATTTAATTTTCCTATTAAAAGCTGTGTTAAGTATCTTGGTACCTACCTACAGTCGGAAAAATGAAAGAATACCCATGAACGATCTCATCAATCACTTATTTTGTATTTGCTGTCTTTTTCTATAAATAACAAACATTTGTTATAGAAAATGACAGCAAATACAAAATAAGTGATTGATGTGATTGTTTATGGGTATTCTTTTATTTTTACGACTGTATCTAGACAGGAAATTGTCAGTAGTAATTGCACAAGAGCTCTAAAATTATCGAATTTTTCCCGAGTGACACTTTGACAGTTTTAATTTCACGACCCGAAGGGGAGAAATATACAAGAAACATCTTTTTAAAATGTTTCGTACAGTTCTAGCACTAATGCCAATTTCTCCTGAAATTAAGGTGCTGTTACAAGGAAAATTGATTTCAGCTAGACTACATACGACAGTTTCACGCTGTTCTCGTTCTTCATTAATTGCACCAACTGGTTGATTTTTGTCTTCATCAGTATCCGTGCATTTTCTACAATTCTTGACACAACCAGTTTTTTCAAATTTAAAAATAATGTTGTGAATTGTAGATTTTGTTGGTACAGGACCTTCGAATTAAAACGAAAACCTACCGATTATATCGTCGGCACTACTTCCAGAATAATACCATTTAATAATTTGAATTTTATGTTCAGTTGTAAAGGTTACCATTTTCCTAACTTGCACTATCAATTTCTTTTTTCTGTTTTTTTTTTGCGAAAAAAAAAAACCAGAATTATTACTATGGTTTGCTTTTAAACCAAGAGGAGTAAACTAAAAAGACAGATTCACACCCAAGAAAGTCACTAATAAAATCACCAAATATATGTTCTTTTTTGGTTGATCATATCGGCTTTCGACGATAATCCATACATATTATATTATACTAATGTAACGAGCCGGTCCTGTGCTTCTCCGATCCAGAGGTTAAACGACAACCTTGAACAATCGAATGTTCATTCGATTCAAATCGAAGAGACTGCGCGCCAGAACGAGAAGACACAAGATAACGATACGAATCGGTGCGTGGGAAAAAGACGTTGATTTATTGTTGTATTTCTTCATATTATTGTAGCAACTATTGTTAATCACGGAATAAATGTGGTGTAAATCGACAGGTAGTGCGTTTTACCTATAAATCCTCCTCCCTACCCGCCATTCGCTACTGCACCTTTCTCGCCTCCTGGTGTCCATAAATTATCACATGAACCCGTATCCCTTTCACCCGTAATATCCTTACAGATTTGGCGCCCAACTCGATGGCTGTGATAAAATTGGACATTTTCGGTGTGCGTAATTTGGTGCAATTAATAACATTTTGTTAATTCGGTCCGGTTTTAAGGACATAACCTCCAAAAAGTGAGTGCATTGTGCTTTGAAAATCGCCGGCGAAAAAAGGTAGGATCTTTTCGATTTTCAATAGCTCCAATCAGCCAAAACCGATTGCGATCGTGAATCGATTATAATTTCAAGCGGTAATATTGGTTGCCTAATGATTCAACGATATTTTTCGTAGAAAGTTTTACTGATTGCTTATCGTTGCCAGATCGTGGTCTGAAATTTGGGTTTTCTGATTTCAATTTCAATTCAAAGTAAAAAGTTTTCAACAATTTTAAAATATTCTGTTTTGTTTCACTTTTCTTTGAGAAATTGCATGGTAGTTTTGGCATTTATTCAATAAAATACGTGTATTTTGTATTTGAATTTATACTTTAGGTTTTGAAAGTTATTATTTATTTTTTACAACATGCCACGTAGACGTACTAGTGATGCACAGGTCAGCTCGGTCTCTGAAAATATGATTGCAATGTCAAACGTTCAATTTACTACCTTAATTCAAGAATTGCGAAGTTCGACATTGGGAACTAATGAAGAACTTTTGACCCGACTACGTGAGAGTTCGGCTACTCCTCCAATGTCACAAATGACGGGAAATTTCGTAAAGTGCACAGCTCGTTTCGACGGTAGTGAGCATGCCAATGTAGAAGCGTTTCTGTATAATATTCTTACGTTCAAGGAATGTACACATGTGAGCGACGACAATGCACTACGTGGATTGTCCATGTTACTTAATGGTACTGCCGCAACTTGGTGGCAGGGGATAAAAGCCTCGACTTTAACCTGGGCCAATGCAGTGCAAGCATTAAAGGATTCTTTCTCCAAAAAGCTACCGCCCTATTTAATTTTTCGAGAGATATTTGCGCGCGAACAAAACACAGATGAACAGGCCGAATTGTTCGTTTGCAATGTACGAGCATTACTCGCACAGTTACCGTACACTCTGTCAGAAGAAGCTGAATTAGATATGGTGTACGGATTACTGCAACGGAAGATAAGAAAAAGACTTCCGCGTAACAGATTTCAAACATTTCAACATTTGCTAAAAGAAACAAGAGATACTGAAGCTTCGTTGTTAGAATCTAAGTTAAGTAGCGATAACGAACAAACGAAGTCGCATCCCGTGAGGATGCAAGAACCGAATCAAGTAAAATCTAAGGTTAGACCCAAGTGCACGTTCTGCAAAAATTTCGGCCACCTTCAGGCCGATTGCCGAAAATATGAGAAACAGTCTCTTTCTAGCAATTCCAAAGAAAACAAAGCAAATGTGGCATCCAAACCTTCTTCTACAGAGTCACGGACTCCGACAATTTATTGTTAAGGCTCTAATACGCCAGGTTTCATCCGTTCTAACTGTCCTACTTGCAAAAATACCGCACGTGCGTCAACCTCAACACAAAATGTTGCCTCCTTAGAACTTCTTATGGCAGATACAGATTCTAATAATCTGAGACCCCTTCTTCCTATATCGATCTTAGGCTTACAAGGATGTGCATATGTCGATACAGGTGCTAAATGTAGCATCGCTGGTTCAAGGTTATATAATCATCTAATCGATGCTAATGTTCCTTATATTATCAAGGATACAACTATGGTCCTTGCAGATGGCGAGTCGCGCATCGTGTGTGCTCATGTATTTGAATGCCCTGTCATTCTTCTGGACAAGGTTATTCCAACAACTTTTGTTGCTATTCCAGAACATTCGTCTGCCAAAACCCTTCTTGGTGTAGATTTTATCACCAATGCAAATATGATTATAAATGTTCCTCAGATGAAGTTTACCTTCACTTCTTCTCCTCACGTCCAGTACGACTTTGTGAAAGAAGCTGTCTCTTTGACTACTTGTTGAATTTACTCGAAGTGTCTTTGCGCGAGGATGAGGGCACACAACTGAGTGATGCGGAACGAAAGCAGTTACAGTTACTGACGAAAATAGGGATGTTTTCGAAGAGAAAAATGAGCCCACTCCTTATGCAGAGCATTGTATAAATTTAACAAACGATACGCCTATAGCTGTGCCACCATACCGGGTGACACCTCAAAAGTCACAGATCTTACGATCCGAAGTTGACTCCCTGCTAGATAAGGGCATAATAGAGGAATGTGTTTCCGCCTATGCCGCACCCAGCGTATTGGTTGCTAAGAAGGATGGTAGTTATAGAATGTGCGTTGATTACCGTCGGCTTAACAGTATCACTATATCGGATAGATATCCTCTTCTAAGGATGGACGATTTAATGCATGCTGCGAGTAGAACTTTGTACATGTCTACTCTGGATCTGAAGAGTGGTTACCATCAGGTATCTGTGCGAGAGGCTGATAGAGACAAAACCGCATTTATCACTCCATTTGACCGTTTCAACCGTATGGCATTTGGATTACGCAATGCACCGGCAACTTTTCAGCGGTTGATTGACCGTTACCGGCGTGGTTTTTCAGGGTATACTAATATTAGCGTACTTAGATGATATGATTGTAATATCAGACACTTTTGAAAAACATCTTCAGGAACTTGGTTGTGTTTTAGAAAGACTCCGAACCTTTAACTTATGCGTCAATCGCGATAAGTGTACTTTTGTCCGACCATTTGTACGATATTTAGGACATCTGATAACCCCATCAGGTATCGCTACGGACCCGAGCAAGGTAGAAGCTGTAGTTGCGATGCGGGCTCCACGTAATGTGAAACATGTCCAATCTTTTCTTCAAACTTGCAGTTGGTTCCGAAGATTCATTCCCAATTTTGCGGAAGTGTCCAAGCCATTGTCTGATTTAATGAAGAAAAATACAAAGTTTATTTGGCAACAAGCTCAAATGCAGGTTTATAGTGATTTAAAGAATCTCCTGGTAAGTGCTCCAATCTTACGACAAGCGGATTTCACAATCCCATTCATCCTTAAAACAGATGCCAGCTCTTATGCCTTAGGAGCATGTCTACTCCAGGGGGAGGGGATAGACGAAAGGCCTGTAGAATATGCCAGTAGGCTACTGACCTCTGCTGAAAGAAATTATAGCACCACAGAAAGAGAGGCTCTTGCTATAATTTATGCGGTAAACAAATTCAGAGGGTATATTGAAAATTCACATGTAATAATCAAAACTGATCATCAACCTTTGCGTTGGCTCATGACATTACGATCTCCAACAGGACGATTGGCAAGATGGGCGCTGGAATTGCAGAGTTATGACCTCAGGATAGAGTACATCCCTGGGAGAACAAATAATATTGCAGACATGCTATCCCGCACCCCATGCGAGGACCCTAGTGTATGTGATGTATGTACTATAGCTATTGATGTACCAACAGCAGGTAATCAACAACTCCGAGACGAGCAACTTAGGGACCCAGACCTAAAGAAGATCATCGATAGCTTCGAAGCCGATGATTCAGAGATAGTCGATCTGAACAGATTTACTGATCGAGGTTACATCATGAACCAAGGCGTTCTGTACCGCTTCAATCAAGATGCTGATTCTGACGAAGCGCAGCTAGTGATTCCTCGATCTAATATTAGTACGATTCTAAGGGAATGTCACGACGATCCCTTAGCTGGTCATTATAGTATTGAAAGAGCCATACAGAGAATTACTGGTCGTTATTACTGGACCGCTATCAGAAAAGATGTAACCAACCACATAAGAAAATGTGTCGAGTGTCAAAAGTTCAAACCCAGTAATCTAAAACCAGCAGGACTAGTGCAAACCCCAGTACTAGCCCAACGTTTCGAATGTTTAGCCATGGACTTGGTAGGCCCATTACCTGAAACGGAACGAGGTAACAACTGGATCTTCGCAGTAGAGGATACCGCTACCAAGTGGATGGAACTGTTCGCGTTAAGAAGTGCAACAGCCGAAGAATGTCCTAAGACACTTATTAATGAAATATTTTTCCGCTACGGCACTCCGAAACGAGTAGTAAGTGATAACGGATCGCAATTCGTAGGTAGAGTCATGCAACAAGTGACTTATTGTTTAGGCATCCATCAGACTCTGACTCCTGTGTATCACCCGTCGTCTAATCCGGAAGAAAGGAAAAATAGAGACCTTAAGGTTCAACTTTCTATACTAGTTCAGAATGACCATACTCGCTGGGACGATAGGTTGTCATGTATTCGGTTTTCTATGAACAGTGTCCCGAGTTCGGCTACCGGATATTCACCCGCGTACCTGTGCTTTGCGCGTGAACTCAGAACCCCTATGGACGTACATAAGGACTTGCGTGCCGTGGTGAATTGTGAAACGGTAGTGCCCGAGATAACTCCATACTAACGACGACATGTTGATGCATTACTACGTTCGAGAGAAACAAACGAACTGGCGAAAGACTCAAGTAAACGGTTTGCTGATAGGCGTCTCCGCGAGACAGAACATTACGAGAAAGGCGATAAAGTGCTTGTACAGACTCACTTTCTAAGCAAAGCAAACGCCGGTTACACTTCTAAGTTTGCCCCGCGTCGCGACGGCCCGTATATAATCCTTTCCCAACCTTCTCCTACAGCTTATGAAATTGCATCTCCAGATCAGCCTAATATATCTTTAGGTAAATATCACATTTCAGCACTGCAACGCTTCATCGATGACGATGGTGTTACCAACACCGTCCCCATTCGTCCCATCCGGAGGAGAGGACGCCCGACTTTGGCAGCAGTTTCTGCCCCATCGACTGACAACGGTGTAGTTCCAGATACCGTTGAACCTGAATCGCACATATGTGATGAACAGAACCCCTCATCCCCCTACAAAGTGTATTTCGATGCGTTAATTTACAAATGCTCCGTAGAGTAAGTAGCTCATTCAATGATCGTTTTTAGACGTACATAAATGTGTTAGGAGATAATTTTGAACACCTTATGTAATTAAATATTAAAAATATTTTATTAAAAGTAGCTTCTAATTTGTTCAAACATGTTTTTTTGCAAAATGTAATACTTAGTCCTGTCGCCAAGGGGGGTACAACGGCCTCCTTAATTCAGATGGACTTACCCAAGTTTTTTTATGTATTTTGACCCGTAGAACACGAATTTTTTGGGTAACAGTTGATCCGGATGTCGATAAGATTGTTATAAACAAAGAACTTGAGGAATTACATAGCAGCGATTTTTCGCAAAACAAAATATTTTTTGGGTGATTCTCAGCAAAAAATGGTCTTACAAGTTTTTTCGTATGACGCGTAGTTTTCGAGATAAACGCGGTTAAACTTTCAAAAAATCGAAAAAGTGCAATTTTTGAACCGGAATAACTTTTGATTAAAAAATAAAATAGCAATTCTGATTACTGCATTTGAAAGTTCAAGTCAAATTCTATCGGTTTTGATTGTTTGCATTGCTAAAAAATAAGTTTTTATTTGTTAAATAAAGGTATAAACACAATAGTGTTTCCCGGGCCCAATGCATGCGTTTTAATGGACGTAATGTACGTAGACATTATGTATGCGCGCCTACTCGTTCGATTTCAAATTAGAAATGCATTGAAAACATCATTCAATCACTATGTGTTGATAGCTTTGTTTAACAATAAAAAAATTAATTTCTAGCAATGAAAATAATCAAAACCGATAGAATTTTACTTGAACTTTCAAATGCGGTAAGCAGAATTGCTATTTTATTTTTCAATCAAAAGTTATTCGGGTTCAAAAATTGCAATTTTTCGATTTTTTGAAAGTTCAACCCCGTTTATGCCGAAAACTATGCATCCTACCAAAAAACTTGTAAAATAATTTTTTGCTTAGAATGACCCAAAGAATACAAAACCATGTTTTGTTTTGCGAAAAATCGCTGTTATATGATTCCTCAAGTTCTTTGTTTATAACAATCTTATCGACATCCGGATCGAATGTTACCCAAAAAATTCGTGTTCTTCGGGTCAAAATACATAAAGAAAACTTGGGTAAGTCCATCTGAATTAAGGAGGCCGTTGTACCCCTACTGCCGACAGGACTAACTGATAAATTATGTTTCGTTCTTTATTTGTTACATTTACATACAAAAGTAGTGTTTAATTGTCTTCACAAAATATTGTATTTTGTGTTTGTGTGTTTTTTTGTAAAATTTATTACTAATTTTTTTTGTTTATTTGTTGCATTTACATAAAAAGATAGTTTTTAATTGTTTCAAAAATGTTGCATGTAGTGGTTGTGTTTTTGTTTGTAAAATGTATTACTAATAAATTATTTTTATTTCTTTATTTGCTACAGTGTTACATTGATTACCGGATTGATAATCGGTAATCTTCAATTGTGAATTCAGTCGTGGCTTACTTAAAATTTAGATAAATTTAAACACCTAAAATAATTTGCTCTGAAAAATGAAAATATCTCGAAAACAATAAATTTGGGCATAGGGAATGTTATATAAAAATTAAAGTACGTTAATGTTACTTTTCAATAATGATACAAAATACAGGGTGTTCCATTTAACATTACTGAGAAAATAATGTACTTGCGTTTTAACTCACCCTGTATATTTGATATAAAGAAAATTAACAATATCAATAATTCTTAAAAATTGTGACAATAAATACAAAAATATGGCATTAATAAACCATTGCTGTTGTGCTTATTTTTATTTATACAGGGAGTTGAACTTGTTACGATTTTCATACAAAATTGGTTACAACTTTGTAAATACCCTGTATAACACTACAAACCTTTATATTTTTGTGATGGAGAAGTTAACAGGATTTCGAATATAAAATAAAGTATAGAGTGTTCCGTTAAAAAAAACATAAGTTAGGTCTGCCACTGTGTTATCGAACACCCTGTATACTAAAAAAATGTGGTCTGCCGCACAGCCCTGATTTTACCTGGTTTGACATATTTTCGTTGGACTGGCAACGTTGCCATAGAAATTAGAATGACACTTGTGACAAGGTCAACTTACACTACATGAAAATAGTATGTCGTGCAACAAGTGCAGAAAGGTACTAATTTCTCATGAGTTTGAAAAGTTGCGGTACGAGCACAAGCGAGTGTCGCAATTCAAACGAGTGAGAAATTACCTTTCTGCACGTGTTACACACTATACTTTTTCTACAAGCACCGTTTTTCCTAAAAATAAAAATCACAATTTCCAAACGAAGATTAATTATAATAATATGTGATAAATTTTAAACTGTATGTAATTAATACTAATCAATTTAAATTTCTTATACCGAAACAATTGCACAGAAATCAGTTAAAAAATTAATGCACTGCCTTAATTTGTTTAAATTTAAACTATGTATTTTAAAAAACTATTACACAATAGTGTCATATTTGACGTTATATTTATGTAGTCACGGATTTACACAAAACCTACTTCATTCGACGTATCTTGCAGAGGTTGCTAAATTCTTATTGGCTATTTGATGATTATAAAATGTTTAATAAGAATGAAATTGTAAAATAAAACAGTTATAACATCAATAATTTAATTTCTATTCTATAGGTTAATATAATAATTGTCTTATAGGTTATATATTTGTCTAAACTTTAACCACGGATTTAAACAGAATATAACGTTACTCAGAATGAGGTAGCCAACTGTGCAGAAAAGAACTTTTTCTACAACTACTATTCAAAATGCACTTTTCTGGACAGTTTTATGTTAGCAAACTTGATATTTTCTCACAGTATAAGATATTTGACATTAGTGTGCAGAAAAGTGACGTTTTTGTGCCGGAATGTTCTTTTCTGCACAGTTGACTACCTCATTCTGAGTAACGTTATATTCTGTTTAAAATCCATGGTTAAAGTTTAGACAAATATATAACCTATAAGATAATTATTATATTTAACTATTAGAGGTGTGCAAGTACTTGGAGGGGATACGAGAAACGATCGTGCGCGAATAGCGGAGAAATATTGCAACTTTCTTAAATAATTCATATTGTCAATTGAAATTGTCAAACTGACGTATATTTCATACCTACTGTCATTCAAGAAGAAAAATTATATATTGCTCCTCAATATTGATATGATATGCAATTATTATATAAATGTATAAATTTAATTAATTGTATTTTGCTTGCAGTACTGCATTTTATTTACTAATTTTATTTACTACATACAATTGTTTACGTTTTAATAACATAACCTGAATCTGACTTTTTCTTCTTATTTTTTTGGACTATGGCCTTGACAATTAGCCAGCAACCAGGACTAATATAATTGGCCAATATAATTAAAAGTGCGAAAAATGTTGCTGAGCGTAGAAACCAGGTGTCGCTTTGCCGAACTTACACGGTCCCAATAGAATAGAAATTAAATTATGGATGTTACAACTGTTTTATTTTGCAATTTCATTCTTATTCAACATTTTATAATTATCAAATACCCAATAAGAATTTAGCAACCTCTGCAAGATACGTTGAATGAAGTAAATCCGTGACTACATAAATATAACGTCAAATGTGACACTATGGTGTAATAATTTTTTAAAATAGTTTAAATTTAAACAAATTAAGGCAGTGCATTAATTTTTTAACTGATTTCTGTGCAATTTGTTTGGGTATAAGGAATTTAAATTGATTAGTATTAATTAGGTACATACAGGTTAAAATTTATCACATATTATTATAATTAATCTTCGTATTCTTATAATTAAACTCGCTTGCGCTCGTACCGCAACTTTTCAAACTCGTGAGAAATTAGTACTTTTCTGCACTTGTTACACAATATACTATTCCGGCACAGAAACGTCACCTTTTTGCACACTAATGTCAAATATCTTATACTGTGAGAAAATATCAAGTTTGCTAACATAAAACTGTGCAGAAAAGTGCATTTTGAATGGTGTTTGTAGAAAAAGGGATTTTCGGTTATAAGAGTTGTACCAGTTTCTTATGACGCGAAGTGTACCTACTTATTTACAATAAACAATAAACGTTTTTTTACTCCAGTTACTTTTGCTTTTATTAATATACAAACGGTCCACTTTGTATATAATATTAAGTATATCCTATAATAATTATAGGTTATTCTCCAGTGTGTATGTACTCTCAAATGTGTTTTCAAAGAACCTGCAAGACTAAATTGCTTAAAAAAATTCACACTTGTATGGTTTTTCTCCAGTGTGCACTCTCAAATGTAGTTTCAATTGACTTGCATCATTAAATTGCTTAAAACAAATCTCACACTTCTAAGCTTTTTCTCCAGTGTGTACTTTAAAATGGGTTTTCAAATGACTTCCACGACTAAATTGCTTAAAACAAACTTCACACTTATGAGGTTTTTCTCCAGTGTGCATTCTCAAATGTCCTTTCAAATTACTTGCATCACTAAATTGCTTAAAACAAATTTCACACTTATAAGGTTTTTCTCCGGTGTGTATTCTCAAATGGGTTTTCAAATTACTTCCTTGACTAAATTGCTTAAAACAAATTTCACACTTATGAGGATTTTCTTCAGTGTGCACTCTCAAATGTAGTTTCAATTGCTTTGCATCACTAAATTGCTTAAAACAAATCTCGCACTTATAAGCTTTTTCTCTAGTGTGTACTTTCAAATGGGTTTTCAAATTACTTCGTTGACTAAATTGCTTAAAACAAATTTCACACTTATGAGGTTTTTCTCCAGTGTGCACTCTCAAATGTAGTTTCAATTGCTTTGCATCACTAAATTGCTTAAAACAAATCTCACACGTATAAGCTTTCTCCCCAGTGTGTACTTTCAAATGGGTTTTCAAATGACTTCCTTGACTAAATTGCTTAAAACAAATTTCACACTTATGAGGTTTTTCTCCAGTGTGCACTCTCAAATGTAGTTTCAATTGATTTGCATCACTGAATTGCTTAAAACAAATCTCACACTTATAAGCTTTTTCTCCAGTGTGTACTTTCAAATGGGTTTTCAAATGACTTCCTTGACTAAATTGCTTAAAACAAATTTCACACTTATGAGGTTTTTCTCCAGTGTGCACTCTCAAATGTAGTTTCAATTGATTTGCATACCTAAATTGCTTAAAACAAATCTCACACTTATAAGCTTTTTCTCCAGTGTGTACTTTCAAATGGGTTTTCAAATGACTTCCTTGACTAAAATGCTTAAAACAAATTTCACACTTATGAGGTTTTTCTCCAGCGTGCCATCTCAAATGTATATTTAAATTACTTCTCTGAGAAAACTGCTTGAAACAAATCTTGCACTTGTGCGGTTTTTTTCCAGTGTGTACTCTCGAATGTGTTTTCAAATGACCTGCTTGTCTAAAATGTTTAAAACAAAGTTCGCACTGGAAACGTCTTTGTCCAGCCGCAACTTCCATATTTTGATTTAATGCTTTTCCTTCATCTTGTCGAGTCATATAATTTCCTTCATAAGATGAATGTGTAATAAGTGTCCCCATAATTTCCAATTTCTTCTCCGCTTGGGAATAACCTAAAATAGTGTAATGTAATGTTTATTTACGGACTTGCCATTTATTTTTACAAATCAACTTAAGCTTAACTTAACTATTAAAGCACAATGTGATTACATTAAAAGGCATTTTGGATCTTATTCTTAATAGTACATACTTAGTAATAAATGAAAAAAATCATTACTATTAAATTTCTTTGCATTTCTACACATTCTCTGTAAGAGTTTATTTACAGTATAAGTTCGATTATGAAATTCTAAATAAAATAAGTCTTGGGATCTGGTGTCTCTACAGGGAATACGACAGTAAACATTTTCCAAAAGACCACTAGCATTAATGCCTCCTCGAATTAATTTATATACAAGGTGTTTAGTAAAGAATGGGCCATAGCTTAACCTTAGATTCTTGAGGTTAAAATAGGTCGATTTAAGCTAACTTACCTTAGTACAAAAGTTGATAATAACCGAAATACAGGGTGTCAAAGTTAAACTTTTATTTTATTTATTTTTGAATATTTCCTGACAGGCATGGGACAACAACACGAAATTTGGTAAGTGGTGCTGGTACTGTACACCCTACTAAATTATATTAAACACACGTTTGGCTATTCTGGCTACTACCAGAGGCGTACGACGGGGGAACGTGAATGGTTGACCCTTACCAAATTCTACGCCACTGGCGGAATTTCTATTTTAGTGCAATTTTTTGATTCTCCAATACTTTCTATGTAAATAACATACTCTTCATTCGTAACGATAAAGCCATTAGTTTTCGAGATATTTGAAGTTAAAAACGAAGGACCATAATACATTAATCAAAATAAGTGTGCAATTTCATTTTTAACTTCAAATATCTCGAAAACTAATGACTTTATCGTTACGAATGAAGAGTATATTATTTGCATAGAAGTATTGGAGAATCGAAAAAGTATGCTAAAATAGTTTCATCACTGGCGTTAAATTTGGGAAGGGTCAACCATACACTTTCCTCTGTCGTACGCCTCTGGTATTAACCACAAACGATTATTTAACATCATTTAGTAGGGTGTATAGTACCTACACTTTCTGCCAAGTACCATAAGGATATATCAAATAGTTTTATAGTACCGGGCACACATAATTAAGTTTTAAATAAAGAATAAATTATTAAAAAAAAATAGAATACTTTAAAATAATTTGACATATTTGTGCCTACAGAAACTGTAGGCACTGTACACCCTACTAAATTATGTTAAATAATCGTTTCTGGCTACTACCAGATGTGTACGACAGGGGAAAGTGAATGGTTGACCCTTCCCAAATTCTACGCCACTGATGAAACTGCTTTTCTAGCATAATTTTTAGATTCTCCGATACTTTCTATACAAATAATATACTCTTCATTGGTAACTTCATTAGTTTTCGAGATATTTGAAGTTAAAAATGAAAAGACACACTTATTTTGCTTAATGTATTATGCTCCTTCGTTTTTAGCTTCAAATATCTCGAAAACTAATGGCTTAATCGTTACGAATGAAGAGTATGTTTTTTACATAGAAAGTATTGCAGATGCAGAATCAAAAAATTGCACTAAAATAGCAATTCCGCCAGTGGCGCAGAATTTGGGAAGGGTCAACCATTCACGCTCCCCCGTTGTACGCCTCTGGCAGTAGCCCGAAACGTTTGTTTAACATAATTTAGTAGATTATACAATACCAGCACCACTTACCAAATTTCGTGTTGTTGTCCCATGCCTGTCAGGAAATATTCAAAAATAAATAAAATTAAAGTTTAACTTTGACACCCTGTATCTCGGTTATTATCAACTTTTGTACTAAGGTAAGTTAACTTAAATCGACCTATTTTAACCTCAGAAATTTCAGGTTAAGCTATGGCCCATTTTTTACCAAACACCCTGTATAAAAGCTACATCTAGCAATATTCGCCTTTCTTCAAGAGCAGGCAATTTAATTAAAGATTGTAAAACAATTTATTCGATTTCATTTACAAGTATTCTCAATTTAAAAGCAATAAATCGTAAGAACCTTTTCTGTACTCTTTCTAACATATCTTTGTATCATTTATAATGCGGAGACCAAATATTGCTACCATATTCCAATACCGATCTAAAAAAGGAACAGTAGATGTTTTGAGACAATAAAGATTATCAAATTCAGAGAGGCTACGTATCATGAAACTTAAAAGTTTCATGGATCTACTAGAAACAACATCAGAAATATATTCAACCATTCCGACATATCTCTTCCACTAAAAATACGGCTGCCAAAATGCTGTGCATTTCCAGTCTGGCTGTATGGCGCAGAGGCATGGACACTAACGGAAACACTAATGAGGAAGCTGGAGGCATTCGAAATGTAGGTGTATCGACGTATTTTCAAAATATCCCGGACCACTCACACCACCAACGTAGAGGTATTGGCCGAAAAGGAAAACAAAAAGAAATATCTTTCACAATAATTAAGAAACAGAAACTTGAATATCTCGGTCATATTATGAGACATGATAAATATCATATACTCCAACTTATAATACAGGGAAAAATAGAAAGCAAACGCGGACCCGGAAGAAGAAGACACTCATGGCTTTAAAACTTACTTCAATGGTTTGGACTAACATCGATCGAGTTATTCAGAAACGCCACAAACAAAATTAAAATTGCTATGATAATAGCCAACGTCCGTAACGGACAAGGTACATGAAGAAGATTAGAAAGGTAAGAAAAATGGTCCCTGAAGCTTACTGTAGGGTCAAAAATTGCCCCAAGATCCTTAAATATTGTGATTACCTCTAAAATATTCGGTCCAATGTGGCATTCAAATGGAATCGGATGTTTGTTTTTAAAAAATCGAAGTACCTTACATTTATTTATGTTCAAATTCAAAGCATTTAAGTTACACTAATCCAACAGTCTACTCAAATCATTCTGTAATAAACTACAGTCATTGGAATTTTTTATGACATAAATTTTTTAATCATCAGCATAGAGAAGAATATTACTATGATAAAAACAATTTTTAATATCATTTACAAAACAATTAAAAAACACCCTGTGGAACGCCAGAGGTTACATTGATAGTAGATGACAGAAATTGGTTAATTTTTACAACTTGAGTTCTATCTGAGAGGTAGCTCTCCATCCAGTCTAATAATCTACCATGTAAACCAGATTATATGGTTTAGTAATTAGGACAGTATGCTTAACTCTATCGAATGCCTTTGAAAATTCAGTATAAATGACATCGACCTGGTCATAGCCTTCAAGAGCATCCAACACAAATTTTTGTAAAACTAAACGATTGGTAGTAGTAGAATGTCCCGGAATAAAACCATGTTGGTCGGTCATTAAAGTAGGGTTCAATAATTGACCGAGTTTTGCAGCTACAATCCCTTCAAAAGATTTAGCAAAAACTGAAATTTTAGATATAGCTCGGTAGTTTTCAATATTTTCTCTATTACCACCTTTATGGACTGGAGTAATACACTCAGGTGCAAAAAAATCGATCCACTAAAAATTTGGTCATTTTGATGTCTCGAATTTCCTAAACCTGTTGTCCGATTTAAGTGATTTGTTTACCACGTTATAGCCTTATTCATTAACAATATCGCTGTAATAATATTGTTTCTAGACAGGTAAACTGTCATTGTATACCGGGTGTACGAATTAATCTGTGTACGACAAACTTTAAGGGGTAATTTTACATGAGAAAATAATGGCAGTTTGCTTTATAATCATATGTCCGCAAACGCTTCGTTTCCGAGATACGGGATGTTCATTTTTTTTCACAAACTGACGATTTATATGACAAATTTGGTGGGTTTTAAGACGTAGTTATTGCTATTTGTATATTTTTTTGACATACCATTAAGAGTTTTATATTCACCATTGGCGTCCATACGGGTAATATGATCGGTCATAATACCCGTTTGCGCGCTAATGGTGAATGTTAAATTCTTAATTGTAAGTCAAAAAATGTGCAATACCTACTTCTTAAAACCAACCAAATTTGATTTGCGTATCTCAACTGGTTTTAAAGCAATAAATAAATCGTCAGTTTGCAAAAAAATTGAACATCCCGTATCTCGGAAACGAAGCGTTTGCGGACATATGATTATAAAGCAAACTGTCAGTATTTTTATGTGTAAAATTAACCCTTAAATTTTGCCGCACTTATTTCGAAACACCCTGCACTGATGACGAACCTGGCCAGCTGTTAAAGTACCTAACTTTTTTATCATCCAACATAAGCGAAGGAATCGAAAAACAAAATGTTAAGAAAACCTGAGGCTATAGTTGGTTTTTAATTCCAGTATTTTATAAACGCTAGAATAGTCCACAGGGTGATGCGAACTTTGAGAAAAAAACACAGTTTGATTCGTACACCCGGTATACAATGACAGTTTACCTGTCTAGAAACAATTTTATTACAGCGATATTGTTAATGAATAAGGCTATAACATGGTAAAAAAATCACTTAAATCGGACAACAGGTTTAGGAAATTCGAGACATCAAAAATGGCCAAATTTTCAGTGGATCGATTTTTTTCACCCGAGTGAACTTCTCTTCCATATCTCTGGAAAGACATCTGAGCTCAATGATAAATTTATATTTTTGTAAAATATAACTTAGTATAAATCTACAATTAAATATGAACAAAGGGGATATATTATCAGGTCGAAAAAATTAACGAAGGCGTATCTTAACAATACAAAGCTACCTGATTGTTTTCAGATTTTTAGCTTCAAAATTGAGCACAGGAAATTTTTTTGAAATTTTCAAAAAAATTTTAGGTTAATAATAATAGTCTCCCGTTTTATACCGCACGCGGCTTTGGGAGTATATAGTTGGAGTTATATATTTGGGAGTAGTCTGCTATATCTAGGGCCTACGGTATACAAAGGAAGGTAACAGGGCCAGTGCTACGCTTCAACCGCCTATTATTACCCCTGGATTTTATTCAGGCTGAGTCGACCTGGGGCCTATAGACATTTTAAAAATGTCTAGTTGTTCTTGCCGGCGCACAGTGGTCCAAAATGCCAAAAAAGCTGGCCAAAAGTCAAAAAAAAATTCAACGTTTCTAGAATATTATTACATTTTCTAAAAAAGAATTAAATTGCCTATTCAGTGTTGGCAACCCTAGAGCTATATCTCCTATATCTGAATTTCCAGTTCAGTTTAAAGTTGACCTTCGTACGGAACAGAAGCGCAGTTAAGAATAATGAATATTTTATACGCACAGTCTTGTGCGTGTATCTCGAAAACGAAGTGCGCAAATTTAATTCTGCAAAATGGAGGATATTCGTGGAGCCATCCTTAATAAAAGCCGATAATATAAAAATATTTGTATATGTGTTACATTTAGTAGATTTTAAGTTGAAGTTAAGTAATAAGAAAGTATATATTTTGAAAAAATTAAATTTTCAGATAGCCAAAGAGTTATATATTCCATCGAATTCCAAGATGTTACTACAATCATCTTTTAGCTTATATTTCTCTCTTTAAGATTCAAAAAAAAAATTAGCTGCCACTATCTGCCCCTTTGGTTTTGCGAGAATTTTTTGTTCAGGCGTTCTGTGCTATGAGTTTCAATATGAATCATTAACAACACAGAATAAACAGATCATGCCGCAGCATGCAGGTAGTTGTTATAACTGTAGATCTTTAGTTATTTCAGTATCGTAGGGTAAAATCGTAGATAAAAGGGTCAGGTACAGTATTGTTGGAAAATAAAGTAAAAATTAGTTATGACTTTCATATGATTAATAAAGGAATTTAACGTTGGAATAAAAAATTGGCGGATTGCTTCCACCATTTTGTTTTTTGAAATTTTGATTTCGGATTCGTAATCAGCAACCTCAAAAACCCCCAGATATCAAATTTCGACGGTATTACATATATTTAAAATACATAAACCCCCAATCTTACATCCGCCATTTTGTTTTTTGCAATTTAGGCTTCGGATTCGTAATTAGCAACCTCAAAAACCCCTGGATGCCTAATTTCATGCAAATCAAAAAACGCTTTCATATTTTGCTATCTTTTCGGGTTTTTGGACCACTGTGTGGCGGTAGGATTTGAACTCCGGACCACCGGCATGCGAGCCAAGCACACTACCACCTGCGCTACATCGGCCCTTTTTTCAGACGCTGTATTGGTTTTTAGGTTATGTTGGAAAGTTTTCGCCAACTTTAAAATATTGTTTTTTTGTGAATTTTTCTCCATTCTTTCGAATAGCATAGGCATCATTATCATTTTCGACGTGGAAAATACTTAAAAATTGAAAAAACTTATTTATACATAACCTCAACCACATACAGCTAAATTAATGATCATTTACCTTTTTATATGTATATTTACCTTTACCATCAAATCAGCTAATAAAACTTATTTTTTTCCACAGCATGCACAAAAACCCAAAACCCCCGTTTTTCGGCGATTTTACTAAATAGCCTCAAAAATCAATCAAAAAATAATTTTTTTAACGGTTAAAAAATTAAAATTTTGTTGTTATCGATAGAATTTAATACAATTAATACTTAAATAAGTGATTTGTTATGCACGATTATTTGAATTTCATATATAATAATATTGTCCCATTAATGGTACCCTGCCATAGGCTTATAAAAAAATCAATAAATTAATTTTTTTAACATTTAAAAAATAAAATTTTTGTGGTGTTCGATAGAAAATGTTCCCCCTTCATAAAAATACTCGTTGCGGTTGTGATTTTCAAAGCGTGCTTAGGTTAAAAAAAGCACGCTACTTTGGTGCCGTACGCAACAAAGCGCTCCTAGCCACGTTTTTGGAAAAAACTAAGGAAAAACCACTCCTCAAGTACTGCCGTCGAAGCCACTAACTACTTAAGTAATAAAAATCTTTTTATTAAACATTAATGAGGAATTAATATTTAAATAAATTACTAAATTATTTGAATTACTTAATTGATTAAATAGTGCAACCTAAAGAGTGCAGTGTTTAAAGGGATTAATAAATTAATTATTAAAAAGTTACTACGTACTCATGAAATTACAAAATTCAAATTCCTATTAAATACAGTATGATGCAAAGGAAAGGAATAAATTCGTTATTTCTTAAACTGTCGACTCTAAGGAAAAATCCCGAAAGAGGTTGATTTTTATTTAGTTGTGATTTTTTGACATATATATGTTACTAGTAGTGACGTCATCCATCTGGGCATGATGACGTAATCGATTATTTTTTTAATGAGAATTACGGGTATTTGAAAAACCATAGTAGTAAAAAACTTTGGTTTGTGTAATGGTATAAAATTTTATAAAAAACTTTTAAAAAAGTCATCCAAGAACGTCCAGAACGTTTTCGATCTAGTCAAATCATCTTCAGTGACATTCAGTGTACTAATTGAAACTAGCCCACTACTCCCACTAGTTGCTATAGCGTCTTAAAAATTACATAATTTTATTAAAAGTATACTTTTGGAATAACAAGTCAAGAAAAGTGACACAGACCGAATTTCGTCTTGACCTCGAACTCATCTTGACAAGTACCCCTTCAGTTTTTCGAGCAGGGAAGCCATGCTGCTTTTGAGTACTAATAGTAAAATCCATTAGTATCGACATTGTGCCGCATTTCAAAAGGATAATTTTAATAAATAATTATGTAATTTTTGAAGACTATATAGGGTGAGGCAGATAACTGGCCTATTAGAAATATCTCGAGAAATAAAGGCAATAGAATCATGTAAATTGGAATAAAGGGGTTTTGAAGGATGATCTATTAAATGAAAATATTTTCATCTCTTTGGAACTTCCGGTTATACCGGAAGTTGCGTGTAACTTCGTTTTTTTTTAATGGGACACCCTGTATATTTTTACATTTTTGGATTCTCCTCAATATCTTCTTTCTTAAAATATGAGATTTTGTAATATTGTACAGGGTATTTTAAAAGATATTTACGTTTTTTTATTAATTTCGTAGCAACATTCACACCCTGTAGAATTGTAATAGTTTGACACTAAAAACTCTGCTTATGTTCAAGTGATTTTTAACATAGTCTATTATTGCTAAGAATCATTAGTATAGCTAATTTTGAAATTTTAGTATACAGGGTTGGTCGAAACTCGGAATGAATATTTTCTGAGTGTTCTTAAATAGAACACCCTGTACTTTAGTTGTTAAGGCAATACGTAAAGTATCCTCAACAATGGTAACCTGTAATTATTGTACGGTTATAGAGTATATTTCCATAGGTAAGCTGGTTAAGAGTAGGTAACGATTTTTCAAATGTGATTTAAAGTATTATCTGCATAAATGGCATAAAGAAATATTTGCTATGAGAGGTATATGGTTCAAAATGCATACAGTATCACGGCTAATAAGTCATGTTAACATATATGTAGAGTTCAACACTTACAGTTTTATTCCTTGTGGACGTCGACTCAGAGCTCTGATTAAATTCCATATTCCATTTGCCGAACCATGATATTTGTAAGGCACTCACTAATACGCTAAATAAATTATCATTGGTAATACTGAGCAAATTGAATAATCTAAGCGGTATAAAACGAATAGCAAAAAAAGACCGGTATGCGGCCTTTTTCAACGAATAGCGGGAGAACGATTATGAGAGAGAAATAGAGATTTTCGTTTGGAAGCTAATGACGATCTGCTGCGGCGAGGGGTTGAAATGCAAGTCTCAACAATAACCTGGAGTTTCCAGAAAGGTCTACATAAATACTACTTGAATTTTAAGAAATCAGTAGTACAGGGGCGTAACTAATTATTTTAGTGAGTCGTGTATAATATATTTATTGTACATTAGTATTGTAATGAAATGATATTTCATAGTACTTTTTTATTTTATAAGTATTCCCTATACCTAACTGCTTTAATTTGTGAGTTATTGGTGATTAAAGCTAAACATTAATTGCAACAAAAAATACGTAAAATTTTATTAGGCTGGCCGTGAAAATATTCAATTATAAATAATTTTTCAGAAATAAATACATATTAATCCAGACAGTTTCTTAAAATTACCAATAATGGTTTAGCTATCAAAATACCTACGTAGTTAAGATTGTTGGTGTGATTAACAATTAAGCACAAATTAAAGCAGTTAGGTATAGGGAATGCTTAAGAAATAAAAAAGTACTATAAAA
Organism: Diabrotica virgifera virgifera; assembly: GCF_917563875.1. Taxonomy (NCBI): domain Eukaryota; kingdom Metazoa; phylum Arthropoda; class Insecta; order Coleoptera; family Chrysomelidae; genus Diabrotica; species Diabrotica virgifera. Next base: position 178,461,478 of record NC_065451.1, read on the forward strand.
TATCATTTCATTACAATACTAAAATACAGGGTGTTACATTTAAGAAAACTCAGAAAATACTCATTCCGAGTTTCGACCAACCCTGTATACTAAAATTAAAAATATAGCTATGCTAATGATTCTTAACAATAGTAGATTATACTAAAAATCATTTGAACGTAAGTAGAGTTTTAGTTGTCAAACTACTACAATTCTACAGGGTGTGAATTTTGCTACGAAATTAATAAAAAAACGTAATTATCTTTTAAAATACCCTGTATAACATTACAAAACCTCATATTTTAAGAAAGAAGACATCAAAGAGAATCCAAAAATGTAAAAATATACAGGATGTCCCATTAAAAAAACGAAGTTATAAGCAACTTCCGGTTGCAAAGAGATGAAAATATTTTCATTTAATAGATCATCCTTCAAAATCCCTGTATTCCAAATTTCATGATTCTGTTGCCTTTAGTTCTCGAGATATTTCTAATAGGCCAGTTATCTGCCTCACCCTGTATATATCAACTAGCGGACTAGTTTCTATTACTAAACAGAATGTCACTGAAGATGATCTGGTGCGGGAGTACGCCAAATAGAATTCTATTTTAGTGACGTCACGTTGCCTAGCAACCGTCGATTCTCCCATTATGAAATTCTATTTTGTGACGTCAGCAAAATAGAATTCTATTTGGCCTTGCTCTGGGCCCTGACTAGATAGAAAATGTTCTGATGTTTTTCTATAATCTATTTGGATGACTTTTTTAAAAGTTTGTTAATAGAATTTTATGGGCACGCGAGATTTCCCCAACACGACTCTACCTTATCGGCAGAGTCTACGAGAAGTATACGGTAAATTGAAGCTGTAATTACAAAAAAAGAAATATGTATGTTAGATGAAGTTAGTTTTCAATCCTAATAGCAAAATTAATAATATTGAAAATATTAAAAATATTACTAAAAGAATTTTAAATTGAAAACTTATTGGTACATTTCCCTGGTGACACCTCCAAAGCTTCTACAATATGCAAGCCAAATGGATGCTGCAGTGAAGACAAAGGGAAGGAATTCTACACTATGCACTGCAGCTCGGTAAAGTTCCAACAGAAAATGCACCTGGTTACTCTACGGAGTAATACGACTATAAAATAAAAATGGATACCATTTTTATACAGTTGCAATGCGAAGGCAAAACAATATTACTTTTCAATCAGAATACGGAGCGCAGTCCAGTCCTCTGAATCGCGATTTTCGGCTCTTATTGGAGCCTCATCAGAAAGAACGTAATAACGTAGGCACTGTTCTCCATACTCTAACTGACTAGCGTCGAGAGTTTTTCCCACCCATTGCAACCGAAGTGAAGGTATTAGGTGACTAGCGTCATCTGGCAATTGAAAGATGAAGTTAGTTTTCAATCCTAATAGCAAAATTAATAATACTGAAAATATTAAAAATATTACTAAAAGATTTTTAAATTGAAAACTTATTGGTACATTTCCCTGGTGACACCTCCAAGGCTTCTACAATTTGCAAGCCAAATGGATGCTGCAGTGAAGACAAAGGGAAGGAATTCTACACTATGCAATTCACATCCCCCGTCTGCAGCTCGGTAAAGTTCCAACGGAAAATGCACCTGGTTACTCTACGGAGTAATACGACTATAAAATAAAAATGGATACCATTTTTATACAGTTGCAATGCGAAGGCAAAACAATATTACTTTTCAATCAGAATACGGAGCGCAGTCCAGTCCTCTGAATCGCGATTTTCGGCTCTTATTGGAGCCTCATCAGAAAGAACGTAATAACGTAGGCACTGTTCTCCATACTCTAACTGACTAGCGTCGAGAGTTTTTCCCACCCATTGCAACCGAAGTGAAGGTATTAGGTGACTAGCGTCATCTGGCAATTGAAAGATGAAGTTAGTTTTCAATCCTAATAGCAAAATTAATAATACTGAAAATATTAAAAATATTACTATTCTTTTTCTCATGATCATCTTTCAGTGCGTCACAGTTTTTCGATTTCTCTCTAACGCATTAAATTGTATGTGACAGAAAAAAAGGCACGTCTGGGAATACTTCGGTAATTATTCTAGTTCGGTGATTATTCTAGTTGTCGATAGATGGCGCCATAATCAAAAAAGAATTATTTATTAAATAAAATAATAATATTATCAATATAATCTGTACAATTTATAAGACTATACAAATGAAAGAAAATACCATTTTATAAATGCAATAGACACAATTGATTTGGTTTTATTCCAAATTGAAAATAAAATTTGACAACTGTCAGATTTAACTAAAATGTCACGTTAGAATAAATGTCATAAATATGTATTATCACGGACTTACCTTTTTTTCTATAATTTGTGACGCACTGAAAAATGTTCATGAAAAGGAGAATAAAAGATTTTTAAATTGAAAACTTATTGGTACATTTCCCTGGTGACACCTCCAAGGCTTCTACAATTTGCAAGCCAAATGGATGCTGCAGTGAAGACAAAGGGAAGGAATTCTACACTATGCAATTCACATCCCCCGTCTGCAGCTCGGTAAAGTTCCAACGGAAAATGCACCTGGTTACTCTATGGAGTAATACGACTATAAAATAAAAATGTATACCATTTTTATTCAGTTGCAATGCGAAGGCAAAACAATCTTACTTTTCAATCAGAATACGGAGCGCAGTCCAGTTCTCTGAATCGCGATTTTCGGCTCTTATTGGAGCCTCATCGGAAAGAACGTAGTAACGTAGGCACTGTTCTCCATACTCTAACTGACTAGCGTCGAGAGTTTTTCCCACCCATTGCAACCGTGAAGGTATTAGGTGACTAGCGTCATCTGGCAATTGAAAGATGAAGTTAGTTTTCAATCCTAATAGCAAAATTAATAACACTGAAAATATTAAAAATATTACTAAAAGATTTTTAAATTGAAAACTTATTGGTACATTTTCCTGGTGACAACTCCAAGGCTTCTACAATATGCAAGCCAAATGGATGCTGCAGTGAAGATAAAGGGAAGGAATTCTACACTATGCAATTCACATCCCCTGTCTGCAGCTCGGTAAAGTTCCAACAGAAAATGCACCTGGTTACTCTACGGAGTAATACGACTATAAAATAAAAATGTATACCATTTTTATTCAGTTGCAATGCGAAGGCAAAACAATCTTACTTTTCAATCAGAATACGGAGCGCAGTCCAGTCCTCTGAATCGCGATTTTCGGCTCTTATTGGAGCCTCATCGAAAAGAACGTAGGCACTGTTCTCCATACTCTAACTGACTAGCGTCGAGAGTTTTTCCCACCCATTGCAACCGAAGTGAAGGTATTAGGTGACTAGCGACATCTGGCAATTGAAAGATGAAGTTAGTTTGTCTTCACTGCAGCATCCATTTGGCTTGCAAATTGTAGAAGCCTTGGAGGTGTCACCAGGGAAATGTACCAATAAGTTTTAAATTTAAAAATCTTTTAGTAATATTTTTAATATTTTCAATATTATTAATTTTGCTATTAGGATTGAAAACTAACTTCATCTTTCAATTGCCAGATGACGCTAGTCACCTAATACCTTCACTTCGGTTGCAATGGGTGGGAAAAACTCTCGACGCTAGTCACTTAGAGTATGGAGAACAGTACCTACGTTCTTTCCGATGAGGCTCCAATAAGAGTCGAAAATCGCGATTCAGAGGACTGGACTGCGCTCCGTATTCTGATTGAAAAGTAAGATTGTGTTGCCTTCGCATTGGAACTGAATAAAAATGGTATTAATTTTTATTTTATAGTCGTATTACTCCGTAGAGTAACCAGGTGCATTTTCTGTTGGAACTTTACCGAGCTGCAGACAGGGGATGTGAATTGCATAGTGTAGAATTCCTTCCCTTTGTCTTCACTGCAGCATCCATTTGGCTTGCAAATTGTAGAAGCCTTGGAGGTGTCACCAGGGAAATGTACCAATAAGTTTTCAATTTAAAAATATTTTAGTAATATTTTTAATATTTTCAATATTATTAATTTTGCTATTAGGATTGAAAACTAACTTCATCTTTCAATTGACTACCTTAGGACCAGAAGGGGGTATGCCACCAAACAATATTTTGGAGTAAACATCATTTTAAACTTATTTTCAAATCCTGAAATCCAATTTTTAAATTTTTCTTGGTAGTAAGACCCATAATCGCTTGGAAATATGATATTAAATACACAACATAAATAACACAAATGTTTATTTAATGGTTTTTGAGTTTTTGAACATTTTTTTAAAAAATATGAGGCTTATCCCCTTTTGTATAAAAAATTATATTCTAAAATATGAACATAAAATGCAACAATAAAATAATTGTTGTCAAAATTTTCAATATTATCTGAAAAGTCGTCCAAATGTTCAATGTCTTCCAGTGGTTCATTATTCTCAATCTCGAATCTGTTGGCAAACACCAATTTCTGCCTACACTGTTTTTTGCAACCGCAAGGTGCACCTAATTTTTTTGGTTCTATTTTCTTCCCTTTTGTATTTATATATACATATTCGTAAACTAGATTTGTTTTAGTCTTGCATTTAATTTTTTATGTCGTTAGGTATCCTTGTGTCTCCATCTAGAAGGCGCCTTCTTTTCTAGAGTTGGCAAGAGGACTCGAGAAGTCTGTGGGGTATAAACCTATTCATTTTCCTACAATAAAGTAGATATTTTACTAAAAAGGGATAAGCCACAAAAAACCTTTGGAACAATCCTAATATTTTTAGGTTCAGAATATATAACATAAGGGGACAAGCCACACATTTAATAAACTTACTGTCCCTGAGTTTATATTTTCTCAATCGGTGCTACTTTCGGATACTGTATAGTCTTTGTCATCTTCGCTTTTATTTAAAAACGTATCTTGGTCACTGTGTTCAGAATCAAACTCAGAAAAGTCTATTTTCCGTTTACATGCACGGGAATGTTCCGATGCCATGTTGATTACTACTGTGGCTTGTCACCTTCTGTTGCAATATAAAGTAATGGTGACACAACGGGACTTAACTACAGCGGCGCCATCTATGAGAAAACTGCTGATATTTTCTGTTTGGGACATTACTATGGTCTTAAAGTGTGCGATTTCTACCTTAACTCATTTTTGACGAAATTGTGGCTTGTCCCCTTCTGGTCCCAAGGTCTTCAATTGCCAGATGACGCTAGTCACCTAATACCTTCACTTCGGTTGCAATGGGTGGGAAAAACTCTCGACGCTAGTCAGTTAGAGTATGGAGAACAGTGCCTACGTTCTTTCCGATGAGGCTTCAATAAGAGGCGAAAATCCCGATTCAGAGGACTGGACTGCGCTCCGTATTCTGATTGAAAAGTAAGATTGTTTTGCCTTCGCATTGCAACTGAATAAAAATGGTATACATTTTTATTTTAAATATGTATGTCTTTGTACTCACTTTATAACGCTAAAAAAATTACGGGATCTGGATTTCAATGCATATTTTTTTTTATAATTCTCGTATCAAACGAGGTAACACAAGATGCCGAGAAGATCGGAGTCGGAGTCGGCAACTGGAAAATGCAAGCAAGGGACAGAACATAATGGCGTAGAAAGCTTGAGAAGGTCGAGGCCCTCTAAGAGCTGTAGCACCAAGATGATGATGATGATCTTCTGAATTTAGAATACTTTCAGGGGGATTAGCAGGAGCTTTTTCTAAAATCGATAAACGTTTCACCTCTTTAGTCGGTATTAACAGTTTCTTCTCTTGAATTTTTTTTTAATTCAGGTACAAATCCTTTGAAAATCAGTTTTTGAAAATATCTCTGGTGAACCATGTCCTATTAGAGCTATAATATGAAGGGGGCAGATGATGCCTTTTGATAATTATATCTTTGACAACACTAAGTTTACGAGATTTGCCAACAATAATTATTATTATAGTAGTCAATCCATGCGATCCATCATAGATTATAAATAATTCCTTCTCATATGGCTACTTTCCACAAAATTTAAAGTTCTGGTGAAACCACTGCACAAAAAAGGTGATCCTACTAAAGTGGAAAATTATCAACCCATCAGTCTTCTCTCATCCTTCTCTAAGATTTTTGAAAAAGCTATGTATAATAGACTTGAAAATTTCTTCAGGTCAAAAAATCTTCTCAAACAAACACAGCATGGTTTCCTAAAGGGCAAATCAACTGATACAGCTATATTTGACTTTGTTACTAAAATACTTGAAAACCTGGAACTAAAAACAAAACACTAGTAGCTTTTCTAGATCTGTCAAAAGTATTTGACAGTTTAGTAGATCATCAAATACTGCTGATCAAACTTGACAAGTATGGAATACGAGGCCCAGCTTTACGTTGGATAGAGTCATTTATCACAGGAAGGTCACAGAGAGTTTGTCTCGAAACTAATGGTGAGAGAACACTCTCAGAAGCACTGAACCTCGAGTTGGGGGTACCCCAGGGAAGTGTTCTTGGACCTTTTTTATTTCTTGTATACATCAATGATCTTGCTGAATTTGTAACAGATGAATCATCTAGCCTTATTAATTTCGCAGATGACTCAAATTATCTGATTTTGGCCAAAACTGTTGAAGAGTTGCTCTTAAAAACAGGTGAAAATCTGGAGAGGGCTGAGAGATGGTTTGCTGGGAATAAATTATTGTTGAACTGTGATAAGACTTGTAACGATGAGTGCCATCGTTACGATATTATTATATTTATTCCTATAAGCCACCTAATAAGTATGCAACCAGTTATGCGTTCGTGCTTAGAACGGGTTACCTAGATTTGTGACCAAATATAATATAAGGTTGGTACTACGCTTGGGGAATTCTGGTCTTAGCGTGTGGCTGTACGGCTTCCGACGGAGGGGCATGTCATATCGCCCATCGGAGAGGATTGTCACTTCAATTTTCAATCTGGTTGGATGAACAAGTAAATTTTTCCGTGGTCACTGTTTAAAGAATACAATATTTAGTTAAAATATTCATTTATTATAAGATTGGTTTATTTTAAAAGAGCTATTTTTTTTTATTTGTGCGGTGAGAGGAAGAGTTTTATTTCCAAGTTTCCTTTTGGAAAACAGTGGGTAAGTCGGCTATTAAGTATTCTTGTAAAAAAAACATGGTTCTCATTCTCAATACAATACTTATAGTAATATTATAATTGTTATTCTATAAATATAAAACATCAGGTCGTAACGAGTCAATCTCACTATCAAATTCATTTTTCTACAAGAAAAATTCTTTAAAATTAAATTTCCAGTTCAACATAATTTCTGAAGTAATGACACTTTTCATTTCCTTTTAGTATCTACGTCTATAAAGTAATCCCTTATTGCAATATATACATATCTTCTTGGTTCATATGTCCTTCCATTTCTTTACATTTCCATTTTTGTTCAAGGTTAATGACACTTACTTATAAATGTCAATAGCTCATCTTTTTTCGGTAAATTTTTTCTAGAAATTTTTATAAGGTTTTTATACCTTTCTTATATGCCCTGTTTTTTGTGTACTTAAGGAACACCAGCTAATAGGAGATTCTTATGCTTTTAGCCACGGAAGAAAATAAGAAGATGGAAAATTAAGTCAATCATACTTTAATTTGCTTTTTTTGGAATAAATAATCATTTTGGGGATATTTTGGATGGAATGTGGATGTTTTGTTTGGTTTTTGTGGAATAAAAGTTGAGTTTTCCGATACTGGGCAGCTACCTGCTTGCCGTACCTTCCTGTTGGTGTGGAGTACCTCCCTAGGGTTGGGAAACCAGAGGATACCTCATTTGGCTCTCCCCTCATCATCTTCACTGAAGGTTGGAAGAAGCAATCCGCCTACTTTTTGTAGGGACAGGTTTTTATATAACTAAATTTGCATGTCAATTTGTTTTAATAATAATTTCCAATTTTACTATTTTTTCTCTTCGTATCAATAACTTTCAAATAACTCTAATAATAATATACCCTCATTGTTTTTTCTTAAACATAATTAACATAATATTCAATATTTTCAACAATTTTTATTATATTTCACCCTTATTTAATTTATTTAAAATAGCCTGGGATTTATAAACCATATGTGAAGATAATGTGCACAGTATCTGGTTCATATCCTATTTAATAATAGTTATTCCAGTTGTCGGGTGTTGTCACTTCCGATTAGATACGGTATTGTCAACCAATATTGTAACCCTCATTAATAATAAGTGGTTAAGGTACATACCTATTCATACTAAATTCATTACATTTTTTTTTCTACTGTAAAACCTGCATTATCGACAGCAGTGTACTAGCCTAGTACGTCGGATAATTAGCTAGTGTAAAAATTGTATATAGGGTATATAGGTTTTTTTTATTAAATGTGGTTGTACATACTTATATGTTTTATTATCCTACCATTTTAATAGTACCATTTGAATAGTATTAGTTAGGTACAGCAATATAGGTCACGTGGAGAAGAATTTATAAAATCCTTCCCTGGCGCTCAACACTACTTCTGAATATCTTCTTGGTCAGTAGTTCCCTTTCTTTTCATTACTCCTTATATTCATTTATTTTCTTTTTATCATCCCAGTATTTCATTAGGTACCGTCTTACTAGGGCATGCAAATTGGCCTAATAATTGGCCTAATCCTCCCCTGAGCCCTACTGTTTAGTCTCTTGAAAATCCAGCTAATCTAGTTTCCGAACACTTTCATAACTAAGTAACTTCAAAGCTATATCTCTCCTGGTCTACAGCGTTTTGATACGTTACAGACTGTCTTCGTTTATTTTAGAACCATTCAGTCTCGAGGTCCGATCACAAATGTGGTAAATATTCAATCAGACCACATAGAAACATCCAACTCTGTCAAATTCCTGGGTATCTACATTGACCAATATCTACAGTGGGATGTAGTTACTTTTAAGAACCCTTCATTATTTAACCATTACTTCCCCAATCATACCCATCAGACAAGAGCTCTAAACCTAAATATCCCTAGACACAGGCTTACTCTAACAGAGCGGAGTCCACTATTGGGACCGTGCAAGTTCAGAAAAGCGACACCTGGTTTCTACGCTCTGCAACTTTATTCGCACTTTTAATTATATTGGCCAATCATATGGTCCTGGTTGCTGGATAATTGTCAAGGCCATAGTCCAAAAAAATAATAAGAAGACAAAATAAGATTCAGGTTATGTTATTAAAACCTAAACAATTGTATGTAGTAAATAAAATTAGTTATTAAAATGCAGTACTGCAAGCAAAATACAATTAATTAAATTTACCTTTATATAATAATTGCATATCATATCAATATTGTGGAGCAATATATAATTTTCCTTCTTCAATGAGAATAGGTATGAAATATACGTCAATTTGACAACTTCAATTGATAATATGAATTATTTAAGAAAGTTGCAATATTTCTCTGCTATTCGCGCACGATCGTTTCTCGTATCCTCTCCAAGTACTTGTACACCGCGAATATGCCTGTATCAAATTCCACAACAAGTTACCATCGGCCTTAAAACAAGAGATTCAATTTGGAAGATTTAAAAGAGAGTTATTTAAATATCTGGTCATTGTAAACCATATACTGTGGTGAAATACCTGGAGTATTAGTTGTTTTGTTTTTGTAACATGTCATGTCTAATTTTTAATTTTAATTATGATAATAATTGTTCTATGTACTTTAGATTTATACAATCTCTTTTTTACTCTTACTTTTACTTGAAGTTATTTGCTCAAATATGTAAAAATTTTATGCAAATAAAAATTATTCTATTCTATTCTAAATATATGTGTACTAACCTTCAGTTTTTTGGTTTTCTTCATATTGTTCTACTTCAGTTTTTGTGAGAGATTCCTTTAAGTCTAAATAATAGTATGTGTCATGTGAACTTTGCCTATTAGATTCCTCCTTTATTTCATATTGAAAGCCACCCAAAAGGGCATCATCTAAGTTATTATATTCAATTTCTATTTTACACTTCTCTTCACTAATTTCTTGTTTTACTTCCATGTTAAATTTTATTAGACTTTGAGGCTTGAGGTAAGTAAAAAGTAAACAAAGCACAGTATTTATTTTTCAATTTTTTCTTTTTTTGTACCTCATTTCTGTCACAAAGCTGACAGACTAATTTTGACAGATAGTTCTTCTTCTTTTTGGTCTCGCTGCACATGTGATATAATTAGAGACATGTTAAGCGTAGACATGACATACTCACCAAAAAAGCGTAACGCGGAAACAGTCGATCGGTGGTCTATCTATCTCTTTTAACCAAGCGACCCCGCGCATGTGACCGACAAAGATGGCTAGACCACTCAATCCTATGTCGGCGTTACACCTCGATGCATTGAGTGGCATATTACATGACTAGCCTAATCTACCGTGAATAATATCTTTGGATATAATATGGCCGACGGTTGGCACATGTCATAATATACAGGGTGTTTGGTAAAGAATGGATCATAGCTTAACCTTAGATTCCTGAGGTTAAAATGGGTCGATTAAGGCCCGGGCCCTGATTCTAATTCAAATTTCTACTCAAAACAAGTCGCAATCAATAGGGCTTTCATTCACAGTCATTTGTTTCGAGCTTCTGTCATATGTCGTATAATCCGTGTATATTAATATTATACACAGATTATACAACATATGACAGAAGCTCGAAACAAATGACAATCGATGAAAAGCCCTATATGGTGACGTTGAAATGCGACTGTGCGAGCCTTGTGGCTCGCTATGATGATTGCCGACCTCCGCCGCGGAGATGGCACTTAAAGAAGAAGAAGAGCCTTGTGGATTTTAGTTGAACTAACGAAATGACGTCACAAAATAGCGACTATCTAAATTAATTGCGACTCCAAAAAAGTGGTTGATATTAGGTTTGTTCTAGCAAACAGTCAAACTAGTCAGAAACCATCAGCAAACAGTTGGTCAGTGAGAGAACATAATACAGTCACCAGTGCTATCCCCTCTCCTCACGCTGGTCCGCTATTCGGTGATGGTTTCAAACCGTTTGAAACTGATGCTAGAACAAACCTATTATAATAGGGCTTTTCATCGATTGTTTTGTTTCGAGCTTCTGTCATGTGTTGTATAATCTGTGTATAATATTAATAGAGAGATATTGCCAATTTAACACAGCCTACGTTGCGCTATTTACACCGCGCTATGTTGACAGAATTGACATTTCTCAGACGTTTCATAAATGCAGATATTTTAACATTTTGGTTGCGGTATTTTACGGCTCGATTAAGATTAGTTGTTGTTTATCTAATTTGTACTCAAAATCCAGAATTTAATTTAGATGGAAGAAAGGTTTGTATTTTCTTCCAAATATCGAGCAAGAGAAACAAATGATCCTTGAATCCTTGATCCTCTTCATGTTTTCCTGATCTAACGTAAAATTTTCTGGAGAAGTCAATGGATTTTGACATAAAACTTGTTTTAATAAACACAAATCGTCATCAGACGTAAATCTACTTTGCTACTGTCTGAGGTACCCATTTTAGCAAATTATTACGAATAAATTTGGTTTAAATGAAAGGTAAACAACAAACATAACCTGAAAACAAAATAGCGCAACGAATACCGCACAGCGTAACGACTCCCCTAATAACGGCAGGCCGTATTTCCAATAACGCAGCGTAAGCTAGATATCACATCTGCGCATGCTCTACTGTCAAAATAACGCGTGCTGTAATACAGCAAGTGCAAAAAAGACTCAGCAATATCTCTCTAATACACACGGAGTATACGACATATGACAGCAGCTCGAAACAAATGACTGTGAATGAAAAGCCCTATTTTGAGTCAAAATTATTGTGACACGGACGGACATGAATGAATTCATCTATCACTTCATCTGGCAACCCTGATATGAATGGCCGAAAGCGAGGCGGGCTTGCCATGTCTAGGGATTTTCCCCGAATCTAGGGATTTTTAAAGCTTCAGTGAAGAAAGGGATTTTTCGCGATTTATCTTTGAAATCTAGGGATTTTTAAAGTGTGACATAATTTTTATATTTATTGCTAGCGCCACCTACTATGCAGTGATTAAACATGTAGAATTCAAATTTACCAATACAGTTTTCTTTAACTTTGTTGACTTTTAAATAGGAACCGCAAAGTGGGTGACACCTGGTGGCGAATTTGAAAAGCATCAACTCAAGGAAATTGACTTTTTTTTTTTTTTTTCCTGGAAGCCGTCTGTTGTGAACCGGTTGTACTGCAGCCACTTGGCTTATTGTACATCTTCCATTGTTTATGAAACCCATTCCAGAATTCTGGAACCCTGTACCAGCTTGTACAGGTCTAGTGGGTGGGTGCCATATAATTTTGGAGTCATTTCGATGTCTCCGAAAAGTGTTTGCCGCCTCCGATCCAATGCCTCACAGTCAATGCAAAATATGGTTGACTGTTTCAGGTTCTCTGTTACAGAGTCTGCAGCTCAAGTCTCCATGAAACAGCCCCATTGTATGCAGGTGACCCTTAACTGGCGCATGTCCAGTGAGGAAACCTGTTATGACTCTGAGCTGATTCCTGCTTGTTTTCAGCAGTAACTCAGCTCTACTAGCACATGTCCGTCCGATATACATCTTGCCATGTGTTTGACCGGGTACACTCTCCCAGTGTGAGTTGTGTTGGCTTCGGATCCAGGCTTTTTTTCGTTCGCGGACGGTGCTTTTTGGCACTCCCACGGCCGGCTCTGGACCCAGGTATTTTGTAGCTGATGCTCTCTTGGCAAGTGCATCAGCTCTTTCATTGCCGTATATGCCCCGATGACCTGGAACCCATACCAGTATAACACTGTTATGTTGTGCCAGTCTATCAAGTTCTTGTCGACATTCCCACACCAGCCTAGAGTTCACCTTAGGGCTTATAAGAGCCCCAATGGCTGCTTGGCTATCTGTGCATATGTTAACCCGCTGCAGTTCGAATGCCCTCAGGTTGTTTTCTCTTGCACACTGCAAGATTGCAAAAATCTCTGTCTGACTTTGCCATTAATTTGTGTACATATTTGCGGTCAGTTTATGTTGTAATTAACAATAATTTCGACTTAAAAAAACTATTGCAGTGTTCCTCAGTATTCATTCCTATTATACCCTACGTAATGACTTAAATTAACCAATGCCAAATCACACATTTTGGTAATTTAACGTTTGTATCATTTGTATTAAACGCAGTATTTTTTAATGTTTAAGCGACTGCAAAATTAAATAAATAAATAAATTGTAGTATATATTCCGTACATAGAATGTACATTGTTATGCAAAATATACCGACCACTTCGTAATTTCCAGAACACAATTATTATAAAATAAATTCACCTACTTAGTTTCCAAGTTTCCAGTTTTTATTTAATTAAAAATTGTTATCTGTTGGTGTAAAATAAACTGTAGTGTACCTATTAATTAAATTAAAAACAAAATTAGAAATCCTAAGATAGACTAATAATTTTTAGAACGCTGTGTGTTTATCGGGGGGCCAGATTTTTTATGAAATAAAGGTAAAAACAAATCAGTAGTTAGCATCAAATTTTAATGAATGCATACAGATTAAACATAATTTTTAGTCGTCTTTAACTTATAAGATAGTTGCAAAACTTAGTGGTTACTTTGGCAAAACACTCCTGTAAATGATTTTAATTTAACGTTTTAGAACTGTGAATTCAAAGGTCAAAATGAATTGTTTTCCTAGAGTTGTCGTACATCTTTGAAATTTTGAGCGCCCTCTGTTGGAATTTAATTTTGCGAATTGACAATTTCTTCTTTTTGAAGATATTCTTCTTTAGCGGCGAATCGATTGAGGGTAGAATTGTACATGATCCGTGCGCCTGCGCACACTGACAGTATGTAGTTCATTGCTAATCTTTCAAGATAGGTATGTATGTATCTGTAACCGTGCAAATAAGTCATTAAAAGAATATATTAGTGGTTTTAGGAAATGTATTATTTATTATAATTCTTGTGTTTTTGGATTTGTGTTTCTCTGTGGTAAAATAATAAAATATTATGTAAGCATAACATTTTTACACTAAATGTCGCCGTGTTGTGTAATTATATCCGAAACTTACATGTCTATTTCTAGGGCCTCGCTGGAGTAGTGGGAAATGCGTTAGCACTGAGATCGGAAGGTTGCGGGTTCAATTCCTGGGCGATTCATATTTTTTTTATTTTTGGTTGTTTTAATAAAAATTTTTTGAAAGTGGTAGATAAGAAAGTTAGTTTGATTTTTAAATAAAATACAAATAACCTTTTAAGTATATTTACTTCGTTTAAATTACCTATTATATAATAGAAGAATATCTTCTTACGTGAGAACAAAGTACACACACATTCATTTTTTTATTGAAATTGACAAGTTCTTCTTTTTTTGTTATATCATACACGGAATAGTAAACAATTAAATGTTTTGTGCTTGTGAATTGAGTTAGGGATTTCTAGGGGAAATTGAAGCTCCCGTCTAGGGATTTTCACAAATTTCATATGCTAATCAGTTGGTTCGTCACCTCTCGCCTGAACACAAGTACTTACCTTGTGCAATTTTCGAGCAAGGATGAAATACATTCACATGTGATCTTTAAATCTTAAAGGCCGCGTCTCACCATCAAATAATTTGATCAAACTGGTTTGAGCACACTGAAAGTGACAGTTAGTGACGTCACATCCTGAGTGTTCCATGTGGATAATAATGAAAAATTTTAATTTTAAATAAAGTACAAACAAGTTAGACAACTCAATACAGAAAATTTGATCAAACTAGACTGATAGTGAGAGCACAGATTTTTAGAATTTCAAAAAAAACTGCAATTGTGACGTCACTTTGACGTACTTCCGGAGTTTGCTCAAACTGTTTGATCCAATTATTTGATGGTGAGACGCGGCCTTAAGACATCGACTTAATGTCGATCACTTTTTATTATAGAATGTAACAATAATCAGCGCCAGATTAACCATTAGGCGGACTAGGCGGCCGCCTAGGGCCCGCGCACTTGATGGGGCCCGATGTCATAAATAAGTGTTGTTAAATGCCTTCTGGTCCAAATTAATTAATAATAGGATAAATACGAAATAATCTGCTAACATTATACTTTTATTTAACGGAGTAACAGACAGGACTTGTAAACAATAATAACAATGATTCATAATACTTCGACCAACATAGTTACTACTATATCTCTATCTTTCAATACTCATTCCTCAGCGTATTTATATTAATCTAAATAATAACAAATATCCATATGTCAAGTTCACGCATATTAAAACATGTGATCCAAAACTATAAACTGATATTGTTTCTATATATGTTCAATGCCTTAATAACATCTTATTAGAATTAATACTTAAAATATGTTTTTTACAGAGTGTCCTAATCCTAATTATATTACATCTCCCCGCTTTGTTAAAAATACATATTTCTCTCCTTCCCCGTTTACAAGAGAGAATCCTACTAAACCGGTTACTTCTAATACTAAAAAACGAAAATTTCTAATTATATAAAACCTAGATAAAGGTGTCTGTGCAGTGATTAACAAAAATGTAAAATGCTAAATAAATCAAATAGGGCTAACAAAGACAAAGAAAAAAGATAATGGTTAATTTATGATCTCCAATTAAACTCAGTTTTTGTTTTGTGTTCTATCAAATATGCCAGGAAAATACAACCGACTTGAAGCCAAAATTAGGCAGTTATCTCAAACGGCATTTTATATTCCATGTTCAAATTGTTCCCTCAATTTTGTAATCAATTTTACAAGCAAATTTTGTTTCGAAGCTGTTAATTATTTTGGTATGGTTCAAGAAATAGGTTTTTGTTTTCAATTTCTACCCACCGATGGGCCTTATAGTCCATTCACTCACGGTAAAATATTGCAAAACCTCCGGATTTAGAACCTTTGTATTTTAAAGTCCTTGGATGGACATGAAATTTGGCATACACATAGCTAACATGTCAAAGAAAAAAGTGATATTGTGCCGATGTGTGCCTTTACCGTGGGGGGCGAGTCCACCCCTTCTCAGGAGTTAAAAATATACGGTCAAAATACGTCCAGAAGTGAATAAACTGACTAATTCTAAGCAACTTATGTTCAATATTGTTTTTTACCAAGTCAATACTTTTCGAATTATTGGCGAGTGAATATATTCATTTTTCAACAAAAAAATAATACGTTTTTAGACGGTTTTCGCAAATAACTCAAAAAGTAAGTATTTTATCGAAAAAAGTATTGTTAGTAAAAGTATAGCTTATAAAAGAGTGAAAAAATGGTGTACGTGTGAAGTCTGTAGACCCAGTAGAAGCAGAGTTGTAGCTAATGAAAAGTGGGTTCTTATTCGTCAAAAAACCAAAAAAATTTCAGGGAAAGCTCATCATACCTTTTTTAAAGTGTTTAAAATAGCTTTATTTCTGTTTTTTTTAAGTTTCTAGCATAAAAAGTAAGCAAAATACGCTCAAAATAAAGTTGATCATTTTTTTTGGGTAAAAAAACTGGTGAAAATAACCTACTAATTGGCATCCCAAATGAAATTAATCGTTACCGCTTCACAAGCTACTTTACTTATGTATTTTTTATAGGCTGTGTAAGTTTTATTAGTATAAAGTGCTTATTTATGAAATGGCTGTAGTAGAAAGGGCTTAAACAAGTCACTAATCATGAGTGTATGCAAAGGGCCTAGCCGGGTAAGATGGTGAAAAGTGCCCCCAACCCAATCTAAATTCCATATAGGCCACTTTTTAGCACATATAGAGGAACTCACTTTCTGAAATTTTTAGCCCCCTAGGTGATCACGTGACCCCCCTAGAGCCTAATTAGGCTTTTTATGTTTTTATTTTTTATCTCAGCCGCATTAAGAGCTAGCCAAAAACTTTATTTAAAAAAGTTGTAAGTTTTAAAAAGATCTATATGAAAATTTTTTTTTTTATTTTTTTTGGCGGGAAATTCGAATTTTTAGAACAATTTTAAACTTTTAAATAAATCTGAAAAAAAAACTAAGACACTCGTTTTTACGAAAATTAATTATAATGTGTATTTTTGTACAATCTTTCACCCTGAATTTTTTCAGATTTTTAAAGTTGGTGAAACGTACCTTTAAAAATAAAAAACCGCATTTTTTCGGTTTTTTTTTCGTTTTTTTGATACAATTTTATACATATTTTTCAAAAAACTTAACACCGTCACTAGAATAGGTAAAAAACTGAAAAATAATTGGGATTTGCTTCATAAAAATTTTTTGTAACGACATCCATTTTCAAGATACAGGGCGTTGAAGAAAACGAAATTTTACATATTTTTTACGATTTTGCCGAAACGACTGGCAACATTGTAATAAAACTTGGCGGGTTTTAAGAGGTAGTTATTGTGCATGTTTTGACATACAACTAAGGATTTAATATTCATCATTGGCGCGCATAGGGGTAATGGTCTGAACTTTTCAAAGAAAAAAAGATAGTACGCCACTGACATATTTCAAATTAACAATCATTTTTGAATTCCTCATTCAATTTGCAATAAAAATCTATCTTCTCATTTTTTCATACGACGCGCTGTTTTGCTGCAAAAAATAAAATATCTTAACGCTTCCAAAGTATTCGAATTAATTTTGATAATGGATGTATTAGTTTATTATGTATGTAGATGTAGAAACTACTAGAAGTTCGAATACTTTGTAAGGGTTAAGATCTTTTATTTTTTGAATAAAAATGGCGCGTCGTATGAAAAAATAAGAAGATACATTTTTTGTCACAAATTGAACGAGAAATTGAAAAACGATTGTTAATTTGAAATATGTCAGTGGCGTACTATCTTTATTCTTTAAAAAGTTCAGACCATTACCCCTATGCGAGCCAATGATGAATATCAAATCATTAATTGTATGTCAAAATATGCACAATAACCAGCTCTTAAATCCCGCCAAGTTTTATTACAATGTTGCCAGTAGTTTCAGCAAAATCGTAAAAAATGTGTAAAATTTTGTTTTCTTCAACGCCCTGTATTTTGAAAATGGATGGCTTTACAAAAAATTTTTAGTAAGCAAACCCCAATTATTTTTCAGTTTTTTACCTATTCTAGTGACAGTGTTACCTTTTTTGAAAAATATGTATAAAATTGTTTCAAAATACGAAAAATAAACTGAAAAAATGCGGTTTTTTATTTTTAAAGGTACGTTTCACCAATTTTAAAAGTCTGAAAAAATTCAGGGTGAAAGATTGTGCAAAAATACACATTATAATTAATTTTCGTAAAAACGAGTGTCTTAGTTTTTTTTTCAGAGTCATTTAAAAGTTTAAAATTGTTCTAAAAATTCGAATTTCCCGCCAAAAAATTAAAAAAAAAAATTTTTCTTATAGATCTTTTTGGAACTTACAACTTTTTTTAATAAAGTTTTTGGCTAGCTCTTGATACGCCTGAGATAAAAAATAAAAACATAAAAAGCCTAATTAGGCTCTAGGGGGGTCACGTGACCACCTAGGGGGCTAAAAATTTCAGAAAGTGAGTTCCTCTATATGTGCTAAAAATTGGCCTATATGGAATTTAAATCGAGCTGGGGGCACTTTTCACCATCTTATCCGGCTAGGCCCTTTGAAGTCATATCTTAAACAGTTTTTATATTCCAAAAAAACGAAAATCTAAAATATTCAGAAAAGCAAAACCTACCTACATTTTTTTACTCTTTAAGAATTTTGGTATCACTACTAATTATTTTTAAGTTATTTTGAAATTTTTTTTTTTTAATTTCAAAAAATATTGTTTTATTTTAATTGCAATGTTTTGAAATATAAGCACTTGGAACTGGTGTAACTTACAGATCATATTATATACAGGGTGATTCATTAAGAATGTCCAATCTCAGAGTTATAGATTCTAGACCTCAAAATATTAAGATTTAACCCAAATCACTTAAATAAAATGTGGCTCGTTACTGAGTTACAGGGTGTTTTATTTACACATTTAATAACTATTTTCACCCATTACTTTAAAACTATTTCGCGTATCCTTATCATACTTGGCAGAAAATATAGGTACTGGACACCATACGAAATTATGATAAACAAACGTTTCTGCCGACTACCAGAGGCGTACGACAGGGGATAGTGAATGGTTGACCCTTCCCAAATTCTACTCCACTGGCGGAATTGCTATTTTAGTGAAATATTTAGATTCTCCATTACTTTCTATGTAAATAATATACTCCTCATTAGTAGCGATTGAAAATGAAACGGCATAGCTATTTTGGTTTAATGTGTTGAGCCCGTTCATTTTTAACTTCAAATATCTCGAAAACTAAGGATGCTATCGTTACGAATGAAGAGTATATTATCTACATAGAAAGTATTGGAGAATCTAAAAATTATGCTAAAATAGCAATTCCATCAGTGGCGTAGGTTTTGGAAAGGGTCAACCGTTAATTTTCCCCTGTCGTGCGCTGGTAGTAGCGAGAAACGTTTATTTAACATAATTTAGCAGGATACACAGTGCCTACTCTTATTGGCAAGTATTATAATGATATGTCAAATACTTTTAAAGTACTGGGTACAAATAGGTAATTTTTAAATTGTTAAATCAAATATCCTGCAACTCAATAAGGAGCCACATTTTATTTAAGTGATTTGGGCGAAATATTAACTATTTGTAGGTAGTGTACACAATGCAACATTATGTTAAATAAACGTTTTTGACTACTACCAGAGGCGTACAACAGGGAACATTGAATGGTTGAACCTTCCCACATTCTACGCCACTGGCGGAATTACTAATTTAGCACAATTTTTCGATTCTCCAATACTTCCTATGTAAATGATGTACTCTTTATTCGTAACGATAAAGTCATTAGTTTTCGAGATATTTGAAGTTAAAAGTGAATGGGCACAATGCATAGCACAAAATTGCTGTGCCGTTTCATTTTCAACTTCAAATATCTCGAAAAATAATGACTATATCGTTACTAATGAAGAGTACATTACTTACACATAAAGTGTTGAAGAATCCAAATATTGCGCAAAAACAGCAATTCTGCCAGTGGCGTAGTATTTGGGAAGGGTCATCCATTCATTATCCCCTGTCGTACGCCTCTGGTAGTATGTAGAAACGTTTGTGTACCACAGTTTCGTAGGGTGTACAGTACCTACACTTTATGCCAAGTATGATAAGGATACGTGAAATAGTTTTAAAGTACTGGGTAAAAGTAATTAATACATTTTTAAATAAAACACCCTGTAACTCAGTAACCAGCCATATTTTATTTAAGTGATTTGGGTTAAATCTTAATATTTTGAGGTCTAGAATCTACAACTCTGAGATTGGACATTCTTAATGAATCACCCTGTATAATGCATATGTAGTAAGGGGTATTTTCTCAAGATTTTCAATATTTCATTTTTGCCAAAAAAAGAACCAACATTATTTTGAGCTTAACTTGTTTTATTTATTTTTATACTAGAAACTAAGAAAAAAATCAAGCTTTTTTAAACACTTTAAAAAAGTTGTGATGAGTTTTCACCGAAAAGTGCTTCATTTTTTGGTTATTTACGTTGAAATATTCGATTTGGAATTTGTCGAATAAGAATCTACTTTTCATTACTCTAGCTCTGCTTATGCTGGGTCTACACGATCAAAAATTAGAAGCTAAAGCATTATTAGAGCATATGGATAATTGTGAATTTGTCGTTAACATTACTGTTAAATCTAAAATAGTTAACTTTATTAATCTAACATCAAAACTTTGCAATCTGAAACGACAGAGTTTACGGTCTCCCTTCACCAGTGGGGTATTATACCGAAATTTAAAAATAAACGGATAAAATGTATAAAAAATTTTACGATGAGCTCAGCTGGGACGAAATAGATATTTATGTATCAAGGGCATTAAATAGATGTTTATACCTTAAGGGCGACAAGCTTATACACTCGAGGGCCTCTGGCCCGTGAGTTTATAATTATGTCGCTCGAGGCTATAAACATCTAATAATGCACGTGGTGCATACAAAACTTTGTCATACCGGTTCATTGCATCAATTAAAATTTTAATTTTATTTTATATTAGTTAGAAGTAATATTGTATCACAGCAGGTATTTAGTACCGTTGCTAGTAAAGTGATGTTGGTTAGCAATTTGTTATTAACGTAAACACAGTTTTCCTATGTGACATTGTCAAAAAAGTTAGAATGCAAGAGAAATTAGATATTTCTGAAGAAATAGTTAAAAAAGGCAAAAAAAAACTGAGAACCGGTTACCGAAAAAATCCAAAAAAAACGTACGACAAGGAATACCTACGCTAAATTTCAACAATGGATGGCAGAAAATAATACTGGATTAAATGAAATGTTTGATTTTTGTTGTTTCCTATTGCAATAATTTGTTTATACCCGCGCGGCATAAAGTATACCATTATGTGGTTCGTAACTAAATAATAAATACACAATATTAAACCGGCATGACATAAAAATAATTTGTACCAAAAAAAGGTTTGAAGTTAATGTTTTCAATGTAAATTTAGATATAATAATGCAACAACTTACTAATAGGTTTGTCGGATTAAGATATATTATGTACTTATAATAGGCTTTCATGTCTATTCCCAAAAAACTTATTAACACTAACCGATGAAAACTTATTAAAGAAAGGCCAAATATTATCACTTACACATATTTTAGTAATTATACTGTTATTAGCTGTCGTTATGTTTATAATAAGGGGCCCCACAAAAATTGTCGCGGGGAGGCCCCCAAATCTTCAGCTACGCCACTGAAGAAGACTTAAAGATTCTAGGGGTCAGAAGATGGAGGGAAGTTGCCAGGAATCGATAGGAGTGGCGACTTCTTTGCGAACAGGCTAAGATCCACAAAGGATTGTCGAGTCACTTATGATGATGATGAAAAGAAAACAAGAAAACGAAGAGAATCAATTGCTCAAGACCGGGTAACAAACTGATTATAACAATCAATAATTACTTGGAATGATGGGCACACCAAATTAAGGCGTATTAAAGGACACAAATTATGTTTTAAGTAAACATAAAAATTCAAAATTCTATAAATTATCATGATAATGATACGATTACATATATTTTGGAGGTTATATATTTCAACTAGTCCCCGTTCTCACATATGGATCAGAGGCATGGACGCTAACTAAAACAGATGAATCCGATCTATCGATTTTTGAAAGAAAGGTGCTACGTAAGATATTCGGAGCGGTCTGTGAGAACGGAATATGGAGGCGTAGATATAACTTTTAACTGCAGAATATCTACAAGCATACGTTTGGTGGAAAATATATTATCACTATAATTAAGCGAAACCGCCTGCAGTGGGCAGGACATGTAGCCCGGGCCCCTGAATCGAACATGATAAAAAAGATTCTAACAGCGCAACCCGTGGGAATGAGAAGACGGGGTAGACCAAACCTGAGGTGGATGGACGGGGTAACACAGGATGCCGAGAAGATCGGAGTCGGCAACTGGAAAATGCAAGCAATGGGACAGAACAGAATGGCGTAGAAAGCTTGAGAAGGTCGAGGCTCTCTAAGGGCTGTAGCACCAAGATGATGATGATGATATTTCAACTAAATATTTGTCAATTATTATGGATAATTCTATATAATTTATTGACAGTAAATAGGCAGAAATTCCATTGTTGTCACGAAATAATAAACATGTTTTTTCAATATTTCATTTTGCAGACATCAAAAACATATTTTGAGCCATAGCTCTGTTCACTTTCAGCTTCTGATTGGCTCTATGAATTCCTTTCAGTTAACAAGTTCTAGTTTATCATATTAGATTGCCATAACATATAGTGTAGACCAAAAGTGTGGAAACCACTAATTATCTCTAAAATGGATGGTCATAGATGATATATTGATGATGTAGAAGAAGACCTAAAGATTCTAGGGGTTAGAAGATGCAAGGAAGTTGCCAGGAATCAACAGGAGTGGTGACTTCTTTTCGAGCAGGCCAAATCCACAACGGATTGTCGAGCCACTTATGATGATGATGATGATGGTTTTTCCCCAGTGTGGTCTATCAAATGTATGTTCAAAGCAGCTGCTCCACTAAACTGTTTAAAACAGACTTTGTAAAACTTTTCTTCAGTGTGCACTCTCAAATGTCTTTTCAACTTACATGTAGTACGGAACTGCTTAAAACAAATTTCACACTTAATAAGGTTTTTCACCAGTGTGCACCCTCAAATGTCCTTTCAATTGACCTGCTTTACTAAACTGCTTAAAACAAATCTCGCACTTATGAGGTTCTTTTCCAGTGTGCACTCTCAAATTTTCTTTCAAATGATCTGTTCGACGAAATTGTTTAAAACAAATCTCGCACTTGTACGGTTTTTCACCAGTGTGCACTCTCAAATGTCCTTTCAATTGACCTGCTTTACTAAACTGCTTAAAACAAATCTCGCACTTATGAGGTTCTTCTCCAGTGTGCACTCTCAAATGTTCTTTCAAATGATCTGTTCGACGAAATTGGATAAAACAAATCTCGCACTTGTAGGCTTTTTCTCCGGTGTGCACTCTCAAATGTGTTTTCAAACTATTTGCTTTGCTTAATTGCTTAAAACAAATCTCGCACTTATGAGGTTTTTCTCCAGTATGTATTCTCAAATGCTGCTTGAAATGACCTGTTTGACTAAATTGCTTAAAACAAATTTCACACTTATGAGAAGGGGTCGATAAGACAAAAATTCTTGTCTTGATAACAACTTCTTGTCTTGTCTTGAAAAAAAATCAAGAAATTTAAAAAAATCTTGTCTTGACCTTTTCTTGACATCTTATATCTTGTCTTGACTCAAGAAATTTCAAGATCTTTAAATTTCTTGATTACTCGGTCTGGTAATTCCCGGTGACCTTTTTATTGCGTTAGTTGCTAACACGGCCTCCACTGCCACTGGCTCCCGACCCCGGGGAGTCCCCGATCTGCATTTGTTTCCTGACGAACGCAAAATTTATGTGCACTTGCTCTGCCTTAATTCATGACTTATTAGTTCCGATTTAAAAATGTGCTAAATTTGTTATTTAAAATAAGATATAGTTACAATTTTATTTTCAACTGGATTAGGTAAAGCGTCGATGATACGGGGCTAGTTTACAAGCTACTATGGTTTATTTTTTAACCAAGAGGAGTAAACTAAAAAGACAGATTCACACGCAAGAAAGTCACTAGAAAAATAACCAAATACATCTTCTCTTTTGGTTGATCATGTCGGCCCTCAACGGTAATCCATAAATATTATATTATATTAATACTTCGCTAAAGATTTCTAAAAACAACGGCTTTTTATATAAAAGCAGACTAAATATCTAAAAATTGAAAGGAATAACACAGAAAACACAAAAAATCGTCGATATAACTTAATTAACCGATGAAATGCCAATACTGTCAAAATTTGATAAATGTCATTAGTGTCAAAATTTTATAACGGTGAAATAAACTTGCCTGCGGTTGAACCAATGACAAATAAGCATTACAACGCGGTAAATTTGAATCACTCCTCTTGGTTTAAAAACAAACTATAGTCGGCGAGTTTAAAGGCTAGCGAATGAGCGAGTCAACGAGTGTTGATGACAAACAAAACTTTACACCCGCTCAGTAGCCAAACAGTAGCGAGTTGAAATCAATTAATTAAATGTTGAACTATTTGTTCTCAACATTACTTCTATAAGCAAAAGGATCTTCGTCCTTCAATTCTCTCAATAAGCCTTAGGAAGCACCATATCAGTACTTTGCTGCAGTGTATAGTGAGGACGAATGTCCTATTTCAAATAGTGCAAGGACTAACACTAGTTTCAACATTACTGGTTGTGACTTATCTATTTCAGAGGTATATACCAAATTATCCCAGCTAAACATACATAAGGGTCAAGGGCCTGATGGAATCCCACCCAAGTTACTGAAATACTGTAGTTTTAATCTTGCTCGTCCCTTATTCTTTATTTTTCAAAAATCATTAAAAACGAGTGAATTCCCTCCGGTTTGGAGAGTTAGTTTTATATCACCGATATTCAAGAATGGCGATAGAAGCAGGGTTGAAAGCTACACACCTATTAGTATCCTTAATAGTAAACCTAAACTATTCGAGAGTTTAATATGTGACAAAATTAAGCCTAATATACAAAATGTAATCATTGAACAACAGTATGGTTTTGTTATGGGGAGATCAACTGAAATGAACTTGTTAAATTATACCTCCTTCTTAAATGAAGCATTGGAAAGCAAACAACAGGTAGATGCGATTTATACAGATTTTTCCAAGGCATTCGATAGGGTCAACCATACGTTATTGTTACATAAGATCGAACAGTTAGGTTTCTCTGATCCTCTGCCTAGTTGGATTCGAAATTATCTATTAGATATAAGGCAGATAGTTCGTATTAAGAATTATTTCTCTAATGAAATTATAGTTAAATCGGGGGTACCTTAAGGCTCCCACTTAGGACCTATCCTTTTTAATTTATTTATAAATGACATAAATAAAAGTTTCAATTTTGCTCAATTTCTTCTATTTGCAGATAACCTTAAATTATTTCACATAATTGCCTCTGATTTGGATCACTACAATTTGCAATCAGATCTTAATGGTCTTGTGGAATGGTGCTCACTTAATGGTATGGACTTAAATGCAAACAAATGCCATGCTATAACTTTTACTCGACTAAGAAACTTTGAGAATAATTCTTACTATATACGGGACACTAGGTTACAATTAGTTGACTCAGTTATAGATCTGGGTGTTATTCTTGACACTAACTTGAATTTCAACCTACACATTAATAGCATGGTTTCTAAGTCATTAAAGATGCTTGGCTTTATTAAAAGATGTAGATGAGTTTACGACTGGTCATTCTTTAAAACTTCTTTATTGTTCTTTGGTTAGACCATATTTAGATTATAACGTGTGATCCAAAATTATTGTCACCATAGGTGGCTCTGAACGACAGAGATAGCTATACAGTGCATGTCTATTAATTCAGATATACTTTCCAGCTTACGTCAACTTTGACAGATACTTGTCAGTGTACGTACGTCAACTTAAAAACACTATAATTGAACATAAAAAGTAGCAGAGGAAGCAAAATTTTAACTTTATACGAATTAAAAGGTCTTGAGATGGGTATTTTTTCAATGTGTTTTCAATCTTTATTCTTTATTTGGAAAGTGAAACTGATCATAACAACACTGAATATAGCCGCAGTTGGCCGTGACGTCACACTCCGGCTATCTTTCAGATTAAAACAAGACATATGTAGTTTTTTGCACGGATTGATTTGATCCCAATAATTGTGGATCGATCGTTACATCATGTGTTTGGTCACCTCAATATAATTGTCACATTAATAAAATCGAACAAGTTCATCGTAAATTCTTACGTTATTATGTTTATAAGATGCATCTCACTGGTCAAAGTTATGAGTCTTTACTGCAAATTATTCGACTTGACTCATTACAGAGTCGTCGTCAACATAAAGATCTTTGCTTCTTATATAACTTAACTCATGGTCATAAATTCTGTATCTTACTCTTAAATAAAATTGGTCTACGTGTACCTTCAAGAACCACCCGTTCTGTGACCACCTTCCACGAATTCATTATCCGTACAAACTATGGTTCAAGTTCCTATCTTTGTAAAACTATTAAATTAGCAAACACATTATCTCCGCATATTAATTTCTTTATGAACGACTTTACTGCGTTTTCCACACAAATACATTTATATTTAACTTAGGGCCTGTTGTTCGAACGCTAATCAACAATGATCACTATCAAATATTTAATTACTGTCACAACTGTCAATGCCAACTTTGGTTGGGTTGCTGAAAACATAATTTATTATAATTATGAGATTAGTTAATCAATTAACATAACAATTATTAACATAATTGATTAACTAATTTCATAATTGTAATCAATAATTATGTTTTCAGCAACCCAATCAAAGTTGACATTGACAGTAATTAAATATTTGATAATGATCATTTTTGATTAGCGTTCGAACAACCGGCCCATGTTCTAATTTCAAGACTGATTTGTCAATTACTGTTATTGTCTTTGTTCTAAGATAAGTTGTATTTGTCAATTGCAGGATGTTTTAGAAATTTAGATTTTATTACTTTATATTATAGGACTAGCTCTCAATTGTTAAATGAGAGCAAGTAATTTTATTTTTTTATTATTGTTTGTTATGTATTTACCAATTTTGTACCTACTAGATCTTATTTTGAATTGTTTTTCTAATTTGTGTGACATTTTAATTGTATCATGTACTAATGGACTTCGGTCCGTCAATAAATAATAAATAAATATCTATCGCTTTTCTTATCCATGATTTTACCCATTTTCTTTCTGCTTTAAGTTTTTGTTTTAAAGCATTCTTGACTGCATGAGCCAAAATAACTACGCCCGCGCGAACTAATTCGTTTGACATTTTTGCTAAAGCTACAAACACGCAGACACTATTCGCAACCAGTTTATTAGCTGCAATGATGACACAAGCATAGAGCTGGCAAACTCGCCCCGTGTCATCGACGCTGAAGTATATTTTATTATTTTTATTTTACATTTTTGTAAATGATTTTGGCAAAAAAAGTGTCCAATACATTAAAATATGTTATGTTAAAATATGTGATCTTTTTCACAAATAAACACATTTTAGAATTTTCAATATTAGTCAAGATATTTCAAGATTTCTTGTATTTCTTGTTTTTTTGACAAGAAATCTTGGTATTGACATAAAAATTTCTTGTCTTGTCTTGAAATCTAAAATTACTTCTTGTCTTGAAATCAAGACAAGATCTTGAAATTTTCAAGAACTTGGCGACCCCTACTTATGAGGTCCTTCTCCAGTGTGCACACTCAAATGAGTTTTCAAATTACCCGCTTGACTAAATTGTTTAAAACAAATTTCACATTTATGAGGTTTTTCTCCAGTGTGCACTCTCAAATGGCCTTTCAAATGACTTGAATTACTAAATTGCTTAAAACAAATTTCACACTTATGAGGTTTTTCTCCAGTTTGCACTCTCAAATGTAGTTTCAATTGATTTGCATCACTGAATTGCTTAAAACAAATCTCACACTTATAAGCTTTTTCTCCAGTGTGTACTTTCAAATGGGTTTTCAAATGACTTCCTTGACTAAATTGCTTAAAACAAATTTCACACTTATGAGGTTTTTCTCCAGTGTGCACTCTCAAATGTGTTTTCAAACTACTTGCTTTGTTAAATTGCTTAAAACAAATCTCGCACTTATGGGGTTTTTCTCCAGTATGTATTCTCAAATGCTACTTAAGATCACCTGTTTGATTAAATTGCTTAAAACAAATCTCTCACTTATGAGGTTATTCTCCAGTGTGCACTCTCAAATGTTTTTTCAAATGATCTGTTCGACGAAATTGTTTAAAACAAATCTCGCACTTGTAGGGTTTTTCTCCAGTGTGCACTCTCAAATGTGTTTTCAAATTACTTGGTTTGCTAAATTGCTTAAAACAAATCTCGCACTTGTAAGAGTTTTCTCCAGTGTGTGTTCTCAGATGGTATTTCAAATGACTTGCATTACTAAACTGCTTAAAACAAATTTCACACTTATGAGGTTTTTCTCCAGTGTGAACACTCAAATGAGTTTTCAAACTACCCGCTTGACTAAATTGCTTAAAACAAATTTCACACTTATGAGGTTTTTCTCCAGTGTGCACTCTCAAATGTGTTTTCAAACTACTTGCTTTGCTAAATTGCTTAAAACAAATCTCGCACTTATGGGGTTTTTCTCCAGTATGTATTCTCAAATGCTGCTTAAGATCACCTGTTTCATTAAATTGCTTAAAACAAATCTCGCACTTATAAGGTTTTTCCCCAGTGTGCAATCTCATATGTTGTTTTAGAGTAATAGCTTGACTAAATTGCTTAAAACAAATTTCACACTTATGAGGTTTTTCCCCAGTGTGCACTATCATATGTTGTTTTAGAGCAATAGCTTGACTAAATTGTTTAAAACAAATTTCACACTTATGCGGTTTTTCACCAGTGTGCACTCTCAAATGTGTTTTCAGATTACCTGCTAAATTAAATTGCTTAAAACAAATCTCGCACTTGTATGGTTTTTCTCCAGTGTGCACTCTCAAATGTCCTTTCAAATTAGTTGCTTGGCTAAACTGTTTAAAACAAACTTCGCACTTAAAACGTCTTTGTCCAGTTGCAAGTTCCATAGTCTGATTTAATCGTTTCCCTTCATCGTGTCGACTCGTGTCATTTCCTGTGCAAGATGAATTTTCAATGAGTTTCTCCATGATTTCCGTTTTGTCTTCATCTTGGGGATAACCTAGAATACAAACCAACTACAATATAAATATACAGGTATGGCAAAAATATCTGACTATAGGGCATTAAGACAACGCAACAAACTAAGAAAAAATACACTCCACGCCAAAATTAAGCACAATTTGAAAATAATATAGTCGGAAAAATGAAAGAATACCCATGAACGAACATATAAAACACGCTGTATTTTCCTGTCACCGTGTCACAAAGAAAATTATCCAGTGCAAGTACATGTAACAGAAATTATTACATGTACTTGCGCTGGCCAATTTTTTGTGTGACACGGTGACAGGAAAATACAGCGTGTTTTATATGTTCGTTCATGAGTATTCTTTCATTTTTCCTTACTCAACACACACACTACACATTACTCCCCTGACTTAGTAATAAGTTATACAATTACGTGGCTAAAGGTTCTAGTTCTAAACCAAAGCCAGAATCAGAAAAAAAATACTGAATTTAAGTTTTTTTAATATTTCGTAATATGTAATTATAAATTAATCTAAGCGCCATCTACACGATAATTGTGAAAGTATCCGAAGTAAGAAATTAATATTTCATTAATAGAACGTTAAAATGATTAGCAAGATCTTTAAAAAATCGATTACAATTTAATTACTTTTTTGCGTTGTAAATATTAAGCGATAACAATTAAATAATAAATTTAAAAATTACCGGTGAAAGTTGCATTAGTAATCCGCTAGGAGCGACACCAGCGAAGCTCAGAGCGTATAGGGCTTTTCATTCACAGTCATTTGTTTCGAGCTTCTGTCATGTGTCAGATAATATTAATATATCTACGTCGTACGGTATTGGTATATACCAATGATACAAACCAAAGACGTATGACGTAGATATATTAATATATTGTGACACATGACAGAAGCTCGAAACAAATGACAATCGATGAAAAGCCCTATTCTTTCATTTTTCCGACTGTATTTAGACAGGAAATTGTCAGTAGTAATTGCACAAGAGCTCTAAAATTATCGAATTTTTCCCGAGTGACATTTTGACAGTTTTAATTTCACGACCCGAAGGGGAGTGAAATTATGTCACGAGGGCAAAAATTCGATAATAATTTTAGAGATCGAGTGCAATTGGTTGCGATTATTTCATGAATTAAACTGTTCAAAACTAAAATTTTATTGTAATTTATTTATGTAAGTACAAATTAGTACAATTAAACACACAGTTGTTATAAATATTTGACGGTTGAAAGTCATCACTTATAATTTTTAAAACATTAATTGTCATTAATGTCACTGAATGTATTTTTTCGTAGCAACGAAGGACATCTGACGTAATATACTTGACGACGGGATAATATCAAAAATGATCAGTTTAATATTTCTGTAGCTTTCTATTGGTCAGAATCTCCTATGAATGAAATAATCATGGAAAGATCACATTCATCATATTGTCAAAAAATCAGAAAACTCAATAAGTATTTTAAGATTTTTGTGTGAAACAAATTGGGGAGCAGACCCAAATATCGCTTTGATGTTTTATCAACATGACCAGACCCATTTTCGACTATAGCTGTCATTTATTTGGATCAGCGACCAATACACTTCTAAATAAACTTGAAATTCAAAAAAATAAATGCTTGAGGTTATGCCTAGGTTATTTAAAATCCACACCAGACCAAATAATGGAAAATGAAGCAGTGAAACCTCCATTGTACGACGCCAATTTCTAAGTGATAAATTTTCAACCCGAAAACAATAGTTGTTCAATAGGGCTTTTTATTCACAGTCATTTGTTTCGAGCTTCTGTCATGTGTCACATAATATTAATATATCTACGTCATACGTTATTGGCATATACCAATGATACACACCAAAGACGTATGACGTAGATATATTAATATAATGTGACACATGACAAAAATTGAGTGATATCACGGAGCTATTTCCAAACACGCTTACCTGTATCCCTGTTGATAGAGATGGTAATTGGGAAGCCCATCAAAACTTTTTTATCGGCCAATACTGAATCGGTGTAATGTGCGCATATGCATACCTCTCTGTACTGCTTAAGAAGCCGACCAAACTATCGGTCGATAAAAAGTCTGCAGTCTGCGGGGGCTCTAAGCGTGCACACTGGAGAAAAACCTTACAAGTGCGAGATTTGTTTGGACAATTTGAAAGGACATTTGAGAGTGCACACTGGAGTAAAACCTCATAAGTGTGAAATTTGTTTTAAGCAGTTTCGTACTACAGATGAGTTAAAAAGACATTTGAGAATTCACACTGAAG
Organism: Diabrotica virgifera virgifera; assembly: GCF_917563875.1. Classification (NCBI taxonomy): domain Eukaryota; kingdom Metazoa; phylum Arthropoda; class Insecta; order Coleoptera; family Chrysomelidae; genus Diabrotica; species Diabrotica virgifera. The sequence continues at coordinate 178,493,003 of NC_065451.1, forward strand.
AAAAGCCTTACTAGTGCGAAATCTGTTTTAAGCAATTTAATGATGCAAGTAATTTGAAAATACATTTGGGAGTACACACTGGAGAATAACAATCAAAAAATTTAAACCTAAAAAAATTCGAATTCGAAAATCAATCAAAAAAAGGCTCCTTAATATGACCTCGTTACTAGAAAAATCCTGCAAAACCTATCTAAGAAAACAATCATGGCAATAACACATACAGGGGTGGTAATCTGAAAACTGCATATCATCATCATCATCATCATCAGTAGCTCGACAACCCTTTTTGGGTCCTGGCTTGTTCTAGGATTTTCCGCCATTCTGTTCTGTTCCTTGCTTTGTTTTTCCAGTGGGTAATCTCAAGTGTTTTCAGATCTTGTTCCATGTATCTAAGTTTGGGTCTTCCCTTTGACCTTCTCCCTACTGGTGTTTGCTTCATTATATGTTTTGGTGTTTCGGTCTCCAACATTCGTTCAACATGGCCCATCCAGCGCAGACGTCCGATCTTTATGGATGTTATGACGTCGGGTTCGTTGTATGCTGCGTATACTGCGTATAGTTCAAAATTATATCTTCTGCAAAACTGCATATATCACGCATAATTCGTGCGAAAACAACTGTATGAGGTTGATCTGCTACCAAACAGAGACCGAATATAGCATGAAATTAGTACCGACATACGAGCTAGTTTTTAACACCCATTAGATGGAATTTTAGTTTTCTCAAAGCGACATTCAGTTTTGATAACGGTAACGTCAAAGAAACGTTTATTTTTTATTAGTAATAATTCTGGTTTTTTTTTCGCAAAAAAAAACAGAAAAAAGAAATTGATAGTGCAAGTTAGGAAAATGGTAACCTTTACAACTGAACATAAAATTCAAATTATTAAATGGTATTATTCTGGAAGTAGTGCCGACGATATAATCGGTAGGTTTTCGTTTTCATTCGAAGGTCCTGTAGCAACAAAATCTACAATTCACAACAATATTTTTAAATTTGAAAAAACTGGTTGTGTCAAGAATTGTAGAAAATGCACGGATACTGATGAAGATGAAAATCAACCAGCTGGTGCAATTAATGAAGAACGAGAACAGCGTGAAACTGCCTTATGTAGTCTAGCTGAAATCAATTTTCCTTGTAACAGCACCTTCATTTCAGCAGAAATTGCCATTAGTGCTAGAACTATACGAAACATTTTAAAAAGAAACAAGTACCATTGCTACAAATTGCAAAAAACTCATAAAATTTTCCCTCCTGATTATGAACGACGGATGGTGTTTTGTGAGGACATAATGGAACACACTAATCGTGACGAATATTTCATGAACAAAATCTTGTTTACAGATCAGTCTTCTTTTTCTTTAACTGGCCATCACTATTCATATGTTACCGATTACCATAGGGTACTCTACAGAAAATACACACATAAGTGTTCCTTACAAAACATAATACCGTCAAAAAGTCGACGTCTGGGCTGGTATCTTAGGTGACAACGTGATTGACCCTTTTTTTCATTGAAGATACTGTGTGTCGTCTTAAATACCTAGATCTCCTGACACATCACATAATTCCAGCCGTTCGATCATTACCGAGGTGTTAAATTTTTTAACCATTACGTTTCCAGATAGAGTTATTAGTACAAAAGGTACCATAAAAAAGCCACCTCGCTCTCCCGATCTTGCATCTTTGGACTTTTTCGTATGGGGTTATGTGAAGCAACAAATTTACCGACATGAGCATGAACGTGCCAGAAATTTAGACGAATTACGTCAAAAAATCATTCAGGCCTTTCAAAGCACAACACCCGAAGGCAATTATATAATAGATTGGGCTACTGCTTGGCTGAACGTGGAGGACTTTTGAAAATTTGATTTAAAATGTTTTAATTAAAATTAAAAAATTGTTTTTTTTTTGCTTGAAAAATGGCTTTGGCAGAGCCAATTAGCCAGACTTGTTTGTGATTGATTGCAGATTCATAGTCATAAAGTTCTTATTTCATAACGTAAGTACTAGAATATTATTTTTTTTTGGATACAACATTATATATTTTAATTTGTGGTAATCACTTTT